>NW_028270157.1:48271823-49639959 GCF_037043375.1 Chiloscyllium plagiosum | reverse complement strand
TCTCCCCCCCCACTCTCTTTCTCCCCCCCCCCACTCTCTTTCTCCCCCCCCCACTCTCTTTCTCCCCCCCCCACTCTCTTTCTCCCCCCCCACTCTCTTTCTCCCCCCCCACTCTCTTTCTCCCCCCCCACTCTCTTTCTCCCCCCCCACTCTCTTTCTCCCCCCCCACTCTCTTTCTCCCCCCCACTCTCTTTCTTTCTCCCCCCCCACTCTCTTTCTTTCTCCCCCCCCACTCTCTTTCTTTCTCCCCCCCCACTCTCTTTCTTTCTCCCCCCCACTCTCTCTTTTCTCCCCCCCCACTCTCTTTCTTTCTCCCCCCCCACTCTCTTTCTTTCTCCCCCCCCACTCTCTTTCTTTCTCCCCCCCCACTCTCTTTCTTTCTCCCCCCCCACTCTCTTTCTTTCTCCCCCCCCACTCTCTTTCTTTCTCCCCCCCCACTCTCTTTCTTTCTCCCCCCCCACTCTCTTTCTTTCTCCCCCCCCACTCTCTTTCTTTCTCCCCCCCCACTCTCTTTCTTTCTCCCCCCCCACTCTCTTTCTTTCTCCCCCCTCTTTCCCCCCCCACTCTCTTCCCCTCCCTCCACTCTCTGTCTCTGTCTCTGTGTCTCTCTCTCTCTCTCTCTGTCTCAGACAGAGAGAGAGAGAGAGAGACAATCTTCCTGTTTCCAATTTAAAGAACATGACCATTGTAATTGCCTTCAATAAAAAAAAAAGGTGAATCATGCTGCAGGAAAGATGCAGGCAACACTTTTTCCTGAATCTCACGGTTGATACGGCTGAGGAAATCTTCCCAGGGTCAATGCAGCTTTTAGAGGAACCTCCTGACAGCGTCTTGATACTCCATCCTTGGCTATTTCGATACCATTGAAGTATTATATGTTATTCGGTTTTTTTAATTCAGATTATTACAGATGAATCATGTGAATGACTATGTTCTAGTAATAGTTATTTTGAGAACAAAATAAAATGTTGACAGATGAAAGTCTTCCCTTCAGCAAGTATAGGTCAATAAGGTTGAGACAGTTTCTTTATTCAGTTGCTATCCAGGTTCCCATCTGCCTTATCCCAACCAATTTTAATCCGGTGATATGGACCAGGGACTGGGAAATGGGATTGGGGATTGGTTCATTTGTTGGCAGACATGATGGGAGCATAGCCATATTCTGCGCCATGGATTTGTTTGTATTTTCTCAATACTCTAAATATTTGAGGACAATGAATTTGGGGAGAGGGTAGAAAGTCACACTATGTAAATTGCTTCTTGGAAGAGCACCATAGACATAACTGTTCAAAGGAGTTTCTTCTGTGCTGTAATGGTTCTATGATGCTATGTTTGTCCTCTGGCTCCTATTCTGTACTCTCAAAGCTTTTCATTCATAAGACCTGTCTCCTGTTCCCTTTAATCAAAGTGACTAAACTGTTCACTATTTGCATTCATGCTCGGTCAAATGTTACAGTTTTCCAAGATGCATAGTTCATGGGAGAGATATGCCATTTCTGTAGCAGAGTCAGAAAATTGACCCCAGTGAGTTTTTATTTGACATTGTGTTTGATATATAACTCAAGTTCATAGATTCAGCGTAATTTACACTGAAATGTTATTGTTTGGGTCTGCAAAGTCTAAAAAGAAGCTCATCTTCCTTATGTGCAACGTTACTCCACAGAATACATACATCATAGGGTGCTATTTTTGACTAATCAAACATATCATTATCATTGGAAGAGCACAGTCATCTATTTGAAGAGGAGAGTGAACGAGAAGGAAGCAACTTGAACAGTCTTCCTAGTGTGTTTACTTGAAGTGACAAAGTGATTAGACAGTCTAAATAATGTTAACAGTTTTGCAAGTAGTCAAAGTAACTCCTAATAGTAATTTATTGTGCCTCAAACTTATTAGCTGATTGTATAGCTTTCATCAGGCAGGAAACTTCTAGCGGGATGACCACTAATTTTTGCCATATGTGATTGGGTTTTGTTTGTGTTGACTGAATTAATCATGGTGGTGGAGGTTTAGAGTGCATTGCAACAGAAGTTTGCAAGGGGTGATCTAAGGTTTATAACATTTAGTTTAAATTGTTTCTTGAAATTGAGTAAGAGCATTATTGAGTATTTATTTTTGTCAAGTTTGTTGCAGTCAGAGTTCAGTTGTGACATTGCATCTTTATCCTTAATGCCTACTCGAGTTTTGAAAGAAAGAAGCATGGCGATTGAGGCACTTTTATGAATCCATATGTTTGCTGTACTTAAACTGTGATGTGACTTGTTTGATATAGTCTTTGGGATCCGAGTGATTCTGTTCCATGTTCCTAATTTCCTAGATAGCATTGAGTTAACAGTGTAAGGTTGGACTATTGCTGCAAGTAAACAAAATCAAATTACTTCCTTAAAAATCATAAGTGAACCAATTTGGTTATTAGCAATCAGACACTTCCATGGTTTCATGTTTGCGCTGAAATTATAATATTTATTAGTTTCAAGTTTAGATTTACAACATGTTCTTTTGAATTTGGGACTCCAGATTTCTCAGGTATACCATAGTGGACTTGCACGCTGAATTACTAAATACTCAAATATTTAAATGGTGACATAAAATTTATAAGTTGAATAGTACGCTTTTCATACATTGGATGACCAAAACTTTTGCATGTTGGTTGCAATATCAGATGGTTCTGAATTTATGGAGTCATAAAACAAAAGATACCATAAAAAGAATTACTTTCAGCAATTTGCGTTCTCTGTAGGATAGTAAAATCTCATCACTGGAGCGAAACATTCGAGACCTAGAGGATGAAATACAGGTGCTGAAGTCAAATGGCGCTCTGAGCATTGAGGAGAGAGAGGAAGAATTGAAACAGATGGAAGTTTACAGGAGCCATTCAAAGTTTATGAAGAATAAGGTATGCAACCGTACTATATATTGTACAACTGTATCTTGTATCATTGTGGCTGATGGAAGGCGTTTACTTCTTTCTTGAAAAAAATGCTACCACCGAGATTCTATTTTTAAAAAAACACTTCCCCTTCCTTTTCAGTATAAGCCTTGTCTGGCTGTTTGAACATCAGTAACTTCAAATCTTAAGTTTCAAAGTTTTTCTCATAACCTGACACAATGACAGAAGTATCTGCAAAATTCTTGTATTCATACAAGGGAAAACTGTCATTATAAAAATATAAAGTTCTTAAAAAGTTGATTTTATTTAATTCTCTCCTTTTGAGATCTCCAAACCACCTCACCTGTCGCCGAGAGAATAGATTGTACATGTGGAAGCCTCTGTCTTTGCACTTCTGAAATAGATATTATGAAATAAAAGTGTCACTATAACTGATTCATTAATGAATTCCTCTTTGTGGTGTTGTAATTGGATTTATGAGTTATCATATGATGTAAACAGTTATGTACTTGTTTATTTTTCTCCATTGTTTGTCTTGCAGTATATATGATGCAATGCTGATTCTTAGTAATTCTTTCACAATGGCATTCAGTGGTAAGATGTGTTTCTTGCTTGTTGCTTGAACAGAGAGTCATAGAGATATACAGCATGGAAACGGACCCTTCGGTCCAACCTGTCCATGCCGACCAGATATCCCAACCCAATCTAGTCCCACCTGCCAGCACCCGGCCCATATCCCTCCAAACCTTCCTATTCATATACCCATCCAAATGCCTCTTAAATGTTGCAATTGTACCAGCCTCCACCACATCTTCTGGCAGCTCATTCCATACACGTACCACCCTCTGCGTAAAAAAGTTGCCCTGTAAGTCTCTTTTATATCTTTCCCCTCTCCCCCTAAACCTATGCCCTCTAGTTCTGGGCTCCCCAACCCCAGGGAAAAGACTTTGCCTATTTATCCTATCCATGCCCCTCATAATTTTGTAAACCTCTATAAGGTCACCCCTCAGCCTCCAATGCTCCAGGGAAAACAGCCCCAGCCTGTTCAGCCTCTCTCTGTAGCTCAGGTCCTCCAACCCTGGCAACATCCTTGTAAATCTTTTCTGAACCCTTTCAAGTTTCGCAACATCTTTCCGATAGGAAGGAGACCAGAATTGCACGCAATATTCCAACAGTGGCCTAACCAATGTTCTGTACAGCCTCAACATGACCTCCCAACTCCTGTACTCAATACTCTGACCAATAAAGGAAACCATACCAAACGCCTTCTTCACTATCCTATCTACCTGGGACTCCACTTTCAAGGAGCTATGACCCTGCACTCCAAGGTCTCTTTGTTCAGCAACACTCCCTAGGACCTTACCATTAAGTGTATAAGTCCTGCTAAGATTTGCTTTCCCAAAATGCAGCACCTCACATTTATCTGAGTTAAACTCCATCTGCCACTTGCCGGCCCATTGGCCCATCTGTTCCAGATCCTGTTGTAATCTGAGATAACCCTCTTCGCTGTCCACTACACCTCCAAGTTTGGTGTCATCTGCAAACTTACTAACTGGACCTCTTATGCTTGGATCCAAATCATTCATTTGGTTGTCCACCCAAAGGACTAGCCGGAGTAGCCACACGACCATACATCAAGAACATTTCCGAACTGACAGCCAGACTACTGCGACCACTAGGACTCATAACAGCACACAAACCGACAGCCACTCTCGGACAACTCACCAGAACGAAGGACCCGATACTCAGCATGAGCAAAACCAACGTAGTGTATAAAATCCCATGCAAGGACTGCACAAAACACTACATAGGACAACAGGCAGACAGCTAACTATCCGCATCCATGAACACCAACTAGCCACGAAACGACACGACCAGCTATCCTTAGTAGCCACACACGCAGATGACAAGCAACATGAATTCGACTGGGACAACACTACTATTATAGGACAAGCCAAACAGAGAACAGCCAGGGAATTCCTAAAGGCATGTCACTCATCCACAGATTCAATCAATGAGCACATCGACCTGGACCCAATATACCGACCACTGCAACGGACAGCTGGAACTGACAACCGGAAGCGGCAGATTCAAACCACTATAAATGCCGGAGGAAACATCACAGAAGTGCTTCACAGGAGGCTCCCAAGCACTGAGGATATCACCTAGATAGGGGACGAAACGTCTGCAACACAAATCCCCTACCATAACCACCCTATTATTTTTAAACAGTGGCACCATGTTTGCCAACCTCCAGTCTTCCGGCACCTCACCTGTGACTCTCGATGATACAAATATCTCAGCAACATGCTTCCAGTAATTGCATTTGCTTTTTAAATTTAAATATTTGATAATCACAACATATGAAATAAATATAGGAGAGATTGTGAACAAGTAGTGTATATTTCGAAGCTACAATGTTATAAATGTTGGTTTCTGATTAACTTCTGACATTACTTGAATGGGGATTGAGATGCTTCAGTCAGTGATTCTAGTAACTCTCCAGCTTTTCTCAGTATTACTTTCTTGCCTCTTGGCTTTGTGCTGTCCCCAGATTTCCTCGTCATGAGATTTTGCTGAAGATTGTTGATATTCTTTAGAAAGGCAGACCAAAAGGTGGCTGATTCTGAAGGCTTTTTCTCTCCTTCCCTTTTTAGGGTAGGTAAGCTGTCAGTGAGACTCATTAATTATACTCTTATACCCAACACAAAATCTAGAGTCTTGAGCATCTAATCCAGTGTGACACTTCAGCATTTCATCAGTACTGTAATGCTTCAGATGAAGTGTTAAGCCACTCCCCATCTATCCTTTAGGGGATGTAGAAGATTACAAAGCATTATTTAAACAAAAGTAGGAAGTTCTGGTGTCCTGGCTAACTGATTTATCCCTCAACCATTAGTGGTATGTCAAATTTGTAGTTGTGTGTTTTATTTCTGTTTGTGAGATTTCTGGTATTAGTGAACTGCCTACAAAGCAGGCTACACTTCAGAAATATTTAATAGGCAGTAGTGAGTGTTAGAATGTCCTGAGACTGTGAAGGTACTGTTTAAATGGAATTCCTTTCATGCTAATACTGAGATAAAGATTACCCACCAGAAACATGGTTGCATGCTTTCTCTTTTGAAAGATGTTCAATTTGTGAATTTGTTAATTTAGTATTTAATAAACATTGTTGAATTTGGAACAATTAGTAAAGATACAAACAAGTATTGAAGCTAGTTGAGTAGAATACACACAACACCTTTGCATTGCACTGTAGTTCTCCTATTGGGAGTACATACTGAGAACATTTAAAAAAATATATTTTTATTTTTTTTCTTTTGAATATTACAAGTACAAAACCAAGCAATTCAAACCAATATTAAAATGCAAACCCACTCAGTACATAAATAATAACTAAGCTAAAAAAGGAAAATCTTAATAATAATAATAACCATAACACAGCTCAATAAAACAAAGCAATAACCCTTGATTATTGAGCGCATACGTTTATACATATTCATATGTTCGTAGTTTCTCCCCAGTGGATACCAACTTCATTGCATAGAATTGCCATGGCAATATAAAGGCTCTTATTAGTATCGTGGACAAATCTGTACCCAGGTCGTCCAAAAAGGGCTGCCATGTCTTACAGAAATTCTCAGTTTTATATTGCACCGTACTCTTAATAATTACATCCAAGGGGATGTGCTCCAGGACTAGCTTATGCCAGCCCCGGGTGATTTTCTGACACTCACCTTAATAGAATGTTCTTTCTGGCACAGAAGAGGAGATACTGCGTCCATCTCCACCTCCATCCCCAATGCTTCTCTACTTTTCCTACCACAGCGCTCCAGTATGCCTGCAGTGTGTGGCAGGACCAAAGACAATGAGTAAGCATGCCCATGCTCACTTTACATTTTGGACACATTGGAGATACTCCTGCTTTAAATTCTGGGAGGTAGTCTGGGGCCAGATGAGTCCTTTGGAGACTCTTTAATTGCAAGGCATGGGTCCTATTGCAAATTGAGCTCCTTCTTGCATTTTCCCAGATATCCTCCCATATTTCAGAAGAGATTTAAACATTGAATTCCCTCTCTCATACCTTCCAGAACCATTCAGTCTCGTCCAAGGGACCTTCACTCAATAGATGATAAAAGCCGCTAACAGATAATATATCCTCAACACTCGACATCTTCTTCTCCATGTCGGACCTATAAGGATCACTTAGAAGTGTGGTATGAAGTTTTGTGTGAAGTTTCTAATTTGAAAGAAACAAAAAAAGGTCCCTACTGGGCAATTCATATTTGAGTCAGCTGGTCAAAGAGGTCCCTACTGGGTAAATCATATTTCCGAGCCAACTGGTCAAAAGACCTCAGTATGTCCCCTTCGAATAAATCACCCATGCAAGGCATGCCCCGCGATGCCCATAGTTTAAACCCAGAGTCCCATCATCTCTGGCTGAAAGCCCAGCATACCAACTATTGGTGTCAAAAATGATGTTTTGGCAATATTGCCCTCGCCCTGATGCACCACCCTCCGCGACAGCATTGACGACCATTGGGCCACAGCAGCACTCCTAAACTGCTCCCACTCTGCCCAAGAACCGCAGGCCAACAAGGGGGCATCCCTCCTGAGATGCCTCAGTGTCCAACCAAAGTGAGCAAGGGTCTCTCCAGGCCCACTCACCCACGTAAGATAGCAAGGCGTCCAAACAACAGTCTTTGATATTTGGGCGGCCCACTCCTCCTAGTCTGCAAGGCAACTACAATCTAGTCAATTCAATGAGGGGCCGCTCGTGATACCAGATTAACGAACGAAACCAGCCGTTAAGTCTTCTAACTATTTGCTTAGTGAAAAACAGAGGAAGCATTTGCATAGGATACAATAGGTGGGGAGAACATTCATTTTAATGAGGGCTATCCGACCTAACCAAGAGATCAGAAGTGCCTCTCCCATCTACGAAGGAGCTGCTTGATTCTCTCAAATAAATGGGCAAAATCGGCTTTAAATAGCCGATCAAAAACAGGAGTAATAAATATACCTCAGTAGACAAAGCCCTCCTCAACCATCTAAAGGGGAACCAAGATCCGCTCTCAGGATCAGGCGCTCTTGGGAGACCACCCATGGGCATGGCCTCCGACTTCGCAAAATTGATCTTTTAACTCAAGAAGCCTCCAAATAAATTGATGCATTGTATCAGGTGTGGCACTGAGACTGTTGGGTTTGACAAGAAGACAAGAACGTCATCCACATACAGTGTGATCTTACATGACTTTGTCCTCACTTCTGGAACGGTTATATTGGGATCTCTACATATTGCCTCCGCCAGTGGTTCGATCACCAATGTGAAAAGCAGTGGTGACAACAGACAGCCCTGTTGACTGCCCCTACCAATATTGAAATTGCTTGACTGTACACCATTGGCGAGGACTGCAGTAAGACGATCACTATACAAAACCTTCACCCACTTGATGAAGGTCTCTCCCAGGCCAAACTTCTTCAAAGTATGGGAAAGATATGGCCATGCGATCCTGTCGAATGCCTTTTCCGCATCTAAGGAGATCACCAATACCTGTACCGATCATTGTTGACATAGTTGGATCATGTTAAGTAACCTCCTGACCTTATCCATCAGTCTGTGACTTTTATGAACCCTGTCTGGTCTTCCTTAATGATTGAGGGCAGTGCAGTTTCTAGCCTTTGTGCCAGAGTCTTGGTAGGATTTTGAAGTTGACATTCAGGAATGAAATGGGTCTCTAGGAAGCACAGTTCTCCGGGGCCTTCCCTTTTTTAAGAATGAGAGAGATGTTCACCTCTCCTGGAGATGGTGTCGAGGAGGCCACGACTATGTAATTCATGAAACGTAATAAGCATTGACCCTGACAACATACTGATAAACAAAAGAACTCAACTTCAATACAAAAGAATCCACAAAACCTCAACACTTCACAGACTAAAATAACCACTGCCAACAAATCTAAAAAACATACAAAAACTATGAACAGCAAAAACAGAAAAACAAAAAAATCGCCAAAGTCACTGGAGGAATTTACCCCCATTCAAAGGGGGATACCTACACATCCTAAAACCCAGTAAACATCCCAACCGCCCTCTCAGCTCCTGCCAGCAAAGGTTGCACCACGCACACCAACCACCTGGTAGAAGAAAAAAAAACCCACCAAAGAACAAAGTTAGTACGATAGACAAATAAATTAAAAATAAATATGTCGCCCATTCCTTAACATAACTTAGAAATTAAAAATAAATACTCTTTCCATCCAAGACATCATTTCATGCAACATATTACCAGAAAAGAGATTCCACCAAGTCCTTTTTAAAGACTAACAGCTCTATTCTCTATGCCTATTTAGTTGTTTGACGTAAGTCAATGTGTCCACAAAGTTCTTCGCTTTCTTTGCGAGTTGAACAAATGTATGGATCCATTATGATTGATCCCAAGCACTGCTGGATATCTTAAATAATACTGGACACCAAGCTCCCTCAATCTTGTCTTGACGCCATCGTAGGGCTTCCTTTACCGGACCAAGATTTCGAAGCTCCTTGGATGCTGCCTGAACTGCTGTGCTCTTCCAGCACCACTAATCCAGAATCTGATTTCCAGCATCTGCAGTCATTGTTTTTAACTCACTGCCGCTAACCAGTCTTGAGAAAACATGACTTTGGAGCTGCCCCATACCAATGCCTTTGGGTTTGTCCCCCGGGCTCTAGAAGCTTCCAGGACCCTCTGCTCGTCTTAATAATGATGGAACATTACCAAGACAAGGCATGGGTGCTGATCCGCACCTGGCTTTCCTGCCGCAATCTGGTGAGCACTTTTAATTGTTATCCTTCCCTTCTCAACCTCCAAACCAAGGAACTCCAGGAACCACTTCTCGAAGAATTCCACCAGCCGTTCATCTTGCGTCTCCTCTGGTATGCCAACAATGCACAGGTTCTTTCTTCTGCCCCTGTTTTTCAGATCGTCTACCAGATCCAACAGACCACGGACTTGTGTTTCCAGGGCTTCAATTCGGCTTTTGGAGGAGTTAATCTCTGCCTCTACCCCTGCAGCCCGGTACTCAAGCTCATTGTTCTGTTTTCCCAAATTTTGCAGCATAGCAGATACAGGAGCCAGCTTCACTTCAATTTCTTTTCCTGGATCTGCTTCCCAGGGCCTTGTGAGATTTAGCTAGCTCCTCAACCAGAGTCTGGTGAGTAAGCAAGTCCACTGCTTCCAGAAGGTTGGGCTGTGGCCCTGGCCCAGGGTGTGGTTCCTCCTTTCTTCAGCGTTCTCCAGCTGCAAGGACAAAGGTAAGTAGATTTTTTTCAGGTTTCTAGTTCCTTTACTATGTTTTACTCACAGTAAAGTGTTTGGGATGGGTTCTGGTTCTGTCGGGTTGGTGTTGCAGTGTGAAGCCCAGCAAATGCGATCCTAACAGGATGCTGCCATCTTGGATTTTCCACATAGTGAGAATTTGATTTTTGTGGAACACAGAAATCTTTGTGCTGAGAGCACAATTTGGTATGATTCTGCCTAACAAATTATTAATTTGCGTACAGCTCAGTTATGATTATATGCATGGATCCTTTGCAGTATACATTAACATAATTGTTTGCTATAACCAGATTAAGAATTTTTAATGTCATGGATACCATCCATACAACATTATTTTTCCTCATTACTCTTATCATTTATAACTCAAATATGTATTAAAGTGCCTGAAGTAAGAGCTATAGAATGTACATGGACATTCCTTAAAAAAACCCATTATTGTAAAGTTTTTCATCTGCAGAGAAATATTTTATAAATAGCAATTTGTACTGATTTGTATTTGTGTTGTAACAATCTGGTGACTCCAGCTCACTCCCTTTCCCCTCTACCTTGAATGTTAACTTTTTTGATCCAGAATCTTTCTCTATTAAGGTGAGTTTTACCAGACACTCTCTTTGGCTGGGACACCTAGTGCTGTGGGTCTGTGTTGATCTACCCTTACAAGTTTCTCATAATCGAAAGTCAATCTAAAGTCAGCATTCCTCCTTCCCATAGTTCCAAATAAAAATGGATAAAGGTGCTGCAGTTCGATTGAAATACTACTGAGATATATCTTGTCTTTAATAATAGTCTAAGCATAACACAAAGATAAGAATGGAAATTCTATTAAGATCATGCTTTATGTGTCAGGTAAAGGACCAAATGAATGTTTGGAAGTAATTGAAAGTCTGTTTTTAATGTGGTCTGTTTTTTTGTTCATAGACCCTCTGAACCAAGAGCAATCACCCCTCTTTTAAATAGAAGTCATTTTGACCTATTTATATCAATTAAGTTGTGAATAAATAGCGTAATCTATTACAAGCAACTGCCTCCAGACTTTGCCAGAAGTATATTGGCTCTTTTCTTTGTAACTGTGTTTTCAGTTAATGCAACATATGTTCAGTGCTTAAATTCTTCAAGTGAGGTTGGCCAAAATCCTGGGTTATTCATATTTCCAGTTGTGATTCAGTTTTTCTTTGGGTCCTATGTGTGTCTATAATATCTTGAAAGTTTTTCTGTATGTTGCATGTTATACGCTGGGCATCTTTAACAGAATTTCAGTGTCCACAAGACCACATTTGCATGTTCTATTTCCTGTAATTATGGCTTGATCACGCAAGGTATTTTCAATGATGAAATGGATTGCTTATGTCAACTCCTTTTCAGTGAAGTCTGTTGTAAGTAGTCATAATTTTTAATTAAAGAAATCGCTTTTGGCAGTTAATTTTGTTGAATTGGAACAAATATCTATTTTAAACCAGTCTTTTTCACCAGTCATGTGACTTGCTTTTATTTTCTCTGACTTGAGAGACTTTGATCCAAGCATCTGCTGACCATAGTTGATGGCATATTTCTAAGCTTTCTAACTAACACGAGCACACAGCAGGAATGATCGCATGTGGGGCTGAAGCCAAACCTAAATGATAGAACAGAATTCAGTCATGTGTCAAATAGACACCAGAATTTGAATTGAACTTGTTCAGCAAATAAAGAGAGTACAGCGTTAAAATGATAGGAAAGTCAGGAAAGATGCATTCTCTCACTTCAGCGTCTTACTTTAAATTATGCTGGATCTTGTTATTTTCATACCATAAATGCCTGAAGTTTGGAAGGGACCAACAAAAAAAAATCAGTTCAAAGGAAAAGTGTGAACAGTGGGCACAACAGTTTTAATTGTGATGTCTTAACAGCAGACAGTGGTCTATATTTGAGGTACCCGAATCCTGTTTATACCAACACCGAGGCAGTTTACGTTTGTCTTTCACTTTTTGAATTTTCAGTTCCATGTTAGATGTTTGGCTGCTAAGTCTTCATTAACATAAAACCTTGTGACCAGTTTGAAATGTTGATTGTAAGGAAGCAAACTATCTGCTTTTAGAGGCAATTGGACGTTGTGACTTTCAGTTACAACCTTCATGAAGAAAACAAAAGATCCTTTTGTGATATGGTATGGTTGACATGTATGGCTTCCCAGCTGCTTCACCTCACTGATAACTACAAGAATTGGCCAATTACAGTTGTAAATCTTTTCAACCTTCTAATGAATGCATTCCCATTATCACCCATCTATCTTGACAAGGATAACAGGCACTGCTGCTGAAGAGGCAACAGAGGATCTGAGAAAAATCAACTTGATCGTGTTTTACTGCAGTTCTATAGATACATTTCTTATGGCTGGCTACGAAAGATTTATACACATTTGTTCCCTGCATGATAGGGGTAGGGTTACTAGCACTTAGTCACTTCAGCAAAGGAACATACAGAATAGGAGCAGGAGTAGGCCATTCAGCCCTTTAAGCCTACTGCACCATTCATTATGATCATGACTGCTCATCCAGTTCAATAGCCAGTTCTTGCTTTTTTGGGGGCAGGAGTCAGGCAGAAGCAATGGATCTGCTTGGGCAGTCCTGTTTGTGTATTTTGAGAAGGAGATAGAAGTAGGCTGCAGAGGTATGGGGGTCTATGAACTTGGAGGCAGTGAAGGTCACCAGATGAAATGAAATTAGTGACTGTTGTGGACACAAAGGACTGGTGTTCCATAGTCATGGGCCAGCGAAGATAGGATAAGGTGTCAGAGCACTGTAATGTAGAGGTCAAGATGCCAGACATCAACACCACCACCCTTTCCTATGTCAGTAGGTTGGGTTACAAAGTCAGGATCGAATCTGAGAACATGGAGTACAATCAGCTCAAACGGTGAGAGGAAAGTGCAGAAAGATTAAGGTGACCATTGCCTATTCTTTTGTCTGTCCAACTGCTGTTCTTTCTACCTGGGCTCCATCTCCACCTATTATTTATTATTCCCACGTCCCACCCCATCTGCAGCATATGTCAATCTTTTCCTAACTGCTATTAATTCTGAAAAATGATCACTGGCCCTGAAACATTAACTCTGTTTTCACCTACAGCTACTGCCAGACCTGCTGAGTTTCTCCAGCAATGTTTGGTTTTGTTTCTGACTTCCAGTATCTGCTGTGTTTTTTTTTGGTTTATGGTCTCAACAAGGCCAATGTAATTGCCATGAGACATACTTGTGCCTGTACTCAAAATTCTTTGCTATGAAGACCAGCATAGCATATGCCGCTTTTACGGTACGCTGAGTTCTAGTGACTGGTATACAAGGGCACCCATGTCTTGCTGCACATTCCCTTCTGTCCATTTAGGGCCATTAAGCTAATAATCTGCCTTCCTGTTTTTGGTACCAAAGTGGATAACCTCACATATTTGTCCTACTATACTGCATCTGAAGTAACGGTTACTGGAATTTTTGGAGATAATTGTAACTCTACAGAGATGTAGTCCCATTTATAGTCTGATTGAATAGATGACCATATGCACTAAGTCCGCCTTTAAATCTCCTTGCATAATATTGTTTTGATTTAGAGTTATTTTTTCCTTAGGGTTTGTTTTTCTGATTAATGACATGGAGATGCCGGTGTTGGACTGGGGTGGATGAAGTTAAAAAAATCACACACAACACCAGGTTATAGCCCTATATGGAAGCTAGTGCTTCCCAATAAACCTGTTGGACTATAACCTAGTGCTGTGTGATTTTTAACTTTCTGATTAATGTCATGGTTTTCATTTTTGTGTCGTAATTACTGTATGCGGTGCAATGAAACAGCGTTGTCAAGAGCTTTATTTGGGTGGCTTAGGAGATTTGCCAATCACTTTCCTTCTTATCTCACACCTACTCACTCAGCACCTTACTTATATCCAGGTAACAGGAACTGGGGCTCAGGAAGAGTATAGTTGGGGATTGGATGGTGCGGCAGAAGACATATCTGCCGAAGATTGAGACACAGAGACCTGTTGGTGATCTGAACTCCTTTTTCCTATGGGAAAATAAGTTTCATTTAATGTTGTTTCACTTAAAGTTTCATTTTTAAGGAACACAAAGTTGTGAGGAACTATTGTAGGAACTAAAAATTTGCAGTTGCAGTTTAACTACAGAAAAGCAGACGAGAAAAGTACTGGCTGACTAGCATATAATACATGTGCATGCACTTAAGTAGATAATTGTTACATCTTGTGGCTATCAAAAGACGTTTATGCTCTGTTTAATGGACTGCACACCGAGCTCTGCAATGGCATGAAGGACCTCATATAGAATAAAAGTATAATCATTCATTAGTTTGCAACAGTGTAGTAACCATCAATTTTCTTTAACAGTACAATGTCTGATGGAATAGTATTGGTATATACTTAACTAGGAATACACTGAAGAATTGAAAAAGTGAAAGTGATGCAGATTCAGACTGATCTTAATCTTGAGTGATGAGGACATCTTGAAGCTATTTTCAATTGAAGAAATGAAAAAGAGTCTCAAAAACTGGAAAAGCTTAAGACTTCGCGATTTAAGCAGAAATAGTGCTATGTCATTTGAAATGGCTGTCAATGTTTATTTGTGATAACAAAGAAAAACCTAATATTTACTAGGTTAGGGATCAGCTGTGGAGAGAGGAAAGTAGTATTATAATATTTTTCCATAAGACCATCGGATTACAGTAGCAGGCTTTAGGCTGTTTGGCCCTTTTGAGTCTGCTTCACTGTCTGATCATTGATCATTTTCATTTGATTTTTCACCAAAATGCATGTGCTTGATCAGCTAGTCGTTGCATCATTTTCTTTCTTATTTGATTTATTCATTTTTGATTTCTGCTTAATTTTTGTCATCCAAGCGAGTATAATTTTTTAAGGAAGGAACCAAGATGACAGCCATGCCATAAATTGGAAAGAACTGCAGCCTCCCAGATAGCGACCTTTCACAATTATTTTTGAGCGATGCCTATTATTTTCTGGTGTGGCTAATTCTGGAAAAAAGTTATGCCCACAGTAGAGCATATCCTAAATGACTAGATGACATGAGATGACATTGGACCACTGACCACGCTTTTTGTTACTAATATAGAAATTGACTTGGAACAGACTATTTTTTTGTGACAGCATCTGTCACACTTGCCTCTTGGTCAAATTATGATTTCAGCTTGGATTTTTATGGTGATGAAGATTGTTTCAATGCAGAAAATTGGAGAAAAAGCTAGGTCATTAAATGTGCTGAGAAAGGATTTGGAAGAATTGTTACTTTTTTGCTCCAGCTTAATTTATTATCATTACAATGGTTTGCATTCACCAATTTTTGGCACATTGAAGTAAACAGATGGCATCATACCAGTTTTGAGAGAGAGTTCAAAAAGATAGACAACAAATTGAATAAAGATATGGAAATTGTAAATGCCGATTGTAAATCAATGACATGTTTCCAGTTCGAACCAAAAAACACTTTGAGAGTTCACCAATTTTTTGATCGGGATCTGCTAGTGCATGATGAAAAGCCAGCATATCTAGGATTAACTTGAGATTGCACACGAAACAACCACCTCGACAAGGTAGTTCAAAAGCTCAAATTTCACTCATGGGAGAGTTAGTGTAGTGTATTAAATTTAAGCAACCAACAGAAGATAGACACCACCTCCCTCCCTCCCTGCTCTGCTCCAGTAGCCTTCGTGCTCACTTTTAGGTTTGGGGCGGCATGGTGGCTCAGTGGTTAGCACTGCTGCCTCCCAGCACCAGGGCCCCATGTTCAGTTCCAGCCTCGGGCTACTGTCTGTGTGGAGTTTGCACATTCATTGTCTGTGAGGGTTTCCTTTGGGTGTCTGGTTTCCTCCCACAATCCAAAGAAGTGCAGGTGAATTGGTCATAATAAATTGCCCATCGTGTTAGATGCATTAGTCAGGGTTAAATAAGGGGAATAGGTCTGGATGGGTTACTCTTCGGAGGGTTGGTGTGGACTTGTTGGGCTGAATGGCCTGTTTCCACGCTGTAGGGAATATAATCTAATCTAAAAAGAAAACTCCCTCTCCCAAGGACATGCAAGTCCTGGGCCACCTCCACCGCCAAACCAAACCCAGCCTCCAACTAGAGGAAGAATGCCTCATCTTCTGCCTTGGGACCCTCCAATCACACCGTATCAACATTGACTTCACCAGTTTCCGAATCTCCCCTCCCTCCACCTCATCCCAGATCCAACCATCCAACTCAGAACCGTCCTCTTGACATATCCTACCGGTCCGTCTTTCTTCCCACCTATCTGATCCACCCTCCCCACTGACCTATCGCAATTACCTCTCACTTGTATCTACCTATCACCTTCCCAGCTACCTTCCTCCAGCCTTACCCCCACCCCCTCTTTATCTCTCAGCTCCCTTCCCCCTCCATATTCCTGATGAAGGGCTTATGCCTGAAATATCAACTCTCCTGCTCCTCGTATGCTGCCGAACCTATACTTTTCCAGCGCCATACTTTTCGATTCTGACTCTCCAGTGTCTGCAGTCCTCATTTTATCCTTGGTCGTTGCCATGACTCGTTGCCTTGATTAGAAGAAATTTTGTTTTTTGCAGCCATTTCATAAAGGATCTAACAATTATTTGAGTAAACAAATGTTAAATTCTTTTCTTATTTGGCTAAGTGACTCAAAGTAGAATGGTTAATTAACATTTCACTGCACAGCGTACTGCTGTAGCAATGGTCTGAGATGTAAAGCTTCTGTTAAACATAATCCATTCTCTCCTTCAGCCTTTTAGATCAGTTCTCTGGCTTGAGATCATAATGATCATAATAGTCATAATTGTGACCCTTATGAGACCATAATGCTGAATCATCCAGGTATTCATTGCTTGTGTTTAAGCTTGCCAAGGCTGTAATGCTGGACAATAAGAGCAAATTATAGGCAATTCTAATATCGTCCTTAACTGATAACTCTGCATTCACAAGTTTCCACCGGGCTCACTGGATAGTGATCAGTGCAGAGAATTTGGGTGAATATTGATTTCTACTCACGAGCTCAGACACATGGAGGGCAATTGTAAGACTTCTGCTGGCCTGGCTGAGACTGGTTAATGAAGCACAAGTTTAAAATGAAGCTATAACCCCATGGTCTTTGACATCTTCAGTGTTCACCCCTCGGGTACTATGGTAATGTCCTTCTCCCTGGATTGGGAAGCCCAGATTCAAGTCCAACTTGTTCCACAGGTGTGCAATAATATCTCTGAAAAGTTTGGTTAGAAAAATAGGTTAACTAATGAAAGAAAAATCAGCTCCCACACTATTAATAATTGTTGAGGTTTCTGTTTGTCATTGCTCACAAGTGGTTGTAATCTACAAATGCTAATTCTGTTAAAATCGTGCAAACTTCTCTGTCATATGGCAATTTTTTAATGCTTTTGGAGCCCCTTGTGATTTGCATTTGGGCTTGAATAGTAAACAAATTACAGATTATTATAACAACTCCTAACAATTATTACAGCAATAACTTTTGGAAGCATCGTATTCTGTGAAAGAAATTCAAATTCAACATTTTTTTTAATATATTTTACTTTGGATTAAGATGAACAGAAAATTTCAATTTCATGAACCTTTTCAGTATCCCATATTTGATGCTTGTCACATGCATCAAAATATGCAGATTGTGAAAGATCAAAATCTCAGACTCTAATAGTCATTCAGTTTTTGTTATAATGTGAGATTTTCTTTACTAAATTAAGTCTTTATTTTATGAACTATTTGGATTTTCTATTCCTATGCAGAATCTATTTAAGTTTATCAGAGCTGATATGAAAGACTTAGGCTCTGCAGGATATAAGTAATATGTAATGACCAATAATGGTGACAATGTTCTGACAGGTAGAACAACTGAAAGAAGAGTTAAATTCCAAAGAATTCCAGGCTGAAGAGCTAAGAAGTAAAGTGACTGTTCTCCAGTTCAAGGTCTCTGCTGTAAGAGTTGATGTTTGCCATGCACCTGACGTTACAAATGCAATTCTCTTTTATTTCCTTTGGCTTGCTGTGTTCTAGATTAATGCTTTCCTCTCCTTTTAGCTTATTCTTTGTAGAATAATTTTATGTTTCTTCTTGCATCTTTCAGGCTTCATGTACAATCTCTTTCACTTGGCTTTGTTCCTCACTGATATTGTGGCAGTAACATCCCATATAGACACTCTTCTATTAAATTTATGGATGTAAGACAGATCAAACTATTTCCCTTTTATCATTAATTGCATTGATAACCAAAATTGAATTAGTGATCATAGCTAGCATTCAAAAGTGCTCATAGGGTCTTGTGGTGCACCATTAATGTCTCTGCCTTCAGGCCAGAAGGTCCAGATTCAAGTCTCCCCTGCCCACAAAGGTGTGTTACGTCTGAACAGGTTGATGAAGAGTGATTTTAACTGATATTCACGTTATTATGTTAATGTACCTTTTTTAAATGATGCATTATATGCTTGTAGGCTGAACAGTTTAAAAAATGTTGTGAAGTGAAAGAGAATATTGTAGTGTGTAGTTGTGTAGAACACACTTATACTTGCGCTAACTGTTGTTGCATTTGATGGACATCCTGCAACATTGGGTTCTAGACTAAAGGCATGATTAAAGAAATAAATCAGTTTGATGTGTCAACCTAATCACTATAGCACATGGCCTAAATCAGTAATAGTCTCTCTTTTTAATTTGTATATACCGTATTAGTTAAGTGGAGATTCCCAATTTGTTAAATGCCTGTTCAAAAACTGAAGCACCTCGTTTGAAATGTCGATTTTAAGCTTTGAAATTTAAATCAGACTTCCACATGTACTTAACGTATGTCAATAGTAACATTGATGTTTCTTTTGCCAGTTTTCTCCTGTGCTCTGATTATTTGGAACAAGGGTTCCACTGTGTTACTGTGCCCAATAGGACATCATTAATGCTCAAGGCTTTACAATAAGCATTGACAGGCTATTTGACTGCGGATACATTACAGCTGAGCCTTCTTTGTCCTTATCTGAAAATGCTGACGTTTCAGGAGGGACCTCTGCTTATTGATAAGGACTGATAAATTTTGTTAACTTTCTCTCCTTCCCGAATTCAGAGCTCTATTGTATTATTCTTACTGTCACCCACAAATAATACAACATAGACTGGAGTTCAAAACTGACTCTGAGCTGGTCTGTGTGACCATTGTATAAACTCATTCAGTCACTGCAGAGCTTATTGGTTGGAGATTTTAAGAAAAATCTTGTTCAGTAAAAAGTATCTGTATTAAAACAAGTTAATCAACAAAGGTGCATAAAGAACACATCTGTTGTGCAGTTTCTTTTTAATCATCGTGTAATAATATATTTTGTAATTAGGCATCTAATATCCCTTGCCCACTTGAAGTCAAGATTGTGCAAAGAATTGTTTTTCATACAGTTAGTCACTTTTATGATGACAGCATAACTATATTAACTTTGCTAATACTGGCTGTTTTGTGATTTTGGTTGAAAAATTGTGTGGACTTGCATGATAGTGTGATCAAACTTCAGTGTGTATTGATGTAGGTGGTAAGGCAAGTTGTGAGAGGGATGGCAAACAGTTTACAGGGAGATATTGATCGGCTAAGTAATTGGGCAAAAGTTGGCAAATGAGTATAACTTGGAGATAATATGAAGTTATTCATTTTGGAAAGGAGAATGAAAGAACAATATTAACAGAAAGCTGCAACACAAAGGATGTACTTTTACATGAAACACAGAAAACTAGCACAGATACATTTGGCAATCAGGAAGGCTTATGGAATGCTGTCCCTTATTTCAAAGGGGTTGGAGTAAAAGAGTAAGGATGACTTGCTGCAATTGTACAAATTGCTGATGAGACTACATCTGGAGTACTGTGAGCAGTTTTGCTCCTATTTAAGGAGCATTTCATTGAAAGCAGAGCAGAAAAGATTAACTAGATGATCCCTGGTATGGAGGGGTTGTCTGATGGTCAAAGTTTAAACAGATTGGGATTCTACTCAATGGAATTTAGAAGAATCAGAGGTGATCTCTTTGAAGCATATAGGATTCTTTAAGAGGCTTGACAGGGAGAGTCTAGGACAGACAGCATAGCCTCAGAATGAAAGGGCATCAATTTAAGATTAAGATGAAGAGGAATTTCTTCTCTCAGGATTGAAAATCTTTAGAACTAACAACAGAGAGCTGTGAGAATAGAGTTCTTGTGTATAATTGAAGCTTGATCAGGAGGAATCGAAAGTTGCAGATATGGGACAGAAACGTGCACATGAGAAGAGTTGGATCTGATCCTATTGAATGGTAGATCAGGCTCAAGTTGCAAAATGGCCTCTGTTCCTTTTCTTGTGGTATGATCTTATCATTCTGTGACCTAATTTATTCAAGTTGAAGCATTTCAATAAATATGTTTTATAAAGCTTACATGATATAAGTTGTCTAAGCTGGCATTTTGTCTACTTGTATTTAGGTTGGAAGGGCAATTCATTTTAGTATGTGACCTCTTGAATTTTGTTTTGTATGGCCTGATTGAGGACTTTTGGATTGCTGTGCAGCTTGGCGAGAACATTGGTCCCTGATCATTGCAAGTTAATTTTCTGCACTTAGATTTTGCAAGAATAATTGCTGTAAACAACCTTTCATATATTATTACAGAATACTGCTCAAACATAGTCTAAACAAGGAATTTGGCTTTTTAAGTTTTTGAAATATTTTAAATTGGATTCGTGCAAACCTTTTAATTGTGTTTCTGATGGTCTGATTGTATTGAGGTGAAGCTAGGAAAGAGAGAATAAAATAAAGATATGCTGACAGAGTTTGAGAGTTGGGAGGATCTTCATCGGTGAAGATTGGGGCGAGTCACCTGTTTCTATATTTTAGATTCCAGTGTCCAAAAAAAAATTAGACATGCTTTGATGGAATTCTCAAATGTTAGCAGTCATTTAGGGTCACCGCCGTGGAGTAATGGTTTAATCTCATGAACTGGAAGGCTTATGATGTATCATTCTATGACTGAAAGAGAGATCTCATGGAAGAGACAATCTGAGCTTTTTTGACCACAAACCGTATGTATTATTTGTAAATAAAAGATTGTTATTAAAATGTACCTAAGCAATTTCTGAGTCATTTGAGAGCCAAGAAGAACTCTTACCACGTTGACAGAAGACAAAACAACTCCTAGTTGTTGATGGATTTGCAATACTTGGCTTTGTTAACACAAGTACATATTTGGTCATCTGTTACATTGTTTTGTATGTTGATCCCTTGGAAGGGTATTTTAGCAGTGGGTTTGATCGGCAGTAATATTTATTTCTCCCAAGAGTGGCAAAACTCTATTTTTTGTTTTTGAAATTCAATATAATACTGATCATTTTTCAAATTCTTCTTTAAAATCAGATGAACCTGAAAAGCAGTTACAAATGTGTATACCTTTGAAAGCAAAAAAAGTAATTAAATAAAAGTTTGTTTATGCTTCAGTTTGATAGTTTAGCATTTTTCTCTATTTTCAAGCTACTTTAGCCTATTATGTCGGCAACATACCTTGTAGTTTTATATTGAATCAGTGCTTTATATTCACTAGATTGATCAAGTGAAACAGGAACTTTCCAGAAAGGAAACGGACCTCCTTGCCTTGCAGACAAAACTTGAAATGCTGACAAACCAATTTTCTGATAGCCAACAACATGTGGAAGTGCTCAAAGAATCGCTTACAGCAAAGGAGCAGAGAGCTGCCATTCTGCAGACAGAGGTAAAGTCACTCAACAGTAAAGTCTGAAGCATTGGAATGAATTTTTCATACCTGAAATCTTGTTGCTTGAAATTTTTTCACTTTTGATAGAGCAGGTTTGCTTGAGGAAATAATCTGCAAGCAGTTTTTAACCTTAACTTTGAATGTATTTACACAGTCAACACTTTTATGAAAGGGAAATCTTGTTCAACCAACTTATTGGAGGTCTTTGAAAAATTAACATGCACTGTGGATACAGTGGAACCAGTGGGTGAATTGTACTTAGATTTCCAGAAGGCATTTGCTAAGGTCCAAGATTATTGCAGAAAATAAAAACTTATGCTTTAGGGTGTTACATATTAACATGAATAGAGGTTTAGCTAGCTAATGGGGAAACCGAATATAGGGATAAATAGAAGTGTTCTTCTGGTGCAGTGGTAGTTTCCCTACCACTGGAACAGGAAACCTGAGTTCAAGTATAACCTGCTCCAGAACTATGTAATAACATCTCTGAACAGGTTGATTTAGAAAATATCGAGGAATAAATGAATCTTTTTCTGGTTGCCAGAGTGGAATGAGTGGTGTGTCACAGGGATCAGTGCTGGAGCTTCAACATTTTATACATTATATCCATTAAGTTGAGAATAGGACTTGAAGTATAGTTGCTAAATTTACTGATGACTCAAAGGTGGGCAGGAAAATATATTGTGATGAGGATATAGGGAGGTTACAAAGGTAGGTAAGTGAAATGATGGGTTAAACAAGTTGAGACAAAGATCTGGCAATTGGAGTACAATGTGATTTGTTTATTTTGAAAGTTAAAAAGAACCATATTATCCAAATGGTGAGCAATTACAGAGCTCCAAGATCCAACTGGATCTTGATGTTCTAGTTCATGACCTTCAGTATTCTAATGTGAGTACAGCAACTGATTATAAAAGCTAAAAGCATGTTCTTGTTTGTTGCAAGGGGAATTTAATACAAGAGTAGGGAAGTTATACTTGAGTTATATGGAGCATTGGTGAGACTGCATCTGGAGTACCATGTACAGTATTTTTTTTTTTGGAAGGTCAGTGTAGACTGACTGGCCGAATGGCATCTAACTGCACTGTAGGGATTCTATGATGGTGCAAGAGAGAAGTCCTTAGCTTACCAGAGTATTGGGATCATTTCTTGGCAGAAAGTACCTATTCAAAAGGGGAGGATTTGCACCTTAACAGAACTGAGACTAATGTACTCGTGGGGATGTTCATTAATGTGCTAGTGGATTCTTTAAACTAACCTCTGAAGGTGCTGGTCACCAGTATACGGATGTAGAAAAGAGGAATAAAATCCATAAAGTTAGAATACTAGACACATTAGAGTTGTGAATAGTTCTACGTCAGATAGCACTGAATTAAGAAGAAATGCCATTTCTTTCGATTCAGAATATGGAAGAAAGTAGTAAACTGTAAATTAGGGTTATAGTACATGCATGTGAATATCAAAATTGTGCTAAATAACATTACAGGTGCTGATTACTAGGTAGCTGTTACAAGAGATCTGGTTCCAAAGAGGGCTTTAAATATTTCTAGATGAAGAAAAAGATGGAAAAGGGGAGGAGTGAGAAATATTGAGTATGGAGATATTGTAACGCTAATGCGAGAACATGTTTTCAAGAGATCAAGGACAAAATTGATCTGATGAGAAGTAAGCTGCAATTATATTGCTCAGTGAAGTCTATAGACCACCATCCAGTGGGAATGATATTGAAAAGCAAAAATAGAAATTGCTCGAGAAACTTGGCCGTTCTGGCAACAAATGTGGAGCGAAAGCAGATTAATGTTTTGCGACCAATGACTGCAAAGGATTCTTTGTTTTATTTTAAGGTATAGAAGAATGAGGTAGCAAGGAAATTAGAGCTGCAGAATTTATGGAATTTTTTTAGAAGATTTGTAATTCAGGTTGATAAGTATTTAAGTTAGCTCGCTGAGCTTGAAGATTTGTTTTCAGGCGTTTCATCACCATACTTGGTAACATAGAGTCATAGAGATATACAGCATGGAAACAGACCCTTCGGTCCAACCCGTCCATGCCGACCAGATATCCCAACCCAATCTAGTCCCACCTGCCAGCACTCAGCCCATATCCCTCCAAACTCTTCCTATTCATTTACCCATCCAAATGCATCATCAGTGAGTGTCTACGGTGAAGTGCTGGTGGTATGTTCCGCCTCTCTATTTATAGATCTTGGTTTCTTTAAAGTAGGTGATGTCATTTCTGTTTCTTTTCGAGGGAAGGTAGATAGGATCTAAATCGATGCGTGTATTGATGGAGTTCGGTTTAGAATGCCATGCCTCTAAGAATTCTCGTATGTGTCTTTGTTTTGTCTGACCTTGGATATGTGTGTTGTCCCAGTCAAAACACTTCTATAGGCATATAGATAGTAAACAGTGATAAAAAGAGGAATGGGGCCAATTATGGGATCAAAAGGGACATGTGTATGCAGGTAAGGTGCTGTGATATTAAATGAACGTTTTGCCTTTGCCTTTACTAAGGAACAAAATGCTAATCAGCACTTGGCAAAAGACTAGGTAATTCAAACATTTGAAGAACTTAAAATAGATAAATAGGAGGTATTTTATAGGCTCCATACTGAAAGGTTGATTAGATACCAGGACCAGATGGGGTGCATCTGTGGATACTGAGCAACATGATAACGGTAAGTTCAGAGACACTGGCCATTGTTTATTAATTATACTTATATTCTTGGATGGTGCTAGAGGATTAGAGAATGCCAAATGTTAACAGCCTTGATCAAAAAGGGTATAAAGATAGGAGTAGCAAAGAGAGGCTCACTAGTTAATCTTTGTTGTTGAACCTTCTATGAATAATAATTTGGCATAAAATGATTATTCACTTGGATAAGTCTTGGATTTATCAGGGCAAATTATGTTTAACTAATTTGCTGGAATTTCTTTGTCATAACAGAATGTTGATAAGGGTAATGCTGTTTATGTGGCATAAATTGATTTTGAGAAATAATTTGATAGTGCTACATAGAGACTTGTGAGTAAAGTAATAGGTTATAGAACAAAAGGACTGGTAACAAAAGGAATGGTAACAATATGGATGCACAATGCCTGAGTGAATGGAAACAGTAAGGTATTTTGCGGACTGGAGGAAGATTTTTTGTGGAGTTCTTCAGAGGTCACTGTTGGAAATTCTGTTTATTGTGCTGTGTTCATGATCTAGATCTTGACCGTTCGAAAATATGTGAAATAAATAAAATTTGGAAGCATTATAAACTATGATGATGATGGTGTAGAACTTAAAAATACAAAGGCCAGATATCCCAACCCAAATTTTGTCTTTGTTTGCATTGTGGACCAAAATGGGAAAGGGATACTGTTGTAAACCAATGACGATGGAAAGAGTGGCTGCACTTCTAAAACAAGTTAATGGAACTCATTGTGAGTTCTCTTTGCACTGTTGCTTTGCTCAAGTAGTGGAGGAAGATGTTTGTGATCCCATGGTACCATTGATGTATGTTCAGAGCAGGCTTCACACAGTGATAGACTGCTGACTTGATTTTGCTACTCGGATGAGCTGCGTGGGTCATGAGTCATCAGCTTGACAACACTCTGGTTTCTGGACAAGTGGACAGCTGGTCTATGAACAATGTAGTTGCCTGAAGACCTCCACACTCCTCGAGGCATCATCTGTCATTTCTCTCTCTAGTGAAGTAACCAAAACCTGAAAGGTAGCTAGCTATTCACTTCTATCGTTTACAATAGGTTGTTGCCTTTAACTCGTGACTGAGAAACTGAACCCTTCCCTGTGCAGTTTGCAAAGAACTGCAAGGACTTGGATATGAAGAAAGAAGGTCAGAAATGGAGGAATCAAAAGTAACACCTTTTCAAATCCTGTGAATTGGTGGTATTGAACTGTTTCCCAATATATTTTCCTCCATCCGTAACATCCATTTACGTTTGCTTCACTGTCAGCTTGGATTTGTGCGTAGGAGTCTAAGGGGTTTGACTTTTAGCTGTTGGAGTTTTACTTTGATATTTCTTAATTTTGTTCCGCTTTGTTTAGAACTGATTTATTTGACATAAGTAGTAGCACATGTTAGGTATAGTAGAGTAGAGTAGCTTTTATTTGTCATTTCTACCATATAAAACTGATATAGTAAAACTGAGACAGCGTTCCTCAAGGACCGAGGGTACTACATGGACAGCACAAACTACACACTCGTACATGGCATAAAGTGCATAAGAAGAGCAAAACACACAAGTTGCAGTGTAATAGAAGGATAATAATTAAGACATTTTTCTAGCAGCAGTTCGAAGTTATACAAAGAATTTCAGATGGGAAAGAGACCGATCATACTGTATTAAGGAGCCTGATGGCTTGGGGGAAGAAAGTGTTGCATAGTCTGGCTGTGAGAGCCCGAATGCTCTGGTGTCTCCTTCCAGATGGCAGAGTGAAAAGAGTTTGAGTGAGGGCTGTATGGGCTCGTTCACAATGCTCTTAGCCTTTTGGATGTAGCGTGTGAAATAAACATCTGTAATGGAGAGGAGAGACCCCGATGTTCTTAGCTGTCCTCACTATCCGTTGTAGATGCAATTCCCGCACCAGGCAGTGATGCAACAGCTCAGGGTACACTCAATGATCCTGCTGTAGAATTTGTGGTGAGGATTTGGGTGGTGGGGGGGATGGGGGGTGTGGTGAGTGCGGTGGGGTAGGTGGGCTGTCCTCAACCTGCACAGAAAGTAGAGATGCTGCTGGGCTTTCCTGGCTATGGAGCTGGTGTTGAGGGACCAGGTGAGATTCTCCACCAGGTGGATGGAAAAGGCCAATTGGATCTTCACAATCTCCACTGGGGAGCCATCAATGTCCAGCAGAGAGTGGTCGTTCTGTGCCCTCCTGAAATCAGCGACCATCTCTTTCATTTTGTCCATGTTCAGAGACAGGTTGCTGGCTCTGCATCAGTCCGTTTGCCGCGGCACCTCCTCTCTGCATGATGACTTATCTTTCATGCTGATGAGATCCACTATACTCATATCATGAGTGAAGTGATGGTGATTCGACCTGTGCATCGCTGCACAGTCATGTGTCAGCAGGGTGAACAGCAATGGACTGAGCACACAACCCTGGGGGCCTCCCGTGCTCAGTGTGATGGTGTTGTTCATGCTGTTCCCAATCTGGACTGACTGAGGTTTCCCTGTCAGAATGTCCAAGATCCAGTTACAAAGGGAGGTATTTAGGCCCAGCAGAATCAGCTTTCCTTTCGGGTGCTGAAGAACAATAGTGTTAAATGCGGAACTGAAGTCTATGCATAGTGGTCTGACGTCGGTGTCCTCCTTCTCCAGGTGGGTGAGGGCCAGATGGAGGATGGTAGAAATGGCATCATCTGTTGAGCGGTTGGGTTGATATGCGAACTGCAGGGTGTCTAGTGAGGGGGCAGCAGAGTTTTAATATGCCTCATCACGAGCCTCTGGAAGCACTTCATGGTGATGGGTGTAAGTGCAGCAGGGAGTAGTCGTTGAGACAGATGCTGAAGACTACTTCAGGACGGGGATGATGGTAGCGGCCTTGAAGAACATATGGTACAGCTCAGGGAGATGTTGAAGATGTCCTTGAGAACATCTGCCAGTCTGTCAGAGCATCCTCTGAGCAGTCTGCCAGGGATGTTAGCTGGTTCAGCCACCTTCTGTGGGTTGACTTTGCGTAGGGTTTTCCTCATGCTGGCCGTGGTAAGACACGGCACTTGGTGATTGGGAGGGGGTGGGGGGTGTGGGCTTCTTCGCTGCCATGCCATTTTGTGCCTCAAACCGTGCATAGAAGTTGTTAAAGTCATTCGGGAGGGAGGCATCACCAGCACAAGGTGATGCTGTCCTGTGGTTGGTAATGACCTGGATGCCCTTCCACATGCTCTGCTTATCGCTGCTGTCCTGAAAGTGACTGTGTATTCTCTGTGCGTGTGCATGCTTTGCCTCTTTGATGGCCTGAGTCAGGTTGTCCCTCGCTGTTGTTAGGGCTGCCTTGTCATCTGCTCTGAAGGCGGAATCACGGATCCTCAGCAGTGCACACAACTTTGCAGTCATCCACTGATTCTGGTTGGGGCGAGAAGTGATGGCCTTTAACACAGTGATGTCGTCAATACACTTACTAATGTAGCAAATCACCAACGCCGTTTACTCCTCTAAGTTGATGGAATTACCATCGTTTGCCGCTTCCCTGAACATGCGCCAGTCAGTATGCTCAGAACCGTTTTGCAGAGAAGAAATGGCTCCTGCCAGCCAGGTTTTCACCTGCTTCAGAACAGATTTGACATATCTGACGAGTGGTCTGTGTGCTGGAATTAGCAGTGTTTTCTGTTAAATTGAGAACTTTAGTAGGCCTCAAGTACCTGTGCATTTTAGTCGTGACAAAAAGGGCAAAATGGTATTTGTGGAAATGGATTGACAATTGCCAGATGATCAATATGGAGTGATTCATTTTGGAAGTATGAATGCAGGGAGACAGCATAAAACATAGGCTACAATTTTAAAGATGGTGCAGGAGCAGAGAAATTTCTGAGCACAAATCTTCGAAGGTCACTACAGGTTGACCGTGTGACTTCTATTTTGATTCTGGTTGGGGCGAGAAGTGATGGCCTTTAACACAGTGATGTTGTCAATACACTTACTAATGCAGCAAATCACCAACGCCGCGTACTCCTCTAAGTTGATGGAATTACCATCGTTTGCCGCTTCCCTGAACATCCGCCAGTCAGTATGCTCAGAACAGTTTTGCAGAGAAGAAATGGCTCCTGCCAGCCAGTGACTTTCGAAGATTTGTGCTCAGAGATTTCCCCCCCCACCAGTATCCAAAGCAGTATACCTATTGTTTAGTGGAATGACTACAGGGGATCCCTGCACTGCCTGCTTCCTCCCCTTCCCACCTCTAACTGTTACCCAGCTACCTCTGTTCTCTGGCGTAACTATGTCCCTGTAGCTTCTATCTATCACCTTCTCAGCCTCTCGAATAATCCTCAGTTCATCCAACTCCAGTTCCAGTTCCCTAACTCGTTCTGTGAGGAGCAGAATCTGACTGCATTTCCTGCAGATGAAGTCGGCAGGAGTATCGGTGGTCACCCCTATCTCAATCATCCTGCAGGAGGAACATTCCACTGCCTGCGCTGCCATTACTCTACACTTAGTCTCCAAAGCAAGAACACTGAGTAGCTTACCTGTGAACTTTAAAGTTAGGTTAGAGGAGGAGGATGGGAGGGAGGCCCTACTATGTAGGGCCTGGGGTATAGAACACACCCACTCAAATATATATCACTTACCTTCCCGACCAGCTCTGCGCTCCAACCTCACTTCCGCCCAGCTCGCGCCGCTCTCTGCTGAGAAAAGCAGAGATAAGGATGTAGCCATCAAGGGTGGCACAGTTAAAATAGGAGGTGCTGAAGACTCAGAAAAATGCAGTTATCTCAAGGTTGGAGGAGGTTAGAGATGGGCAAGACAGAATCAAAGTCATGGAAGAATTTGGATATGGAGGATGAGAATTTTTAAGATCAAGCTATTCAGGAAGGTGTAACCAATAAGATCAATGATCTATTAAAATTAAAATATGGGGCTGGAAATCTAAATGAAAACAGAGCCAGAGTATATGCTGTGACCTTGTCATTCTCCATTCTTCTTCCAAATGTTGTTCAAAATAAGAGTGCTGATGCTTTTGATTCCATTGCCCATTTTTGACCCAAAAGCTTTGGACTTCAAGAGGTCCAGAGTAAATACTGAAAACTCTAAGGACCGTTCTTGTCTGACTGCATGCCACTGTGCCACCACTTCTGTTAAGTCTCTGGTGATCTTCAGGTGGAACAGGACATTCTGAGGAATAGTGATGGAGAACTGTGGAGCATTAGCTGTAAGGTACAATTAAGCAAGTATGCCTACGTCTAGTTGTTGCTTCAATAGTCTGTGGATGAACTTTTTTGATTCAGACATTACAGTACAACATCCACAAATCAGCATATTTCATTATATTTTCTGCTGCGTATGTCAATTCTGGGTGATGCCATATTATTTTTTGACTTTATTTTTACAGTGGCTTGATCATTGCAAAATACCTTGCAGGGCTATTTCAGGATGATAAAGAGTCAACAAATTGCTTTGGTCAGGTGTCGTATGTAGGCCAAATTGGATAAAAATGATAGATTTTCTCCCCTCCTTCATATGAGTAAACCAGATGACCTTTTTGGACAATTCATTAGTTTCATGATTAGCGAGACTGTGTATTTTATTCCAAACTGATAAAGCAATTGAACTTTTCTCCCCAATAACAATGAAGGGATTTGAACTCATTAGTCCAGGTTTCTGGATTACCAATTCTGTAATGTTGTTTGGGAAGAGAACACTTTTGCTAGAGTTGTGAACAAAAAGCAGAGGTGAAGAAATATTTGAACAAACAGAATAAAACCAGAATAGAAAGCATTATGGATAACAAAGGTCAAAAATTAGGAACTAGTAGTTTTGAACATAAATTGCCTGGAAGACAGGGAAGAGATTTCCTTTTCCAAAACAGGAAAAAAGTGTGGATTCTTAGAGACCACAGATGATATTATGACTGAGAGGTCAATAATGTGTGTATATGAAAGAATTGTAATGAAGAAAGAAATTTAATGAGGGTGAAGAAAGGCAGAATATGAATTCAGAGAAGAGGTAATGGAGAAATTGAAGAATTGTTCAGTGTAGAGTGTTATGGATCAGGCCAGATGCCCTTCAAAACATTTAAGAAGGTAGTCCAGAACCAACTTTTCAAGTTGTTTTAAGCAGATGTAGGGTGAGTATTCCAGAAGTGACACAGCTGGTCAAACACCAACAAAAGAAAACCAAATTTAGGATAGCATAACTATTTGAAAACCCAACCGATACGAAAATGCAACTTAACAAAGAACTGTTCTGATTTCCTGCAACATTTCGTAACACACCCTTAGCAAAAAGGTAAGTTCAAACACAGGTTCTACAGAAGAGGGAGGATCAGCATGGAGCTGTTTCTTTGGTTCCCCAGCTAAAACTAACCCAAAACTAGAAAAACAAATCATGAACTGGGAGAACTGGCCACTCCCCTTTGAAGAAAGAAAATCTTAAAAGCCTTTTCAAGTAGATATTTCCTGACATATCGGAACCTCTGCCTTTACGATCCCTCTTGGGGAAAACATAAGGACAGCATAACCTTGTGAAAGGAGCAGCATCGTCATAAGAGGCTTACTTTAGGAAATGAGGATTTAAACGGTACAATTGTAAAGCATTGTACATGGTTTTTAAATCATGCCATTTTGTTTTTTATTTCCAAATATATGGAAGAAAATGTAAAGAATCAATACTCTTCCATATTTAATGCCACTTTGAAGAACCATGGAAAGCACCAAGGTCATAGAATGTATTCCTGTTAGAGGACTTTAACCCATCATCACGAATGGCTACATAGCACCACTACTGACTGAGCTGGCCGAGTCCTGAAGGCCTTATCTATCAGAATGATATCTATCAGTTAACACAAGTGAAGAAAGGATCAGCTGGAAGGGAAAACCTATTTAACCTTGCCCCTGCCAATCCACCTGTTGCAGATGCATACGTTCATTATAATATTGTAGAATTAACAACCACTCCATATTTGTGCAGGTCAAATTCTGTCTTCAAAGTGAGGACACCCTCCATTGTGTTGTTGGCATTATCACTGTGCTTTGGGATAGACTTTGAACAGATCCAGCATTTGAATAAAGGGGCATTCAAGAGATACTGTGTGCCAATCAGCAATAATTGTACTTAACCACAAACTGTAACTAACTGGCCTGGCATGTTTTTCTGCTGCCATTACTATTGAACCAAGGGACCAATCATGGTTTAACGAAAGATATAGGACTGCATGTCAAGAGCAGAACCAGGCACACCTAAAACACAATGGCAACTTTGTGAAACATCAACATAGGACTGTGTGTGTTAAACAGCAGAGGCAGCATACTGGAGAAAGGGCAAAGCAACATAACAGATGCAAACAAAGTTCTGCAGTCCAATTCATCATGTATGTATGGTAATTGACAATTGAACAGCTAACCAGGAAAGGAGACTCCACAAATATCCCCATCCTGAATCATGGCGGAGTCGAGTATGTAGTGTAAAGGTCAAGACAAGCATGTGCAACAATCTTCAATCAAAGATGCTGAGTAGAGGTGGTCCATCCTAACCCTTAAGGTTACTCCCATCAAACATGCCAGTTGTGAACCATTAAATTTACACTTGTGATATCAAAAAAATAGCTGGAGACAATAGATACAGCATAGACTATGTTTTCTGTTGACTCCTGGCAGTGGTACTGAAGAAGTGAACTCTAGAATTAGCTGTGTCCCGAGCCAGCGTAATGCTGATAGCATCCCAATATGGCTAATTACTGTCCCATCAGTGTACATCAGCAAAGTGATGAAAGATATAGTTTGCAGTGCTAATGAATAGTATTTCTTTGGAAAGAGAGTGTGGGGGAACAAATTAACTAGTTCGTGTCTAAGTTGGTGGATGTCCTAAACATGTACAGCTGCTTCATCAATGAGCATCCCTCAGTTATAAGGCCAGATGTGGGAATGTATGCTAATGATTGCATAATGTTTGACATGATTCACAACTTCTCAGCTGTTGAAGCACTCTTAACCTGCATGTAACAATATCTGGACAATTCAGGCTTGAATTGATGTGTGGCATGAATGACATTTGCCACTTATGGAAGGGGAAAGAAAATATCCACCAGGACATAACCATCTTCAACAAGAGACTATCCAACCATCTCCCCGTGAATTAATTGCATAACCATTGCCAAGTCCCCCACTATCAATAATCTTGAGGATTACCATTCACTCAACTTAATTGGACCAGTGCTTAAATACTATGGCTAAATAACCGTTCAAAGACAAGGAATTCTGAAACATGTAATTCACCATCTGACTCCTCACAGCCTGTCTACCATCTGAAGGCACAAGTGATGATCGAATAAATTTGTCTTGGGCAGTTACAGCTACAACAACATTTGAGAAGCTTGGTATAGTCCATTGTGCTTGATTGGCTCCTCATTTGCCACAACAAGCATTCAGTCTCCCTGCCATCAGTGCTTTTTGACTGAGGGTAGTAAATTCATTAGGTCAATGAGGCCTGGCCATTCAGTATTTTCAAGGCTAAGGTGGACAGATTTTTAAACAGTAAGGAAATCAAAGGCTAAGGGCAAAGAGAAGAAAGTGAAGTTGAGACCTATCAGATCAACAATGGTCTTACTGAATGGCAGAACAGACTCTGGCTGAATGGCCTGCTTCTGGCTTCCTACATTTTATGGTCTTGTGATGTGAGGTTAACAATGAGTATACACTCTTGGAATTAGCTTCATGGTCTGAGGTGGTAATGTTGCCCTACCAAGGGATGCTGAGGATATGTCCGAGACAGCAAAGGTAGAAACTTTTCACCTTTTTTTTCTCACCTCGCACATGACACCCAGATATTAGCACTGCAGAGAAGTTTGTTGAGATTGCAGACTGTCGGGTCAGATTGCTCAGTAAGGGTACTGTTGGACTGCGCACACACTCTCAGCTTGACTGTAACAATGCATTTGTATTATATTAGCAGTGAAATTTAAATGCCACTAGAGTGTGCTATGATACAATTTCTACTTAAATCTTGCCTAAGGAAACTTAGTTTAAAGGGAGCAGATGTAGTCAGTTGGTGTTTTCATTTTTGAACATTTGATTTATCAAGCTCAAACTTCAAAATGATATCCCATGTAAGTGTGTGTTAATATTAAGTTTAAAGATTTGACGTATGAATGTTCACTCATACGTATGAGAAGCTGTTTTTATTTATTAAATTGTGGTCTGATTTGTGTACAAATTGACTTTGAGCATATTTAAGAATGGAAACCATTCATAACCCAGGAACTGCCTGTCCATTGCTTTTGAGTTTGAAATGCCAAATCTCAGCCTGAGTCAGAAGTCTTGGCTGACCATGATATTGTTCAATAATCATAACTCTTAAAACCTGAAGGTGACTCTTGTTGTGGTGTGCACAATTTACAAGATGGAGCCAGAGCATTTAAGTTAATTAAATTGTGGATGTTCCTCTCTCTTTAGTAATCTAATTGGATCACATCAATTTCTTTTAAAAGAACAAAAGTGAATCTAAGGATTCCCTAAGAACTTTGCTATGATGTTTAACTTCAGGGCCCAGGACGAGGCTCCACTCCTACAAAGCATTTGAAGTGTCCAAGACATAAGACACATGGGGATTTGAGGGTTGCAAATGTTGGGAGTTGGTTACAAACAACTGAATATGGCAACCGAGTATTATCAATCATGGGCTGCCACTATAGCTGCAGTGAATGTAACGAAGGAGCAATAAAACCAGTAGGGGGTGAAATTCTACAATAGTACCCACAGGAAATTACTTGGGACTCCTGTCGTCTTAGGAAGAGAAAAATGGACTCCTCTCCTACCCCAATTATTTTCTTTTTCAAGAAATGTAACAATCCATTCTCTGTTTTTAACCTTTTAGTTACTGTGTTTACAGCTGTAGTTTTGTAAAGTTCAACCACATCACTTTTACTCTTTGGGTGGGCCAATCCTCCTGTCAGTCGCTGCTGAATAATGTCAGCCACTCACATTCACAGAAAATTATGGTTCTTAGTCCAAACAAGCTGTTTGTTCAACTTCCATAACTGACAGTAATGGTTGAGTGAAGAAAAGCATAACCAGGGAGGTATTTTTATTTTGCTGGCAACCATTTTCAATCATGTATTTTTTACGTCAGAACTCTGTACCGTTTGACCACATTAAGACTGCATATAATTGAAATATAATTGACAATATATAATGTGTATTTTGAATGCTTTTATTTCTTAGTCCCCTGCCTAGAAATGTGTACATGTGATATAGTTTGTTTTTTTTGTGTGACATCTGTGACGGCAAACAGAATGTTTTACTGCTTTTTCTGTATCTCATTACAGCACCAATTATTCTTAGGTTGAGTTCAGCACAGGTTGGATTTATTAAGTCCCAAGAATGCTCCTTACTAAGCTATGGAAGTGGCACTACAATGGAATTTAGGTTCTGATCTTGCAGCATCTCATTTACACTGTGGTTTGGAAACCACAGTTGCAGCTGTCCTTAGGGAGTGAGCCAAGGCAGAAGGTACCAACAGGTTATTTTACCTACATTATCCAGCTGTTCTGCCATTACCCCGATCTGGATCATCTGTCTTATTGTTCTCAGAGCTTCAGCTTGCAAACATGCTTCCCCACATAAACCCATGACCTTAAAAAATCACCACCTCCAACCTCTTGATGGGTAATGTGACCATCTCTGTCTTTGTCCAATTTTGTTTGACTTGTGTCTTTCCTGAGGGAGAAGGATAATTTTGGAATAGAATACACTGATTTGGCTAAAATGCTTTCCTTGCTGTCATGTTTTATGATTTTTTTTTGTGTCCCTCCAAGAATCCACCTGCTATAAACTCCTCATCGACCTTCAAAGCTGACATGACTCTGCTTCAGTACTTGTGCCTGTCATCTTGTTGCCTTTCTGCCTTTGTCATACAGTTATCACAAAACCTCATTGTTTTTAAGATGAGGATTACAGATTTCTGCGTACACTGCATGATTGCCCTTCTATCCACCTCCATTTCAACACTGCAAATAGTTCTGTCTCCCTGTGGTAGTGTGGGCCAGACAGCCCAGGTTTAAGTCCCACCCCTACTCTGAACAGGTTGAGAAAATATCCACCATAGAACATATGTCTCATTAGTTCATTGATTTCAAATTAAAAAAACTGGAAATCCTGAACACTCTCTTTGATTGTTTTAATTAAAATTTACAAAATTTAGATCAATGGTTTTTAATTCGTTAAGTGTAATGAAGAGTAAATAGTGTTTAAGTGGAATGGTGGTGCAAATTAGCCATGATTTGATTAACTTGTTTTCAGGGCTAAGTAGCCTATTGCTGTTCAACCATTTCAGTTTCATATTGCCCCGATATTCATCTAAGTATCCTCTCAACTTTGAAAACATCTTTGTGTATGAGTTTATGTGCTCAGATTTGAACATAAACTCAAATTGGAGTCTTTTGCACACTGTGCAATGTGTTTTTCCATCTCTACTTAAAGGCAAGTACCTGAAGATAACAATCAAAAAAACTGTGAGCATGGGGCATGTTATGTCATATAACCTAGAATAACCACGGCAGCTGATGCATAGGAACGCCACTGCCTGCAATTTTCCCTCCAAGCTATGCACTATCCTACCTTGGGACTGTATCACTGTTCCTTTATTGTTACTGGATCAAAACCCATGCACTCCCTCCCGAACCACTCTATCAATGTACCTACCTCAAAGGGATTGCAGCAGTTTAAGAAGGTCTCTTAACACCACCTTAGCAAGGATAGTTAGGATTGCTCGTAAGTGATGACCTAACCAGAGTATCTTTATCCCTTGAAAGAATGAGAAAAGTCTATCCCAATCACAAATAATATGTTGAAGAAATTAATAGCAAATTCTGCTATCTTGAATCCACGGTGGCAATCTGTAGCTTGACATACAACCTGATATATGGATTAGAAAAGCAGCTACAACCTTTTAACCAGATCATAAAATATTCGTTGACTCTTTGAAGCAACATATAGTTTGTGAGGGCTGTGTTCTCCACACTTCTCTGTACAGATCATTCTGCTATAATGCATGCTTTATTCATGTAAATTCACTATAAAACAAATGATGAATTGGGAGCACTTTCTATAATGTGAACTTTTTTTATAATATATTTTTATTAAGAAAAAATAGATTTTTAAATATTACAACAAATACAAAACTATGCAATTCAAAACAGTACAAAAATAGTACAAAACTAAAGCCAAATAATAAAAAAAATTCCCCAACCCACCCTCCTATACGAATGTATAAACATATATAGAGAAGTATAAAATTTAAAAAAAAACTAAACTAGCTATTTAACTAAATAAATAGTCATAACTCAGCCCAGCCAAACAAAACATTCATACATTCACAGTTCCTCCTCCCTGGATATTGGACTCATGAAACACAATTGTTACGGCTATCTAAAAGCCCTTGTTAGTGTGGCAGATAAATCTGTGTCCAGGTATTTCAAAAAGGGTTACCATGTCTTGTAAAAATTCTCAGTTTTGTGTGGTATACCATATTTGTGAGAAAATCCAGGGAATGTACTCCATAACAATCTTCTGCCAACCTGACAGGCCTGGGGGGTTTTCAGATATCCAACCTAGCAAGATATTCTTCCTTGCATAGAACGCAAGAATATTGAAAAGTTTTTTCTTATGCGCATCTGCAGGAAATACAATGGGTAGGCCCAAAAGGAGAGAAATAGGGTCCTTCTCCACCCCTACACCTAAAATCCTCTCCATTGCACCCACCACATCGCTCCAATATGTTTGAAGCCTGTCACAAGACCAAAGACAATGGGTAAGAGTGCCCGTGCAGACCTTGCACTTGGGACGCTGAAGATACCCCTGGTTTAAATTTTGACAAATGGTCTGGGGCTAAGTGGACCCTGTGGAGAATTTTGAACTGCAAATTGATACCTTCCTTGCATTCTCCCAAATATCCTCCCATGCCTCTGAAGAAACTTCAACACCCAGCTCTCTTTCCCACATCTTGCAGAGTTGATCAGACTCATCTGAGGTGGCACCCCCCAATTGGTGATATAGAGTACTGACAGAGAGTGTACTCTTAGCCCTTAGTACCCCTCTTTCTAGGTCAGATTTGTAGGGATCAGTCAAAAGTGTGGTCTTTTTTTGAATAAAATCCCTAACTTGAAGAAAACGAAGGAGGTCTCTATTAGGTAACTCGTACTTCCATACTAACTGATCGAAGGACATCATTACATCTCCCTCAAATAAATCACCCATGCAAGATATAGCCTTAGTTGCCCAATGTTTAAATCCTGAATCTATCATACCCGGTTGAAAACCCGGCATACCTACTAAAGGTATAAACAAAGATGTTTTGCCAATATTACCTTCCCTCTGCTGAATTGCCCTCCATACTTTAACAGTATTGATGACTATTGGGTTATGGCAATATTCCCTAACTGTCCTCACCTTGTCCAAAAACAGCAAACTGGTAAGGGGGCATCTTGCTTCGGAGGCTTCGATATCTAGTCATATTGAAAGAGGGTCCCCGCAAGCCCAATCACTCACGTAGGTCAAAAGCGAGCTTAATTGGTAATTTTTAATGGCCGGAAGGTTTACTCCCCTCAATCTGTGAGGCAACTGCAGTTTGGCTAATTTAATGCTGGCCGTTTACGGTGCCAGATAAAGGAGCTGAACCAACCGTTCAGTCTCCTGAGTGTTTGTTTATTGAAAATCAAAATGTGTCTCCTGTAGCAAAGCAATATCCACCTTCTCCTTTCTAAGATTCAAGAGTATCTTCTTCCTCTTAATTGGTGAGTGACTTCCCTTGATATGCCAGGTACACCATTTAATCAAATCATTAGCCATAATCTTCTGCAATTACATTTAAATTCCAGAGAGGAGGAACCCGAACCACAAATTGCTGAGCCTTCGTGTCGCATGGTCCACCAAATATAAAAACGACATAAACTAAAACCACTGCGTTTAACAAACATACAAAATTATTAAAAATAAAAAACAACAAAAACTAGAAAACAAACCAACATATAAAGCGCCAATGGCGCTGAGTAAGGCAACTACCCGTCCTGAACTGCCCATAAATAGGCATCTAACCATCTCAACCGCCTTCACTTCTCCCAGCTAGAGCCGCAACACAAGCACAAGCTAAAAAGAATAACCACCCCATAGAATATCAATATGAATAAAAAAAATTCTTTCATTAAAAAAAAAGGGAATAAATACCCCATCCATCCTTTGGTATGTCCTAACTTAGAAATTTAAAATGTACATCTTAACCACCGCCAGACATAGTTGGAACCAAATCATTATCAATAGAGGAAAAAAAGGGGAAAAGCAAAGCTCCAACCGGATTTTGCTCCATTTGTTTTACAGAATGATAAACGCATACCCAAGCAACAATATTTATACATATTACAATTGTTTAAATTAGGTTAGTTTGTCCACAAAGTCTCTTCTGGAAATGTGTTGCTGGAAAAGCGCAGCAGGTCAGGCAGCATCCAGGGAACAGGAGAATCGACGTTTCGGGCATAAGCCCTTCTTCAGGAAGAAGGGCTTATGCCCGAAACGTCGATTCTCCTGTTCCCTGGATGCTGCCTGACCTGCGCTTTTCCAGCAACACATTTCCAGCTCGGATCTCCAGCATCTGCAGACCTCACTTTCTCCACAAAGTCTCTTGCCTTCTCCGATGTGTCAAAGAGATGCATGGATCCATCTAAGGTGATCTGAAGCACTGCTGGATATCTCGGGGAGTACTGAATCCCAAGCTCCTTCAGTCTTCTCTTGACACCATCATAAGATTTTTGTTTCTGGATCACCGCCGCTGAAAAGTCCTGAAAAAACATAATCTTAGACCCCTTGTAAATTAAGGTCTTTGGATCCTTCCCCTGGAATCTGGAAGCCTCCATGACTCTCCTTATCCCAGTAATGATGGAACTGCACCAGGAGAAGATGAGGGCGTTGACCCAGACCCGACCTCCGTGCTGCGACCCGGTGAGCCCCCTCTATCTTCAATTCTCTCGTGCCAGTCTCCAAGTCAAGGAATTTCGGAAGCCAATCTTCAACAAATTCCGTAGGCCGCTCACCTTCCTTACACTCAGGCAGACCGCGATGATCTGAATGTTTTTTCTCCTGCCCCTGTTTTCAAGATCATCCACTTGGTCACGCAAATTACGAATCTGCTTCTTCAGGGCTAGGATCTCATCCTTGAATGAACTGGCATTAGCTTCCGCCACTGTGACCCTGTGTTCCACCTTATCCGTCCTCTTCTCCAGGTCTCCCAGCTGTTGCTCATGATTCTGCAGCATGAGCGAGACTGGAGCCAGCTTATCTTCAATCTGTTTCCCCATCTGCGAGATTTCGAGAGCTGGTTCACCAGGTCCTGGAGAGTAATCGGCTCCGAGGCTGCTGCAGGCTGAGCTGCAGACTCGACCTCTGATCCTCCTCCTCCCTTTTTAGGCATTTCTGGACAGCTGAAAATACAGGTGTCAATTTTTAAATGTTTCTTGGGGCTCCACAATCTTTCCAACGCCCCAAGAAATCCTGATGACCTGGGTTGGGCGATTAACGGACTGTCCTGCTCCTGCTGCGATGTGAAGCTCTGCAGTGTGATCTTCTCAGATCGCCGCCGTCTTAGATCCACCCCCCCAGTGTGAACTTTTTAAGGTGTGTAATGATTATAACACAATTCCGGCCCCATCACTTTAAATGGTGCTGCTATTAGGCGATTTTGTTATAACATGGGTTTGCACGAGAGCAGAACGACTGCGTTATAGCAGAACTGACTGTATTTGAAACATGAATAACTTAGAACTATCAAGAAAGGAGGGTAAAAATCTTTCACCATAACTGTTATAGCACATTTTGTACATCTGATGGAGTGATGAAATTATAAATGTAGCAGTCCTTTCAAAAGTAAAGGTATCCCAAATATGTTGGCATTCATCAAATGGAGCTGACTTTACTGGCTTAGTCCTGTTCACAGGGTGGAAGATAGAAAATCCATAAGCATGTGACTATGTGGCAAGGTAGCTGTATCTAGATGATCAGCAGAACACAAAGTTCCATCTTGAGGATGCTTATAGGCATAATATGAGCCCTCTGAGCAAAGATTGTTGTATCTAGGAGGTGCTAGCTGATGTTAGGAAAATGATGATATCCTCTCCAGGCTACTTTGTACCACCATGATGCTCGTTGATTTATAGTAGTTTTGGACAGGTGCGAACATATGCAACCTCTCTGGCAGAATGTAGTTGTCATGGATTGGTCTTTTGCCATCGTCAAAAGTGCACCATGTAATGCTAACCATCTCCAATAGATTTGATTTGTTGCATGTCAGTCGTCATGTACAGATGGAAGAATGCAGCCACTGATCCTAAAGCTAGAAGATAACCTACCATTAAAATGCATTAAGACTAAAAACACTTGGTTTTTTTTAATGGTTAAATAGAACATTGGAGATAGCAAGCACATCAAAATATTAGAACAGCGCAATGCATTTTAAAAAATAGCTTTGAAAAATATGACCTCCTGTACCTAACTTTGGTCCAGGTCCCTTGATTTGCTTCCCAAAGTTTTAAAGGAAGTAGCTCTTGAGCAGTATTTCCTCCAACTTCCATTTGCTGTGCATGTCTGACTTTTTGCATTGTGTGGTGCCTTTTAAGATTAATTCACATCTGCACATCCAAAAGATTGCTTTGCTTTTGGGTGAAATGAGAACAAAGAAGCTACGAAAAACCCAGCAGTTTAGACAGCATTTGTGCCGTTAACTTGTCGGGTCAATGACCTTTCATGAGAAAGCACTCTTGAATGACTTGGTGTTACTGAGGCTCAGAGGAAACATTTCTCTTTAGTTGCTAGATATTGACTTAAAACAGGCTGACAATAGAATGCTGCGTAATTTCTAATATAACCACCAAAAAGCAATACCTGCAGTTATTAACCATGTGCCTTAGAAGTTGCAGACAGAAAGGCAGTTGAACTGAGATAGTATTTATGTGGCAAAGCAAACCGATTGCTTTCTGTTAACTTAAGGGCAATGGCAAATAACAGCAATTTTTTTTGATATGTGCATGAGCATTATAAGTGGTGCAGATCGTGCATCAGTTTTATTGTGTTTATAATTGAAAGAGTTCTGGCTGTGGAGTCAGATTTATTTTCTTGATCTGCAAGATGAAGTGTGCAACATCAACTTCAATCTCAGTTTTTCTGCTGGTTTTTATCTCTTACCAGAATCGAAAGAAAGTAGCGAGAGCTTTGATTTCTCTCGTGGAATATTTTTGATTTTATAGTGTGTTATGACAGTATGGATAAGTCATGGTTTTGACTTTTTTGGAACCTAAAAACCCTGGTATTAACTCCTGCGAATAAAATCACAATTTTTAGGTTAACTAACAAAATCATTTTACTGTGCAAACATCACAGATCATGCATCAAAGTAACTGCATTTTACATCAAATAGTCAGTTACGTTAAACATAATAAAACTAGATTGAACATGATAACTTTAAATTGGGACGTCTTTACTTCAATTCTAAACTCCTTAGATATTTACGGCAAAACCCCCCTGTCAAATACTATTTCAGTTTGGAAGATTAACTGCTTTGTTTGGGTACTGTCAACAACTTTGTATATGGACCGTGATGTCTGAATCCTTAGAAGGATGGGTTAGCAAATTTGCAAATGACACTCAGGTCGGTGGAGTAGTGGATAGTGTCAAAGGATGTTGTAGATTACAGAGAGACGTGGATAAGCTGCAGAGCTGGGCTAAGAGATGGCAAATGGAGTTTAATGAGGAAAAATGTGGGGTGATTCACTTTGGAAGGAATAACAGGAATGCAGAGTACTGCGCTAATGGGAAGATTCTTGACAGTGTACATAGATCCTTGAATGTTGCCACCCAGGTTGAATAGGTTGTTAAGAAAGCTTATAGTGTGTTAGCCTTTATTAGTAGAGGGATTGAATTTTGGAACCATGAGATCATGCTGCAGCTGTACAAAACTCTGCGGCTACATTTGCAGTATTGCGTACAGTTCTGGTCACCGCATTATCGGAAGGATGTGGAAGCTTTGGAAAGGGTTCAGAGGAGATTTACTAGGATGTTGTCTGGTACGGAGGGAAGGTATTGTGCGGAAAGGCCGAGAGACATGAGACTGTTTTCGTTAGAGAGAAGGTTGAGAGGTGACTTGACTGAGACATATAAGATAATTAGAGGGTTAGGTAGATTGGACAGTGAGAGCCTTTTTCCTCCTATGGTGATGGCTCGCACAAGGGGGACATAGCTTTAAATTAAGGGGTGATAGATATAGGACAAATGTCCGAGGTAGTTTCTTTACTCGGAGAGTAGTCGGGGTGTGGAACACACTGTCTGCAACAGTAGTAGACTCACCAATTTTTAGGGCATTTAAATGGTCATTGGATTGGTGTATGGACAAGAATGGAATAGAGTGTAGGTTAGATGGGCTCAGATTGGTTCCACAGGTCGGCTCAACATCGAGGGCCGAAGGGCCTGTACTGCTCTGTAATGTTCTGTGTTCTATATAAAACTCAAACCAGGCAACCAAGCTACTCGCTTAGTTCCATATTTCATAAACTTTCTCATTTCCACTCTAGAGTTTCCCTCTAATATACAGGATCTTATGGGTTCCTTCACTTGGGACCAAACAGAGATGTGCTACAAATCTCTGGTATTCACTGAATTTCTTCTGAGCATTCTGTTGTTTCGAGATGAGTTTTTTATTGGGATTCTTCTACTATCATCTGGCCAGATGAATTCTCCAAACTTAGTCAACACCTTGTGATTGTGGATACCTCAGCTTAAGCATGGGTCTCACTTTGTCTGTCTTGCTAAGCGACTCCCAAATCATCATAAGCCTTTTGTTTCTGATCGTGCTCTGCATCTGATTTAAACCTATTTTATACCTCCCGATAGGTTCTTTCTGCTTATTTCTCAGCTGTTCTAGCTCCAGAACAATTAAATTAATCCTTATGGCAATGTGGCATTCCTAGTATTTTCCAAATATAAATCCAACTTCACCTGCAAAAAATTCTACATAAAAGTGGAAAATAATGAAAGAAACTCAGGCCGAGCAGCATCTTTTCGGAAAGAAATGGCATCAACATTTGAGTGCAATCGCGCTAGATATTTGTAATAGCCATTTCTGAGGTACACAAATTAAAATTTAACAGATTGTAGTTTGAAAAGGGTTAATCTCTGGATATTGCTGTTTCCTCCATATATTTGCCTTAGATCAATATTATAGGAATATAATGTCAGTATATACTGTACATTGCTCTTAGCTAGATATGAATAATCCGGAAAATAAATGGGTCAGATTTCATGTATGAGATCTTAATACTCATAGATCCATGACACACAAATATGTCCTTACATATTCTTGTGTGTTTATCAGCGGGTTGGTGAAAGTGGCATGTGTAGACTCTGGAAAGCTTTAGTTTGGTTATTAAATTATAACTTTCATCAAACATGAGCATGTGAACTACCTTAGCCTGTGTTTTGTAAATGAGGTGCTTCTAGCAAAGTATGCCAGTTAAAAGCCCGTACCTTCCAAAATGTGCTGGAGAGTGAATGATCTTTCATAAAATAAATTAATAAACTTGCATAATCCTTTTCTCAAATTTCAACAGCAGCAATATGAACTGTGTAACAGAAATTATTTTCATAATACATGGACATCTCTAATAAGTAGATGCTAGGTACCATGAAATAACATAGTCATTGCTGTATCTAGGTGGATGCACTGCGTCTGCGGCTGGAAGAGAAGGAGAATATGTTAAATAAGAAGTCAAAACAGATGCAGGAAATGGCCGAAGAAAAAGGAATCTTAGCTGGAGAAATCCGTGATCTGAAAGACATGATGGAAGTCAAAGAGCGAAAAGTCATTGTCTTACAGAAGAAAGTGAGTTAATAATTTCAAATGCTTATCAAACTGGAATTTTGGGAGACCATATTTTATTTCCACAGATAAACATGAAACTCTTTAAAATGCATTGCATAATGGGGTTAATTCAAGGGTACTGAAAAGTGAATTATTGTTCATATGACCACTGTCAGTTGCATTTGTAAAGTGTTCAATGCTGTAAATCTTTCCTTAGTTGCAATACTGTTTCTCATATAGAATTATACTGTATTTGTGAGGATGACCATTAACAATGTTATAACACAAAGCAGAGGCTGGACTTGTTTTGCATAATTGCAATGCTACATGTACTTGTCAGTGGCAGCTATGTTTGAATCATTGGTAGCATGAATGCTTCCATCGAGGAGATGTGATTTTGAATCCAGTTGTCGTGCAACTTTATCCGAAGAGCCATTGTTCAAATGTCAGAGATGTTTTGATTTTCGAGAATGGGAATACCAAACTATAATGTAGGTATTATTTAACATTCAGCTTGAGAAGTGTAGTGAGTCTGCTGGAATGTTTGCAAGTTACTGTTTCTTTATGAAGAGTGATAACATAAATGTAAATGCTAACTTTTCAGTAGGGAAATGTGTTGACAGAAGCACTGATAACTGATTAATCTTGACTCTGTGACTTTTCCTGACTCGTGAGTAATCTCATTGCATATTTTACCAAGATTTTTATTGTTCTTGCACAGAATTAAGACTTTTCAAGTATCTTCAATGCCGAGAGGCAGACCATATCCTAAGCCAGAATCAAGACAAACTTCTCGCCTTTTGACCTCCAAATCCTCCTGAAGATCATTTGAGGGCAGTTGAACAAATTCTCTTGGTGTAGGTGTCATCAAATCACCCTGAATTATCATGTCACCCAAAGAGAAGTGATGCAGTATTGACCACTTATAAGCAGAACTGCTTCAATTAGCGCTCTGATTATTGAAGATATCCACTTGACATCTCACGATGGAAGGGCTCTCCTTTCACAGCAATTTTCTTAGATGCGTAGCTTTAAATTCCATCTCCCATTTTAACAGCCTCATAGCATATTTCTTGCTTCACATTGCTTATATTGTCACTTTACATACTCTTCAATTGGTACCCTGACCCAGTTAGTGATCAGTTATTGATTTTTGAACTCATTAGCAAAGACTGTCCATCAGAGGGACATTCTCAGCACAATACTTAGGCTATGAGCAGCTGATTAGAGCCAGTGCTCTTCATTGTTCTGTTGCAAATGATCTCAAGTACAGCAGCAGCCCAAGTTTGTGTTTGCAAACCCCCATGTTATAGTAGCAGCATAATCTCTGAAATAAATTGAAATATAGAACAAAGCTTTAAAAGTAATAAACATTGGTGAAGAGAAAAATGTCCTGAATAAAGTAGAATTGTTATTATTTTTAAATTTTGACTTTATATTTTAAATAATCAGAAGTGTGCATCTGCAGTCAGTCAGGACGTATCATTTGGATGGTTGGCATCATCAGGCACTTTCTAAAAATACTAGGGCAAACATACTTTTGTAAATTGAACACAATAGGTTGCATGTTCAGATATATCACTTCAGGTTCTTCATTGTTATGGATGCAAATACATAAAATAAAACAGTATGGAACAAATTATTTTAGTTCTATATCTCCCTCAAGTGGAAACATCCTTTCTCCATCTACACTCTTCAGCTGTCTCCAGGATCTTGTATGCTTCATTTAAATTACCTCAAATCTTATAAACTTCAGTGTATGCAGTATTAATATGTCCAACTTTTCCTTATGACCAACTTAATTATACACATTATTCAAGGAAACCTCCTCTGAACTACTAATGCATTTACATCCTGTCACAAATATTGAACATAGCATTTCAGAAGTAATCTCCCCAGTGCCCTGTATAACTGAAGTGTAGCACCCTTACTTGGGAATTCAGTTCCCCTGCAGTAAACAATAATATTGTATTTCCTTGACTTATTACTTACTCTTTATACATACAAACCTTTGCGATTTGTGCACTAAGATACCCCTATCCCTGTGAATTGTGGAGCTCTGCAATGTCTCACCATTTCGAGAATATGTTCTTTCTTCTCAATGCTTTTAGTCATAAATGACAGTCTCAAATTTTGTGTCATTATACCCCATTTGTCAGATTTTTGCCCATTTGCTTAATCTGTCTAAAGTCCACTAGCTCCCATATATCTTGAGTACAACTTTATTTCCTACCTCCCTTTGACTCATCCTTGAAAGGGTGTCTCAAACATTTGTTGAAATTTAAGTTCTGATTCACTGTTTTGGTGAGGAGAAGTTGATTCCTGAGTGAAAGCTCAAATACAAGCTTTTGGCTTTTTAACAAATATATAGCTCAGAGGATTTTCCTCTGTAGCCTGTACTTGGATGTTGGCAGTGCATAGAGCAGACTGGACTCCTCAATTGTGTATTTAAAAGCAGTTGGGTTCAGCATTGTGGAGATTGTGTGACCTCTGGGGAGGTGAGAGGAGCAGTTACCATTGTGACACAGGCTTGCATTCCAGATAAACAACTGCTTATGACCCATCCTGGAGAGTAAGTGGAAAGCCTTCTCAATCTCATTTCTTCCCCCTCATTAACCTTTTAGTCAGTCTGTACTGTTCTTTATGAACAATTATCAGACTTTATCTTTGTGCAGTTATATCCTTTTCCTCCATGTTTGTTGCTTTCCCTAACTACTTTAGTTAACCACAAATAATAGATTCTTCCTTGAGTTTTTCTTTGTTGTATAAATATACTTAATCTGAGTATTCTGAAATATCTCTCTGTCAGCGCTTAGTCTTTATTGATCTATCCCTTAGCCCGTTCACCTTTTAAGCCTACACACTTACCTATATTTAGGTTTAAAAAGCTACGTCTAGACTCCATCTTCTTCCTTTCATCGAATTATAAGAATACAGAAGAGGCTGTTGGGTGCATTGAGTCAGTACTGACAAAAACAACTTTAAATCTACACTAATTCAACTTGCCGAAACTTATAATCTTAAAGGTTATGATTGTTCAAGTGCTCATCCAAATACTTTCGAAAGGTTATGGTTTTCTGCCTCAACTACTCTCCCAGGCAGTGCATTCCAGAAACAACAAGGGACAGCAGGCATTCGTAACTGTTGTTTATAACCTACCAAACAATTGTGATTAAGTTTAGCATGGTATAACTCAGGAGATCAGTCCATTTACAAGGTGTAATTTTGGATGATTTCAGTCTCATAACTATATTTCATGAGCATCAATGTTGTGGAGATCTGGGATGTGTATGAGATTTGTTTTCTCAAGCAGGGTAGACTAATCAACTGCAGAACGGACTATTTTAGATCTAGTGTTATGCAAAGAGATGAGGTCAATAATAGTCTAGTCAAAACTAATTTTTAGGGAAGAATGACCATAACCTGTTAGAATTTTCCAGTAAGTTCAAAAGCAATGTAGTTCAATCTGAAACTAGGTCTTAAATCTAAACAAAATAAACAGAAGATGAATTAGAAAAAAAACACATTTAAAAAATGACAGACAGGCTAGTATTTAAAGTATTCATACATGGGTCATTTCTTTTTTAAAAAAACAGAATTCCTTTAAGGCACCAAACTTAAGAGGTAAAATGAATCAACTGTGGCTAACAAAGTAAGTCAGAGATTTGAATTAGATCAAAGGAGGCTAATGAACTTGCCAAAAAAGTTGCAAGCACAAGAATTGGGAATATTTTAGAATTAAGTAAAGGAACACTCGAAATATAATTTTAATCCTCTTTAAGGAAGAATGTATTTTTCCATTCAGGTAGTGTGCCAGAGATTTATCAGACTAATTCCTGGAATCGCAGGTCTCTCCTACGAGAGCACATTAAGGGAACTTCTCAAGTTTACAGAAATGACAGGTGATCCAATTTAAAATCGACAAAATTCTTAAAAGGACTTTACAGAAAAGATGTTTTCCCTGACTGATGGTTTTGCACCTGTGGACATATTCCATTTTATACTAAGATAAGGAGGAATTTCTTTACTAATTAGAGGGCCGTAGAAGCTCAGTCATTCCTGAGGGTGACCTCAGAAGATACTTAAATCATGAGGGGCATGGATAAGATAAATACACAAGGTCTTTTCTCAGGGGTGGGGAGTGCAGAACTAGAGGGCATAGGTTTAGGGTGAGAGGGGAAAGATATAATAGTGACCTAAGGGGAAACTTTTTCATGCAGAAGTTGGTGCATGTATGGAATGAACTGCCAGAGAAAGTGATGGAAGCTAGTACAATTGCAACATTTAAAAGGCATTGGATGGATATATGAATAGGAAGGGTTTAGAGGATGTAGGCCAAGTCTGGCAAATGGGACTGGATTAGGTTAGGATACCTGATCGGCTTGGATGAGTTGGACCGAAGGGTCTGTTTCCGTGCCGAAGGGTCTGTTTCTATGACTGGTCTTATTTCTGATTTTAGTTAAATGGGACCACCTTCCATAGAACTACTGTTTTGATGAGAATTGTCTAAACTCTCCCATGGAATGGCAAGAATGGATTAATGTGATATTTGCGTTCAACTTGAATACAGAAAACAGAAGAGCTGACTGTCCTGGGTACCTCATGTTGTCTATATTATGTTCCCAGAAAATTTTAGTTTTTAATTGCACTTAACAGAGCATAGTCTTGAAATATTTTAAACATGAGATAATTCACAGGGCTAAACTGTGCTAGAGCAAATTCCACTTCTGTAATACTGAGTACAGAAAAAACACTTCCCTATATATGACAATTCTTCGTACTTATTGTTGCTTACCAGTTCTGTCAACTTAAATCTACATTACTTCATCTTGGATCTTCTTTCAACTGGAAGAGCAAATTCCCAGTTGTTAGCTCTTATTTTATACCAGAGCCATAAATGGCGACTATACAATGTAATATTGGCAGTGAAAAATATTTAAATACCAGACATAAATTAATGTTTTCTTTTTACTGGAATAAAACAGTATCTTTAACATACATGGATATTGAGAGCCTTAGCTTTGCTGCCTCATATATTGGGTACTATGTTTCTGTTTCCCTTCAGTTGAATATAATTAGGCACTATTAGCTAAAATCTACTGTAATTTCTGGATAAAATTCAATTATAGAGAAGGGGTGCCTCTACCAAATTGTGCATCTTATGTTTCTGGGATTTGGATATTTGCAGTCTCTGGAATTTCATTATAAGTGGTGATATTAAAAGAAAAGTTGGACCTATATAATCCTTTTGTGACATTAGGATATCCCAATTGCTTTGTTAAGAAATGAAAATAGTAATTCCATTTGAGCAGATTTTGCAATGCTAACAATAGTGAAACTATTACTCATTACTTCAATAAAAACCTCAACAATTTCAGGACCTCATATGTACCCAAAATAACACCGAAACCTCGAAGTTGGCTGTTATTAATTCAGCACTTCTCCAACAGTGTGCTGTTGAGACATGTCCGAAGTGCAATAAATAAGATTTGGATGGAAAGTAATGGATAGTAATAACAACTTCAAAATGTTTTTTAAGCACAATTGCCAACCTTAATGTAAGAACTTGCTGGATTTCTCCACTACACAATAACAAACGGACAACACAACACATCCCACACACACATTGTTGGTAGACAAATTGCAAGAACAAGCCACCAATTCAAGCTCAAATGATTTCTAAACTGAATCCTTTTGCCTGAAATGTTGATTTTCCGGCTCCTCAGATGCTGCCTGTCTTGCTGTGCTTTTCCAGCACCACTCTAAGCTCCATCTTCAGTCCCCACTTTTACCTTCTAAACTGAATCTGACCTGCCATAATCAACAAACACCATATTTTCTTCCTGGTAGATACTATTTGAACTTTCTAAAAGGATATTGACCTTTTAAATGTTATGCTATTGTAGAAAGGTTGTACTGCCATTATGAATCAAGGAAGTTTGCAATTCACAAAATACACTATCCATATAAGCCACTGCTGTCTGATTGTCAAGCTAGGATTTCATTTGTTTTGATATCTTTGTTGTAAAAATACATAACATTTCTGGAGGCCTGAGACCAGTGGTGTTCCGCAGGGATTGATGCTGGGCCCACATTTGTTTGGCAGTTGGATCCCTTTGAAGCAACTTGTGTGCTCTCACTTGTGTAACTACCTCTGTGAACCACAGATGAACCATCAAAACTGCCCCTCGAACCCCATGCAAATGCTGGGTACTGAGTTTGGGGTGGAGCTTCTACAATCGAGGTAGTGACACAGTTTTGGCTAAGCCAGCAAATCTTTTCACTGTTCCAAAAATGAAGTCTCGTGTCAAAGAATTAGATTAGGACATGATTGTAAAGTATGCAATGATGTATTCTATTTTGACAGTTTGGTTAAATTTACAAAAACGTACAGTGACATTAATACAAATGGTGTTTCACAAGGATTACTAAAGGACTCAGTGAAATTTTGAATAGCTGATGACAAATCTTCCAAATTTTGGATACTTCACAGCATTGTCCTTCAAGGGTAACTGGGTCAAAGCATTTGAATTTAAGAATGCCATAAAAATTTTTGTACAATTGTGCAACCTGGGTGCAAAACAAGAGAAAATTAATCATTTGAAGAGATCAATAGAGATGATTGCCCTAAATGCATTCTCTGTTGTGCAATGCTGTTCCTTTCTAGAATACAAGTGATAAATTTGTTTTTCTGGAATTGTGTATCCCATGCATAGAAGAAAGAGCAACACAACACAAGTTTTTTGGATTTTTTAGCCAAAAATCAACACATATTAGGATGTTTGACCTTTATTTGTGGTACAGTCCAAGCAACTGTTGTTTTATGACAGAAAGGTGATGATTCAGAATTCTGTTAACTTAAATGATGTTAGATCAACAGATTTGTCCGTCTCCTTTTGTTACGATTTTGTATTTGTTACTACTTCAAGTATTGGAATCACTCTGTGTGTTGATACAATGGAAATAATTTGCATTTATGTAGTGATTTCATGTTCTCAAAATTTTCCAAGAACATTTTACAGCCAACAAATCATACTTTTGAAGTCAGGTCATTGTATTTACTTCCTGTTGTTTTGATTTGAAACAGGGTTTATTTTGTGGACCAACTATTATTCCAGTGTCATATTGTAATAGTTATTGATTTTAACTTTAACATTTTGTAACTTAGCCAAAATTACTTAAGGTTTTTATGGATTAGGATTTCTTTAACTTTGACTGCTTATGAATATTTATTTAATGTAACCATATAAATATCTTGAGTGAAGAAGAGAAAGTAAATGTTTGTAAATTATAATTGCATGTTGATTCAGCTTCTGCAGATTGTTCAACTCAGTCACTCTGACACCTTGCATTATCTGATTACCATTTGGCATTCCAAAAATGGGAAAAAAAGGGTCCAGATATAAAGAAATGTATTTAAAAGTATATATTGTTGATCTGGTAAGTTGAGACTGTTCCACTCTGGAAACTAATAGGAGATACTCTCTGAACCTGTTAGATATAATTAAAGTTCTTGTAGGTATTGGTTGATTACAATATAGGTAAGCAACTTTCTCTCAAATATTTTCCTATTTTCCACAACCATCAAAGTGAATTACTTCAATGATTTAATACAACTGTTGAGTTGGTTTTAGTCTTGTTGTTTGATCCATGCTTAGAATTAACTGAATGAGTGATTAGCCACAATTGTTTTAAATTCAATATTACCATCCTCCAAAAACTCATCCTGAACACTACTTTTTAAATTTACTTAGCAATGCATATATCTGGAGCCAAGTGAAAGTCTCTGCATTTGTGGAGTTCATGGTGATTATTCTGCCACTTAATCTGTAGAAGGAACTTTGAATGACATTGTTTGTACCTCTCCAGAAGTGCATGACCAGTTTGCACTGAAGCTCCCCTGGTGGAGGTTGGCTGTATAGGTTGTTACGGACTATAGACCAAACTCTCGCAAAAATATATTAAAAAGATAGTCAAGACCCTAACTTTTTTCTTATTTAAAAGTAAGTGTAAGGCTTGCATTCCCAGTTGTATCTCAAATGTCAAATTATCGACTTTAAGCAAGATACACTTTATTTTTACACTAAAGTTAAAATGTAGACAAAATAAAAATAACTGCTTAACTGTAACTCTATCAAAACGCTTAACAAAATAACATCTATGTTTGCTACTAGTAATTAATTGTTCCAATATGACAACATCCCATAAACACATTCTTGAAAAAGACAAATTCAGTAACATATATTGTCTCTCATGCAATTCTAGCAGCAGGAAGAGAACCCTTGCTTTTAGCTGTAATTGAGACAGGAATAAGAGTTTCTACAACCAACTTCAAGACCTCAACTCCAGGAAGCTAAATCTAAAACTCTATTGGAGCTTGACCCCACCTATTCAGGTTACTCTGTTTTTCCAACTTTCAAAAAATAAATCTCAAGACCTCACAAGCAATTTACTTCATTGACTTTTAGCAGGCTGCTCACACTTCAATCTCAACCTTTCTTCATAAAAAAAGCAGGATGAAATACATCTCTTAAGGCCATAGTATCATTCTAAGGTGGCCTTGCTTTTGTTGAACCTGCTGAGCAGGGTCATTCTGTGTAGTAGTTCAAAGCCTGCCATTTGACAGATGGGGTTTGTCAAAGAATTTGTTAGCTTACTGCTGAACATAAGCACTATAAAATTGATTATAAAAGTAAAAGGGCAGTTCTGTCATGTCTGCTCTTAGCAACTCTGTTAAGCATTTAACGCAAATATTGTAGTGCCACTAATCTATCATTATAATACTTGGTCTTGTGTGTTTGAATTGGATTTGTAGTATGTTCTTAGTATATGGTTTTGTTTTGCGAGTATTATTGCCTAGCATGCAATGGATTTGAAATTTCACTCCTGTAGAATACCTAATGCTGAATTGGAAATATTCTTGTATTATCAGCCAGTTTTGTAATCATCAATACAGTGTGAGAAATCTCTTGTAAAGCACTGTGTCCTAAATGGCTTCCAGAAGCATAAACATTTAAAGCACAGAAAGAAGTCACTTGGCTCATTATGTTCCTACTATGCGTAACCTCAAACCCAGTGCTTTCAAATCCTCGCTGCCGAGCAGCCACAATTTATTTTTCATTTTGTAGAAAATTAATATTATTTCGTTTGTCTATTTTTAACATTAAACTGAGCAAATTTTTGTTTCTCAGATTGAGAATCTGCAGGAGCAACTAAAAGATAAAGAGAAGCAGATGACTAGTCTGAAAGAACGTGTAAAATCACTGCAGGCTGACACCACCAATACAGATACTGCCCTTACTACCCTCGAGGAAGCTCTTGCAGAGAAGGTGAGTAGTTAGTCTTGTCTAGGTGGAAAATAGAGAATACTGTTTGGTGATGGGAAGCCCTCACTATATTAGTGTCTAATGCGACACTATGTTTGTTAAGTCATAAATGTTTGGATTGTAACAGTGGGGCCAAATTCTGAGTGTATAGTTACAGCTTTGATTTAATTATTACCAGTTCCAGAGTTGATATTTGTTTCAGAATGTGGTGCCAATGAATAGTAGCATTAAGACCTACTGATGATTATTCACATTGACAGTTTCCATGCTGAGACATGTCTTCATGAGAAGCTTGAAAACAAAGGGGAAACATTTTCTTAGGGGTGGTTATGAAATCAGTGATGAAGAAAGTCATGCTATATTGTCAAATATCTGAAAATGCTTGTGGATTGTTCTTGGCAGTTGTTTGTGTTGAGCACCTGTAAAGGCTTTTGCAAAAATTGTCAGAATAATGGAATGTAGTTACCAGTAAGGGTGTGATCTTGCATATGATGTGCCTTTCCTGTACCATCAATCATATTTTCTATGTTTTGCTTTTATAATGGAAAATCCATTCATCATCATTTCACAATGGATAAACTAAATCAACCATTATATATTGTGTAAACCATATATGAACAATGAATAATAAAAAGACTCTCAACCACCCCACTGTGCTTTAATGAAATAATTGAATTAGTCCAAATAGGTTTTGAATACATTTTCAACTTTTTCTCTGTACCTGAAACTTGTAATGTACAAAGAATGAGAGCAAACAAAAATGTTTCATAGCATGACTACATTTAACACTTGTCTTTTTATGTATTTCAACATATTTCCTTGGTGGTCTTGGGTTGGACCTTTCTCTCCTTCCATCTCAGAGCGGTCAATTCCTGACCCTTCCCTCACTGTTGACGGACATGGAAAATGTATCTGGGAGCAAAGCAACACATTCCAGGTCCCAGCTGAACCAAATGCATGATTCTCCTCCACAGCAATGACAAATAAAAAAACTCCTCCCTGTTCTAACAAACTCCATAAATGTCCCAGTGCAGTATAGTGTTCAGCAAATCAGGAAATTACAACCTCTATAATTATGTAATTTAACACAGAATCTCAGGCTCCCTATTCAACAGCTGTAAGTTGATGGTGGTGATGTATGCCCTACATGACATGAGCATACTGTCAAAGCAACTTAGTAAGTTTTGTTAAAACCCCATTATTTTTCCCTAGGACTGTTAAATACCCGGTATCTACATTCAGCTTATGTATCTTGCATTTTGCCTTGCTGCGATTTTGTAAGTTTTAAATTTGCAGGGAAAAAAAATTCACAAATAAACAATGTGTATGTACTGAAGCTATGTGTTCAATGTTAATGGAAGAAAATATTACCTACATCAAAAAATGCCCAGAATGTATTTTAATAAAATTGCAATTAACTTGTCAGCTAATATAGTTCTTTGATGGCATATTCCATTTGGCATTAGAATCCCTTCTCCTTATAAAGCGTCCCTTGGCAATCCATGAGCAATGGAGTAAGAGAAATATAAATAACGTATCTTAGTTGTGTGTTCATACAATTAAAAACAACTTTAAAGTATAAAATGTAAAATAAAAAACCTGGATCCAATTATCCCTTGCTCTCTATCTTTGCTTCACATTAAAATTATTGAGAGAGATTACGGAACCATAATTTAATATTTTAAAAATCATGTAATGCAGTATTCCAATGATTTTCTAATTGTGGAATTATTAGGTATTGCGAGGCAATGTGCATTTTTTTTTCAGTGAATTTGTGTATTTTGCGTCACATTTGGTCTTGGAACAGAAGCTGAACTGGAAATGGGGCTGAGACCTATTTGAAGGATGTGAAGGTACATGGATGGGTGAGGATGGTATGAAAATAAGATTACTTAACCTGGTGTACAATGCGAAGACACAACTATGTGACTTTATGTATTGTGCGATAGCCTGCTCTTGTGAGGCGATTAGAGTGAATGGCTGTCACTGGGTCTGCAGATGGGCAGGCTAGACACACGAAGTCCAGTGAGCAGCGGTTGCTACACAGCACAGATTGGAAGTTGAGAAGCACATTTTTGTATTGATGCTAGAGTGCACACATGCCAATACAATGGTCTGAGAAGGTGTTATTGGGCAGAGAACAATTTCTGGGCCCTTCTGAGTTTGAGTCCTATTGCTTGACAGCTACTTCCAGGTCAAAGAAGACTGATTACCCGCCAGCACAATGAGGCAGTGGGTAGCACTGCTGCCTCTCAGCGCCAGGGAGCTGGGTTCGATTCCAGCCTTGTGTGACAGTCTGTGCAGAGTTTGCATATTGTCCGGATGCTGTAGTTTCCTCCTAAAATCTGAAGATATGCAGGTCAAGTGGATTGGTTATGCTAAAAATTGCACTGTCGTGTATAGGGTTGTGCAGGTTAGGTAGTATGGTAAAAGCTCCAGGTGGGTTGTGGGGATAGAGTTTGGAGTGGGTCTGGATAGGATACCCTTCAGAGGGTTGGTGCCCAAATGGCCTGTTTCTGCCCTGTAGGGATTCTGATTCTGTGCTGAAATGGCGCTTTCGTTGAATGAAAATCAGAGGCTAAATCTTTGAAGGAGAAAAGCTGATGTAATTTAAAGTTTATGTTTGTCCATTTAATTCACACTTAACATGTTAATTCTGGACGCTGGATATAAAATAGGTAGTTTTTAAAAATTTGTTCATGGGAATGGGTCTGGGTGGATTACTCTTCGGAGGGTTGGTGTAGACTTGTGCCAAATGGCCTGTTTCCATACTGTAGGTAATCTCATCTACTCTAATATAGGCATTGCTGACTGGACCAGAATTTATTGCACCTCCCTAAATACATTTGAATTGAATGGCTTGCTAGGGCCATTTCAGGGGGCAATTAAGAGTCAACCATATTGTTGTGGAGTCATATGTCGGCCAGACAAGGAAAAGATGTAAGATTTTCCTTTTCTAAAGGATGTTAGTGAAGCAGGTGGGTTTGTATGACAGTTGACAATGATTACATAGTCACCATTTGGTTAGCTTTTAATTCCACAATTTTTTCTTTTTATTGCAAAATTCAAATTTCACCATCTACCATAATGATCCCATGATCCCAGAACATTTAAACATCGCCAGTTCCTCTGCTTCTGCTTCTCCTTTGCTTTTTTGACTCTTGTATAGTGAAAATGTCTTCTGTTGTCAACTGTGGAATCTTATGTCTTTATTCCTTCAAAAAGTAACTGGAATTTCTAAAACAAACACATAACTTTGGAGAAATAGTGGGTCTGACAACTCTGTTTTGTTTGCAACAGATGCTAACTTTGCGAGTCCAGTGACCCTTCATAGAGTTCACTATTTTTGTTTCAGGTTTACAGCATCTGCAGTTCTTTGTGTTTATTGACTGGGATTTCGAATTAAATTTACTTCAAATAGAATGGGATCATTCAGGAGTAATGCAAAGGTTTAGAAGAGTAGGAAGGATATAGTGATGTGATGGAGATGAGGGATGTTTTGATTTACTCCTGTGCAAAGGTGGGAAAGTGTCCATGATTTGGTAGGGGTACGGACTTGGAAATTTTTTTGGCATTTTGGTGTGGGAATTTCAAGTGTTAGAATTCTAGGAGGGAAACTGCCAAGTCTAGGGCAAATGCCACGAACCATGCAGGGTGACTCCAGACTGTCAGTGCATGTCATTGTGCACGATGACCTTTTAAAGATGGCGCTGGCAGCATGGGTACTGATTATATTGAATGATATTTGATATTTTGATAGCGGTGAGTGCCTCCACCTGCAGCAAGTTGTAGAAGCCAGCTAACATCAGATTGGAAGTTGCTACAGCGATATGGTACATAATTAATAAGTTGGGTTTGAGACTATTGTGCGAGAAAATTCACAGGCCGTCACTGTAAACTGTATGAAAATGGGACATCCAAAATAATGCAAAATTCAGCTCAGAGGTTATGTTTTAAATCAAATATGAAGGGGCAAACAGCAGAGCAGTTAGTGCTTGCTATATTTGCTGTAAGTCAGATTCTGCTGAGGGCAACTGTGTTACCTATTTTAGAGCTATAATTGTGAAGCTTACCATGCAAGTAGGTAGCACTGTAAGTACCTTAGAGATAAGATTGCTGAGCTTGGTCAGAGGTGCATAAATTGGAGTGCTTTTTGTCATGATTTTAGGTAGGCATGATGGAACTAGCAAGACATACAAAGATTGGATGGAAAAAGCAGTAGGAAGTTTACAGGAAGTGTGAATAAATGTGAAACTTCCAGTATACATATTGATACATTTGCCATAGCATTGATTACCTGAGCCAGGGAGAGAGACAGTAGGAATATTATTTAGTGTAATACATAAAATATTATCAGGGCTGCATGATTTCGAAATGTAAATTAACTTGCAGTTTTGGTTATTGGACTTGCAATACAATCTGTGGTCTCAAAGTTTTAAAATTTTTGAAACCGAACGAAATTGAAATGAGAAACTGAAGAAGGGGAATCCACTCCTGTTTCTCAGGAAACTTGAGACCGAAGGGGAGGCTGGCAACCCAAGCTTCTGAGGAAATATGAAACTGATGGAAACCATATATCAGGACAAAGTACAATCAGAGTTCAATTCATGATACTAAGGCAAGCTGAAGAGTACAGAGATGAGACCCAGATGTTGATATTCAGCAGATATACATTTGCTTGACCTGTTTTCTATTACTTGAAGGTTAAATTGATGAATCTGCACCATGTAGACTATTTTCAGCAGAATATGTAGATGTGTGCTATTTTTGGTGATGACCATGCCAATATTTGTTATGTGTTCTGCATTTGGTTAGGGGGTCAGACTAAATGCTAGAAGAGGGGTTAAATTTTTCTTAAGGTAGTCTGATTTTTGAAGGACTTTGCGGCTGAGATTGATATGCAAAGTGGGCTGCTGGCCCAATTTGTAATATCCGTCTTAGCCCTGTTTCCGTGTAATGCTTAATTTATAATTTATAACCATGTGACATTGTGTGAGATTTAACAGCCCAGCAATAGAGTTGAACAGAGTCAGCATGAAAAGGAAATCATACTTGACAAATCTACTGAACATTTTTGATATAACTGGTGGAATTGATAAGGGGAACCCAATGGATCTGATTTACATGGACATTCAGAAGGCTTTCAATACTTTCTCAGAAGAGATAAGCATGTAAGATTAAAACACCTGGAATTGTAGTAGTGTGCTGACATGGAAAGAAATTTTTTTTAGATTTTAGGTTTTATTGTCACGTGTACTCAAGTACAGGAGCACAGTAAAAAGTATATAATGTTGCCACAGATGGCGCCATAAATACCTAAATACAAAAAAAGCTTAGATACAAAGTAGTAAGCAAAGCGAGAATGAAAAAGTTAAGCATTACTTCATAAAGAAATAGGAAATAGTTTATATTAAAGTCTACCGAATCGTGGAGATCCAAGATGGCGGCAGGTCTGAGTGGTCTGCTGTGCTCGGCTCTGTGCCACACCCCCAGGCAAGGTGGACCTTTACCTCGCCCTTACCCCCTTATCAACCACCCCCAGGAGCAAAAAGTATTAATTTAAACTTCTTAATTATCTGGAGCTGCTGAAATCATGTGTGACAGCTTTAAGGCCAGGATGAAATTGAATAAAGGGGCCTAAAGGAGCACAGCAGACAGGGCACTCTCCTACTGCATTGGGGGGGGGGGGGGGGGGGGGGTGCCTGCAGCAATTGCTCAAACTCCCGTGATGGCCCCTTTGGATCTAACAGGACAGCAGCATTTACTCTAGGAGTTTGCCAAACTCCGTGAGAAGATTGAAGCATGCTAAAAAAGCTTAAGCAGGAAATCCAACTACTGGACCGAAGAATGGAGGCAGTGGAGTAGAAGACCGTGGCGGACGTCTCTGGAGGAAGGATCCAAACGCTGGAAGACCATGTTCAGGTCCTTCGGGAAGAAGTCGACGACCTAGAAAACAAAAATAGGAGCAAAAACCTCTGGCTTGTGGGTCTTCCGGAATGCGAGGAAGGCGAGGACCTTGTTGGCTTTCTGCAGGGATGGCTCCTGGCGTTGGAATTGGAGTTGGAGTGGGGCGTGGTGAGTGTGGATTGGGCCCAACGGATCGCAGTGCACAGGTCTGGGTTGGACCCGTGCCCCCGCGCGGTCTGAGTGCAGGTCCTGTATGATAAAGAAAAACAGTTCATAGTTGAAACAACAAGAAGACTGGTAAGAAATTCACAGGATTTAATGTAATAAAAGCTCAAAGATAATGTTTTCTTTCAGGATTTTTCAGGAGCCCTAATTAAGAAGAGAAGAACATTTGATGATGTCAAGAAAGAATTAAGGGGCCTGAACATTCAATATTCCTTGAAATATGCGTTTCACCCATGGGTGAGCGGTATATAACTTTGACTCCACAGAAAAAGCAAATTAATTTGTGAATTCTTTGAATTGAAGGACTTGAGTTGGAGTGGGAGGGGAGGGGGTATCATTGCAGATAATCGTTTTTATTGCCCCTTTTTTCACTTCTCTCTCTCCCCTTTCTTTTTTGTGGTTATTGGCTTTATACATACAGTCTTGTTGTAAAATTGGAATTATTTTTGGGTTGGGTCGGTTGGGTATTACCGAGGGTCCTTTTTTCTGCTGTCCTTTTGATTTTGTTTTGGGGTGGCTGTATCTGTGGTTAAGATGAGTGGGGGAGAGATAGCCATCCATTGTTAACTCTCAGAATGTAAATAACAGGTTTTCCTCATTTGTGAATTGCCTGGAACTCGAGCACGGCCTCAGCGAGATGGAGGTAAGATGGTAGTAAGGATTGGGAGGAATGCCCCCTCTGGGCAAGGGGGAAGATCTCTAGTGAATTGGGGGGTTATTTGGTGTTTGTTTCAGTTAAATGTAGTGATTAGCTTTTTTAGTTGTAGTCGTTTTTAAAGAAGTAGTTTTTAGAGACTAGAGTTAATGTCTTTGTAGCTCATCTCACCTCAGATAAGTTTCCTCATCTTGGGAAACCACGGACGGCATCATAGAGTCATAGAGATATACAGCACGGAAACAGACTCTTCAGTCCAACTCGTTCATGCTGACCAGATATCCCAACCCAGTCTAGTCCCACATGCCAGCACCTGGCCCATATCCCTCCAAACTCTTCCTATTCTTGGGGTGCGCCGCACGATCATAGGAGGGGGTTGTAATCACCTAATAGATCCTGAAGTTGATAGGGTGCCAAGAGGCCCGGCAGGTAAGTCCGCTCAATCTAAGCAGTTGGTGGACATGTGTGACGAGTTGGAATGAGTGGATGTGTGGAGGCATCTCCACCCTAATGGAAGAGACTTTCCATTCTACTCCAACCCACACAAGTGCCATACATGAATTGACATGTTTTTTATGCCAACTGACGGTTTGGACAGAACATTGGCATGCAAAATTGGGAATATAGCTGTCTCAGATCATGCGCTAGTGTATTTAGATCTTAAAATCAAGAGTTGTGGAATGGATGCAGGACACTGGCGCATGGATCCATTTCTGTTAAGAGATAGCAAACTTGTTGAGTGTATCAGAAGGGAGTTCAGGGCTTTCTGTGATTTCGGCAATACTTTGGGAGGCCACTAAGGCATATTTACGAAGCCTGATAATTTCGTATTCAGCGACTAGAAGGAGGCAGAGGGAGGAACAACAACGGATGCTGAAGGCCCGGTTGCAGATAGCTGTGGAATCTTATTATAATACGCCCTCTCTGGTCAAGTTGCAGCGGGTCACAGCACATTGCACACACAAATGGCTAAAAAAGAGGTCTCCTTTGCTAAACAAAGATTGTTTGAATTTGGAGATAAGCCAGGTAGATATCTGGCACATTTGGCTAGGAGGAAAAAGGCTTCACAATCTATTACGTCTGTTAGGAAGAAGGCTGGTATGATTACCCATGAGTTGAGAAGATTTAATGTTAGATTTAGGGAATACTTCGCAGAGCTACATTGGTTGGAGGGAGGCGCACACAGCGCAGTGAGAATGCAGTCCTTTTTTGAGAATCTGGATCTCCCCAGTATAAACACGAACAGGCTTCCCTATCGAATGTGTCTATGATGGTACAAGAAGTGCAGGAAGCGATAAGGCATCTCCAGGATGGCAAAGCACCGGGGCCAGATGGATTCTCAAGTGAATTCTATGACAAATTCATAAATGTGTTGGTGGAGCCACTTCTGGGGATGTTTAGCGATTTCATATACACAGGATTGTCTGCCGCTTTCTCTTAGGGAGGCTAATATCGCCCTCATTTTAAAGAAGGGGAAAGACTCTGAAGAATGTGGTTCATACAGACCAGTTTCACTGTTGAATGTAGATTTTAAAATTCTATCCAAGATGCTCACTCTGAGGTTGGAGAAGGTCCTGCCCCATATTATAAAAGAAGATCTGATGGGTTTAGTCAAGGGTCGTAGCTCCTCCAACAATACCAAGAGGGTACTGAACATAGTGCAGGTATGTCAGCAAAGATTGATCCTGGGTTTGGTAGTCTCCTTAGACGCAGAAAAGGCGTTTGATCGGATAGAATGGCCATATCTTAGAGCGTTTTATTAGGGGGGGATCCTTTGCCAGATGGATGGCAGTATTGTAAGGCAGTATTGTAAGTATTGCTAAGTCAGATAACTTGAATATTGGGAGAGGTAGTCAACAGGGGTGCCCTCTCTCACCGCTGTTATTCACCTTAGCAATTGAGCTGTTAGCTGAGGCTATCAGGAGGGATCCTGAAATAGTGGTGCCAAGGGTGGGAATGGGGGAACATAAGATTACCTTGTATGCTGACGACGTCCTCTTGTTCTTGGCCAATCCGGAGAAGTCTCTTCCTCGACTGATTCAAGCAATTAATTTATTTGGCTCAGCTTTACAACTTTAAAAAATCAGAAGCCATGCCGATAAGGGGAGGTGCCTAATTTGAAGGATGGAATGTATTTCCCGTTTAAATGGTCGCCAAATGTTTTTTGTATTTGGAAATTTTTGTTATTCCTTTCCACTAGCTGTATAAAGCTGACTATGTACAACTATTGGAAAGGATAAAACAGGATTTGCAGTAATGGGGGGGATTGCCGTTATCAAGGTTGGGCTGAGTAGCCCTGATTAAAATGAATTCCTTGCCTGTTGTACCCCATGAGAAAGATCTCATTGTTGCTACTCAGACGAGTGTTACGGAGGCTCATTGGTTGGCTAGGGTCCTTCATTTGGTGCCACAGGTGCTCTCTAATTAAATACTCTAAAATGCAGTTTTTGCAGGGTGAGGGAGGGGTAGATCTTCCGGATTTGAAGAAATATCAAATAAGCGCCCTGTTAGCATATGTTAATGATTGGGTACGGTGGAATTCGGAGTCGATTTGGCTTGATGTTGAAATTTTCCTCAACATCATCGAAAGGGTCGGAGCATAAGCACTGATGGGTGACTGAGCTGGAGGTGTCATGAGCCCGTTACTTATTCTGGCAGTGCCTTCAAGATCCTATTCTGAATGGCAAAGCCACTCTTTGGTTTACTAAAAGGAAATCCTGTGTGGTAAAATTATTGGAATTTTTTGGAGAATGTAACTTCTCAGTGAATAAAGCGGAACTGGTAGACCTGGATTTTGAAAAAGCTTTTTGACAAGGTGCAACGCAAAATACTATAGGTGAGCTCATTCTTATGGAGGTAATATATTAGCATAGATGGAGAATTGGTTAATAGATGGGTTGCAATGAGTGGGCATGAACATATGACATTTTCAAGTTGACAGGCAATGAATAGTGGAGTTCCATAAGAGTCAATGTTGGGGCCCCAGCTTTTGACAATTTATTGCCTCATGGAATCAAACAATATGGGGAGCTAGCAGGAAAATGAGGTTGGAGTCCAAGATCAGTCATGATGTTACTGAATATCAAGCAGGCTCAGTGGATTGTGTTATCTGCTCCACCCTCTATTTCCTGTTGTACTGTGAAATTACGATCACCATCAGCCTTGTCTTTACAGTAAGGTGGTGTATCTTGAGTTACCTCTCCCCAGGAAGGCAGGTCTCTCTGCAGGAAGCAATGTCAATTTGCCGTCTTGATAGTTTGTCATTGCAGTTCTCTTTTTCAGAATGGTTACTGTTGAGATAATCCATTAAGTGCAAGAACATGCTAAGTTGCAAAAGCTATTATTTTTACCACAAATTTGGTATGGCCCCTTTTCTCATCCTTCCCATTAAAGCGAACAGAGGATATCCTGACGAGGGCTATTTAATTTACAGCTGCTACAAAAGAATGTCTGCCCAATACAAGTGTCCAATAACCTTGGACAACTGGACCTCCATGCAGATTTTCAACTAGTAATTCCAAGTTCACAGCACTGCCTCTGTCATCAATCCTCCGTTGCTACAGTACTTAGCAAATAGAGCGGCAAGGTGGCTCGGTGGTTAGCACTGCTGTCTCACATCACCAGGGTCTCAGGTTTGATTCCAGCCTAGGGTGACTGTGTGGAGTTTGCACATTTGCCCATGTCTGCGTGGGTTTCCCCCAGATGCTCTGGTTTCCTCCCACAGTCCAAAGATGTGGAGGTCAGGTGAATGGCCATGCTAAATTGCCCATAGTGTTAGGTGCATTAGTCAGAGGGAAATAGATCTCAGTGGGTTATTCTTCGGAGAGTCGGTGTGGACTGGTTGGGGCCTGTTTCCACACTGTAGGGAATCTAATGTAATCTAGACCCTAGTAGATATCTGCATGTGACTGCTGGTCAGATTTCAATGACTTGTTAAATCCCAATGTTTGGGCTACCTTGCCACTGCAGTGTTTTCTATCTTTGCAACTAATAAGATGCATAGTCTTCCTTCACCTGTTTGACTGTTGAGGATTTGTTGTATTTTGCCTGTATCTCTCATGACTTTGCTGCCATGGGTTACCCTACCAGGAGAAAGGAGCAGTATCACTTACGGGATCTTTAGAGAATCAAGCTGGTGGAGATCCATGCATCCACCATATGTGTGGTACTATTTGGTACTACTGACACAAGCTTCATAGATAAGTAACAGCATGTACTTGAGTCTGATCTTTAGGCCAATTCCAACACTAGGAAGACAATACCTTGTGCAAATAACATCAATTGTAGCTGGTACTTTGGTTACTTGAACACGAATGATACCATTTTCCTGTAATAGTAAAATGGTAAAATGAACTCCTCTCATTTTACATGTCTAGTCAGCTCATCTGTTGCGATCCAGGAATCAATAATGAATAAGCTTAAGAAAATGCAGTATCTCTTTATCATAATACCTTGCTATCATCATGTAAACATTGATGTAAATTGAAAACAGAACATTGTTGAGGCTGGAAATATGAAATGTAAATGTTGGAAATGCTTGGGTCTGACAACATCTCTGATGAAAAGCAGAGTTAAGGTGTTGAGTCAAATATGGCTTCAAAATTGTAGCATGGTAGAAATGTGATGGGTTGTATGCTGTCAAAACGGGAGGTGGAGGAAGAGCAAAGGAGAAGGTATGCACTGTGGGAAGATGGTGAAAGGTGAAATGGAAAAAATATCATCAAACAAAAGCCAGTAATAGTTGCAATGATTGTCATAATGGCTAACTTTTGATCCTAAATTCCAAATTCCTGTTCTTGATGGAAGCTTGAGGTATCAGAGACAAAAGTTATATCATCTGTTGATTCAGTTTTTAATAAACTCATTGATCACCATGAGTTAAAATAATCTAGTTTTCCCTAATTTATCCTTGATTAGTTGTATTATTTTGTTGCAGGAGAGAATAATTGAGCAGCTTAAAGATCAAAGAGAAAGAGATGAACGAGAAAGGCAAGAAGAAATTGATGCTAACAAGAAGGAGTTAAAAGAAGTTAAGGAACGGATCACTGGTCTCCAAGGAGATGTTTCAGAGAAAGAGGTAAGTAATTATATGTTTCATGTAATATGTGATGTGAAGTGAGGAAGTTGTTTATCAAATATAAACTGCTCTTGTTTGAGTGATGCTTGTCAAATAATGAATACTATGAAACAACCTTAACAAGGAATTTAGTGAACCATTCCAGTAAAACTGGAATCATTAATGTCATTTGTCTCAAAATCAAAACTACCTCACAGTAATTAATTCCAGATAATAGGTAATATTAATACCTGTTATCAAAATGGTCTTTGAATTTGTTGTCATTGTAAAGGTCAAAGGAGTGACCACGAGAATATGTAGGAAAAATTATTTGCAGCCAATGTTACAGTGTAAATATAAGTCAAAGAATGAAGAACAAAGAAAGTTTACAGCCCAGGAACAGGCCCTTCGGCCCTTCAAGCCTGAGCCGATCCAAATGTACTGTCTAAACCGTCGGTCAATTCCTAAGCATTTGTATCCCTCTGTTCCCCACCTACTCATTCATCTGTCCAGATGTATGTTAAATGAATCTACTGTGCCTGCCTCTACCACCTGTCCTGGCAACGCATTCCAAACGCCCACCACCCTCTGTGTGAAGTACTTGCCACGTGTATCCCCCTTAAACTTTCCACCTCTCGCCTTGAAAGTATGACCTCTGGTTATTGAATCCTTCACCCTGGGAAGAAGCTTGTCTCTGTCTACCCTGTCTATACCCTTCATGATTTTGTAAACCTCAATCAGGTCCCCCCTCCATCTCCTTTTTTTCTAGCGAAAATAAACCTAACCTACTCAACCTCTCTTCATTGCTTGCACCTTCCATACTAGGTAACATCCTCCCTCCAAGGCCCCAAAGGAAACTTCCATATCCTCCACAGATTCACCTGCACCTCCACACATCATCTATTGCATCTTCTGCACCCGATGTGGCCTCCTCTATATTGGGGAGACAGGCCGCCTACTTGCGGAGCGTTTCAGAGAACACCTCTGGGACACCCGGACCAACCAACCCAACCACCCTGTGGCTCAACACTTCAACTCCCCCTCCCACTCCACCAAGGATATGCAGGTCTTTGGACTCCTCCAACGCCAGACTACAACAACACGACGGTTGGAGGAAGAGCGCCTCATCTTCTGCCTAGGAACCCTCCAACCACAAGGGATGAACTTGGATTTCACCAGTTTCCTCATTTCCCCTCCCCCCACCTTGTCTCAGTCAAATCCCTCGAACTCAGCACTGCCTTCCTAACCTGCAATCTTCTTCCTGACCTCTCTGCCCCCACCCCAGTCTGACCTATCACCCTCACCTTGACCTCTTTCCACCTATCGCATTTCCGATGCCCCTCCCCCAAGTCCCTCCTCCCTACCTTTTATCTTAGCCTGCTGGACAAACTTTCCTCATTCCTGAAGAAGGGCTTATGCCCGAAACGTCGATTCTCCTGTTCCCTGGATGCTGCCTGACCTGCTGCGCTTTTCCAGCAACACATTTTCAGCCAACATCCTCGTAAACCTTCCCTGCACCCCCTCCAAAGTGTCCACATCCTTTTGATAATGTGGCGCCCAGAACTGTACACAATATTCTAAATGCGGCCGAACCAATGTCTTTTACAATTTTAACATGACTTGCCAGCTCTTATTCTTAATACTCCGTCCAATGAAGGTAAGCATACTATATGCCTTCTTGACCATTCTATCCACCTGTGCAGCAACCTTCAGGGTACAATGGACCTACACTCCCAGATCTCTCTGTACATCAACTTTTCCCAAGCCTCTTCCATTCATTGTATAATTCGCTCTAGAATTAGATTTGCCTAAATGCATCACCTCACATTTGTCTGGATTGAAAACCATTTGCCACTTTTCCGCCCAACTCTCCAGTCTATCTATATCCTCCTGTATTCTCTGACAGTCCCTTTATGCTTTCTGCTACTCCACCACTCTGTGTCATCTGCAAACTTGCTGATCTTACCAACAGTGCCCTCTTCCAGATCATGGTCACCTTTCTCCATTTCGAGAAACTCCCTTCAACTACTACTCTGTCTCCTGTTGCTCAACCAGTTCTTTATCCTCCTAGCTAGAACACCCTGCACACCATGTGACTTCACTTTCTACATTAGTCTACAATGGGGAACCTTATCAAACACCTTACTAAAGTCCATGTATATGACATCAACAGCCCTTCCTTCGTTCTAACAACTTGGTCACTTCCTTGAAGAACTCTATTAAGTTGGTAAGGCACGATCTCCCCTGCACAAAACTATCACTAATAAGCTCATTCTTTTCTAAATATAAATAGATCTTATCTCTTAGTACCCTCTCTAGCAACTTCCCCACCACCGACATCAGGCTCACTGGTCTGTAGTTACCCGGAATATCCCTACTATCCTTGTACAGAGGAACAACATAAGCTACCCTCCAGTCCTCGGGCACCTCACCTGTATTTAAGGATGCCACAAAGATATCCCAGCTATTTCCTCTCTTGCCTCCCTCATAAACCTGGGATAGATCCCATCCGGTCCTGGGGATTTGTCCACCTTAATAACCTCTAGCATACCCAACACATCTTCCCTACTTATGCCAACGTGATCCAGACTAATAAAACTTCTATCTCTAATCTCAAGATTCATCATGTTCCTCTCCTCCGTGAACACTGCAAAGTAATCATTCAGAATCTCAGCGATTCTCTCAGGTTCGGCACACAGCCTTCCTTCATTATCTTTTAGTGGACCAATCCTTTCTCTAGTTACCCGCTTGCTTTTTATGTAAGAATAAAATGCTTTGGGATTTTCCTTAATTTTGCTTGCTAAAGCTATTTCATGACCCCTTCTAGCCCACTTGATTCCTTGTTGAAGACTAGTTTAAGTCAGTGAATTTGACACAGAAATGGTAAGTAAAATTGTGGTAAAGATTGAGGAAAATCTGAACCAGGGTGGATACACCACTCTGCAAGCCATTATGTTAACAAGATATGGATTAAGACTCTAATATTTTAGGCTGTGCTTTTGGACCTCAAAGAACATGCGTCGTCTTTGGCATCATCTGGACTGAAGAAGGATTCTAAGTTGAAAGCACTGGAGATAGCTCTTGAACAGAAGAAGGAGGAATGTTCTAAACTAGAAGTACAACTGCGGAAGGTACATGCATATCCAAACGTGTCATCTATCGTAAGTTTTTGTCTAACTGGCTAATATTGGCGATAATATAAAACTTGCAACTTTTTGAAAGCATGTCTAACTTCTTTGGCATCCTACAGGTTTTTAATTGTCAGTTGAATTCTGCTAAATCTCAGCGAGCTAAGCCATTTTTTTGTAGAAATACCCATCGTGCATCCTGTCACGCAATACACATGTCATTTCCAAATAGTTGTTAGATCCAAATAATGCTTGATAACTATTATAGGGAACATGAAGTACATAATGAATCAACAAAACAACTGACATATAAAAAGCTGTATATCCTTTCTATTGTTAAAAATCTCATGTTGGCAAAATGAATGTTAACTCAGTCTATCTAGATCAATAAAAGACCAAGAAAGAGTTTTCCTATTTGGCATGTGATCAGTAACAGTCATGTTACTCCTCTTCAGTAAAATACCCTTTATGGGGTAAATAGAGCAAAACTAAGTACAATACTCCAAATGCAGTCCCACAAGATTTGATACAATTCTAGCAAGGCTATACTTCAATACTTAAATTCTCTTAAAAAGGTCAACATACCATTTGCCTTCCTAATTTTTTGTTGCATCCGCAAGTTAACTTGCAGTGACATTCTGTCTTTTTTTTGGACATCAAACTTCCAATCTGTCATCAATTAAGAAATACTGTACATTTATGTTTTTCCTATCAAAGCAAAAAATGTCATACTTCTCCTACATTGTATAGTACAGGAGGCCATTTGATCCACTATGTTTTTTTCTTAAAACAGAAAGCTGTCCAATTAGTGAAGTTCCACTTTTTCTTTCCTGCAAACCTGTAATTCTCCTTTGTAAATTATGGCTGAATCTACTTCCACCCCTTTCCAGCTGTATCTGCCAGATCAGCTTACTGGATTAAAAACAAATTACATTTCCCTTTGTTGTTTGCCATTTTTCTTACATGTATATCCACTGTTAAATAAACCATTCATGGAATCAGTTTCTCTTTCGTGATTGTACTAAAAAAATCTGAATTTTTAAAGCTTGCCCTCAACCTCCAGTATTTCAAGGTGCTTAAGAGTTTTTAAGATGTAGCATTTAGCTGAAGAGGAAGATTTTGGGGAGGAGAGGAAATAAAGATTTGACAATGTCTTGAGAAAATAATAGACAAGATACTGAATTATGACTTTGTAAAACCTTAAACATCATATCATCAGTATGTCAGAACCACCAATTTAACCAAATATCTCTTGTGGTGATGTTGGTAAAAAGGCACTCCGAGAAGCCAGAGCTGGACTTGAAATTAAGGAAGTACACAGAATAGTAAATATTCTGAATGGATACTACCTCTAAATATTTGTAAGGAAGGCATAAATTTTCTGAAAAAAAAACATACCTAACCTGAGCAGGATCAACATCATTGATATCAAGGAAAAGAGTTGTGGACAGGCTAAAAGCAGTGTTTGTAAGATGAGGGGATATTTTGCTTGGCTGCTAGGAAAAATTAGAAAGCAGATTTATAAAACTTTGGCCATCACTATAAGGAATCACTGAGCATTGCAGAGATACCAATTGATTACAAACTGACTAATATGATGGTTGTATACAAAAAGGGAAACATATAAATCTGACAACTAAAGCCTTATTAGTCTTATTTCCATGTCAAATAGAGGAATTAAGAGTATTGAACATTATAATAATGTTTTATTTGTTTGTTTATTCGTGGGATGTAGGCATTGCTGAAGAGCCCAACACTTAGTGCCCGTTCCTAACTCCCCTGGTGAAAGTGATGATGAATTATGTAATGATAACCTGCAAACACATTGTGAACAGAAAATTTGCTTTGTACCAAACACATTGGATTGAAAATTGAGTTATTTTTACTCGTGTTTGTTCTGTTGACTTTCACCAAGCGTTTCTCTTTGCGAAGCCCAGTGAGTTTTTTTTAAATTGTGTTACCAAATGTTCCACATGAACTGCCTACTCTGTCCTTGTGACACCCATTAGATCTGGTTCCAGTTCCAATCTACCAATCGTCATGCCCAGAACAACTATCGCTGCTAAGATATCCAGGAATGGACTGGCATTGCTACCACTGGTGGCTTTTCAAAAGGTCATGTGCACCCAAACAAGTATTCTTAATCTAAAGCTGTCATGAAAGTTCCTGGCATTGTCCTTAGATCTGGCAGATGGGACAATTAGCAGATTGCTTTGCATGCGAGCACCCGGAGGTAATGGTGGATGACATGGTGCTCTTCGCTCAGGATCAACAGTGGAGGATACAGCACCTGACTATGCTAGACTGGTCAGAAGTTGCCAGTGGGTTAGTGCAGTCAGCTATCTGGAAAATGCACAGCCATGTAGGAAAAAAGGACTTTCCCTGTTCGACCACAATAGGTGCCACCATCTTCATTCCAATATCTCTTACTTATCAATCTTACTGCACCCACTTCCAAACAAGATTCATCATCTATCACTCACTATTACCTGCAACATATTCCCTCACTTACTGTGACCCACTTTAGCACTAACCCTGCATGCCCTCTACATTACCTTCTTACTCTCTCGGGTCATCTCTCCATCTGCGCCATCCGCAACAGCTGTGCCTTTCCTCTCCCTTAATACCTCATTCTGTTTCAGTCCAGGAGGAAATTAACCCACAACAGGGCAGAAAGAGTCAAGACAGGTGGCATGCAGCCAACCCTTTATGTGGAGAGGATCCTGAATCAGGTCATCAGGTTAAACTGGGGCAAGGAAACCTCTTGCTGATTAACACTCTGGCCCTTATCAAGAGCAATGAATCAGTACTCCTCTATGTTAAACACCACTTGGAAGAAGTACTGAAGATGGCAAGAACTCAGAATTTAATCTGGAAGAGTCCTGGAAAATTTGAAAACAGCTCAAAATATATACATAGAAACATAGGAGTAGGAGGACACCATTCGGCCCTTTGAGTCTGCTCTGTCATTCATCACGATTGTGGCTGATTGTCCAACCCAATAGCCTAATCCTGCTTTCTCCCCATAACCTTTGGTCCTATTCACCCCAAGTGCTATATCTAGCTGCCCCTTGAATGTATTCAATAGTTTGGCATCAACTACTTCCTGTGGCAATGAATTCCACAGGCCCACCACTCTTTGGGTGAAGAAATATCTCCTCATCTTGGCCCTAAATGGTCCACCCCAAATCCTCAGACTGTGACCCCTGGTTCTGGATGCACCCACCATCGAGAAAATCCTCCCTGCATCTATCCTGTTTAGTCCTGTTACAATTTTATAAGTCTCTGTGAAATCCCTCCTCACTTGTCTGAACTCCAGTAAAAACAATCCTAACGTGGTCAATCTCTCCTCCGATGTCAGTATCGCCATCCCCAGAATCAGCCTGGTAAACTTTCCCTGCACTCCCTCGAGAATAAGACCATCCTTCCTCAGAAAAGGAGACCAAAACTGGACAGAAGATTCTAAGTGTGGCCACACCAAGGCCCTGTATAACTGCAACAACACATCCCTGTTCCTGTACTCAAAACCTCTCGCAATGAAGGCCAACATACCATTTGCCGCCTTTATTGCCTGCTGCATCTGCATGTCTACCTTCAGCGACTGTTGCACAAGGACACCCAGGTCCTGCAACACTGCAACACTTGTATCTTCATAGAATTCCAACAGATTTGTCAAACATGATGTTCGCTTCATAAATCCATGCTGACTCTGTCTGATCCTGCTAATGCTTTCTAAATGTTCCGCTATAAAGACCTTGATAATGGATTTGAGAATTTTCCCCACTACTGATGTTAGGCTTAATCTTCTATAATTCCCTCGTTTCTCTCTACCTCCCTTTTTGAATATTGGAGTAACGTTAGCTACCCTTCAATCTGCATGGATTTTTCCAGAGTCTATAGAATCCTGAAAGATGACCACCAATGCATCCACTATTTCTAGAGCCACTTCCTCAAGTACTCTGGGATGTAGATTATTAGGCCCTGGGGATTTATGTGCCTTCAATCCCCTCAATTTTCCCAGTACCATTTCTCTACTAATATTGATCTCCCTCAATTCTTCCCTCTCTCTCAATTTTGCATTCTCCAACATTTCTGGTATCTCATTTATGTTGTCTTTTGTGAAGACAGACCAAAATATGTATTCAATGGTCAGCCATTTCTTTGTTCCCTATCGTACATCCCTCCCCCCCCCCCCCCCCCCCCCATTTCTGACTGACTACATTTGTCTCCACAAATCTCTTTCTCTTCAGGTATCTATAGAAAGTCTTAGTGTCAGCCTTTATATTCCCTGCAAGTTTACTTTTGTACTGTATTTTCCTCTTCCTAATCAGTCCCTTGGTCCTTCTTTGTTGAATTTTGAACTGCTCTCAATCCTCAGACCTATTGTTTTTCTTGTCACACCTTTATTTTGAATGAGAAGGAAGCCAAAAGAAGCAGGTAACCATTGGCCAGTTACCTTAACATCTGTCATTGGGAAAACGTCAGAATGTATTATGAAGTATGTAATAACACCATTTAGAAATGCACAATATCATCAAGCAGTTAGCATGTCTTCACAAAGGGGATATCATGCCTGAAAAAATTATTAGGCTTCTTTGAAGGGTATGAAGCAGGATGAATAAAGGAGAAACTCATAAATGTAATTTGTTTGGATGAGGGAAGTTAATGTATTATAGTCATGTTTGTGAATGACACAAAAATAGGTGGAGATGCAAAGTGGTGAGGATGACCCAAAGAGACTGCAGAGGAATAATGACAGGTTAGGTGAGTGGACAGAGCTTGGCAGATGGAATATAATGTGTAAATGTGAGTCTATGAACTTTGGCAGGAAGAATAGAAGCGTTATGTATTACTTAAATGCAGAAAACTATGGCACAGAAGTATTTAGAGAGACTCATGCATGAATCACAAGAAGCTAGCATGCAAGTTCAGTGGGGAATAAGGATTGCAAATGGAACTTTGGCCTTTATTTCCAAAGGAAAGGAGTATGAAAGTAGTGAGGTCTTGCTAAAACTATGCAAGGCACCAGGCATACTATAATAAATTTGGGCAGGAGATCATACTTCAAATACTGTAATAAATATACTGGCTTTGGAGGCAGTTTAGAGAAAGTGGTTAAGGTTGATCTCTAGTCTGGAGGGATTTTCTGATGAGAGTTTGCATATGTTAGGCCTGTACTCATTGGAGTTTAGAATAAGAGACGCCTTTATCAAAACATTTAAGATTCTCTGGAATCTTGACATGTTGAGAAGTTGTTTCTGTTTGTTGGTAAGTCTTGGACTGGAAAGCATAATTTCAGTAAGGATCTACCCATTTAAGATCAAGATGAGGAGTAATTTCTTCTGAGGTAGTTAATCTATGGAATCCTTTTCAATAAAGGCAATCAAAACTGGGTCATTAATTCAAGGCTGGTATTTTTGATTCTTAATCAGTAAGGGAATGAAAGGTTATGTGGAAAAGGCAGGAACATGGAGTTGAGAATTATTAGACCAGCCATTATCTCATTAATGAAGCAGACACAATGTGCTGAATTCCCTACTTCTGTTCCAGCGCTTTTTAGTATTCATCACTGAGTGCCTTGACAGTAATCGTACTGACCAAGCTAGCTGATTCCTATAAGACATAGTTGTTTGGCTGGGTGTGCAAGTGATACCTAGGGAACTGTTATCATTCACTTGGACAGCATGCTGTAAATCAAACCTCCCTATTCCTCCCTCCCTATAACAGTTGTACCAACTGTTAAAGTATTTTTAAAGGATTGCAAAGCACCCTTGTATTTCAAACTTTCAGACCAAGCTTGATAGAAAGCACAGATCTGAGCAATAATTATTAATTAGTATACGGAGTTAGACTATCATTACTTGAAAACAGATAAAAACATTGTGAACTAAAACTTTAATAATCTTTTAAACACCTTCCTTGCACATACAGACAAACAAATAGGGCAAATAGATTTTGACAGAGGTAGAAAAAATTGAAAAGACAGTTCATAGGTCTTTACTTCCTAGTTCCAGTGTTGAGATTATCTTCTTTGGCTTGTCAGACTCCTTGTTAATCAGATATCTTTGTGTGTTTCCATGGGATTGTGTAAAGTATAGAATAACTGATTCATTTCAAAATTCTCTGATTTATCAACACAAAAGCCACAGTTGACATCAATTGCTACAGCAAAGGTGACAAGTTTTTCTTTCAAATTTAAACTGAGTTTTTGACTGCAGAAAACAGGCAATGTATAGGCTGAGAGAAAATGTGCACACTCTTTTATCTCCCCTCTTTCTGTGTCTTTGTAACTTGTTTCCATCTCCAAGCTGCTCAGACATCAGAGAACCAGTCACATGGTGTTGGCAGACAAAGCATCTCTGCCATTGTTAACTCTCACTCGTCCGCAAACTAATCAATTTGATGTTGATGTTGCTGCCCGGAAGTATGTCAATACACACTCTTGGCTCCAAATTGTTTGCAATCTGAGCTTCAATTACAGATTGCTCAAACAGTGGTTTACAGTTTTCTCCATGGGTAACAGGTTAGTTGCTGTTCAAACTGCAGTGACTCTTTCAAATACATTTTTAGAATAGATCTTTTTTCATTTCAGTCTAAGTCACAGTTCTTACCAACAAAACACAAAAACATTCTTGCTTTCATCCTCACCAATCTACCTATTGCAGATGATCCTGGCCTTAACAGTGTTGGTCAAAGTGACCATTGCACAATCATTTTGGAGATGACAACCTGTCTTTGCGTTGAGGGTACTGTCCATTATGTTGTGTGGCATTACCACTGTGCTAAATGGGCCTGACTTCACACAGATGAAGCAACTCAAGACTGGGCATCTATGAGGTGCTGTAGTCCATCGGCAGCAGAATTGTGTTCAGCTGTTAAATGTAATATCATGGCCTGACAAACCTCCACCTCAACAAAAGCAACAAACTGGGAAATTAGCCTTAATTCAATGAGGTATGCAGAAATATGCTCCTAGATTAGGAGCAGACATACCTAAAACTGTGTTAATAAATAAGTCTAAAGCACTGCCACAATTGACAGATCACATTTAAGCTCTACTGACCAACATGAATTGCAATGGACAAATTAATTTAGTTGAGGAGGCTCCACAGACATAGCATATAGTTGGTGATGCGGCATTTCAGAATGAAATTAGAGTCTGAAGCATTTGCATTCAGGTTCAACCAGAAGAAATCCACCTTGGCTACCCCCGACCGTCTTCAACCAATTCTGTTCACTCCTCATGATATCAGAATGCAGTTGAATAAACCTAATACTGCAATGGCTATTTGATAGCTAGGCATCATTCTGGTAGTCGTACTGAAGACTTGCACTTGAGACCTAGCTGTACCCCTAGCCAAATTGTTCCAGTACAGCTACAACACTCACGTAAACTTCCTGTAGAAAATTCTGCAGATATGTTCTGTGTACAGAAAAATGTAATTTTGTTAATTGTTATTCTAACCGTGTACTCCCATCAGTGAAGAGATAGAAGGGTGCCTTGACAATACTGTCATCAAGTTTCACTTGCTCAACAATAACCTGCTCCCTGATTTTCAATTTGGGTTCTGCCAGGTCCACTCGACTCCTTAGTTCATTATAACTTTGATCTAAACGTGGACAAAGAGTCAAACTCCAGAAGTGATGTGCAAGTGACTGCTCTTAACATCATGGCAACATTTAGTGGAGTATGGCAACAATGAGCTGTTGCAAAATTTGTTGTCGTTCATGTAGGACATTAGCGCAGGGGTTCCTCCTGGCAGTATCCTATGTCCAACTGTCTTCAGTTGCTTCATTAATGACTTTCTTTCATCATGAGGTTAGAAGAGGGGATGTTTATTATGTTTCGAGTTTGTTCAGCACCATTTTCAAGATACTTAAGCAGTTCTTGTCTAGATGCTGCAAGAGCTGGATAACATTCAGGCTTGGATTGATGAGTTGCAAATTGCATTCATGCCACAGAAGTTCAAGATAATGACTGTCTGCAACAGGAGAAAATGTAATCAACACTACTTGATGTTCAGTGCAGTACCATCACTGAATTTCCCACTACCCTGGGGGAGCCTGGGAGTTAACACAGACCTGGAGTGGAATATCGCCAGCCCATATAAATACTGTGATTACAAGAGCAGATCAGAGGCTATGAATTGTGCAGCAAGTAGCTTATATCCTGTCCCCCTACTGCCTTCCCATTATTTATAATGAACAACTCCAGGATACAATGGGATACTGTCCACTTGGCTCGGTGAAGGAAGCTCTAACAATATACACAAAGTTCAACTCCATTCTGGATGAAGTAGCCCTCTTGATTGTGACTCCATCCACCATCTTTAGTATTCACTCCCATCATGCCGATGCACGGTGGCAGGTCTGGGTGAGATGCATTGCATTATAACTGTTCTTCAGTTACAGGTTCTAAGCCTATGACCTCTAACACTTTGAATTATTAGGGCATCTGATGCTTGGGAATTTGCAAGTTCCCCTCCAAGGCACGCACAGTCTTGACTTGGAGCTATATTGTCATTCCTCCACTGTCGCTGGGTCAAATTTTTGGAACACACTTTCAAACAGCAATATATTTGTTTCTGTACCAGAAAGTGTGCAGCTAGTGAAGAAAGCTGTACACCACCCTAACTTCAGGGCAGTTAGGGACTGACAATAATTGCCCACGTCTCTTGAGCATGTATATATTTTTAAAAATCAGTTTTCAGAGGAAATTGGGATGAAATTGTCTTGTGACTTAGTCAAATCCTACCTTCAAAATTTTTTCTGTTACACGGACACGAGAGATGCTCAAGCAATGAGAGCAGTGCAGAGAAAAACAGGAAAGACAAGGGTAACTTGGAAGGGAAGAAGCCGAAAAATGACCTTTGAAATGATGGAAAAGTTGAGAGTAGGTTGATGAATCATAGTTTCAAACTAGAAGTGTAAACCTCTGACTGACGTCAAGAAATTGTTCTTTACACAAAAACTAAGTATTACATGGGATAGATTTTCAGAAAGGATAGAAAAAGGAGAAAACTGGAATATTTTAAATCAGTTGAATGTTAAAATAGGGTCATTTTACATGGTTGAACCAAAGATGCATTGAATGGGTTTCTTCACCTAGAACTTTAATCTTGTGAATATATAAACTTTACATTTTTGAACTTGTTATATTTTTGAAATGAATGAGTTTGGTATGAACAGCATTATTGAGCAATGAGTTTTTAAAAGAACCAAGTTGAACTTCAGATTTCAAGTGAACTAGCGAATTCATGTAACTTTTTGCACTGGCTTCTGAAAATTTGTTACCTTCTCAGCTTTTGCCTCCTCTTCTTCAATTGGGCCTTGACACTTGATGTGCCATCCTGCCAGTGGCTGACGGTTGATTTGCATTCTTAAATATTCATTTTCTACTTCACTGTTTTGTTCAGAATGCACTACACTAGTGTCATTCTGGCTGATCTCTTGGGCGATAATGTAAATATGGACAGGAGTAGGACATTGAGCCCATTAAGCCTGTTATGCTATTCAATAGATCATAACTCATCATCTAACTCAGTGACACTATACCATTTGATGTCATTAGTCTCCAGAAATCTAAGTATCTTGAATATTCTCAATACAAATGCCAAGTAACTGTTTAATTTCTGTGCCATTTCCCAATAATCTACTGGGAATTTTTCTTTTCGTACCTGTAATGGGTCCACATTTGTCCCACTTTCTCCTCCTCACATACCTAAAGAAGCTTTCACAGATGTTTCTCACCAATTAATGTTCATAATCTCTTTTCCTTTTCTTAATCAGTTTCTTGGTTACCTTTTACAGGGTTCTAAATTGCTCCTAATTCCCAGCTGCACTGCTCTTTCTGGTGTCCTTATAAACCTTGCTGATCCTTTGTTTTAAGATCCTTTCTCTTTAATGTGCTGCTCTCATTCCTTATTAAGAACACTGGTTGCCTCTTATTTTCCTTTTTGCCTATTGCTTTGAAATGTCTGAAATCCATAGTTGTTCAATTCCCAATTTTTGTCACCCTCCGTAATGATGATTAAATTGTGCTCATTGATGTCAAATTGTGCAGAGAAATGATCAAACTTTCCATGAATAATCCACGCATTCAGAAAGCATCTCTTTAATTCTGCTTTTTTTGTTTGCATTATTCTCCATTCTAATCCTTTTTTATGCTTGCCGGTGTTTTGTCTGTCTTGTTTTATTATTTTCTACTTTTTATTGATTTTGCTTCCTTCGAATATGGGCTCTCTTTCAGATTGGAGAAAGTGAGGACTGCAGATGCTGGAGATCAGAGCTTAAAAATGTGTTGCTGGAAAAGCGCAGCAGGTCAGGCAACATCCAAGGAGAATCGACGTTTCGGGCATAAGCCCTTCTTCAGGAATGAGGAGGGTGTGCCAAGCAGGCTAAGATAAAAGGTAGGGAGGAGGGACTTAGGGGAGGGGTGTTGGGAATGCGATAGGTGGAAGGAGGTTAAGGTGAGGGTGATAGGCCGGAGAGGGGGTGGGGGCGGAGAGGTCGGGAAGATGATTGCAGGTCAAGGAGACGGTGCTGAGTCTGAGGGCTGGGACTGAGAAAAGGTGGGGGGAGGGGAAATGAGGAAGCTGGAGAAATCTGCATTTATCCCCTATGGCTGGAGGGTTCCTAGATGGTAGATGAGTCGCTCTTCCTCCAGGTGTCGTGTTGCCATGGTCTGGCGGTGGAGGAGGCCAAGGACCTGCATGTCCTTGGCGGAGTGGGAGGGGGAGTACCTCTGGGACACCCGCACCAACCAACCCAACCGCCCCGTGGCTGAACACTTTAACTCCCCCTCCCACTCCGCCAAGGACATGCAGGTCCTTGGCCTCCTCCATTGCCAGACCATGGCAACACGACGCCTGGAGGAAGAGCGACTCATCTTCCGCCTAGGAACCCTCCAGCCACAGAGGATGAATGCGGATTTCTCCAGCTTCCTCATTTCCCCTCCCCCCACATTTTCTCAGTCCCAGCCCTCAGACTCAGCACCACCTTCTTGACCTGCAATCTTCTTCCCGACCTCTCCCCCCACCCCCCCCCCACCTTAACCTCCTTTCATCTATCACATTCCCAACTCCCCTCCCCCATGTCTCTCCTCCCTACCTTTTATCTGAGCCTGCTTCGCACACCCTCCTCATTCCTGAAAAAGGGCTTATGCCCGAAACGTCAATTCTCCTTCTCCTTGGATCTGCCTGACCTGCTGCGCTTTTCCAGCAACACATTTTTAAGCTCTCTTTCAGTTTCCCAACTCTCTGTCAATCTAGTTTACTCTGTCTCAGCATTATTTGTGAAATTCCCTATGATGATGTTAGTCCTGATCCTACAAAGATGCAACCATCCATCTTATACAGGATCCACCTGGTGTTGGTTCCAAAGCTTCAGAAATGTGATACCCTCCCATACCCCAGTGCTTCAGCTCACTTCTCCTATTTCTGTACTCACAAGCACACACAACTGGAAATCATCCCGAGGTTACTGTTGTCTATGTCTTGCTTTCCAATCTTGCTTCTTAGCTTGCTGAAATCAGCTTTTAGGACCTGAGCTTTCCCCTTCCTGCATGTACAAATGTGAACCACAATCTCTGACTGATCACGGTCTCTCAGAAAAGTATCTTGCACCCGCTTCATGACTTCCCTGATCTTGGAACGAAGAAGGCCATGTCAATAGCTTTATACGTGATCAATCCCCTTTCACTACTATTCTTCTTGACTGTATGTCTGGGCTGTCAATGATGTCACTGGCTTGGCTCTGACTGCACTCTGAGGTGCCAAACTCCTCACTGGCATTCAAAACAGAGAACAGATCAGTAAATCAGATTTCCTGGGGGCTCCTGCACTAATGGCATGATAGTGTCTTTGGTCACCCATTCCTCTTCTGCCTCTATTCTTCAAATCTGCAGTTTGACCATCTCTCTGAACATGTTTTCCATGCATCTGCCATCTTCATTGATGTGCCATAGTGATTCTAACACCACATACATTTTGAAACCTTAAACTCTAGCTTCTAGAGTTGGTGACACTTTCTCTTCTGGTGATTTTACGACATTGTTAGTGTCTATGATATCCCACATGCTAGAGAATATGCATTCCAATCCCCATCACAAATTAATACAATTTAGTGGTTGCAGTAAACTTTGTGTAAAGCACCTCTTTCTTCTCATCTCGGGTGCTGAATGGTCAACCTGGTATCCTGCGATCGTGGCATCTTGTTCTAGAATTCCCAGTGAGGAGGAACATCAACCCTGAATCCCTCCTTTTAGAATCAATGAAATTCTCTCTCATTTTCTAAACTCAGTGAATATAGGCCTAGATCCAAACTCATCTCCTACATTAACCGACCATCCCAGCGACTATTCTGGTAAACTTTTGCAGCTCTCCCTCTATGGCAGTAAATTTTAGGTAATGAGGCCAAAAATGCTCTGAATACTCCAGGTGCCATATCAGATCCTGTATAGTTTTGAAATACTATGAATGCTTAAAGGTCCACATGGCACGCTAATGATGATTCCTCTTTTAACAAAAAAGTAATTTACATTGTCCGTTCTGTCAAGGTAGTTTTGAGAAGATCAGAAAATCAATTAAGAATGGTGACCGACATAGGTCAGGCCCAGGAAAACATGTGATTGCAGTTAAGTGTCTGTAAGAAACCCTTAGTGTTCGTGGAAGAAATGTTCATACTGTTGGGCTTCTGGCAGACAGGTTAAATGTGGCAAGGCAATTACTTCAGTTATGACTTCAGAAGAGAAGATTCAAAGAATCAGCGTTTGCTTCGCAAGTTAAAAAAAATTCTACAAGCAGGTGAATTAAGTCAGTTCAAAAGATCCAGGCACCTCAGCAATTTTTATCTGTAGATCTTTGAAGACAGTAGAGTTTAAGTAGAAATTTTCGAATTGTTAGAACTGAAAAAATTTAGATCATAATAATTCTAAGAAGTTCATGCCAACAGACTCGAAAATAAATCGTTTGAAAGCTTTTAAGGTATCCAAGGGAAAGAAACTGGAAAAAAAAATCAGTAAATATTTAAACAACTGAGGTTGGAGTGATGTTTCTCAGTTGAGTCTTTCAGACGGTGTTGGGAAACATGTTGAAACTTTGTTTTGATGCTTTTGTTAAACATCTTTGTAACTATTGTCTTTTTGGTTTTCTTCCTCTTTTGTGTAATAAGTGTATGGTCTGTCGAAGTAGAACATCCGCAACTGCATGTTTCAGTGACTAACCACCTTGCTAACCAACTTAAAATTGACTCATATGATCTATTAAACCAGATTTTGTTCTCTGATCTGACTTGTCCAGCATTACTATCCGTTTTGGATCATAGCAATGTACTAATATGATCATATTGATTTCTGCTAATCCTTGTATAATCATACATATATCTGTCTTGTTGGTGCTATTGCTCCTTCTTTCAGATGGTTAATAACAAGAAATACTAATTAATTCTTGCTGCTATGGGAACTCGATCTGTGTCACTTTTTCCAAGTTAACTGTATTGCTTTGTGTGGTACTTGGGCTGATCTTTCCACTCAGTGTTATAGAGAAGGTTATTCTGTCCTAAGTTGTGGTACCAGATTTGGATGAAACACTCCAGATGAGGCTGAATTAGTATCCTATACAAATTGAACATTGCTTCGTTACTCTTATACACGCTGCCTCTTTGAATAAAACCTATTTTAATAATGGGTCACAATCTGTCCTACCACTTTTGTTGACTTCCTGTTAAAATTGTGCCCTTTTTTTACTGTAACTCCATGTAATTCCTGTCAAAATGAATCATTTGCACATTTCTGCACGTTTAAAATTAATCTGTCATCTCCAAAATCTTTCAAAAGTTCGTATTCGCTACATGAGATCTCCGTTCTTTCTTCAGAGAAACTCTTGCAACTTCATTAAATATGATTTTCTCTTGAGAAATCCTTTTCTGCCTGTCCTTAATTAATTTGCATTTGTCCATGTGGCCATTAATTTTGTCCTGAATTATTTTTTTTTTCTAGAGGTTTCCCCACTACTCAAGTGAGCAGTTTAAATCACAATGATTTTAAATCACTGAAAATGAATTTGTAAAATACACAAAACCATTTGCAAACTAAATTAAGATACTGTAGTTTGATTCTCAGTAAACTATGCCAAGAAGATCCAAAAATGTTTAAAATATGCTTCTTTGTGTTCTGAAGGTCAAAAAAGCAAATGAATTTTTAGAGCCTCTTTCAGGGCTGATGAATGAGAGTTTTTAGTTGAAATGCGTTCTGAAGGTGTGGTCAGTGTTAAAGCACTTTTTAAAAGTAATGCAAACTTTATTTGCACTGATCATAATTTGAGCTCAGAATGTCACAAATATTTTTCAGTGTCTGCTGATTGCAGATGAATTGTGCTTTATAAAAACAGCATAACTGAGCGCAAACCAATATTCCTGTATCTTCATGATGTGCAGTTGGGCTTGAACTCATGACCTGACTCAGGTTTGATTGCTTTCAGAGAGTAAAGCAACTGAGCTAGAGGAAATTGGGGAAGAAGTTAAAAATGTAAATGCGTTTGAGGCTGAGAATGGAAAACACAGCAAAGTCAGAGGTTAGATGTGCAGGAGAAAGTAAAACATTGAGGAGAAAGCAAAGTATTAGTTGTATATTAGTCGAGTGATTATATTTCAGAGATGGGCATTAACCAGGGATTCACCACAGGTTCCTCTATGTCGGATTGGGATGAACTTAAGATGGTTAGTTTTGGTGTCTGTTTGTGTTTCCGAAAGGGTAATATTTAAAGTGTGTGAAGTCCATCTCTATACTACAACACTTGATTGCCTGAAGTATAACAGAGAGAAATCAAGAAAAAGGCACAGGATCAGGATACATGATTTCGGAATGAATTGAAAAAAGTCATTACTCAGAGTTGTGTAAGTCTTTGAATTTGTCTATTCCAGAAGGTTATGTATTCTCCATCATTGAGTATATTTATATATTGATATATCATATTTTATATATACTGATAAATTCAGAGTTTTGGTGTCTTAATGGATTTGCTCAGCTGAATAAAAAGATCAAAAGATTTGAAAAGGAGTTAGACAAGAGTAAACAAATATTTAGAAAAATTTGAAAAGTCGAATTGAAATATCTACTTTTGAAGAGAAGAAAATAAGTATGTCCAGAAGGGTGTGTACACAGCTCAGATAAACTCAAAAATAAATTGAGTAAAGGAGCAATATTCCATTGGTACAAGGTGTGTTTATCTGAAATGAAAAATCTTTATTGAGGAAGTGGTTAAGGAAAAAGAAAGTTGGCTGTTGATCATAGATGTATTCTATCCATAGCAAACTTAAATAACCCATTGGAAGTACATTTCTATGAACAGATGAAACAGATAAGAAGGAACTCATATTCTATATTCGAATTGAGAAATCTATGGTACAAAGTTTATATTATATCACTTGTTGAATATGCATCCATAGTTGAAGAATAGGAGGCCATCAAAATATTGGCTTGCGGTTGCACCTGCAAGGTTGAAAACCCACAGTACAAGATAGATGTACAGGTTGATCAAGATGTTAAGAGAAAACTTTATGCTTCTTCACTGCATTTCACCAGAGCTTTTACTTTATCTGTGCCAAGAAGCTTTCCTATACTCATCAATTTCAAAGTATCCTTTACCTCAGATATTGTAATGTTTCATTCATTGCTTACCTCTGAATATTAAGGATTCCCTTGATTGGGTCATGCATAATCATGCGAATGTGCTTACAAACGCATGAACAGAAGGAAGAGTAGACCAATTGTCTCCTTGAACCTGCTCCATCTATTAAGAAACTCATTGTAGCATCATATCTACACATTCCTGCCTATCCCTGATAATCTTTCACCACCTTACTTAACAAGAATCTGTATAATGCTGCCTTAAAAATATCTAAGGTTTCTTGCTTCCCACCACCATTTCAGGAAGAGAGTTCCAAATTCGCAATCCTCTGAGAAAGAAAATCGTTTAATCTCTATTTTAAATTTGTGACTTCTTAATTTTAGAACAATGACCCCTCATTCTTGATTCTCCCACAAGAGAAAGTATCCTTTCCACATTGAACCTGTCAAGACCCCACAGGACCTTATGCTTCAATTCTTTTAATTCTTTGAAACTCCAGCAGATACAGGCTTTGGTATCCAACCTTTTGTTGTAAGAGAAAGGACATATTTCAGGAAGTAATTTGGTAATCCTCCTCTGAACAATTTAATGCATTTAACTTTAAATATTCTGTTTGCTTTTATGATACTACTTCCCTTTCAGAAAACATTTTTGTACCTTTGACTTTGCAGAGACTATCTGTTGTTTTTCCCTTCTTCCTATCTGTCAAAGATTGCACTTTCTGGGGCAAAGCTTTAAATTTATGATTCTGTTTCAGCTCCAGTACTTCATCACACATCTCATTTATACTTTCTCTTCAGCTGGCCTGCAGGCATTCTTCATTTCTTTTTCTTCAATTAGAAGAACAGAGCATAAGAAATAGAAACATGAGTAAGTCTTTTGCCTCCCCCTGGTCCCCATGCCTACATCACCATTCGATAAGATCATAGCTGATTTAACCCAAGCCTCAACTCTTCTCTTGTGCCAGTTCCTCATGGCCCTCAATTCTTTCATACTTAAAAATCTGTTGCCCTCCTCTTCGAAAACTTTCAATGAATGAGCCTACGTTACACTCTGGGGAAGCAAATTCTATACGTCCGTAAAGACCTTCTCCTGCATCGTAATAGTTATTTATTATGCACGGTGCAGTTTCTTCATAATTAATTGTTTCTTTTCTTTCCCCTTGCTATCAACATTATTAGTGCCTCATTTGACATTAACTTCTTTCACCTTTTCATTTTCTATTTTGATACTATTTCCCTTGTAGTATGGTGAATAATCTCATTCATGCTTTTCCATTTGTTTTCTATTGCTTTATCCGAGGCCTTTTGTGAGTCCTCAATCCTAACACACTGTCAGACTTGTTTTTTGAGTAAATGGTTTCTGATGTTTTCACCTTTCAATATGTCGAGATCAAAATGGTATAAAGCATCCCCCTTTTTCTTGTATTTTCAGTTTCAGTTTAATTTTTATCACAAGAAGACGCGAATCAAAACTTATATCTGCATGTTGCCATCATCAGATCGTTTTCTTGACAAAATTGTATCAGTTTTTCTTTCATTTCTTCATCGAAGGTCACATTGACCAATATATATTGTGAAGGAAGGTGTGTGATTTATATATATTTAATAGTTATTTTAAAGTTTGGATTTGAACTAGTAGCAAGTGTGTTTTGCTGAGTGTCTGAAGATGTTTAATGATTAAGTATTTCTACTGCCATGGTCATTTATTTTTAAAAAGGCAGCCTGAGAGAGAGATTTTAGAAACCTAGAAACAGAAAATAGATGCAGGAATATGCTGAAGGCTAATGGAAATTTATTTTCATTGAAAGAGTTTGTAAAAAGTGGACTAAGTAAACAGTTGAGCACTAGACTTTCAGTTTAGAAGGTCAGAGGTTGATTTTCTGTTCATTTGATTAGGGGAAGCATTTCCAAGCTTGGAAAAAGATTTTTGGATTTCATTTTATCAGGATTGCAGAAGTCTTGGCTGAAACTTAACATGTAAAACAATTTCTCCTGAGAAAGGGAATTATATTAAAATTGCTTTTTAAAAAAAGATTTCCTCAGTGTAAGGGCTTTAGTTTTAAAGTTCCAATCCAGACGTTTTTAGTTATAAGCATGAATGGCTTATGTGAAGCTGAGAAAGTCTTTGCTCAGTTTATGAAGAGTCAAGGAAGTGGGTATCAGATTGTCATGACCAGAAATTGAAGCATCTGTTTATTCACAGATTAAATGTTAGAGGAAAGGGAATTCTCTTTGGTGCGAATACTGTAAAGGTGTTCAAAGTTTGTGCGAAGATTTGTAGCTCGGGTGCTCGTTGTGGTTCTGTTCGCCGAGCTGGAAGTTTTTGTTGCAAACGTTTCGTCCCCTGACTAGGCGACATCATCAGTGCTTGGGAGCCTCCTGCGAAGCGCTTCTTTGATGTTTCCTCCGGCGTTTATAGTGGTCTGTCCCTGCCGCTTCCGGTTGTCAGTTTCAGCTGTCCGCTGTAGTGGTTGGTATACTGGGTCCAGGTCGATGTGTTTGTTGATGGAGTTTGTGGATGAATGCCATGCCTCTAGGAATTCCCTGGCTGTTCTGTCTGGTTTGCCCTATGATAGTAGTGTTATAACACTAATATCATAGGGCAAACCAGACAGAGAACAGCCAGGGAATTCCTAGAGGCATGGCATTCATCCACAAACTCCATCAACAAACACATCGACCTGGACCCAGTATACCAACCACTACAGCGGACAGCTGAAACTGACAACCGGAAGCGGCAGGGACAGACCACTATAAACGCCGGAGGAAACATCAAAGAAGCGCTTCGCAGGAGGCTCCCAAGCACTGATGATGTCGCCTAGTCAGGGGACGAAACGTTTGCAACAAAAACTTCCAGCTCGGCGAACAGAACCACAGCACTGTAAAGGTGTGTTGTTGGGATGAATGGGATTGTATTTTACTGTGTTTTGAAATCTTTAAACTTATTATATGAAAAATGTTTGGTTATTCCAAACCAATGGAATAATTAGTTTGTTCCATTTATTCTTCTTTTCTTTTGTGCAATAGCACCAAGTTTATTGTTAAAACTGAATCGGCAGCATTTTATGTTTGTGTTCTAATGAAAGCCAACCTCCATAAATCCATAGAAAATGCAAAATATGATGTGTCAAGACAGGTTTCACTTTGGGATTTGACTTGTCCAAAATATCATCAACTGGCATCATGACAGCACCTCTGATGTTATTTCACCAATTTTTGTGTTTAAGTTGCACAGTTATTATAATGTAACTGTAATGAGCAACTTAAACAGTCAAAAGTCACATGATCTGATGAAGGAGTAGTGCTCTGAAAGCCTGTGATTGCAAATAAACCTGTTGGACTTGGGTGAATTCTGACTTGTCCACCTCAGTCCAACACCAGCACTTGCACATCATGGCTACCATCAATTTAGACACAACACAGCAGTAGATAAACGTGAGCCATTTTGATTGTTGCTTTTATCTGATTTGTATTCTGTTCTCTCCTTGTTCTGTTGTTCTGAATGATTTCAATCTTGACCACCATTTAATAAAACTCAGGTCCTTTTCAATGTTACTTTTCTATATTTCAACTCTCCCTTTCTATTCCCCTCCCTGATTTTGCAAAATAGATGCTGAAGAACCTTCCCAGACCTAGAAACTATTTGAAGTCTTGGCCAGATTGGAATTTTAGAGGGTGTTAAAAGTTGCTCAGGGCTACATTCAGTTCATTCCCATAAACTGTCCAGTGTTTTCAATTCAGAATTGTACCTCTAATATTCAGTCTCTAATGGTATGAACCAGAATATTCTAAAAAGCCTAGACCTTAATGTTTTCTTATTTTAAAAGTAGATTTGATGTGGATGTTCCAGGTGTGATGCAAACCACTCGACTTAAAGAAAAACACAATTTATTTAAACACTGCAGTTAAAACACAAACAGAAGAAAATGGAATTTAGAAAACGTAGCTATTGGAAAATTCAATTGAATACTTGATACAGTAAATTAACTAATTAATAGTTCCAATATAGTAACATCCCGTAAACACACCCCTGGCAAAAAAGGTGCATTCAAACCCAGATTCTTACAGGCAGGAGGGAGCAACATCCAGAGAGTTTTCAGAAAAAGTCAGTTAGGAATCATGTACTGATGGTTGCAATCCTTCTGGACTCCAACGTATTGTCACTGCTGTAGCTAAAACAAACTAGAAAATCTAAACTAGGACAGCTGGCCCACTCCACTTGCATTGTGCAACTTTTTTTTAAAAAAGCCTAAAGGCCTTATCTGATTGTTGACTAAGGCTGTCTCTTGCAGCCATTTCAGCACCTCTGCCTTTACAATTCTCTTCAAAAATAACAGAATCTTTTTTAAAAATGTGACAGCATCATTAGACTAAAAGTCTGTTGGTGTAATCCAAGTGAACCTTCTTGTCTTGCAAAGGCAGTAGAGTATTACTGCAATGATGTTAAATGGTTTTATAGACAGTTATGAAACAAATGAATAGTGGCAAGATGTTTTTAGAGAAGCTAGTCTCAGTTGTTTCTTTATTATGATGGGAAGTAAATTGCTTGAGAGTTCTTTTGCCATGAATGCTGGACTTCATAAGATGGTTATATTTTAAAATGTCTGTTATAACAAGGCCAAATTAGGAATTCTGGAAGCATGCCTGCTCATAAACAGGCCTATATTGTTTCATTGACATGGGTGTGTAACTCAAACCAAAAACTGATTGAGATCAGTACAATTGATAAGTTTTCTCACCTTTTCATAGTGACTCTCAACAAAGTCACAGCTGCCTTTGTGCAATTGGCAAAGAAAGGCAAATACATCCGTGCATAAGCAGGATGTTAGTGTTACGACACGGTGGTGAACCCTTCTGTTAATTAAACTGAATACTCAGAAAAGGTCACCTTGCCTTGTAAACTTATGTTGCTAAAAGTATGAATGACTGCGAACTCCCAAATTCCACTATTTAAAGCAAATAATATCAATTTATTCTGAATTCTAAAAGGAAACATTAAACATGAACTCTTCACAACTCTAAGCCTCCCATTCTCTTAACTGCTTATTACCTGCCTCCAACTCTGTAATAATATACAGTTCCAATAAGATAGTTATTAAAATTACACCAGTTTAATTTCAAAACCACCCAGTGGCTGTTGTCTTCGGTGCTTTTGTTCTTCGGGCTGTAGATCTCCCTTTTTACTGCAAATATGTTTCATTTGAAAAGGTACCTTTGACACAGTGTTCCCTAATTTTGTGTCTCTCTCTTAATGGCAGTTGCTCTGTCTCCAGTTTTCAAAATGCCTGCATTTATATATCCCAAACATCAGATCATCTCATTGGTTCGATGTTGGCAAACCAATAAATTCAAACTCGTTTGGGTTTTAGTATCCTGGGGTATAATTTAAACTGGTTAAATTCAAATTGCTGTCAAAACAGCAACCAACTCAAGTATCCATTTCACATCCAAATGTTACATATTTTCAATTTTCCAGTATACTCTGGGAGTGCCATCTAGTCCTGTCACAGGTGCTTGTAAGCTCTCAGTTCAGAACCGCATTCACACTCTCTTAAAGGTACAATGCACGCCTTCAACTTAATAAACACTAGTAAGAATTTGTTTTCTGTTTTAAAGGAAGGGAAGAGAACAAAAGGGACCTTTGGAACCTTAAAGTCTAATGAGTTGTTGCAATGGGCTTTGCTGGTCAAAGTTAGGTCTGACATGTTTTAAAACCTTTGTATCAGAGCAGAAGTTACAATTGTAAAGGTGAATTTGGGACAAAAATGAGACCTCTCCGATTAATTTGGCCATGGTATGCTTTCCCAATCCCACTTTGGCTGAGGCAGATATATCTCCCACTTAAAGCCCCCGGTGGGAGGGACTTCAACTGTTGTGAAAAATTCAGCTGTTAGATCTGTATATACTGTGAACATATTACTATCTCTTTCTTTTTTCCAACTATCTTATTAGATTGTTTTTCTAGTTTTCTCTATTTGCTTCACATGAGTTCCTTTCCTTCCTCACCCCTTCGTTTTTATTAGTTTCCCTCATTCATTCGATCTCACCAATTCCTCTTGCTTCCAATCACGTATTCCCTCTATCCCTCGTTCTGTTTATTTTGCATGTTTTCAGCAATGGCTTATTGTTTTAAAATTGAGTGTTTTTTTTCATTTGAATAAATTATTTGATTTTGTTTACTGCCGAAGAGTTCAAAAGCACTGAAGATTTTTGCTGCTGGTTTTATTAGTGGTGCCATCCTTCCTTACCCCCACTGGTTAACAATCTGTCAGTTTCAGCCTTCAATGTATTTAACAATCCAGACTGTACAGCCATCTAAACTAAATAATTCCACAGATTGAGAGAAGAAATTCTTCCACATTTCTGTCCTGCCTGGGTGACCCCTTACTCCAGGATTTTGCCTTCTAGTCTGAGACTCTTCTAGCAGGCGAACAATCTCTCAGCATTAATTATGTAAGAATATTGTATATTTCAGTAACCTCACTACCTTCTTTTAAACTCCATTGACTACAGGCAAATATACTTAACCTCTCCTCACAGGAAATCCTTCCATACCTGACAGCAGTCCAGTGAACCTTCTCTGGACTGTCTCTAATGCTCTTACATAAGGGGGTCAAATTTGTTCATAATATTTTAGGTGTTGGCCTTTATTTTAAGATTAATAGAGAACAAAATAGAGGTTACCTGTTGAACATGGATGTTTTGTGACAAATGGGTGAGGAGTTCCTATGCTGCAACTTTAGACAGTCCTGCTTCATTTAAATAGCATTCAGTTCCTTTGATGCAGCAAAAGTGTATAACCTCCCGAATGTATACGTTATATTCCATCTGCTATGTTCTGCCACTCATTTAACTTGTCTGTATTCCTCTGCAAGCTCTTTGTGTCATTCTCACATTTGCTTCCCCACTTATTTTTGCATCATCCACAAACTTGGCAATAGTATGTTCAGCTTGTTCACCCCAATCATTAATACATATTGTGAAAAATTGTAGCCCCAGCACCGACCCCCATGACTCTCCACTAGTTATAGTTTGCTATCCTGGAACTATCAATTCTCTCAACTCTGTCTTCTATTAGTCAGCCAATCCTCAGGTCAGGAAGAATGAGGTAAAATAGATTTTCATGGGCATAGATATGAATTGAGAAGTGTGTTTTCAAGTATCAATGTCAAATTTTTAAAATGACAGACCCAATCAATATTCTATCTTTGGTCACTTATATTTGAAAGCACCCCCTTTTCTTTTTCAAAAAACATGTTTGGAGATGAAAACAAGGTTGCTATTTTTTGCCACCAAAGAGTATCATCTGAAGACCAGGTATTTGATTTTAGACTTTCCTACAAATATTGCTCAGATTTTACACCACAGATAACTTGGGAAAATTGTGGGGATCCAAAAACATGCAGTGTTCAAGGGTCAGAGTTATATCAAAGATCAGTTATATCACAGTATTGAAACCTTTTTTTCACAAAATTCCAATGGATAGTGGACTCAGCCAGCCTTATCTGGGTGTGCATGTTTCAAGGAGGGAATAACGTGCTCTCATTTTCATTTAATTACCTTTCAGAACCTTCTTATTTACATTGGAGTTTAATTGTAGAGTACATATGAGGGCAGATTTAGTAGGCTAACATAAAGGAGCAAGGCAATAGTGAAGTGTAGCAGCATGTCATTATAACCAGAGTGTTCCAGCAAATATAGTTAAAGTAGGGGAAAAATGGTCAAAACACTGAATTCAAGATACTTATTTATCTAAGTGCCTTTGGCATTCATAACAAGACCGAGGAAGGGTAGCACTGGTAGAAATAGACATGACATCCCTAACAGAGACGTAGGTACAGTGTGATCAAGGTTGGGAACTGAATATTCACTGTAACTGATATTTCAGAAGGATAAGTCAGAAAAGAGAGAGAGGTAGGTACAAGTGAAAATATTAAATAAGTCTAAACCTAAATAAAGGTTGAGATCATCACGAGTGAGAAATGATCTGGACTTGGAAAGTCAAGTTCTCTCCATGCTTAAGAGTTTCAGGAAATTGAGAAAATGTTTCATTTAATATTCATAGCCTCTTCAAACCAACTTCAGAGAAAGAGTCAGTAACAATTCCAGAGTTTCCTTTTCCACTGTAGAATATGCCTTTTAATGCTGTTTCAGTTTCGTGAAAACATACCCTACTTCCTTCTCTATTCCTGATTCATTTCTTGCAATAAAACTGTACTCACTCCCCAACTCTCTACTGTCACTTGCTATTTTAAAGATTTCAGTAAGGTCAGGAGCCAACACTTATTCATTTGTTAGGATTTCCATCAGTTTCTCAAAAGATGCCCGGCACACATTTGATCATGGTACCTTTGCTTGTTTTTCAAATAAGTTTATTAGGTACAAATCTTTGATTGAAACCACGTGTTCTCAAAAGTCTCATAATTTCCCATTTACTTTTCAGAATATGGAATTTTATCAAAGCCTTTATTTTTTGCTGTATTTGGCAACATGTGCCTTTGCCCTAAAATGTGCCCTTAGTAGGTTACCTGCACATTTGCAAACTCAGGTTTATCAGTTTACTGTAACTGTTTAAATAAGGCTTTCAATTATTTTTCATGTTTATCTTGGGTGTTGCTGTAAATTAAAACATCATCCAAGTAAAATTAAAATGAGAAATTAAGAGTTAACGTTCTTTTAACATTCAACATTTCATCTAAATGTAAGCAATTCAATGATCCAGTATTCATTTTACTACTTACGTAAGGCAAATAGCAAATTGCTTAAGATCTCTATTCAAGGTACAATTCATAATAAGCCTTTACATGGCGACCTCCTCTGTTGCTTCACTCAATGAATCAGAGGTTTTAAAAAAATTAATGGTATTATGCAATGTGCACAGTTACCAGCATTTGGACAGCACGGTGGCACAGTGGTTAGCACTGCTGCCTCACAGCGCCAGAGACCTGGGTTCAATTCCTGCCTCAGGCGACTGACTGTGTGGAGCTTGCACATTCTCCCTGTGTCTGTGTGGGTTTCCTCCGGGTGCTCCGGTTTCCTCCCACAGTCCAAAAATGTGCAGGTTAGGTGAATTGGCCATGCTAACTTACCCGTAGTGTTAGGTGCAGGGGTAAATGTAGGGGAATGGGTCTGGGTGGGTTGCGCTTTGGCGGGTCAGTGTGGACTTGTTGGGCCGAAGGGCCTGTTTCCACACTGTAAGTAATCTAATCTAATTGAAAAAAAATCTAATCATTTAGGATAGTGCTGGAATTAGAAGTATTGGGATGCAACAGCCATGTGTGCAGCAATGCTGATCTGAAGTTCAGTGGTGCCATAGTAGGACATTAGACATTAGCTCTGTTTAAAGAAGGAAAGACTCCTACAACCAAGACAAGCTGTGGAATCCATGGCCTGTGGGAGAATCATTGGACCAGAGAGAAATGAAACTGCAAGAGAAGAATTCATGAGCACTTAGGAGGAAGACTTTTGAGGAGAAATTTAGCATAAAAGATCCTGAGGTCCAAGATGTCTGGAAATGGCATTTTGGTGCGTGAGAGGGCTAACTCTGCCAGTATTAATAGAGTTGCTGACTGTGGTAGAATTGGTGCACAATACAGGTACATGGCTCAGAGTTGTACATCACGTACTAATACCTGTCTGTAAACTTCCTTAAACCTTAAAAATAATTCAGAAATATATGCAATTGCTGTTGTTCTGTTCGCCGAGCTGGAAGTTTTTGTTGCAAACGTTTCATCCCCTGTCTAGGTGACATCCTCAGTGCTTGGGAGCCTCCTGTGAAGCACTTCTGTGGTGTTTCCTCTGGCATTTATAGTGGCCTGACCCTGCCGCTTCCGGTTGTCAGTTTCAGCTGTCCGCTGCAGTGGCCGGTATATTGGGTCCAGGTCGATGTGTTTGTTGATCGAGTTTGTGGATGAGTGGATGGAATTCCTAGAAGCTTGGCACTCATCCACAAACTCCATCAACAAACACATAGACTTGGACCCAATATAACGGCAACTACAGCGGACAGCTGAACCTGACAACCGGAAGCGGCAGGGACAGGCCACTATAAGTGCCAGAGGAAACACCACAGAAGCGCTTCACAGGAGGCTCCCACGCACTGAGGATGTCACCTAGACAGAGGACGAAACATTTGCAACAAAAACTTCCAGCTCGGCGAACAGAACCACAGCAACGAGCACCCGAGCTACAAATCTTCTCTCAAATATATGCAATTTTTAAATTTATTCTTAGCATCAAATTAGATTTAAACAACAATAGTCTGAAAATAGTTGCGTAAATTCTAAATTCTGTAGGAGCACCCATTTTAAAAAAAGAGAACAGTTTGCTGTGCCTGTTCATCGTTAAAGTTTATGTCTTTAACTCAGTTGACTGAAGGTAACCAAATAACAGCATGTACTGTATTTTATATTGGCTTAATCTATAATGTAATTTTAAGTGTAGATGTTTATTGGCATCTAACATTGAATGACTAAATTGAAGGTCCTAATATCAAGCTAAAAGATAGCAAAAATGCTTTATTTTCATATCAGAGAAAGAAAAATTAGTTCTAAATCCCCAGTAATATTTGAAAATAAGCACACTGGTTGCACTTGACCTCTGTTTTGAAGTAAATAAGGTGAGTCAGACGAGTGCCTCTCATTCACCAGTTTACTCTTTTTCCTTTCTGGGAAGGAGTGCTTGGTAGGCAAAATGGTAGAGATCTGCAGCATGTATTGCTTACACAAATGATAAAGTAGATTGGGTGTGACAGGACGAGGCAAAGATAAAGGAAGATTCCGTTTCAAAGTACTTTCATGGATTTTTTTTTATAAGATGGGGATGATGATTGGATGCACCCTGATGTTTTTACTAAATGCAGGCTACATGTTTTCTTGGAAAAATAGACCTTAGGACAACTGTGAGGAGACTGCTCGTAGAACCTTGAGTAAACAAACGTGAACAAGGTTTTAGCTTTGGATGCTAAATAGAGCAGAGAAGAGCAGTGTTAAAGAGGTACTATTCAGGTGTCCTGGTGTTAAGTCGAACTTTGGCTTTGGAACTTTGATTAAGAGTAAGTCAAGACACCAGGGTTACACACACTGCTGACGGAACAATTATGAAGTTCGAGGACAAGGATGTAAAAAGGGTAGATAGGATGAACATTCAATTAGGCAAAGTTCTGGCACATGATAAATTAATGGCCAGTCAAACTGTCCTAAAACACACAGGTTATGAAATGTGGAGTAAAACCAGGTCAGTATGCATATTAAATCTTATTTCATTCCTCTGAGTAGTGTCTCAATTGGATGCAAGTCATCATTAAAATTTCTTTTAAGAAGTTAGTAATATTAATTGTATATGTACAAAGTTGGAAATATGGTTGCAAATTTTGGATATTTTGTTTTGAAAATTGGATGCAGGAATAAGACCAAAAAAATTTTGTTGCTTTGAAGGAAAGGCCATTAACCTTAAATGTTAGCTCCTTTTCTCTGTACCGATGTTGCCTGACATACTGAGTTCTATCAGTTCTTTTTCTTCCTCTTTTCTTTAAATTTCTACCATCTGCAGTATTTTGTTTTTAGAATTGTAAGCAGTTGTTGCTGTAAAGGCTGCACAAAAGTAAAACTCAAAATGCCATAATTCCCTGGCAAGTGGCAAACAAATGCTTGCCCTGATGTATTACAGTGGTTTGTGTATAAGAGCAATATAATATCACTATGGTATAAGAGCACTATAATAGTCAAAAAAACCTTTAAATTATTATACAGAAAAAATAGTGTAATATGGAAGAGAGCAGCCATTGTAACCATCAGCCTACTTCACTCTCTTAAAGCAAATACTTCTACTTTTTCATAAAATAGCTTTTTATCTAAATGTTAGCACAGATTAATTTATCTGAAGTGAATTACTTTTACTGTTCAATCAATACCGATAGATGCCAGTCTTGTTATTGCTACAGATAGTGATGAGACTGCTGAGTCAGTTCTTAGAATAATTTATAACTGTACTTCGAATGGCAGCTGGTTTCACTGGCCCCAATAACTCATAGTACAATTATAAAAGGTCCATTAAATTTAAGTGCATCTTTGGTTACTCAACTGTAAGAATTTTTTATTATTTCAATCCATTAACCCACTTCAGCCTCAGGCGACTGACTGTGTGGAGTTTGCACGTTCTCCCCGTGTCTGCGTGGGTTTCCTCCGGGTGCTCCGGTTTCCTCCCACAGTCCAAAGATGTGCAGGGTCAGGTGAATTGGCCATGCTAAATTGCCCGTAGTGTTAGGTAAGGGGTAAATGTAGGGGTATGGGTGGGTTTCGCTTCGGCGGGTCGGTGTGGACTTGTTGGGCCGAAGGGCCTGTTTCCACACTGTAATGTAATCTAATCTTCAGCCCTTTTTACTCGCGTGTTGAGTACAGGACACATTTGTTTACTTCAGTATTTTCTGTGTCATTGTGTGTTTTATAAATTTAAATACAGTCTATACTGGGAGTGAGGAAAGGTTGTCAAGTCCATATGTCTGCACCCAACTTTCTGCCCTTGCTTAATTATCCTCCTACCATTTCCCTCTGCATCTCCCCTGACTGCCCTCATACTGAGAAGGTTAAAAATCCATCACCAATTAAAAATTCTGACTCTCTAACATAGTAGGTAGAAACCTATCTCCAGTAGGTAAGAGATGAAATACAGAGAGCTGTGGATGCAAACTCAAATGTAGGAAACTAATAGTGAATCTTATGGGGGTCTGAACGATGTAGGTTGCAGTGAGATGTGTGGCAGTATGGAATACAAAGTGTTGGCGAGGCTCATTTTGATGACAAGGTCATTATGTTCCATATTTTTCATAAGCAGTGTGGTGAGATTCTCAAAAGGCAATGGCGAAGTGACGACTGTCACTTGTTAAATGCCTTAATGCCACAACTGGCCTTGTTAATATTTGCATCTTGGCCAACTCTGCAAACAATAGACCTCGGGAAAAGTCAACAAGGAAACTAGGGTGTATACCTGACAGATTCAGTTCACTGCGTGTTGCAAATCATCTCCATGATGGACGTGGGCCAACAACATTTCAGCCACAATCCTTGGGTTACAGCTGAATGCATTCCTAATCTGTGCATTTTTGCAACTGCCACCTGCCAGCCCATCACCACCATAATGGCACCTTTCTAAAACACTGCTAGGCGACGTGCATTGCAGGCTACAGCAACAACTAGAATTGAGAAGGCTGCAACAGAGTAACTTTGTGCATGTGGACTGGGACCCGGCTAATGGAATCGAGTTGACTGTGTCTCAAGGCTACTCAGTTGCTTTCTTAGTGCTCCCTCATTTGGCATTAACGTGCATTCTCGCTTCATCAATGCATTGCCTTGCTATACCATGTCTGTTGTTGTCTTGGTGCTTAAGGCAAAGGCAAAAACTGTTATTTCTCCTGTTTTAGTGGGTTCTTTAGCACAGAAACACCAGGCTGCTTTTCAATATTGCAATGCTCTATGGTGGGGTCATCTTCGTAAATGGCACATTGAGATAGTAATCTAACACCTTCAGCATGTGCCAGCTGCCAACATGGCAAACACACTGCACTTGCATTTAATCGAATGGGCATGTGGGAATCAAGCAGGGGACGAGGGACTGACTCTTAGTCTGGTCAGGATTTTCGTAATGGTGAGGGGGAAAGCAATAAAGTGTGCGATCCATCAAAAGGTTCTGATGTTATCAGTCATAGACTCAGTTAGCATGAAGAGTCCAAGAACTCTGTCATGGTTAGTCATCCATTTTGAGTACTCAGTGTCAAGAGATTTGTCCATGTATTGTCCGGCTAGTGTTCAGTAGTCAGTTCTGTCGGGCCAGCACAGGCATTCAGAGGAATTGCGTATCCTTAGTCAGGGAGTTGTGACCACAACAGTCAGGAGTCAGAATAGTTATGTCAAGGGGTTTGATCATTAAAGTTGCTCACAAGTCTGCGGCAAATATTGTTGTGGGTGTCCATCTCATGATATAACAGGAGGGTTTGAGGGAGGGGATGCTGCATGGGATGGCAGGAGGATCAGTCATACAATGACTGACTGAGTCAAGGCTGAAGGGGGAGAAATCAAAGATATGTATAGTATTAGTTAAGGACAGCTGGAGGGAAATGTCAAGTTGAAAGGGGGAAATACAGAACAGCATTGGGGGCTAGTAGGCTACAGGAGGGTGTATCGTTCGCTGACCAACATAGTGGCCTCCACTGGGGAGCGTAAAGGAGCAGGATTGGTATCAACATGTAATGCTGGGATTTATGGGACAGGAAGGACAGTTGTACACTAAGTACAATAGTCTCGACATTGGGAGGATGGGTTGAAGTAAGTTATGAGTAGTGCTGGGTAATCGAGAGCAATGCAGGCTTGGGAGATGGGGTGTTTAAGGCAGTGTTTGGTGCCCAGCACAATCAGCCACACTGTATAAATTACTTTTAAAAAAGGAATTCAGTACATGCATTGCAAAGGCTTACAGTTATGTTCAAGCTGAATGAATGTGTCATAGAGTCATAGAGATGTACAGCATAAAAACAGACCCTTCGGTCCAACCCGTCCATGCCGACCAGATATCCCAACCCAATCTAGTCCCACCTGCCAGCACCCGGCCCATATCCCTCCAAACCCTTCCTATTCAGATACCCAACCAAATGCCTCTTAAATGTTGCAATTGTACCAGCCTCCACCAATCCCTCTGGCAGCTCATTCCATACATGTACCACCCTCTGCGTGAAAAAGTTGCTCCTTAGGTCTCTTTTATATCTTTCCCCTCTCACCCTAAACCTATGCCCTCTAGTTCTGGGCTCCCCGAACCCAGGGAAAAGTCTTTGTCTATTTATCCTATCCATGCCCCTCATAATTTTGTAAACCTCTATGAGGTCACCCCTCAGCCTCCGACGCTCCAGGGAAAACAGCCCCAGCCTGTTCAGCCTCTACCCGTAGCTCAGATTCTCCAACCTTGGCAACATCCTTGTAAATCTTTTCTGAACCCTTTCAAGTTTCACAACATCTTTCCAATAGGAAGGAGACCAGAATTGCACGCAATATTCCAACAGTGGTCTAACCAATGTCCTGTACAGCCTCAACATGACCTCCCAACTCCTGTACTCAATACTCTGACCAATAAAGGAAAGTATACCAAACACCTTCTTCACTATCCTATCTACCTGCGACTCCATTTTCAAGGAGCTATGATAATGTGTGTTAAATGAAACAACCTGATTAAGAATACTAAACTGTAAACCTACCAAGCCTGTTTCTGAGAGCACTGCTCCTCCATGATGAGACATACTGTACAACATATGTTAGACAGGTGAAAAGGTTGAACAGTTTTGCTATCTTAGTTGTATCCTTGACACCTCTGGGCATGACAAAATTACTAACTTGGAGTGCTAATTCTATCAGCATATGATCTACTAAGCCACTAATCTCTGCACTGGCTACATCACATTCAGTGGTTTGATTATGGTGTGATAATGGTGTGCACCTGTAAACTCTTTGGATGATAAACTGGCCACTGGCTCTTGACCACCGAGATATCCTTACCTTTACTATGAGGACTTTTCCAAGAAAGGTATGTCGGCAGCAGGCGTTAACACTGCCAGTTGCTGACAGTTGTAATGTCCCAATGGTTATCGTTTGGAAGGACATTGGAAGCAGTGAGCAGAAACAAAAAGCTCAACTGGCCAAGTTGAGGATCCTGCGAATAGAGACTAGTGAATATTTCATCATCTCAACCCACAGTCTTCCTCAGTGGCAGAGGAGGTAGCAGAGTATGCCATACCAGAATGGAACACCTGAACCACACAGTTGAGTGTGTAACAACATTTTTCATTACACCACAGACTATTATCTTGAGATATAAGAGACTACCATAGAAATAGTAGTCAGATGAGCTTTAGCTCTTTATTTTGATTATTTATGAGTAGATGTTTTCATTTATGACAATAGAATGCAATATTTATGTTCTGGTAGAGTTGGGCAGTGTTAAGAAGTAAAGTAATTCTGGGTATTTTATGCTTCTCTTTTACAATGTCTGAGTTCCAGCTACTTCCTCCACAGCTTTCTTCAGATTTCCAAAAATAGACTAAGGTGAAAGTGAAATGCTAGAAATGATGTTTTACAAATCTACCAAAAAGAAGCAAGTCATTTGCATTAGCATGGAAGTTTTTCTAAATGTATCTTAGTGAGACAGTATTTTATAGTATTGGAGTAATGATAATTTTATTTTCCACTTTTCCAAAACATGTTAATCAAAACCTGCACGAGTGAGCTTCCCTTGGATAATTGGTCTATTGATGTATTTTTCTATTTAGCCACAGTTATGAAACTCTGCAGAAAGTGAGAACACAGTCAACAGTATTGAAGTATATGTTGACTTTTTAAAAAAAAATGTTTGTAATTTGTGCAATACTGTGACTTTATTGACTATTCTTTCAGCACATGAACCTGAAATGAGTGTTTTTGCAAGTGTGGGTGTCAGTGGCAGTCAAAACACAGACCAGAAAAACACAGTGTAGTCTTCTGGCTAAACAGTATTTTGTTTTATGGTCTTAATGTAACTTTCTGTTAGAATTGAATAATGGATGATAACGCAGATTTAATGTCATGTGTAGGGCATACAGAGACTTAGAATATTATTGAATACCTTTTCTAAAATCAAATGACTTTTATCACCATTCATTTTGTTTCTCTACTCAAATATCCTACTTCACTTCTGACTTAGCTGTTGAACAGGCCTCTCCTAATGCTATGTTTGAACTAACTGTGGAATAAGTCTGAGAAACGCTGAATTTCACATCTGATTTTTGAATTTGTAATTCTTCCCAAAAGAAAGAACTTAGATTAACTTGTCTGTTCTTTTTAAGAAGCACCTATCTGAGAATTACATGTAAACTCCTCTTGTTCAACCTATGATTGTAGAAGTTAGGAGTTTCAAACTTCATCTTTTATATAATTGGCAGAACTCTCACTGTTGCACCAATGCTCCTGGAGACTGATATATTTTTTAGAAAAAGAGATAGACTTCCCAAAGACTGATAAAAGTAAAAAGAAAGGACTTTTATTAAACCAAACTAAAATCAACATAGATCAAACTGTACTTAAGAGGCAACTAATGCAACAAAACAAACTTTCCTGTTAAATACATAATTCTGTCTAAATATATCTTAAAATCTCTTCATCTGTGCACTCTACTTCAGTCGTCTGTGATATTGCAGGAATAGTGCCTATGAAATGCAGACTTAACACTTGTACTTTGGTGCAGGCAGTTCATTTTTGTCAGTAAGTAAAATCCTCTTGCACAGCTCAAAGAACTTAGTTCAAGTTTGTGGGACATGTGTATCGTTGTCTGGGCCAGTGTCTATTCGTCATTCCTAGTTCCCTTCAAAACATTGGTAGTTAGCTTTCTTGTTGAACTGCTGCAGTCTACGCGCTGTAGGTAGACACACAATTCTGATAGGGAAGATTTTGACCCCATGACAATGAAGCAGCGGTGATATATTTCCACTTCAGGGTGGAGAGTGGCTTGGAGGGAAACTTACAGATGATGGTGTTCCCATATATCTGCTGAACTTGTCCTTGTCATGGTCCTGGGTTTGGAAGGGGCTGTTAAAGAATCTTTGATGAAATTCTGCAATGCATCTTGTTTATGGTAAACACTACTGCCATTGAGTGTCAGTAGTACAGGAAGATTATGTTTGTGTATCTGCTCCCATTCAAACAGACTGCTTTATCCTGGTTGGAGTCAGTCATCTTGAGTGTTGTTGGAGCTACACTCATCCAGGCAATTAGGATTTATTTAATGACACTTCTTATTTGTGACTTGTAGATGGTGGGCAGGATTTCGGGGAGTTGGGAGGTGAGCTATTCTCTGCAGGATTTTCCTAGCCTCTAACCTGCTCTTGTCTCCATGTTATTCATGTGGCTAGTCCAATTCAGCTTCTGGTCAATGGTAACCCATCCTCTGGATATTGATAGTGGGGTTTCAGTGATTGTAATGCCATTAAATATCATGGGGTGATGGTTAGATTGTCTGTTGTTGGAAATGGTCATTGCTTTGCATTTGTATTGAGCGAAGGGTACTTGCCACTTCTCAATCCACGCTTGGATATTGTCCAGATCTTTCTGTATTTGGAAATGGATTGTTTCAGTATCTGAGGAGCCGCAAATGGTCCGAAGCATTGTGCAATCATCGGCAAATGCACCCATTTCTGACCGTATGCTGGAGGGAATGTCGTTGATGAAGCAGCTGGAGATGTTTGGGCCTAGGGCACTGCTCTGAGGATCTTCCGATGACATGTCCTGGAGCTGAGATGAGTGACCTCCAATAATGACAACTGTCTTCCTATATACCAAGTATGACTATAACCAGCGGAGACCTTTCTCTCTCATTCCCATTGACTCTAGGCTCCTTGATGCCACACTTGGTCAAATTGTTAAAGTACAGATTTGAGACCGACCAGAGAATCCCTTGTGGACTCAGATGTGTAAGCCTCTCTCGGTTCCTCCCGGAGATCGTACTCTTTGGAAGTCTGGAATAAGAAAAAACTCTGACAGACAGTTTAGTTTAATTTTACTTATCCCCTTCATTAATCGCATCACCGTTACAACATAACATTGATTCCGATAAATCAAGCTAACTAGATTCTATTAACCCAGGTGAGTAGGAATCGCTCTTTATTTTCAAGAGTCCTGGCCAACTATTCTATTAAACTATCACAAATAGACTATTTTTATACACAGGTTTACAAAGGTGGTACTGTCACAAACACAAAAGTTAATGAAAGCACCGCATGTTCTGAACTAGACAGATAATAGCGAAGGACAATAATTTGGGAGAGAAGTTAATTGATCGAGTTTGGTTCTGAGGTCAGAATTAAACATTACTTTCACAAAGGAATAGCCATGAATGTTATCACTCAGTATCCTGTTTGTACAGATTCACTGATGGGGAGGCAAATGTTCTTAATTGTCTGACCCTCCCTGCTGCCTGTTTTCTAGTGTGCAGTAAATGTGTTCTCTAATTCAAGATTACATTTTGGTCTAAAAGTTTAAGGACAAGTTTTAAAACTGTAAACTTTCTCACTCCCTCCTTTTTGTCATTTCATGACAACTACATAGTTTATACAAAAATAATTTGTCCATTTTATCGATTTGTATTCTTAATAAGTCAAGTGCCTCCTCTGGCAAGTTGTCATTGGGAGGAGCAGTGTCTGAAAGATACTGGATTTCAGCATGGGAGTTTGGGCACTGAGGTACAGGAGTAGACAATGGGTTGGTTAACCAGATTCCTCTTTGGCTGAGGTGAAAAGCAATATACCGTCCATTTCATGCATGGTAGAAGAAACAGGCCTTAATTGGCTGGAGGTACTCCCAATTGCCCTTTTTAATATGAGAACCATGACACAGAAAAAGACGGCTGAAGTGATTTATGGAAAGCCCATGAGAACTCCCTAGTCTGCACCATTTACTGCTCAAAACTCTGTTGATGTGCATGTTATGCTAGAAGAGATGCACAGGTACCTGATTAAGCTAGCCAAAGCATTGTCGTCTTATCATCTCAGGTCAAAGAAGCTCCAAAGTTTAAAGACATTGACCCTGGTGACTATGTACTAATGAAAGACTTTAGTCGTGAAAAATTGGACTCCCGCTGGAAAGTTCCTTACTAAGTTCTTTTGACAACTGAAACTGCAATAAAGGTAGAAGGACATTCAACATGGGTCTGCAAAGGATTGCAAGCTTGTAGCCCCCTCAGTTTTAGTGTTAGTACTGATACAGGCATCCTATGAAAACCTAACCCAAATACATGTGCCCAAATGTAACCAACCCATCTGTGATATCTCAGACCGATTAAAACTTCAATGTGACTGTATAAATGAAACCTGTACTAACTGCATTGTAAGTCATGAATGCAGCTGCCCAGCTGAAACTCATTTATCCAAACATCACTCTCGACCTTATTGTCATCCTCGCAACACTTCTATGCCAGTCATTATGAGATGGCACAATTCAATAACCTCATCAGCTCTGTAAACCAAAAACTGTTACTTTGAAATGTTTGTTTATTCCCTCTCAAAATGAACCATACAGATTGCAGTATTGAGTATTTAGTACCAAAATCACCAAGCCCTAAGGCACCTATTTCCATGAGACTGACCACCTATACATTCTCAACGGAATCCTCTCCTATCCAACTACTGCCACTGACAGAAATACCATTACATGTTTTTTGTATTCAGTAGTGACTGTAATTAACAAGAAAACTTGGAAAAATGAAGGAAGACCAAAAATACTATGTACTCCCAATCCTCCTCCTGTTACTAATGGTTTCTTATTTAAGCTAAACCCCCTGATCCATGGGTTATCTGCTCACACTTCCATTATTCTGATGTACTGTGTATAAATAGGACTCACCCACTTATGCAATCCCTCATTTGTAATGGAAAAACCCATTCAGTAGAAGAAGCACGTTGCTGTATGAAGTGAACTAACAAACCTAAAGGGTTCAACGTTAATGTTGTTCCGCTGTTAGAATGGTGCATTGAAAGACTTTCCGGTACCCAAGACATAGTTTTTGTTTCACTTGCCCTATATAAAAATATTATCAAAGACACTGGTCGTACTCCTACTCTCCATCCGTTAATACACTTGGACAACCGAAAGTTCGATAGCACCCACTGTTTACAAGATTCAGCTCTCGCTCTGAGTGGACACATCATTCGCTCACAGAAGTGAACCCTTGGAACTCCTTTTAGCCTTCATTGGCTATGCGAAAGCAAAGTCTACCCATATTTACCCAATGACTGGTACAGATGTTGTGCCCTAGTAAACACCTTATCACTTTTAATTCTCACCATGAAGTGCCTGAAGTAGATGATGAATGAAACACTCATCAACATGTGAATCAGTACGGAACACAAAGTAGAGGAAAAACAAAACAGTACTTGCACAACTTCTTCCATCAACAAACCTAGTGGTCCAGGTTGCTGGGAGGTCTTCTTCCTGGCTGGGATGTTGAGATGGTCCTCGATCAGATAAGTGACCTTGCGTATGACATTGAAAAACTTGTCAACTCAACTGCCCACGCTTTGAAGTTAGTGAACAAAGAGTTATAGGAGACCTGGATGATGACGCTTCAGGATTGGCTAGTGCTAGATTTCCTCCTTGCTAAAGAAGGAGGCGCTTGTTCAGTCATTGGCCCGCAATGTTGCACCTACATCAATGATTTCTCAAAAGATAATTCGGACAACACCAATGTTATCAACAAAACGGGTCAAGATGCAGGAAAGATATCAGCCCCACCATCGTCTGATTCATGTGAATGGAGTGTTGCTTGCTGGCAGTGGTCCTTGTGCGGATGGATCGTATGGGACTTACTGATAGTCCTTGATCTCATCCTAGGAATATACATTGTCATCTGCTTATGTATGAAATGGACCGTACATTGGTTTTTGCCTAAGCCAAAGAAGAATCTGTTTAATCGACCCTTGTCTAGTCCTGTACTTCCGTGCTCAAATTCCCTTGCTGAAATCCAGTATCTTTCAGACTCTGCTCCTCCCGATGATGACTTGCCAGAGGAGGCACTTGACTTATTAAGAATACAAGTTGACGAAGTAGACTAATTATACTTGTATGAGCTATGTAGTTGTCATGAAATGACAAAAGGAGGGAATGAGAAGGTTTATAGCCTTAAAACTTGTCCTTAACCATTTAGACTAAAATGTAATTTTGAATTATGGGACACATTTGCTGCACACTAGAAAATAGACAGGCAGGGAGGGTAAGACAATTAAGAACATTTGCCTCCCCATCAGTGAATCTGTATAAACAGGACAACGACTGATAATGTTCATGGCTGTTCCCTTATGAAATTAATAATAATGTTAGATTCTGAACTCGAAACGAAATTTGGTATCAACTAGCTTCTCTCCCGAATTATTGTTCTTTGCTATAATCTCTCTAGTTCAGAACTTTCGTTAACTTTTGTGCTTGTGACAGCACCAGCTTTGTAAACTGGTGTATAAAAATAGTCTGTTTGTGATAGTATAACAGAGTAGCCTGCCAGGGCTCTTGGAGAGCTGATGTTCTACTCTCCTGGATTATTAGAATCCAGTTAGCCTGGCTTATAGTTATCAATGTTGTGTTGTAACAGGGATGCTATGAGTAAGTGAAGGGGATAATTAAAATTAAACTAAACTCGTAAGAGTTTTTTTTATTCCAGACTACTAAAGGTACAATCTCTGAGACGAACCATGAGAGGCTTACAGGTTGAATTCACTGGGGATTCCTTGGGCCATCTCAAATCTGTACTTCATCAAAGTACAGTTTAATGTTAAGGGCTGTCACTCTCACCTCACCTCTGGAAATCAGCTCTTCTGTCCATGTTTGACCTAAGCCTGTAATGAGGTCAGGAGCTGAGGGACCCTGGCAAAACCCAAAATGGGCATCACTGGGTTATTGCTTTATAGGTGCTGTTTGATAGCACTGTTAATGACATCATCCATTACTTTGCTCATGATTGTAATGGCCGGGTTGGATTTGCCCTGTTTTTGGTGTACGTGATGTATCTAGACAATTTTTCACATTAGATTGTGTTGTAGCTGCACCAGAGCAACTAAGCTGAGGGTATCCAAGTGCTGGAACACAAGTCTTCAGTATTATTGTCAGAGTGTTGTCAGGACTCCATAGCCTTTGCAGTGTTCAGTGACTCCAACCATTTCTTCATCTCACATGGAGTGAATCGAATTGGGCTGAATGAAACTAAGATGGATCATCCACTAACCAAGTCTGGCAGAATATTGTTGTCAATGCTTCAGCCTTATCATTTGCACTGATGAACTGATATACTCCATATTTGTGGATGGGATATTTGTGGAGGTTCCTCCTCCATGGATTTGTTTAATTGTCCACTGCCATTTATGACTGGATGTGATAGGACTGCAGCGCAGGTTTCTTCAATTTGTGAAGTATGCTTAAAGCTGTTCCTTAATCTGTTGCTAACTTTAAAAAAAACAATATTTTTACTTTGCTTGAGCTAATTTTGAGCAAGAGTAATTGTTTAATCAATTCTAAGTGTTACAAGTACAAAGGTTATGTGCATGTTATGCTTGGCATTGCCTCTTTAAGTTAGATTAAAATTATTAAATAAAAAGTTCATGCGACCTCTTCTGAGTTTTGCCCAATACAAGCTTGGGTGGCTTTGTTGTTAAAGATTAAAAATGTACCCAGATTGAGAAGAAGGTGCATGATATCCATGCCTGTAAACAGTGACTTGAACAACTGTACTGATAGATTCAGTCTCCAGATCTCTAAAGAAGGTGTTCGGAATGTTGTGTTTTGTAACCAGTTTTATGTGAAACTTTTTATTTTATTTCCAGGTAGAATAGAGTTGGAGTCCAACAAGATAGCTAATTAGCATTTCCACTTAGATACAAAACCCACAAAATGATTCAGATTGTTTTGGGCCTGGAGATGGGCTTTTAGATGAAAATAATCCATAACAAGCCTTTATGGTCTCCAGCTACAGGGTTATTTTTGAGGTTAGTTTGAATCTCGCAGATGAGTCTGTAAGAATGTGAGGGACAGAGAAGTCAAAACAATAGAGGTAGCTGACACCTACTGTCCACCATATAGAATGAGTGTCGGAGCTCATGCGTCTGTTGAAGGGACCAGGTTTGTAAGAAATTCAAAGTAGGCTGCAAAATTTGACCAGTTTTAACTGAAGGGAGGAATCTCCAGGGTAATCTTCATTGAGAAGGTTAATTTGGGGATTAGATTGCTATCCAGACATAAAAGGAAGCAAGCCATCAGAAATTGAGAGTAACTTTGTCTGTGGAGATTGAAGTGTCTGTTTAAGGGATAGAGTGAAGTGTAACCGGAGCAGCGTGTATTGTCAGTTATTTTAAAAGTTAAATGGAGAAACCTTTTGGTCATTTATAGTTTAAGATGCCTATTGAAATAGAGTGGTCACTGTTGCTTTTAGTTTGTTGTTGCAAGTCAAAAATATGAAATCTCATCATGTGATACTTCCAGTCACTCATATGTAGTTCAAATACCTTTTTTAAAGCCATCAGTGTCTACTGGGATCATGATGCATGATTATTTTGTGTTCAAGTCCAATTATTCTTCAGAGCAGTATCGTGCAGCATTGCATATGACATTGTCTTCTTGTTCAAAGCATTCCTCTCCTTTGTTAAATCATTAGCTTGAAATATACTTGGTGTCTGCTTTGCTTATGTTCCTACTGCAGTTTGAATTCAGATGGCTATTAACTCATCGGCAAATGCTTTTAAACTCTATTTCACGAAATTAATTTAAAATTTTGAACTAATAAGACAAATTTTGAACTCTTTGGATATATGTAGTTGATGCATGAATTCATACAGCAGGGTTACAAAAAGTTATGGATTATTTTAAATCACTCAGCTGTTCTTAAACAAGTTCAATTTCCATAGTTTCAATGGGCTTTACTAAAACCAGAAGACATAGCAATATACTATCCTCCGCTCAGCCATTTCCTAAGAAAAGGTACACCACACAAGCATAAGGATACTTTTTCCTTGAGCAAAATCTTCTATAGTTTCTTTCACCCTTCCACACTTTAATCTCAATACAGGAGGACACAGTTTTATCATCAAGTTTACAACTAGGTGCATATGTGGAGGGACATTCTTGTAAGCTTTACTGTGTTGTTTTTCAATTTCTAACATTCAGCCTTCTCCTATCCTTTTAACGACAGATATGACTTCCAGTCTGTCTGCCTGCCTTACTACTGAGTGAGGACTGTTCTTTGATCTTGCCTCACTTTCCTCACTCAGGTCAGGTTGCTTTGTGAGTTCCTGAATGAAGACTTTGTTGCCAAATTATTTGTGAGGCATCTCTTTGTCCACCACTATTGCAACCTCCTTTATATTAAGCTCTTTCAGATGGTGTCATATTCCCAAAGGGACACTATTTCTACACACTTCGATTAGCATCAACTTCATAAGGTTTTTGGAGTCTTGTTCAACTGTCGTAGTCCCATACCATCAACCAAACATGATTGCTTTTTCTTTAATATAGCCCACCAGAGTTTGACTCATTTCTTGATCAGATTTCTAACCTTCTGCCTGTAAGTTTCAGGCACTAACTCATAGTATTGAGAACAGCATTTTTCAGTGCATCAGAGTCACCAAACATCATCATAAAAAAGATGAGTATACCTCCAATGGTTTTTCAAAGAACACTATTTGTGGAACAACAGTAGTATTTTTTTGTTGCTACTGCAGTTTTGTGGCAATTTCCAAAAATGACACAAAATAAACCTGAACATTGATTATTGAATTTAGACATTATGTGAATATTCCTTGCCAAATCAAAACCAGAAGTTAAATCTGAGTTATCCTAACATTTTGACCTGATAAAGTGTGCATAACCAAGCCTATCTCTGTTCAGTTGGAATTTTCTTATTTCCTTTTTGCATTTTAGATTTTCTCTTTGGAAATCAAAATGTTTTTATTTTTAAAAACCTCTTCTTCATTTTCTTTTCTTTTACAGTTGAGCCTTTATTTTGTCATTTTTCCATCCAATTCAGATTGCTGTTAGATTGTACTTGAGTGGTGTTAAGGTCACTGTTTTGCTCCTCGACATTTAAGCATTTAGCTAAATCTTAAACAATTTGTCTTTTTAACGACTCACTTCAAGAGGACCCCTAAGTTTTTGCCATAGCCTCAAATTAACCTTTATTTGCTATTAAAATGCACTAACACAGTCCTTTCTCTCTGTTTAGAAATGAGAAACTATTGAAGGTAAGCATGTGAACTTTTCATTGATTACAGAAATAAATGCAAAATCATGTTTCTGTAAGATCTGGAACAATTCAAACAGTTGACAGAAGTAAATTGAGGACAACATTTCAAGTTTTAACATAAAGGGGAAGCAGTAGATCTAATACATTTGAATTTTCAAAAGATGTTTCAGAAGGTACCACATACTTAATAAGATGAAACAGAAACCCATTGTGTTCTGGTAGTGTATTCGCATAGACAGAAGATTGGCTGAATAATAGAAGACAGAATTAGGATAATGGGCCATTTTCAAGTGGAAAACTCTGCAAACTAATGTGGGAATGTGTGAGGTTAAGCACTTTGACAGGAAGAACATAGGAGTTAAATAATATTTAAATAGAAAATAACTGCAGAAAGCTCCAGCACGAGGGATTTCAGGGTCCTTGGGCATAAATCATAAAAAGCTAACATCCAAGTTCAGCAGGTACGAGGGAAGACAAATGGAATTTTGGTCTTTATTTCAAAAGAATGGAGTATAAAAATGGGGAGGTCTTGCTGAAAATGACCAGGGCAGTAGTTAGATTTCAGCTGGAAAACTGTGAATAATTTTGGGCCTCTTATTTAAGGAAAGAGGTATTGCCATTGGAGGCAGTCCAGACAAAATTCACTAGGTTGATTCCAGGTTGGAGAATCTGTCTTGTCAGAGGTTGACTAGTTTGCACCTATACTCATGGGAGTATAGATGAAGGTGAGGTGACCTTTTGGGGCGGCAGGGTGGCTCAGTGGTTAGCACTGCTGTCTCACAGAGGCAGGGACCCAGATTCGATCCCAGCCTCTGGCGACTGTCTGTGTGGAGTTTGCATATTCTCCCCTGTCTGCATGTATTTCCTCCCAGGTGCTCTGGTCTCCTCCCACACTCCAAAGATGTGCAGGTCAGGTGAATAGGCCATGCTAAATTACCCATAGTGTTATGTGCATTAGTCAGAGGGAAATGGGTTTGGGTGGGTTACTCCTCGCACAGTCGGTGTGGACTTGTTGGTCCGAAGGGCCTGTTTCCACACTGTAAGGAATCTAATCTTAAAAACAAAAGCCTTATTAAAACATAATAGGCATTCTCCTGTTTGTGTGTTTGGGGTGGGGGTGGGGTTGGGGGTGGGGAGGATTTCTTTCATGCCCTCAATTTCAGAAGGGAGCTGTCTCTTTTCTGCATGTTATAAATGTGTGTGAAAACTAACACTTGATATTTCATAGTCATAAGCATGGAAACCGACTCTTGAGGTCAACTAATCCTCGCCGACTATGTTCACAAACTAAACTACTCTCATCTGCTTGCATTTGGCTCATATCTCTCCAAAGCTTTCATATTCACGTGCTTATCCAAAAGTCTTTTAAACATTGTAACTGTATCCACATCCACCAGTTTGTCTGGCAGTTCATGGTGGTCCACACATGAGCCACTCTGTGTAAAAATGTTGCCCCTCACGTCCTTTCACCTTAAAAATATTTCCCCTAGTTTTGAAACCCCCAGCTTCAGGAAAGACCTTGGCTATTCACCTTTTCTACGCTCCTCATGATTTTATAACCTTCTGTAAGTTCATCCCTCAATTTTCCAAGCTCCAGTGAAAAAAAATCACAGCCTATTTTTATAAATCAAATCCTCTATTCCCAGAAACATGCCAGTAATTTTTTTCTGAACCTTCTCCAATTTGATAATATCCTTCCGATACCAGGGTGACCAGAACTAAATACACTACTCCAAACGATGCTTCACCAATGTCCTGTACAAGTTCATCATGACATACCCTCCTAAACTCGGAGGTCTGAGCAATGAAGGCAAGCATGCTAAACATCATCTTAATCACTCTGTCTGACTGTGACATAAATCTCCAAGAATTATGTACTTGAACCTCTGTTCTACAACACTACTCAAGGTCCAGTGTTTAACTCTCCAAGTCCTATCTTTGCTTACAGTCATAGAAATATACAGCATGGAAACAGGCCCTTCAGTCCAACCGTCCATGCCGACCAGATATCCCAACCCAATCTAGTCCCAACTGCCAGCACTCAGCCATATCCCTCCAAACCCTTCCTATTCATATACCCATGCAAATGCCTCTTAAATGTTGCAATTGTACTAGCCTCCACCACTTCCTCTGGCAGCTCATTCCATACACGTACCACCTTCTGTGTGAAAAAGTTGCCCTGTAGGTCTCTTTTATATGTTTCCCCTCTCCCCCTAAACCTATGCCCTCTAGTTCTGGACCCCCCGACCCCAGGGAAAAGACTTTGTCTATTTACCCTAACCATGCCTGTCATAATTTTGTAAACTCTATAAGGTCATCCCTCAGCCTCCGACGCTCCAGGGAAAAAAGCCCCAGCCTGTTCAACCTCTCCCTATAGCTCCAAACGTCCAACCCTGGCAACATCCTTGTAAATCTTTTCTGAACCTTTACACGTTTCGCAACATCTTTCTGATAGGAAGACCAGAATTGCACGCAGTATTCCAACAGTGGCCTAACCAATGTCCTGTACAGCCGCAACATGACCTCCCAACTCCTGTACTCAATACTCTGACGAATAAAGGAAAGCATACTAAACGCCGCCTTCACTATCCTATCTACCTGTGACTCCACTTTCAAGGAGCTATGAACCTGCACTCCAAGGTCTCTTTGTTCAGCAATACTCCCTAGGACCTTACCATTAAGTGTAGAAGTCCTGCTAAGATTTGCTTTCACAAAATGCAGCACCTCACATTTATCTGAATTAAACTCCATCTGCCACTTCTCAGCCCATTGGCCCATCTGGTCCTGATCCTGTTGTAATCTGAGATAACCTTCTTCGCTGTCCATTACACCTCCAATTTTGGTGTCCACTGCAAACTTACTAACTGTACCTCTTATGCTCGCATCCAAATCATTTACGTAAATGACAAAAATTAGAGGATCCAGCACTGGAACTTGTGGCACTCCACTGGTCACAGGCCTCCTGTCTGAAAACCAACCCTCCACACCAAAGGTCTTCTACCTTTGAGCCAGTTCTGTATCCAAATGGCTAGTTCTCCCTGTATTCCGTGAGATCTCGCCTTGCTAACCAGTCTCCCTTGGGGAACCTTGTCGAATGCCTTACTGAACTCCATATAGATCACATCTACTGCTCTGCCCTCACCAATCTTCTTTTTTACTTCCTCAAAAAACTCAATCAAGTTTGTGAGACATGATTTCCCCACATACAAAGCCATGTTGACTATCCCTCATCAGTCCTTGCCTTTCCAAATACATATGCATCCTGTCCCTCAGGATTCCCTCCAACAACATCCCCACCACTGACGTCAGGCTCACTGACCTATAGTTCCCTGGCTTGTCCTTACCACCTTTCTTAAACAGTGGCACCATGTTAGCCAGCCTCCAGTCTTCCGGCACCTCACCTGTGACTATCGATGATACAAATATCTCAGCAAGAGGCCCAGCAATCACTTCTCTAGCTTCCCACAGAGTTCTAGGGTACACCTGATCAGGTCCTGGGGATTTATCCACCTTTCCCTGTTTCAAGACATCCAGCACTTCCTCCTCTGTAATCTGGACATTTTGCAAGATGTCACCATCTATTTCCCTACAGTCTATATCTTCCATATCCCTTTCCACAGTAAATACTGATGCAAAATACTCATTTAGTATCTCCCCCATTTTCTGCGGCTCCACACAAAGGCCGCTTTGCTGATCTTTGTTTTACAAAAGTGCAATACCTCACATTTATCTAAATTAAACTCCATCTGCCACTCCTCAGCCCGTCGGCCCAATTGGTCAACATCTCTTTGTAATCTTAGATAACCTTCACTGCGCACTACCACCAATATTGGTGTTTTCTGCAAATTTACTGACCATGCATCCCCTTTCCTCTCATCCAAATCTGTTTGATCTTCACCATGATAACCAAACCGTATGGTATGTCTGTGAGCTGGCGTGCTTTCAGATTTTGAGTTAAAGGGGATATTTTCAAGCATAACTAACTTGTGAAGTCCAGCTTCTTTAGACAGTGATGGTTCCTTCTGTCATTTCAACCAGTGAATGTTATGCAAAGAGCCCAGTTGTTTGGCATCTAGTTTGGTGAAGCCTGACATGAGATTAAACCAAATCTTGATTTGCTGATCAGTTTGCAAACATTACACATGGAATCACTTCTAAGGATATTTAAGGTTGGCTTTGTGCTGTGCCCACTTGTACTATAGAGACCTCACTCTTTATGTCAGGTATCAAGATTGTTTGATAAGAGACTTCTCCATTTGGATTCTGTATCCTTCCAGGATTGTTTCTCTCTCCCTGCACTAAAAAAGTAATAAGGTTCAATTTAGGTTCAGATATTTTCTTTCAGAATATCTTTCTATCTGAGTTTGCTTCATCCAGTGCTGCAATATCCCAGTTTTGTTAGAATTCCTTCATGCGGACCTCATGACTGACTGAGGTAGCTCTGAGCATTTTCTAATTGTCAGGTATGCAGCACCTTGCAGAAACAAATCAATGCTCGCTTTTGTTCTGATACTTGAATGTAACTTAGAGCAAACCAATTGAGTTTTAAAAAAAATGACAAGCATTCTGACTTGTAATGTAGATATTACTCTAATGTTCATGTAGATGCTATTTGGTCGTGGATGATGGGAGTAAATTAAGATGAACTTGCCTCAAACTGGTTCAACAGGTGGATGAGGAAAAAAAAAAGTAGTATGTAATAGAGCTGAAAGTCTGAGAGAGCAGGAAAATCGATGTTTCTGGCAAAAGCCCTTCATCAGGAATACAGGCAGAGTGCCCGAAGGGTGGAGAGATAAATATGAGGAGGGTGAGGAGAAAGTAGCATCGGGTGCAATAGGTGAATGGGGATGGGGATGAAGGTGATAGATCAGGGAGGAGGGTGGGGGAAGGTAGCAAAGAGTACAATGGGTGGATGGAGGTTGGGATGAAGGTGATAGGTCAGAGAGGAGGGTGGAATGGATAGGTGGAAAGGAAGATAGGCAGGTAGAACAAGTCATGGGGACAGTGCTGAGCTGGAAGTTTGGAGCTGGGGTGAGGTGGGGGGAGGGGAAATTAGGAAACTGGTGAAGTCCACATTGATGCCCTGGGGTTGAAGTGTTCCACATTCCACCCTGACCTTAAATTTACCTGGACCATCTCTGACACCTCCCTCCCCTTCCTGGACCTCTCCATCTCCATTAATGATGACCGACTTGACATCGACATTTTTTACAAACCCACCGACTCCCACAGCTATCTGGATTACACCTCTTTTCACCCTACCTCCTGCAAAAATTCCATCCCGTATTCCCAATTCCTCCACCATATCTGCTCCCAGGAGGACCAGTTCCACTGCAGAACACACCAGATGGCCGCCTCCTTTAGAGACAGCAATTTCCCTTCCCACGTGATTTTAGATGCCCTCCAACACATCTTGTCCACATCCTGCTCCTCCGCCCTCAGACCCCACCCCTCCAACCTTAACAAGGACAGAACCCCCCTGGTGTTCACCTTCCACCCTATCAACCTTCGCATAAACCAAATCATCCGTGAACATTTCCGCCACCTCCAAACGCACCCCATCACTGGGATATATTTCCCTCCCCACCCCTTTCTGCCTTCCCTCCGTGACTGCCTGGTCAGGTCCACGTCCCCCAACAACTCATCCTCCCATCCTGACACCTTCCCCTGCCGCCGCAGGAATTGCAAAACCTGTGCCCACACCACCACTCTCACCTCCATCTAAGGCTCCAAAGGAGCCTTCCACATCCATCAAAGTTTTACCTGAACATCCACCAATATCATTTATTGTATCCGGTTGCTCCCGATGCGGTCTCCTCTACAATGGGGAGACTGGACACTTTAGGGAACATCTCTGGGACGCCCGCACCAATCAACCACACTGCCCTGTGGCCCAACATTTCAACTCACCCTCCCATTCAGCCGAGGACATGGAGGTCCTGGGCCTCCTTCAACGCCGCTCCCTCAGCACCTGATGCCTGGAGGAAGAACGCCTCATCTTCCGCCTCGGAACTCTTCAAACCCAGGACATCAGGAATGAAGAAGGGCTTATGCCCGAAACGTCGATTCTCCTGCTCTTTGGATGCTGCCTGACCTGTTGCGCTTTTCCAGCAACACATTTTTCAGCTCTGATCTCCAGCATCAGCAGTCCTCACTTTCTCCTAGTTGATTTTTAACTTTGTACACCGGCATCTCCAAATCAATATTGTTATGACTAAGATGGGAGGGATGTACTGATTATCAAGCCCCACTATTCCACTGGTAACACTATTAGTATAAATTTGCTGATTTAGTTACCGAAATGGATAATCATATATCTTTTGTACTACTATCCAGAATAAAGAACCTGCCACCAGATTTCTTTTGTGAACTCCAAATAATCTGCTTATTATAACAAAACTTACTATTAGGTCAAATGACAGACACTAGTTCACACCAAAGTTAAGATCTGGAATTAAAAGATGTCCTCTGAATCCAAAACATAAATACATTCAAGTTGCATAAAAGATATATGTCAGCAGAGATGTTTGTTTCTTTTTTAAAAAAAAGTCAAATGGACAAAAAACCCTGTTGACGAAGGGCCTAGAAAGAAGGGATAGAATGTGATGATTTCTTATATTCACTGGATTTCCTGTTGATTCAGCCAAATTGCTGACAGCTGTAGACTAATGAGAGATGTGTAGTTTTGATAACAAACAACCTGGGTTTGAATCTTTAAAATCTAGTCACATTTCAGATTCTCAGTGTACTACGATTTGGTCTTATTTGGAATGTATCAAGTTCTAAGAAAGTTCAAATGCAAACAGCACTTCAAGAGAGAGACTTGCATTTTCCAAGGTGTCTTCCTTATTGATTCCTTGTTCTGTAAAGCAGATTTCTAAGTCCAGAAAGAGTCACTGAGTAACCATTATCATAAAGGCCCATAGACATTTCGATGCCAAGTTTCTGCAAGTAAGGCAATGAATCCCGTCTCTTATATCCTTGAAAGCTTTGTCTCATTGTTTTCTCCAAGAACATCTGATTTTTCTGTAAATAGCAGGTGCCTAACAATATACACCAAATTGTTGACCTTATTTGTTTAACACACAACATATCCAAACCATTCCAAATCTTTTGATTTTTCCATATAGTCCTTAACTATAAACATGTATTAGTCCAAGGAACCGAACAGTGTTAAGATTTGTAAAGAGATTATGATTTTGCACGAAGTGCACCATAATATAAGCAATTATGCTACAATGCATTGAATAGATTTATCTGACTGTTTTTGCCTAATTTTACTTTCAGTCGTTTGAAGCTACAACAGAAGCACGAGTCAGCACAAACCTCAATGATCGCATCGAGCAACTGGAGAAGATAGTGGCACAGTATAGGGATGAGGCTAATAAGGCCCAAGCAGAAGTGGACAGACTGCTTGAAATCTTAAAGGAAATGGAAAGTGAAAAGAGCGATAAAGATAAAAAGATAGCAGAATTGGAGAAGTAAGTTTATTTTTTGTTCAACAAAACAGAAATGTTTTGATAATTGCTCTGTTAGTTGTGCTTCACATCTGAAAAACTAAATTTTTAAAATTATAATTTCACCCCAGGAGTGATTTTCAAGGGTAACTTGCACAGTAGTGGATGGATTTATGGACTGGATTTTCATAATATTAGTGAAAAGGCAAGGTAGCTGGACAATTTTTTTTGCAGCCTGTGGATGAACTGTATCAAATGTTATTTGATGGCATTGAGTCCAGTTAGCACAGAGTGAAAGGCTTAGAAGTTTGAATATTTTGAAGGTTCATGTTCGTTTTAAGAATAAGTCTCTCTTTAAATTCCTGTGTTAATTCTTTTAGTAGTTAGCATTTAAGTACGAATTACTGTTTTAGTAAAATTTAAAACTAAAGTTTCTTTCATGCGTAAAAACAAGTGTTATGATCCCAGCTGATGGTGGATAAGTCAGATCCCAAGGTGAAACCTGGCTTGAAAGACCATATGTTTTACTTTTCCTACAGATTTACCATGGTGGTTAGTCACTGAACATATTCATAAGATGACACCAATGTATTCTTAACCAAACGACTTACGAGTTTTTTTAAAAGACACAAAATGAATATAAGCAAATAACTACTTGAAATGGCCTTTTCCCATGCACCATCAACAACCTTGCAGCTACTCAAATCTCAGTGAAAGATGTAAAGACTACATTGTTTTATTTTTCTTCACTTTTTGAAATCACCATTTTGAAATCAAGTTACTGGAATTCATTGAGAATTGAGGTAGGATACACAGCATTGTGACGTGCGTGCAGAGAGCAGTTCAGCTGGCAACAGGTCGCTGATTATTTTGTCCATGTGCGACCAGGTGCGAATGCTGGAAGTCATTGCCCTGGTGACAGCTCTTTGGCTGCTGTGCTGATGAATAGCTTGAAGTTTCCAATAGAGAGTAAGAAGCCTCTGGACTGTTGGAAGAGCAGGTTCTGGGTGTCTCTTTCTCTTTATTAAAAATTGTTGAAAGCTGAAGATGATCAGTTAGTTTCTCCCACCAGTTGCTGCATTCATTAAGAGGCTTTGCAATTAGTGAACCAGTTGTCCTGTGCATTTTGCAAAGAAAGAGCACAAAGAGCAAGAGGCCTACGGAAGCAAAGGGGACACTGTTGAACAGTGATTTCCCCAGATGTTTTTTTTCTTCCCGCCCATGACACCAGCATTTTTCTTTGTTTGTCTGCTTCTGTCTATGTGTGTGTGTACGAGTTTAAATGAGTGTTGAAAACAACAAATGTTGGAGATTCCAGAAGGTAAGACAGCAGCCATGGAGAGAGAGCAATCTAACATTTTGAGTTTAGATGACTCTTCATCAGAGTTTGCTGTCTCTCCATTGATGCTGTCTGACCTGCTGTGACCTCCAGCATTTATTGTTTTCAGTACAGATTCCAGCATCTGCAGTAATTTGCTGATACATTTTGTTTAAATGAGTGTTAAGAGTTTTAACTGGTATAGTTATATGTTGATTGTTCATAGTTTTGTTTACCTGTGCCTTGAACCTATTTATTTGTAATAAGTAGCAGTTTGTGAAGTATAGGAACATGGTCCGTGCTGTCTATTAACCTGACTTAATCAGAGATAAATTGTAGACGTTGTGTACTTTGATTAAATTGTTAATTCTTGTGGCAACCCTGCGGTTAGTTAGGCTCAAAGATCAGCACACTATTCCAAGTGTGTCATATTTTCTCCTCTTTAAAGGTCCTTCGTCAGCTGAAATGGAGGATGCATTTGGTTTCTGAACTTTCCTTCTTCATGAATTTTAAATACTTTCTGGATAATAATGCTCTAGATTTCCATACCCTTAGCTGTTTCATCTTCTGGAGTTTTCTTCTAAACCACTCAGTACTTTTCTTCAACCTTGACTGTTTGGGAGACTGCAAAATAGTACTCCTGCTTTACATTACTTTTCTTTCTGAATAGCCTGATTCTGTGACAGAGACCAGCACACTGCCTTTCTAAATCAACTTATTTCTGTCTCTGTCTCCCTGCACCATTAGACATTTAGCCCAATCTTCTCTGTTCTACAATGAAAGCAAAATATTGTGAATGCTGGAAATCTGAAACAAACACCGATAGTGTTGGAGAAATTCGGAATGTCTGGCAGCATCTTTGGAGAAAAAATACAAAGTACATGTTTTGAGTCTGATATGACTTCTGAGGAAGAGTCATACTGGACTCAAAATGCATGTGAATGGACTCTCAGAAAATCTGCACCACTCTCAACTCAGGCGAAACTAAAATTGCCTTTTCCCTCTGTCGCATGTAAAATGCAGAAATACGTAGCAAACTTATAGTTCATGGTGTTTGGATGTCACTGGCTCGGCCTGCATTTATTGCCCTGGACAAGGGTATGGGTGAGTTGGCTCCTTAAATTGCTATGGCATTGGGGCATAGGACAAGCCGCAGTGCTGTTAACAGGCAAGGTCCTGGATTCCGACCCAGTGACGGTGAAGGAATGATAATATAGTTTCAAATTAGGATAACTTGAAGTGGAATTTGCAACTGCTGGTGTTCCTATGCCTCGCTGCTCTTGTCTTTTTGTGTGCTGGAGGCCATGGGTATATGGGGTGTTATCAGAGGAGCCATGATGTCTTACTGCAGTGCAGCTTACAGATGTGATGTGTACATGCTGGTGTGTACCATCTATAAGATGAAGTTGAAAATCAAACAACACCAGGTTATAGTCCAACAAGTTTATTTGAAAATAGAAGCTTTTGGAGTGCTGCCCCATCATCAGATAGCTAGTGGGACAGGATACATAATAGGTCACAGAATTTATAAGTAAAAGATCAAAGTGTTATACAACTGATGTGATGTACTAGACAAACTGAGATGGCTGCAAAATCTTTAATCACTTCGAATGAGGATGCAGATTTCGATTGATTAATATGTAAATCCCAGAATTTCTTTCAAGTCATTGTCCCAAGATAACTTAAGCTTTTATAAAAAAGTGACATCTCCACTCAGACAATGCATTAATAGTATAAGGTTAGGGTCAACGTGATTTTTATTTCCAAAGTAGGAATTTGTAAGATGTCACGTTGATTGACTGTCTATAGATTTTGTGGTTTTTGAACAAAATAGAATGTATCTACAAATACAAATGTGCAAATGCAAATTCACCCTGTGTGCGCACGAGCACAAGTATATGCCTGTGAGAGGGTGTGTGTGTGTGAGAGGGAGAGAATATATGGATGTAGGTTTGATCGCTGAGCTGGAAGGTTCATTTCCAGACGTTTCGTCACCCTACTAGGTAATATTTTCAGTGGGCCTCTGTGCGAAGCACTGTTGATAATTCCTGCTTTCTATTGAGTTGATGTCATTTCCTGTTCTTTTTCCCGTGGTGGTGGTAGATGGGGTCTAACTCAATGTGTTTATTGATAAGAGTTCAGGTTGGAATGCCATGCTTCTGGGAATTCTCGTGCGTGTCTCTGTTTGGCTTGTCCTAGAATGGATGTATTGTCCCATTTGAAGTGGTTTCCTTCCTCATCTGTATGTAAGGATACTAATGAGAGAGGGTCATGTCGTTTTGTGGCTAGTTGGTGTTCATGTATCCTGGTGGCTACTTTTCTGCCTGTTTGTCCAGTGTAGTGTTTGTTACAGTCCTTGCATGGTATTTTGTAAATAACATTACTTTTGGTTTTTGTCTGTACAGGGTCTTTCAAGTTCATTAGCTGCTGTTTTAGCGTGTTGGTGAGTGTGTGGGCTACCATGCTGCCAAGGGGTCTGAGCAGTCTGGCAGCCATTTCCGAGATGTCTTTGATGTAGGGGAGAGTGGCTAGGGTTTCTGGACGCGTTTTGTCTGCTTGTTTGGGTTTGTTGCTGAGAAATCTGCGGACTGTGTTCATTGGGCACCCATTCTTTTTGAATACACTGTATAGGTGATTTTCCTCTGCTCCACCTAGTTCCTCTGTGTTGTATTGTGTGGTGGCTCGTTGGAATAATGTTCTGATACAGTTTCATTTGTGGATGTTGGGGTGATTGCTTCTGTAGTTCAATATTTGGTCCGTATGTGTTGTTTTCCTATAGACGCTGGTTTGAAGTTCCCCGTTGACCGTTTGCTTACTGGCATAAAATTCACTAAAGAGGAGGAAAACAACATATTGCCATTCCGAGATGTCGCAGTAGAGCGAACAGCCAATGGGGATCATCAAACCAGTGTCTATAGGAAAACAACACATACGGACCAAATATTGAACTACAGAAGCAATCATCCCAACATCCACAAACGAAGCTGCATCAGAACATTATTTCAACGAGCCACCACACACTGCAGTACAGAGGAACTACGCAGAGCAGAGGAAAATCACCTATACAGTTTATTCAAAAAGAACGGTACCCAATGAACACAGTCTGCAGATTTCTCAGCAACAAACCCAAACAAGCAGACAAAACGTGTCCAGAAACCCTAGCCACTCTCCCCTACATCAAAGACATCTCGGAAATGACTGCCAGACTACTCAGACCCCTTGGCATCATGGTATCCCACAAATTCTTTTACAAAACATTTATGTACAAAAAAGAAAGAATAACACCATCAAAACAGAAAATAAGGCAGTACAAAAAAGGCCATAAGACAGTGCCATTGTTATTAAATGATCTATTATTCTACCAAAACAGACATATCTACTTACCTTAAACTAAACTACAAACATATTAAACAAATACTAAAACTAAATTCAAATAACTTAAATTCAGTAATATCTCACTACTTTATTCTATCTCATTCATCATACCTCCACTGAGGCTCCCACCCCTGGGTGCACCATCTACAGTACCCATATTCTTTATTCCCCCAGTTTCTTCCTCCCGGCGTCCCCCAGGCATCCATCACCAGCCTACGCCATTCCATTAGACCTGGTGGTTTTTCTGACTTCCAGTTCACCAGGATGTTCTTCCTTGCACAGTGGAAAGAATATTACACAACCTCTTCCCATGTTCCCCCAGAGAGGGCAAATTTGGCCACCCCAAAAGAAGAAATACTAGATCCACGTTAATTTCAATCCCCAGGATAACTTTAGCTCCCTTACTATAGCATTCCGTATCTCTGGATCTTACAACATGACCAGTAACAGTGTGTGACAGTGTCTATACTAATTTTATATTTGGGACACCCTGATGATACTCCCCTCTCGAACTTCGTTCGCCTCTCTGACGCCATATGAGCCCTGTGTAAGATCTTGCATGGCCTGTGCTCTGTTAATATTGAGATTTTCCTTATATTCTCCCAGATGTCTTCCCAAACCTCCGATGAAATATTTTCTCCTAATTCTCGATTCCACGTCCTACAGAGTCCTTCCATTGTCCCCCAGGACGCGACCTTTTTGTAAATGATATAAAGTACGAGTGAAAGAACACCCGTACATTGGAGTATTCTTTTCTCTACGTCTGATTTGTAACACGAACCAGCAGTGTGGTCTTTCTGTGATATACTTTCTGAGCTGGAAATATTGGAAAAGGTCCCTATTAGACAATCCTTATTTCTGATTTAACTGACTAAATGATATCAGGACCTCCCCCCTCAAATAAGTCTCCCAGACAGAAAGTTCCCTTATTCTCCCATGGCTTAAAGCCAGATTCCATTGTCCCAGGTTTAATTCCTTGCGCTCCCACCAACGGAGTAAATGGTGAAGTCTTAGACAAATTGCCCTCGACTTCCCTCATTATCCTCCAGGCTTTTACTGTATTTAAAATATTTGGACTTTTACACTGTTGGGTCACGGATTTCATCTTGTCCATGAATAATAAATTAATTAAAGGACATCTCGACTGTGAGATCATGTGATTTTAATCTACGTATAAACTGGAAAAATCAGATTGACAATGGTAGCATGCATAAGGAGCTCATAGAGTGCTTTGAAAGAGTTAAATTTACTGCTTAAGCCAATAGATTCTGGAATCAACCAGAGAACAAGTTATATAAGACTTGTGTAACGTAGCAAAGTTAATTGTTGACTACAGAATAAAGCACCCTGAGGTTGCAGCGACAACAATATGATTGGATTGTGAATCCAGTTTGAAAAGGAGAAAGGTTGGTCTCAAACTCCTATTTTAAACATAAATAAGGACAGCCATGTGAGTTTGAAAACTGAACGAGCTTCTGACACTGCAGAGGATAGATTAAAAGAGATGTCATAGTGGATATTTAAGGGCATGTTTCAGAATATGTAGAATAAGTATTTTCCTACAATAAAGAGAAATTTAAAGGGACGGATTTACTACTGTGGTTAACTAAAGAATTTAAGGAAACCATCAAAGTTAGAAATACCTTGCACAAAGGAAGATGGTTGTGATTGTTTGAGATCAGTCATCTCCGCTCCAGAAAAAAATGGAGACTTCAAAAACTGACCGCATTATGTCTGTTCTCCACTTGTCTTACATTCTCTGCCCCATTTCCCACCCTTCACCCCCTCCCCAGCTTTGACTGTGTCTTGTTTACTTTACAGATTCTGTCCCTTTCACTCCTTAATTTACATTCATTTTAGATCCCCTCTTTTTTTTTCTTTCACCACCAGGAACAACCCCTTTGTCTTTTGTATTGGGGTTGTACATTTTCTCCCCTTTTTCCTCCTCTGCCTCTGTCAAAAGGATATTTAAAAAAAAGTATTTTTCAACACCTTCAGTTCTGAAGAAGAGTCATATTAGACTTGAAACATTAACTCTCTTTCTCTGTCTGCAGATGCTGCCAGATCTACTGAGTTTCCCCAGCATTCTCTGAATTTGTAACAGGGAACTGTAGACCAGTTAGCTTGATGTCTGTTGTGCAGAAGGTATCGAAATTGATCATTAAGGAGGTTATACCATCGAAGCCTTGAGAAATCTCTTAATGTATGTTCCCAAATTTGCCTCATTAACTATTAATCTCACCCCGCTCACCTGTTGAAATCAGCAACCCTGTTACCTATAGCATTTTAAAAGCCCATTAGGCATCTGTACAAACATTGGCAATCCAGCATTGCCCCTTACTGGCAATATCATGGCACAGCAGCCACAAAGCCACACTGCTCATGGCACAAAACTGATATTAATTCCACATACAACTGCATTCTCTTATCCTGGTCACTCTTTAACCACTATGTCATGTAGTTTACCTGGCCCAGTTACATCCTGTCTAAACACCCTCTAAGTCCTCACTAATTTGTCCTCCAAACCAACTGGAGTCCTGCAATTAATCATTGCCCAGGAACATTACATAGAAGTAATCAGACAATTCCAAACATGTGGTTTGAATTATCAGCAATGTTCATTGACGGACAGATGCGCGTGTACGCGCACACGCACGCGCACACAGTCTGACATGATCGACTGCTATTGTTTATTTCATGATGGTCTTTTTCATCCACTGAATGCTAATTGGATCCTGTCTGCACCTAGCCCACCGGAGTTTGGTCATGTAAGAAGAGCATTCTCCTCCACAATGTCCTTGTTCTTCTTCTTGTGCAGGTGCGCTTGTTCTCCTAGTTCCTCAGTATTATTCACATTGTCTTATTGCCTGCTCCATTTGTGCAGAGTACAGCACAGTAGAGTGAGGCAGCATATTCTGTCAGGACTATACTGGCAAGTCTCCCACAGACTGTTCAAAGTAGTACAACAGTATCTTTATCATCTGTGCCCCAACGGCCTGGGTTGCAGCATGTGCACCAATCCAGTGAAGGTATTGCACAAACTGTGTGTGACCAACACATTACGTCAAAAAGAGGTGTCCTGCACTTCAGCCCTCTTCCCATCCCGGACCCACATTGGTCATTCAATTTAAATCTTTCAGTGAAGTGCATCATAATAATTATGACATGAGATGGAAATTTCTCCCTCCTCTCACAGCACCCTCAGAGTTTTACAAGTGATGGGATGCTTTCAGCCACCTTTTGCACTGTTTTACTTTATTGTCACTAAGTCATTGCCACGAGCTGCTCGCCATTGAGTTGACAGCGTTAGATTTGCAAGAACAATGGCATGGTGAAAATTGCCAATGACCAGCATTTGAATCCTCTGCTCATTCACTTCGCATGCATTGCAAATGGTTGAAGAAATGTTTGGAAATTAAATGTAACTGGAATTTGTAATTACATGCTTCATCTATTAGCCCCTTCAATGTCCTGGAATCCAGCAGAGGCTACAATATGATTCTATATGCTTCCAGTCCATAAAATTTGTTTCCTTCATTCCTTTAAGATACTTTAGTAATTTTATACTCTGCGCAGAATTGTAACAGCTAAATTCAGACAGTGAGCCGACAACCCTGAGAAAACACCTGCTTCCATTATTGATCTGATTGCTTAGTACCAAAGAATTATCTTAGTTATTTACAAGCCAGAATATTTGGTATTTTCATACATAAAATCATAATGAAGTCACCTGCCATATGTCGAAATATAGGACACATAAACTTCTCCTTTTGATAAATGAATAGGACATGATGTGGTGCTAAACTTAACACAGTTTTAGGATCTGAAGAATAGAGGAGCTGAAATTCACATAATCAGCATTTCTTAAAATGTTCTGGTTATTGTCACTGCAATAGAATTTTGTTGTTCAGGAAGATATTGTGGGCGGCACGGTGGCACAGTGGTTAGCACTGTTGCCTCACAGCGCCAGAGACCCGGGTTCAATTCCCGACTCAGGCGACTGACTGTGTGGAGTTTGCACGTTCTCCCCGTGTCTGCGTGGGTTTCCTCTGGGTGCTCCGGTTTCCTCCCACAGTCCAAAGATGTGCAGGGTCAGGTGAATTGGCCATGCTAAATTGCCCGTAGTGTTAGGTAAGGGGTAAATGTAGGGGTATGGGTGGGTTGCGCTTCGGCGGGTCAGTGTGGACTTGTTGGGCCGAAGGGCCTGTTTCCACATTGTAATGTAATCTAATCTAATCATATTGTCAGTTAGATTTATTTCTCTCTTTGAATCTTTCTTTACCTGTCGTAAAGTGCTTCATGTTGGAGTGAGCTTTGATTATGTAAACTGTTGAAGTAATGTTTTACACATCTAAGGTGTTCACTAATCTCTTAAAATCTTTTTTTCAAATCTGTCTGGATTGTCACCTGCAGCCTGGCATCAAGGTCAGTAACCATTTTTATAAAGGTGCTTGATGTCCTTTTTGTCTTAGTGCTGGAAATAAAACATAGTTTTAGACTAACAAATTGTAAAAATACTGAAAATTTATCAGTCACGACTTGCCTTTTTACAGTTATTTTTCTTCCTTGTAACTCAATCTGTATTTAACTAAGTAACTGAATCAGCCAAACAAAAACTAAAGCATGTGTGTGAATCCTTAAATTATCCACCAGTGAAAAAAGCAGCTGAATTTAGGTGGTCCACATTCTATATTTGCCCTTTTTTTGTGCTGAAAGGAAAGAGAAGCTGGGGAAGAAATAGATATTCTGTTGTACCTTTACATACTTAGATTTTAAATTGATTCAAAAAATACAATTACTGCATAGGTGATGGCTTTGTGGCATTATGATTAAACTTCTAATCCAAAGATTCAGGAAATGTTCTGGTGAAAAAATAAAGTGAAAGAACTGCAGATGCTGTAAGTCTAAAACAAAAAGTAGAAATTGTTGGAAAAGCTGAGCAGGTCTGACACATCTGTAGAGAGAAATCAGTGTTAACATTTCTGGTCCAGTGACGCTCCCTCAGAACTGGTTTGGTGGGTTTCAGTTGCCACCACCAAGTTTGGTTGGCCCCAGCGCTGTTGATTCAGCAGGTTGATTTCTAAATGACATAGCTAGTAGACTGGGCTTGCTGCAGGTGGTGAGGGAAAAATATTCCTGACCTCATCCATGGCATCTGCTTTCCGTAGATGTATCTGCCCATGACTATTAGTAGCAGTGACCACTGTACAGTTCCTGTGGAGACAAGTAGGCAAAGTCCCACCTTCACATTGAGAATGCATCACATTGTGTTCTGTGGTACTGTTATCAAGTTAAATGGGTCAGACATTAAGCAGAACACATAACTGAAGACTGAGTATCCATGAGGCACTGTGGGCCATCAGCAACAGCAGAATCATACTCCACAATCTGCAATCCCATGGCTAGGAATATCCCCCACTCTACCATTACCATGAAACTGCAATTAACCATGGTTCAATGGAGTGTGCAGGAGAGCGTGCCAGGATTAACATTAGGCATAGCTAAAAATGAGGTGTCAACATGGTGAAGCCACAAAACAGTACTATTTGCAATCCATAATAAATGGCATATGCAGCAATTGATGGATGAGGTTAAGTGATTCTCAAACTAGATCCAAGTCCTGCCACATAGAGTTGTGAATGGTGGTAGACATTTGAACAAGCGACTGGAGGAAAAGGCTTCACAAATATCGCCATCCTCAATGATGGGAGAGTCCAACACATCGGTATAAAAGATAAGACTGAAGCATTTGTAACAGTTCTCATTAGAAATACCTGGTGGATGATCCACCTTGGCCTCCTCCAGAGATCTTCAGCATCACAGACAGCAGTCTTCAAGTCAATTCAATTCACTCTATATGATATCAGGAAATGGCTAGTGGCATTGGGTAGTGGAAAGGCTATGGGCCCTGACAACAGCATTGAAGATATGTGGTTCAGAACTTGCTGCATCCCCTGCCAAGCTGTTCCAGTACAACTACAATAATGGCATCTAACTGACAATGTGGAAAATTACCTAGGTATGTCCTGTCCAGACAACACAGGGCATGAGTCTACACTTGATCATCAGTGAAGTGATAGAAAAGGTCATTATCACTGATGTTCAGTTTGGGTTCTCCACACCACTCAGCTCTTGACCTCATTGCAGCCTTAATTTAAAAGTGCACAGGAGAGCTTGGTTCTAGATATGAGGTGAGTATGTTTACCCTTGATATCAAAACCATATTTGGCATTAAGAAGCTGGAGCAAAACTGAAGTTAGCAGTAATCAGGAAACCTTCTGCTGGTTGGAACATATATAGATGATGGTGGTTGTTTAAGGTCTGTCATCTCAGCTCCAGGACATTGCTGCAGGAGTTCCACAGTGTAGATACTTTCTTTATCAAACTATTTAGAGGTGTTACGCACAGAGTTAATGAGGCTTGAATCCATGCCTCCTGGGCCAGAGGTAGGGAAACTGCTGTAGCCCACTTTGTCAGGGAAGTGTCCCAGGCCTATCAGCTACAGGTGCTTCATCATTCACCTTCTCTCCATCATGTGGTCAGAAGTGATATGCTGTCATGAGTGAACAATGTTCACCATTTGTAACTCTTTGGATACTAAAGTAGTCTTTTTTCAAATACAGCAAGACCAGGACAATATCCAAGCTTGGACTGAAAAGAGGCAAGAAATATTCGTGCCACACAAATGCCAGAGAAGGCCCATCTCCAGCAAGATAGAATCTAACCATGGTCTCTTGACATTCACTGTTGTTAATGTCACTGAATCCCCCACTCCCAATATCCTGGGGTGAGACTTGACTAGAAACTGAATTGGATTACCTATAGAAATACTTGGGCTATCAAAGTAAGTCAGAGGATTGGAAATCTGCAGCAAGTGATTTATTTCCTGACTAGCCAGTGCTTGTCCTCCATCCACAAGGCACAAATCAAGAGTGTGACATGAGCAGTACAGCTCCACTAACACTCAAAACTAGGCACCATCCAGGACAAAGCAGATCACTTGATTTGTACCACATCCACTCCCTCCACCACCAATGCTGAGTAATGGCAATGTGTACCATTTACAAGGTATATTGCAGAAATTTGCCAAGGTTCCTTAGAGCATCTTACAAATCTATGACCACTTCTTTCTAGAATGGCAAGGGAAGCAGATACATAGACACCACAACTTGCCATTGCCCTTCTGACCCACTGATATTTCTGAATTAGAAAGATATCACCGTTCCTTCACTGTCACTGGCTCAGCACCCTGGAACTCTCTTCCTCATCTGACTACAGTATGTGGACTGCAACAGTTCAAGGAGGCAGCTCATCGTCACTTTCTCAAAGGCAATTGGGGAAGGCCAATACATGCTGGCTGAGCCAGCATTGCCCACCTGCAATATATGAATGAAAAAAAAATGAGTCAAGCAGGAAATTGAAACATCACAGGGCTTGAGACATATGCCAAGAATGAATGAAAACCAACAGTTTTCAGCTCAAGTTGTTTACTGTGACCAAAAAGGTTTTCAGCAGGCTGTGACAGTTTTGTTCGCTCACTCTGGGAAGTGTTGAAAACCATTAATAAATTTCTTTCTTTTAGCTGGTTGAAATATCTTGCAAAATAAATTCCTGAATCTTCAACTGTCCAAAGATTTTATGCTGGGGCCACATTGCAATATTTGTCTCACTCACAAGACTACTGAAAAAATTTCTGAAAGATAATGTTATACAAAATTACCTTGCTGCTCAGCAAAACAACAAAATAAGTTCATTTTTTGAACCAGCTACAAATGAAAAGTTTCATTTTTGTTAGCTTGCTTTCTTGTCACAATATTTAATGGATTTAATGGAACATCTGGCATTGTATGTGTGCTTGCATAAATAGTAAATATTTGCTCATATGCTTGCTTCGGATTTATTTGCCTTGGAGATAAGGAGGCCATTCAGTCCATCAAGTCTGCTCTGCCACGCAATGAGACATGGATCTGAATCCTCAAGTCCACTTTCCTGTCTTTTCACCATAATCCGTGAATCCCTTACTGACTTATAAATCTGTTATCACTGCCTAAAGTATACTTAGTGACTCAGCCTCGATAGCCCTCTGCAGTAAAGAATTCCACAGATCCATGATGCTCTGACAAAAGAAATTGCTTCTCATCTCTGTCTTAAATTTGTGATCCCTTATGCTGAGATTATGACCTCTGGTCCTCAACTCTCCCACAAGTGGAAACTAAAATTCTGCATCTACCTTGTCAAGTCCCTGAAGAATCTTTTAGGGTCACATCTCATTCTTCTATATTCTAACAAGTACAGGCCCAATCTACTCAACCTCTCCTCATAATACAGTTCCTGTGCACCTGGTATCAGCCTAGCAAATCTTCATATATCTTTCCCTAGTTAAGAGGCCCAAAACTGTTCGCAGCATTCCAGCTGAAGGCTGACTAGTGCCTTGTACAGTTTTAGCAAAACCTCCCTACTTTTATTCTCCATTCCTTTTGAAATAAAGGCCAACATATTTCTTGCCTGTCCTAATGCACGCTGAACTTGGATGAGGACTAGTGACTCATGGATGAGGACTCCCAAATCTCTCTGTTCTGTTGCTTTATACAGTCTTTCCCTGTTTATGTAATGTTTAGCCCCTGTATTTTTCCTGTCAAAGTGGATAAACTCACATTTCAATATTATAGTCTATCTGCCAAGGTTGTGCCTACTCACATAACCTGCCAGTGTCTCTCTGAACTCTTTGTATCGCTACTTGCTTCCCACTTATTTTTCTATCTTTCGCAGACTTGCCGATAAGTACATTCACTCCTCTCGTCCAAGTCGTTAATATATGTTGTAAATAATTATAGCCTTAGCACTGACCTCTATGGCAATCCACTAGATATAGATTGTCATTCTGAAAATGATGTTCCTTACGCCAACTCTGTCTTCTATGAGTTAATCATGGTAATATTCCATGCTAATTTACTACCTGTAATGACATAGGCACTTATTAAGTTATCTAATGTATGGTACCTTATGAAACTTGATATTGTTGCACATTTGGGCCACCTAAGGAAGTAACCAGGTTGACTGCAACTTTAATCTCTGTTAAAAATTTGTGTAAGTAAATTGCAAGTAGATAAATTAGAAATTATTTAATTTTATGAGCTTCTTTCATGAAGTGTAAAACCTCTTCCACTCTACAAACTACAAACAGGCTAAACCAGCAAAATGGCAGGCAGTATGGACATTCCATTATATAATAATCCTGACAATAGCAGCCATCACAAACTTTCATGCCTCGCAGTTTTGCCATATTAATAGTAAGTCAGCCGCTAAGACTTTGGGCTGATGCTCTCAGCTGGCTCTATTGGTCCAGTTTCATCATATTTGTCATCCACTCCAGTGCTATACCTGCTTCCAGTAGGTTGTAACTCTTGAGTAATTGGAGTACTTAGGCTAGAACTTTATCTAGAGTTACTGAATTATTTCTTGCAGTTCAAAATTTTCAACCTACTTTGTTCTTGCTGTATAGGTTGTTTTCCTATAACGCGCATTTAGTCAACACAACTTGGCTGTAATGCGCTTGGTGAATTGGGAAGCGATTTTAAAAAAAATGCAAACTCCGATTGGCTGTCACGAGATTTTATCCCCGGTTACCTTAAGACCACTCTGTTTTTCTTTCGGTCAAGCAAAGGAGGTTGGATGACAGGCCAAATTTTTTCTGATGTTTTCGAGGGTGTTTTTGGAAATTATTGCAGGAGAAAAGATTTGGATTTCAAGATTCCCCTCATTCTGGTCAATGCACTAAGCCATCCTCCCACCATTTAGTGAGCTTTCTGAAAACATCAAAGTGCTATTTCTACCTCTGAAGCCCCCTCATTCAACTCATGGACCAGGATATAATAGCAGTTTTTAAAGCTTATTATTTAAGGCGTATAGTCAGGAAGCTGATTGCAGCTACTGAGCAGGATAACGAGGACAGTGTTTTTCAAGTTTGGAAGAACTTTAACATTAAGAATGCTATTGACATCATTGTGGAAGCCTGGGGTGATGTCAAAGGACTGCTTGCATGCAATTTTGTTGAAGCTTCTCCCAGATTTTCTTCATGATTTTTAAGGTGTTGAACCGCCATAAGACCATAAGACATAGGAGTGGAAGTAAGGCCATTCAGCCCATCGAGTCCACTCCGCCATTCAATCATGGCTGATGCGCATTTCAGCTCCACTTACCAGCGTTCTCCCCATAGCCCTTAATTCCTCTAGACAACAAGAATCTATCAATCTCGGCCTTGAAGACATTTAGCGTCCCGGCTTCCACTGCACTCCGTGGCAATGAATTCCACAGGCCCATCACTCTCTGGCTGAAGAAATGTCTCCGCATTTCTGTTCTTAAATGACCCCCTCTAATTCTAAGGCTGTGTCCACGGGTCCTAGTCTCCTCGTCTAACGGAAACAATTTCCTAGCATCCACCTTTTCCAAGCCATGTATTAATTTGTACGTCTCTATTAAGTCTCCCCTTAATCTTCTAAACTCCAACGAATACAATCCCAGTATCCTCAGCTGTTCCTCATATGTTAGACCTGTCATTCCAGGGATCATCCGTGTGAATCTCCGCTGGACACGTTCCAGTGCCAGTATGTCCTTCCTGAGGTGTGGGGACCAAAACTGGACACAGTACTCCAAATGGGGCCGAACCAGAGCTTTATAAAGTCTTAGTAGTACATCTCTGCTTTTATATTCCAACCCTCTTGAGATAAGAGACAACATTGCATTCGCTTTCTTAATCACGGACTCAACCTGCATGTTTACCTTTAGAGAATCCTGTACTAGCACTCCCAGATCCCTTTGTGCTTTGGCTTTATTAATTTTCTCACCATTTAGAAAGTAGTCTATGCTTTTATTCTTTTTGCCAAAGTGCAAGACCTCGCACTTGCTCAAGTTAAATTCCATCAGCCATTTCCTGGACCACTCTCCCAACCTGTCTAGATCCTTCTGTAGCCTCCCCACTTCCTCAGTACTACCTGCCTGTCCACCTAACTTCGTATCATCGGCAAACTTCGCTAGAATGCCCCCGGTTCCCTCATCCAAATCATTAATATATAATGCGAACAGCTGTGGCCCCAGCACCGAACCCTGCGGGACACCGCTCGTCACCAGCTGCCATTCTGAAAAAGAACCTTTTATCCCAACTCTCTGCCTTCTGTTAGACAGCCAATCCTCAATCCATCCCAGCAGCTCACCTCGAACACCATGGGCCCTCACCTTGCTCAGCAGCCTCCCGTGTGGCACCTTATCAAAGGCCTTTTGAAAGTCTAGATAGACCACATCCACTGGGTTTCCCTGGTCTAACCTACTTGTTACCTCTTCAAAAAATTCCAACAGGTTTGTCAGGCATGACCTCCCTTTACTAAATCCATGTTGACTTGTTCTAATCAGACTCTGCTCTTCCAAGAATTTAGAAACCTCATCCTTAATGATGGATTCTAGAATTTTACCAACAACCGAGGTTAAGCTGATTGGCCTATAATTTTCCATCTTTTGCCTTGATCCTTTCTTGAACAAGGGGGTTACAACAGCCATCTTCCAATTATCCGGGACCTTTCCTGACTCCAGTGACTCTTGAAAGATCTCAACCAATGCCTCTGCTATTTCCTCAGCCACCTCTCTCAGAACTCTAGGGTGTATCCCATCGGGGCCAGGAGATTTATCAATTTTAAGACTTTTTAACTTTTCTAGCACTATCTCTTTCGTAATGGCAACCATACTCAACTCAGCCCCGTGACACCCTTTAATTTTTGGGATATTACTCATGTCTTCCACTGTGAAAACTGACGCAAAGTACTTGTTAAGTTCTCCTGCTATTTCCTTATCTCCCATCACTAGGCTTCCTGCATCAGTTTGAAGTGGCCCAATGTCTACTTTTGCCTGTCGTTTGTTTCTTATGTACTGAAAGAAACTTTTACTATTATTTCTAATATTACTGGCTAGCCTACCTTCATATTTGATCCTCTCATTTCTTATTACACTCTTTGTTATCCTCTGTTTGCTTTTGTATCCTTCCCAATCTTCTGATTTCCCACTGTTCTTAGCCACTTTATAGGATCTCTCTTTTTCTTTTTTACATTTCCTGACTTCCTTTGTCAGCCAAGGTTGTCTAATCCCTCCCCGGTTAATCTTTCTTTTCTTGGGAATGAACCTCTGTACAGTGTCCTCAATTATACCTACAAACTCCTGCCATTTTTGCTCTACTGTCTTCCCGGTTAACCTCTGCTTCCAGTCTATTTTAGTCAGTTCCTCTCTCATGCCCTCATAATTACCTTTAGTCAACTGTAACACCATTACATCCGATTTTGCCTTCTCCCTTTCAAACTCCAGACTGAACTCTACCATATTATGGTCGCTACTTCCTAAGGGTTCCCTTACTTTAAGATCTTTTATAGAGTCTGGTTCATTGCAAAGCACTAGGTCCAGAATAGCCTGCTCTCTTGTGGGCTCCATGACAAGCTGTTCCAAAAAGCCATCCTGTAAGCATTCCATGAATTCCCTTTCTTTAGATCCACTAGCAACATTATTTACCCAGTCCACCTGCATATTGAAGTCTCCCATGATCAATGTAACCTTGCCTTTCTGACATGCCTTCTCTATTTCCCGGTACATGTTGCGTCCCTGGTCCTGACCACTGTTAGGAGGTCTATACACAACTCCAATTATGTTTTTTTTGCCTTTGTGGTTCCTCAATTCCACCCACACAGACTCCACATCATCCGACGCTATGTCATTCAATACCATAGATTTAATTTTGTTCTTAACTAACAAGGCAACCCCACCTCCTCTGCCCACCTCTCTGTCTTTTCGATAAGTTGAAAAACCATGGAGGTTTAACTGCCAGTCCTGACCCCCCTGTAACCAAATCTCTGTGATGCCTACTGCATCATAATCATTCGCTATTATCTGTGCCATTAGTTCATCGGCTTTGTTATGAATGCTACGAGCATTCAGGTAAAGTGCCTTAATGCTAACTTCCTTATCATTAGAGATGTTGGAAGTCATATGTCCTAAGTTATCCTTGCTTTTTACTGTATTCTCAGTCTGCCTCAATTTTAAATCCGCCTGGAAACATGCTATCCTGCTGCTTATCTTGCCATTTACCTCCATACTCCCTGTCACTTTCACTTTCCCTTCCCCCCAACTCAGAAGTTTAAAGTCCTACTGACCACCCTATTTATCCTCTTCGCTAGAACATTGGTACCTGATCGGTTCAGGTGGAGACCGTCCCAACGGTACAGATCCCCCCTGTTCCAAAACTGATGCCAATGCCCCATGAAGTGGAATCCCTCTTTCCCACACCAATCCCTTAGCCACGTGTTTACTTGCCTAATTTTCTTGTTCCTATGCCAATTGGCACGTGGCTCGGGCAGTAATCCGGAGATTATGACCCTTGAGGACCTGTGCTTCAATTTCCTGCCTAGTGCTTCGTAATGCCCAAACAGGTCCTCCACCCTAGTCTTGCCTATGTTGTTGGTACCAACGTGGACCACAACAACTGGATCCTCCCCCTCCCGCTCCAATATCCTTTCAAGCCGGTCAGAGATGTCTCGCACCCTGGCACCGGGCAGGCAACACACCATGCGAGACTCCCGATCCGGCTTGCAAAGGATACTATCTGTCTCCCTAATTATAGAATCCCCTATAACCACTACTTGTCTATTAGCTCCCCCCTCTTGAATGGCCTTCTGCACCATGGTGCCTTGGTCAGTTGGCTCATCCTGTTCAGAGCCCTTTTCCTCATCCGAACAGGGAGCACGAATCTCGTACCTGTTGGACAAGGTCAAGGGCTGAGGCTCCTCCACTCCTGAACTCCGGTTCCCCCTACCTGCCTCACTTACAGTCACACTCTTTTGTGCCTGATCACTAGCTGAATGTGGATTACTTAATCTCCCAGGTGTGACTGCCTCCTGAAACAAAGCATCCAGATAACTCTCCCCCTCCCGAATGTGCCGCAGTGTTTGAAGCTCAGATTCCAGATCATCAACTCTGATCCGGAGTTCTTCCAGCAACCAACACTTGCTGCAGATGTGGTCACTGCCGTTCACAATGGGATCAGCCAGCTCCCACATCATACAGCAACAGCACATCACCTGCCCAGCCATCTCTGCTTAGTTAGTTAATTACTTACTTTGTACAAGTATGAGTTAGAATACCTTCTGATACCTTTCTGCTATAGTTTTTTTTACCCTAAATAAGGACTTGATGTATACACACACAAAAAAAAAACGAAGTAAATTTTTAACTAGTCCCTGGTAAAGAAATAAAAATCCTTACCTTAAAAGAAAAAGCAGAGTAGTTAAGAAGGTTAGAGGAGGAAGGTGGGTGGGAGATACTACAGGTGTAGAATCTCGGGTTTAGCCGCCTTCTTGACTTATATACTCACTTTTCCTTCCCGGCTGCCCCTCTGCTTGCCGTCACTTCCTCTGCTGCTCCCGCTCTTTCTGTGGAGAGAGAGTAAAAAAAAACACACCGCTGCCCGCTACAGGTAAGCAATTTTAAAACAAACTGTCTTACCTTTGCTGTAGTCTCCCGGGTTCGCTTTTACTTTGATGCTGCTCCCACTCAAAGGAGCTTCCAGCAATCAAAGAATATTGTGTTGCTCTTGCAAAGCAAGTTGGCTTTGAAAAAGTGGAGACTGATGTTAAACAACTTGTTGCTGCAGGGGAAATTGAAGCTCGAGATGAAGATGATAGAGTGCAGCACCACAAGAACTTTCCACCTCTCTTTTGTTTTCTATCCTGATGGGAAATTGAGAAACAGGTTGCAGTTCTTAGAAGACAATGACTACATTGCAGAATGCAGCAGGACAGCAGCAAAACTAGATGCCTTTTTTTAAGCCAATCCCAAAGAAACAGTCCGAGGACAATGAACCATAGCTGACTACTTCTGGACTAAATATTTTCTTTCTTCATAACCCTGCACCCAGAACTGCGCTTGAAAGTAGTGATGATGCTGACAATGAACCTCAGTCCCTGTCTTAGTACAGTACTGTAACTCAGCAAACTCAGAAATCCCTTAAAGTATTAAGTTTATTCTATTATTTCATTAAAATATATTATTTTAATATGTATACGGTGCTATCGTTTGTGTTAGGCTACCTTCTATTTTTGTTACGATTTTCACTGATACGTTTGGGAGCTCACCCCAAATTTGTTTATCCCATGGCCCCCGTTATTTCTATTGTGCAATTTTCTACAACATGAGGTAGCTCGAGAATACAACTACCGCGTTTGGAGTAGAACAGACTGAAGGTCATTTTTGTCACTGGAGCTTAATGGTGAACAACTGGTGATTGGGAATTCAGATTTTTCTGTTTTAAAAAAACGTTGTGGTAAATATTGGGGTATAGCTAATGGTTTCAGTGCAGACTTTCATTCAGCTGTTTGTCAATTATAAATTATTTATCAAAACTAGAGTCACCAAAAAATCCAGTGGCGTATCTGGGAGAAATGTCTTGGCCTAAAGAAGCATAAAAATATGGAACGTATTACTCGGTGGAGTATTTTTGACAAAAAGCATGGATATATTTAAGGGGACATGAAATAAAGGAAAAATAGTGTTAAGCAAAGAGAAATATGGAGGGGACTTGTCTGAATCATAAATGTTAGCATAGCTCAATTCGGGTGGATGGCCTGTTTTGCACCAGAGAGTTAATATGTATAGTTAGTAAAGAATTAAGAGCAAAATTCAAGCAGTCATGATAATCTAAAAATTCTAAAACAATGCATCGATGATTTTGGAAATTGCAGCTAAACTGTACACTTTTTTGTAAATTTATTTTTGTTTTTCTATCATGGCATTCATTTTTACTAGAGCAGCAGCAGCACATGTGTGATAAAGATGGTGCTTTAGAGGCTCACGTTATCATAGAGACCCTACAGTATGGAAACTGGCCATTTGGCCTAACACCTCCGCACCGATCCTCCAAAGAGTAACCCAACCAGACCCATTCCCATAATGCTCTACTTTCCCCTAACTAATGCACCGAATCTATACATCCCTGAACATTCTGGGCAATTTAGCATGGCCAATTCATCTAACCTGCACAGCTTTGGACTGTGGGAGGAAACTGGACCACCCGGAGGAAACTCACGCAGACACAAGAAGAATATACAAACTCCACACAGACTGTTACCCGAGGCCGGAATTGAAGCCGGGTCCCTGGTGCTGTGAGGCAGCAGTGCTAACTACTGAGCCACCATGATAGGCAATCTCACTTCCTATATATCCCATTATGGTGCTATAAGTTTACTTTGTAAATTAACAGGAATTGATCTAATGTTCAATAATGTTTAATGAAATGTTTCTGGATTCAGAAATATTATTGAAAACAAGGTATTTACTGAGATATTTTTGGCACCACTTCAATTTTATCACAAAAATGTTGTCAGACCTTTATAGTAAAGCTAAACACTAGTATTAAAGCTAGAATAAATTGCGCTTTTAAAAACTTTCTTTGGTTTCTTAACATGTACCATTGCAACTGCTCAAATTATTTCATGTCTGAAAGCACTACAATTTTCCATTTCTTTGTTGTTTATTTTGTGGTTTATTATTCAACCCTCAAGATGAGTAGAAAACCTGAAATAGCATGAAAAAAAGTCAACTTTCGAAGAAGAAACCAGTGAAGAATTTAAGCTGGACATTTCTGTTTGTAAACTTCTTGCTGGATATTCAGGAAACAGACTGTAGGCATTTGTTTGAAGAAGTAAAGGACAGTATGCTTTTTGTTGCTGAGATTGGGACTCTTGGAAAAATCTATGTAACTAGGTGGGGAATGTTAAAAGGCTTTGCTACATTTAGTCAGACGGTTGCTGTGTTCTTTGACCACATGAAACACAGCCTGAATACCTGTAAGAAGGCAAGCATGTTCAGTACAAAAATAAAATTGAGACACTTTGGACCAGGAGAGGTCTTCAAGCTGAGTCCTAATCTCAGCAACAAAAAGCATACTGTCCTTTGCTTCTTCAAACAAATGCCTACAGTCTGTTTCATAGAACATAGAACAGTACAGCACAGAACAGGCCCGTGGGCTGAAGGGCCTGTTCTGTGCTGTACTGGTCTATGTTCTATGAAACAGACTGTAGGCATTTGTTTGAAGAAGTAAAGGACAGTATGCTTTTTGTTGCTGAGATTAGGACTCAGCTTGAAGATCTCTCCTGGTCCAAAGTGTCTCAATTTTATTTTTGTACTGAACATGCTTGCCTTACAGGTATTCAGGCTGTGTTTCATGTGGTCAAAGAACACAGCAACCGTCTGACTAAATGTAGCAAAGCCTTTTAACATTCCCCACCTAGTTACATAGATTTTTCCAAGAGTCTGGAATATTTAAATGAAAAGTGTGTGTTCAGAAGATTTGATTGATCATTTACAGCTATGATTTTTAAGGTTATTAACTGAGTTTTGGTCTCTTTAAACCTGTAGTTATTCAAGAAACTTATACATGAAAGCTATGACAGGATAATTATCTAGTTTGGGCAACCAAGAATATTGGTCAATTGTTTGTTTGTTTGTTTTCATTCCAAATATTTTTAAAGTTTTCTTATATATTACTGAAGTATATCTAAAACCTTTGGCAATGCATTACTTATTTCATAGCTTCACAGAATCACACAGTGCAGGAGGCAGTGAAAGAACTGCAGATGCTGTGGATCAGAAGCAGAAACTGAAGTTGCTGTAAATATTCAGTAGGTCTGGCAGCATCTGTAAAGAGAAATCAGACTTAACGTTTCTGGTGCCGTGACCCTTCCTCAGAACATAAAAGGAGGCCATTCAGTTTTTTTATAGCTGAGTAATTCAATGTTCTCTATCCTCTCCCTATAACCTTTTTTTTTTAAGTTAAGTATCTAATTTCTCCCCTTAAATCTGTGATTGAAGCTGTATCAGGCAGCAAATTCTAGGCTCCAACTGCTCAGTGTGAAGATTTTACTCCTCATGGCTCCATTACTACTTTGGCCAATTTCCTATGATCTATGCCCTTACGTTTTTTTATCCTTCCACCAGTGAGAATATGCTGCCATACCCTTGCCTTTTAAAAATAAGAAAAAGTTGGGATCTAGGCGATCTTCTTAATATATTTTGAGGGGCTTTCGTCTTATCCATGACACAGTGAAGCAAATTTCCAAGATATAGTGCTGGATTCTGAGCATTTAAGAGGAAATTGAAACTTCCAGTGATTAACTTAAAGAAATATGCCACTATATTGCATGTTTATGGACAAAAACAAGCTTCACTGTCTTTTTTAAAAAAAGAACAAGCTGTACTGATAACACTGATATTGTTCTTTTCTTAAGACTTGTAATTAGCTTTTGATTTCGTAATTTTAATATCTCCGAGTTTCCTTCTGCAGTTTTAGATCCGGATTAAATCTATCATCTTTTTAATCAAATCAAATATGCTTCAGTACTCCGAAATTTTATTTCTTCTCATTGTTCCAGCTACTTTTGTGATTTTAAAGGAATCCTTCTGTTAGCTTTTGGATAAGAGAACTTCTAACTTCCCTTCAAAATTAATATCTGTGGATTTTGCAGCTCAAGCTTGGACCCTGCTACATTTGTGCTCAATGACTTATAAATCATGAGCACCCTTGGTTTCTGCTGGCCTGTATGCTCCTTGAAGGAGAAAGTGAGGACTGCAGATGCTGGAGATCAGAGTTGAAAAGTGTGGTGCTGGAAAAGCACAGCAGGTCAGGCAGCATCCAAGGAGCAGGAGAATTGATGTTTCTGGCATAAGCCCTTCATAACAAATGTGGGTGGTTGAGGGTGTGGGTAGGGGTGAGAGATAAATAGGATGGGTGTGTGGGGCTGGGGGAAAGGTAGATGCAGGTGGGAGGTGATGGTGATGGTGATAGGTCGGAGCAGACGGTGGAGCGGATAGGTGGTAAGGAAGATGGACAGGTAGTACAGTTCAAGAGGCTTGGATCTGGGATGAGGCGGGGTGGAGGGGAGATGAAGAAACCGGTGAAATTGACTGATGCCGTGTGGTAGGAGGGTTTCAAGGCAGAAGATGAAGCATTCTTCCTCCAGGCGTCGGATGGCTTGAATTTGGCTGTGGAGGAAGCCCAGGACTTGTCCTTAGCAGAGTGGGAGAGGGAGTTGAAGTGGTCAGCCACAGGGCAGTTGGATTGTTTGATGCATGTGTCCCAGAGATGTTCTCTGAAATGTTCCGCAAGTTTCTTCCCAGTGTAGAGGAGAGCAATGGCCACAATAGCTGAGGGTGTTTGGATGTGCAGGAAAATCTCTGCCAGATGTGGAATGATCCTTTGGGGAGGTGAGGGGGCCATTGTGGGCACAGGTTTTACACCTCTTTCGGCGGGAAGGGAAGGAGCCGGGAGTGGAGGGTGGGTTGGTGGGAGGCGTGGATCTAACAAGGGAATAGTCTCTATGGAATGCTGATAGGGATGGGGAGGGAAATATATCTCTCAGGTGGTGGGGTCTGACTAGGTGGCAGAAATCGCAGAGGATGATGCACTGTATCCGGAGATTGGTGGGGTGGAAGGTGAGGACTTGGGTGGTGAGGGGGGAGTGGTTCTATCCATGTTGCAATTGGAAGGGTGGGTTTCAAGGGCGGAGGTGCAGCAAATGGAGGAGATGCGCTCGAGGGCTTTGTTGACCATATGGGAAGGGAAATTGCAGTTCTTGAAATAGGAGGCCATCTCGGATGTTCTGGAGTGGATTTGCTCCTCTTGGGATCAGATACAGTGGAGGTGGAGGAATTGCGAGTAAGGGATAGTGTTTTTACAGATTGAGGTGTGGGAGCAGGTTTAGTCCAGGTAGGTGAGGGTGTTGGTGGGTTTGAAGTAGATATCCGTGTTGAGTTGGTCACTGGAAATGATGACAAAGATGTCCAGGAAGGGGAGGGGGGGTGTCTGAGATGGTTCAGGTGAACTTGACGTCAGGGTGAAAGGCGGCTGTGAAGTTGATGAACTGTTCCACCTCCTCGTGGGAGCACGAGGTGGTGCCGATACAGTCGTCAATGTAGTAGAGGAAAAGGTGGAGAATGGTGCCAGTGTAACTGCAGAAGATAGACTGTTCCATGTCTCCAATGATGAAGCTGGCATAGCTGGGCCCTATGGAGGTGCCCATGGCTACCCTACGGTCTGATGGAAGTGAGAGGATTCAAAGGAGAAGTTGTTGAGGGTGAGGACTAGTCCAGCCAATCAAATAAGTATGTCGGTGGAAGGGTACTGGTTGGGTTAGTGGGAAAGGAAGAACCGGAGGGCTTGGAGGCCTTCGCCGTGGCGGATGGATGTGTGCTCCTTGACCTAGCTTTCAACAGGATAGATTACTTTCTCCTAGTCTGCAGCCACACTTCGCTGCCTTTTACCAGGAGGTCTCTGTAGCTTTCTTTTTGCTTCAAATTGGGCAAATCTTCCAGCCTCTACCTCTTCTGAGCTCTTGTCTCCAAACTGCGAATGACTTCTGTGTGGTGAACATTAAGTTTTGCATTTTATTTCTGCTCAAGGTAGAGGCCTGGCTAACGCTAATTACCTTTCTTTCTTTCTGTGTATCATAATTTCAACTATTTGTTCAACTGAGCAAAAACACAGATACACCAAAAGCAGAAAATGTACCTCCTGTATAGCCTATCTCCACAGTAATGAGGTGTACCTGGGATGTTTCCATATACTGGGGATGGGGGTGTGTTATGGACTAGGTCAGACCCCCTCAAAACATTTCAAGAAAGTAGCCCAGATTCTAACTTCCCTAGTTGTTTTAAGGAGGTATAAAGTGGATACTCCAGGAGAAAATCTGTTGGTCAAACTGCATACCCCATAAACACCCCTTGGCACAAAAGGTAAAATCAAAATACTGGGTCTAACACGAGAGATTTCAGACAGAGAAGGTGAGCATAGACATGCTTCTTTGGTCCAACACAAAACACAACTGTGCCAAAACCAAACCAAACTGGAGCGCTGGCAACTCCGATTGTGTGTTTTTCTTTAAAACTTGAAAGCCTTTTGCTGAGGCAGTGTCTGTTAGCTATAATCAAACTGGAATTAAAGCCTTTCAACTTAGACTTTTCAGAGTCTGTATCTTTTACGACCTCTCTGGAAAAAAAATAAGGACACCATAACCTTGTTGAAGGAGCAGCATCATCACAAGTGGAACAGGCATCTGTGGAGGGCCAGGGGAGTGGGTGTCTGTGGGGCAGCAGATGCCTGTGGGGTGGAAGTCTGTTCAGCCTTTACACCTCTACAGATGGAAGTCAGTGCACCCCAATGTTCCTTGATGCTCCCTATGATATTGTATGGTTCCAGCCATTCAGCTTCCAACTTCCCAACTACAACAACCAATTGCCCCAGTCTCTGTGACCATTCCTTCCACTTGACTAGACCCATAGATCAATTCCCAGACAGGTGTTGAGCTTGGCCTGGATCATTCAACCCCCTGGACTGACTGCTGACCAACAACACCCAAATACACTCGTACCCTTGCTGCACCCAGACTGACTGCATAATTCTTGTGGCCAACTTACTCTTCATCCCTTTCACTACTTTTACTGTTCGTTGCTGTGCCAGCACTGCCAACCCCTGTTTATCTCCTTTGTGGTTCTGTGACATAGAGCTACATCTCTTTGTTTAACATTCTTGTTCCATATGGTTTTGCAGTGCACTTTAAAGCTTATCCCTCGGTCATAATCTGCCCTGTACACTAATTGGGCATGAAAGTGGCGAGGATAGCAGTGTGCATGGGCATGCATTGATATGTCGCATGTACTCAGATAAGTGACGGCGCCAGTGACTGTTTGGATCATTTAAAGCCATATCGTAGTAAAAACAGAGCAGTAAGTGCTTATCCCCAGTGTATGAATAAGTCCTATTGTTGCTGTTGAGTTTGTGTTTTTCTTGATTGGGGAGAAAGTGAGGTCTGCAGACGCTGGAGATCAAAGCTGAAACTTTATTGCTGGAACAGCACAGCAGGTCAGGCAGCATCTAGGGAACAGAAGATTCGACGTTTCGGGCACATGTCTTTCTTCAGGAATGAGCAGAGAGTGTTCAGCAGGAGAAGATAAAAGGTAGGGAGGAGGGACTTGGAGGAGGGGCGTTGGAAATGTGATAGGTGAAAAGAGGTCAAGGTGAGGGTGATAGGTCGGAGTAGGGTGGAGGCGGAGAGGTCAAGAAGAAGACTGCAGGTCAGGAAGGCGGTGCCGGGCTGGAGGGATTCGGCTGAGACAAGGTGGGGGGAGGGGGGATGAAGAAACTGGTGAAGTCCAAGTTCATCCCCTGTGGTTGGAGGGTTCCCAGTCGGAAGATAAGACGCTCCTCCTCCGACCGTCGCGTTGTTGTGGTTTGGCGGTGGATGAGTCCAATGACCTGCATATCCTCGGTGGAGTGGGAGGGGGAGTTGAAATGCTGTGCTACAGGGTGATTGGGTTGGTTCGTCCGGGTGGCCCAGAGGTGCTCTCTGAATCGCTCCGCAAGTAGGCGGCCTGTCTCCCCAATATAGAGGAGGCCACACCGGCTGCAGCGGATGCAGTAGATAATGTGGGTGGAGGTGCAGGTGAATCTGTGGCGGATATGGAAGTTTCTTTTGGGGCCTTGGAGAGAAGTGAGGGGGGAGGTGTGGGCGCAAGTGTTGCACCTCCTGCGGTTGCAAGGGAAGGTGCCGGGAGTGGAGGTTGGGTTGGTGGGGGGTATGGATCTGACAAGGGAGTCGCGGAGGGAGTGGTCTCTACGGAAAGCTGATAGGGGAGGGGAGGGAAATATATCCTTGGTGGTGGGGTCCGTTTGGAGGTGGCGGAAGTGACGGCGGATGATGCGCTGTACATGGAGATTGGTGGGGTGGTAGGTGAGGACCAGTGGGGTTCTGTCCTGGTGGCGGTTGGAGGGGCGGGGCTCAAGAGCGGAGGAGCGGGAAGTGGAGGAGATGCGGTGGAGGGCATCGTCGATCACGTCGTGGGGGAAATTGCGGTCCTTGAAGAAGGAGGCCGTCTGTGTTGTGCGTATTTTGAACTGGTCCTCCTGGGAGCAGATGCGGCGGAGACGAAGGAATTGGGAGAATGGGATGGCGTTTTTACAGGGGGCGGGGTGGGAGGAGGTGTAGTCCAGGTAGCTGTGGGAGTCGGTCGGTTTGTAGTAGATGTCCGTGTTGATTCGGTCGTCTGAGATAGAAACAGAAAGGTCTAGGAAGGGGAGGGAGGAGTCCGAGACTGTCCAGGTGAATTTGAGGTCGGGGTGGAAGGTGTTAGTGTAGTGGATGAACTGTTCAACCTCCTCGTGGGAGCACGAGGTAGCGCCGATACAGTCATCAATGTAGCGGAGGAAAAGATGGGGGGTGGGGCCAGTGTAGTTGCGGAAGATGGATTGTTCCACATACCCTACGAAGTGGCAGGCATAGCTGGGGCCCATGCGGGTGCCCATGGCTACTCCTTTTGTTTGGAGAAAGTGGGAGGATTGGAAAGAAAAGTTGTTCAGGGTGAGGACCAGTTCAGTCAGTCGAAGGAGGGTGTCGAGGGGACAGGACCGTGTCGAGGTATGCCTCTACACCGCTGAGGCCAAACGCCAGCTCGCAGATACCTCCTCCTACTGCCCCCTTGACCATGACCCCACCCCCCACCACCAAACCATCATCTCCCAGACCGTCCATAACCTCATCACCTCAGGGGACCTCCCATCCACCGCCTCCAACCTCATAGTACCACAACCCCGCACCGCCCGCTTCTACCTCCTGCCCAAAATCCACAAACCTGACTGCCCCGGACGACCCATCGTCTCAGCCTGCTCCTGCCCCACCGAACTCATCTCCTCCTACCTCGACACGGTCCTGTCCCCATTAGTCCAAGAACTCCCCACCTACGTCCGTGACACCACCCACGCCCTCCACCTCCTCCAGGATTTCCGCTTCCCCGGTCCCCAACGCCTCATCTTCACCATGGACATCCAGTCCCTGTACACCTCCATCCCCCATCACGAAGGACTCAAAGCACTCCGCTTCTTCCTTTCCCGCCGTACCACCCAGTACCCTTCCACCGACACCCTCCTTCGACTGACTGAACTGGTCCTCACCCTGAACAACTTTTCTTTCCAATCCTCCCACTTTCTCCAAACAAAAGGAGTAGCCATGGGCACCCGCATGGGCCCCAGCTATGCCTGCCTCTTCGTAGGGTATGTGGAACAATCCATCTTCCGCAACTACACTGGCCCCACCCCCCATCTTTTCCTCCGCTACATTGATGACTGTATCGGCGCTACCTCGTGCTCCCACGAAGAGGTTGAACAGTTCATCCACTACACTAACACCTTCCACCCCGACCTCAAATTCACCTGGACAGTCTCGGACTCCTCCCTCCCCTTCCTAGACCTTTCTGTTTCTATCTCAGACGACCGAATCAACACGGACATCTACTACAAACCGACCGACTCCCACAGCTACCTGGACTACACCTCCTCCCACCCCGCCCCCTGTAAAAACGCCATCCCATTCTCCCAATTCCTTCGTCTCCGCCGCATCTGCTCCCAGGAGGACCAGTTCAAAATACGCACAACACAGACGGCCTCCTTCTTCAAGGACCGCAATTTCCCCCCCGACGTGATCGACGATGCCCTCCACCGCATCTCCTCCACTTCCCGCTCCTCCGCTCTTGAGCCCCGCCCCTCCAACCGCTACCAGGACAGAACCCCACTGGTCCTCACCTACCACCCCACCAATCTCCATGTACAGCGCATCATCCGCCGTCACTTCCGCCACCTCCAAACGGACCCCACCACCAAGGATATATTTCCCTCCCCTCCTCTATCAGCTTTCCGTAGAGACCACTCCCTCCGCGACTCCCTTGTCAGATCCATACCCCCCACCAACCCAACCTCCACTCCCGGCACCTTCCCTTGCAACCGCAGGAGGTGCAACACTTGCGCCCACACCTCCCCCCTCACTTCTCTCCAAGGCCCCAAAGGAAACTTCCATATCCGCCACATATTCACCTGCACCTCCACCCACATTATCTACTGCATCCGCTGCAGCCGGTGTGGCCTCCTCTATATTGGGGAGACAGGCCGCCTACTTGCGGAGCGATTCAGAGAGCACCTCTGGGCCACCCGGACGAACCAACCCAATCACCCTGTAGCACAGCATTTCAACTCCCCCTCCCACTCCACCGAGGATATGCAGGTCATTGGACTCATCCACCGCCAAACCACAACAACGCGACGGTCGGAGGAGGAGCGTCTTATCTTCCGACTGGGAACCCTCCAACCACAGGGGATGAACTTGGACTTCACCAGTTTCTTCATCCCCCCCTCCCCCCACCTTGTCTCAGCCGAATCCCTCCAGCCCGGCAACGCCTTCCTGACCTGCAGTCTTCTTCTTGACCTCTCCGCCTCCACCCTACTCCGACCTATCACCCTCACCTTGACCTCTTTCCACCTATCACATTTCCAACGCCCCTCCTCCAAGTCCCTCCTCCCTACCTTTTATCTTCTCCTGCTGAACACTCTCTGCTCATTCCTGAAGAAGGGCATGTGCCCGAAACGTCGAATCTTCTGTTCCCTAGATGCTGCCTGACCTGCTGTGCTGTTCCAGCAATAAAGTTTCAGCTTTTTCTTGATTGGATTGACATTACTTGGGAAGACGTGATCATTCCAGCAGGTAAATGAAATACATATGCATACACACAGGCATCTTGCTACTTGCTGACTACATATTGACCTGTCACTTCAAGGGAGAGAGCTTACTTGCTCAAGTTTCTCTTGACATCTGTCTTTTTTAACCTCTTCTCCCCCCGCCCCCCCAAATAAGTTCACCCATCTGCCATCATTGTCACTCGGTCAAGGACTATAAAAGCATAACTGTACTGTCTGGTGACACCTTTTTTTATTTGGTGTTTTGTATTGATGATCTGAAGTTACACGTATGTGTTTTTGAGGAGTACTAAGTGCATTGAATTTGAACAGCATTAATAGTTTGAAAGATGAACAGAGATTGTATATAATCCATGGTTCAGTTTTGAAGAATTATTGAACGAATATATACATCCTAAAAAAACAAGCTTGCTTACATTTTTCTATTGATTCCTCCAAGTTCCTACTTTACTAATCTTGGCTGGTTTAAGTGACCTCATGAAGTTCCTGATGAAGGGCTTTTGCCTGAAACGTCGATAATACTGCTCCTCGGATGCTGCCTGAACTGCTGTGCTTTTCCAGCACCTCTAATCCAGAATAAGTGACATCAAGCCAGTTGTAATAGCTGTCGTGAAAAATTCAGCAGAGCTCAAGTACATTCGTACTACAATTGTAGCATCCATATAAAGTAGTTTCAGTTACATTGACTCTGACTCTGTTCTTCTAATGTAAACATAACATGAATCTAGCGTGAGGCCTGTCAATATTGGAGTGAAGCTGTTTAATACTTCCTTGAGGGAGTCTTACCCTCCTTCAATTTGGAATCTCTTAGGGCTTTGACATATAAATTTATATTACACAGCTGCTACAAAGTTTGAAATCATTGTTTAATCCATTGGATAATTTTGTTATGTTTAGCTTTTATTGCTATTTTATATAGTTTATTTATTTGTTTATTTGTAAAGGTTTATGTGGGTTTCTCCCAGTGATGCTTTTTATCTCCTTATGCAGCATCAATGCCTTAGGTAAATGTCAGTTAAAATGCTGAATTAAACATGTCAGGAGCAAAATGCTTGCAGATAGTCAAATATTTTTGTGGTATTTTGGATTACATCCAATATAAATATGGACATTTGAGAATTTGAATTACATTTTAAAAAACATGGAAATGAAAAGCTTTTATTAATAAAAATGACAATGTAGCTGTTGGATTGTCAATGAAAACCTCACTGGTTTTTAATGTTCCCGTGGGGAAGGAAACTCCAGTCCATTAAATGTGGTTGTTTCTTGGCCCAATAACCATTGATCCTGTAACCCTTTCCCTTGAAAACTGCATGTTTTCTTGTCTGTCTTTGTGCAATAGCATGGAAGATAGACAATTATGTCTATTAACAAATGAGCAATGTGCAAACAACTCCTTTCGGTATAAGCTCTATGATCAGGAGAATCTCTTCTGACTTAGCAAGATTTCTTCTGGCCCACAGTTGGTTTTCTATGTTGTGCAGTTGGAATGTGCCAGGGAGGATGAATGATATGCTTATTGTTGCTATATAATTTACAATGTGCAAGATTTTGCATTCATAGTGTTAAACACTGGTAAACATCAGCCTAGCAAGCAATTCTTATGGATGATGGGAAAAAATTGTGGCTTTAAGAGCTGCTGCTTTTTGAAGTTTTTGGGTGTTGGAGGTGATTTCCTCAAATTCCAGGAGCAGCGGTTGCATTGTTTTGGAACTTTGGGGGCAAAAAGATCAAAACAACGGTACTTTAAAAGGAGGAATACAAACAAAGGCAGAGACCACATGATCAGAGAAAGAAGCTATGTTTTTAAAATTGAATTCAAATAATCAAATGTCCATATTTATATTGGATGTAATCTAAAATACCACAAAAACATTTGACACAGCAGTGAATCTGCACAGTTACTGACTTTGGTGTTTGAGTTCAAGTATCTATGAACATCGGAGTGCAGCTAGGAAAAATTAACAAGCTAAAATTCACAGCTGACCTTGGGGGAACCTGTGTGGCAGAGCTCACAGGACAGGAATAGATAAGTGCATGGTTTTTAAGTGTAACCTTGCTATAAATCTACAATAGAGAGTAGAGTGGGTTATTTTTTGATTATATCTTTTATTGAAATCGGTCTCGATTAAATTTTAAAAATATAAGTCATAAGTACTGAGTTAGCCTGGAGCAGTGTTTTTTAGAGCAATAAGACGGTGCTATTTTCTGGATCTGTAGATTGTGAAGGATATAAGATGGCCTTTAATAGAGTCAATTGTGGGAGTTGAGGGAGAGTTTCCATGTTTCTGACAATTATGTCTGCAGGAAATATCTTTGGTTGCAAATCCTATCAGATCACATGGATCAGTTGGAGCAGCAGTTAGAGGCAATAAGGAATTTACAGGACCTAGACGGTATGTTGGATGGCAGTTATAGGAATGGAGAAAAGACACAGATAGTCAGGTAGATGAGTTAATGCCAGGAAAGGTAGGAGAGGGAGGTAGGTTGTGCAGGAGTCTCCTGTGGCTATCCCCATCTCAAGCAAGTATGCTGTTTTGAAAAATGTAAGGAGTGGTGTGCTCTCTTGAATGTAGCAGGAACAGCTACGTTTTTGATACCGAAAATGGCTCTAATAAAATGAGGGAAACGTTAGATTCCAAATGATCGATTGTAAGAGGACGCTCTCTAGTCAGAGGCACATTAATGCATTTCTGCTGCCGTCATTAAGGATTCAGAGTAGTGTGTTGCCTCCCTAATGTCAGGATATCTCCTCCGAGAGGGAGCAGAATGTTCTCAAAGGGGAGAGGGACCAGCAGGAAGGGAAAAGGATGAGATTCTGAAGGGAGAATATAGTGAGTGAGGCAGGAATTTAAAAAGGAAGTCCTTGAAGGTAGTAATATCTGGAATACTCCTGGTGCTACAAGCTAGTGAGGGTAGGAATAGGAGGATAGAGCAGATCTATGTCAGGCTGAGGAGCTGGTGCAGGGGAGAAGGATTCACATTTTTGGATCTTGAAATCTCTTCTAGGATAAAAGTAACCTGTATAAGAAGGATGGATTGCACCAGAATTGGAAGGGGTCGAATATACTGGCAGGAAGGTTTGCTAAAGCTGCTTGGGAGGATTTAAACTGGTAAGGTGGGGTGTAGGGGCCCAGGGAAATAGTGAGGAAGAGGATTAATCTGAGACTGATATGTGTGGGGAAAGGTGTAACTCAAACAGTCAGGGCAGGCAGGAACAAAGCAAAGAACAATGTAGGACTGATGAATTAAACTGCATTTATTTCAATACAAGAGGCCGAACAGGGAAGGCAGATGAACTCAGGGCATGGTTAGGAATATGGCTCTGGGATATCATAGCAATTACAGAGATGTGGCTCAGGGATGGACAAGACTGGCAGCTTAATGTTCTCTGATACAAATGCCACAGGGAGGATAGAAAGGGGAGCAAGAGAGGAAATGGAGTAACGTTTTGATAAGGGATAGCATTACAGCTGTACTTAGGGCAGATATTCCTGGGAATACATCCAGGGGTGTTATTTGGGTGGAACTGAGGAATAAGAAAGGGATGATCACTTTATTAGGATTGTATTATAGACCCACCCCCAATAGTCAGTGGGAAATTGTGAAACAAATTTGTAAGGAAATCTCAGTCATCTGTAAGAATAATAGGGTGATTATGGTCGGGGATTTTAACTTTCCAAACATAGACTGGGACTGCCATAGTGCTAAGGGTTTAGATGGAGACGAATTTAAGTGTGTACAAGACAATTTTCTGATTCATTGTGTGCATGTGCCTACTGGAGAAGGTGCAAAACTTGACCTTGCTTGGGAAGTAAGGCAGGGCAGGTGACTGAGGTGTCAGTGGGGGAGCACTTTGGGGTCAGTGACCATAATTGTATTCGTTTTAAAATAGTGATGGAAAAGGATAGATCAGATCTAAACGTTGAGAAGTTCTAAATTAGAGGAAGACCAAGTTTGACAGTATTAGGCAAGAACCATTCCTGATGGGCTTTTGCCCAAAGCATTGATTTTCCTGCTGCTCAGATGCTGCCTGACCTGCTGTGCTTTTCCAGCACCACTCTAATTTTGACTCTAATCTCCAGCATCTGCAGTCCTCACTTTTGACAAGAACTTTCAAAGGTTGATTGGGGCAGATGTTCACAGGTAAAGGGACGGTGAGAAAGTCTTCAAAAATGAGATAACAAGGATCTAGAGACAGTACATTCCTGGTAGAGTGAAAGGCAAGGCTGGTTGGTGTAGGGAATGCTGAATGACCAGAGAAATTGTGGTATTGGTAAAGAAAATGAAGGAAGCATATGTCAGGTATAAACAGGAGAGGACTATGAACGCAATAGGAGTATACTTAAGTGGGAAATTGGGAAGGCAAAAAAGGGACATGAGATAGCTTTGGCAAGTAGGGTTAAAGAGAATCCATCTTAAGAAGTCAAGATCTATAAATAGAGAGGCGGACATACCACCAGCACTTCACTGGAGACTCTCACTGGTGATGTTTCCTAGCATGGTGATGAAATGTCTGAAAATAAACCTTAAACCTCAGTGAACTAACTTACATACTTGTACTAGGCAAAAGTGAGGACTGCAGATGCTGGAAACCAGAATTTAGATCAGAGTGGTGCTGGAAAAGCACAGCAGGTCAGGCAGCATCTGAGGAGCAGGAAAATCGACGTTTCGGGCAAAAGCCCTTCATCAGGATGTACGTACTTGTACATCAAGAACAAGAGGGTAGCCAGTGAGGAAGTAGGGCCCCTCAAAGATCAACAAGGCAGCCCATGTGTGGAGATGGGGGAGATACTAAACGAGTATTTTGCATCAGTGCTCAGTGGAGAAGGACATGGCAGAAATAGAATGTGTAAAAATAGATGGTGACAGAGGAGGAGGTACTGAATGTCTTAAAATGCATAAAGGTGATAAATTCCCAGGACCTGATTAGGTGTACCTCGGTAAGTGGGAAGCGAGGGCCCTTTGCTGAGATTTTTGTATCATTGATAGTCACAGGTGAGGTGCTGAAAGCCTAGGGGTTGGCTAACGTGGTGCCATTATTTCAGAAAGGTGGTAATGAAAAGCCAGGGAACTGTAGACCGGTGAGCCTGACATCAGTGATGGGCAAGTTGTTGGAGGGCATCCTGAGGGACAGGATTTACAAGTAGTTGGAATGGCAAGGACTGACTAGGGATAGTCAACATGGCTTTGTGCATGAGAAATCCTGTCTCTGAAACTTGTTTTTTTGAAGAAGTAACAAAGTGGATTGATGAGGGCAGAGTGACGGACATGGTCTATATGGACTTCAGTAAGGCATTCGACAAGGTTCCTCATGGGAGACTGTTTAGCAAGGTTAGATCACATTAAATACAGGGAGAACTAGCCAGTTGGATACAGAACTGGCTCAAGGGTAGAAGACAGAGGGTGGTGGTGGAGGGTTGCCTTTCAAACAGGAGGCCTATGACCGGTGGTATGCCACAAGGATGGGTGCTGGACCCAATACTTTTTGACATTTATATTAATGTTTGGATGTGAACACAGGAGGTATAGTCAGTAAGTTTGTAGATGACACCAAAATTGGAGGTGTAGTGGGCAGCGAAGAAAGTTACCTCAGAGTACAACGGGATCTTGATCAGATTGGCCAATGGGTTGAGGAATGGCAGATGGCGTTTAATTTAGATAAATGTGAGGTGCTGCGTTTTGGAAAGGCAAATCAGGATAGGACTTATACCCTTAATGATAAGGTAAGGTCCTGGGGAGTATTGCTGAACAAAGAGACCCTGGAGTGCAGGTTCATAGTTCCTTGAAAGTGGAGTCTCAGGTAGATAGGATAGTGAAGAAGGCATTTGGTATGCTTTCCTTCATTGGTCAGAGCATTGAGTATAGGAGCTGCGAGGTCATATTGCGGCTGTGCAGGACATTGGTTAGGCCACTTTTCGAATACTATGTGTAATCCTTATTGGGAGGATGTTGTGAAACTTGAAAGGGTTCAGAAAAGGTTTACAAGGATGTTGGTAGGGTTGGAGAGTTTGAGCCATAGGGAGAGGTTGAATTGGCTGAGGTTGTGTTCCTTGGCTAAACAGTGACCTTATAGAGGTTTATAAAATTATGAGGGGCATGATAGGGTAAATAGACAAGGTATTTTCCCTAGAGTGGTGGAGACCAGATTGAGAGGGCATAGGTTTAAGAAGAAGGGAAAAATTTAAAAGGGACCTAAGAGGCAGCTTTTTCATGCATATGTTGGTGCATGTTTGGAATGATCTGCCAGAGGAGATGATGAAGGCTGATTTAATTACAACATTTAAAAGGTATCTGGATGAAATTATGAATAGAAAGTGTTTGGAGGAATATGGGCCACATGCTGGCAAATAGGACGAGATTAGGTTAGGATATCTGGTCGGCATTGACGAGTTGGACCAAAGGGTCTTTTCCTGTGCTGTACATCTCTATGACTCTATTGTACACTCCAGGCTGTTCCTATTTCATTGTTTAATACAGCCAAGGAAAGGAGTATTTCTCAAGACAACGTCTTCATTTGGGTATGCATAAAATGTCTGTAATTTTGGATGTTAGGGCAATGGTTGATATTAAACAGCAACTACTGGAATTAGGATTTACCAGGGCCTGGAATATGTATTCTCAGAACATAATGAATGCATTTCTGCAACACACACAGTCAAACAGCACAGAAACAGACTGTTCGGTCCAATTCATCCACTCCGACCAAATATTCCACTCTGACCTCGTGTCATTTGCTAACATTTGGCCCAAATCCCTCTGAACTCTTCCTATTCATACATCCATCCAGGTGTCTTTTAAATGATGTCATTGTACCTTTCTCCTCCACTTCCTCAAGCAGTTGTGATACCTATTTTATTCAAATGCCTCAAATATTAGGCATACATTGAGACAATAGTGCACAATGTGACATATGACATCACTTGTATTCACTTCAATAATTTTACCAGGAAATAAACAGGCATTTCCTACACCCACTGTCACCCAGAAATGGGCTCCCACTGAGCAGAATTTGCATCTTGACATTTCTTATCTCTGTTCTGTCTGGCAACAAAGCTTATGGCATGTCTGTACCTTAGAAGTATGTTTGAACCTTGTGTTTTTACAGGAGGGTTTACAACAGAAACATGAAAATGTTAATTTTTTGTAAGTTCTCAAAGGTGAGTTATACTATTAAGAAATATATTGTGAGGAAGGAGCCAGTGTTTTAGTACCTTAAAATGCATTATTGTAAGTGTCTTTGTGTATTTTCTTGTAACCATGTAAATATGTCTGAATATTTGAAATGGCAACATAAGGTACTGGAGAAACTCAGCAGGTCTGGCATCATATGTGAAGAGAGAAAGAGTTAATGTTTTGAGTCTAATGTAACTTCTTTAGAACTTTAACCCATCTTACTTTGAACAACTTTTTCTTTAACTTGCCTAACTTAAAGAAAAATTCCCTCTTGTCCAATGCTGACAATGTTATCAAACCTGCTGATAAGGGTGGTTGTATTGTTTCTGGCATGTGTACCTCTATTTTAACACCAACTCCCAGACCTCTCCTCCTATCTCCATTGGATCATGACTCCACCACTGAACATCAAACTGTTGATTCGAGAACACACACTCCTTTCTCCCCCCCCCTCCCCCCTTATTCAGTCTCTTGCCATTTACATTTGTGATTTTTCTGTTGCTTTACATTGGTTCCACAAATTACAGTTTTCTGGCCCTGGCTACTGCGGCCCCTTCATGTAGAATTCTTCTACATATCCATCCCTCACCAGGGTAGTCTGAAGGCTCTCCGATTCTTCCCTGGAAAGAGGCCTGAAATGTTATCATGAACTGGTAACCTCCTTCACATCGCTTTTAACTTTTTTTTCTTTCTTTCTACCTTGTTGTTTTGATTCTGTACCTCGGTACTTATACCTAAGGTGGCAACATTATGCACTTTTCACAGTACTCGTGCACTTTGTACTTGAGTACGTGTGACAATAAAATCAGAATCAAACATCTCGAGCTCATTCTCACTTTGAACAATTTTTTTGTCTTGACTCATCTCACTTAGAAAAACGTTCTCAAGAATAGTTAATCAAACTTAAAACCTTAAATCGATTTCTGTCTCCACATATGCACCCAGACCTGCTGAATTTCTCCAGCTCTTTGTTTTCATTTCAGATTTCCAGTGCCTGCAGTATTTTATTTCTATTTGAATATATTATTTGTCCTGCAATCTACTGTTGGATTTACTATGCAAAGTCAGCAGTGGAATGCTCGCCATGGATTTTCTTAAAATTACCTAATTTCGTGTTGTTATTTGAAGAACCAAAGAGATTATTTTCTGATATGGTTTGCAATATTTCAGGCAGTATATTGATAATACCAATATTATGTCAATTTCTGAGCAAATCTGCATTACAGTTCAGTAAACCACCTTCTCATTTTATTGGATGGCTCAGCCACCTCTATTACTTTTCTAGTCGTCTTGTTCAAAACGTGTTTAAGGTTCAACGTGTGGGTGGGAACTAATGACAAAAGAACACGGCAGATTGTTCAATTCATTGAGGTAAAGGATTTGCTACTGCTTTATTTCAGACTCCTGATTATCCTGATTACGTCAAATATCATAAAAATAACATTATTTGGAGGTGTTAGTGTTGAACTGGGGTGTACAAAGTTAAAAATCTCACAACACCAGGTTATAGTCCAATATATCCACTTGGAAGCACTAGCTTTCGAAATGCTGCTCCTTCATTAGATGGTTGTGGAGCAAAAGCTGATACTTCCAAATAAACCTGTTGGTCTATAACCGGGTGTTGTGTGATTTTTAACATAAAAATGACACTACAGGTTTCACTTCTATTCTTTCATTCCTGGACACAAACTATGGTTTTAGATTTTCTATTATGAATTAATAAGAGATTATAGGCTGGTAAAATATGCAAAATACTAATACGATATAATCTTAATATTAGACTGATTGCTATAGGCAATTCTAAATGGCTTTCTCTCTTCCAACCGTTCAAACAAGCATTTTGTTCTCATTTCCTCTCAAAGCTACATTGCTTGGTAAGAGGTTATATAAGTGACCTATTTGGGACCTCTGAATGGAGGTCTTGCTGAAGCCTCAAAGGGATACAAAAATATGCCCTCGAGTAATTGAAATTTCCATTTTTTACAAAAAAAAACTTTTTCTTGACATAGGGAAGTTATCTGTTGTTTTCAAGGCCTGAAATGATGATATGGCTAAAATCATGAACTTGATGCAGAAGCCATCAAACAAACAGCAGTCCCAGGTCTCCATTGCTCTATACTTTGAAGATCCAATTGTCAGAGCTGTTGATAGAAAACCATGTGAAGTTCAAGACATATGTTTCTGCTAACGTTATGCAGAAACGTTAAGCAAGTTCTGTTTATTTGGCAAAGTTAAGGGTTAAAAATTGATAATGGAGAGATTATTGAGTTACTTTTGTGGTCCTGATCAAACAAAATCCATGTGAGAAGTTGAGAGTTCATATTCACTAGTTTGTGAGTTCTAAAATTGCTTTCATTGGTATAAATAGAAATAGAGAATTTCAGGAAATCCACAACAGATTCTTCTTAAAACTACAGTTCAATAACTACACTTGAGACTGAGAGTTCGGCTTTGATTACATCTTTTTTCAGTGTAAACTGAAAGCTGGAGAAATTGCACTTAAAATGTAACTGTACATCATTGCAGTGAATCTTTCTCCAGATTCTCATTTGTAACTTCAATCTAGTTATTTTCTATGTTGCAACTTAAAACTTAGGGATGCTCTCAGCACACTCAGAGGAATCTGAAAACCTAATGGTACTTCACAAACAAGAGTAAGGAATTTCACAGGTTCAGAAACCGAAGTTGCTGCAAAAGCTCACCAGGTCTGGTGGCATTTGTGAAGATAAATCAAAGTTAACCTTTTGGGTCCAGTGACCATTCCTCAGAACTGAGTTCTGAGGAAGGGTGTCTGGACCCGAAACATTAACTTTGATTTCTCTTCATAGATGCTGCAAGACCTGCTGAGCTTTTCCAGCAATTTCTATTTTTACTACACATTTACCGCATCTACAGTTATTTTGGTTTTTATTGAGTTTTACAAGTTTCCTATCTAACCTAAATTCTTCAAACACCATGTAAAATTTCATGTACAGAAACAAATTGCTGGAAAATCTCAGGTCTGGCAGCATCTGTGGAGAGAAATCAGAGTTAACATTTTGGGTCCAGTGACCCTTCAGAAAGGAGCAGAACTTCTACCAAGGTGGGCATGCTGTCCAACTGGTGAATATGAACTCTCAACTTCTCACATGGTTTTCATTTGATTGCACCACAAGGGTTACTGGACCCGAAATGTTAACGTCCCTCTCAGACTGTATTGTCCCAAACTCCCCAAACAACTGACCACACCTCTCGGGGGCTTTTTTATCCAGTACCAAAGTAGAGCCATGACTCTCCCATACAGCAAAAGTGACATTTGCCAGCACACCCAAATGCAAAGAACTCATGCAAAGCATCATAATCCTACATTTCTTGGAAGTAACCATGAATTAATGAAAGAACAACACAAAATGCTGGGAATATGTAACTCTGGCAATATTTGTGAAGAGCAAAATGATGCTAATGTTACAGGTCAACAACTTGATTAATGATCCTGAACATTAATTACCATTTTCTAAAATGTATCACAACTATACACATACATAAGATATATAAATTATGTCTTTTTGCTCTGTTACTTTTAGCAGTGGCTATCCATTGTTATTCTCTCAAATTCATTTTCCTTTCTGGCTCTCCGTTCTAATGCTTTGGTGGAACAAGTACTCTGGAGAGATTTAAAGAAGCTTACAATATGAGCAAACTAAATTAACACTTGAAAGAAAACCATTAAACTTTGTTCAGCTTCAAATATGCATATTGATTTGTCCTGTCAGGCAGGAACACTGACTCCACTGAAGCAAATCCAGTTTGCTATGGTGTTGTCATAAATAGTCAATGATTGACCAAAGAATCCCTACAATCAAAAACATATCAGAATACAATCAAAATAAGTAGAAGACTACTAAAAGCTATTTCTTTGTAACTGCTTAATGCATAACTTTTTATATGTAGTAATTCATATGTTTTCAGCAGCAATGTACGACACTATTGTGCATTGGATATATATCTTTCATGGTTTTTTAAAAGATACCAAGCATAACTGCATTTGGAGAACACAAACACTTGGGTTGAATGAGTGCTGAGCTTTATTTATCATAGAGCTTTAGTTGTACACCCAAATAAAAGCAAAGTCTTACAGGTGCTAACGTTCTGAAATAAAAGCAATTTTTGTTTGTAGATACTCAGCGGTTCTGGCAGTATTTTTGGAAAGAGAAACCGATTTAGAAAATATTCAATGTGACTTTTGGTGCATGCCTGACCACTATTAAAGATTGACTTTTCTTGTTAACCTCTCAAGGTTGTGGTCAGGACTTTAACAGTATTGTAGCTGTCCTGTTCACTGATACTGAGCATGTGGCAATGTTTGGGATAATAATTGTGATGTGTAGTTATCTTGGTCTGAGTATAGTGTCTCTTTCTAACTTGAGAAATTTCACTTCTAAAATATATCCTTTTTCACGACAAAAGTTTTTTTCCCTTTGATAGCATGTGTTATTACGTACAAAAGGGGCAAGGTGAAAGGAGGCTCCTGTGGACCATAAAGTTCTAATCTGTAAAACTATGTAACCAGTGTAACCTGAGGTTTGCCTACTGCTGTTTCCATGTATTGGTGTTTTTCTTGCATCATTCCACAAATGCATCAAATTTTATTCCCTTCTCCCCTTAAATTTCAATTTTATTTGCAATCTCCATTTCATGTAGCAGCAAGTTATTTATTTCCATCACTATGTGTAAAGAAACTCTTCCTAAACATACCTCATTAAGGAAAAAAAAAGCATAAGTGTATTTCATTAAATAACAATTATTGAGGCCTTTTTAGATTAATTTTACTAAATCAATTTTACAGCTTGTCAGTTACAATGTGAATGAGTAGTATTTCGTAAAGTTGTTGGAAATAGAATCCTGGCATGCACTGGAAAGTTAAATTTGATGAACTCCTCTTTGGTTATCCGGGCAAAAAAAATCAGATGGCTGGAACATTTCCTTTCCTTACAACCGATTACATCGGGCGAAAATTGTACAGGAAGCTGGACAACATTGTCTATGGTGAGATGAGTAGCAGAATCAGACAAGTCCAACAAGGTCAATGTGATGTTGGGAACATCTCACTCCATCTTTTATTCATTTTTAATAAATCTAATTCAGACTTGTGATTACACACCTCCAGAGCAAGTGGAACTTAAACCTGAGCTTCCTAGCCTGAAGGTAGGGACATTACCACTTGCCACAAGAACCCTTCACTCCAACTTCTATGATTTTTATAAATGGCATGGCAAGTTTCATGCTGTGCAACAGTGATTGCCAAAAATGGAGGAACTTTATAGCTTTTAGAAAAGTCTTGTTGATGGCCCAACTTACCTCATTAATATTCAGGTTTCTATCTTAGCAAACGAGCCAACATGCAAGACATCAAGAAAAGTCAACACAGAAACCAGAGCAAGTATCTGGAGGATTCAGTTCACCACTTGCTCCAAACAACCTCCATCCTGCAAATGACTAAAGTGCATCTGTGGGAACCAAGCGCACATAGCCTTTGTTCATGGACATTGGCATTCGGCATTTGCAAATGCTTCATGACTATAATAGCACCTCACCGATATGGTGACAGGATGCTCTGGAAGCATAGGCCTACATTCTGGGGCAGCTAGTTTTGGAAGGATAAAAGCATTTGATGTATGGATAGGTATCCCGCTTACGATTGGAACAAACTGCATCGCAGGACTCCTAGCCGGCTTTCCTCCTGCTTACTCAATTAGTTCCCAACCATATGCTCACAGCATCCCAGCCTTGCCCTGCTGTGCTAATTAGTGCAATCCCGTAAGCTTGCACTGCTGACAAGTATAATGAGCTTGAAGTACATCTACATTTAGATATTCAAACAACCAATTATTGAGTGAAATAGTATGCCTCAAGATTTCATATTTTAACCAAATAAAAGTTCAATGAACAAGTAACACTATATTTCATAAATTCTGGTAAGAGCAAAACTATCAACAGTTCCAATTATACTTTTAGTTCCATTAAAGAGTTGTGGCCTGCAGTTCCTTGCATCTGATGTGCCACCATGCTTAAAAATTGGTATAATGTCAGCATTTCTTTGATCAAAAAACACATAAAATCCAGCAAATATTGGAGATGCGTGTAAGGTATTGGCAAATCAAATGTACCAGCAACTTAATTACTCTTGGATATGACCCAGAAGTACAGACCAATTCACTTTAAGCTTTATCATTCTATTTTAGATAATTTTCTGTTTTATTGTAATTTTCCAATTTTCCTGTACACTGTGCAATCCAATCCATCATTTCAGGTAATTGGGCATCACCCACAGGACTTCAAAGGGTCGCAAATTAATCACAGCGTGCTTTGAGATTTCACTTGAAGCCATGAAAGGGTATCTCTTAGTAAAGTGAACCAGTTTCAATTGTATTCTATTAATTTTATTCTGGTCAATTGTGTAAAAGGTTGTCCTTTAATACAGGAACAAGGGAGCAGGGGCATTCAGCCCCTCAAGCCTGCTGTGCCAGATCATGAATTTTCATCTATCTCAATGCTATAACTCTTTTATTATTCCCATATTCCTTGATATCATGAGAAGCTAGACATCTATCAGTTTCTTGAACTTACTTAATGACTGTGTTCACAGTCCTCAAGGATAGAGAATTGTAAAGATTTGCCACCTTTCAGTGAAGAAATTCCTCCTCCTCGCAATCCGAAAGGCTTGCCTTTTATACTGCCACTGTTTCTTCTGGTTCTAGACCCACAGTAGGGATAACATTATTTGAGTATCTAATCTGTCTATCCCTTTAAGAATTTTATCAATTTCTATGAGATTGCCTCACACTCTTCTCAACTTCAGACAATACAGGCCCAGACTCTTTAATCTCTGCTCACGGGACAGTCCTGCTATCCCAAGAATTAGTCTGGTGAACCTCTGATGCACTCCCTCTGTGGCACGTATTTCCTTCATTAATCAAGGGAACCAAAACTACATTCAATACTCTGTGTGATCTCAGCAGTGTTCTATACAGTTGAAACAAAACTTCTTTGCTCCTTCAAAACGATTTGTGATAAAGGGCAACATATTGTTTTTATTTTGAATTGCTTGTTGCATCTACATGCTTGCTTTCTGTGACTTATGGACAAGGGTATCCAGGTTCCTTGGAAAGTATTAATGTCTACGTCTGTCACCTTTTAAGAAATATTCTGCACCTTTCTCCTTTCTACTCAAATAAATAACCTAACATTCATCTACACTTTATTCCATCCTGTCATAGTCTTGGCCACTCATTCAGTCTATCTAAATCCCCAAGAACACTCTTTATATTCTCCTCTCAATTCCAAAAATGTTTAGGTGGATTGGCCATGCTAAATTTTCCATAGTGTTTCGGTAGACAAGCCATGGGGAATGTGGAACCCCATAGGATAGAGGGTGGATTTGGGTGGAATGCTTTTTGGATGGTCACTGTGTACTTGATGGGTGGAATAGGTTGCTTCCACATGTACGGATTCTATTCTATGCTTATATTTCCACCAGATTTTGTGTCCTCTGCAAACTTGAAAATATTACAAAGAATTGGGAAAATTAAACCATTTTGCTTCCAATTTCCATCCTTCTCTCATCTTCATCTGGTCCATCTCTGACTCTTCTCTTTCTTTTCTTTTACTTCACTGTTTCCATCTCTGAGAAAAGGCTATGGACCAATATCCATCATAGGCCAAACAACTCCCAGTAATGTCGATGCACTACCTCTCATTTTGCTTCCTGCAAAAATTCCATTCCATTCTACTAGTTTGTCTGTTGTCTTTGCATCTGTTCTATTGCCGCTGCCTTCTTTCAGTCTGCCTCCGACATAACCTCCTTTTTCCTCAACCAAGTATTCTCCCCATTCTGGTTATCAGGGCCTTCAACCATGTCTGACCCATCTCCTACACCTCTGCCTTCTCCTTCTCCTCGTCCCCACAGCAATAAGTCTTTGTTTGCTCTGACCTTACACCCCACTAGTTTCTGCATTTACAGGGTCATCCACTGCCATTTATGTCAACTCCAGTATGCTATCACCAAACACGTTTTACTCTCTCGTGTTAGCAGGGACCGTTCTCTCTGCAGAACCTGGTGCACACCTTCAACAGTCTTAATTCAATCCCCATGGGTCTTCCCATGCAATTGCAGAAGGTGTAACATTTGCTCTTTCAAGCCTTCCTCTTCAGAATTCACCAGAACTATGTTCAGTCTAGTCTAGTGCTGCTCACATTGTGGTCTCCTTTACATTAGTGGGATGAAATGTAAATTGGGTGATCATTTTGTAGAACACTTCTGTTCTCTCCTAAGGAATGACCACAACCTCCCAGTTCTTTGCCAAAATAGCCATTTTGCTCTCATGCTAACATTTCTGTCCTGTACTTGCTGCGATGCTTCAATGAAGCACAATACAAGCTCAAAGAGCAATACCTCACTTTCTGTTTTGGCAGTCTGCATCCTCAAAGTCTCAGCATTGAATTCTATAATTTGAAACACTGACTACATAATGTCTGTTTTTCTCCATTTTTTTCTTAGGTTCCCTCTCAAAAAAACCTGGATTCCCTCTTATCAACCTCTGCCAGTAATATCCTCAAAAACCTCTATCAGATTTGCCAAACATAATTTCCTTTATTAAAACATACTGACTCTGTCCAATCAAATAACTAAGTCCTCAACAGCTAGTATCACATCATTTTAATACATTATAAAGCAGATAAGAAATATCATAATGCTGAGCATCTGAAATAAAATGAGTAAATGCACAGCAGGATGGATAGTATTTTGACTGAGATGTGATGGATCTAGAGGAGAGGGGAGGAGGAGATGCCCATGTCAATCAATCACCATCACATCAAGAAGCTGGCAATAAAACTATCCAAGACAGGCAGTTCGAGGTCAATTCATTGGAACTGATGGGTGAGTAATTTTCCTCTCGGTTTGTTTTTAATTTCTAGTTTAAAGTATTCAGGAAAGTGAGAGATGATATATTTTGGGAGTTAAAAAAAAATGAGGGAATAAGCATACACTTAACTGAAGGATGCAGAAGAAAAAGTGGGATTTGAGTCATGACATACAGTAAGTGAAACACAATTTATACCTATATGGTTCTCAAAGATTTCCACCACTGGGGTCTTTCCTGATCTTGTGTTGGGGCCTGGGTCTGGCCCTGATCATTCTTTGAGAGTGATTGTTGATTGATCAACAGCAATGTGATTATACTTACAGTGGATTAGCAGACTGGTAAAAGATATGAGCTTTTTTTTTAGTTGGGAATTCTTTTTGAGACCTAGGGGCAAATAACATAATTGTTTAAATTCTGGTAGCAGGTAAGTGAAACAATTCAACATTTCAACTTTTAGAGGTAGAAATAGCAGTATAAGACTAAATAAGCTCTTGTATGTGTTGGCAGTTAGTTTGCAGTACAGTACTATTTGCTAGTTCAGACATTCAGTAATACAAATGGAATAAAATGGACATATAGAGTCATAGACTCATAGAGATGCACAGCATGGAAACAGATCCTTCTGACAAATTCGTCCATGCCGACCAGATATCCTAAATTAGTCTAGTCCCATTTGCCAGCATTTGGCCCATATCCCTCTGAACTCTTCCTATTCATATAACTATCCAGATGTTTTTTCAATGTTGTCATTGTACCAGCTTCCACCACTTCCTCTGGCAGCTCATTCCATACATGCACCACCCTTCGAGTGAGAAAGTTGCCCTTTAGGTCCTTTCAAGTCTTTCCCCTCTCACCATAAATCTATAACCTCTGGTTCTGGACTCCCCCACCCCAGGCAAAAGACTGTGTATTTACCCTGTCCATGCTCCTCATGATTTATCAACCTCTATAAGGTCACCCCTCAGTCTCTGATGCTCCAGGGAAAACAGCCCCAGCCTCCTGCTGTAGCTCAAACCCTCCAACCCTGGCAACATCCTTGTAAATCTTTTCTGAACCTTCTCAAGTTTTACAACATCCTTCCTATAGGAGGGAGACCAGAATTACACATAGTATTCCAAAAGTGGCCTAACTAATATCCTGCAGCCGCAACATGACCTCCCACCTCCTGTACTCAATACTCTGACTAATAAAGGAAAGCATACCAAACTTCTTCACTATCCTATCTACCTGGGAATCCACTTTCAAGGACCTATGAAACTGCAATCCAGGGTCTCTTTGTTCAGCAAAACTCCCCAGGACCTTACCATTCAGTGTATAAGTCCTATCCTGATTTGCCTTTCCAAAATCCAGCACCTCATATTTATCTAAATTAACGCCATCTGCCACTTCTCAGCCCATTGGCCCATGTGATCAAGATCCCGTTGTATTCTGTGGTAACCTCCTTCGATGTCCATTACATCACCAATTTTGGTGTCATCACCAAACTAACTATAGCTCCTATGTTCACATCCAAATCATTTATATAAATGACAAAAAGCAATGGACGCAGCATCGATCCTTGTGGCACACTGGTGGTCAGTGTGCCTCCAGTCTGAAAGGCAACCCTCCTTCACCACCTTCGAGCCTTCTACCTTCGAGCCAGTTCTATACCCAAATGGCTAGTTCTCCATGTGTTCCATGTAATCTAACCTTCCTAACCAGTCTCCCATGAGGAATCTTGTCAAATGCCTTACTGACGTCCATATAGATCACGCCCACTGCTCTGCCCTTATCAATCCTCTTTATTACTTATTCAAAAAACTCAATCAAGTTGTTGAGACATCATTTCCCACACGCAACACTATGTTGATTATCCCAAATCAGTCCTTGCCTATCCAGATAATTGTAAATCCTGTCCCTCAGGATTCCCTCCAACAACTTTCCGCCCACCAATGTCAGGCTCACTGGTCTGTAATTAACTGGCTTTTCCTATGCCACATTCATAGCAGTGATTTCAGCTCAGAAGCGTAATAATCATGAGCTTCAAAGAGGTTTAAAGGGAAGACAACTAGGATTATTTGTGGATTGTCTCAACAAAAACCCATTATATACATTCTGGAACAATCCGCTGTCTTGCGTGCTAGAAGTGACGTGGAAAGCCAAAATAAAGTTGTAAAATTCTTAAATGACTGGTTCATCTGTCAACGAGGAAAGCAAAAGCTTTGGGAAAATGATGTGGGGCCTCAATTTTAACTCCACTTTGGTATTGTGTGGTTGGGGAGTGAACTGAGTTTCAATTCCACCTGCTGTAGAAATGAATCATAGGCTATTTTAACTCATGGGCCTCACCATAAGTTGACTTCTTGCCTAAACTTGGTAGATATTAATGAAGGTGTGATAAAATCCACACAGGCTTCCTGCTGGCAAAGAAAGTAGATGGCAAGATTCATTTCCTGCAGCATTTCTTTGGGTCTTGTGCAGAGGCTGTTCAGTGCTGGAGACCTGTTGACTTTTGTTATAACCATTAGATAAGCACCCCATTCTTCCTGTTACAGAGGAAAGAAAAGTACCTTTACAACCCTGTTTTTGTTATTGGTGGGTTTTGGCTGATATTTGCCTGGAGGAAAGCTAAGTTGAGACTCAAGTTAAAATTGCAGATGAGATTTGACAATGTCTTAGATTGGAATCTTGTAGGACCCTGAAGATGGGCAAGGAGCAAGATATTATTGTTAACTGTGTTTTGGTTGTGTTAGCTGCAATTTTTATTGCATTCCTTAAAAAGTTGTCCAGTGTGTTTGCATCAAATTAGCATAGAGTTGAAAGTGACCTAACTTGTAACAGGCTAATTAAGGTGCATTAATTTCTGAAATATTGTTCAGAATACTTTAATTAAAGTGGCTGCATGCGACCATTCTACAAGCGAAGAGAAACAGATCTGCCTGATGTCCTTTTGTTCTTGCTGAGGACTTTGAACTTTTCAAGGCAGTGACCAGGTGTGTACATGAGGTTAGGGCAATTGGTGCAGTTTATATGGCTCTCACCATAATCTTTGACATGTCCAAAATGGGAAACTGGAAAGAAGATAAAAGCATATGGAATCCATGGTGACTAGGCAAGTTGGATCCAAAATTGGCTTAGTGCTTGGAGACAGAGTGGTGGTTTGTATGCTGGGAGGCCAGTGTTTTGTGATGTACCACAGGAATCATTGTTTGGGTCCCTTATTGTATATAATGTATATAAATAATATAGAAATGAATGCTGAGAGGCATCATAAGTTTGCAGATGACATGAAGATTGGCCGGGTGGTTGATAGTGAGGAAAAGGTCTTAAATTACAGGAGGATCGAGGTAGATTACCCAGATGGCAAGTCAGTGGCTGATTGAATTTAAACTTGAAAAGTGTGAGGTAATGCACTTCGAAAGAAATTAGAGACAAAGGAATGCCTAATGAATGACAGGACACAAGGATGTTGAGAAGAACAGAAGTATCTTGGGTGATTGTCCATAGATCCCTGAAGACGGCAGCACAGTTTGATAGGGTAGTTAAGAAGGCTTATATAACACTTGCATTTATTAATTGTGGAATTTATTGGAAGAGCAGGGAGTTTAAATTGGAGCTGTACAGGATTTTGGTTAGGTCACGGTTCTGCATTATAAGAAGGATGTGACTGTATTGAAGGGGATGCAGAGGAGATACACCAGAATGTTTCTTGGGATGGAGCTGATTAAAAATGAAGATACGCTTGGGTTGTTTTTTTGAGAGCAAGACAGGTTCTAATTGAGGTGTATAAGATTATGAAACCTAGCATGAGGAGTCTGTAGGCTGTATAAAACAGAAAATTAATCAAAATTAAAGTTTACACAATGTTGTGGTCTGGTGTGAAATGAGCAGAGGACACAGGCTCTGCATTTTCTCAAAGATTCAGGAAAGAAGCCCCAGATTAGAAAATGGAGATATAAGCCTGTACTACTTGAAAGGAGGGAGACTGGAAGCAGGATATGATAGACCTATTAACTTAATATTTATCATTCGTAAACTTTTAGAATCAACCATTAAACAGGTCAGTAAGAAATTCATCATACAAATAATCAGAGTATGGATTTATGAAAGCAAAAGTGTGTTTGACAAATTTGTTTGAATTCATGAAGATGTAACAAGCAGGATAGATAAAGGAGAGCCAGTAGATGTATTTGGATTTATAAAATGCATTCAATAAGTTTATTGCACAAGATAAGTGCTTATGGTATTGATGGTAATATGATAGCATAAAGTATTTGGTAACTACCACTGGAGTACAGTGAGCATTTCTGGATACTACATCTTTGGAAGGATGGCCATTGAAGGAGTGCAGACAGGTTTACCACACTTATACTTGGATACCTACCCATAGAGGTGTGTAAGTCTCTCCCTAAACTGTTTAGCAACACACTGGACAGCTGGCATTTTCATGAGTGGGCTGTTAAGTCAGGGGGCAGGAACTCCCATAAAATACAGCCCCCTACTTCTCCAGGATATAGGCCTGACGGCACAGTTTTTGGAATTTGCTAGCCTGGAGACAAGGCAGCTGGGTCATTGAATATATTTAGTGTTGAGTTAAGCAGATTTTTGACCGACAAGCAAGTCAAGAGGTACAGAGGTGGGTGGCATGCAAGCATGTGGAATTCGAGCTCCAATCAGTTCAGTCATGTTGTTGTGATCTTATACCAGAAATTTTGAATAAAAACATAAGTGCTGGAAATGTTCAGGTCAGGCAGCACTGTGGAAAGTGAAGCAGCTAACTTTTCAAGTTGCTGACCTTTCATTAGTGTTTTTAAACTTTAGTTTTAAATAATAAGAGCCAGTCAGGACTGACTGAAATGAAAAAGATGACGGCATTGATAATACAGGAGTGGTGAATAAATGCCAACAGAGGTTTTGTCACGAAATCTTTTGACTCTTGTTAATTCTGTTCCCAGTTTAGGAGATTCTGGAAACCAGTTTTCCACTGCCTGATATTTATTGGCTTAGAAATAAATGGATGTGGTCAGCATTCTTTTTAACAATTGTCATTATAATATTTGCCCTGGTTGTGTCAGTAAACATAGAAAATATTCCCAAAATGAGTTTGAAGAAATGCACTAACCAAAAGAAAAAGAAGTTTTCAATTGATCTTCGTGTGATTTCATTATCCAAGCAGTTTTTAGGCATGAAGTAATGCATTTTTCCTTTTTGAATTGGTCCCCAAGTGCTTCCTTTCCTTAGATCTTTTATCATCTTATCATCACTTTTCCATAAATTGTGCCAAAGGAAAGTTGTTTATTAACCTCTTCTCTCAATAACAGAAACATATTAAGACATATGTGAAGATTCTGAGCTTGCAGTTTATGCAGACAGTGTTAAGGAGTTGAGTTAATTTATAAATTAAAATAAGATAAAATACACTGGGAAAGAGCTATTTAGATAAGATGTTGCACAAAAGTGATGGATTGTTAGATTTCTGTTCACTTTTAACAGTAAAGTATTTCAAAATTGAGGTGTTTTCATTGAGTGTACAGAAGAAATGTTTTTTCACAGGAAAATTCAGAGTTAAGATGCTTGACAAAAAATGCATGTGAGAAATTAGAAGTTTTTTTCATTGTAACATGTCTGAAGCCCTGTTAACAGGTGGTGGAAGGAGATTCCATAGCACCTCAAATGAGAATTTAGTATGTATTCAATTGAAAAATTTCTGGGGCTATGACAAAGGGAAGGGGTGTGGACCTAATTGAATAGCTCATTCAAGAAATCTATACAGACGCTATGGGCTGAATGGCCTCCTGTGTGGTTCATCATTATATATATTCTGTTTTTATTCTCAAAAAATAATAGCTGAAAAACTGAAAATGAAAGAGACTGAAACAGCGAAACAACATTTTTTTTTTATGGCCAACACCTCAGGAACATGCCTGGACTGGAATTAGATCTATGGTAACAGAAGTTATAACTGTTGGGTATAAAATGACAGTTTTGTTAAGACATGTGTGTAGTTTTCTGTTCTGTGAAGTTTACTTTGATCGAGGAGGATAGAGCAGATGAATGCATGGCTGAGGAGCTGGTGTATGGAGAAGGAGTCACATTTTTGGATCATTGGAATCTTTTTTGGGGTAGTGACTGTACAAGAAGGACGGATACTGGCAGGGAGATTTGCTAGAACTGCTTGGGAGGATTTAAACTAGTAAGGTGGGGGGTTGGGACCCAGGGAGATAGTGAGGAAAGAGATTGATCTGAGACGGATACAGCTGAGAACAGAAGTGAGTCAAACAGTCAGGGCAGGCAGGGACAAGGTAGGACTAATAAATTAAACTGCATTTATTTCAATGCAAGGGGCCTAACAGGGAAGGCAGATGAACTCAGGGCATGGTTAGGAACATGGGACTGGGATATCATAGCAATTATGGAAACATGGCTCAGGGATGGGCAGGACTGGCAGCTTAATGTTCCAGGATACAAATGCTACAGGAAGGATAGAAAGGGAGGCAAGAGAGGAGGGGGAGTGGCATTTTTGATAAGGGATAGCATTACAGCTGTGCTGAGGGAGGATATTCCCGGAAATACATCCAGGGAAGTTATTTGGGTGGAACTGAGAAATAAGAAAGGGATGATCACATTATTGGGATTGTATTATAGACCCCCCAATAGTCAGAGGGAAATTGAGAAACAAATTTGCAAGGAGATCTCAGCTGTCTGTAAGAATAATGGGGTAGTTATGGTTGGGGATTTTAACTTTCCAAACATAACACTATGGCAGTCCCAGTCTAAAGGTTTAGTTCGAGAGGAATTTCTTAAGTGTGTACAAGACAATTTTCTGATTCAGTATGTGGATGTATCTACTAGAGAAGGTGCAAAACTAGACCTACTCTTGGAAATTAAGGCAGGGCAGGTGACTGAGGTGTCAGTGGGGACCACTTTGGGGCCAGCAACCATAATTCTATTCGTTTTAAAATAGCGATGGAAAAGGATAGATCAGATCTAAAAGTTGAAGTTTTAAACTTTCGAACTTTCGAAAGCTGATTGGAGGCAGATGTTCGTAGGTAAAGGGATGGCTGGAAATGGGAAGACTTCAGAACTGAGATAACAAGAATCCAGAGAAAGTATATTCCTGTCAGGGTGAAAGGAAAGGCTGGTAGGTATAGGGAATGCTGGATGACTAAAGAAATTGAGGGTTTGGTTCAGAAAAAGAAGGAAGCATGTATCAGGTATAGCCAGTAAAGATCGAGTGAATCCTTAGACGAGTATAAAGAAAGTAGTATACTTAAGAGGGAAATCAGGAGGGCAAAACGGGGACATGAGATAGCTTTGGCAAATAGAATTAGGGAGAATCCAAAGGGTTTTTACAAATATATTAAGGACAAAAGGGTAACTAGGGAGAGAATAGGGCCCCTCAAAGATCAGCAAGGCGGCCTTTGTATGCAGCCACAGAAAATGGGGGAAATACTAAGTGTATATTTTGCACCAGTATTTACTGTGGAAAAGGATATGGAAGATATAGACTGTAGGGAAATAGATGGTGACATCTTGAAAAATGTCCAGATTACAGAGGAGGAAGTGCTGGATGTCTTGAAATGGTTAAAAGTGGATAAATCCCCAGGACCTGACCAGGTGTACCCGAGAACTCTGTGGGAAGCTAGAGAAGTGATTGCTGGGCCTCTTGCTGAGATATTTGTATCATCGATAGTCACAGGTGAGGTGCCGGAAAACTGGAGGTTGGCAAACGTGGTGCCACTGTTTAAGAAGGGCGGTAAAGACAAGCCAGGGAACTATAGACCAGTTAGGCTGACCTTGGTAGTGGGCAAGTTGTTGGAGGGAATCCTGAGGGACAGGATGTACAGGAAAGGCAAGGACTGATTCGGGATAGTCAATATGGCTTTGTGCGTGGGATGTCATATCTCACAAACTTGATTGAGTTTTTTGAAGAAGTAGCAAAGAAGATTGATGAGGGCAGAGCAGTAGATGTGATGTATATGGACTTCAGTAAGACGTTCGACAAGATTCCCCATGGGAGACTGATTAGCAAGGTTAGATCTCACGGAATACAGGGAGAACTAGCCATTTGGATTCAGAACTGGCTCAAAGCGAGAAGACAGAGGGTGGTGGTGGAGGGTTGTTTTTCGGACTGGAGGCCTGTGACCAGTGGAGCGCCACAAGGATAGGAGCTGTGCTGGCCCTCTACTTTTTGTTATTTACATAAATGATTTGGATGCGAGCATAAGAGGTACAGTTAGTAAGTTTGCAGATGACACCAAAATTGGAGGTGTAGTGGACAGCGAAGAGAGTTACCCCAGAATACAATAGGATCTGGACCAGATGGGCCAATGGGCTGAGAAGTGGCAGATGCAGTTTAATTCCGATAAATGCGAGGTGCTGCATTTTGTGAAAGCAAATCTTAGCAGGACTTATACACTTAATGGTAAGGTCCTGGGGAGTGTTGCTGAACAAAGAGACCTTGGAGTGCAGGTTCATAGCTCCTTGAAAGTGGAGTTGCAGGTAGATAGGATAGTGAAGGCAGCATTTAGTATGCTTTCCTTTATTGGTTAGAGTGTTGAGTACAGGAGTTGGGAGGTCATGTTGAGGCTGTACAGGACATTGGCTAGGCCACTGTTGGAATATTGAGTGCAATTCTGGTCTCCTTCCTTTCGGAAAGATGTTGTGAAACTGGAAAAGGTTCAGAAAAGATTTACAAGGATGTTGCCAGGGTTGGAGGATCTGAGCTACAGGGAGAGGCTGAACAGGCTGGGGCTGTTTTCCTTGTTGCGTCGGAGGCTGAGGGGTGACCTTATAGTGGTTTACAAAATTATGAGGGGCATGGATAGGATAAATAGACAAAGTCTTTTCCCTGGGGTCGGGGAGTCCAGAACTAGAGGGCATAGGTTAAGGGTGAGAGGGGAAAGATATAAAAGAGACCTAAGCGGCAACCTTTTCACACAGAGGGTGGTACGTGTATGGAATGAGCTGCCAGAGGATGTGGTGGAGGCTGGTACAATTGCAACATTTAAGAGGCATTTGCATGTGTATATGAATAGGAAGGGTTTGGAGGGATATGGGCTGGGTGCTGGCAGGTGGGACAAGCTTGATTTGGGATATCTGGTCGACATGGATGGGTTGGACCGAGGGGTCTTTTTCCATGCTGTACATTTCTATGACTCTACCTTTAGAGTTGTACTCATACAATATGAAAATTTTTGTGCAAAACTGCTGAAACTACAGTTGATAAAATGCATCACTCGTTTGAATTGAAACAAATTTGGAGTTCTGGTAATTGAATAATATTGTCTTGAATTCCACGTAACAGCTGGAGATAACATGATTCCTCATAATCAAATGATTGCCACCCTATATAGCCAAATGATAAAGTTTGTGAATAATAGCCATTTAAGATTTATTTCTAAAGGTATAGGTGGAATCTACAAAGGTGTCATCAACGTATCTGACCCAGAGTTCACTGTTCACCTCTATTGACAAAGCACTCGCCAGAGAAACAATAGCCAACCTGTTGAACAGACATAACAGACAACAGGACGTTGAACCCATCAACAAAGACGGCATACTTAAACTACTGGACTTGTGCCTCACAACACACTTCACATTAAACAACCAGATATACGAACAAATCAACGGAACACCCAAACTCTGGGTCAGATATGTTGATGACACCTTTGTAATCATTAAAAACACGGAAATAGAGAAAACACACCGGATCATCAACTCCACACTCACAGGAATCCGATTCACGAGAGAGGAAGAAAAGGACAACCAACTCCCATTCCTAGACGTGAGGGTACAGAGAACACCAAACGGAGAATTCACCACCAAGGTACACAGGAAAGCCACACACACAGACCAAGTCCTGAACGATGAAAGCAACCACCCCAATACACACAAACGAAATTGCATCAAGACACTATTCAAAAGGGACACAACACACTGCAGCACATCAGAACTGCAAAAAGAGGAAGAGGAACACCTATACAAGGTATTCGCCAAAATCGGATATCCTCGCAATTTCATCAACAGATGCCTAAGGGAAAGACAACGGAACGAGGACATGCCGCAACCCAAAGGACTGGCCACACTACCATACATCAAGAACATCTCTGAAATGACAGCCAGACTACTGCGACCACTAGGACTTATAACAGCACACAAACCAACAGCCACACTCAGACGACAACTCACCAGAACGAAGGACCCGATACCCAGCATGAGCAAAACTAATGTAGTGTACAAAATCCCATGCAAGGACTGCACAAAACACTATATAGGACAAACAGGAAGACAGCTAACGATCCGCATCCACGAACATCAACTAGCCATGAAATGATACGACCAGCTATCCCTAGTAGCCACACACGCAGACGACAAGCAACATAAATTTGACTGGGACAACACTACCATTATAGGGCAAGCGAAACAAAGAACAGCCAGGGAATTCCTAGAAGCATGGCACTCATCCACAAACTCCATCAACAAACACATCGACCTGGACCCAATATACCGGCCACTACAGCGGACAGCTGAAACTGACAACCGGAAGCGGCAGGGACAGGCCACTATAAATGCCGGAGGAAACATCACAGAAGTGCTTCACAGGAGGCTCCCAAGCACTGAGGATATCACCTAGACAGGGGATGAAACGTTTGCAACAAAAACTTCCAGCTCGGCGAACAGAACCACAGCAACGAGCACCCGAGCTACAAATCTTCTCACAAACCTTGAGTATTCTTATTAAACACTTGAATAATGCTATAACCCACATCGTTACTATTAAGTTTCTGAACAAGCTAGATACCAAGAATGTCAGAGCAAGAATGTGACTTTAGCTCACCTCTTCCTCAAAGACCACCATATTGGACACCAGATGCCAATTTCTCAGAACAGGCTTCATGGGCACCAGCCACCTGCACGCAATGTCCATGCACATTGGCATCTGATATGTATAGCATATGATAAATCTCTTAGAATCCTCATGACACACTACCAATCCATTTTGGGTACCTTTCTTCATTTCAAAGCTGCATCTCAATCTGCTCAGGCAACTGTCACTTCAAAGCTGCTGCAAGGACGCTGTGCGCTCAGGAACAGCCTCCCAGCTCATGGACTGAGCAGACTACATGTCTGGCCTCTTCACTTGTCATAGTGCTCACTCTCTCTGTACCTACCTGGATACTTACAGCATCCCTGTCTTGTCCTGCCCTCCCTTTCCGCGCTTTGACCCATCAACTGGAGATACCAGACTGCCAGTACTTGCCAGGAAGCTTGTCATGATCATGAGCCATGCCCAATCAAGTGAGATAGCTTTCAGTCAGGTTATCATGGTAAGTGCTGGTCAACGTCTGATATCAGACCAGGGCTTTGGACACAGTCAGTCAGCAATTTGGTAGTCAGAATTACAATGCTGTTCGCAAAATGGGTCAGGAGCTGAATGTTGGGCAGTCCACCATGCATGTTGACTCTTTCTTTGTGAGCTGTTTTCCTCTTGGACTGAGAGAAGTGATATTAATAGAGATGAGCTGTTAGTATTGATATAGATGATGAGATGGCCAAGCACGCCAGTACGTAGTGCTGAGGGTAAGCAGGATTACTGCTGTCAGGGGTTTGGTTGGATGACTGGAAGAGAAGGAAGATGTTGCAGATAATAATACGAGTGGAAGAACGTGACCCTTCGTCAGAGGTGGATACAGTAGAAGAGATTGTTAGATTAGTTTAACATTTCACATTTTGAGTTACATTTTATATTTATGGATAGTTCATTTGGGATCCAATGCGCTGTCATGCAGAAACTAGATACTTATCTCGAAAACATAACTTTAAAAATATAAAAACAGAGCCTGATCCATCATTCAATAAGAGCATACCTGAACGACTATTGTTGAAATATGTTACCACCCTGATCCATTTCTCCTGATTCCCTCCGTGTCCAGAGATCTGTCGGTCTTAATTTTGAATATATTGAAGACCTGAGCATCCAGAGGTCTCTGCAATAAGGTAGAGAATGTCAAAGTTATCCAACTCCTGCATTGAAGAATGTACTATCTTCCTTCTTAATAGCATTCTTTACACACATGCTACAAAGTTAATGTTAAATTTGTGATACTGGAGTGAGAGAGTGGCCCAGAGAAATTGAGATTGCTGGTGACTTCCTGGCAGTTTCAAAATAAAAGTCAAGGGAGTGGAGGGATGAAGATGGAACGAGAATACTGGAGATGGGTGAAAGTGTCTGCTGAACAAGAAGTCAGGACTCCTGCTGAAATAGTGGATGCAGAGGTGAATACAATGAAAGTAGAGCTGAGCAGCATATTGTGTCAAGTTTGAAATTCATTAAGGTTCAGCATAAGAGATGAAGCTGATCCTTTGCTAAGGACAGACTTTTCAGTGAGGAAGGTAGGAGGATATTGGTTAACAAAAGCTGGTTTTCAAATAGACCCACACCCCATGAAAGGGTAGACAAAGATGTTTAACTGTGGCCTTCCTGGAAACTGGTTTAAACTTGTAAATTTGATTGATATGCATTTCAGAAAGGAATATGTTTCAATTCGTTGTTGAATGCACTTCGTTTTTATCATAATTCTTTGTTTTAAAATACTTACATGAGAGCCATTTTGCAACAGTTTTCTCCATATCTATTTGAGAGCCTACTGTGTTGTTGCAGGATTGATTGGTGCAACATATTTCCTAGGAAGCACTTAAGGGACATAGACCGTAAGCCAAATTTATGTTGATCTGCCCTATGTACTATTGTTGTTGAAGAAATTTTAATCTCAACACTTGAGCTGTTGAGCTCCTTTGCATTTGAATGTTAATTTGTTGAAGTTAATAAATATATTGCTGGCTCACTCGTGGACAAATTACTATATTAATACAGTATGTTAATACTTACATTAATATGTACAGGCCAATATGGCACCTAGAAAGAAAATGCAGACAGGTGTTTATCAAGTTCAGTATTTACTTTCTTTGTTGAGCTTTTTATGCCATCTTTGCCAGGACAATTGAAAGGAGTGAGGGACAGAGCCAAAGCTCAGCTTTGGACATGGACTTTTTGTGGTTTCAAGTACACATTTTTCTTCTATGAAATGCTATACCCATCGTGTGAAAATGCATTGACATTTGCCTGAAATTTTACTTGCAGAATATTATCTTGCTCTAGATACCCTTTAAGTCAGACCAAGCTACATTATTTACCAAAACAGTTCGTGAACTGTGCGCATTGTTATGTCCATTGTGTTCAACCTAGTACAATTGAAACCCTCTGATGGCTTAATTCTGAGTGCAATACATCAGCCACAGTGACTTAAATTTCCTCCATTTCCACAGAAAGCAGTAATCGAAAGCTTTTGTGTGCATGTGTATACACACATGCATATAAACACAATACAGGGAACACAAAATTATTTGTGGTTTGTTGGGAATTGTTTATATGCACATAAGAATGGCAGAACAGACTTGATGGGCCGAATGGCCTAATTCTGCTCCTATATGTTATGGTCTTATGGATGTGAATGCATTGGAGAGAATTGCAGAAACGATTGACAAGAACAACTCCAAGAATGAAAAATTTCAGTGATGATGATAGATTGAAGAAGTTGGGACTGTTCTCCTTGGAGGAAAGGCAGGCGAGATGAGACGCGATTAAGGTTTTCAAAATCATGTTAGGGCTGGTTAGAGTAAATGGGGAGAAACTGTTCTTGCTCAGAAAAGAAACAAAAGTAAGAGGTTTATGAAGAACAGTCATACCAGACTCAAAACATTCGCTCTGTTTCTCTCTCCACAGTTACTGCCAGACCTGCTGAGTTTCTCCAGCAATTTCTGTTTTTGTTTCAGATTTCCAACATCCACAGTATTTGGCTTTTGTTATATGAACAAGATGGCATAAAGTTAAAGTGATGTCCTAATGAAGCAAGCATGATGTGAGAAAATAAAGCTTTTTCATACAGCAGTTAGGGTATGGAATACTTTGCCTGGAAATAACATGGAGGTAAGATCAGTTGAGGTGTTCAAGAAAGCATTAGATGGTTATTTAGATAGAAATGGTATGCAGGGAAACTGGGAAAAAGGCAGGACATTGACACTGGGTAATGATGCTTGTTCAGAGCTGGTGCAGACACGATGGGCCAAACAGCTTCCATCTGCACCACAACCATTCTGTGTTTCTATGAAATTAAAAATAATCACCAAATCACCTTGTCTTTAAAGTTTGTGAGAAGATTTGTAGCTCGGGTGCTTGTTGTTGTGGTTCTGTTCGCCGAGCTGGGAATTTGTGTTGCAGACGTTTTGTCCCCTGTCTAGGTGACATCCTCAGTGCTTGGGAGCCTCCTGTGAAGCGCTTCTGTGATCTTTCCTCCGGCATTTGTAGTGGTTTGAATCTGCTGCTTCCGGTTGTCAGTTCCAGCTGTCCGCTGTAGTGGTCGGTATATTGGGTCCAGGTCAATGTGCTTATTGATTGAATCTGTGGATGAGTGCCATGCCTCTAGGAATTCCATGGCTGTTCTCTGTTTGGCTTGCCCTATAATAGTAGTGTTGTCCCAGTCTAATTCATGTTGCTTGTCATCTGCGTGTATGGCTACGAAGGATAGCTGGTCATGTCGTTTCGTGGCTAGTTGGTGTTCATGGATGCGGATCGTTAGCTGTCTTCCTGTTTGTCTTATGTAGTGTTTTGTGCAGTCCTTGCATGGGATTTTGCACACTACATTGGTTTTGCTCATGCTGGGTATTGGGTCTTTCGTTCTGGTGAGTTGTTGTCTGAGAGTGGCTGTTGGTTGTTGTCTTTTTTTATGGGCAAGATGTTTTACTGTTGGATTCTAAAAATAACTAAAAGCTTAGCACAACCTTGTTGCATTTATGGAGCAAGGGTCTTGTCTACTTGACCAAAGTAAAAGGTATAATAATGGAGAAAAGCTGAGGAAGTAAGCAGACCCATTTGCTTTGATTGAGCTACAATTATAGCTTTAAACTTACTTTCCTCACTGTAAAAGGTATGGTTTTAATTTCATCTGGACAGTTAGCCCTTATTTTGACTTTTCTGGAAAGTTATCACATATTGGTCCTGCTTTGCTTTTTTAACAATGACTGACAGAGACAGACTTCAACAATAATGTTTGATACAAGGCTAAGGAAGCAGCTGATATGTTTTCTTCCTGTTGATTATTGAAGTCCACTTGAGGAAATGCATCTCAGCATGGACTGATAAATGGCAAGTAATAATGTCAAGCAATGATGTTAAACAAGAAGGAAACTAAGTATCTACTCCTGACATACTGCTTAATTCTTTAATGGGATATGAGCATTGCTGGAAAGGCCAGTATTTGTTCCCCATCTCTATTTGGCCTTGTGAAGGTGGGCGTGAGCCACCTTTTTTGAATTGCTGCAGTTTATCTGGTATCGGTTCCTACAATGGTGTTAGGGAGGAAGATTCAGAGTTTGATTCAATAATGGTGAAGGAATGGCGATATAGTTGCAAAGCAGGACAATTTGTGGTTTTGAAGGAATTACCACTACTGAGTTTGCTCCATTAGTATTCTTGGGGTTATCATTGACCAGAGATTTAACTGAACCAGCCATGTAAATAGTGTGATTGCAAGTTCAGGTCAGAGGCTGGGAATTTTGCAGAGAACTCACCACCTGACTTCCCAAAGCCTGTACGTTATCCATAAAGCGCATTACGAGTGTGATGGAATGCTTGGATTAGTGCAGTTCAAGCAGTATTTAAGATAATGATTATGCAGAAAATAGAAGCCCACTTAATTTGCAACTCATCTACCATTTTAAACATTCACTCCTTCCTCCACCAATACAGTTGAAGCAGTGTGTACCATCTAAAAGATGCATTACGCAATTGGTCAAGCCACTTTCACAGTACCTTCCAAAACCTTCACCATCACAATAGTAACAGACAAGTGGGAACATCACCTCCATCTTCTGCTCCAGGTTACATACAATTTGGATTTCAAACTGTCTTACTGTTCTTTCACTGCCATTGGAACTTTGTTCGCAGCAGCAGTGGGTTAATCTACATCAGATTGTCTGCAGGAGTTCTAAAAAGGACTATGATTACCTTTTCAAGGGACGATAGTAGTGGTCTTGCTATCGATTCTCACATTGAAAATTTTTTTTTAAAAGACCTACAAATTGAACATGCAATTAGTTTGAACATCTTGAATGAAGACAAGGTTGTAATCATTGCTACTCTGGCAATTTTCTTCTATAATTAATCGGGGGATGTATCCCTAACTGAAATGATAGCAGGTAGGAATGAGAGATTTGTTGCATTGCGTGTATCGTCCACCCACATTATACAACAGCTGAGCAAGAGCTACAGGTTATTTCACACACATTCACCTCTTTTGAACTTTTAGAATTGTGACAGTAGATTTATTACAATAGATAGGGCTGAGAGAGAACAAAAATCCCTGTTCTGTGCACTTTGTCTGTAAGTAGTGTGTTTTTGAAAAGGAAGATGAGAATGTATAGTCATAGTGAGTTTTGAGAAGATTTGTAGCTCAGGTTGACGTTTTGATTGAAGGTTTGCTCGCTGAGCTGAAAGGTTCATTTCCAGACATTATTTTGCCTTATTAGGTAACATCTTCAGTGGACTTCATGCAAAGCAATGCTGAAAATTCCTGCTTTCTATTCATATGTTTGGGCTTCTTTGGGTTGGTGATGTTATTTCCTGTGGTGAAGTAACTTCCTGTTCCTTTTCTCAGGGGATGGTAGATGGGGTCTAACTCTGTGTTTGTTGATAGAGTTCCAGTTGGAATATCATGCTTCTGTGTGTCTTTGTTTGGCTTATCCGAGGAAGGATGTATTGTCCCAGTCGAAGTGGTGCCCTTCCTCATCCTTATGTGAGGATACTAGTGGGAGAGGGTCATGTCTTTTTGTGGCTCGTTGGTGTTCATGTATCCTGGTGGCTAGTGTTCTGCCTGTTTGTCCAATGTAGTGTTTGTTACAGTCCTTGCACAGTAATTTGTAAATGACGTTAGTTTTGCTCATTGTCTGTATAGGGTCTTTCAAGTTCATTAGCTGCTGTTTGTGGGCTACCTGACGTACAGATGAGGAAGGACACCACTTCGACTGGGACAATATATCCATCCTAGGACAAGCCAAACAAAGACACCCACGAGAATTCCGAGAAGCATCTTAAAATCTAACTGAGAATAATTAAATCTCAACTATTTACAACTCCTTTCTCTAAACCTATCGTTTACTTTCCCTTCTATAATACTGGTCCAATAAAAATCCCAATTACAATTTACAAAAGAAAAATCATGCTTCAAAACCAATCAGCTTGCCAAGTATCCTCTGTAGATTTTCCTCTGCCGACTTCTCATCCTCTTCGGGATTCTGTATCACAGGTTGTTGATAAATAAAGATACCTTTCAGAGAGCAGCTATCTCTGCAAACAGTCACTCTCTAGTTGTTGGTGCTTAGCAGTTCTCTTTGTCACTCTGCCTAACTGTTTAAAAATGTTTGATGTTTATACCCCAAAACATAGGATCGTTCCATTGGTTTTAATATTGTCAAAATACTAAATTCAAACATGATGAAAGTTTGGTATCTTGAGGCATAATTTAAACTGGCCGAATTTGAATTTGTTTTTGTCTCATAGCAACCCAGTCAGTGCTAGCTGTTCTGACCAAGTGTTACATTGTTACCTTGTTCTGAACTTTGTGCCTCTCTAAGTCCTTGCTAGCTTTCCAACTCTCTTAAAGGTACAGTAGCCCTTACTGAATTTATCTTGTTTTGAAGGTGTAATCAAAATTGTTGGAAATGTCTTTGCAACATTCTCTTAATGAAGTGTCATTTCCAACAGTTTGAAAAGTTAGCTGTTAGTCTTATGACTAGGAAGTTGGTTTTCTATATGGGTGGACTTGAAAAGAAATAGATTTGGAGACCTTACAATGTTGTGTCCAGTTTTAAGGCCTAGCTGATTGCTGCCTTTGCTTTTCCTTGCTGAGCCTATTTTCGTCCCAGTTCTTGGGGAGTAAGATTTGTTATCTGTCACTAGTATCAGTGAAGTGACTGTATTATCCACCCAGATTGATTTGAAGTTGGAATGGATGATGGCCATTCACACCTCCTCCTACTTTCCTACAGCTTTTTGTCTTAGAGTCATAGAGATGTACAACATGGAAACAGACCCTTCGGTCCAACCTATTGATGCCGACCAGATATCCCAACCCAATCTAGTCCCATCTGCCAGCACCCGGCCCATATCCCTCCAAACCATTCCTATTCATATACCCATCTAAATGCCTCTTAAATGTTGCAATTGTACCACATCCTCTGGCAGCTCATTCCACACACGTATCACCCTCTGCGTGAAATAGTTGCCGTTTAGGTCTCTTTTATATCTTTCCCCTCTCACCCTAAACCTCTGCCCTCTAGTTCTGGACTCCCCGACCCCAGGGAAAAGGCTTTGTCTATTTATCCTATCCATGCCCCTCATAATTTTGTAAACCTCAGCCTCCGACGCTACAGGGAAAACAGCCCCGGACTGTTCAGCCTCTCCCTGTAGCTCAAATCCTCCAACCCTGGCAACATCCTTGTAAATCTTTTCTAAACCTTTTCCAGTTTCACAACATCTTTCCGATAGGAAGGAGACCAGAAATGCACACAATATTCCAACAGTGGCCAAACCAATGTCCTGTACAGCCTCAACATGACCTCCCAACTCCTGTTCTCAATACTCTGACCAATAAAGGAAAGCATACCAAACGCCGCCTTCACTATTCTGTCTACCTGCGACTCCACTTTCAAGGAGCTATGAACCTGCACTCCAAGGTCTGTTTGTTCAGCAACACTCCTTAGGACCTTACCATTAAGTGTATAAGTCCTGCTAAGATTTGCTTTCCCAAAATGCAGCACCTCACATTTATCTGAATTAAACTGCATCTGCCACTTAGCCCATTGGCCCATCTGGTCCAGATCCTGTTGTAATCTGGGGTAACCCTCTTCGCTGTTCACTCGACCTCCAATTTTGGTGTAATCTGCAAACTTAATAACTGTACCTCTTATGCTCGCATCCAAATCATTTATGTAAATGTCAAAAAGTAGAGGAACCAGCACTGATCTTTGTGGCACTCCTCTAGTCACAGGCCTCCAGTCTGAAAAACATCCCTCCACCACACACCCTCTGTCTTCTCCCTTTGAGCCAGTTCTGTATCCAAATGGCTAGTTCTCCCTGTATTCCGTGAGATCTAACCTTGCTAATCAGTCTCCCATGGGGAACCTTGTCGAACGCCTTACTGAAGTCCCTATAGATCACATCTACTGCTCTGCCCTCATCAATCATCTTTGTTACTTCTTCAAAAAACTCAATCAAGTTTGTGAGACATGATTTCCCAAGCACAAAGCCATGTTGACTATCCCTAATCAGTTCTTGCCTTTCCAAATGCATACATCCTGTCTCAGGGTTCCCTCCAACAACTTGCCCACCACCGAGGTCAGGCTTCACCGGTCTATAGTTCCCTGGCTTGTCTTTACCGCCCTTCTTAAACAGTAGCACCACGTTTGCCAACCTTCAGTCTTCCGGCACCTCACCTGTGACTATCGATGATACAAATATCTCAGCAAGAGGCCCAGCAATCACTTCTCTAGCTTCCCAGAGAGTTCTTGGGTACACCTGATCAGCTCCTGGGGATTTATGCACCTTTAACCATTTCAAGACATCCAGTACTTTCTCCTCTGTAATCTGGACATTTTTCAAGATGTCACCATCTATTTCCCTACAGTCTATATCTTCCATATCCTTTTCCACAGTAAATACTGATGCAAAATATTCATTTATTATCTCCTCCATTTTCTGTGGCTCCACACAAAGGCCGCCTTGCTGATTTTTGAGGGGCTCTATTCTCTCCCTAGTTACCCTTTTGTTCTTAATATATTTGTAAAAACCCTTTGGATTCTCCTTAATTCTATTTGCCAAAGCTATCTCATGTCCCCGTTTTGCCCTCCTGATTTCCCTCTTAAGTATACTCCTACTTTCTTTATACTCGTCTAAGGATTCACTCGATCTTTACTGTCTATACTTATGCTTCCTTCTTTTTCTGAACCAAACCCTCAATTTCTTTAGTCATCCAGCATTCCCTATACCTACCAGCCATCCCTTTCACCCTGACAGGAATATACTTTCTCTGGATTCTTGTTATCTCAGTTCTGAAGTCTTCCCATTTTCCAGCCATCCCTTTGCCTGCGAACATCTGCCTCCAATCCGCTTTCGAAAGTTCTTGCCTAATATCGTCAAAATTGGCCTTTCTCCAATTTAGAACTTCAACTTTTAGATCTGGTCTATCCTTTTCCATCACTATTTCAAAACGGATACAATTATGGTTGCTGGCCCCAAAGTGCTCTCCCACTGACCTCAGTCACCTGCCCTGCCTTATTTCCCAAGAATAGGTTAAGTTTTGCACCTTCTCTAGTAGGTACATTCACATACTGAATCAGAAAATTGTCTTCTACGCACTTAATAAATTCCTCTCCAACTAAACCTTTAACACTATGGCTTCCCAGTCGATGTTTTGAAAGTTAAAATCCCCGACTATAACTACCCCATTATTCTTACAGATAGCTGAGATCTCCTTGCAAATTTGTTTCTCAATTTCCCTCTGACTATTGGGGGGGAGGGGTCTATAATACAATCCCAATAATGTGATCATCTCTTTCTTATTTCTCAGTTCCACCCAAATAACTTCCCTGGATGTATTTCCAGGAATATCCTCCCTCAGCACAGCTGTAATGCTCTCCCTTATCAAAAATGCCACTCCCCCTCCTCTCTTGCCTCCCTTTTTATCCTTCCTGTAGCATTTGTATCCTGGAACATTAAACTGCCAGTCCTGCCCATCCCTGAGCCATGTTTCCATAATTGCTATAATATCCCAGTCCCATGTCCTGAGTTCATCTGCCTTCCCTGTTAGGCCCCTAGCATTGAAATAAATGCAGTTTAATTTATTAGTCCTACCTTGTCCTTGCTTGCCCTGACTGTTTGACTTGTTTTCGAATTGTTGTTTTGACTCCTGGTCAGCAAGCCCAAACCAAATCAGACTTGCCAACACTGGATATCGCAATGTGAAGTTAAAATATTCAAATAACACTCAAATCTGTTCGTAACCCAATTTTACAAATAACAGGTATCAGACACCAAGTTTATAACTTTAACAGAACTTAACAATTTTATTAATTTTTTAACTTTTGCAGACCAAAGTTAAACAACATATAAACTAATTTATGTCACTGATTTAAACCCAATTTTCTTTAATCATAAACCTCTCATCATCCACCCTGGGACCCTGCAACCACACAGGATCAATGTGGATTTCACCAGTTTCTTCATTTCCCCTCTCCACCTTATCCCGATCCCAAGCCTCCAACTCAGCACCGCTCTCTTGACCTGTCCATCTTCCTTCCCACCTATCCGCTCCACGCTCCTCTCTGACCTATCACTTCCAATCCCACCTTCATATACCTATTGCATTCCCAGCTACCTACCTCTTCTCCCACTCCCACCCCCTCCAGCCCCACTATGCCCGTTTATCGTTCAGCCCCCTTGGCCCACAAGCCTAATTCCTGATGAAGGGGTTATGGCCAAAACATCAATTCTCCTGCTCTTGCTGCTTGGATGCTGCCTGACCTGCTGTGCTTTTCCAGCATCACAGTCTGTATTCTAATTCTCCAACATCTGCAGTCCTCCCTTCCTCCTCTCGAACGTATAGACAGATATGGTTAAGTGATAAATGAACAGACAATAGTAAAGTTGTAACTGGCCAGTACACTTAAGCAGCTTAATACAATGGATATTAAATATTCATGTAATCCTTGCTCAATGATATGTTCACAGACACATGGAGGTCAATGTAAACAACTTCAGCAGACAACTGGAGACTTTTACTTCTTTCTTACAGACTGGGTTCATTTCTCTGAACTTGCAAAAATTTAGATTAGATTAGATTAGATTACTTACAGTGTGGAAACAGGCCCTTTGGTCCAACAAGTCCACACCGACCCGCCGAAGCGCAACCCACCCAGACCCATTCCCCTACATTTACCCCTTCACCGAGCACTACGGGCAATATAACTTGGCCAATTCACCTAACATGCACATTTTTGGACTGTGGGAGGAAACCAGAGCACGCGGAGGAAACCCACGCAGACACAGGGAGAACATGCAAACTCCACACAGAGAGTCGCCTGAGGTGGGAATTGAACCCGGGTCTCTGGTGCTGTGAGGCAGCAGTGCTAACCACTGTGCCACCGTGCCGCATTTAATAACTGGATATAAGCTCGACAGCAACCCAACATGCATCCAGCAGCTTTCACAGCCACATTGCTTTCTGTCCAAAACTCAGTCCAAATCAGTTCAATTGATGTTTATTTTTCATTTTTTTAAAAACATGCTCTTTTTTGACTGACTGGCACCTGCCTACCTTTAGATACTTTTAATCAGTCTTTTCAGTTGTGTTGTAATACAAGTCTGGGGCAAGTTAGACTTGAACCTGGGCCTACTAACCTAGTAGTAGGAACACTACCTCTGCACCACAATACTATCTCTGCACCACAACACCTGTCCCAGGCCTGCCTTTCAATTTTTAAAAAATTTAACCTATTTTTCTAATCAACCTGTTCAGAAATGTTGTTATACACATCTGGCACAGGTGAGACTTTGGCCTGAACCTCCTGGTCCAACATTGTACCACAAGAGGGCCCTCTGGTCTGCCTTTAATTGACCCTTTTAAAATTCAAGCAGCCATCAGTTCTTGGCCACAATACATCTCAGCTGCTGAAAATTCTGCAATTTTCTTTGAACAAGAATTGAACTGCAATTGGCTTTATAGGCCTATTCCTATAAACAAATACCAGTTTCTTTGTTTTCTCTTTTTAAAAAAGTCCATAGTTTAATTCTTAACTTCAGCTCACAATTCCAAACTAAAATTGAGAAAAACCAAGAAAACAGCATTGCACTAACAATCGCAAGTGTGAATTATATAAATGAGTCCTAGTAAGGCTACATATGGTTATTCTAGTCTCTGGAAAAGTTCCAAGTTGAGATACTTCTGTATCTGGGCAGAGACTGTGAATGAGTCTCAACAGCCATCTTAGTGATCTTTTAATGTCTGTTTATAAAAGAAAAAATACTTCCAGAAAATTATATTCTGAATACAGTTGATGTTTAAACTTGTAAATATGACATGTCTTTAATGGCTATTATGAAGTGCTTGCCAAAGCAAGTGCATTTTTGCAATAACCAATTGTGAAAACAGTCCTCCAGTGTACATTGTACAGTGCAATATTAGTTAGGTTCACTTGGAAGTTAAACAGAGAAAATGTAGCATTTTTACTTGAAGTATTAGTACTGTGATTGAATGGTTGTTCGAATTATACTTGTCTTGCAGATAGCTAGCATTGTTATTGTTTCCTTATAGAGGAAATACTCCCATCACCTTGACAGTATAAGTTCCTAGTATGGTCTATTCAGTCATGCCAGGAGAAGACATGAGCAAAAATATGGTGACATAATCGCATAATTGAACCAAGCTGTTCTATAATCCATTGTGTGGCATTTAAGAGTTCAAGATTTCTCTTATAGAACCCACATTGGAGCAGGTAGACTTGTGTTATGTGAGCATGAATTTCCTATTTTATATTCAAAAATATTAAAGTTATTATTTGTAAAGCTTAGACTTCAGAAATATATTAAGGATGCTAAAATATCAAGGTGCTGCAGTGCTTAGTTACTGGTCTTGTCCAGGTTATTCATGTAATGCTGGCAAGAATGATAATTGAATCAAAATGTTGCCTAGCACAAAAAAATGTTTTTGTCTCTGCACCAATGACTCAGGTCATAAAATAGAAACATGAAAATTCTGATCTACCTACCATTTCATCATGTATGATACTTTTAAATCTCTTCAATGGCACATTGACAGTTGTCATTATCCAGGTAGTTAATTACTTTTACACTCCCACAACATTCTCTCCTCGCTGAAGCTGCTTTGTTGATTTTGTTCAACTGTGATTAAAGTAAGAAGCCTTTCAGGGAAGAGATCATGTGTATTCCCTTGTGGAGCAAACTGCATCAGTTATGATGGTTCCAGGGATGAAGTTTAAGTGGAACTACATAAATGCTTTCAATCAAATCCATGTTGAGGCAAATCATAATTGTCTGTCATTTAGTACTTAATCCTTTGAGTGCAAAATATGTTTTTTCTTTTCAAAATCGGCACATCTTGTCTTTAAAATATCATCTGGAAAATTAATTTTCTCTGAATTTTCAATGATCAATGCTTTTGAGCCGATCTTTGAAGAAAGCTGAAAACAAAGTGTAATTTCTTTTCTTGATCTTCTTTGGTTCCTTTGGAATACACAATTTGAAGGAAATGGGTATGGATTTCAGTGTCATCATAGAGATACAGCAAAAGGGTGACTAAGATTAGAACTGAAATATATGTACATATTTAAGAAAAGATCTTAAATTAAATGATCAAGATGTAGAATGAATTTGGGTAGAGGGGCAAGTAGAAACTGCAAGGGGCAGTGAATATTACTGGAAATTGTTTATAAGTCACGAGTGTAATGTTGGACTCAGAACATGTAAATCATGTAACATAGGTATTACTATGATAATAGCCAGGAGAAAGTGAGGTCTGCAGATGCTGGAGATCAGAGATGGAAATGTGTTGCTGTAGACCATGGACATCCAGTCCCTGTACACCTCCATCCCCCATCACGAAGGACTCAAAGCCCTCCGCTTCTTTCTTTCCCGCCGTAAAGAACTCCCCACCTACGTTCGGGACACCACCCATGCCCTCCACCTGCTCCATGATTTTCGCTTCCCCGGTCCCCAACGCCTTATTTTCACCATGGACATCCAGTCCCTGTACACCTCCATCCCCCATCACGAAGGACTCAAAGCCCTCCGCTTCTTTCTTTCCCGCCGTAGAAGGGCTAATGCCCGAAACGTCGATTCTCCTGTTCCCTAGATGCTGCCTGACCTGCGCTTTTCCAGCAACACATTTCCATCTATGATAATAGCCAACTCACTTCAGAGACTGGGTAAACCAAATCAACACTAATGCTGTGAAGGATGAATTCCTGCAGTGTGTACAAGATGTGTTTCCTGAGCAAAATGTTGAGGAATCATTTAGGGATCAGGCTAATTTGGATTAGGAAAATAGTGACCATAATTTGGTAGAATCTCACATTAATTTTGACTACAATATAATTCATGATGAAGCGTGGTCTTAAAGCTGCATAAAGTAAACTATGAAAGGAATGAGGAGCAAGTTGGCTGTGGTGGTTTGGGAAAATACACCAAAATATTAGATGGCAGGTGAGAGTTTAAAAACAGAACATGCTCTGTAGCACCCAGAAGGAAAGGTAAATTTATTATGGCTAATGAAGTCAGTTAAAAATTGCATTAAATCGAAGGAAATGGCTCAGAAGGAGGAGGAAGTCTGCGGGTTGGGAGCAATTTAGAAGTTAGCAAAAGAGAGCTAAGAAACTGATAAAGAAAGAAAGGAGAATCTTAATACAAGTGAGCAAGAAACATCAAGGTAGACTATAAAGCTTTTTTTCAGATATTTGAAAGGCATAAGTTTAACTTCAGATAAATGTGTGTTCTCTACAGTTGTTAACAGGGAAATAATGGAGAGACTAAACTATTATTTTGCATCTGTTTTCACAGAAAGTGATACAAAAAATCTGCCAAAAAATATTTGGCAACAAAAGAGCTTGTCAAATTTATTAACAAAAAGAAAGAAATCCACTTTCAATCCGGTTAGCTAAAGCCCCTGAGCCAGCTGAGCTAGATCCCTGAGCTTTGAAGTAGGTGGCAATAGAAATGCTAGCTGTTTTGGTAATTTTTAAAAAAAGACTTCTTGCTAGAAGTAGCAAGTGTGAGCCCCTGTTTAACAAGAAAGGAAAAGGGAGTGTGGAAAATTAGTTTTATTTCAAAAGTGAGAAAATGTGAAAATTGGATATTTAGAAAACAATGTAAATATTGGGCAGTGTCAACATCAGTTTATAAAAGGGAAATTTGATTTGTCAAATGGTGGAGTATTTTTTTTGAGAATGTTACTTGTAGCATTCTTTTCATATGGTCCCACAAAAGAAGCTGGTATCTGAATTATAGTGTATGAGATCCATGATAATATACAAGATGGATTGAGAGTTGCTTCATTCTTGCTGGACAAAAAGCAGAGGGTAGGATCAAAATATCATTTTTGGTAGCAGGCTATTACTAGTAGAATACCACAAGGATCTGTGCTAGATCTACAGCTGTTCACAGTCTATACAAATAATTTGAATGTGGGCTCGGGAATGAAAGTTGTGTAATACATTGAGATTTTGATTTTAACATATTGCACAATTGTTCTGTTAAACTAGGTTTCCTTCTGGGATCTCGCTTGTCCAGCATTACCATCAACCAAGATCATCCGCGATTGAAGTTCAATTTAAGTTCTTTTAAAGAAACAAATAGGTAGAGGTATTGGACATGAAATGGAAGTGTTGTGGTCAAGCTTATGCATGAATTAGAATTTTAAAATGACTTGGAATGTTGCTAAGATTTTTCTGGGAATAGAAGACATAATGGTGCATTATTTCAAATCTTTGGCTCAGGATAAACTGAGAGAGTTGATAATTTGAAGGTGAAAATAAAAAAGATTTAATATATATGAGATCCTGAATAAAATCCCCCACCATTCAGGATTAGAAGAAGGGAAATCTAAACCTGATGTGTCATTACTCATTTGCTAAGATTCAATTAAAATTTGTAAAAATCTGACTTGGAAAGAAAAAGAGAAGTAATCAGAGATGGACAAAAAAGGAAGTGAGAACTAGAAATCAGCTTGAATTGGAGACAGAGGAGAGGTGAATGCCATGATAAATGGGATGAGAAGAGAAAGGGAACAGAGAAATGGGTAGGGAGATGGAATTTAAAAAGCTTGAATTCTAAAGAGATAAGAAACTCAGACAAATGCTTTTGAGAGGTGGAAACTGAGAATACAGGAAGAGTCAAAACGTAGGGGGAGAAGTCTAACTCCAGTGACTGATTTGATTTAACTAGAAATCTATGTGGTGTGGCCAGAAGATGTTTAGACTTTCATGTTACAGTATTTTGACAGATACTGCTATGCCTGTGTATGGTCATTTGTCAGAAGAACAATTTGTAAACTGTGATACTAAGGATAGCAATGCTCAATGCTTATGAGCTTATTCCTGAAGATTACTAATTAAAATTTTGGACTTTAAGGAAGAAATCTAAGCAGATATTTGTAGAATTTGTGTGAGATAAGAAATTTTATGGAATCAGTGGTTTTGATGACTTAAGTTAATGAAAAGTAAGTTGAGAACCTGAGGAATACCATGATTATGAAGGAATTCAGAAATAGTATTCTGGTAAACCTTAACATTTACCGAGATGAACATCAAGTATCAAAGATCTGGGAAAACAACAGTTCTGGCTTGAGACTCCCATAATATTTCTCACTGTGTGGAAGTGGCCAAATGGGAATTCACAAGAAAATTGGATGAATAGAAGAGGTAGAAGGACACCAAAGTAAGAAGGGATAAAGGCTAGAAAACAGAAGAGACAAAAAGAAAATAGCATGGTCTATTATGGTCAGACCGGACACACAAAGGCCAATTGTTACAAGTTGAACAGGAGACTATTTAGCAAAAGAATCCTTAGAAAAGGGGCATCAAGAAAAGATTGTTTGAACTATCTATTAAAAGAGAAGTTGTTTCCTTAGAATCTATTAAAAGCGGAGAATTGACCCAGGACATTCAAGAATATTATTTCTCAGTTATTGATTAAGAAAATTAGACCAATGGAGCATGTGAATATTTTATTTTGAAAGGAAAGTTATTTTCTTTATCTTTCTAATCAAGGAGGAAAATCAATAAAAATGTTCAGAGACACGAGCAAGCCATTTGCTGATGCATAGCTGATGCAATTTTGTCTTCCAGAGAGATTAATGAAAGACAAAACATTAACTGGAGGTAGACATGAAGGTCTCAAATCTGTCCAGTTTAACCTGGGTCATTCAAAAATACTGACCTTAGACAGAGTTGTGGAACAACCAATAGAATTTTTTTAAAAAACTGAGACGGTACAGGCCATACATCCTGCATTGTTTCCTGACTGGGTTGTGATTAGATCTCAGATCCATAGCATCATACAGAAAGAAGAAAACCATGTTAAAAAAAGGGAGCTGACTTGGAAATTCAGTTATCGGGCGTAATATCAATGATTTAAATTTAAAGGGTGAAAGCAAAGAGAATGGGTCTGACATCTTTAGCCTATATTTTTAAATAGGCGTGTAAGAAACAGATCCTTAATGAAGAGTTATACTCAATAGCCTACTTAGAAATTGACCCTTCTTTCAGCCACCAACCGGATTCATTCCTCCCATCAATCAACCAGGTTGTACCCTCTACCTGGGTTCACTTATCCCCACCTTACCACTTTACCCCCCCCCCCCCCCTTTATCTCCAGCTCCCCTTATACCCACCCCCAGTCCTGAAGAAGGGTTACACCCAAAACATTGATTTCTCCACCTCCTGATGCTACCTGGCTTGCTGTGTTCTTCCAGCCTCCTGCTTGTCTACTTAGAAATTGAGTCAGAATCCAGTACCTGAGTGATATTTATTTAAAAAACAAAGTACTAATGAGGAAATGGAGACTTACTCAAATGCCAGCCAATAAGGAGCGGGAAGTAATCCATCAAGTTATACATCCATCTGATTATTGTAACAAAATAATGGCTCGCAAACTTCCAGTGGCTGATCACTTAATGAAACCTATGCCAAGATAGTAAAATATTTTATTGACGAGAATTGCATAAAAATGTCATAAACGTTTTGCAGACATGCCTTACATGTCAGGTAGTGAGGAAACTTCAATTATCAATTAAACCTGATCCTTTAACTCTAATACCAGCTTTAGATGAACTGTTCAGCAGGACTTTAATATATTGTACCAGATTTTTACATAAAACCAGAAATGGGAATCAGTATCATTTGACAATTATGGGTGCCTTGTTAAGATTTCCTGAAGCAGTACCTTTGGGAAAAATCGAGGCAAAGCTGAGTGGAAAAGTTAGTTCAACATTTTACAATATTTGGATTGCCCAAAGAAATACAATCACGTCAAGGTTCACATTTTGTGTCGCAAATGTTTGAAAAAATAATATGCAGCTCTGGACTAAAACAATTGACATTGTCAGCTTCATCCATAATCAGAAGGAGCATCAGAAAGTTGGTATCATACTTTAAAGACTGTGAATAGAGATAATTATCAGAAATATAGTAATGATTAGGATAAATGGTTCCTTTGTTACTGTTTACCATTAGGGATCCCCCTACTGAGTCCACCTGTTCACACTTCTTGAACTGAAGAAGGCGCATGAGATGAGAGCACCACTTAAATTTATTATATAGCAATTTATAAACCAAAGCTCAAAGATTATGTTTCCAACCTATGGCTTGAGTTTGAGTAAAAATAACCAAAGCATGTGAGTTATCCAAAAGGCATTTGAAAAATGCTCAATAAAACTTGGGAGATAAAACAAGCTGTAATTCAGAATTCTGTTGTCAGAAAAATATTAATGTTATTATTTGTCTCTGAGGAACCATTAAAAATAGAGTTCGCTGAACCTTATCAAATCAAAAAGAAAGTGATTGATGTAAATTATGCTATGAATGCTTCACACTAGAGGAAAACTGAGTGTAATATGGTAAACAGATAATGTGACAGAGAGGATAGTCAGGACAATGAAAACATGGGCAGTGAAATGAAAGTAACTGTGATTGAGAAATGAATTATAATTTGAACATACAAAATTTAATTTTCCATTAATCATATTGGATAATATGGAGGGGCTTAAAAAGGTTACAGTTTTTTTCTTATTTATTCATTTGTAGGATGTTGGCATCATTGGCTAGAGCAGCATTTAATACTCATTCCTAATTGTGCGGCGGCAGGTTAAAAATTAGTCATGTTGCTGTGGGTCTGGAGTTGCATATAATCCAAACCAGGTGAACATGGCAAATTTTCTTCCCTAAAAGATGTTTAATGAGCCAGATTTCTTTTGTTTGCAACTGAAGTTACATGCCATTAGGTTTTTTTTAATCAGTCCAGTAATTTATTGAACGTATTGTTCACCATCTGCCATAGTGGCGTTGGAACCGCTGTCTCCAGAACATCAGCTTAGTGTCCTGGATTACTGGTCCAGTAACATTATCACTATGAAACTACTTCCTCTGAATTTCCTGGAAAATTTTCAAAGTGATTTACAAAGGTTATTACAGACTTGTGAATTGTTTTGTGTGAATAGGCCACTTAACTGTCAGATAGCATATTGCAGGAAATGTGTGATACCTTGAAAGCTCCTACCCATATACTCTTCCAATCCACTGTTTACAACAACTGAATTCAACACCCAGAACAAAAGACACTAACACCTAACAACTACACAGTTGGTCAAACCATGTAGTTTTAAACAAAACAATTTATTTGCAAGATTACCAAATGGAACACAAACAAAAGAGAACAGAGTACTGAATAACCTTAACCTATCTGAAAACCCAGCAGACCATCCCAACTTAATGATGCTGTTCCAAATACTTGCAACAACCCCTATAAACACACCTTGGCACAAAAGGTAATATCAAACACATCAGAGAGAGTGTCGTCCTGTTCCCCCCCCCACCCCCCCCATCCCTCTGTGGAGGCAAAGTGCTCAGGAGATAGTATAGTTTTATCTCCTTCATCTTTATTCAGGCCTCTGGCGGGAGAGAGAATGATCGCCCATGTGCACAGAGACATGAGTTCTCATTTTTCTCTGGAAGAACAATTTCTCAATATTCATTTTACAGGCAGGAACATCCAGATAAGGTAACATAAATATTAATTGGGTGACCGTTACAATTGGCAAGCATCAACAGTAAAGATTAAGCCATCTGCTGTTACACAATGAATGTTCTTAACATTGTTAACTGGCTTCACATAACAAACACTTTTTGCCTTGTTAACTGACGTTACATACTGAATGCTACATCATCTTGTTAAATGGCTTTACATAATGACTGCTTTTCCACCTTGTTAACCCATTGCCCTTGCCTCCAGCACCCCATTGTTAACTAAGTTCTGATCTGATCTGAGTCATGCTCAGCTGAACCTCTTGTTTCACAAAACTCAGAACTTGACTCTTTCCCTGCCTGTTTATATCCGATACACATTCTCATTCCCTTGTTTTATCATTTCATGATAACCACCAAGATGGCACTACCAGCTTTGATAAGATTCTGACAGCCATTATTTAAGCAAGTTATTGACGCACGGCATACAATGATTAATACAACAAAAATTACTAGTCCGTAACAGTAAATGGAATTTGAAGAATCCTCCCATGTGGAAAAAGAAATTCACCAGTAAAGTTCTTAATAACCACTCCATCCCCTCCAAGTTGAGTGGACGCGGGCCAGTTCTCCTAAATCTTCTTTAGTAAGGTCCAACCTGAAAACTCAGTCTGTTCTTGCATCACTCCTCGCAGAAACCTGAATTCTTGAATAAGGGCAGTTAAATGCTTCACAAAACTGATGAGATTTCCATCCTTCCGGAGATGCTTCAGATAGAGGATGCCAGTGCATCTGAGCATGCAGCACAGCAGCTGCAGACAAGGTGAACGCAGCATTCTTTGTTGCTTCCTGCTCTGCTGATAAATGTAAGAAAGCCAACTGGCTGTTATGATGTTAGCTTGATCAGTGAACCTTCATATTCCTTAAATGATTGAAAGACCAGGTAAATCTCACATGGTTTAATATCCATAGGAACGCACTGACAAAAAGCATACCAACCTCCTCCTCACTTGTTAATTTCTTCACTTTCGCGCTCATGACTGGGGAGCTGATTGAATCTGTTGGATCAGTTTGTGGAGGGATGGGCGGTTGTCCGAAGGCATGCTTTACCTGTGAATGGAGAAGCTGTAGAGAAGATGTTAGCTGCTGGAAGTATCTTTGCATTTCCTGTTTCATTCCTTCTTTGCCAAGGTTATCAGTATGAAGACAGTGACACATTTAACTACACTAAATTGTGTCTGCCTAATTCTTTGAATTCTTGAAGTCTCTTACTCTGTTCAAAGTTTGTGAGAAGATTTGTAGCTCGGGTGCTCGTTGTTGTGTTTCTGTTCACCGAGCTGGGAATTTGTGTTGCAGACGTTTTGTCCCCTGTCTAGGTGACATCCTCAGTGCTTGAGAGCCTCCTGTGAAGCGCTTCTATGATGTTTCCTCCGGCATTTATCGTGGTTTGTCTCTGCCACTTCTGGTTATCAGTTCCAGCTGTCTGTTGCAGTGGCTGGTGTATTGGGTCCAGGTCGATGTGTTTGTTGATAGAATCTGTGGATGAGTGTCATGCCTCTCTTACTCTGTTCACTATTTATGACATTATCAAGTTTTATACAGTTCATAAACTTCTAAATTGTACTGCCTAAACAATTCAGGCAATTATAAACAACAATCGATGGTCGTAAAATCAAACCCTCAAGTGCCTCCATTCAGGTTATTCAAAAATTATTTTATTTTAACAAATTGATACTTGGATTATGTGAAAGCTGTCAGGAAAAGTATTTCAAAAGTCTGGAACAGGAAGAAAACAACAAAATGTTTCCGTGTTTTAGCAATTGAAGAGGCGGCTTCAGTTCAGATTTAAATCTAAAATATTCATGGGAAGCAAATGCAGGACATTTTAAAATCATTTCTCCAAATGAAGCTTCCCAAATAAAACAGAGCAACTTTGGTAGCGATCAACCTTCTTTGAGTTTGCAATATGAAGGGGCCAATGAAGTCTTAACAATAATTAACAGAATTTAAACAGCTCAGCCTCAAGTTCTGAAATTCTCTTGAATCTTAGCAAAGCTTCAAACTCAAAATATATTCTTTTTGTGAACGCTCTGCATTAAAAACACATCAGCAACGATATCTTAATACAATACTCTTATCTGGCTAAAACATGACCACTGACCAACTGTTTTTTTTTAAAAGCAGGCATTGTAGAATTTCAAACAAATCTGGCTCGAGGCACTCAATCAACATGTTTTAAGGTAACAAGTTTGATAATTTTGAGAAGGAGATAATGTTGTACAATTTTAATGCAAAAACAAAATCTGTCCCACTACACAGCCCACAAAACACATTGAATTGAGATCCTGATTCAAACAAGGCAAAAAAATTAGTTAACAGGTTTTTCTAAACCAGTATTTAACAAACCAAACTTTTTAAACATCAAATACACTCAGCATAGCACAATCTACATTGAAACTTTGCTTTTATAACCCAAGTATTAGTACAAACTTAATTTCAGCGTTTCTCGTTTTTTTTTTTGCATCCTCTCACTGAAGTTACACTAATAAAAGCAGGAAGTCCTCACAGTGGACCACATGGCGCTGCAATCCAAGCCACTCTCTTCCCCAGAACAAAGACCCTCAGAGCCTCAAATTTCATCACTCGGGATCTTTAACCCCTTTCTCACTTTACTCCTCATGAGTGCTCAAGCCCCACTTGAACACACAAAACTCAAATCCCAATTAAACACAGAGAGCTCGAAGCTCACTTAAACACAGAAAATTCGAACCTCAGCACAGTGCGGAGGACCTGAACCTCCAATCAGCCCACCCAGTAGACTCGAACCCCAGTACCTCACAGAGGACTTGAACTTCAACCAAAACACCCAGGGGACTCTAATCACAGTACCGCACAGAGGAATTGAACCTCATTTACAAACACACACGCACCCCACCCCAACCGGGGACTCTAACCCCAGTACCGCGCAGAGGATTCAAACCTCAACCAAACCCACCCCAGGGACCTTGAACCCCTGTATCGCTCAGAGGACTCCTACCTCTATCACACCACCCTCAGGGGACTTTGACCCCAGTACCGCGCAGAGGACTTGAACCTCAATTACACCCCACTCTCTCCCCCCCAATGCTGCGCAGGGAACTCAAACCTTGGCCTGACAGCATGCTTGTGAAAATTTGTTTCTCAACTGAACCAATTACTGTTCGAGGAATCCGTAGAATCAAGAGTGATCGAGTGCAGGGACCGTCTCCGGCACACAGGCATATCGAGAGAGACCAAGGTTTAAAATCTTACCTTGTGGGCCCGTCTGTCTCGAGACACCAATGTTCCGGGCGGCCACTGACACCATCCGATCGTAACTATCGGTTCGGATCCTGCCAACTACGCCATTATTGTCGTTCCATTTCCCACTCTCAGTCGAAGCAAAACGCTCAGAGACAATGTATAGTTTTACCTCCTTCATCTTTATTGTGGACCCTGGATGGTGACAGAATGATTGCCAATGTGCACAGGGATATGTGTTCTTAGTCTTCTTTGGAAGACCAGTTTCTAAATGAACTATATAGTCATTTTACAGGGAGGAGCATCCAGATAGGGCAATTGGTAATTAATTGGTTGTCCGTTACAAATCAACAAGCGTCAACAGTAAAAATTAAGCCATCTGTTATTACACAATGAATGTTCTTAACCTTATTAACTGGCTTCACATAATGAATACTTTTTACCTAATAAACTGACATTACATACTGAATGCTCTCTCATCTTGTAAAATAGCTCTACATAATGACTGCTTTTCCACTTTGTTAACGCGTTATCCTTGCCTCCAGCACCCCATTGTTAACCATAAGTTCTTATCTGGTCTGAGTCATGCTTAATTGAGCCTCTTGTTTCACAAAACTCAGAACTTCACTCTTTCCCTGCCTTCTTATACCTGATACGCATTCTCAAGAGGACCAGCACGGACCTGCTTCTTTGGGTCTAGCAGCTTTTCAACACTACTGCAAAAATCCAGAGCAACCAGAGAAAAGCTGAGTTGGGAGAACTGACTATGCCCCTTTCATTTTACATGTGTTTTTTTCATAAACTTGAAAGCCTTTTTCCTGAGGTAGTATCTGTTATCTATAAACAAACTGGCCCTAAAATTATTCAACTTTGAATTTTCGGAATCTGTGTCTTTTACGATCTCACTGGAAAAAAAACAAAGACGACATGACCTTGTTAACGAAATGGCCTTGTCACATTAGCAAAGTTGAGAAATGACTTTATCTTCCTGGATGTCCTTGCTACTTCATTCTGGTGACTTGTGCTGAATGCTTCACTGAATGCCAGTGCATTGTTTACTGCAACCAGGATGTCATACTTTGTGTCGGCAATTGGGAGGAATAGAGTATATGACAGCAGGTCATATACTCTCCAATGTATTTTCTTCTTTTTTCTCATAAGTAACCAAGCCACAAGGGAAAAGTGGCAGGATTTGGCGTGGTACTCAAACTCGACTGGGAATATGGAAGATATAGACTGTAGGGAAATAGCTGGTAACTTCTTGCAAAATGTCGAGATTACAGAGGAGGAAGTGCTGGATGTCTTGAAACGGTTAAAGGTGGATAAATCCCCAGGACCTGATCAGGTGTACCCGAGAACTCTCTGGGAAGCTAGAGAAGTGATTGCTGGGCCGCTCGCAGAGATATTTGTATCATCGATAGTCACAGGTGAGGTGCCGGAAGACTGGAGGCTGGCTAACATGGTGCAACTGTTTAAGATGGGCGCTAAAGACAAGCCAGGGAACTATAGACCGGTGAGCCTGACCTCGGTGGTGGGCAAGTTGTTGGAGGGAATCCTGAGGGACAGGATGTACATGTATTTGGAAAGGCAAGGACTGATTTGGGATAGCCAACATGGCTTTGTGCTTGGGAAATCATGTCTCACAAACTTGATTGAGTTTTTTGAAGAAGTAACAAAGAAAGTTGATGAGGGCAGAGCAGTAGATGTGATCTGCGTGGACTTCAGTCAGGCGTTCGACAGGGTTCCCCATGGGAGACTGATTAGCAAGGTTAGATCTCACGGAATACAGGGAGAACTAGCCATTTGGATTCAGAACTGGCTCAAAGCGAGAAGACAGAGGGTGGTGGTGGAGGGTTGTTTTTCAGACTGGAGGCCTGTGACGAGTGGAATGCCACAAGGATTAGTGCTGGGCCCTCTATTTTTTGTCATTTACATAAATGATTTGGATGCGAGCATAAGAGGTACAGTTAGTAAGTTTGCAGATGACACCAAAATTGGAGGTGTAGTGAACAGCGAAGAGGGCTACCTCAGATTACAACAGGATCTGGACCAGATGAGCCAATGGGCTGAGAAGTGGCAGATGGAGTTTAATTCCGATAAATGCGAGGTGCTGCATTTTGGGAAATCAAATCTTAGCAGGTCTTATACACTTAATGGTAAGGTCCTAGGAAGTGTTGCTGAACAAAGAGACCTTTGAGTGCAGGTTCATAGCTCCTTGAAAGTGGAGTTGCAGGTAGATAGGATAGTGAAGGCGGTGTTTGGTATGCCTTCCTTTATTGGTCAGAGTACAGGAGTTGGGAGGTCATGTTGGAGCTGTACAGGACATTGGTTAGGCCACTGTTGGAATATTGTGTGCAGTTCTGGTCTCCTTCCTCTCGGAAAGATGTTGTGAAACTTGAAAGGGTTCAGAAAAGATTTACAAGGATGTTGCCAGGGTTGGAGGATCTGAGCTACAGGGAGAGGCTGAACAGTCCGGGGCTGTTTTCCCTGGAGCATTGGAGGCTGAGGGGTGACCTTATAGAGGTTTACAAAATTATGAGAGGTATGGATAGGATAAATAGACAAAGTCTTTTCCCTGGGGTCAGGGAAGTCCAGAACTAGAGGGCATAGGTTTAGGGTGAGAGGGGAAAGATATAAAAGAGACCTAAGAGGCAACTTTTTCATGCAGCGGGTGGTACGTGTATGGAATGAGCTGCCAGAGGATGTGGTGGAGGCTGGTACAATTGCAACATTTAAGAGGCATTTGGATGGGTATATGAATAGGAAGGATTTGGAGGGATATAGGCCGGATACTGGCAGGTGGGACTAGTTTGGGTTGGGATATCTGGTCAGCATGGGCGGGTTGGACCGAGGGGTCTGTTTCTATGCTGTACATCTCTATGATTCTATGACTGGCAGATGATAAGCCTTATCGTGCCATCTTCTGCGTGGATATGTTAGTTCTTGAAATAAATTTTAAAAATGTACTATGCAAGCGTTTAAAAAGCTACCTACTATGACTGTTGGACTCTCAGTACTCTTGAAGCACTGTTGGTTTCTTGCTTGAATTGTGTGGAAAGTAAGAAATTAGTCATGCAATTTCTCAAGTCATTCATGGTGCAGAGGTCGGCTATTTGGCCCATTGAGTTCATGTTGGTTTCCTACTGAGCAAACCAATCAGTTCCACTTCACTGCTTTGGCTCTATACTTCTGCATATTTGTTTCCCTCGTGCATCCAAGTTACTTTTGAAATCATGAATTATATTTTTATAAACTACCTAGATGAGGGTGTAGAAGGAGGCTTACTAAATTTGTGGATGATACTAAGGTCAGTGCAGTTGTGGATGTTGCTGAAGGATGTTGTAAGTTACAGAGGGACATAGATAAGCTGTAGAACTGGGCTGAGAAGTGGCAAATGGAGTTTAATGCAGAAATGTGTGAAGTGAGTCACTTTGGAAGGAGTAACAGCAATGTCGAGTACTGGGCGAATGGTAAGATTCTTGGTCGTGTAGATGAGCAGAGAGATTTTGGTGTCCGTGTACATAGATCCCTCAAATTTGCCACCTGGGTTGAATGGGCTGTTAAGAATGCATATGGTGTGTGAGCTTTTATTAGTAGAGGGATTGAGTTTCAGAGCCACGAGGTCATGCTGCAGCTGTACAAAACTCTGGGCCGCACTTGGGGTATTGCTTACAGTTCCGGTCATTGCATTGTAGGAAGAATGTGGAATCTTTAGAAAAGGTTCATAGGAGATTTATTAGCATGTTGCCTGGCATGGAGGAAAGGTCTTATGAGGGGAAAGGGACTGAGAGAGAAGAACATTGAGAGGTGACTTAATTGAGTGTATAAGATAATCGGAGGGTTAGATCGGGTGGACAGTGAGAGCCTTTTTTCTAGGATGGTGATGGTGAGCATGAGGGGCAATAGCTTCAAATTGAGGGGTGATAGATATAGGACAGATGTCAGAGGTAGTTTCCTTACTCAGAGAGTAGTAGGGGCATAGAATGCACTGCCTGCAACAGTTGTAACCTCACCATCTTTTAGGGCATTTAAGTGGTCATTGGATAGACATATGAATGAGAATGGAATAATATAGGTTAGATTGGCTTCACATTGGTTTCACAGGGCGGTGCAACATTGAGGGCTGAAAGAGCTGTATTTGGCTGTAATGCTCTATATTCTATGCTTTATATCTGCATCCAACATCCTTTGTGCAGCTGTTTCCAGGCCCTTCCAAGTTCTTCCTCACATTCCATCTACATCTTTAATCGCAAGTTCTAAACCTGTGTCCTGAGACTTTGTCCTATTAGCAAATGAGAACAGGTCTTCACTGTCCGGCTTATTTAAATATCTCACAATCTTGTGTACCTTCTTAAATCTGTCTCTCTTAGTCTAAGGAGAGCAACCCCAGTCTTCACCAAGTCTTAAAGTGTAGTAACCAGGGCTGGACCCAGTTCACAGATTGAGGCTTTGCCAGAACCTCATATAAGTTGAGTTTACCTTTCCTGCTCTTGTACTCAATGAAGTCTAAGACCTCATTTGCTTGCCATGCTGTCAATAAGCCCAATAACCTTCAAAAGCAGCATCTGACGAGCAGAAGAATCGACAGTTTGGGCATAAGCCCTTCATCAGGAAGGTCCATCCGGATCTTGATCTCATTATAACATTGGTCTAAACATGGCATAAAGAGCTGAGCTCGAGATGGGAAATAAGAATAACTGCCCTTGATGTTCAAAGCAGTGTTTGATCAAGTGTGGTAGCAAAGAGCCCTGGCAAAACTGAACTCATTGAGAATTGGGGGATGATCTGTGCTTTTCCAGCACCACACTCTCAATGACATTCAGGCTTGGGCTGACTCAGAGAAAATGACATTCCTGCTACACAAAATACCAGGAAATGACCATCTCCAACAAGAGAGAATCCATTGCACCTTCATATTCAATGTCATTACCATCACTGAATCTGCCACTACCAACATCTTAGGAGTCGCTATTAGTGAGAAATTGAACCGGACTGGTAAAATAAATATGGTGGTTACAAGACCAGGTCAGAAACTGGGACATTTGAGGTGGGCAATGCACTTCCTGACTCCTGAAGACCTGTCTGACATTTACAAAGCACAATTCAAGTATTTGATGGAATACTGCACACGAAACAGTACTCCATTTCAGTGATGTGTCCCATCTACACGATGTATTGCGTGCTTTTCCCAGGACTGCAAAGTCAGCAGCTTTCAAACCTACAACTGCCATCTCAAAAATCATTGGCTGCAGAAACATGCCATCATAATATCTTCTCTAAGCCACTCCTCATCTTGAGTAGGAAATTTATCATAGTTCCTTCAGTGTTGCTGGGTCAACATTCTGGAACTCTCTCCAATGGCGTTGTGGGTGTACCTACAGCAGTTCAAAAAAGCAGCTCAGCAGCACCTTAAGGGCAACTGAGAATGGGCAATAAATGTCCCAGGCAGGGACACCATGAAGGAATAAAAAATTTAAGTTAGTTTTGGAAATAGGGTAATTAGCCATAAAGTAGTTTGACGACAATGGTTCACAAGTTTAAAATTCTCTCCGATGTAGATCAGCAAACATAGGGGTGAAGGGGCAATGAGAAAGGACCATCTGTTTCTCTTGGACTAACTGGTAACTCTTTGAAGAGCTGTCACAGGTATAGTGAACCAAATGATTTTATCCTGTGCCATCCAGTTCTGTAATATTTCCAGTTAGTCTGCATGAAGAGTATTTGCTTTAGCTGATTGCAGTTGGATTGATTTTCAGAACACTACAGGAGCAATGTTTATGGAGAAGGTGAATTGGATACTTCGAGTCTTTAATGAAAATAATTTGTCGTTCTTCTGGTGGCGATGATTTTCTTTTTAAGTTGCCCATAAATGGGAATGAGACATTAACAGGTTTTAGTAGCATTTCACTGACCCTATTCTCAAGTATTATGTGTATTCCAATTGAGGTGAGTGGGGAACATTTAGGAGAGAAGTGTAGGGAGGCTGGTGGGTGACTGGAACGCTCTACCAGTGAAGGTAGTGGGAGCAGGCACGTTAACAATGTTTAAGGTTTATCTTGATACACACATGAATTTGAGGTGAACAGAGGGATAGATACCATGCATGGGTAACACGTAGCAGGTCTAAATAAGGAATACGAAACGGCAGAAGCTTTGTGGGTCTGTTCCTGTGCTGTATTGTATTGTATTATTGTGTTGAATAGGTGAATCAGTGAATTGCTGTATCCTTTCTTTAGGTAATCTGGACATTTGGTCTAATTCTGAATTGCTGCTCCTCTCTTTCCAGGTGATAGCAAGTGTAATTTTGTTAGGTTGGAATTCTTTGCAATCTAGTATCCTTCTGCAGCTGGGACTGAGTTCAGTCCAGATGTTCTAACATCTCATTTCTTATTATTAAAATTTATGTTTTAGACAGATGAAGGAACAAAGTAAGAAGTTGGCCAACCTAAAGCACAAAGAACAAGTGGAGAAGAAAAAAAATGCCCAGTTACTGGAGGAGGCACGCCGAAGGGAGGATAATTTAGCTGATGACTCCCATCAGCTCCAGGTACAAAGTCCTGACACTCTGGTTTTAGTTGTAATTCAGCGGATTTTATGTGCTGCTGCAGCAGCTTCAGACATATCACTATTTCTGTGGCATGGAACCTTCTTACCTGCCACTTTTCAAGAAATTAATTACCCTGGCTCTCAACTGGGCTGAGAGAAAATATCCCTTCAGTATTGTGGAACATTCCATTGTTTGGGATTTGTTAAAACAAATATATTTCTGTCAGCTTATAGGAAGAACATGTCACTGTTGGCACTGAGCACTCTATTGAATTTGTAGTAAGTTAATTTTTCGAAAATTTTGCCGTAGTGTTCAGAGAAACTGAAACCATGACTCATCCCATGTAATGTGTAATGCAGATGTAAAAACTGTTTAAAGACCAAGACCATATTCTTTTACCAATATTACAGTGATACTTAAGGTGGCCAAGTGAATGCAAAACTTGTCTTCATATTGTTTCAGCAATTTTTGTTAATGTGTGTGATTTTCTTCCATGGATTTTCATGTTCCTACTCTGCAACTTCTATTAATCCTGTCAGTCCCTATCACCTGAGAACACTATTGTCCACTGACTCTGGGCTCTAGTGTATCCCTGCCTTCTTTCACCTTAGTCTTGGTACTGTTATTTCCTGTGACTGGGCCCTACGCTGAGGAATTTCCTCCATAAAATGACCATCCCAGCTAATTCCTTCTCTGTCTTATGTGATCTGAAATCCTTGGGATGATTTTCTTTGCAAATACAATTATGTAAATGCAAATTGTAAGTTATTGCAAAAACCGTATAAACAACGCAGTTGATTAATTTCATTTATTTTCAAAATGCAATAATTTTGCAGAAATTCAGAAACATATAGGCACCAAATTTTACTGTAGAGGATTTTGAAAAGCACGTTGTTCTAACATTCAAAATTTTATATTTTCTGCAAGGCAAGTTGCTTAATGTCTGTGAAGATAATGTCATAGAGATGGAAACAGTTCATCTGTTTTCCTTAGTGAACAGGGTAAGCAACAGGGTAAGCATCTACTTAACTGATAATCTTGAAGAATTGTGAATTAATAGCACAAAGAACAGTACAGCACAGGAACAGGCCCATTGGCCCACTGGGTCTGCACCAACACATGACAGCTCTCTAAACTAAAAGCCTCTTGTCTCTGTGTGGCTTGTATCCATCTATTCTCTGCCTATTCATGTAGATATCAAGATGCTTCTTAAACATTACTATTGTATCTGCTTCTACCACTTCTCTGGCAGCGCATTTCAGGCATTTACCACCCTCTCTTTTAAAAAAAAACTTGCCCCTCTCTCTCTTTTAAACTTGCTCTCTTTTACCTTATCACCTTGTAATAACCCTGGGAAAAAGTGTTATTCTATCCATGTCTCTCTCAATTTTGTGTGAGAAAGAAGTTTAAAGTAGAGCAGGTGAATTGAATGTTAAATCAGAAACAGGAAGAGAAGGGAGTGAAAAGAAAGTGAATTAAAAGAGAACAAAAGAGATGGATGGGATAAAACATTTTGAAAAGTATTCAAATTCAATATTTTTCAAACTTCCAGTAACTACAAATCTGAAGGAACAGTTAATTTTGGCAGTAGTTAACATTTAAGAGTAAATGCAAAGTTGCTATAGTACTAGAGGACCATAGGGCTGCTCTCTCATTGGAGAGTGACAACTAGCGGTGAGTGTAACCTGAAGGTTACCATGCCTCATATGAGGGGAATGGATGAACCTGCACTGTTGACATCATTCTTCAAGCTAACTGAGCTTTGTTAAAAGTGTATTTACACTGCAGTGGACGTGCTGAAGCAACTTAGTTCTTATCTATCACAACACACAGCAACCTAAAACTACTAATCGATTAACCAGACACCGATGCCATTTTTATGAAGCCTTATTTTGAAAAGATTAGAATCAGATGAGGGTGGATAGCTGGAGGGTTCTGGAGCTGGATAAGATTGCAGCAGTAGGGAGGGATAAAGCCATGGATGGACTTTCCATAAGACCATAAGACATCGGAGTGGAAGTAAGGCCATTCGACCCATCGAGTCCACTCCGCCATTCAATCATGGCTGATGCGCATTTCAGCTCCACTTACCAGCGGTCCCCCCGAAGCCCTTAATTCCTCTAGACAACAAGAATCTATCAATCTCGGCCTTGAAGACATTTAGCGTCCCGGCTTCCACTGCACTCCGTGGCAATGAATTCCACAGGCCCATCACTCTCTGGCTGAAGAAATGTCTCTGCATTTCTGTTCTTAAATGACCCCCTCTAATTCTAAGGCTGTGTCCACGGGTCCTAGTCTCCTCGTCTCCTCGTCTAACGGAAACAATTTCCTAGCATCCACCTTTTCCAAGCCATGTATTAATTTGTATGTCTCTATTAAGTCTCCCCTTAATCTTCTAAACTCCAACGAATACAATCCCAGTATCCTCAGCCGTTCCTCATATGTTAGACCTGTCATTCCAGGGATCATCCGTGTGAATCTCCGCTGGACACGTTCCAGTGCCAGTATGTCCTTCCTGAGGTGTAGGGACCAAAACTGGACACAGTACTCCAAATGGGGCCTAACCAGAGCTTTATAAAGTCTTAGTAGTACATCTCTGCTTTTATATTCCAACCCTCTTGAGATAAGAGACAACATTGCATTCGCTTTCTTAATCACGGACTCAACCTGCATGTTTACCTTTAGAGAATCCTGTACTAGCACTCCCAGATCCCTTTGTGCTTTGGCTTTATTAATTTTCTCACCATTTAGAAAGTAGTCTATGCTTTTATTCTTTTTGCCAAAGTGCAAGACCTCGCACTTGCTCAAGTTAAATTCCATCAGCCATTTCCTGGACCACTCTCCCAACCTGTCTAGATCCTTCTGTAGCCTCCCCACTTCCTCAGTACTACCTGCCTGTCCACCTAACTTCGTATCATCGGCAAACTTCGCTAGAATGCCCCCGGTTCCCTCATCCAAATCATTAATATATAATGCGAACAGCTGTGGCCCCAGCACCGAACCCTGCGGGACACCGCTCGTCACCGGCTGCCATTCTGAAAAAGAACCTTTTATCCCAACTCTCTGCCTTCTGTCAGACAGCCAATCCTCAATCCATCCCAGCAGCTCACCTCGAACACCATGGGCCCTCACCTTGCTCAGCAGCCTCCCGTGTGGCACCTTATCAAAGGCCTTTTGAAAGTCTAGATAGACCACATCCACTGGGTTTCCCTGGTCTAACCTACTTGTTACCTCTTCAAAAAATTCCAACAGGTTTGTCAGGCATGACCTCCCTTTACTAAATCCATGTTGACTTGTTCTAATCAGACTCTGCTCTTCCAAGAATTTAGAAACCTCATCCTTAATGATGGATTCTAGAATTTTACCAACAACCGAGGTTAAGCTGATTGGCCTATAATTTTCCATCTTTTGCCTTGATCCTTTCTTGAACAAGGGGGTTACAACAGCCATCTTCCAATTATCCGGGACCTTTCCTGACTCCAGTGACTCTTGAAAGATCTCAACCAATGCCTCTGCTATTTCCTCAGCCACCTCTCTCAGAACTCTAGGGTGTATCCCATCGGGGCCAGGAGATTTATCAATTTTAAGACTTTTTAACTTTTCTAGCACTATCTCTTTCGTAATGGCAACCATACTCAACTCAGCCCCGTGACACCCTTTAATTTTTGGGATATTACTCATGTCTTCCACTGTGAAAACTGACGCAAAGTACTTGTTAAGTTCTCTTGCTATTTCCTTATCTCCCATCACTAGGCTTCCTGCATCAGTTTGAAGTGGCCCAATGTCTACTTTTGCCTGTCGTTTGTTTCTTATGTACTGAAAGAAACTTTTACTATTATTTCTAATATTACTGGCTAGCCTACCTTCATATTTGATCCTCTCATTTCTTATTACACTCTTTGTTATCCTCTGTTTGCTTTTGTATCCTTCCCAATCTTCTGATTTCCCACTGTTCTTAGCCACTTTATAGGATCTCTCTTTTTCTTTTTTACATTTCCTGACTTCCTTTGTCAGCCAAGGTTGTCTAATCCCTCCCCGGTTAATCTTTCTTTTCTTGGGAATGAACCTCTGTACAGTGTCCTCAATTATACCTACAAACTCCTGCCATTTTTGCTCTACTGTCTTCCCGGTTAACCTCTGCTTCCAGTCTATTTTAGTCAGTTCCTCTCTCATGCCCTCATAATTACCTTTAGTCAACTGTAACACCATTACATCCGATTTTGCCTTCTCCCTTTCAAACTCCAGACTGAACTCTACCATATTATGGTCGCTACTTCCTAAGGGTTCCCTTACTTTAAGATCTTTTATAGAGTCTGGTTCATTGCAAAGCACTAGGTCCAGAATAGCCTGCTCTCTTGTGGGCTCCATGACAAGCTGTTCCAAAAAGCCATCCTGTAAGCATTCCATGAATTCCCTTTCTTTAGATCCACTAGCAACATTATTTACCCAGTCCACCTGCATATTGAAGTCTCCCATGATCAATGTAACCTTGCCTTTCTGACATGCCTTCTCTAATTCCCGGTACATGTTGCGTCCCTGGTCCTGACCACTGTTAGGAGGTCTATACACAACTCCAATTATGTTTTTTTTGCCTTTGTGGTTCCTCAATTCCACCCACACAGACTCCACATCATCCGACGCTATGTCATTCAATACCATAGATTTAATTTTGTTCTTAACTAACAAGGCAACCCCACCCCCTCTGCCCACCTCTCTGTCTTTTCGATAAGTTGAAAAACCATGGAGGTTTAACTGCCAGTCCTGACCCCCCTGTAACCAAGTCTCTGTGATGCCTACTGCATCATAATCATTCACTATTATCTGTGCCATTAGTTCATCGGCTTTGTTATGAATGCTACGAGCATTCAGGTAAAGTGCCTTAATGCTAACTTCCTTATCATTAGAGATGTTGGAAGTCATATGTCCTAAGTTATCCTTGCTTTTTACTGTATTCTCAGTCTGCCTCAATTTTAAATCCGCCTGGAAACATGCTATCCTGCTGCTTATCTTGCCATTTACCTCCATACTCCCTGTCACTTTCACTTTCCCTTCCCCCCCAACTCAGAAGTTTAAAGTCCTACTGACCACCCTATTTATCCTCTTCGCTAGAACATTGGTACCTGATCGGTTCAGGTGGAGACCGTCCCAATGGTACAGATCCCCCCCCTGTTCCAAAACTGATGCCAATGCCCCATGAAGTGGAATCCCTCTTTCCCACACCAATCCCTTAGCCACGTGTTTACTTGCCTAATTTTCTTGTTCCTATGCCAATTGGCACGTGGCTCGGGCAGTAATCCGGAGATTATGACCCTTGAGGACCTGTGCTTCATAATGCCCAAACAGGTCCTCCACCCTAGTCTTGCCTATGTTGTTGGTACCAACGTGGACCACAACAACTGGATCCTCCCCCTCCCGCTCCAATATCCTTTCAAGCCGGTCGGAGATGTCTCGCACCCTGGCACCGGGCAGGCAACACACCATGCGAGACTCCCGATCCGGCTTGCAAAGGATACTATCTGTCTCCCTAATTATAGAATCCCCTATAACCACTACTTGTCTATTAGCTCCCCCCTCTTGAATGGCCTTCTGCACCATGGTGCCTTGGTCAGTTGGCTCATCCTGTCCAGAGCCCTTTTCCTCATCCGAACAGGGAGCACGAATCTCGTACCTGTTGGACAAGGTCAAGGGCTGAGGCTCCTCCACTCCTGAACTCCGGTTCCCCCTACCTGCCTCACTTACAGTCACACTCTTTTGTGCCTGATCACTAGCTGAATGTGAATTACTTAATCTCCCAGGTGTGACTGCCTCCTGAAACAAAGCATCCAGATAACTCTCCCCCTCCCGGATGTGCCGCAGTGTTTGAAGCTCAGATTCCAGATCATCAACTCTGATCCGGAGTTCTTCCAGCAACCAACACTTGCTGCAGATGTGGTCACTGCCGTTCACAATGGGATCAGCCAGCTCCCACATCATACAGCAACAGCACATCACCTGCCCAGCCATCTCTGCTTAGTTAGTTAATTACTTACTTTGTACAAGTATGAGTTAGAATACCTTTTGATACCTTTCTGCTATAGTTTTTTTTTACCCTAAATAAGGACTTGATGTATACACACACAAAAAAAACGAAGTAAATTTTTAACTAGTCCCTGGTAAAGAAATAAAAATCCTTACCTTAAAAGAAAAAGCAGAGTAGTTAAGAAGGTTAGAGGAGGAAGGTGGGTGGGAGATACTACAGGTGTAGAATCTCGGGTTTAGCCGCCTTCCTGACTTATATACTCACTTTTCCTTCCCGGCTGCCCCTCTGCTTGCCGTCACTTCCTCTGCTGCTCCCGCTCTTTCTGTGGAGAGAGAGTAAAAAAAAAACACACCGCTGCCCGCTACAGGTAAGCAATTTTAAAACAAACTGTCTTACCTTTGCTGTAGTCTCCCGGGTTCGCTTTTACTTCGACGCTGCTCCCACTCAAAAAATCAAGGATGAGAATTTTTAAATTGACATATGGATGAACCAGGAACCAATGTAGATCAGCAAGCACAGGAATGAGATTTGATGAGAATAAGGACATGAATAATAGAGCTTTGGATGACCTCAGGTTTATGGCGGATACAATATTGGAGACTGGCCAGGAGTTCATTGGAATAGCTAAGTTCTAATGTAAAAAATGACATGAATGAGGGTTTCAGCAGTAAGTGAACTGAGACAGGATAGTTATGGAGTTGGAAATAGGTAGTCTCGGTGATGGTTCAGATCTGTAGGAGAAGCCCATCTCTGGATCAATTATGTGAACAAGTTTGTGAAGCACCTGGTTTGGTTAGATAGTTGATGGAGTCAGTAGCAAGGAAATGGAGTTTGTCAAAGAAACTGAAGAAAAATGCTTCCTTCTTTCCAACATTAATTGGAGGGCATCTTTGTTCATCCACTACTCAATGTTTGATAAGTAGATTGATAATTTAGTGACAATGGAGAAGTCAAGAGAATTTGTAAACAAGGTGTAGGAGGAGGGCATTCAGCCCCTCATGCTTATTCTGCCATTCATGACTGATCATGACTGATTTGATTATTGCTACAAATCCACATTCTCACATACCCTTGATAATGTTCTATCCTCTTGCTTTAAATGAATCTATCTACCTCAGCCTTAAAAATAATTTGAAGACTCTGCTCCCACCATCTTTTTAGGAAGAGGACTCTCAAACTCTCTGTGAGGGAAACAAATAACTTCGTTTCATGTTTACCTTTATTTTCAGTTTTAATCTGATTTTTAACAGTCTCCCCTAGTTTTGATCCTTCCATAAAAACAAATAATTTCTCCACATCCAAACTATCAAGATCCCTCAGAATCTATGTTTCAATCAAGTCACCTCTGATTCTTCTATTTCCAAAGGATACAAGTCTGTCTCCTTTTTTATATGATTAAATTCTTGTTTGTGCCATCATCTCCCGAGATTTGATTATTCTTATGCAATCCAAGCTATTTTATTAAACTCTTCCATAAACTTCTGCCCATGTCTTAACTTGCACCAATTTCTGTGACATTCCTGGTGGAGCATTGCCTTAATTTTTACTATTCTTATTCTTCAAAATTCTTCCGTGGCCTATTGCGCCTCTATTTCTATAATCTCTCAACTTCTCAACCCTTGGATAATTGCACTTATTTAATTCTTGTGTTTTGAGCATTCATGATTTTTTAATTGTTCTGCCATTAGTTCTCATGCCTTTGGCTGCTTCGACCTGAAGCTGGAAAAATCTTTCCCAAAACTTCCACCTCTGATCCTCACTTTCTTCCCTATAGATGTTCCTTTAAAACCAATCTCTTCAACTCAGCTTTTGGCTATCTGCCTTAATATTGTTTTAAACTCCTTGGAGTATTTTATCATATTAATGGTGGTATATAAACGTAAGTTAAATTCTTTAAAGGTTTTTTAAAAAACGTTCAAGAATATTTATGATGCAAGCACTAGATGCTTTCTCATATTGTGATGCATGTGAGGATTCTGTGTAACTGTGAACATGTTGTGAGAGACATTCATCCAAGTGGAAAGTAGTCAGCCTATTTGGGAAAGTGGATAATACTGAAATACGTTTTGATGGCTCCTGTTTCTTGGGAACCAAATTATGTACACAGCTATTACCTGTTCTGGACTGGTTATTTTATAAGGACAAGAATATTATGGCATGTGATGCACAGTACATTATGTTGCTTGATTCTTTTAAGGCCACAAATTCTAATTGCTGTTAAATGACCATTACTTACGTTCATGGAGTTTGATTGCTATTCAGCTACTTGTATAAAATAAATGTTGTTGGTAAGACATCTCAATTTCTAAACTTCTGTGGTACATTGCATGACGTAAGTGTTTGTGTAGAAATATAAGTAGGATGATGAACTGTGTCAAGATACACAATATCTAAAACACAACTGTAGGGTAGTGAAGAAGGCATTTGATATGCTTGCCTTTATTGGTCAGTACATTGAGTATCAGAGTTGAGAGGTCATGTTGAGGCTGTACAGGCCATTGATAAGGCCACTTTTGGAATATTGCATTCATTCTGGTCTCCTTGGTATAGGAAGTATATTGTTAAACTTGAAAGGGTTCAGAAAGGATTTTCAAAGATGTTGCCAGGGTTGGAGGGTTTAAGTTATAGGGAGAGGCAGAATAGGCTGGGGCTTTTTTTTTTGAGCATCGCAGGTTGAGGGTTGATCTTAATAGAGGCTTGTAAAATCATGAGGGGCTTGGATGGAGTGAATAACCTTTTCCCCAGGGTAAGGGAGTCTAAAACTAGAGGACATAGGTCCCTTTTAAATCTTTCCCCTCTCAACTTAAACCTGACGGGCAACTTTGTCACACAGAGGGTGATGCTTGTATAGAAAGAGCTGCCAGAGAAATTAGTGGAGGCTTGTACAAATACAAGATTTAAAAGACATCTGGATGGGTATATGAATAGGAAGGTTTGAAGGGATGTGAGCCAAATGCTGGCAAATGGGACTAGATTAATTTACGATATCTGGTTGGCATGGACAAATTGGACTGAACATTCTGTTTCCGTGCTGCACATCTCTATAACTCTAAGTCGAGCCTGTTGAATATTTTGTCTTCCAAGTATTAGTATAGTAAACCTACTCTGAACTATTTCTAATTATTTTAAATTCAGCCTTAAATAAGGCGACTAATGCCAACACAGTATTCCAGAGATGGTCTTATTAGAACCCTGTATAACTTAAGCATAACATCTCTACTTCTGTACTCAATAACCCTCTCAACAAATAATCATATTCCATTGGCTTTCTTAATTACCTTACTGTACTTGAATTCTAACTGGCTGCAGTTTATGCATTCGGACACACAGATCCCTCTGCATTTCGGAGCTCTGCAGTCTCCCCATTTAGATAATATGCTTATTTTTTATTCTTCCTACCAAAATGGACACTTTCACATTTTCCCACATATTCATTTTGTCAGATCTTTGTCAAATCCCTTTACCTTTGTAGTCTCCTTATGTTTTCATATTAACTTAATTTCCTAACTGTCTTTGTGTCATCAGTAAATTGGCAGCCATACCTTTTTCCCTTCATTTCAAGTCATTTATATGAATTGTAAAATGTTGAGGTCCTAATAACAGTCACTGTGGCACACCACTTGTTCCATCTTGTTAACCTGAAAAAGACCCATTGATCTCTGTCCCTATTCACTGACCAGTCTTCTCTCCATGTCAATTACCTCTAACCTATGAGCTTTTATTTTCTGCAATAATCTTTTGATGTCGCACTTTTTCAAAAGCCTTCTGGAAACCTAATTACAGTGTATTCACTGATTCCCCTTTATCCGCAGCGCTTGTTACTTCTGCAAAGAACTCCAATACGTTAGCTAAAGGTCATTTCTCTTTTACAAGATTATTTGATTCTACTTGATTACCTTGAACTTATCTCCGTGCCCTGTCATAACTTCTTTAATAGTAACTTTTATTAATTTCTCCATCGTGAGTGTAAAGCAAATTTTCCTGCTGTTTCCTGCTTTCTGTTGCCTTCCTTTTTGAATAAAGGAATTACATTTGCTATATTCCAATTTAATGTGTCTTTCTCCAAGTCTAGAGAGTTTGGAAAATTGAAACCAACACAACTGTCTCAATCAGCACTATTTTAAGACTTCAGGGTTTCTGTCAGGCAGTTTTCAACCTGTAGCTCTGATTATTAACTCATTACCACTTCTCTGATTTGTAATTTTCCTGAGTTTCTCCCTCCTTTCATTTCCTAATTTATAGCTGTTTCCGGGGTGTTATTTTAATGAATCCTGACGGAAAATTCCTGTTCAATTTATCTGCCATCTCGTTATTTTCCATTATAAATTCTTTGTACTGTATGACAACGTTCACTTAGTTAACATTTAAAATATTTAAAGAAACTCTGAGAATCTGTTTTTCTATTTCGAGCTCAAGTTCTTTTGTACTCCAGCTTTTCTCTCATTGTTTTAATCCCTCACTTTTTAAATATTTTGTCCAATTTATTGACCCGTAGCCTAACTTTGTACAATTATATGCTTACCCTTTCTATTCGTTCTCTAGTTAACCATGGATTGTGGGTCTGTGCCATGAATTATTCTCACTGTTTGGAATGTATCTCGTATCTTTGGAAATGTGTCCTTAAACAGAGTCTTCGAGATGTACAGCGCGGAAACAGACCCTTCGGCCCAACTCGTCCATGCACGGTGGCACAGTGGTTAGAACTGCTGCCTCACAGCGCCAGAGACCCGGGTTCAATTCCCGCCTCAGGCAACTGACTGTGTGGAGTTTGCACGTTCTCCCCGTGTCGGCGTGGGTTTCCTCCGGGTGCTCCGGTTTCCTCCCACAGTCCAAAGATGTGCAGGTCAGGTAAATTGGCCACGCTAAATTGCCCGTAGTGTTAGGTAAGGGGTAAATGCAGGGGTATGGGTGGGTTGCGCTTCGACGGGGCAGTGTGGACTTGTTGGGCCGAAGGGCCTGTTTCCACACTGTAAGTAATCTAATCTAATATCCCAACCCAATCTAGTCCCACCTGCCAGCACACGGCCCATATCCCTCCAAATCCTTCCTGTTCGTATACCCATCCAGATGCCGTTTAAATATTGCAGTTGTTCTAGCTTCCACAACTTCCTCTAGCAGCTCATTCCACACACGTACCACCCTCTGCTGTTTGCCACGACAGCTCTGTTAACCTATCCTTTAATCTAATTTGCCAATTAACTTCAATAATTGCCCTTGTTGTAAATTGTAAAAAGTATGTTTGGGCCACTCTTCTCTCCTTCACACTGAATGTAAAATTCAATTCTATTAAAGTTGTTGCTATTGAGGCCATCTTCACCATGAGGTCATCAATTAATCATATTTTGTTGCACAATACCAATTTCAGTATGGCTGCTCTCTGGTTTGCTCCAGAATATGCTGTTCTAAGTATCTTGAACGCATACTATAAGTCTTCATCTAGGTGATTCAGAGAATGTTTACTAGTCTGATGCGTGAAATGAATGGATCATCTCATGAGGAAAGATTGGATAGACGAGGATTGTTTCCACTAGAGTTTAAAAGAGCACGGGGGTGACAATATTGATTTTTAACATAGATGTGGACTATAAAGTAATTGCCCAAAATATGCTGGTGATGTTGAAGAAAGGAATTGTTGGGGATAATATTGTACAGAAACCTCTGACAGGAAAGACAGTGGAAGTAGATCATAGAATCCAAACAGTGTGGATTCATCAAGTCCACGTTGACCCTCCAAAGAGGATACTACCCAGACTCGCCCCCCCCGTTCCCTATCTCTGTAACTCTGCATTTCCCATGGTCGATCCACCTAACCTGTACATTTTTGGACTTGGGAGGAAACCCACACAGACACGGGGAGAATATGCAAACTCCACAGTCAGTTGCTTGAAGGTGGGATTGAACCTGGGTCCTTGACGCTGTGAGGCAGCAGTGCTAACCACTGAGCCACTGTGTTACCCTTATGAAGTGGCAAGACCGCACTGTGATTGCAGTGCTCCAGAATACCATTTCTTTTAGACAATTTTAACATTGAGTAGTTTTTATATTATTTCTACCCCACCCTCCCACAAAAAAAATTGTAGGTTCCATTAAAAAAAACTTAAATTGTATTTAATGGCAACCTCTAAGTATTAAGGACTCATTTCTGACCACATTGCTGTCATTAACATTAGTTTTATAGGTTGTTGCTGCAGGGCAATACAAATTTAATAGAAACAGAAAGTTAAGTTTAGATTTCATACCATTGGAATTCCCAGGACTGTATAAATAAAGCTTGAACAGTTTTCATGTATTGCTTGGTATCCCAAGCCAGGCCACCATTAGCCTTGCTTTTCCACAGATGCTAATTTCATTCTGAGCAATACAAATCCTTTTTCTACCAAAAATGAAGAAATTTGTTTCTTGTTTTTATTACAGTTCTCAGTCACTTAACATACCATTGCTGTTGCAGTTTTAATAACATGGAACAGCAGGCATAACATCATGCTGTGGTAGTGGATCAAGAAAATCTGATGTAAAGCCACACTAACGTGACAACACTGTTTGAAAGGTGATCTTCAAATTCCGCTCAGACAAAGCAGCTCCTGAAAAATTCAGGGGAAAAATAAACAGAAACAAGTTTGATGTTGGATTGACAGAGATTGGTAGCAGATTGCTGTAAATGTCAGACAGACATTGGTATGAATTTATTTCTGTAAATAGCATATTAGATGTCAACAGATGAAGCAATAAGACCAGATGCAAATGTAAGCTGTTACATCAACTCAGCAGAGAGTGAACTATGATATTGATTGAAAAGTCAAGGATATGCCTTTGTGAGATCATATGTCTAGATTTCAGTCATTGATCATGCAATTTTGCACTCTTGCATTCATCAGGTGTATATAACATCACTTATATTTTTCATGACGTGCATTTACTGAATATGTGTAAACACATTATATGCTCAGCACCAGTAAATACTTTTGCACACCCAGATTCATAAGTATTCGCAAGTTTTGTATAATTGACATGTTTAACCATTAGACTTTAATGTATAAATGAAGTGACATGACAGTACTAGGTAGGGTCAGTAGATAATGACCGTGAATGGAGGATGAAACGCATAATCTGATCAGATGTACCCTCGAACTCTGTGGGAAGCTGGGAAGTGATTGCTGACCCCACTGCTGAGATATTTGTATCATCGATAGTTACAGATGAGGTGCCAGAAGACTGGAGGTTGGCTAATGTGGTGCCACTATTTAAGAAAGGTGGTAAGGACAAGCCAGGAAACTATAGACCAGTGAGCCTGATGTCAGTGCTGGGGAAAGTTGTTGGAGGGAATCCTGAGGGACAGGATGTACTTGTATTTGGAAAGGCAAGGACTGATTAGGGATAGTCAATATAGTTTTGTGTGTGGGAAATCATGTCTCACAAACTTGATTGAGTTTTTTGAAGAAGTAACAAAGAGGTTTGATGAGGGCAGAGCGGTAGATGTGATCTATATGGACTTCAGTAAGGCGTTCGACAAGGTTCCCCATGGGAGACTGATTAGCAAGGTTAGATCTCACGGAATACAGGGAGAACTAGCCATTTGGATACAGAACTGGCTCAAAGGTAGAAGACAGAGTGGTGGTGGAAGGTTGTTTTTCAGACTGGAGGCCAGTGACCAATGGAGTGCTACAAGGATGGTGCTGTGTCCACTACTTTTCGTCATCTCTATCAATGATGTGGATGTGAGCATAAGAGGTATAGTTAAAGTTTGCAGATGACACCAAAATTGGAGGTGTAGTGGACAGCGACGAAGGTTATCTCAGATTACAACTGGATCTTGATCAGATGGGCCAATGGGCTGAGTGGGAGATGGGATTTAATTTAGATAAATGTGAGGTGCTGCATTTTGGAAAAGCAAATCTTAGCAGGACTTCTCCACTTAATGGTAATGTCTTAGGGAGTGTTGTTGAACAAAGAGACCTTGGAGTGTACGTTCATCGCTCCTTGAAAGTGGAGTCGCAGGTAGATAGGATCGTGAAGAAGGCGTTTGGTATGCTTTCCTTAATTGGTCAGAGTATTGAGTACAGGAGTTGGGAGGTCATGTCGGAGCTGTACAGGGTATTGGTTAGGCCACTGTTGGAATATTGCATGCAATTCTGGTCTCCTTCCTATCAGAAGGATGTTGTGAAACCTGAAAGGGTTCAGAAAAGATTTACAAAGATGTTGTCAGGGTTGGAGGATTTGAGGCAAAGGGAAAGACTGAACAGGCTGGGGCTGTTTTCCCTGGAGTGTCAGAGGTTGAGGGATGACCTTATGGAGGTTTATAAAATCATGAGGGGCATGGTTAGGATAAATAGAGAAAGTCTTTTTCTTGGGGTGGGGGAGCCCAGCACGAGAGGGCATAGGTTTAGGGTGAGAGGGGAAAGATATAAAAGAGGTCGAAGGGGCAACGTTTTCACGCAGAGGGTGGTACATGTATGGAATGAGCTGCCAGAGGAAGTGGTGGAGGTTGGGACAATTGAAACATTTAAAAGTCATGTGGATGGGTATATGAATAGGAAGGGTTTGGAGGGATATGAGCCGGGTGCTGGCAGATGGGACGACATTGGATTGGAATATCTGCTCGGCATGGACGAGTTGGACCGTAGGGTCAGTTTGTTTAAAGATAACTGTTCAGTTCCTTGTATCTGCACACATCAAACAGTATATACTATCATGTTTATAACCTTATTGGAATGCATTGATTTCTCATTAATTCCGCCCTCTGACAACATGGTGTCAAAAAGCAACAGCAGATCAACAGTCCAGTTTAAACTGAAAGTAATTGAGATTGCAAACTAGACAAATAATTATGCAGCAATGGAGAATTTGAGTATTGGAGAAAACAAATTGGACATTGGACAAATGTGCCTATGTAGTTTAGGAAGTTTAGCTTAGAAAATTGTGTTGTAAAATACATCAATGACACTCACCAGAATAAAGTTTCATATTCTCACGTCCATGCTCTGAAATGAACATTGTGGATTTCAAAGCCAGTCCTGTATGGTATACCAGACTTAGTAAATACTGCAATAGAAGATCAAAAATTCATCAGTCCTGGGAGAACTTGATTGCAAACTCATCACATTTTAGCCGGTTATAGTCAAATGGAGAAATAATGTATACAGATGCCTATGTTATGAACATGGATGAGACACATGAATTTTGACAGGGTCAAATAGTGAGAAAGCCGTATTAATGAAGACGACTGCCTGTGACCATTCTGTTGTTGTGTGTGTCTGTTGATACATCGCATAAGGCACTGGTGATACTCGAGAAAATTCATCCCATTGAAGTAGTCGTCCATGTTCACAAGATAGGATGCATGGATAAAGATGGCTTGAAAATACAGATAAGGAAAGATTGGAATTTCCAACTGGAAGGGTTACACAATGATAATCAGTCTTCTCATCTGGATCCTCTTCATATTGCGCCTTATAAAAAATGTTGCTAAAGTTAGATTGCAAGACATGATATTGTAGTGTTTCCTGATGGGTCCAACCAGCTTTGATCTATCATTGGATGTCCATCTAAACAAGCCCTTCAAAGATACTATGGGAAAAATTTAGAAATACTGCATGATCAGAAAATAGAAGAAATTCATAATGGGAGGCAAAGTACAGGCTCCAACATTAGCAAACCTGTGTGAATGGGTTGTTGAGGCTGGAATGAAATCAGAATGGTGTGTGACAGCAATTCATTATAGAAGTGCGGAATATCCAATGGAGTTGATGGGACAGAAGATGATCATTTTTAGAATGATGTGGCCAATGATTGTGAATAAATATAATGTTGTTTGTTCATGTGATGCAATTTAAGAAGCATTTAGTAGCTTCTGAAAGTGAGAAGGGTCATTTTTATGGATTTTAATGCATTTCTGCTAAGTAATGTTCTTTTCAATATTGTGATTAGAAACTGAACTCATTAATTTGAACATGGCTATTGTTTTTGAACTTTATGTATTTAATGCACATGTTAATATCTATCATCTTAGAGGATATTAATTTTTAAATAAGAATTGAATAAGTGAAACCAGTTTCTTCTCATTTTTTGCTACTTTTGGGGACGGGGTTGCCTGGAATAGTCTCTGCCGCAGCTTAAGTACCATCATAAGCACTCAGATAATGAGATGATTGGAGAGAATGGATTTCACCCCTTTGAAATATTGGAGAGAATGGATTTCACCCCTTTGTGCAAATGTTTTGTGTATTCCCTCATGAACCATTTCCATTTTGGTCAATCACAAGACAGGCACAGCAGTAATGCTTGATATCTTCAGGGATGCTTTGAGGAGACCCCTGAAGTATTTGCGCTGTACTTCTGTGTGTCTTCTGCCATAACCAAATTCACCTTGGAGCAGTTGCTTTAGGAGTCTGGTGTTAGGCAGATGAATAACATGTCCTGACTAATGGAACTGATATTGAATAATTATTGCCTTAAATCCCACTATATTCGTTTAGAATTGAATACTGCATTTTAACCATAATTCTTGCAACTGGATTTGGATGATCTCTCAAAAACACCTCTAGTGAAACCTCTCCACCTGCTGTTGGATGTCAGTGTCTGAAATGTATGTACAATGCAAGGATTAATTCTGCCCTGTAAACCATGAATTTAGTCTTGGGTTTGAGATCCTGGTTCTCAAATGTTCTTTTCATAAACTGAAAGTTCAGCTGTCACACTGGAGGCAGTGCTGATTTGGTCATGTGCGCTTGCCTTCATCAAAAGGAAATTCCCAAAATAAACCAAAAACAGTTCACATTTTCTAAGGTAGTGCCAAAGGTATTGTGTTCAGGGAGCTGATTGGTCGAGGATGTTGGTTTTGAGTGTTAAGTGAAGAGTATGTTTCTCATACCATTCAGAGAAGGAATTGACAGAGGTACGGAGCTCAGTTCTTGAGTGAAGACACACACTGATGTCAACCAGATATTGAAGTTTAAATGATTCTGGTTTTTGAATTGTTTGTTGAATTGGCTTTGGAACTAATATGTAAGAGTGTTGAATGCAATCAGGTACTCTTTAAGCCTTTCACTTTCTAAAACAAATTGACATGGTGGACTGACTTAAAAGATGCCATACTCTTCCTCAGTGCTACTTATTATAGACTACTGCAAATCTTCCAATTACCGTCCTCACCATGAGGCCTCCAGGCTGCATGTCTTTATAAAAAACGATTACAGTAATGGTTCAGCTTAACGTATATAAGGAAGGGAGGATTCCATTTATGAGTGTGAGAAAGTTTAAGACTTCTTTTAAATGAACTTGAGAAAATTGACATTTGATATACACCTCTGCACCTTAAGCACTATTAGCATGGGTTATTCACTATATATGTGATGAATTCAACTACCTTGCAAAATCTCTTGAAATCTTGACAAATTTAAATCTGTCATTGTATTGTATCATGTGCCATAAAACATTTCAAAAAAGACTTGACCTAGTGTACAAGGATACAATAAAATTACAGAAGTAGTCGTATTGGGTCCTTATTGTAAAGATTCAGTAACAATCATAAATGATTTTAATCTACATATAAACTGGAAAAATCAGATGGCATTCGACTTGGTATTGTGTAATCAGGGATTTATTAATTATTTCCAAGTGACAGCGTCTCTAGACAGCAGTGACAGCAATATGATTGAATTTTACATCCAGTTTGAAAGAGAAAAGAGTAGATCTAAGACTAGTGTTTTAAACGTTAATCAAGTCAACTGTGTGACAAGAAAGCATTGGCAGACATTTATGGGGATATTTCAGAATGCTCACTATCTCTTCTGTTAAGAAAATTCAAAAGGGAGCATCCATCACCCTTGGTTAACTAAACAAGTTAAGGAAAACATAAGAACAGCAGAGAATGATGGAAAGGTTAGTCAAGATAAAGAAATTAGAATACAAGAGGAAGCTCTCCAGAAATGTAAAAGTGGATAACAAGAGTTTCTGCAGGTAATTAAAAGGGGAAAAAACAAGTAAAATGAAAATTGGTTCTCCAAAGAGTGAGATTGGAACTAAAAGAGAACAAGAAGATAGTAAATGAAATGAACACATTTTTGTCTACATTATACAGAGAACAACATAGGTTTCACTAAGACCTGTCAATCAAGCGGTAGAAGGTAAAAACAAGCTTGGTGAAATTACAATCACTGGGAAACAGTAGTCAGCAGAATGATGGACTCACAGCCTAACAAATCTCCAGGTCCTAAAGGATTTTATCCTACAATCTTAAAAGTAGTTAATGAGGTGCAGTTGCATTGGTGTCAATTTTGTGAATCTCACTAGCTTCTAGAAAGATTAATCAGACTGACAAGTAGCAAATATAATTCTCTACTCAAGAAGAGAGAGATGCAGAAAACAGGAAGTTATAGGCCAGTTTGCTTGATATCTGTTGAGTTGAAAGTGCCAAAATCAATCATTAAAAAATTTTAAAGCTGGGCACTTCAAAAAAAAAATTAAGGTAATTGAGAAGAGTCAGCATAGTTTTATTAAAGTGAAATTATATTTAACCAATCTGTTAGAGTTCTTTGAAGCACACATAAGAAGTTATTGTGTAAAATAGAAGCATACAGTGTAAGGGGTACATAGTCGCATGGTGGAGGATTGGCTGGCTGGTAGAAAACAACATTATGCATAAATTGATTTTTTTTTCATTTGCAGGATATGACAAATGAGATCTTGCAGGGATTTGTGCTGGTGCCTCAGCTTTTTCCATATTTTCTAATCAACCTGTTCAGAGATGTTATTACACACTTTCGGAGCAGGTGGGACTTGAACCTGGGCCTCCTGGCTCAGTCCGATAGCTAAATTGGCAGATAACACAAAGACGGGTACAAATTATATTGTGAAGAGGCAGTTGTAGACCAATCTGGATAGGTTCATTAATAAGGCAAAAATCTGTCAAATGGAGTATAATGTGAAGCTGGAAACTGTTCGATTAGGCGGGAAGAAAAGTTTATCTTAAACAGAGAATGACTTCAAGGCAACGTAAGTATTCTAATTTGAGTCACAATAATTTAGTATATGTGTATTTCAAATAATTAACAAGGTTAATAGTATGCTATCCATTTATTACAAGAGCAATTGAACACAGAAGTAAGAATATCATGCTTTAGTTGTGGAGGGCATTGGTGAGACCACATCACTATCACATTCTTCCTTAGGTAAGGAGACAATAAGGAAGGAAGTTAATACATTGAAGGTGATTCAGGGGAGGCTTACTAGATTAATACCTGGAATTAGCATGTTATATTATGAGGAAAGGTTGTTTAGACTGTGGTTTAGAAGAATGAGGGGTGGATTGATTGAAGTATATCAGATTTGTGAGGTATTTATAGCAATCTTGACATATAGATATGAAAATGGTTTCCTCTTGTATTGAATCCAGAACTAAGTTCTGAAAAAGAGTCATACTGAACTCAAAATATTTACTGTTTTTCTCTCCACAACTGCTGCCAGACCTACAGAATTTCTCCAACATTTTGTTGTTATTCCTGAACCAAGGGGCGTTGTTTTAAAGTGAGGAATTTTTTCTGAGGTTTGCGTGACTTCAAATTTTCTGTCTCAGAAGGTAGTTTATTTGGAGTCATTGAATATTCTTAAAGCTGAGATAGATTTTTGTTCGGCAAGGGAATCAAAGTTTATTGAGAGCATATGGATGTGGAATTTGAAATGTAAACAGATCAGCCATGATTTTATTGAATAGTGGAGCAAATGGCCTACTCATGCTCCTTAATCATATCTTCATACAGGTAGATTGATGTTGATGAAGAAAGTGTAACTTTGCGTCTGCAGACATTTCAATTATCTCTCATTAATGTAATGATATGAAAGGGTGATGTCCAGCAAGCTATCATTGGTAACTTGTTCCTAAGTTTGCATGTACTTTTTGCAATCTTGGAACTTTTTGCACATGTTCCAATATTTTATCAGTGGTAAGAAGTAATAAAATATTTAAAGACTCAGCTTCAAAAGAATTGATATAGAAATAAGGTTGGGTTTTTGTATTTTTTAAACTCTGAAATACTTAGAAGCGAATCTTTCTGGACTTGGAACAACTGTGCTTAGGTGGTGAGTCAAGAATGGTTCAGGTTTTGTAATATTTCAATTGAATTCATGTTGCCATTTGAACTAATTTTCATAATATGGGTGTGAAGAAAATTGTTAAAATTGAGGATGAAATGAGAATAGCTTGGAAGTTATTTTGAAGGGCATGAATTTTACCTTATTGCAAATCTGTGTGCCAAGTAATATTCCTCAGCTGAAGCAGAAGATTGGATTCTTTTGTATCTGGACTTTGCAAAGTAGCTCTGAACCTCAAACAAGATCATTACAGTGAAAATATATATTCCTCTTCCTCCTTGTGAGAAATCTCCTCATTTAGATGTTACTTATTTATTTGGCACGTAATAGAAAATAATGAAAATGCAAAAGAAATCTATTTAATCATTGGATATATTTTAAAGTTGTGAAAGTATTTTGCTGTTGGAAGGCACTTTATCATTCGAACATTGAAGTAATACCAAAATAGAAGGGTCAGTTAAATTTGAAGAGTTATGTTGAAAATTACAAAATTATTCAGATAAAATATGCAAGTTGGCAAATGAATGACAAGGGGAATGTAATATGGTCAAATACAAAATATTGCATATAGGAAGAAAACTGTGCAGCAAAATACTTCATGATTGTTGCAATAATTATAGATAAAGTTGAAAAAGATATTGTTCTGGTAGGCTCCAATCAACATTTCAAAATTTACACATTAACTAACAAAACAAAGAGAACATGAGCAAAGTAAGTAAAACAGTAAACTATAAATGTGGAGAATGAAGCTCAAATGGTTTTCTCTGGTCACAAAGACATGAGAAATTTCAACAAAGAGAAGAGTTCTTATAAACGTATATAAGATCAGTAAACTGGCAAAACGAACACTATTTGTGGAAAAAGTCCTTGGAGATGGACAAGGCGCATCAGTTCAAAGTAGGAAAAGGAGATAAATATAGGACTGTGCCAGGAAATTTCTCTCCAGACAAAGAATGATCAGCATAGTCTTATGTGCAGAGCAATGCACCATAAAATCTCGGGAATTGAAATAAAAGCTATGTGCTTTGACTGTTGTAAAATAAAGTCTTTCCAGATCGATAAATTAGTAAAGTCACATTAACTGTCGTAAAATAGTTTCCTGTAATGGAATATCATTCTGAATAAAAATGATCATAATCTCCTAAGTTCAGGAAAATAATACATTTCAAGGGTATAAATAGAGAGAGTTTTTTTTTATCTTCTCTGAACGTAAACTTTAATTTCTGTTTCTTATCTTTGCATTGACATCTCATCATTCCTCTAGGGATTCTATTATTAAATGCCTTAATCCAGATCAATGTTTTTTGTGTTTCTTATGTCAATCATAAATTATTAAAATATTTGCAGTCGCAGCTTCAAATGTCAGGTCTAGAAGCATGTGGCCTATTTATATCAGAGCTTCACCAAAACTATCCAGACACGTAAGGTGGAAAAAGGATGCAAATGGTGTCTTCTCTTAAAGCTGTGATGATTAATCAACATTTTGTTTGCAGGCTTTTTAGACACCATACCATGTCATGAGCCTGCATTGTCATACAATTTCATCAGTCATTCCTTGCACTCTAATCTATGTTACAACCTTGGAATATCCTGTTTCCCTTGGTTAAACCATTGGTAAACTGACAATATTTGAACTTGAAGCCAGTAAGACATCTGCACCTTTCTGAAGCATGTTGTGTTCTTTATTGAGACATAATACAGGTTTCCTGAGAACTATCTGGAAGACTCCAGAAGCATATAAGTTTGACAGTTACACATCTGAAAGTATGTGGGGAGTTTTGATGGTGGAACAAATGTTAATGTAAAATATGTGATGTAACTTCTGGTGGCTTAGGTGATGAAGAGCAGCTCAGACCACACTGATTCTCTGAGGTAGAAAAATAATCTCTCCAGTCTATCTCTTTGGTTGCAAGAATTATGATGTGTGTGATGCATCTGAGCTCAGTTGAATTTCATCATTGCTGTCTGGTATTTGAGGGAGATGTAGTGTTTGATACCACTCTGTTGTTGTGCATGAATTCCGATATGTGTCAGAAACTGAATTCAAGCTTTGAGTGACAAATATCAATTTCACATAGGAATTAAAATAGAAACGCCTCCAAGCTATTTGCTGCCCTTAACTGTGTGTGATGTGGAAGTGCCAGTGTTGGACTGGCATGAACAAGATCAGAAGCTTGACAAAGGACTAGTGCCTCGATTTCAAATTAAACTGTTGAACTATAACCTGGTGTTGTGACTTCTGACCTTATCTGCCTAAATTAAATCAATATTTCAATAGATGGGTGGTGGGAGATTTACCTGCCATTTCTTTTCAGTATATATTTAATATTAGTTGATGGAGGCAAAATATCCTGTCAATCTTTTCATCTTATTTGGTTTTGAATATATGCACTCTTTCATCAGAACCACAAGTATTCTTTTAGTGCCAACAAGCTACTGTAAGGATAACAAGGTGAATAGACTTCCATCATTCGTCTCTTTCTAGACCAGTTGAAACTATGCAAACTGTTCAGGGTGAGTTGGTGCTTTTTAAAATTTTCTGTTTGGATAGAATTATATTGTTTCCATATTTGACTTCTATATTGTGCTCCATTTTGTGTTCTGTTATGGAATATTTATAAAAGATAAAGTTGTCATAGTTTTACCAGACCACAGAGATGAAGTGATGGTGGTTTAACCTGAGGGTCGCCACGTCTCAGGCAGTAGGAGAGATTGAGAAGGAGAGTTCTTCATGGTAATCTCAGCTGATGCGGGAATTGAACCCATCGCACTATATCATAAAGCAGCTGTACAGGCAACATAGAAGCAACGGATTTAACAGGCAAGGAGAGGATCTGGGCATAATGTGAAAGCCCTGAAAAGTGGCATCGAATGAGAAATTTGACGTAATTCCATCCACTTTCTGGGATAAACTGGGCAGTTTGTGAGGTGAGTCTCTGCAGAAGGTTACTGATGACAAATGACTTGTTGAAAAGGCTCAAAGATGTAAATTAATAATTTTCTGGTCAGAAACTAAAAAGATTTAAAGGATTTATTGAAGTTGCTGCAAATAAGGATGATGGAAACTGAGAGAGTGAATGATTTCAAAAGGAAGTTAGAGAGAAGTAATCCTTTACAGCTTCAGAGATGAACCAAGACAATCGGATTGACTCCATTTCTATGTAGAGTTTCAGCATGAATGCTATGGTTGAATGCCTGTCTTCCGTAAATGAATGAATTACTTCTTTCAGCCTGAAATCATTAATTTGAAAGTTAATTGCAACCTTTTGAGGTTATTTTCAAGGTATCATGGAAGGATACCCACCTGCATCTGACATTTCTTGCTGTCAGTTTTCACTGCAGCGCAGAAACAACCTGTAGAGGAGTGACCTTGACCTCAGAGGAGCATCAGTCACAAAAGTAGCAGCAGGAGCAATTACAAGGGCAACAGGAGGAGAAGGTGCACCAACATCACCTCCATCAGCTGATTTAGGAGTCAAATGTAGCTCCAAATTCAGAGGGACAGGGATTCTCCTGCTCAAAAGAGACAATTCCCTCTAGTTCAGTGCATATAGGCTCAGAGTGATCTGCTTTTACCCATGAAAACAAAAAATGCTGGAGATCACAGCAGATCAGGAGAGAGAGCACGTGAGCTAACATTGAGTCTAGTTGATTCTTCATGAAACCTACTTTTTAACAAATCATGCACTATAATCAACGTGGTCTATGAATTTTAACAAAACATTTTACAGAATCCCATGTGGCGGGCTAGTTAAAGAAGTAAATGCCAAGTGTGTGTGACAACTTGCATTCAAATTTGACTTGGCAGGATCAAAAGGGTAATGGTTAATTTGGATGTTTGCTACTTGAAGGCTGTTGCTTGTAGAGTTCTGCAAAAATCGTTACTCTGAATTTTTGTAGTCTGTAACAATGATTAGACTTTGCAGAGAGGATGATAAAGAAGTTCATAAATAGTTCAAGAAACGATAATATTTATCATTGAGGAGGAAAGCTTTAAATTGCAGGAAGGCATAGATGGTGTGGGTTAATGGGCAGAAAAGTGGAAAAGGAACTATGTAAACATTTAATAAAAATGCATGGGCATCTGCATATAAGGAAAGGTTGACGGGCTCGGTCTATCCTCGAAAAACATGATTGATTTATTGTCGCGTGTACAGAGGTACGGTGAAAAGCTTTGTTTAAGAGCAGTGCAGGCAGATCATAGTAGGCAAGGTTGTACAAATCAAAAAGATTTAGACAGAGGCATAATGGTTACATTGCACAGGGCGTGCGCAAGGTGAGGTCAGCATTAGCAAGATCAACATGATTTGAGGTTAGAGAATCCATTTGTTAGTCTAATAATGGCCAGGAAGAAGCTGTTCCTGAACGTGCTGGTACATGTCTTCAGGCTTCTGTATCTTCTGCCTGATGGAAAAAGTTGAAGAAGATCATTACCAGCATGCAATGGCTCTTTGATGATGACAGCCTTTCTGTGGCAGCATGCTGTGTAAATGGAGTCCATGGATGGAAGATTGGCTCCCATGATGGTTTGGGTTATGCTTCTGTAGTTTCTTACTGTCCTGGGCAGAGAAGTTGCCAAACCAGGCCATTATGCACCCGGACAGTATGCTGTCAATGGTGAGGGTCCTTGGGGACATGCTGAATTTCTGGAGCCACCTGAGGAAGAAGAGATATTGTCGTGCTTTCTTGAATGTTGCATCTACGTGGAAAGTCCGGGCTCGTTATCGTCACTCTTAGGAACTTGATGCTCTCGTCCCTCTCAGCCTCAGCTCCGTTGCTGAGGACATGTTCTCCTTTCCTTCTTCATTTTACTGACGTTGAGAGAAAGAGAGATTGTTCTCATTTCCCCATGTCAGCAAAGCCTCTATCTCCCTTCTGTATTTTGACTCATCACTGTTAGTTATCCATCACACCTCGGTAGTATCGTCAGCGAGCATGTAAATGGCATTTGTTTGGAATTTGACAACATACTTGTGGGGGTACAGGGAGTACAGTAGGGAGCTGAGGATGCATCCTTGGGGAGTACTCCAGTGTTGTGTTATCGTTGAAGAGGTGCAGTTAGCTATCTTCCCTGATTGTGGTCTGTGGGTCAGAAAGCTGAGGATCCAGTGGCAGATGGCGGAGCTGAGACCAAGGTCTTGGAGTTTTGAGATCAATTTGGAGGGGATAATGGTATTGAAGGCGGAATTGTAGTTGATGAGAAGGAGTCTGACGTAAGTGTCCTTGTCCAGATGTTGCAGGGATGAGTGCAGGACTAGGGGTATGGTATCCACTGTGGAGCTGTTACATTGTGAGGTAAATTGTAGGGGATTGAGGTAGGCTGGGGGACTGGAGTTGATGTAGGCCATGACCAGAATCTCGAAGCACCTCATTATTGAGTTCATAGTCACTGAGTGGTAGTCGTTAAGGCACATTGCATGTGCTTTCTTAGGTACGGGGATGATGGTGGTCTTCTTGAAGCAGATGGGAACTTTAGCTTGCAGGAGGGAGAGATTGAACTTGTTGGTGAATACCTCCACCATTTAGTCCGCATAGGGTCTGAATGCTCAGCCAGGGACACCATCTAGGCTTGTCGCTTTCCTTGGGTTGATTCCCAGGAAGACCAATCTGATGTCTGCAGCAGTGTCCGAGGGAACAGGGCTGTCAAGGCAGATGTCACAATGCTGCTGGCAAACTGTTCAAACCGAGCATATAAAGCATTATGCATGTTAGGGAAGGATGTGTCTTTGTCCACTATCTTGTTCTGCTTCATTTTGTATCCGTTGATGTTGTTTAGCCCTTGCCATAGGGAGCAGGAGTCTGGTAGGTTTTGGGCCTCTAACTTGGTCTGGTACTGCATCTTGGCATCCCTGATGGCTTTGTGGAGGTCATATCTAGATTTCCTGTATTAGTCTGATTCATCAGAATGGAATGCTGCACATCTGGTAGGGAGTGGTTTTCCTGGTTCGTCCAAGGTTTACAGTTGGGCAACACTCAGATTGACTTCTTTGGTAAGCAGTCCTCCATGCATTTGCTAATGACGTTCGTGATGGTGGTGGTGTACTCATCTGTGTTTTCTGCTGAGTACTTGAACACGGTCCAGTCCACTGATTCCGAGCAGTCCCGGAAATGGTCTTCCACAGTCTTGAAACCATTGTACTTCCTTTTCTGAAGGCTCCTCCGTTTCAGTTTCTGCTTGTAAACTGGGAGGCGGACCGCATTGATATGATCTGGTTTTCTGAAGTGCGGGCGGGGGATGGAGAGGGTAGGTATCTTTGGTTGTGTAGCAGTGATCCAGAATGTTTAGTCCTCTGGTGGGGCAGGAGATGGGTTAGTGGTACTTTGGCAGCACTCCTTTGAGGTTAGCTTGCTTGAAGTTGCCAGCCCCAGTGAATAGGGCCATGGAGAATTTTATTTCTACAGTGTTTGTGACAGTGTAAATCATATCTAGAGCATACTTCACATCCGCAAGGGGTAGTATGGAGACTGCTGTCAGGATGGCAGAGCTGAATTCTCGCAATAGGTAGTATAGACTGCATTTTTCTGTAAGGTATTCTAAGCAATGCCTTGTCGGGGTTGCTATGTCCGTGTATCATGAAGCATAGTCCACTGCCCTTTGCCTTACCTGAGGACGCCATGTGGTCCATGCAATGTATGGAGAACCCATCAACTTGTTGGGCACAGTCGGGAATGGCAGGGATGAGTCAAGTTTCTGTGAAGCAGAGCATGCAACAGTCTCTCAGTTCCCTATGGTAAGTAAATCTAGATCTGAGTTCATCCATTTTGTTTTTGATAGTCTGTACATTTGCTAGAAGTATGCTGGGGAGAAGGATCTTGAAACCGCGTTGTTTCAACCTAACTTTTAGGCCAGCATGACAGAGTATATTTAAAGGTCTTAATAGAGAGAATGTTTCCTCTTGTGTGGAAGAGAATAAAAGATGCTGCAAATAAAAAATAGTTACCAAGGAGTAGTGTGAAGGTTGGACTTGCTTCCACCAAGAGTTTTTGAAGTGAATAGTATTTAATGTTTTTAAGAAAAAGAGAGAGAAGCACATGATGGAGAAAGCAATATAATGACAGAGGTTATGTTGATAGAAGTGGATGAGGAAAGATGCCCAAGTAAAGTAAAAACATCAGTGTGGACTGTTTGAAGCTAATGACCTGTTTATTTGCTGTATATCCTATGCAATGCATTTGGCAGGTGCAATGAGACCTGGGAATATGCCGTAAATAAAAGAATACTAAGTAATGTGCGGAAACAAAGGGACTTTGAAGTATTTATCCTTGGAGAGATAAAGGTGAAAAGACAGGTGAAGAAACTGGTCATAAAGGAACATACACTGATGATGGGCGATTTAGTGTTCATGTATCTCTTACAAGGATCGATATGGAAGAGGAATCAGAGGTGACATAGTCAGTGTGGTCTGCAGAGGAGGAAGAAGTGATGTACTTGTAATTCCCATCTGTAATTAGCCTTAAGAAAATGCTGGTGAGCTGCTTTTGTACTACTTGTGCCTATAAGTGGTAGGTACACTGCTACGAGAAAGAGAATTTCAGGAATTTGATCTTGCGACTGTGAAGGAACAATGATATAGTTCCAAATCTTGGAGAGGAACTTGCAGATGGTAGTTCTTCCATTCATCTGCTGTCTTTGTCCATCTAGGTATTAGAAGTTCTAGATTTGGAGAGTGCTGTCAAGGGATCCTTAGTAAATTGTTGCAATTTAGCTTATTGATGATTCGGAGATGCCGGTGTTGGACTGGGGTGTACAAAGTTAAAAATCACACAACACCAGGTTATAGTCCAACAGGTGATGATGAAGGAGCGTCGCTCCAAAAATTAGTGTGCTTCCAATTAAACCTATAATCTGGTGTTGTGTGATTTTTAGCTTATTGATGGTACACACGGTTGCCACCATGTGTCATTGATGAAGGAAGTGAATACTTAAGGTGATGGATGGGGTTCCATTCGAGAAGATTGCATTGTGCTGGTGGTGTTGAGCTCTTTGTTGTTGGAGCTGCACACATCCAGGCAACCGGAGAGAATGCCATCACACTCTTTTCTTGTGCCTCGTAGCTGGTGAACAAGTGAAAGGAAGTGAGCAACTCCCTGTGTAAGTCTTACCTGCTTTTCACCAATGGAACCCCCATGAAATTGACAGTGGTGGATTCTGCAATGTAATACCTTTGAATGTCAAATGGTGGTGACAAGTTTCTCTTTTGTTGGAGATGGTCATTGCCTGGCCCTTGTGTGACGCAAATGTTACTTGCCACTTATCAATCCAAGCCTAGACATTGGCCAGATTTTGCTGCATGAGAAACTAATTGCTTCAGTATCTGAAGAGTTACAAATGATGCTGAACATTGTGCAATCATCAGCAAACATCCCATTTCTGTCTTTATGATGCAAGTGTGGTTATTGCAGAGGCACCTGAAGATGGGCTGGAATACTCTCCTTGGGAACTTCTGCAATGGTTTCCTAGGACTAAGGTGACTGACAACAGCAACTGTCTTCTTTTGTGCCAGGTATGACCTGAGCTAATGAAGTTTGCCCTGATTTCCTTTGACTTAATTTCACTGGGATTCCGTGATGCCACACTAGGTTAAATGCTGCCTTGATATCAAAGGCTGCCACTCTCACTTAACCTCTGGAGTTATATGCCTCTGTGCATGTTTGGACCAAGGCGACATTTGATATCAGGAGCTGAATGGTTCTGACACAAGCCCTGCTAAACTTGGTTGTGCGCGTTTTGTGATTCATGCATGAAGAACACCCCCCCCCCCCCAAAAAACCCTGATTCCTATTTGCTGCAACTTTTCTGCAGTCATTCTTCTTAAACAATAATGGGCACCTCTTATTTTTCTGCCAAAATATTTAACCACACATTTTCTCATTATATTTCATCTGCCTCAATTTTCTTTATATAATAGAGCAATAAGCTCCATGTTCTCTGTTATTGCTGACACAATGTTGTCTTTTATAGAGTGACTTGGTTTAAGATTTGACATTCAGCTGGCTTTCTGAAAGAATGGATGTGCGGAATGTTTCCCTCCACGCTTTTCAAAAAGGTTCTGACAAAAAAAGACTTGCATTTATATTGCACTTCATGATCTCAGGATATCCCAAAACATTTTATAGCTAAAGAAGTACCTTTGAAGTGTAGTCATTGTTGTAAAGCACAAAACATGTCTATCAATTTGTGCATAGCAATCTCCCACTAATCAACTTTAATCAGTGCAATCTTTTACATTCACATTTAACACCTCATTTGAGAAAGCAATACTTGACAGTGCAGCTTTGTACCGCACTGGAGTCTCAGCCCAAATTTTATGCTGAAATCTCTGAAATGGAATTTGAACGCACAACCGTCTGACTTGGAGGCAAATCGTGTTTAGCTCAATGACTCATGATTGTTCACAGATTATCCATATATATTTCAATTAACGCTTAAAATAAACAGGAGCGGTGGACATATTCACCCCCAAATCCACAAAGAAATACTCAGTTAATGAGGAGCCAGGAAAGCCTGACATCCCTGAGCCAATGAATTGCTTCTAAATTAATGTGGAATCGACAGCTTACGGCTACATGTGTTCAGGGGTTGCTATGTATAAAATGAATTGGATATACATTTAAATAGGAGGGAAAAAATAGCCTGTGAGGAAACATCAGGGGAGTGCAACTTTTGCCAGCTCCTTCAAAGAGTCAGCACAGACACAGTGGACTGCATTTTATGCTTTATGATTCTGTGAAATGACTGGTAGATAGCTGCCAAATCCTGATGAGAAGCTGGTAACTTATGAAGTTCAGGTAATTTTGATTTGTTTGTGGTTAATAATGTTTGACATTTGAGGTTTTGTGGCACTTCGAATAATTTATTCAAACTGGAAATCACCCAAGGATGAGAACAGGACATTGGGAAGAGAATAATGTTTTAATGAGGTGGCTTTCACGCAAGTAAAAAAAGACTAATTTTGGGTATCTTCAGGGAGAAGCTCCAAATAGTTCTTTCTGTGCCATGTGAGGGGAGGTTACAGTAACATGTAATATAAGAATTCCTGCCCCCCCAGGAACTACAGTCTATAGCTGCAAATATTCTAGTACTTGACAACAGCAATTAAGGGGGCATTTGAGACCAAATGTAAACTCGGCATGTTTCACCAAGAGAGTCATAGAGATGTACAGCCTGGAAACAGACCCTTCAGTCCAACTTGTCCATGCCAACCAGATATCCCAACCCATTCTTGTCCTACCTGCCAGTATCCAGCCCATATCACTCCAAATCCTTCCTATTCATATATCCATCCACATGACTTTTAAATGTTGCAATTGTACCGGCCTCCCACCCTCTGCAGTTCACCAGCTTCTCCACCAACCTGGTTTACTGTAACCAGTGCTCCTGATGTGGTCTTCTCTACATCGGTGAGACCAAACGTACACACTGGGCCTGTTTCACCGAGTATCTCAGCTGAACCCACAGGGGCCAACCGGCCCTCCCAGTCACTGCCCATATTAATTCCCCTTCCCACTCTCTTTCCAACATGACCATCCTCGGTCTTCTCTGTTGCCATAGTGAATCAGACCGCAAATTGGAGGAACAACACCTCATCTTCCGTCTGGGCAGCCTACAGTCCGGAGGACTCAACATTGAGTTCGCCAATTTCAAATAACTTCCCTTCGCATCCCCCGACTCCCTTCCCAGTATGTCCCGCCCTTCCATTCCTCTGATCGACCTTTCCTTCCAGCTACCAAGTGGATTCATTCCTCCCATCGACCAATCAGTTTATACCCTCTACCAGGGTTCACCTATCCCTACCTCTCCACCCTGCTCCTGCTCCCCCTCCCCCACCCCCCTTTATCTGCAGCTCACCTTACACCCATCCCCAGTCCTGAAGAAAACTTGCATCTGAAATGTGGATTTCTCCCCTTCCGTGATGCTGCCTGGCTTGCTATGTATTTCCAGCTTCCTGCTTGCCTATCTTGGATTCCAGCATCTGCAGTTATTTTTTTTGTCTCTAAGAGAGTATGCTGGCCACTGTCCTCCAGTTACCTGATGAAGGAGCAGCGCTCCAAAACCTTGTACTTCCAAATAAACCTGGTGGTGTGTGATTTTTAACTCTATCACATTGTAAATAGTCAAAAAACATTTAGCTGCACATCCTTTACAACATGCTTCAGGTCAGGAAGTTATTAACTGCATATTATAAGAGTTTTTGCCAATTTATCTAATTGGCAGTCATAAATTGAAAACCTCTTCCTCTGCTTCAGCAGGGCAATGTGGGAAGATCACAGAATTTTGATTATGATGAATACAGAAAGAACATGGAAAATCTTTAGGTTGACAGCGACTGAGAGGGACATGGTTAACAAATATGATTCTTAGAGGTTTTTTCCAGCATTTTCTGGGTTTTTTTTGAGATTTCCAATATCCACAGTATTTTGCTTTTATTCTGATGCTTAATTTCAGCTGTCTGCTGCGAGCTGATTGTTTCATTTCAGTAATTCATTTAATGTTGTTACAGGAAACAAGGAATAATGCCTATGATTTGTGTGGCCTTAGGAAATATTGGACGTTAAAGATAATTCCCTATGAGGACCACTCAGCTAAAGCTTTGGGCGATGGACAGAGCAGTGGGATTATATAGACTGCAAGCTAGTAGGCACTTAACTGTAACTCAGAACCTCTTAGTTTGAGAGGTTGGTGGATTTGCCTGGTGGCTACATTTCCTGATTCTGTCTCTCTGAGGCAATAATTCCTGTTACTTTAATATCTGTAAACATCTGAAGATAGAAATGAGCAATAGCGTACTTTCTTCTGCTGAAGTGTGTTTGTAAAGTTTCTGAATTAATATTTATTTTGATTCACCCAGGTGAAAGTAGTAGCGTCTTACCAGTTTATTACTACAGTGTATTCAGACAATCAAAATAGTTTCAATGGATGTAGTTAGGATTTATTGCCTCACGTCTGCAAAATCATTCTGTAAAACTAAACGGTCCAAAACATTTATTTATGATCTGGCCCAGTATTAAACTGATAAAGCATGGACTCTTAATTATTCAAAAAAAAACTTCAACAGTCCTCACCTGGAGCTATTAAAACATTTTGCTGGAATGCAGCCATCTGAGTTGACACTATTAGTAACATAGCCTTGGGCAAACCAGCTGGAGCAACTCTGCTGATTCCACATTATTAGTGAACAACAACCACTTCCCACATCAGCACATGAATGCAAACACAACTGCTGTAAGATAAACCTCAGTGTTTATATCATGAGAACAGTTAAAATGTGATTTTATTCCTTCCAAGGGATTTGTACTAAGGCCCAGAGGTAAGTATTACCCATGGAGAGTTTTTTTTTCCCCCAGAGAATGGGGCTTTTGAATACAGGCTTTCTGTGCAAATTTTGAAAATGCATTTGAGTAATTTAAGAAAAGGTTTATATAATACTCCACACATTACTGAATTGTTTTTAGCAGTGATAAAGGCTATTTGATCCATTGTACCTGTGTTGACTCTGCAAGTGTAACTCAGCTAATCCTATTCCCCTACCTTTTGCCGATAGATGTACAACTTTTATCGCTTCAAGTGCTTTACAATTACCCATTCTCATGTAGCAGATTTCCAAGTCTAGTCACTCACTACATAAAAGGAGGTTTCCTCACTTCTCACCTATTCTTTTCCTATTTATCTTAAGTTAATATCCTCTGGTTTTCATTACTTCTACCAGTGGGAACAGTTTATCTCTCTTTACTCTGTCCACTTCCCTCATTAACACATCTATCGAATCTTCTCTCCCTTTCTAAGGAAAATAAACCCAAGTCCTCCAATCTGTCCATATAAGTCCCTAAAACATTCTCATAAATCATTTTAATTGCCTGTAAAGCCTTTGCTGCCTCCCTTAAGTGTGATGCCTAGAATTGAATACAGTACTCTTCATGAGACCACGCCAGAGTTTTAAAGCAGTTCCTTGCTGTTGTGCTCTTTTCCTGTCTTTATAAAACACAGGCCTCTGTATGATTTTCAACCACTTTCCCAAATTGCCCTGCCACCTTTCAACAAGTTGTGCACATTTATATCTCCCATAATCTTTTGTTCCTATGTCCCATTTTGAATTGGGCCCTTTTTAAATAGTGTAGTCTTCACCTCCACAACCAAAGTGTACCACTTCACACTTATCAGCATTAAAATTCATGAGACATGTGTCCACCCATTCCACCAGTTTATTGATATTCTCTTGAAATCAATCACTGTCCTTCTCATAAGTCACAATACTTCCAAATTTTGTGTCATTGTAGATTTTGAAACTGTGCCCTGCTCAGGTAAGAATAGGTCATTTTATACATTAATGTATCTTTAAAGCCTATTATTATATTGATCCTGGAGACCCCAGTATGAAGAATAACCATTCGGCACTCCGCTGTTTCTGTTACTCAGGCAATTTTGCTTCCGTGCTGCCTCCATCCTTTTTATTCCAAGGGCTGCAGTTTTACTGGCAAGTTAATTAGTGGCAGTTGAATAAGAACACTCTTTGAAAATACATTTACATAACAATGACATGACCATTACTAATCTTTTCTGTTACCTCAAGACACTCAATCAAGTTAATTAAACATGTTTTGCCTTTAACAAAAGACTGTGAAGAATTGGTGGGCAAGTGGAGTGCAGGTTCATAGTTTCTTGGAAGTGGAAATGCAGGTAGATAGAATAATGAAGAAGGCATTTGGTATGCTTTCCTTTGTTGGTCAGAGCACTGAGTATAGTAGTTGGGAGGTCATGTTGCAGCTGTTCAGGACATTGGTTCCGCCACTTTTGGAATATTATGTGCAATTCTGGTCTCCCTCCTATTCGAAGGATGTTGTGAAACTTGAAAGGGTTCAGAACAGATTTACAAGGATGTTGCCAGGGTTGGAGGGTTTGGGTATAGGGAGAGGTTGAATAAGGTGGGGCTGTTTTCCCTGGAGTGTCAGAGGCTGAGAGATGACCTTATAGAGGTTTACAAAATTGAGGGGCATGGATAGGGTAAATAGACAGTGTTTTCCCTGGAGTCGGGGAGTCCAGAACGAGAGGGCATAGGTTTCGGGTGAGAGGGGAAAGATATAAAAGAAACCTAAGGGGCAACTTTTTCTCGCAGAGGGTGGTACGTGTATGGAATGAGCTGCCAGAGGATGTGGAGGAGGCTGGTACAATTGAACATTTAAAAGGTATTTGGTTGGGTATATGAATAGGAAGGGTTTGGAGGGATATGGTCAGGTGCTGGCAGGTGAGACTAGATTGGGTTGGGATGTCTGGTCGGCATGGACGGGTAGGACCGAAGGGTCTGTTTCTGTGCTGTACATCTCTGACTCTGAGAGGCTGATAGGCTGGAGCTGTTTTCTTTGGAGCGTAGGAGGCTAAGGGGTGTCATTCTCGAGGTTTGTAAAATCCTGAGAGCGGAAAGATATAAAAGAGACCTAAGGGGCAACTTTTTCATGCAGAGGGTGGTACGTGTATGGAATGATCTGCTAGAAGAAGTGGTGGAGGCTAGTACAATTGCAGCATTTAAAAGGCATCTGGATGGGTATATGAATAAGAAGGGTTCAGAGGGATAAGTGCTGGCAAATGGGACTCGATTCATGTAGGATATCTGGTCAGTATGGAGGAGTTGGACTGAAGGGTCTGTTTCCATGCTGTACATCTCTATGACTAAGTGACAGTAGGTGAGTTTCTCTTTCACAGAGCCATCACAGACTAGCTTCCTTCTATTCCTCCACATTGGTCCCACAGACCGTTAATTATGTCTTGGTTTATCATTTCTCAAAACTTTCCCAACACTTAGATTAATCCAGCCTGTTGTTGCTAAATTTATTCTTGTACATTATCTTTCGAATTAAGGTGTAACATTTGTAAGCTTCCAGTCCTCGGGCAGCAACCAGTATCTGAGGAGGATTGAAAGATCATTACCTCTGCCATTTCCAGGCTTATTTGCTTCACGATCTATGAATGCATCCACCTTTGTCTGCTTTTAGTACAGCCAGTCCTTTTATTATCTCTTTCTTTATCAATAGCTGGCCTGTCCAGTTTCTCAACTACCTCTTTCACTTTGACTTTACTAGTATCTTTTTAAAGACAAGCAAAGGACTGGTTCACTTCCTAAACTGTAATTCTTGTCTCCATGTGTCGATATCCATATTGGTCCCTAATTAGTCCTATTATAATCTTAGTACATTATTTATATGCTTAGATTTTTGAATCCTCTTTTATACTAGCAGTTAGTCTCTTCATGTTCTCTACTGGTTCTGACTTGTATTGACAACTTATTCTTCCCTTCATAGAAATGTACCTTGACCGTACCTAACAATCTTTTCCTTAAAGTGATTTGCTCTCATACAGTTTTGTCTGCCAATCTTTGAATCAAATTTACGTAAATCACAAAAAGAACCAAAAATGCTGGGTGTATTCAGCAGCCTCTGTATTACCTGAAATCAATTAAATTGGTCCTTTTCCAATTAAGTGCTTTTACTTTAGGTTGCTACTTGCCCTTTGCAGGGCATCCCCAGTCTTTATAATCTCACTATTCCATAATGTTCTTACTGATATGTGATCCAGTCGCCCCATCACATTTCCCAGAACCAGATCCAGCAATATCTCCCTTTTGGGTTGGAAGCATATTGATCAAGAAAATTCTCCTGAACATTCTTCAGAAATTAACCCTCCCAATGATTGCGCTATTACTTTCTTGGTCTATATCAGGATAGAGAAAGTCCCCTAATATCACTGCTGTGTAGTTTTTAAACCTATCTGTATTTTGGCTCAAAACAGCGCCTCTATAATCTTTAGTGTAAATGTATGTATTTTTTAAAATTTCTGTCTCATGAAATACTTTCATTTTTGAATCCTCCGGGATATTTTTTTCTTCAGTGCTGCAATATTCTCCTCCGTCATTTCTTCCTTAATCAGTTTGTATTCATGAATATTTAGTATCCAACCTATCCCTTATTGCTACAATATCATATTTTCATGTCATTTGTGCATCTGAAGCTCACTAACCTTATTTACCATGCTTTACTTTGTAGATATGCTATGAAACCAAATTTATACAGTATTACTTTATCTCTGAGTCTGACCTCACTATTTCTTGTTCTTGAACTGTTTATTCTTCCTAATTCTACATGTACCTTGTCTATTCTTCCAATTCCTATCGCTGGATTCTTATTCCCCACCACTAGTTTAAAACCTCCTCAAATGAACTGCAAACTGACCTGCAAAAACGACCATTCCAGCTCTGTATAGGTGCTATCTACATGGGTCAATATAAGCCATCTGCATTCAACCCCACTTTTGTGTGGACCTCATTGAGACAAAGTTGGAGTGTGCTACACCCAATGCAAAAGCATTGTCAGGGTTACTTAAACTAGTTCCTGATGCTGACCATTTACCTGGTGATCAGGTCTTGGGGCCTGGACTGTATCTGAATAATTTGGGTTTTTAATCAAAAACAAAAAAAAACCCTGCTGCATGGCATCTTTAAATGGCTAATTTTATTAAATATTTGTTCAAGTTATCAATTTATTGATTAGAATTTCAATTTTGTTCTGAAACTCTTACTTTCTGTTGTGCCAAACTTTATCTTTGCTCACTGGCTTCCCAAAGTAAGAGAAACATTAAAATGTGAGCTTCCGCCTCTTTGCAAAATACTGGACAACTTTGCTTTGGAAAATTTTACTGTCCTTGTCAGGTTTTTTTTGCCATTCTATTTCTTGGTACCCTTTTGCTGTAGTTCTAAAGTCCTTTTTATTTATTACACTGCTGTATCACTTGCTTCTTTATAATGCTTTGAAGATCTTCAACATTAAGTTTAAAATATTTATTTCAGCCTTCCTCATTAAAAAGATAAATAAGTATGTATTAGCTATTTTTGAGAAGACTTGACGCTCAGGTGGATGAAAAGTATGTCAGTTAGCTTGCTGAGCTTGAAGGTTTATTTTCAGACGTTTTGTCACCATGCTAAGTAACATCATCAGCGAGAGTCTCCAGTGAAGCGCTGGTGGTATGTACGGCCTCTGTATTTATAGGTCTTGGTTTTTAAGGTGAGTGGTGCCATTTCTGGTTCTATTTTTCAAGGGAAGGTAGATAGGATCTAAATCGAAGTATTTATTGATGGAGTTCTGGTTAAAATGCCATGCCTCTAAGAATTCTCGTGCATGTCTTTGCTTCACCTGTCCTAGGATGTGTGTGTTTCCTCGGTCAAAGTGATGTTCTTCTTTGTCTGTATGTATGGAAACTAATGAGAGTTGTTTGGTGGCCAATTGGTGTTCGTGTATCCTGGTGGCAAGTTTCCTGTTAGTTTGTCTGATGTGTTTGTTATAGTTCTTGCACGGTATCTTGTAAATGATGTTAGTTTTGCTGGTGGTATCTAATGGCTCCTTGAAGTTAATTAGTCGCTGTGTAAATGTTTTGGTAGGTTTGTGGGCTACCATGATGCCAATGTGGCTGAGTAGTCTGGAAGTCATTTCTGATATTTCTTTGATGTAAGGTAATGTGGCTATAGTTTTTGGTTGCGTTGTGTCTGCTTGTTTGGGTTTGTTTTAGAGAAATCGGCAGATTGTGTTTATTGGGTACCCGATTTTCTTGAAAACGTATAAATATTCTTCTGTTTTTTGTGAATTTTATGCCTGTCAGGACATTGTTGATGATGTGTGTTTCCTCTAATTTGTTCCATTTTGTGATGACAAAGGTGTCATCAATGTAGCAGATCCAAAGGTTGAGTTAGATAGATGGAGTGTGGGGCAGCTTGTTCAAGTCTTTGCATTACTCCTTCTGCCATGAGCCCTGATATTGGTGACTCTATAGATGTTCCGTTGACTTGCTTGTAGGTTTTGTTATTGAATGTGAAGTGGATGGTGAGGCACAGGTCCGCTAGCTTGAGGATGTTGTCATAGAGATGTACAGCATGGAAGCAGACCCTTTGGTCCAACTCATCCATGCCGACCAGATAACCCAACCCAATCTAGTTTCCTCTGCCAGCACTCAGCCCATATTCCTCCAAACCCTTCCTATTCATATACCCATCCAGATGCCTTTTAAATGTTGCAATTGTACTAGCCTCCACCATTTCCTCTGGCAGCTCATTCCAAACACATACCACCCTCTGCGTGAAAAAGTTGCCTCTTAGGTCTCTTTTATATCCTTCCCCTCTCACCCTAAACCTATGCCCTCTCGTTCTGGACTCCCCGACCCCAGGGAAAAAGACTTTGTCTATTTATCCTATCCATGCCCATCATAATTTTGTAAACCTCTATCAGGTCACCCCTCAGCCTCTGACGCTCCGGGGAAAACAGCCCCAGCCTGTTTAGCCTCTCCCTGTAGCTCTTTAGGTCTCTTTTATGTCTTTCCCCTCTCACCATAAACCTATGCTCTCTAGTTCCGGACTCTTTCCACCCCCGCCCCCTCACCCCTGGGAAAAGACTTTGCCTATTTATCCTATCCATACCTCTCATAATTTTGTAAACCTCTATAAGGTCATCCCTCAGCCTCCGACGCTCCAGGGAAAACAGCCCCAGCCTATTCAGCCTGTCCCGATAGCTCAAATCCTCCAACCCTGGCAACGTCCTTGTAAATCTTTTCTGAACCCTTTCAAGTTTCACAACATCCTTCCAAGAGGAAGGAGACCAGAATTGCACGCAGTATTCCAATCCTTCCAAGAGGAAGGAGACCAGAATTGCACGCAGTATTCCAGAAATGGCCTAACCAATGTGCTGTCCAACTGCAACATGACCTCACAACTCCTGTACTCAATGCTCTGACCAATAAAGGAAAGCATTCCAAATGCCTCCTTTAATATCCTATCTACCTGCAACTCTACTTTCAAGGAGCTATGGACCTGCACTCCAAAGTCTCTTTGTTTAGCAATACTCCCTAGGACCTTACCACTAAGTATAAGTTCTGTTAAGATTTGCTTTCCCAAGATGCAGCACCTCGCATTTATCTAAATTAAACTGCATCTGCCACTCCTCAACCCATTGGCCCATTTGATCAAGATCCTGTTGTAATCTGAGGTAACCTTCTTCGCTGTCTACTACACCTACAATTTTGGTGTCACCTGCAAACTTATTAACGATACCTCTAATGTTCGCATCCAAATCATTTATATAAATGACAAAAAGTAGCACTCCAGTGGTCACAGGCCTCCAGTCTGAAAAGCAACCCTTCAGCCTAAAGGTCTTCTACCTTTTGAGCCAGTTTTGTATCCAAATGGCTAGTTCTCCCTGTATTCCTTGAGATCTAACCTGGCTAACCAGTCTCCCGTGGGGAACCTTTTCACACACCTTACTGAAGTCCATATAGATCACGTCTACTGCTCTGCCCTCATCAATCCTCTTTGTTACTTCTTCAGATATCTCAGTCAAGTTTGTGAGATGTGATTTCCCACGCACAAAGCCATCTTTGCTTATGAAATTGGTGCTGTCTGGTGTATGTGGTCCTGGTTTTCCTAGTAGTGATGCCAGTGTTTCTTTGGTCAGGTAGATGTTAATTGATGTGAAAAGGGCTGTAACACCAAAGGAGACCATTATTTTGTCCTCTTCTATCTTGGTGTCTTTAGTGTTCAGGAATTCTGGGGTGGAGTGAATGGAGTGGTGTGAATCTTTAATTAGGTGTTTTAGTTTTTTGGTGAAGTTCTTTGGCTCGTCTGTATGTTGGTGTACCACGTAGGAGACTATGTATTAAATTCTCCCCCCATTCACAATAATCATTTTTGTTTGACTTCTAATGTCTCTACAGAGAACATGTATCAATGTATGTTGTTATTTAAATTTAAATATAAATCTACAGAGGCTAAAATTCAAGATTTTGAAGTGGCACATTTCCTACTTTTCTATTCAATTTGGTAATAAATCATAGATATGAACGAGTATGCTTTTGTTGCAACAGTATGGAGGCATTACTTTAGTTGACCTTGAAGAAATTCAGAGCAAGTTTTAAAAAGATGAAATATAATTTGGCCTATAATTTTCAGTTTGTCTGAGGAAAAAGGATTGAAATTGAAGCAAATTCATGCATGATCTCGAACTTGGCTTACAGTGAGTGTGATGCTTTGTGATAGTAGGAGCTTTATCACAAGTCCATAATATGTCTAAAAACTTTCCCAAGTTAATAGGACTTTGAAAGAAAGAACAGACCCTTTTAAAAGGAATAACAACAGGAAGAGCAGGGTCATTTTTTTTTTAAAATGCAGAGAATAAAAATAAAGGGGGAAATCAAAAAAGACCAATAAAAAGGACTGTGGAAAGAAATAGAGAAAACCTGGGGAACAGTTTGTAAAAACAAAAAAAAATTATAAACCAGAAAAAAAGATGTTATTGGAGTTTTCTAAAAAAGTAATCACCCATTGTGCACTTCTCTGTTAGGAGTTAGAGATTGCCTTTAAAATACAAAAGTAACACCTGATATTCATGTCATCACTGAGGCAAGCTGCTTGTGAACAGTGTGACAAATACAGCAGTTTCCATATTTACTGATAATAAAAGACCTGACCAGTTTTACTTTGTAGATACATCTACAAAGGACATACTCCTCGACCTTAGAATGTGCCAGCCGAGGAATTCCTACTCTAACCCTCTATCTCTCTTCATTGTTTAAAGTATCCTATACCCCGTGGCATTTGACAGCCCTTTTCCTCCACTGTTACTGTCTGGTGAAAAATTGTTGCACACAATCAGTTTGTAATCTTGCTTTGTATTCAGCAGCTAGTGATATTTTAGAATTAATGTTTATTTTCACGCAGGTGTAGTACATTAATCTCCTCTGTAATGTAACATGAATATGCTGGTTATTTGACTCATAACTATATTAGGACCAATGCGCTGCCTCCAGCTTCCTCCCTCTCAACCTGCCTGACAAGGCTTCTGCTTGCACCAACATATCTCTTCTTTCGTCAGATCAACATTTAAATGTTTCCACAATGTCAAAATGCAGAGATTAGAAACACCTGAAAGCCGCCTTTAAAACCTACCTCTGACCAAATTTCTTGGTCACCTCTTCTATCATCCTTTTTGGCTCAGCTTTAATTATTGCCTGATTATGCCTCTGAAGAAGAGTCTTCATATTCATTTTTACATGAATTCGAGTGTTTTATGCATTCAGTTCAATTTTTCAACCTCGTACACATTACAGAAAGGGATTGTCACATGATGCTGCTCATTTTCTTACACTCTTTTTGGATTTATAAGTATTTTGTTTAATGAAATCTTTATTGAAAACAACAACTGATAGAATTATAATTCTGAATTTTTTTTCCCAGCATTTGGTAAGGTGCCACATTAAAGTTATTGCAGAAAATAAAAGTTCATGGTGCAGGAGGTGGGATTTCAACATAGATAGAAGTTTGACTGGTTTACAAAAAATCTAAAGGTCAAGTTGCCACTGTCTTACCAGCACATAGGGCTGCTGTCTCGTTAGACAGAGATGACTCAGGCACAGAGAGGTTGAGAAGGAGAATCCTTCATGTTAACCTCAGTTGTGCAGGATTTGAACCCATGCTTTGGCGTCACTGCAGTGCAAACTAGATGTCTAGCCAACTGAACTACAACCTTCAGTCACTACCGTCTGCCTGCTGTCACAAAGCCACTTTTGCATCCAATTTGCTGAATTGTTCTGAATCTCAAGGGTTGTGATCTTCATGACCAGTTTCCTACGTGAGGCAAAAGCCTCACCGAAGTCCATGTTGATGACATGAAGTGCACTGCCTTCATCCACACACCTCATCACATCATCAAAAAACTCAATCAAATTTATTAGATGTGATCTCCCTTTGACAAAACCTTGACAAAGAAGGTATGTTAGGATGAGATGAGATGGCTCATTTAGGGCACTTGAGAGTTACAAGTTAGCCAGGAAGACCTAAAGAGAGAGCTAAGAAGAGCCAGGAGGAGGACATAAGAAGTCATTGGTGGATAGGATCAAGGAAAACCCTAAGGCTTTCTGTAAGTATATCAAGAATTAAAGAATGACTAGAGTAAGATTAGGGCTAATCAAGGATAGTAATGGGAAGTTGTGCATGGAGTGACAGGAGATAGGCGAAGTGCTAAATGAATATTTTTCATCAGTATTCACACTAGAAAAAGACAATATGGTTGAGGGGAATACTGAGATGTAAGTTACTAGACTAGATGGGATTAAGGTTCACAAGGAGGAGGTGTCTAAAAATAAATAAGCCCCCTGGGCTGGATGGTATTTAGCCTAGGATTCTCTGGGAAGCCAGGGGGAAGATTGCCGAGCCTTTGGCATCGATCTTTATATCATCATTGTCTACAGGAATAGTGCCAGAAGACTGGAGGATAACAAATATTTTTTCCTTGTTCAAGAAGGGGAGTAGAGATAACCCTGAAATTATAGACTTGTGAGCCTTACTTTGCTTGTATGTAAAGTGTTGGCAAGGGTTATAAGAGAGAGAAATTAAAATCATCTAGAAAGGAACAAATTGATTAGGGATAGTCAACATGGTTTTGTGAGGGGTAGGTCATGCCTCACAAACCTTATTGAGTTCTTTGAGAAGGTGACTAAACAGGTGGATGAGGGTAAAATGGTTGATGTGGTGTATATGGATTTCAGTAAGGCATTTGATAAGGTTCCCCATGGTAGGCTATTGCACAAAATATAGAGGCATGGGATTGATGGTGATTTAGCAGTTTGAATCAGAAATTGGCTAGCTGAAAGAAAACAGAGGGTGGTGGTTGATGGAAATGTTCATCCTGGAGTTCACTTACTCGTGGTGTACTGCAAGGCTCTGCTTTGGATCCACTATTGTTTGTCATTTTTATAAATGACCTGGTTGAGGGCATAGAAGGATGGGTTAGTAAATTTGCGGGTGACATTAAGGTCAGTAGAGTTGTGGATAGTGATGAAGGATGTTGTAGGTTACAGAGGGACACAGAGGGATATAAGCTGTAGAGCTGGGCTGAGAGGTGGCAATTGGAGTTTAATGAGGAAAAGTGTGAGGTGATTCACTTTGGAAGGAGCAACAGGAATGCAGAGTACTGGGCAAATGGTAAGATTCTTGGTAAGTAGATGAGCAGAGAAATTTCTGTGTCCAGGTATATAGATCATTGAAAGTTGCCATCCAGGTTGATAGGATTGTTAAGAAGGCATACAGTGTGTTAGCTTTTATTGGTAGAGGGATTGAGTTTCAGAACCATGAGGTCATACTGCAGCTGAACAAAACTCTGGTGCAGCCACACTTGGAGTATTGCATACAGTTCTGGTCACTGCATTTTCTGAAGGATGTAGAAGCTTTGAAAAGGGTTCAGAGGAGATTTACTAGGATGTTGCCTGGTATGGAGAGAAGGTCCTATGAGGAAAGGGTGAGGGACTTGAGGCTGTTTCTGTTAGAGAGAAGAAGGTTGAGAGGTGACTTAATTGAGACATATAAGATAATCTCAGAGGGTTAGATAAGTTGGACAGTGAGAGCTTTTTTCCTCCGATGACAATGCTTAGCACAAGGAGACATAGCTTTAAATTGAGGGGTGATAGATATAGGACAGATATCAGAGGTAGTTTGTTTACTCGAGAGTAGTAAGGGCGTGGAACACACTGCCTACAACAGTAGTGGACTCGCCAGTTTTTAGGGCATTTAAGTGGTCATTGGATAGACATATGGACGAGAATAGAATAATGTAGGTTGGATGGGCTTCAGATTGGTTTCACAGGTTGGTGCAGCATCGAGGGCCGAAGGGTCCGTACTGCACTATAATGTTCTGTGTTCAAAGCTATGTTGGCTATTCTTGGTGAATTCTTGTCTCTCCAAGTTTCCTTGGACATGAATTACAAAAGCTTAGAATTCTAGAAGTAATTAGGACAGCTAATTGAATCTTATTATTTTTGTAAGGGGAGTTTGATACAAACATAGAGTCTATGCTTTATTTATATGTGGTACAGGTAAAACCACATGTGTAGTATTCGTTGCATTATTTAAGGATATCAAAGCGCTGGAATTAGTTCAGAGAAGATTTGTCAGAATAATACCTACAATGAGAAACTTGCCTCGTGAAAAGTTTGACAAACCAGGCTTGTATCCACTGGAGTTTAGATGAATTAAAAATGATTTGACTGAAACATTTAAAGTCTTGAGAGGTCTTGATATAGTGGATGTGGAATGTTTTTTCTTTTGGTACAGCCAGTGGTCGTTCTAAAAATGTGAGGTCATCCATTTAAAACAGATGAGGCATTTTTCTCTCTCAGCGCATTGAGAGTCTTTGGAGCACTCTCTCTCTTGTAAAGGTGGTGGAAGCAAAGTCCTTGATTTGTTTAAGTCGGAGGTAGGTATATTCTTGTTAACCAAAGGGGTGAAAAGTTATTAAGGATACACTGGAATACAAATTTTAGGTTACAGTCAAATCTGTGGTGAACTTATTGAGCAGATTTGAGGGGATGGATGACTTACTCCTGCTCCTAATTTGTATGCTAGCTTGTAGGTAACATTTCCAATTAAGGTGACTTCCTTACCAGAACTAGATGAAACAAAGGGAATTTTTGGTTTAGGGGCTAAATTGAAATCTATAATTTGTTCTCTTGGTTGGGACAGACTGCCCCTACCAGCTATCCTTTCCAATCCCTTCCTTCAGAAAGCTTATCTGTATTCAATTATCCTCATTGCAGCCAGAAACTCCAGGTACTAATCCCAGTAGATGTAATTCCTTGTAACTGTTCAGTTAAATCAAAGTTACAGGTCAGACTATATGCGTTTCTAAACTATTTCATCACTGTTCAGTGATGTGACAATTATGTATCAGTCCTTTTGTAAATTCTAATGTCCTTAGGTCAAACACTCTCACCTCCCCACCACGACATAATGGTCTAAAAGCTGTTGTCAAAATAATAATGAAGCTAAAAGTGCTCATCCTTATTTTCGTGCCAATGAATCCCACAGCAATTTAAAGCAAGGGCATATGCTCACTCAAATACAGAAACCACACATTATCAGAGATGCTCTGCCTTTATTCAAACCAACATGTTACACTCTAGCTCTTCATTCAAATATACTGAATGACTTAAAGATGTTGTGCTGGAGACAGGTAAATCACTTCAAACTTAAGTCATGTCCAAGTACGCTTTTTGATAACATGTTAAGTATTGTTAGTTTATCTCTGAGGCATTGACAGTTATCTGTAATAAATGTGGAGTCCCATTTCTTCTGGTTTTAGACATTGGTGAGCTTTCAAATTGAAGTTAAAATCTTTTCTCCCTGTCTCCCCTTTTACCTCAATCCAATTTTTCTTTTCAGCTCTTTATTTCTGTTCCTGAAACTGATTTGATATCAAATTTATCATTGTCTTTGCATTTCTTGTTCAGTCCTTCCAACGTCAGTATGACATTTCAGTTTGAGTGGTTAAGGAGAAACACAATTATTTACCCTTGTTTACTCACTTCCCTGTTGCTTTTGGATGTTGCTATTCCATTTCAAGCTCTCATTTCCAATAACTTGTTGCACAAATATAATGGAGAGAAGCATGCAAAAGGAATTCTAACTGATAAAGTGTGCTATACCTTGGCAGATTCAGGAATTTTTGGGAAAACCACATGTATGAGTGGCATGTGTGTTTTAACAGATGCCAGGAAGGCTCTGTAGTGGCTCCAGGAGGGGGCACGAAATATGTTTAATAACAGAGCTCCAAGAATGCATAAAGTAGAGTGTCCCTACTAATTGTAAGTGGTTTCCTGTGCTCAGTTACAATGTAAAAAAATTTGTGCATATCTGCGAGTTTTAAATATCAGCTCTGCTTCTGTATTTTAATTTGTTATTTTATCATACAGCACGGAAACAGACCCTTCGATCCAACTTGTCTACACCAACCAGACACCCCAATTTGACCTAGTCCCTTTTGCTAGTATTTGGCCAATATCCCTCGATCTTTGCTATTCATATACATGTTCAAATATCCAGAAAGAAAACTCGGCAACATTAATTCCATTAATAGGATCTCATTGGAGGAAAAATGATATACGTTGTAGATTCTGCCTGTTAATGGGATCCAGATGAAGTGATCAAGCAATTGCAAAATTCCATTGCAAGGAAAGAAAAATAAATTTGTTTTAATTTAAAGTCATTGTTTTTTGCAATGACAAGCAAACTAGGAGGATGAATCTGAGGTTTGATTGTTTGTGGATCCTGAATTAGTTACCAGACTTGAAAAGTCAAACAATAATGTGACAAACACTGTTTTTGGAGCTCATAAGCACGGTAAGAGTTGAAGCATCATGTGCAGTACAGTCTTAAGCAGGAACAGCCTATATTTAAAGCTAATCACAAAACTGTAATATTCACTTTTATAATCTGTTATATTTAAAGTTAAAAGTTAAATTTTTAAGAGGAGGCAATGGCTTACTGGTTTTACCATGAGATCATTAATAATGAGACCCAGATAATGATCTGGTTCAAATCCTGCCACGGTAGATGGTGCAATTTCAATCTAATAAAAGTCTGAAATTAAGAATCTAATGATGACCATGAAACCATTGTCAATTGTTGGAAAACCTATCTGGTTTACTAATGTTCTTCGGGAAGAAAACTGCTGTCCTTATCTGCTCTGGCCTACGTGTGACTCCAGACACAGCAATGTGGTTAACTCTTAACTGCCATTTGGGCAATAAATGCTGGCCCAGCCAGCAACATCCACATCCCTTGACCAAATGTGATAAAATTATAATATTTTTATGATCTCACCAGTGAACTATGGTTCATATATATTTCTAGGGATTCCTCCCAAATTATTCCTGCCAGATAATTTGGTGCTCGGTTTCACCGTGCAGTATGGTTTGTGAATTGGACCATGCTGTAGAATGGCTTCAACTAATGCTGTAGAAGTTAGAGTAGCCATTAATAAAAACAGGTCATTATATTTATAGTGGTTGCACATAGTTTTTTTTTTAAACCTACATTCTAGTTAATTTTAGCCGAGAGGTAACTGGTTTAAACATCATTGACATGACAATATTAGCTAATAGATTTCCTCAAAATCTTCAGCAGTAAACTTAGCGGATAGACACAAGTAAACAATTTAACAACTTTTTTGCTGTATCTTGTGATTTCATATAACCAATCTACTGTCTAATACCGACACAGTGATAGCATCTCTTAACTATTACATGGCTGTCAAATGTGTTTTAATGGATGCAAGGAAGGTTCTTTGTAGTGGCTATGGGGAAGCCCTGAGTATGCTTTATGTGTAGAGCTGCAAGAGAGTTTAAACTATTATATAAATGTAACTATATGTAAAATCACCAGACCGGATGGAACCTACCAGACTGTAGAGCTGCTGTCTCAGAGAGACTGGTGGTGGTTTAACATGAAGGTTACTATGCCTCAAGCAAGGGGTGAGGTTGAGAAGAGTCTTTCATTATAATCTCAGCTGGTTCAGGAATACCATGCTGTTGGTATCCATATGTTTGCAAGCCTGCTGTCCAGCCAACTGAGTTAACAGACCTCCTCCCTATGATATGACAGACAGTAAATCAATATTTTGCCTCCGTTTTCACAGTGGAGGATGCTGATAACACCCCAATAGTAGCAGAAAATGCAGAGGTTATAGAAAATTGATAAAAGTTAAAACAATTCATCAGTAGGGTAAAGAAAGTACAAAATACACTATTGAGATTAAAGATAGTTAAGTCCCCATAAGGCCAAATCAGGATGGAGGCAGAAAGTAAGAAACTACAGATCAATTAATTCAGCATCTGTCATTGGGAAATTGTTAGAGTCCATCATTAGGGAAGTACTAATGGAACATTTGGCAAGTTAAATGCAATCCATCAGAGTCAAAACAGTTTGTCAAGGGTAAATATGTTTGACTAACTTAATAGAGCAACAAAGGAGATGATGGGGCCCCTGTAGGTGTATATCTGGACTTGTAGAAGGCATTTTGTAGGACACTGCCTAAAAGATTAATACACAAGTTAAAATCGTACAGGGTTAGGAATACTATATTAGCTTGGATGGAGGACTGGCTAACCAACTGCAAGCAGAAAGCTGGGAAAAATGGGTCTATAACTGGTTGGCAAGCTGCAACTTGTTGGATGCCACAGGGATCGTTCCTCTGGCCCCAATTACTTACAATTATACTTACAATAACTTGGATGCGGGGTTAGAGTGTGCTGCAGCCAAATATGTAGATGACACTAAAACGTGTGGGAAAACATGTTGCAATGAAAAAATAAGAAATTTATAAGTGGACATGGATAGGTTAGGTGAATGGGCCAAAATTTGGCAATGGAGTTTAATGTGGATAAGTGTGAGGTTATCCATTTTGGTCAGATAGTAAATGACAAGAAATTTCAAAATGCCTTGATGCAGATGGGATCCAGGTGCCCTTGTGCATGAGTTGTAGACAGCTAGTATGCAAGTATAGCAGATAATAAGGAAACCAAATGGAAATTTGGTATTTAGTGCTAAAAGCATTGAGTATAAAAGTAGGGAAGTATTGCAACTTTACAAGGCGTTGGTCAGACCACATCTAAAGTATTTCATACAGTTTTAGTGCTCATACATGAGGAGGCATGTAATTGCATTGGAGGCAGTTCAGAGAAGGTTCATGAGATTAATTACAGAAATGAAAGGCTTGACCTTTGACCAGAAATTGAGCAGTTTCTGCATATATTGCTAGAATTTAGAAGGAGAGGAAATCTGTTTGAGGTATATAAGATGCTGAATGGGATTGACAAAATGGACATAGAATGAATATTTCCCCATGGGGGACAATCTAGAGTGAATGGTCGTAGCTTTAGGCTAAGGGATGGCAGATTTAAAATAGAGATGAGAAGGAATCTGTCAAAGTATTTTGAATCTGTGGAATTGACTACCCCAGACTGAGGTAGATGCCAGTATACTGAATTAATTTGAGGAGGAGACAGATTTTTAATTGATAATAGGTTAAAGAGTTGTGGGGAGCAGACAGGAAAGTATATTTGAGGCTGAGCTAAGATCAGCCATCAACGTATGAAAGGTGGCACATGCTCGAGGGGCTGAATGTCTACTCCTGCTCCTAGTCCTAATGACCCCTGTACAAATCTAGGGTAAATATCAGTTGTACATTCGAATACAACTTTTTAACAAAAAACACCGAAGTTCATGGCTGGCCAAAACAGGTCAAAGCAACCTGTTAAGAGGGGAATAATCATTTTTGTTTTCGTTACAACCATTACTACTTTTTATTATTGAGGCTGAAGCTAATTTCACCAGAAAAGAGTGTCATAAACCTGTGACAGAGAGAAAGCAAGTTGTTGTATTGCTTTTTTTCAATTAAATAACAGTGTTCAAAATCAATCATTTAATATTTCACTCATTTTAAACCCCACCACCTTACTAATATTTATGAAATCTGAGTAAGCGATTTATGTGATATGAAAGGAAATTAATAGTAGTCAAGATTTATATCTTGATTTGCAACTGAAAATGTTTTGCAGTCAAGGGAATGTTATACAAGTTGACTTCCCACAGTTGCCTGGCTATCAGGTTTCAGCCATGACACCTGATAGCCAGGCAGTGTGAAAAAGGAAGAGAGTACTGGCAGTTCCATCTATCTCATCTAGTTGGAAGCAGACCTAAACAACTGCATTCAGATGTGAGGCTCACTAATCTAAATTCCAAGTGAAAAAATGTGGAGATCAAGAAAATCATATTTGAAAAATTGTTTGTAACTCTTTCTGAACAGCATTTCATTTTGAAACTGTAATATAAAGTTTCTATTTTAAATTTATAAATTTAGATATGTTAGTGTTTAAACATTTTAAAATATTTACAATTATTTTCAAATTAAACTGGATTAAAATGATATGTGCACTTGGTAATGGATTATGGAAAGTACCACATGGCATTATGATCACAAATATTACACTTGTTCATTTCACATAATCTTCCATGCAGCAAAGAGAATGCTATACACTTCGTATCAAATTTTCGCACTGCGATCAGGAATTTCCAAGGAGTGGAAATCTTACACAAACTGCCACTCCAGCACTTTTTTACGAAAGAAGTGGACTCTGCATTTCTGAGAGGAGATTCCGATCATGGCTTATTCAGAAATGTGGAGCCATACTTCCATTCTGACCGTTCTTTCAGTAGTACTGCATTGTCATGTGAAGGCAAACCACAGCTATCTTCACAGCAGTCAGATACTATAATCTGAAATTTAAAGGTCCAGATAGCCACTTTGATAGCTGCGGTCAAACAGTAATTAGATAACAGTGTGATGTTAGGATGCTAGGAGAGTTGGGTGCCAACTGAATGCCAGATGGTGGGGGATAGGGTGCTAGGTAAGTAAAGTGCCAGCTAGTAATGTATCAGATGGAAGAGGTAGAGTGCAAGATGGCAAAGGGGCCAGGTAATTGATGCAATGTTTAAAGTAATTAGATGGAGGTGGCAGAAATCGGGTTCAGCAGAGTATGTGTATGTGTGGTGTTAGGTCTGCGGGCAGGGTATAGTTTGGCATGTGTGAGGAAAGTTGGAGGTCAGTTGAATGGTTATTCAGGACCTAGACAATGTATTTAATAATCTTAACTTTACATGGGTAACTATTTACTTAATTTCATCAGAATTCTCTAATTTAAATAGATATTTTGCCTAGCACCACATTCAATTTCATGTCAGTTCCTTTTGAGTATGTTGTTATGGGGATTCCCTATGGGCAACTATAGTACATGCTGGAATAATGGTTATCTGTCCATCAAAAATTCTAAGCTTAGTTCAGAACTAATTCTCAAAATGGATATCTAAGATGTTCCCATCCACACTTTAAAAATAATTGTTCTGAGCAAATCTGCTACAGTAATTTGCATGTGTGCACCTTCACTGGAATCTTGCAGAGCAAGTGCTTTAATGTGTATTCAACATCGTGTGCACTGTCTTAATCTTGCACTGTTGACAAGTGATGTTAAACAGAATGAAGGAAGCATATGTAAAGAATAGACAGGATAGGTCGAGTGAATCCTTAGAAGAGTATAAAGGAAGTAGGAGTATAATTAAGAGGAAAATCAGGAAGGCAAAAAGGGGACATGAGATAGCTTTGGCAAATAGAATTAAGGAGAATCCAAAGAGTTTTTACAAATACATTAAGGACAAAAGGGTAACTAGGGAGAGAATAGGGCCCCTCAAAGATCAGCAAGGCGGCCTTTGTGTGGAGCTGCAGAAAATGGGGGGTGGGGGGATACTAAATGAGTATTTTGCATCAGTATTTACTGTGGAAAAGCATATGGAAGATATAGACTGTAGGAAAATAGATGGTGACATCTTGTAATATGTCCATATTACAGAGCAGGAAGTGCTAGATGTCTTGAAATGCATAAAGGTGGATAAATCCCCAGGACCTGATCAGGTGTACCCTAGAACTCTGTGGGAAGCTAGAGAAGTGATTGCTGGGCCTCTTGCTGAGATATTTGTATCATCGATAGTCACAGGTGAGGTGCCGGAAGACTGGAGGTTGGCAAACGTAGTGCCACTGTTTAAGAAGGGTGATAAGGACAAGCCAGGGAACTATAGACCAGTGAGCCTGACGTCGGTGGTGGACAAGTTGTTGGAGGGAATCATGAGGGACAGGATGTACATGTATTTGGAAAGGCAAGGACTGATTAGGGATAGTCAATATAGTTTTGTGTGTGGGAAATCATGTCTCACAAACTTGATTGAGTTTTTTGAAGAAGTAACAAAGAGGATTGATGAGGGCAGAGCGGTAGATGTGATCTATATGGACTTCAGTAAGGCGTTCGACAAGGTTCCCCATGGGAGACTGATTAGCAAGGTTAGATCTCACGGAATACAGGGAGAACTAGCCATTTGGATACAGAACAGGCTCAAAGGTAGAAGACAGAGGGTGGTGGTGGAGGGTTGTTTTTCAGACTGGAGGCCTGTGACCAGTGGAGTGCCACAAGGATCGATGCTGCGTCTGTCATTTACATAAATGATTTGGATGCGACCTTAAGAGGTACAGTTAGTAAGTTTGCAGGTGACACCAAAATTGGAGGTGTAGTGGACAGCGAAGAGGGTAACCTCAGATTACAACAGAATCTTAATCAGATGGACCAATGGGCAGAGAAGTGGCAGATGGAGTTTAATTCAGATAAATGCGAGGTGCTGCATTTTGGAAAAGCAAATCTTAGCAGGACTTATACACTTAATGGTAATGTCTTAGGGAGTGTTGTTGAACAAAGAGACCTTGGAGTGCAGGTTCATCGCTCCTTGAAAGTGGAGTCGCAGGTAGATAGGATAGTGAAGAAGGCGTTTGGTATGCTTTCCTTTATTGGTCAGAGTATTGAGTACAGGAATTGGGAGATCATGTTGCGGCTGTACAGGACATTGGTTAGGCCACTGTTGGAATATTGAGTGCAGTTCTGGTCTCCTTCCTATCGGAAAGATGTTGTGAAACTTGAAAGGGTTCAGAAAAGATTTACAAGGATGTTGCCAGGGTTGGAGGAGTTGAGCTATAGGGAGAGGCTGAACATGCTGGGGCTGTTTTCCCTGGAGCGTTGGAGGCTGAGGGATGATCTTATAGAGGTTTATAAAATTATGAGGGGTATGGATAGGATAAATAGACAAAGTCTTTTCCCTGAGAGTCCAGAACTAGAGGGCATAGATTTAGGGTGAGGGGGGAAAGATATAAAAGAGACCTACGTCGCAACGTTTTCACGTAGAGGGTGATACGTGTATGGAGTGGCTGTCAGAGAAAGTGGTAGAGGCTGGTACATTGCAACATTTAAGAGGCATTTGAATGGGTATATAAATAGGAAGGGTTTGGAGGGGTATGGGCCGGGTGCTGGCAGGTGGGACTAGATTGGGTTGGGATATCTTGTCGGCATGTACGGGTTGGACCGAAAGTAAAAACCAGGACTGCAGATGCTGGAAACCAGAGTCTAGATTATAGTGGTGCTAGAAAAGCACAGCAGGTTAGGCAGCATCCGAGGAGCAGGAAAATCGAATATTCCTGATGAAGGGCTTTTGCCCGAAACGTCGATTTTCCTGCTTCTCGGATGCTGTCTGACCTGCTGTGCTTTTCCAGCACCACTCTAATCTAGGGTTGGACCGAAGGGTCTGTTTCCATGCTGTACATTTCTGAATCTGAGGTTTCCCACCAGTGCTATTTAAATAGATTGCGTACTACTTATTACTGCTGCTTGTGCAGAACATTTTTGGATATGTCCTATACTTGGTTAAAAGTTGCAATACACGGTGTGGTCTGGCTGAAGTAAATTACTTCCAGACTTGAATAGCCAATTAGGCTTTTGTCTGGGAATTGAGTGTGATTGGAAGGATGAGGTGAAGTCATGCAAAGCGGGCCAGGCTACCAGAAGAGGGAAAAAGGGAGTTTCAACAAGTGAGCATATCTATTGAATATGGTTATGGAGCAATTTTCTTCACATTCACCACACCCAATATTTGAGATTACTGTTTCACAAAAGAGATTGTGATCAAATCGGAGACCTCCACATCTGCAAGATCAAGACAGAGCAAGGACAGCATTGTCTGTGCTTGACAAGGTGACCATGGTTCTTAACTTTTGTGTGTTTGGCTCATTCACAGCTATTGCTGAAACATTCCTAATACTACCTGTGTACAGGAAGGTATTGGTAGAAACAAACGGGTGAGTTCACATGACAGTTTGTAGGGTGCAGTTAACTGCAAATGTACTGCCATTTATGTACCTCATAACCATTGCCATTTTCTTGAATTAACAAAGGTTCCACTTGCTTAGTGGTCAGTTGTGTGACTACAGGCAACATAATTCTGGCTCAAGGTTACCTGGTACCCGAGCAGCAAGTGAAGTAGGGCATCCTAAGCTTGAAGGCTGGGAGTAATCGAATTGCAAAAATGTACAATAAAGAAGAGAACCTTCAAGTCTGCACCAACAAAAACTACTCTAAATCTACACTCGTCCCACTTTCTAGCACTTGGCCCATAACCTTGAATGTTATGACATTTCAAGGACTTATCCAAGTATTTTTGAAAGCTTATAAGGTTTCCTGCCTCTACAACCTTCCCTCGCAATGTATTCTGGATTCCCATCACCCTCTGGGTGATTAGATTAGATTACATTACATTACAGTGTGGAAACAGGCCCTTCGGCCCTACAAGTCCACACCGACCCGCCGAAGCACAACCCGCCCATACCCCTACATTTACCCCTTACCTAACACTACGGTCAATTTAGCATGGCCAATTCACCTGAGCTGCACATCTTTTGGACTGTGGGAGGAAACGCACGCAGACACTGGGAGAACGTGCAAACTCCACACAGTCAGTCGCCTGAGGTGGGAATTGAACCCGGGTCTCTGGCGCTGTGAGGCAGCAGTGCTAACCACTGTGCCACCGTGCACAGCGAAATGTGTTCCTCAAATCTCCTCTAAACCAATAATAAATATACAATTTAAGAGGTAGGGAGGTAGTCACACGTAAGTTACAGGACAAAGATAGCTGGGTGACCGTCAGGAGAGAGAAAGGGAATAGGCAGACAGTGTAGGGAGCCCCTATGATCATTCCTCTCAATAATAGGTATACTATTTTGGATTCTGCTGGGCAGGCCTAACAGGGGAAAGCCAAGCGACCAGGTCTCTGGCACTGAGCCTGGCCATGCGGTTCAGAAGGGAAGGGGTGAGAATAGGAGAGCAAAGTTAAAGGCAATTCAATTGTGAGAGAAATAGACAGGCGATTCTGTGGTCGCGAGCGAGACTCCCAGATGGTGTGTTGCCTCCCGGGTGTTAGGGTTAGGGATGTCTCTGATTGCATCTACAGGATTCTTAAGGGGGAGAGGGAGAGCAGCCAGAAGTCATGGAACACATCAGTAGCAATGACAAAGGTAAGGAAAGGGAAGCGTACTTGGAAAGAGAATGAAGGGAGTTAGGTTGGAAGCTAGAAGACAGAGCAAGCTGAATAGTAATCTCAGCCATGTACAAGTGAGGTAAGGAATAGAGAGCGAATGCAGACGAACATGTGGGTGCAGCGGTGGTGTAGGAATGAGGGGCTCAGATATGTGGATAATTGGGATACCTTCTGGGGAAAATGGGACCTGTACAAGAAGGATGGTTTGCACCTGAAGTGGAGGGTCACCTATATCCTGGGTAGGAGGTTTGCTAGGACTCTTAGGGACAGTTTAAACTAGATTGGGAGGGGAGGTGAGAACCTGAGCTATGAATCAGATGATGGATTAAGTACTGAACAGCCAGATACAGCATGCGGAGAGTCTGTGAGGAGGGATGGGCACTTGAAAGGGCAAAGGTGCAGCCAGTGTGATGGGTTGAAATATGTCAATTTTAATGCAAGAAGTATCAGGAATAAGGGTGATGAACCGAGAGCATTGATTAGTACTCAGAGTTATAATGTTGTGGTCATTACAGAGAATTGGGTGTCATCGGGGCAGGAATGAGTGTTGGATGTTCCAGGGTTTAGATGTTTCAGAAGGAATGGGGGGATCGTAAAAGAGGTGGAGGAGTGGCGTTGCTCATCAAGGATAGTATCATAGCTGCAGAAAGGGAGATAGTTGAAGTGGTTTGTCTACAGAGTCAGTATGGGTGGAAGTCAGAAACAGGAAAGGAGCAGTCACTTTATTAGGAGTTTGGCATCGAACCATACCAGATGTCAGATCTCTTGATGGAAGAGCATTTTGGTGATAGTAATCACACGTCCGCGAAGAAGTAAATTATTTTTGTATATATTTCCGTTAGGTGGGGAGACTAGGACCCTTGGGCACAGCCTTAAAATTAGAGGAGGTCAATTTAGAACAGATATGAGGAGATATTTCTTCAGCCAGAGAGTGGTGGACCATTGCCACGGAGCACAGTGGAGGCCAGGGCGTTGGTGTCTTCAAGGCAGAGATTGATAACTACTTGATCTCACAAGGAGTTAAGGGATATGGAGAGAGTGGAATTGAAACTCCTATCAGCCATGATTGAATGGTGGAGTGGACTCAATGGGCTGAATGGCCTTGCTTCCACTCCTATGTCTTATGGTCTTATATATTTTTCTTAAATTCAGATTATAGTGTAAAACGCATCCAAAGAACAGTTTTGCTCTTTTTTTTCCCTTTGGCACTTTATGCATCTATTTCAAAATAACTAATATTGTATATTTTATTTGGTATTTATGGGACCCCTGCTTTAAATCTGTTGGTGAGAAACAGTTTTAAATCACAGCTAATCTAAAAATGATATATTGATTGCAAAAAAGCTTCTTTTCAGTTGGGAGAAGAAATTACATGATTGATACTCATCTGGAACACTTGTTGGGTCAAAGAATAATTTGACTAAAGGCAAGAGTTTGGGTGAAGAAGTAGTAAATTATTTTTGTATATATTTGCTCTTTGCCAAATAATACTAAATATTAAATATGTCAACGCACTATTTAATTTTCTTTTACAGTTGACATCATTAAGTTGAAGTGTCCAATTAACTTTAATATCCCTTTTTAAAAAGTGGAATTTTGGAGTCACATCCAGCTTAATCAAAAAAATTGTTAGACCTATTGACTGTACCATATACTGGCTTTCAGATGGAGAGCGGCACGTGGCCAATTATGGGTCTCGATCATTCATACTCTAACTAGCTGCTAAAAATGTTTGCAAACCTCATCAAGTTTGAGTAAATTTTGTTCTTTTAACTTGTTTTAAACCCTCTGTTTTTACTTTGCGAAAGGTGCTGAATCTACATTGCACATTTATTCTGATAAATTGACCAAAAATATGTTTTCATATCCGTTGCCATAGCACAGCATAGTAGCTCAGCACTGCTGCCTCACAGTACCAGGGACCCGGGTTCGATTCGACCCTCGGATGATTGTGTGGAGTTTGCGCATTTCCCCTGTATCTGCGTGGGTTTCCTCCGGATGCTCCAGTTTCCTCTCTTGGTCAAAAGATATGCAGATTAGGTGGTTGGTCGTGCTAAATTGCCCATGGTGTCCAGGGATTTGCAGGCTCGGCAGATTGGCCATATGAAATGCAAGGCTACAGTGATAGGGTGGGTCTTGGTGGGATCCTGTTCAGAGGGTTGGCATAGACTCGATGGACCAAATAGCTAGCTTTCACATTTTGGGGATTCTGTGATTATACGAACTTGCCAGTGCCGTGTGGCATTCTGCTGCCATCACTTTTTTTTTTCAGTTTCTGTACACTCAGTAACTTACCAGTGATTCTAATATTGTAATTCTGACCATACAAAATGTAGACTAATGCAAGAAATTTAAGTTATAAGGTGTTACCTTGCCTGTAGATTTTCAAAGCATCTTAAATCACCAGAGTAAATTTTGAATAGTTCATAGCTAAGCCTCGATACATTGTTGAATTGAAGTGCAATCTTCCAGGTATTATTGTGTGCAATATATACTTTGAGAACTGAAGTTGTATCTGAATAGTTACAGTGCAGTACAGAACTTAGGTATCCCAGCCAAAGAGTTGAGCTGGCAAATCTTTCTGTCCTGCATTCATCAGGACAGAATCACAAAGGGAACAACAATTTATATTGAATGAAAGTAAACTTTGATAAAGGCTTTGTCATGGAGAATATACCAGGCAGTTAAAGGTGAAGCAAGTTGACTCCAGTTGGTCAAGGCATTGCCATAGGGAATTCACAAGGGAATGGCTGTCCCTGAAGATAGAAATGTGCAATTAGTGATCATGTCCTTTCTCTTTGTAAAGGACAGGATCACGAATGTGAACATATATGCATGTGCTTGATGCTATATGAACCTGAGCCTGACAGTTAAACTGAATTAAACAGCTAGAGCAGAGGGGATTGTGCAGTAATAATGTCATTTGACTAGTAAACCAGAATCCCAGGCTAATGCTGAGGAGACATGGGTTCAAATCACACCATGGCAACAATTAATATTCAATTAATACACCAAAAGGGAGGTGATATGGTCACTGTGGTATGGTCACTGGACTACCAATTCATAGGTTCAGTTGAATACCACTGGAATGAAATTGGAGCAGGTTAACAGCCCAATCAGGGAACTCACATGCTATGAGGTCCACCTGGCTGACCTCGTTGCAACCACTACATCCCTCCCTCTCTGGAGTCCAATGATATAGACTTTTATTTGTGGCTCCTGCTGGGGTGTTTTAACACCAGGTCAGGTTCCTCAAACTCTGCCTCTGGGGTGTCATGTAATGCACAGTACTTGTCTCTTGCGCCTGGAGCATCTTGGAATAAATTCATTCTCTTCAAGCGCAAAGGTTATTGAGACAGCCACATCTGCTGTCTCCATCTCAGATTCCATGGTATCTTCAATGCCTGATAGTGAGGGAGAACCCACAGGTACAGTTGGAAATGCTGTTGAGCAGCTGGGCACATTTTGCTCACACAGTTTGCAAGTTTGCAGCTTTCATATGTGGATGTTGTTTATCTATTTTATGTTTATTTTAGTAAGATTTTTAACAAGGACCCTCGTGGTAGGCTCATTGAGAAGGTTAAGATGAATGGAACCACATTGACTTGGCCATTTGGCCACCTTCTAAGTCTCTTAGCTTGCGTTTCCTTGTTCATCCTGACAAAATGTACCATCACATTTTCGTGTATTAAATGTCAACTGTCACATGTTAACCCATTCTACCAGCCTCTGTGTGACCTCTTAGAACTCTATATTATCCTCCTCATAGTTTGCAGTATATGAAATTCTGCATCATTTAGAAATTTTGAAATGGTACTCTCTGCATCTAAGTCTTCATTGTGCACATAGGAAGAAAAGCAGTTGCCTTAAAACCAATTCATGAGTAACCCTCTTTATTATATACTTTTCTCCAGCCCAAAATCAAGGAACCACTATTCTATTTCTTGCCATGTAGCCAACATTATAACCATGCAGCCAGTGTGATTTTTATTCCATGTGCTTCATTTTTGAGGACAGGCCTATTATGTAGTTAGCATTTCTTTGTCTTCACTGTGCACTATTTTCGAAAGACTATTTATTTGCCGGTCTATAAAATATAGGATGAAAATATTGTGATGCCCCTTCTCTTTAGATCCATGCTAACTACCTCATTAAAGTGCCAATGGAATGGTTGCAGTAGCCTACAGCAGTAAAGGATCTTGTGGTACAATGGTAATATCCTTGTCTCTCATTCATAAGGGCTGGATTCAAGCCCCACCTGTCCCAGAGGTGTATCATAACACATTTATAGAGGTTGATTAAAAGTAATTTTGGATGTAACAGCAATCTTTGATACTTTTATAGATTTCACAATTCTCACTGATCCCTTCTATTATTCTTGTTTATACATCCATTACACATGCATCATTTGGCAGAAATTTTAATCTTTGACATTTCTGATGTCAGTTATGTTTTTCTAAGAAGAAAGTCAGATTTTGTCAAGAGGATGCAATACTGACACAACTGTGCCTCTGCCTTTCAAGACAAGGATGATGGGATTTCTCATCTGGATATTTGGTTGGGTTCAGATGGGTAATTTGCTGATTGCGAGGGTCAGTTTGTTCCTGGAAGGCTCTGCTGCTGGAAAGGCAGGAAAGTGCAGAGGGTTGGCTTTTTGATGGTTCAGGATGTCCTATCCTCTGCCTTCTTTCTGCCCATAATACATACTGCTTTCAAAGTAAGTCATACATTTTTTCTGGTTGATCCGGTTTCAACTGTGTTGGAGATTCTCCCAGGACTCAGATATGGATATCATTGCTTCTAAGGGCAACTTCAGAGTGTCCTTTAGTGCTTCCGTTGACAACAGTGAGAGCCCACTGGAGACTTCTGGCCATCTGTGGAAAATTTGCTTTGATAAATGACTGTCAGGCATTCGGCTACATGATCAGTCCATTTTGTGTGGATGCTGGGCATGTAGGGAGGCATAGCATGGTGTAATTTCACTGGACTAATAATCATGCTGTTCTGGAAACATGGTTGGAATCACACTAAAGCAGACAGTTAAATTCAAATAAATTATTGAATTCAATTAAAAAGCTGGTCCACTGACTACCATGTAACCATTTAAAAATTATCAAAACTGATATGATTCACTAATGCCCTTTAGTGAAGGAAACTGCCATCCTTACCTGGTCTGGCCTTCATGTGACTCTAAACCTACAGCAACGTATTTGATTCTTAACTGTCCTCTGGTCAATTACGGATGAGCATTAAATGCTGCCTAACCAAGGGTGCCCGTGAATTTAAAAGAATGCCAACCCAGAACAGTACCTTAGTACCTGATATTTTATTCAGCTATTTAATCTTCTAAGCTTCCTGAAGGTAGCTCAAGTGAAAGTTATTGAGCTTCTCAGCATGATGCTTGTGCACAGTCTGAGTCTCATATGTAGAGAATAGACAGGACTGTTGCTCCATAGACTTTCATCTTGGTAGGCAGAACTGTTTGTTCCAGAATGATGATCAAAGTCTACCAAGTGGTATATTTTCTTGAGCAATTTTTACACATGTCTCATTGTCAATATTGATAGCAGGAGAGTGTGTACTGCTGAGATAACTGAACTTAGCTACTGTGACAGATTCTGATCAGAGACTGAAAGTTTGAGTTCAAAGCAAGGCTTTCTTGGAGCAGACTGGTACATTTGCTTCCATTGTGCTCATTTTTAGGATAAGTTTGTTGACTGCATTAAAGAACAATCTAAGCTGCATTGCAGCACTGGCTCTGATGTAGCAGCATAATACACAATCATTGGAAAAGAGGAAATCATCAACTATGTCCTTTCAGACCTTGGTCTTTGATTAGATTAGATTACTTACAGTGTGGAAACAGGCCCTTCGGCCCAACAAGTCCACACTGCCCCACCGAAGCGCAACCCACCCAAACCCCTACATTTACCCATTACCTAACACTACGGGCAATTTAGCATGGCCAATTCACCTGACCTGCACATCTTTGGACTGTGGGAGGAAACCGGAGCACCCGGAGGAAACCCACGCAGACACGGGGAGAACGTGCAAACTCCACACAGTCAGTCGCCTGAGGCGGGAATTGAACCCAGGTCTCTAGCGCTGTGAGGCAGCAGTGCTAACCACTGTGCCACCGTGCCGCCCACTTTGCTTGGGGTTATCTCAGATTAAGCAACTTCCGTCCATATAATATGATTTTAATGCCAAATTACCATCTTGGAAGGCATGGGGGAAATGGTTAGGAAAGTGTCATAAGACTTGCCATTGTTTAGGCCATTTATAAGATTGTCGACATTTTTCTGTGATATGGAGGTGCCGGTGTTGGACTGGGGTGGACAAGGCTAAAAATCACACAGCACCAGGTTATAGTACAACAGGTTTATTCAGAAGTACATGGTCATTCTAAAAGATGAAAGACTTAACAAACAATCCAGGTTTTTTTTCAATACATCATTTCAGTGGCATCACACTGTAATCTTTTGCTATAAATTCTGTGTCATATGATCTTATACTGTACAACCACCTGATGAAGGAGCAGGGCTCTGAAATCTAGTGCTTCCAAATAAACCTGGTGTTGTGTGATTTTTGACATGCACTGTCAAATCATTGTGCTGAATTTCTTAGTGTGTCCAAATTTCTCTGTTAGTCTGTTCACAATCATAGCTGATTGTATCAAAGGCTTTAATCAGGACAACAAATGTACTGTTCTGTTCACCATTAGCTGATGCTATACCAGCTTAGGTCCACAGGCTGCTGGTCATTGTCTGGTCAAGAAACTCACTGAAATGAATAATTCAAGAACCCTCCAACAGAAATAGAGAAATGCCTCCATTTACCATTGATACAAATGGAAAGGAGGTCATCAATCACATGGAGAGCAGACCTACCGAAGAAGGGCAGTGGCAATGGAAGATAAAATCCGAAGGCAGAGAGGAGTTGCAATGTGTTGCAGAGGCAGTATGTGGAAGCTGGTGGATGCCAGTGCACCCCATGGAGACCACATCTGTAGGAAGTTGTGACTGCTCAAGGAATTTTGGCTTAGAATTGATGAGCTGAAGCCTGTAATACTGCACAATATCACAGAGGGGAGGAGGTACCTGGACACTATGTTTCAAGAAGCAATCATATCCCTTGGTTCAATTTACAGTAGTTTCAACAAATTTGGTTTGTGCGACTGTGAGTGAGACAATTATGAAGATCCAAAATTTAGCTTTGGAGGAGCCTCAGCCAATGCCGAGGTCCATTTGGTATCACATTCTTGCTCCTCCTGTGGATGAGAGTATATACTACAGGGAGGATCAGTAGTGGCTCCAACATTGATGTGGAAGAAATGGGTTCTGATTCATGGGACACAGACACTGTACTCGGGGAAAGAAAGCTATTCCACTGTGGCAGATTTCATGTCAACCATGCTAGGATCTGTTGTCTTGGTAAGACACGGATAGGGCTTTAAACCAGTTTGGGTGGGAGGAGGGTTCAACTGAAGCGAAATTTAAAGAAACCAGTAGGCCTAACATCTAGACATTGAGAAAATTCTACCATCCATTGTTCAGGAAGAAATATCAAGACATTTCGGAAAGCTTAACACAATTATTTGTGAAGGCAAAATCATATTTGACAAATTTGTGACAGGTTTGCTAGCTAGATTCTTTGAAGCCACAACATGCAGAGTTAATGAAGGAGAATTGGTGGATGTGGTGTATTTGTGTGTCTGGATTTACAGAATGCATTCAATAACATGCCATGTAAAAGGTTATTGCCCAAAGGAGGGCCTCATGTTAATGCATACGTATAAGTTAAGAATTGGTTAACACAGAGTCGGGGGTTAGTGGGGTTTTATCAGGTTTAAATGACATAACTAGCTGAGTACCACAGTCTTAAGGCCTCAATTATTTACTATCTATATTAATAACTTCATAGAGGGGCAAAGTGCGATGATTCCCTGATTGGCAATTTCACTCCTCACCCAATAGTATCCAAAACTGTACATTTGTTAGAGAAGGGGATAGCCACAAGGGATTCTGCCCAATTACCTGCCCCTTCCAGCAGTCACCCATCAATGACCTGAACCTTGGGTATGACGACATCTCTAAAACCTCCTGTCTATGATACTTTCTGCTTCCTGCATAGTCCTAAGTATGTCCATCTGCCATTCCAACCAATCATGCAGTCTGACAAAAACTGCCATTGGACACACTTCCTGCAGGGATAATTGTCAGGATTGTTCGAACTGTCTCTTATTTCCCACATTCCACAAAAGAAGCATATTACCCTACTGGCTGCCATTTTTATCCTGTAGCAACTATTTAATTCAAAATAAATTTCTATAAAATTAATTTGCAGCTAACTAGATGGTCTCTAGCGTAGGATTCTCACTAAGAAATATAAAATACACTATTCTGTGAAGAACAGTCCAAGTGCTACACTAATGCCCAGAATTGTACTCTCTATCACTACTCTAAAATCTTTTAGGTACAAAAATTAATGGAAATTGAAGGCAAGTAAGAAAAAGAATAATCTAACCACTACTTATCAATAAGGAGCCTTGCTGTTTAAAACATCACTTTTGAACTTATGATGTCACAACATGCAGCTGCCACAATCCTCCCCACGTAAAGGATCAGGTTAAGGCTGCTATTTGAAACTAGGCCTGAAATGCCCTGCCCTTTTTTACCTGTTCTGGTTGTTATCTGTTCCCAACATCTTCCCTGGATCTGGGTCCCAGCTGTTCATCAAGGTGAGGATGCTACTCACAATTTGCAGTCGTGGTGACTGCGCTGATTTCTCTCAGAATCCTCCTTGGTCACTTTTGATAGTGCCGTCTCTATAGTGTAATCAGATTCATTGTTAACTTAAATGTCTTCTGCAGAATTGTCAATTTTAAAGAATGTTCTGTATGAGTTGCATAAGATCGATGTAAGTTTATGTACTTACTTACTGAAGTTGTGCCACTAAAGGAAAAAAAAGCCAGTAAAGCGAAAAAAAAATTGATAGGTGTGCCACAGCACTGTTTCTCAGTTTCAGTAAGTATTTTTCACCTTGTTACAGAAAAACTCTCAAAATTGAACCTGACATTTTTTTTGTTGTTACTTTCTAATTTTAAACAGATTTTACTGATGTAGGGGAAGTAGGAGAGTTATTGAATCCAATTCAAGAAAAGTGAATTAATATCAGCACTGACAGGGCCAATGACTTAAAGTGCTCTACAACCAGATCACTTGTGTTTTCCTACATTCCCTACTCAATGAATTAATGCATTCTGCTCTGAATTAGTGCATTCTGTGTTTTTTTTCTCTGTAGACCAGCAAATCCCAAAATCTGGCATGGTCTCAATCTTGAGGCTGCGAGATTTGAGAGAATGTACCTGCATCTGAAGAAATTATTTTATGTAATTTGAGCAAATTTTAAAATCCTAGGATCCATCATTCTGACTTTAATCACAATGTATTGAGGGAATGAAATGGAGAACAGAGATTGCAGTGCAACTGGCACATTAAAGATTTCATTGTTCTGTTTTTGTGAGAAGAGACTGTACTGCACATTTGATGAGAAAGCTTCTAATGTAGCTTCCCGAGAACTTTGTGTCAGATGTTTGACATTGTGTTGACAATGTTTTTACGTCCTTAACCTCTTAATTATGTATCATTGTTTACAAAGTTGGTGAGATCATGTGTACCTTACAAAGAACAACTTTTTCTTGACCTTAATCACACCAGTAATGAATAGCAATATAACACTAAAGAAATAACTAACTTCCTTGCAGAAAACCTGAAGGATTTCCAGAATGGATTACAAACTGTTAGCTTGAAATGTTCAGTTCATGGCAACCTTTGACCCAGAAGCAGTACAGTACAGCAAAGAAATTTGAAATATCTTGAAAATATCTGGAATCTGGAATTGTTATTAAGAAGCTTTGGAAAGGTCTTTTTAGAGATTGCATCAATTATAAAAGGATCAATTATAATTTTCTTGGATATTATGAAATATTATGTGTGACCTGTATGGCTGCCAGGCACACAGGAGACCTTCAGATTAAAAAAAAAGCTGCATCAGGGGATGAACAAAGAAAGCACACTCAAAAGCCTGATGACAGAGATAGAGTAGACTGTGGTTGCAATTTTATGGTTATGCTTTACTTTTGACAGAGCCAACCAGACTGTTTCATAAGGTTTATGAAAACAGGAGGTAAACGAGTCTGTGCCATCAAGACTGTCATGGCCTTTGCTAAGGAACTTCTGCAGGAGTGTGCCAATGAATGTCTGTAGAGGCTGTTACAAATTATTCACTTTGCCTCTTCTGTTTGTGACAACCTTTGATGATGTACACTGTGTGTAGCTGCCCTTTGAGGTGTCTGGGGATCAAATCCATTCAGTGAGAAAAATTAGAGCTCGTACACCCTGGAAGCTGAGTGGAAATACGAAGATTGTGTGTGGTGCTATATTTCTGTAAGGAGTAATATGAATGCTAATGATCTTGTCAGATTGTTTTTGCTATTCCACATATGATTTATAGTCCATAACCAATTGTGATTTGACTGTTAATGTCTTATTCACTTGGATTCTGATTTCTTTTTAAGTAAAAGTTACCAAAAGTGGAATCTTGTTGGTAATTTCATTTGTGAAGTAACTTAGTAAATTTGGTTATTTTGGTTCTCTCAAGGGGATTGTAACAGTTCCAAGCAGGATATTGACATGTCAAGGAAGCAGTAACCTCGCAGCATGCAATTTACAGATTAATATCCTGCTTTGGTCAAAGGCTGACATCTCAGCTCTTTGATTGCATGCTGTTTACCATCTGTACATTCACTCCAGACATTTTTTGCCCCATCTTCCTTCAGTGCCCAGGTAATCAGGGAGTTAAGATCACAACAAAATCTCTTAATTGATTAAAATAATAAGGAAGTAACTGTTATAGCAGCATAATAATTTTTTGTTGGTATCGCGGTATTCTGCCTCTGACATTTTTAAAAATGTAGGAAATGCTGAAGTAGACACAGAGCCCCTTCAGTCTATACAACCGTTCAACAAAATTAACACTGGACCTCTATTCTACCTTTTGCCTTTATCCTCCTCTATCCTTATAATCTTGATTCCTTTCATGCCTGGGAGTCTGTTGATCTTGGCCTTAAATGTATTAAGTAACTAAATATCCAAGGACTAGAGAGTTCTACAATACTGTGCCTTTTTAAAAAAAAATCTCTATTTTGATTGTGGACTGAAATGGGAAAATGACTTCAAAAAAAAAACAGAATTGTTGGAGAATTGCTGCAATTTTAAAAAGCAAATAACCTGACACTCATTGTAAGTGGTGTTTGCAGTGCTGTGTGTTCAAAGACTGGGAGGAAGCGTTTCATATGAGGTGCAGCCAAGAGGTGTGTACAAATGGCGATTCAGCCACCACCTAATAACTGATTGTTCTATGGACTAGTGACTAGGTATAGATGACAAAGGTTTTTCTGCCTGCCAGCAACTATGTGATTGACTTCCAGGGAGCTGAACAGCTGGGGTTTTGGTCAGAATTCATGAGACCTCTAAAAGACCAAGAGCTGTTTCTGCTGCAGTTTAACAAAAACACCTTAACCCTGAAGAAAACCAATTTATTTTTTCCCTCAGCAGTTGATGTAAGGTGTGGCTATTACCCAGTGAGCCAGACAATATAAGTGTGAAGTAGTCGCCCTGTACCTTGTATATACCTACCTTATAGGAGAAATACCTACCTTCCTGAAGAAGGGCATGTGCCCGAAACGTCGAATCTTCTGTTCCCTAGATGCTGCCTGACCTGCTGTGCTGTTCCAGCAATAAAGTTTCAGCTATACCTACCTTATACCTACCTCGTAAGCCAAAACAACCTTCTCAGTGAACTGTTTATGCAGAAACATTGAACTGCCTTCCTAGTCTCTTTCCCTCCGATATTGAGATCTTCACTGGATTGTGTGCAGAGCGTGGAGGATCGCTGGTTGAGCTGATCTAAACTTGATGGATCGTTATGCTATGATGTGGAAATGCCAGTGTTGGTCTGGGGTAGCCAAGGTCAGAAGTCACAGGACACCCGGTTATAGTCCAACAGTTTTTTTTTTAAATCACAAGCTTTCAAAGTGCTGCCCCTTTGTCAGGTGAAGTGATCTTTATGTTGGCTTTGGCCTAACACCAATTCAGTGACCAACTGGCCAACCAGAGCTATGACCGTTGCTAACACTCAGACCCCGGCCAGGGTGATTGTGAATTGAATTGAATTGAATTTATTGTCACGTTTACTGAGGCACAGTGGAAAAACTTTGTCTTGCGAGCAATACAGGCAGATCACATAGTTAAGTAGCATAGATAAGTAAATAATCGGTAAACAGCGGCAAAAACAAAAACACAGGTACAGGCGAATGTTAAGAGTTTGAGAGTCCATTCAGCAGTATTCTAACAACCGTCGGATAGAAACTGTTTCGAAACTGGTTGGTACATGCGTACCTTATCCCCGATGGTAGTAGTTGGAGAAATACATTGCCAGAGTGGGATGGATCTTTGAGAATGCTGGCGGCCTTTCCTTGACAGCAGGCCTGGTAGATGGATGCTATAGATGGGAGGCTGGCCTTTGTGATTGTCCAGGCTGAGTTCATCACTCTCTGTAACTGTCCCCGATCTTGAATAGTACAATTGCCATACCAGGTAGTGATGGAAATGTGTTGCTGGAAAAGCGCAGCAGGTCAGGCAGCATCTAGGGAACAGGAGAATCGACGTTTCGGGCATTAGCCCTTCTTCAGGAAATCAGACCTCACTTTCTCCTCATACCAGGTAGTGATACATCCAGACAGAATGCTCTCGATAGTATACCTATAAAGGTTGGCAAGGGTATTCGCCGTCATGCCTAATTTCCTCAGCTGCCTGAGGAAGAAGAGACATTGTCGGGCCTTTGTAACCAGCGCGTCCACATGAAGAGTCCAAGAAAGCTTGTTGTGGATGACCATTTCCAGGAGCTTGACACTCTCCACTCATTCCACCTCTGTGCTGTTAATATGTAGGGGAGGCATGAGTAACATCCCGTCGAAAATCAATAATGTGTTCCTTGGTTTTGCCGGCATTGAGAGCTGGTTGTTCTCAGTGCACCATTTTTCCAGGTCTTCCACCTCCCCATCTGCAGTATGTTTCATCACCATCTGAGATCCAACTATGGTGGTGTCATCAGCGAACTTGTAAATGGCATTAGTCTGGTTTTTGGTGACGCGGTCATGGGTATACATTAAGTACAGTAGCGGGCTGAGTACGCACCCCTGGGGAGCTCCAATGTTGAGTGTAGTGAGGATGAAATATTGTCCCCAGTCTTCACTGATTTTGGCCTGTGGGTGAGGAAGCTGAGGATCCAGTTGCAGAGAGTGGGGTTTAGTCTGAGATCACTAAGTTTCGTAAACAGTCTCAAGAGGATAATAGTTTTGAAGGCTGAACTGCAGTCAATGAGTAGGATTCTTATGTAGCTGTTCTTGGTGTCAAGAAAGACAATTTGGAGTGGGTCAAGAGCAGTGGGGAGGCTGGAGTTGATTAATGCCATGACCAGCCTTTCAAAGCACTTCATGACCAACGAAGTTAGGGCCACTGTGCGGTAGTCATTGAGACATGCTGTACGAGCCGCCTTAGGCACAGGGATGATGTTGGCTGTCTTGAAACAGGCAGGGACAGTGGCCTACTGCCGGAAGAGGTTGAAGATGTCCAAGAAGACCTCTGCCAGTCGATTTGCACATGCTGCAAGTGCACGGCCTGGTACTCCATCTGGTCCCATCACTTTCCTTGGATTCACACGAAGGAAAACTGATCTGACCTCTGATGCAGTGACTGTTGGATAGGTTCGTTAGAACTTATCGGAATAGGTGTTACCTCTCCGCCGAAGTTCTGCTCAAAGCGAGCATGGAAGGCTTTGAGACAATCATCTGCTATCTTGCACTGTCTCTTTTTAGAATCTGTGATGTCATTCAGTCCTTGCCATAGTCGCTGGGTGTCTGTCTGGGTCTCTAGTTTGGATCAGTATTGGTCCTTTGCTGTCTTAATGGCTCTGTGAAGGTCATATTTGGATTCTTTATATTTGAGTGGGTCTCCTGATCTGAAGGCCTCACACCTGGTTTTTAGCAGGTTCTATATGTCCTGATTCATCCAGGGTTTCCTGTTGGGGAACACCTGGAATGTCTTCCTCAGTATGCAGTCCTCCACACACTTGCTGATAATATCTATGACGGTGTTGGCATACTCGTCCAAGGTACCTGCGGACTGTTTGAACATGTCCCAATCAGCCGATTCCAGGCAGCACCGGAGTTGATCCTCTGCCTCCTCCAACCAGCACTGGAGCTGTATCCGCGAGGGGATCTCCCTGCTTGAGCTTTTGCCTATGAGCCTGGAGAAGAAATATGGCATTGTGATTGGAGTTCCTGAAATGAGGGCTGGGGATAGAGTGGTAGGCATCTTTCACAGTGGTGTAGCTGTGGTCTAAAATGTTCTGGCAGGTAATGTTCTGGTGGTACTTGGGCAACCTTCCTTCGGTTGGTTTGATTGAAGTCACCATTTACAACAAACAGGGGCTCAGGGTGTTCTGTCTCCGGAATCTTAGTGGTGGAATATAGCACATCCAGAGCTTCCTAAGCCTTTGCACAAGGGGCGGCATTTGATGGTGAGGAATTCAAGGTTTGAGGACCAATGGCTGCCCAGGGTTGCAACGTCCGTGCACCACAAGTTCTTGATTAAAAAACAAATCCCTCCACCCTGTGAAGAAGATAGAGGAACTATCACCAATCGACCGTACCTCCTCTATGACGAGAGTTGTCCTGGATTGCTGTGGATTCCAAGCAGCAGATATTTTCTGCCTGCAGGATTTCCCCAGCGGGAGCTATTAGATATGATCTTTCGGAGCGTGAAGCAATGTGAGCACCTCCTGAAGATATTTGAGGAGAAAGGAGTTTAGGATCCCTTATCCATCCTGTCTGTGGCACCATTGTTTGTTCTCCCGGCACCGAGGAGTTTGGTTGTTAGAATCCTTTTGTGTCCTACTTGCCAATCTTCCTTCCCACTCATCCGCTCCACCCACCTCTCCGACCTATCACCTTCATCCCCACCTCCATCCACCTATTGTACTCTTAGCTATCTTCTCCCCACCCCACCCCCCTCCCATTTATCTCTCCACGCTGGAGGCTACCAGCGTCATTCCTGATGAAGCGCTCCTGCCTGAAATGTCGATTTTCCTGCTCGGATGCTACCTGACCTGCTGTGCTTTTCCAGCACCACTCTAATTTTGATTCCATTTGTATAATGCCCATGTTCTGGAGGCAGATGTCCTGACATTCCTGGGAAGGTATGTATAACTAGAAGGAGACAGCACTGGTGTAGTGGATACCTTGGAATCTGGACCAGCATGTGGCAGGTCAAGATGACTCTGAAGGCGGACACAAGTGGGAACACTCTCCACTCGCACACCAGCTTCATGATCAGAGGGAGCCGAGGTTTCCTGATGTACAGGGGGCAGCATTGACTTTGTGGAACCTGCAGGAGGTCAGGGCACAGTTACTCTGTCAGACTCAGACCTGGACCCTTCTGGCTTTCTTCCTGCCCTGATGACACCGGATCAGGAAAATTCCCCCAGGGAGGAACAGGATGGCTACCTCAGTACGGAAGTGTCCAACAGTTCGCCCACAACATGGGGATGCAGAGAAGCCCCCAGTGACAAGATCATGGCTGAGTGGACATTGGGTAGTTCCATAAATGGATGAAAGAATTACCAGTATTAATGTACATAACATTAAATCAACTACGTGATGTGTTTCCAAACTGGCTTATCTGGTCAAACTCAAAGCAGGCCTCCTGTTTCTGCAGAAGTGTGGGATAATGCACTATAGTAGCTACAGGAAATGGTTGAGCTTACGAACCCATGGGCCTTTGATTTGTTAGGGGGCAATGATTGGCATTGCTCCAGCCTGGCTATTCTGCTGCAAGAAGGCAACTCCTCCATCTCCGCTGTTAAGGAGGGTGGATGGGTGCCTCCTCATAGCATACGTTTTGTACAGAAATTCTCCCCTGAGACTAGATTAGATTCCCTACAGTATGGAAACAGGTCCTTCAGCCCAACAAGTCCACACTGACCCTCCAATGAGTCACCCACACAGACCCATTCCCCCACCCTATATATTCCCCTGACTAATGCACCTAACACTATGGGCAATTTAGCATGACCAATTCACCTGACCTGCACATTTTTGGATTGCGGGAGGGAACCGGAGTACCTGGAGGAAACTCATTCAGATACAGGGAGAATGTGCAAACTACATACAGTCACCGAGGCGGGAATCGAACATGGGTCCCTGGCGCTGTGAGGCAGCAGTGCTAACCACTGAGCCACCATGCTGCCCAAACACCAATTAATGCGTAGGCCCCAGTGGTAAAGAGCGAGCAGCTGGCTGTCCTCCCACTGCTGCTGGCGATGTTCAGGCGGTCATTCTGGCCTGAGCCTTCGACTGCATCGATACATATGGATGATCCAGAGGGGCTGACAGCAAACCTGACGCTACATCCAGAGTTCTGATGGCAACACTCAAAATCCTCAAGCTGCACGACGTCTTCAGCATCGCTGCAGTTGGAGCATAATGTAGATACACCTGGCCGCAGCCAGATGGGTCTGTCTGCTCAAACCTGATCTACCAACGTCAAGCCGGTGTCCTTCTCTGACCACTGCCTCCTACTGGCTACCTGTCACCTACAGGATGATCAGTGGGCTGGCAAGGGAGTGTGGAAGCTGAAACTGCTGTCCCCAGACATCATTGAGGAGCTCAAAAGGGATTACACAGGTTGGAGAACTGTGAAGCCACTGTTTGAGTCTCCAACAGTCTGGTTGGAAACAGTCAAGGGGAACATCAAGAGATTCTTTATCCTCAAAGATGTTCAGAAGATGAGAGAGAGGTGGCGAAAACCATGTAGAATCTATTCCTGCTGCAGACAATGGGTGTCAATCACATGAAAGATTTTCAGGAGGTGAAGAGCGAGCAAGCTGTTTGCCTTAGAGGCCTCCAAGATAATCTTCTGGTCTAGGGTCTGCAACGTGGAGCAGGATGAAATGTGCTCATGTTTCTTCTTCCAGAAGGTGCACAAGGAGAGCTCTGTGCTCAGCAGCCTAAAGTTAGAAGATGGCTTGATAATGTCATCTCAGTCTGACATACTGTGAATCAGCAAATCCTTTTATACCAGACTGCATGGCATGAAGCCCATAGACAGTGCGGCTGCCAGCCGTTCCTGTTGTCTATCATGAAGATCTTAGATGACAGCACACGGGAGAGGCTGGGCCAACCTTTCCGTCTAGGTGAGGTGACCAAGGCTCTTGAGTCGTTAGCAAAGAATAAAACTCCCAGAAGTGATGGTTTACTGGCCAAGTTATATTTGGCTCTTTGGGACTTGATTGGTCAGGACCTGCTGGTGGTATACAACAGTCCGTTTCTGTCAGGTAACGTGTGAATCCATGAGGAAAGGTATCATCACCCTCAGCTACAAGCGGAAGGGGGAGAGAGAGGGTTGGGATATCGGGTTGGCAAATTGGACCGAAGGGTTTGTTTCCGTGGCATACTCTGTGACTCTCTAAATTGGCAACCAATTTCACTGCTGAATGCAGACTACAAAATCCTGTTTAAGGTCTCTGCTAATTGGGTCAGATCTGCTGAGGGATTGGTGTTTCACCCCAACCAAACTTGTGCTGTACTGGACAGGCCAATCACAGAGTCCTGCGCTCCTCAGGGATACAATGGCCTTCGTGCAGGATTGGAGGGGTGAAAGCCTGCCTCATCGGCTTGGACCAGGGCAAGGTCTTTGACAGGATATTGCACCTATACACGTGGGATGCGCACTCCAAAGTGGGTTTTGGGGAGGGAATCAGCAACCGGATCCGACTGTTCTACACTAATATCGTTAGTGTAGTCTCAGTCAATGGGTGTGAATATAAAAGGTTCCTGATCGGATCTGGAGTCAGGCAGTGCTGCCCACTCTCTTCTGCCTTGCTTATATAGAGCCTTTTGTTGATTCCATCAGAGGGTTGTAAGCCTGAGAGGGTTGACTATACCAGGCAGGGGAGGTCAAAGCCTCCCTGTACGTGGACAACATTGCCGTTTTCTGCTTAGATCCGCTGTCAGTGCACAGACTCATCAGCATCTACAACCAGTTCGAACTGGCCTCGGGAGCCAAGGTAAAACAAGGCAAGAATGAGGCCATTTTCTTTGGAAACTGGGCCGAGTGATCCTTCATTCCCTTCACCGTCAGGGCAGATTATTTTGTGCTGGGGCGTGCACAAAAACCTGAGAAGAGCGCATTGCCAAAGTGAAGCAAAAACTGGTCGTTAGGGAGCACCGCTCCCTCTCCATTGCAGGTAAAAACCTGATCATAAGGTGTAGGGCACTCTCTCTGTTGTACGTTGCACAGGTTTGGCTCATTCCCCGAAGTATTCAGTTACCTGAGCCATCTTCCACTTTATTTGGAGATCTAAGATGGACTGTGTCTGCAGGGATTCCATCTACAAAACTCTGGATAAGGCTGGGGGGGGGGGGGGGGGGGGAACATGGAAGAATGTACCCAACATTGCCCTCAGCAAGCTGTGGAAAGACCCTTGGTATGAAAACACCATGTGTCACTACGTACTGAGATTTTACCTGTCACTGGTGTTGTAAAGGATGGAACTGGCCTCACTGTCATGGAATGCTCCAAGTAGTTGGACCATTCCATATCACCTGTCCTTCATCGAGAAATTTGCTAAGAAAATTACCCTTTGATCACCGATCCATCAGGAAGTGGTCAGTAAATAGCGTCCTCAAGACCCTGCAGGAAAAGGAGAGGGTGGATCCTGTCAGGTTGTTCCCTGAGCAGACTGTCAAAGTTGTTTAGCAGAATGCCTCATCACCAGCACTTTTTCCAACAAGCACCATGATACCACTTGACTGGTGGTAAGAAGGGCACCTGTGAAATCCTTCATGTACACCAGTTGATCTGTGCCACTGAACGCTGCCCTCAAAGTGGCTGTGGGGCGGTAGAGACTGTTGCATATCTCCTTCTGCATATGTGCCTTTGCGAAGGAAGTCTGGAGAGAGATACATTGGTTTGTGTCGAGATTTGTCTTATGCTGCTCTGTGTCACAGGACTCTGCTCTATGGGCTGTTCCCTGGCACAGACACAACGACAAACACCATCTGTGCCTGGAGAAGCATTAACCCAGTGAACGACACACTTTTGTCTACCTGAAACCTGTTGGTCTTCGAGAATAAGGAGTTGACCCCAACTGAGTGTTGCAGACTGGTACATTCCAAAGTCCCTTTAGTACTGAGGGATGCACCAAAGCTTGGGGCAGCCGCTGTCAAGGTGCAGTAAGGAAAGACCATTGTTTGAGGTCTTCTTACTGCAGGTAAATGGAGATCCGTTCAGTTAATGGACCTTTCTAGTGCCTCAAATATATGTAAATATCAGTATTGAATGTATCAGAGAGGTCTTTGGTTTTTTTCGATGGAATCAAAGTCCAATGTTTTTTGTTTCCTTGACATGCAACTGTACAGAACCAAACTGCTTTTGTGACAACGTATATATACAAAGATTTTTTGTGAATAAAATATATTTTTAAAGTTTTAAAAAATCTTTTTCCCTCCGCCCATCACACCCTTTTTTTGCTGTCTTATATGTGTTTGCATGTGTGTTTAGGGGTTGTTTATAAGAGCGTAAGATTTTTAAATAGTGGAGTTAAACGTTGATGGTTTGCATTTGTTTATCTGTAACTGGAACCTATTTATTTGAAATAATAATAAAGTACAGAAATCTGAACTAGGCTTTCTGTCAATCTGGGCCTGAAAGACGAGTAAATTGGGGAATTTTGTGTATTTTTGAATAAAATCTTTAACCTTTGTAACAACCCTGGGGGCTTGATTTCCAACAGACTACTGGAGTGAGCCTCAACAGTTCCAAACACACTCAGTAGTTTGATGAAAGACAGCTTTCCACATCCTGCTTCTACGTCTTGGTTTCCTTATCCTGAGAAGATAGCAATTCTTTCTCAGCTCTCCACACAGAAGCCATAGCCTGTTAACATTTCCAATGAGCATGTTCTATTCACTGTCCTCAAAATTGTCTTTCCTGTCTGAGGAATCAATCTACTGAATCTTTATCACACCACATAAGAAAATTGTGTGCATTCTTAGGCAAATCTGCACACAATACTTTACAATGCACCAAAACCTCCTTGGTGTCGTAGTCCAACTCCCTTAAAAAAAGGCTGTTATTTGCTGACCTAATTGCTTGCTGTATTGAAACTGTGTGATTCATATTCATGTTCATGAATGCTCAAATACTTCTGAACATCAACTTTCACCTTTTTCTCATCTGTCACCTCACTATTTTAAAAGCTTTTGCACCTTTTTGAAACAGATATTCTGCTTTGGTGTTGTTCCTTCTGGAGTGGAAACGAGACATTGACAAGTGTAAGTTTATGGTGAATGGAGATGGGGGAAACAAGAGACCCATACTTAACCTGTCAGCAGCTTGTAAATTAGAAGAGATTGTGGAATAAGAGACGTGAGATTTGAGAAGGACATAAGTTTGGTCTGAGCATAATTTCGGATTTGATGTGTTCAAACCCTCGTTCATGGCTGTACCAGTTATGGAAACACCAAATCTCTGGGGTGAGGATGTGCAACTGTGCCTCTCCATCACAGATAAGGTGATGAAGCTTACAGCTGTCAACTGCATTGGCCTGAAAAAGAAAGCAATGTGTGTCACTGAGGGTGCTGAAGTGTATATGGTTGCTGATGCAGTTATAGCTGAATAATTGGAAGCATGCAGGCTGAGACGTGTTGGTGTGAGTCTCGCAAAGGTGCTACATGTGAAATTGAGGTGAACCCTCGAATTTGCAACCTGAAATAAAATCAAAATATGCTAGAAATACTCATGACACTCATTATGGAAACAGAACCATCAAACTGAAACATTAGCTCTATTTCTATCCACAAATACTGCCTGACTTGCTGAGTATTTATAACATTTCTTATTCTATTTCAGAAATATTTCTTATTCTATTTCAGATTTCCAGCATCTTCAGTATTTCACTTTTGTGTTCATTTAAGATATCAGTCATTGAGATCATTGGGAGAAGCATGAAGTTGTGGTGGTGACCTGAGGCTAATGATTCGGAGTACAACGGGATCTCGATTGGGCCAATGAGGAGAGGAGTGGCAGATATAGTTTACTTAAATAAATGTGAGGTGTTGCATTTTGGTAAGGCAAATGTGGGCAGGCCTATATACTTTAATGGTAGAGTCCTGAGTAGTGTTGCCAGATAAGGAGACCTTGAGGTGCAAGTTCATAGTTCCTTGAAGTTGGAGTCGCAGGTAGAGAGGGTAGTGAACGAGATATTTTGAATTCTTACTTTTATTAGTCAGTGCATCGAGTATAGGTTTTGGGAGGTCATGTTGTAACTGTACAGGACATTGGTTAGGCCACTTTTGGAATACTGCATTCAATTCTGGTCTCCCTGCTATAGGAAAGATGTTGTGAAACTTGAAAGGATTCAGAAAAGATTTACAAGGATGTTGCTGGGGTTGGACTGTTTGATATAGAGGGAGAGGCTGAATAGGCTGGGATTACTTTCCCTGGAGCATCAGAGGCTGAGAAGGTGAACTTATAGGAATTTATAAAATCATGAGGGGCATGGACAGGCTAAATAGCCAAGTTCCTTTTCTCAGACTCTCTGAATCCAAAACTAGAGGGCATAGATTTAAGGTGAGAGGGGAAAGTTTAAAAGAGACCTAAGGGACAGCTTCTTCATGTAGAGGGTGGTGCATGCATGAAATGAGCTGCCAGAGAAAGTGGTGAAGGCTGGTACAATCACAACATTTCAAAGGCATCCAAATAGGAAGGAATTAGAGGGATATGGGCCAATTGCTGGCAAATGGGGACTAGATTAATTTAGAATATCTGGTCAGCATAGATGAATTGGACTGAAGGTTTTGTTCCTGTGTTGTACAGCGCTATGACTCATTTTGTTTATAAAGATATAACATTCGATTTCAATGACAATGACCACTCTTCTATGGTCATTTGATCTCCTTGGAATAATATATCTAGCATCCTCAGTGCTGTGTTGTGGTATCAAGCATTCATCTGCCTTCACTGTGTCTATCAGAATACCCCTGCTTCCTTGTACCTAGAACACCACTGTGCATATATCCAACCCCTCTGTCAGGAGCTGTACTGCTGTTATGAACATATAAATTAGGAATGGGAATTGGCCATTTGGCTCCTTCGAGCCTGCTCTGCCATTTAATCATGGTGTGGAGATTTTGATTGTGGCCTCAACTTCACTTTCCTACCTAACCCTAAATCCTTTGATTCCCATGTTAGTCAAGAGTGTTTAAAATATACGGTGATGCAGAACTTGGAGCAGACTGTCTCAATGTTGTTACATTTTTCAATGATTATTTTCAGTTTGAGCCGTCTTCTGCAGTGACTGACAGCACTGGTGCCAGTCAGAATATATGTCCCTTTAAGAGGTGTAAGCTGATTTTAAATAATGGTGCTAAGTTTTAGTGGTGCTAGACTGTCTCAATGTTGTGCTCTGCTCGGGTGGGCAGCCACTCAGCAGTGTGGTTTATCCTGGTAGCACACCACAATTATAGTCATCATCTGACAGCATGAAATTGTGTGCTGCCTACATCTTAGGAAACAGATGTAGGTTAACTGTGTATCATGATCTCATATGTAATGTTGGTCCTATCAAATGTCTTGTCATGGTACTTTTCAAATACATGAGTGGTCATTGCCTTTTCTCATCATTTATTCAGGATACTTTACGACAAAAAGATGACCGGATTGAGGAATTAGAAGAGGCTTTAAGGGAGAGTGTACAGATAACAGCAGAACGTGAGATGGTGTTAGCACAAGAAGAAGCTGCCAGAAACAATTCTGAGAAACAGGTCAGTAGTATGTGCAACCACCAGTCAATGCACAATTTTCATTTATATTAACATTTCTGTACCATCCATGTAAACATTTCATCCCGAATGTATGATGTGTGACATTAAACCAGGCTGTTCACAACCTTGATTTCACATTTGATCCAGAGATGAATTACTAATCATGATTAATGACATTTATTTCCACTTGTGTAATGTCGCACAAATTTGCACAACTCTGCTCATTTCCTACTGCTATCAACATCCATTCATTTGTCATCACTAGGCTTAGCTATCCCAGTGCACTCTTGGCTGAATGCCCTCATTCTATCTTTTGTAAATGTGAATTCATCCAAAATTCTGCCAGTATCTTGATGCATGTCCAGTTTATCATCTGAGTTCCATGACCCACATTGGCTCCTGGTCAAGCAACGTTTTGACTTTAAATGTATTATTGTCAGTTTGTCATCACCCAGTGGCCTCGCCCCTCCCTACCTCTGTAAGCTTTTCCAGCTCCAAAACCATCAAAGATATTATCTCCACCCTCTTATCCTGTCCTCTTGTGCATTTCCAATTATAATTGTTCCACTATTACTCTGGAATTATTTCATTTTATGGCATCTAGTTATGGTCTGACATGCAAGAGAACATATTCTCTCTGTAACCATTCTATCAAAACCTTGCATAACTTTAATGATCTCTATACTATAAGGTCACCTCTCAACTACTTTCTTGCCGAAAGGGAAGAGACCCACCCTGTCCATCTTTTCCTGATATGTTTATATTGCATTTTAGGTATTAACCTTGTGAATGTTTTAAAGCCTCCCCTCGAGGGGCTATAAATGTTTTTTGTAATTTGTGACCAGAATTAGGAACAGTGCTATAACATGACACTACTCAGATCAATATAATTTTAATGTGACATTTCAAACCCATCCCTCTAGTAATAAACACTGAAGATTAATTTGCTTTCTTTAGGGCCCTGATAACCTGCAGCATAACTTTTATTAATTAGTATATTTCTATTTTAAAAACTCATTGTTTCTCTAAACCACCTAAACTTGCACATTTCAATTAAAGAGTGACCTCCCTTTTCTTCCTACCAAAATGTGCTATCTCTCATTTATTTGTGTTGGAAATCATTAGCCAATTATTTGCCTATCTACAAGTTTATAAATGCCCGCCTGTAATTGATAGCAATTCTCTTCGATATTCACTAGCCCCCTCAATTGGGTGTGATCCATAAATCTACAATTGTGTTTTGGATTTTGAAAAAGGAAGAAATGCTTACATCTATATAATTTTTTTTCTATTCATTCATGCTGGTGGTCATTGCTGGCTGGCCAGCATTAATTGCTCATCCCAAGAAGTGGTGGTGAGTTGCTTACTTGAATCACTGCAAAACATGTGCTGTAGGTAGACCCACAGAGTCTTTAAGGAGGCAGTTCACAATCACCAAACATCTTGTAACCTTACAGCCAAGAAAGTACTTTTGAAATGTAGTCACCCTCTTATACAGAAAGCATAACAGCTAATGTGCAGCAGGCGAGGAGTCTCCACAAATGTCCCCATTCTTAATTATTGGGAGCCCATCACATCAAAAGACCAGTATAAAGCATTTGGAATCATCTTCTGCCAGAAGTGCCAAGTGGATAATCCATCTCAGCTTCCACTTGAAGACCTTGATGTGGCAGATGATAATTTCCATTCAGTACAATTCACTCCATACGATGTTGTGGGAAATCATTTTTCACAAACTTGATTGACTTTTTGAAGAGGTGACCAAGAAACTATATAAAGGCAGAATGGATGTTGTCCATGTGGTCTTCAGCAAGGTCTTCTGCATGATAGACTGGTTAATAAGGTTCGATCACAAGGGATCCAGGGATAAAGTTCAAAATCACACAACACCAGGTCATAGTCTAACAGGTTTATTTGGAAGCACTAGCTTTTGGAATGCCGCTCCTTCAAGTGGTTGGCTAGTGGAGGGATATGGACCAAATGCAGGTGGATAGGGCTAGTTTCGTTTGGGAACATGGTCGGCATGCACTGGTGGGATTGAAGGGTCTGTTTCTATGCTGTATGATTATGATTCAATGAATCTATTTTGAGGAGACTATTGTGGTGCAATGTTAGTGTGCCTGCCTCAAAGATAGAAGGCCTGGGTTCAAGTCCCACTGTAAGAATATTACTGAACAAGTTGGTTTAAAAGATTTCTGAGGGGGCTTGACTGATTAGATGCTAAGAGGATATTTCTTTCATGAGGTATCTCGAACTAGGCCTCGCATTTAAAATGGGGAAGAGTGGATTTCGTTTTCTTATTTTTTAAATATAAAATCAAAACCTCTGTCAAATGTAGGACCCAAACTGGAGTCTGCAGATTGAAAATGTGAGTATAATTTATTCATAATACTTCAGCTTACATTATTCAACTGCACTTTTATTTCTGCATCTGAATCATCGGCAAGTTGAAATCTGTATTTGTTTGAGAACACAAATTTTGCAAGTTTCTATATACTCTTCATGTATGAGGTGTTTAATATGATAAACAGAGCAGCAGAATCACTTTCCATGGTATAATAAATTGTTTTTTATTAAAAGTTTTAAAACCACATGAAGCATAGTTATTATGCCAATGAAGCTTTTTATCTCAGCCTAACCAGCTTTGACAGAATTGTAGGAGAAAGATGGTATCGCACAGTTTTCTCTACATGAGATACAGGACACTTATAGTTAATAAGTTGTTTCAATTGGTTAAGTACATAATCAGTTGCACATTCATTATATAATGAATACTGGATCTGCACTGTGCATTAATTGATAGGTATAACTGTTGTGTTGAGACTTCTCCAGTTAATTCTCATTCTCTATATTTTTTTGTTGAAAATAGCACTAATACTAACCATCAATACAATTCTGGTCATTATTCATGTTAATGTTGGGCATTGCATATTGGATGTTATATATTGGATGTTATTCTTGTCTTAAAAAGAATGTGTAATTGTTATCAGGGATGCATGGAGAGCTGAGTGACCATGTTTGTGTGGAGGGTTATGTAGTCAATTTCATAGTTATGAGTTTCAAATTCCCTATGCTTTGTGGTTCTGAAGAGAGACACATCTCTAATTTTGTGCTGTTTATAGAATATGGTGGGCTTTGTGTTTGTGTGGAACAGTGTGCGCTAATGGTGTCAGAGATTGTGAAGTCAGTGCAAAACTGGTATGATGCAACTGCATCTGAGCGTGCACATATACAGAACTGAAACATACCAGGTTCAAGGTCTGGACTGTTATGAGTTAGCTGAGCTCAGTCAAGCTGTGATTGACCTGACCAGTGAGTGTTATGAATGGGAAATAAGTTGGGTTTGCAGCAAATTATGTTGCAATTTGCCTCTATTGCAACAATGGAATTAAGCCAAATGTCTAAAGGTCTAGTGTTCGTACCTCTGAGCTAGGAGGTACAGAGTACAGGTCCCCCCTACTACAATGGTGTGTAATAACATTGCTGAAAAGGTTGATTAGAAAATATTAAATAAGTCTAAGAGCACACACAAAGTATGATTATTGAAATGATGTGTTAGAGGATCTTCAATACCTATGAAATTGTAACCAACCAACAATTGAACACTTTTAAAGGGATTGGGGAGAATATTAGTAAGTAAAGAAAGAAGGGAAAAAGGAAATACTATTGAGAATTCTTAGTAAATTGTGTGGAGCAGAATTTTCTAGGGGTTTGAGTAATGCAGGCTACAGTAAGATTTATGGCAGAAATGGGCTACAAATCCAGCGAGGCCTATCTTGATGGCAAGTGCATCTTTTATGCTTTTCACAAGCAATGTGTAGTGTTTCTTGGCAGTGGCAAGTTGTCTATTAAGAGGGATTATTGCTTGTTAAATATCTTATTGATATCCCAATTCACCTCATTAATGTTCCGGTTTCTATTTCACCAAAGTCGCAAACAAGCTAGACATTGAGAAAAATCAAAATGGAAACCAGGGTGAGGTCCTGGCAAACTCAACTTGTTGCATGTTCTTATTGAATTCCATGTTGAACATTGGGCACCCCATGTCAAGGCAAGCTCCATGGGTACCAGCTACACGCATCCACACCCACGGGCATTGACATCAGATATGTGCTAGATTCTAAGAGCACTCATGGCACAACCCTCATTCGATGCAAAGTGCATGGGAAGGTTGCATGGTAAGTTGGCATCGGAATCAGACATGCCAGATGCCATAGCAGAGGGCTAAGTAGTTTATTGAGGAAGTTTGGTGAGATATCTCCCTAGGCCTGGTGGTGGTAACCTCTCCAAAAAAACTCTATGCAGCTCAGAATTAGCCAAAACAATGTAAGATTCAGCCCTGTGTTGTTAAGTCGGAAAACATGATTGACCATGATCACTTAAGTAGAGCTAAAACTGTGTTAATGATATTTCTGTGATCAGTTCCTTTATTTGCAAAATGTTGAGTAATGAGGAATGGTGTGAAAAATTAGTTTTAAAAAAATGTTTTGAGTAAAATAAGTTCAAAATATTTTTAAAGATTTCTGATAATTTTAGCTTGTTTAAATTTTAATGGAATAGTTAATGTCAAGGAATGTTTTTCTTAAAATTGTTGTCTATTGTTAAATGGATTCTGTCTTCTACATTACTGACAAGGACCTGCATACCTCAGTATAACAAATGAACTTCTCGAGTATGTCTATAAAATGTGAATTCCAGATGATTATTAAGTGAATATGACATACATGTAAATTGTTGTGAAATAATAGAATTTGCCTCTGATAATGTGCTTTAAGTGCTTCTGTCTGATCTTCTAGTAAATACTTTGCATGCTTCTCTTTCTTTTATTCCATTATGCTACACAATGCCTGTGCGAAGCATGTTAATGAAAGTTTGCATGAGTGCAACAACTTTGGCCTTAAATGGTTCAAGGTATGGGATTTTCTTTTCTAGTTCATTTGCATTATCTCCTGCTGTCTACTATTCCTATTCAGAGAAATCATTATTTGTCTGGTTTCCATTCTTTGTATGTCTGAACTACCTCAGAGAGAGTTCTGCATTTTATCTGTTACTCAATTATACTTAGAAAACAACTTAATATGACAATTATGACTGACGTTATGGAACATCTGTTTCAGTTGTGAGTACAGTTGCACAGTAGCTAGGTGGGAGAGATTCCAGTACTGGAAACATTAGCCCAATGTCCCAAGATTCTGAGAAGGTGCAGTGTTTAATATGCTCTGAAAGAGCAAGGATGACTGTGATAACCTCATCACTTGCACAAGCCTTCTAAGTAGGACAAAAGACTGTGGGATGATCATGTTACCCCACTTCACGATGACAAGATAATGTACAGGTCATTCTGCTATAACACACATTTTGTCAGTGCGAATTGGCAATAATGCAATTGACGAATGGAGAACTTGTTTGGATAATGCAAACTTTCTTTTGAACAGGTATAACGATTTTCTGAAGCAGTTATCCATGGAGTGATTTTCTATAGTGCAAGGTTGCTGAGGAATAAAACTCAAATTATTGCAGAACAATCTGTATTGTGAGAATGTTTAACATCTTCCTGGGAATTTTGGCTGTTGCCATTTAAAATACTTTTGTTAGAACTTTTCATCAGATAAAACTGAGTTAAGGAATGCATAACCTTTAAGAGACTAAGTTAATTGAACCTTGTAGACATTGATCAATCCTTACCTTGACCTGGCTAGATTCTTTGAGAGCTGGAGAATCAAATATGGTTATTTGGGCACTGGTTGGGCCTTCTCTTCACCATCAGAGAAGCATGACATTCCAGCCAATAGTTCGTGGTGATTACTTTATGGGCATACAATGCTAATGCTGACCATGCGAATGAATGTAATTCTGTAATTTAGGTTTGGATTTGTGACATGGGTAAACAAGACTTTAATTGCTGTATTAGTAGACTGGGTCCCAGAAATGAAGGGATTTTACTTAGTTCTTAAATTTTGGACACAGTAACAGAGCCTCAAGACAAGACTCTAACCCTGCCTACCTCCATCACCAACGTCCTTCTCATGATTTCCAGTGTCTTTCATCCCCACCTTGTAATATAGCCTGCGCCCAGAGTTGAATAGAGGTGGGGGAAATCACAGATACACATTCTGTTCTTGGAGTTTGACGTTTTGTCTGGTTAAGAAAACCCTGTAGGGTGTGTCTATGCAATCTTCTTTAAATGTCACAGTTCTATAAAATCTGTCATCAAATTAAGACTTGAATGAAATGTTTTGGATTCTTGACAGTTTGGTTTAATAACTAGCTTCAATTATTTTGTTGTGAACATAGTTATTTCCAAACAGCATTTCAGTGACCTGCATGCTTGCTTTTTGCAGTGCAAAAATGGTATAATGTCAGCAATGGTTTTGTTGGTACACTTTAAGTTTAAAGCTCTGGGTTCAATGGACCGGGCCAGACCCCCTCAAAACATTTCAAGAAAGGAGCACCGACTCTAATGTTGCTAGTTGTTTTCACAGGTATAAACTAGATATTTCAGGAGTGATGCAGTTGGCCCAACCACTTAGTTTTAAACAGAACAGAATTTATTTGCAAGATTACAAAATGAAACGCAAACAAAAGATAATAGAATATAAAATAATTAAGTTATCTGAAAACCCAACAGATTATCCCAACGTATTAATGCTGTTTCAACTACATGCAGCAATTCCCATAAACCCCCCTTGTCAGCAAAGGAAAGTTCTTACAGGAGTGATGTCAGAGATAGATGAGAGAGAGCGAGAGAGGGAGATTCAGCATGGAACACCTTCTTCCACGAAGTTGTTTCTTTGACCAGCAGCCTCAAAACCGACTACTTGCTCTGAACAGCCAAACCGCTAAAACCCAAACCAGACCAAATCAAGCCAGAGAAAAGCTGAGCTGGGAGAACTGGCCACTCTCCTTTCATTGTGCAAGTGTTTTTTTTTAACCTGAAGGCCTTTTGCCTAAGGCAGTAACTTTAGCTTTAATCAAATTGGCACTAAAACCCATGAAAACCAGACCTCCTGAAGTGTCTGCATTTTCAACCTCTCTGGAAAAAGAGCCAAGGACAACATAACCTTGTTAAAGGAGTGTCATCATCACACAAGACATTTAAGACAAAGGTTAAGGTTGAAAGTCCAGTTTACTTCTGAGGGAGTGCTGCTATGCCAGCAGTGGTTTATTTCAGATAACGTCTGTTATGGTGCTGAAGCAGCCCATCAAATTGTGACGATCTATTCAGGGACCAGTTTTCTGTCGACCAGACTTAAGATCCCTTGTACTTGCTAAGAAAATAAAGGCATAGGAGACTGGTGATTTTGAACAAACAGATTCAACTTTTCTCTAGACACCCAGAAAACGAAGACCATCTCAAAATACAATATATGTTGTAACCTTCACAATTACTTTGAGGTAAATTTGGGTTTACAAACAAAATGTGGTTCAACACCTCCAAAACATATCAAATAACAGAAATTGTAATTTTTCTTCACAAGTGACTTAGCCATTTTGACACTACATTCAGCTTAACTGTTGTGGGGGCCGTGCTCCAATCCAAATTTGGCTGCAAAGTGACTGTAGTACTTACTTGGAAATTGTGGCCCACTGTGTGAAGCAATCCCACATGTAAAGTTAGCATGTAAAGTTAAAGCAAAGGCCTTGGATGCAGTGTGCTAACATGGATAGGAAACTGGTTCACAGAGGGGAAACAGAGTGTAGGAATCAGTCTTTTTTCTAGCAGTAGGCAGTGACTAGTGGGGTACTGCAAGGATCAGTGCTTTGACCCCAGCTATTTGCAACATATACAAATGTGCTAAATGAGGGGACTAAATGTAATATTGTTAAGTTTGCAAATAACATAAAGCTGGGTGGGAGAGTAAATTGTGAGGAGGATGCAGTGACACTTCATTGTAATTTGGACACGCCGAGTGGGAAAATTCATGGCAGATTAAGTATAATGTGAATAAATAAAATCAACTTTGGTGGCAAATACATGGCAGATTATGAAAAAAAAGCAAAGAACTGCAGATGCTAGGAGTCAATCCAGGGTTGGAATATAAATGTTGAGAAATCTTACTGCAATTATACAAGGTGCAGGTGAGACCAGAGCTGGAGTACTGTGAACAATTTTGGTTGCCTTAATAACGTTCATGAGGATGATCCCCAGTATGAAGGGATTGTCTTATGAGCAAAGGCTAAACAGCTTGGAATTCTACTTAAGTTGAAAAGAATGAGAGCTTATCTCATTCATATAGGATTCTTAATGGACTTGGCAGGGTAATTGCTGAGTCGATGTTTCACCTCATGGGAGAATTGAGGACCAGAGGGCATTGTCTCAGAAGAAAAGGTTGCCACTGTAAGATTGAGAAGACGAAGAATTTCTTCTCTGAGAACTGAGTGTCTTTGGAACTCTGTGTTACAAAGAGCTGTGGGGGAAGAGTTGTTCTGTATGTTTAAGACTGAGGTAGATAGATTCTTAATCAAGAGTTACTGTAAAAGGGCAGGAAAGTGGATGTGAAGAATGTCTGATCAGCCATGATTCTATTGAATGCCAAAGCAGGCTTGAGGAACTAAACTACCTCCTCTGGTTCCTATTTCTCATGGTCTTACGCTCTTAATTAAAGGGTAATAGCTTCAACCCTCAGATTGAGTAATGATATCTCTTAACTATTTTGTCCAAACTTTTTTTTGACTTTTACCAATGGCGAAACTTCACAGTTAAGAGCATACAGTGTTGTTTTTCCAGAATTTGCTGTCAACCAAAGTTATTGGTTGCTGGAGGGAAAAAATATCTACTTTTGCCATTACAGAAACCTAAGTATCAAAATGATTGTTGTGTGATTAGCAATTTTTCTGTAAACTGATTTTATTGTAAATGAGACAGTTATAAGATGCCGACTCGCAAAGGCGGTACATAATTTACGGATAAAAAAGCAGTTCTGTGCTGAAAAATATTCCTCAATTACTACAGTGTGACCCTGCTCCAGTCGATGTTCAAATATGACATTACAGTGCAGTATTGAGGTGGTCCTGCTTCAGTGGTACCATCACTAAATACAGTATTTTATTATTTGTATTTATGAACATACTATAAAATGTGCATAACTCACTACAAACCAGCACCATTTAATTAATTAAATTATGGGGAAAAAAGATAGTTTAAGACAAATTTCATTTTCTGGTCACTCCATGGCTTTTGGTTTTATGAATTGGCTCCAGGGCATCTCCTCTAAAGCTGCCCTGAAGGAAGAAGTGGATCTACAAAAATGCTACTGTTGAAGCCTCCCACCACCACCTCAAGGATACCACGTTTCTACCACCGAAACTGTTAGTAAATTCACCTCATCACCGCTAGTACAAATGAAAAGATTCCACCAAATTGCCGATGTACAACGGTGAAATTGCTGAAATTCCAGCTGCCACTAAAGCCTGAAGGCTATCAAAACTCCTGTAGGTGAAGCACTGTCCTTACTCCTAGGTGTGTGATATCCAAGTCATGACGACACCATTGAAGAAACTGCGGAATCCACCATGGCCACAAGGAATGATCTGCTGTTTCATCCCCCTGTAAACTGACTCCTCCATCTCATCTGCAGAAAGAAGAAAAGATGAATTTGATACAAAAGATAAATTTAGAAATAAAAATTGAAAAGGAAGGATGTGGCCGGTCAGGTGAGAGGAAGTGAATGGGCCAGGAGCCAAACACTGCGTAATTTGCCACCTCCGCCATGCTGTAAAAGATCCTGTAAGAGACTTTTGAATAAGCGCAAGGAATTGTTCAGGTGCTGTATCCATGAATTCCTCTTTGCATTGGAGACTTGAACAAACTACATCATTCACCGCAAAGCAGTAGAGAATACTACCCGGAGTGCCTTTTCAGTGTCTTCCAAATCCGGCAGTGAACAAGGCAATTCAACAGCATCATTCAACAGTAAGCTTGCCCAGTGTTGAGGTGCTAATCACTTAAAACCAATCTGCTGGACAGGCTAGGCCATTCATATGCTGATTCTAGACTCCCAAAATAATTTCTATACTCAAATATCGGTCACAATGGGAGACACTCATAAGACAGCAGAAAAAAGTTTAGTTTTATTCTCTAAGAAGTTAAACACACCTCTAAACTCATACAAGACTCTGGCTTGTGACTGACCAAAGTAAAGAAAATTCTTCTGGAAAGGCACTGAACATACCAAGAATGTGCAGAGGTGAAGTTGAGACATTGGAGGAAGTACATGAACCTCCAGGCAACCAATTACACAATCTTTCATGCACCACCCACTTCAAATCACAGAGCCCATCAAACTGGAGTGGAACCAAGTCATCATCAGTCTTAAATCCTGACTGAAGTTTATCCCTCAATCATCATTGCAAAACAACAGGTCATTTGGTTATTCTCACATTATTATTTCTGGGAATTTGCAGTGTACATTTTGTTTGCTGGATTTCCTATATTAGAGTTGACTACACTTCAAGCAGTTGTTCATTCACTGAAAAATGCATTGTGACATCTGGTGGTTGTGGAAAGCAATTTATGAAAGCAGATCCTTTTTCTTTCCAGCAATTCCGAAAAACTGTAAATTCTGAGGTGCATTCTTCCATTCTCCACAGTAGCTATCTTGGTAGCCTCCCTAAATGAGATTATCATTTTGTATGAATAATTCTTTGGTGCTGACTTTAGGGATTGAGTTAAAGTTCATTAAACTGATCCAATTTGGATCTTTAGAACCAATGGAGAGAGAATATTTTTAATCTATAAATTCCTGAATTCATTGCAGGTTGTGTGAAAAGAATGGAATGGGATTAATCTTATAGCCATTACAGAAAAATGGTTGAGTTGAATGGAATTGAATTTGTTTTCACGTGTGCCAAGGCACAGTGAAAAGCTTTGTCTTGCAAGCAATGCAGGCAGATCACATAGTTAAGTAGCATATCTAAGTAAATAATAGATAAACAGCGGCAAAACAAAAACACAGATAAATGCTAAGTGTTTGAGAGTCCGTTCAGTATTCTAACAACAGTAGGGTAGAAACTATCTTGGAACTAGCTGGTGTGTGTGTTCAGGGTTCTGTGACTTCTCCCTGATGGTAGAGGTGGTAGAAAAGCATTGCCAGTGTGGGATGGATCTTTGAGAATGCTGGTGGCCTTTCCTTGACAGCGGGCCTGGTAGATGGATTCTATAGATGGGAGGTTGGCCTTTGTGATAGTCGGGCCTAGTTCACCACTCTCTGTAACCATCTCCGATCTTGAATGGTACAGTTGCCATACCAGGTAGTGGTACATCCAGACAGAATACTCTCGATGGCGCATCTATGAAAGTTGGCAAGGGATTTTGCCGTCGTGCCAAATTTCATCAGCTGCCTGAGGAAGAAGAGACATTGTTGGGCCCTTTGTAACCAGCACGTCCACAAGAAGAGTCCAAGAAAGTTTATTGTTGATAACCACTCCCTGGAACTTGACACTCTCCACTCATTCCACTTCTGTGCTGTTAATGTGTAGGGGAACATGACTAACATACCACCGAAAATCAATAATGAGTTCCTTGGTGTGGCCAGCATTGAGAGCTAGGTGGTTCTCCGTGCACCATTTTTCCAGGTCTTCCACCTCCCGTCTGTAGTCTGTTTCGTCACCATCTGAGATTCGATTGACTATGGTGGTGTCATCAGCGAACTTGTAAATGACATTAGTCTGATATTTGGCGATGCAGTCATGGGTATACAATGAGTACAGTAGGAGGCTGAGTACCACCCCTGGGGGGCTCCAGTGTTGTGTTAGTGAGGATGAAATATTGTTCCCAATCTTCACTGATTTTGGCCTGTGGGTGAGAAAGCTAAGGATCAAGTTGCAGAGAGTGGGGCTTAGTCTGAGATCACTAAGTTTAGTAATTAGTCTCAAGGGGATAATAGTGCTGAAGGCTGAACTGTAGTCAGTGAGTAGGATTCTTACGTAGCTGTTCTTGGAGTCAAGATGTTCTCGGGAGGAGTGAAGGACAAGTGATATTGCATCTGACATGGATCTGTTCCGCAAATAGGCAAATTAAAGTGGGTCAAGAGTAATGTGGAGGCTGGAATTGGAGGGGTAAATTCCCATTGTCGATAGAAGGGGCGGCATTTGATAGTGAGGAATTCAAGGTTTGGGGAGCAATGTCTGTGCACCACAAGGTTACCAGGAAATCAAAGCTGGTAGCTGAATATTCAGTGATATGTGACTTTTGAAAGGCTGAATAGGAAGAAAAGGGTGATGGAATAGCATTGTTAGGACAAGATGGAATAAATATGATAGCAAGAAATGATGTCAGATCAGATAATGTATAATCAATATTTGTGAATAACAAGGGAAAGAAATCTCCAATGTGAGACGTCTGTAGGCCCCTGATCTTTAACTACACGGTCAGGCTGAAAATAAATCAGGAACTAATGAGGACATGTAAAAAAGACAGTACATTAATCATGGGTGACTTTAATCTTTGTAGAGATTGGAATTGTCAGATTGGCTGAAGGAATCATGAGGAAGAATCCATAGTGTGTCGTTGGGATAGTTTCCTGGAACAATATTTTGTGGATTCAACCATGGATCTGGTGATGTGTAATGAAGCAGATTTAATAAATGATGCCAAACTGAAATATTCCTGAGGAAACTGTGACCATCGTATGATAGAATTTAGCTTTCAGTTTAAGACTAAGGAGCTTTGGTCTGAAGAAACTGAGCTAAGCTTAAATAGGATAATAACAAAGTAATGACGGAAGAGCTGGCTGGACTGGACTGGGGAGCAGAAAAGATGGTTGAGGAAAAATAGCAGACAGTTAAGAAAATAGTTCATTCCTCAGACAAATATATATCCCAGTGAGAAAGAAGCATTGTAGGAAGGAAATGATCCAATATGGTTCACCAGGGAGGTTAAAGTTAGTATCAAATCGAAATTGCCACATTGTATGTTTTCTAAGATTAGTGGTAAGCCAGAGGATTGGGCAAGTTTTAAAAGCAAAAAAAAAACAACCAAAAAGAAAAGCCACAGATGTCGTAAGTGCACTGATAACAATCTTTCCAGAATCCTTAGATTCCCTAGAAATCCAAGAGTAATGGAAAACTGCAAATGTAATACCTTTATGTAAAAAGAGAAAGAAATACAAAAACAGGCTAGCTGGCTTAATATCTGCATGAATGAAAATGTTAATAGTCCATAAGAGAGGATGTAATAGCACAGCATTTAGAAATACATAATATCATGAAGCAGAGTCAGCATGGCTTCACAAAGGGGAAATCATGTCTTACAAATTTATTAGAATTTGGATAAGTACATGAATAGGGAATGTTTGGAGGGATTTGGGCCAGAGCAGGCAGGTGGGACCAGTTCAGTTTGGGATTATATTTGCATGGACTGTGGACAGAATGGTTTGTTTCTGTGTTGTATGGCTTTATAACAGATAGGAGTGATAAAAGAGACATAGTGGATGGAATATATTTGGATTTTCAGAAGGCATTTGATAAGGTGCCACATGATATGATAAAAAGCCCATGTTGGGGTACCATGTTAGCATGGATGGAGGATTAGCTAGCTAATAGAATACAGAGAGTTGGGATAGGGGAGCTCTTTAACAAGGGCAACCTGTAATGAGTGGAGTACAACAGGGATCAGTGCTGGGGCTGAATATTATTTAAATGGAGAAGGACTGCAGATAGCTACACCACAGTTGAATTTTGAAGTATTTTTGCATTATCTCTAACAAATAAATTAAGCTGTTCATAAGAAAGGCCAATGGAATGTTGGTCTGTATTTCAAAGGAAATCGAGTACAAAAATCTATAAAACTAAAGCTGCTTTTTCCTATTACCCTCATAAATTCAAACCAGATAGAAAATGAGAGAGTGAAGATCTAAGATCTTGTTCTCAGATCAGGAAGAAAAGTACCGAAGGTGGATGTGAAATTTGGAAGCTGAGTAGGAGCAATTCAGCTCTAATGAAGAGTCATCTCAACTCAACGTAAGCTTGCTCGCTCTCCGTGGATGCTGCTTGACCCAATGTGATTCCCAGCATTTTTTGTTTTCTGTCAAAATTGGAACCTGAGATATTTCCAATATAACAAGGTAGGACACACTTTTTCAGAGTGTTAGAAAGTGAGAAACAACCCATGGAAATTATTGAAATTCATAAGAATGAGTCGAAATTGAATCTTGGAAGGAAAAGGCCACAGATCAAATTGTAGTTTTAGCTACAGCTAAGATGCCAGAGGTAAATACTGTTGTGAGTATAGAAGTACACAGTGTAGATGAAAGATGTGAAGGGCCTTTAACTAAAGGGGAAATAACCCCTTTAGGATTTTGATTTCCCTCCAAAGTGGTTCAATGAATGCCAACATGTTGGTACAAGGGAGAATGGAGAGTACAGCCCGTTTCATTCTTTCTTCAAAGTCCTATTGGAATGTGACTTGTCTGCACTCGTGGTCGTTGGGGTAGTTAAACTATGGATGAAGTTGATTTACTTTTGCAAAATAATTTTGGCAAGAGTGGAAGTAATAGCTTTATCTATAATTGTGAAAAGTTCAGTTGAAGTTGAAACGACAGACAGTTGAGGAGCAAGTTCTGGTTATTTTACTGTCATATGTAGTGGCCGAACAGAGTCAACTACGACAAGAACAGAAATTGCTGGAAAAACCCAGCAGGTGGAGCAGCATCTGTTGAGAGAAGTCAGAGTTGATGTTGCGGGTCATGTGACCCTTCAGAACTGATGGTAGCTCAGAAAAAATTGCTTTTTATGCAGAAGGTATGGTGGGAAATATTGAGAGTAGCACTTGCAAGGGCAAGTAAGAATATGGAAAACAGGTATTTTGCATGACCAGGACTTTGTAAAGATGTCGTGCAGTTTTGTAAAATATGTCATACTTGCTAGATGGTTGGAAAAAACTCGATGTGTAATTAAGCCGGCCCCTTTGATATTCATTCTGGTTTTTGAAAAAGCATTTAGTTGAGTGTTAGTAGATTGTTTGAGGACTGTTACCAAAAATAAAAGTATGACATGTCTATCCTCACAATTATGGATATGACAAACCAATTCTCAGGAGTTATTCCTTTAAGGGCAATTACAGCCAGGGTAGTAGTGGAAGAGTTAGCAGTTTATTTTTTTAACTCCTTTTCGACTATCAATTGAGATACATTTTGATCAGGGTTCTACCTTGATGTCTAAAGTTTTCCAGGAAATGAATAGCAGTTTGGATATGAAACAATTGAACTCAACTGTGTATCATCTGCAAACAGAGGGATATTTGAGGAGTTGAAGAGTGTGCTGTTGGAAGAACACAGCTGATCAGGCAGCATCCGAGGAGCAGGAGAATCGATGTTTCAGGCATAAGCCCTTGAGCAGAAATGAGGCTTGTGGCCCAAGGGGGCAGAGAGATAAATGGGAGGGGGTGGGGCTGGGTGGAAGGTAGCTGAGGGTGTGATAGGTAGATAAAGGTGGGGGTGAAAGTGATATGTTGGAGAGGAGGGTGAAGCAGATAGGGGAGAAGAAAGATGGACAGGTAGGACTGTTCAATAGGGTGTTGCCGAGTTGGAAGGTTGGGACTGGGAGACAGGTGTGGGTGAGGAAATGGGGAAATTAATGAAATCCACAATGATGCTGTGTGGTTGGAGGGTCCCAAGGCAGAAGATGAGGCATTCTTCCTCCAGATATCAGGTGGTTAAGGTTTGACGATGGCGGATGTCCAGGACCTGCATGTCCTTCGCAAAGTGTTGTTAAAATGTTCAGCCACAGGGCGGTAGGGCTGATCAGTGCGTGTGTCCCAGAGATGTTCTGTGAAATGATACGCAAGTTGGTGTCTTGTCTCCCCAATGTAGAGGAGACCACATTGGGTGCAACAGATGCAGTAGATGACGTGTGGAAGTACAGGTAAATTTCTATTGGATTATAAGGATTCTTTGTGGCCTTGGACGGAGGTGAGGGGAGAGGTGTGGGCACAAATTTTGCACTTCTTGCGATGGCTGGAGAGGATGGGTTGGTGGGGGGTGTGGACCTGATAACTGAGTCGCGGAGGGAATGGTCTCTCCGAAATGCAGTTAGGAATGGAGAGGGAAATATATCTGTGGTGGTGGGGTTTGTTTGTAAGTGGCAGAAATGACAGAGAATGATGCGGTGTATCTGGAGATTGGTGGGGTGGAAGGTGAGGTCCAGAAGGATGCTGTCCTTGTTGTGATTGGAGGAGTGGGGTTCAAGGGCAGAGGTGCAGGAAATGGATGAGATGCGCTGAAGGGCATTATCAACCACATGGGAAGGGAAAATCCAGTCTTTGAAGAAGGAGGCCATATGGTCCCTTGAACCTCATTCCTGCAATTGCAACAAGGACAGAAACCCCCGGTCCTAAAAAGGTATTATCACAGGGAAGTGGAAATAGAAGGACAAGTGTGTCAGGTGGTAAGAGTAATGGAAGTTGTTGGAAATAATGTGAGTAAAGTAGAGGGAGAGGTAGATGAATTTCAGAGGGAATCTCCTACAATTCAGGCACAGAAACACTGGGATAGTTAGACATAGTCTTTTTTATGTTTAAAGAGAGGAAAATGGGAGGATGTTATGAAACTATTGGGGAAGTCTGAAATAATCTGTCCATCTGACTAAAATAAATTAGTCAATAGAAGAGGTAGGAAAAATAAAACAACCTTATCAGTTGTGCCCAGAAAAGCAAACTAAAGTGAAATCTGAGATTCAGCGCATGCTAGAAGACCACTTGATTTAAACTAATCAAAGCAGCTGGAGTTTACCAATAGTAATCCAAACTGGATGGATCAACTAATCTTTGTGTAGATTGTACAAAGGTGAATGCATACATTACGCAAAAAATAAATTTTTGGATGCGCAGCGGATGAAAAAAAATCATTTTCATGTGAAATGTCCGTATGTTAAAATAAAAGCAAAATACTGTCGTTGCTGGAAATTTGAAACAAAAACAGAAAATGCTGGAGAAATCCAGCAAGTCTGGCAGCATCTGTGCAGAGAGAGAAACAGAATAAATGTTTTGAGTCCAAAGATGACTTGACAATTGAAACTGGAATACATGTTGAAAAGCTGAATAATCAGTGTGCAGAAACGTAGAAAATAGGAGCAGGAGTAGTCTATTTGGCCTTTCAAGCCTGCTTCGCCATCCACTTTTATAACTGATGATTATTCATCATTACACCTCCTTATTCTGTTCCCACTTTCTCCCCATACTATTTGATCGTTTTAGCCCTACGAACTTTGTCTCACTGCTTTTTGAAAACAATTGATGTTTTGGCTTTAACTCCTTTCTGTGACAGAGAATTTCACAGGCTCAACACTCTCCAGGTGAAGAAATTTCTCCTCATTGCAGTGTTCAATGACTATGCCATATGACTACTTCCTAGTCTTCAAGAACATCCTTCCTACATTTATCTTTTTAAAGTGGCCTTATAAAAGGCCAACTCTTGAATCCATTTCCTTATTTTAAGTGTATATCTTGACAATTAGTGTAAGCAAATGCAATAGTCATAATCCTATTTTCACCCGATATCCACTCCCATGTTCTCTAAACAATAAATGATATAATGATCAGGAGTGAGAACTCAAATTGAATTTTTTATTTGATACATGTATGCTAGACTTTGTCATCCATTATTATATTTTAGAGGAATTTGCATTTTAGGGATTAAACGTAAAGCAGTTGTTGTCTGCAAAGCTGAACAATATATCATGTTTTCATTTACAAATTAAGCCTTTGTGAAGACTTGCAGAAGGTTTTATATTTGTATGATGACAATATCATCTCTTATATTAGTACTGTAAATGGTCCAGTAAGATGTTAAGTTACCTTCAAAGCAATATTTGTTTAAAAGCAATGTTAAACTTTACTGTATTTAAATATACATGAAATATTTGGTTTTGTAGGTTCAAGAGTTAATGGCAGCTATGGAAAAAGTAAAACTAGAACTGGAGCTGATGAATGCCAAGCTATCCTCTACCCAGCAGTCCCTTGCAGAAAAGGAAGCCCACCTCAGTAACCTGCGTGCTGAGAGGAGGAAACACCTAGAGGAAGTGCTTGAAATGAAGTAAGGGCAATCTTTACAATTCAGTATTGTATTTATGAAATAGAATCTCTTCTCTCTCTCTCTTGCTCTCTTACTCGCACGCTCTGTCTCTCGTGCTCTCTCTCTCTCTCTCTCTCTCTCTCTCTCTCTCTCTCTCTCTCTCTCTCTCTCTCTCTCTCTCTCTCTCTCTCTCTCTCTCTCTCTCCCCCCCCCCCCCACCGCCCCACCCCCACTTGGTTGTTTGTGTTTGCTTTCCTATATCACTTTTCATTTCTTTTCCACTTCAAAGCAGTTGTAAGTAGCTGTAATACGGATTATGAGGTGTTAGTCTGCATTTCAACAATATTGCATGATAGGGCATAGATTCACACCCAAACTTCTTAAATTGGTAATTTTTGGCTGTGGCAACAGGTAAATGTTGAGAGGGAATTAATGTTTCCCTGGAAGGACTAGTTCATTGCATGACTTCTTTGTCGTACACATTCACAGAAGAGTAGCTCTCTTGATTAGGAATCAGCGCAGATAGATCTATACCAACAAAAGGTTTGGTGAGTTTTATCTGAGAAAGCGCCATGTTTGTACTGACATTCTATTTAATGGCTGCTTGAACAAACACCTTTAAGATCTGTGTTCTTCAATGCATGCTGGAATAGCAAGAGAATGATAAATGGAAGTAATATATTCTATTGTTTATAAAAGCAAGTTATCAGAGAGGTTTTGCATGCATGTTCTGCTTCTGTGACTCTACCTGCGAAGAAAATATTTTTCTCAGTAATTGGTATGTTCTTAATTTTGTGATTGATATGTTGTTTGTTGTGTGATTTCTCCAGACTTTGCTGACTCTACGTTCTATAAAACTGGTCAAGTACAGCAACCAATTTATAATATAGATTGTACATTTCTGTCACACTTGTGCTTTGCTATAGACTGAAGTTGAGAAGAAGTAGAAAGAATGATGGTAAATTATACTTGTTAACAGAATTGCTGATTTTTATGTTATTTAGAACTAACATATTCTAGAGCATGTGTATCAGAAAGAATTGTGTTTCCGTTTTGAAGAAGTTCAGTTTCATATTTTTAACCTTCATTTAATGAGACTCTGTTGATGATATAAGACTGTGGCAAGGGCATGGGCCAAAAAGGCAGGCACCTGAATCCACGTTCTCCAAACATAATGTACTTGATTTTCTGGAAAGAATTTAATTATTGAAGATGGGTTCCATCCTGAATCTTCTCACCTCGTTAAAAGGCCCCACACCTTGCTGTTATTAACAGGGCATGAAAGAACCCTACTGACAATCAACTAAATCATAGGGCCTCCGAATAGTACGACTGTATCTGCTGAGCATTTCTGCAGCTCAAATAATTTCATGAGAAGACATACTAATGGTGAAGTTTCTGTTTAAAAAAACGTTCTAGCGCTTAGTGCCAACTTTAACAAACTATCTGTGCCCATTACTTATTCAGAATAAAACTGTCAAATCCGATTAGATACCTAGACTGCATGTGAAAACCTGACATTCCAGTTGCTGTGCCCTTCTCTCTTCCAAACACCAGCACCTGGGAGACGAGAATAGTTTACAAATCTGCTGACCTGATATTAGTGAACAAGATCTGCTATTTCTTGCACAGATATGTTGCGTTCCCCAAACAATGACACATCAATGTACAAGGTATATCTGTATTATTGATCCAATAAGATCAATATAATTAACTTTGAAAGGACCATGTCAAGAAACAGTACAGAATTATACAAATTGAAAATATATTTCATTGGTGCCAATTATTTTCATTTGTAGTATAAGGCTGTGGTACTGTGCAGGCGTAATTGCACTGTTGTCATTGGAATCCATGAAAATCCAGAAAAATGCAAAAATAGGATTTATTGTTTGTAGAAGGATAGACCGCTGATAAAGGATGTTGTTATCTTTGCTCTAATTATACAGTAATGCTGTTGAAATCATGGGAGGGATACAAAGAGGTTTTGCAAATGTGATCGTATTTCATATAGTAAACTAAATTATTTAGTAATCTCCGCAGTAAATAATCATGATGTCAAATTTTGACAAAATTGTATTGTTTGACTCAGCCTTTATTGACTCTAAGCCAAAGGAAATAGTAATTGATCGATGACATGAACTGAACCATACTTTTCTGAAGCTAACACTAACTATAGCAGCCAATAATCTATCACCTAATGATTGAAATAACATCATTGCAAAATGTTAGCATCTGAATTTTGTTTTTTGGGAGGAGAAATTTAATGTTCAGCTTATTTAACAAAGTAGTGTTTTGGGTTACATTTTTTGATCTTACTTGTATTGGAGGCTTGTTCCAAGATTCTGCCAATTCTCCCACATACGAGGTGAAAAACAACACGTGTTTTAAATCTCTGTAGTTGTATTTTGCCTTGTGGGAGGAGCTATCTGGGAGTTTTCTTAAGAAACTGTCGAGAATCCAATTTCCCCAAGATTCAATATATTATTGACATCACACCGCTGATTTTTTTTTCATCAGTAACTGTAGCTCTGTCTTCTTTAAAATGTGGAGGTGCTGGTGTTGGACTGGGGTTGACAAAGTTAAAAATCACATAACACCAGGTTTAATATGGTTTAAAACTGAATCTTAGTTGCAGATACAAATTCGTGAACCTACCCCTATCCTCTGCACTCCAAGGCCTATAAAGCTGTTAAATTTGAGTCCATTTGAAAGGAAAGAGCAGAAGCTCATTAATGAAATGTTACAATCATAAATGCAGACACAATTTGAACTTCTTGCATTCTGTCTAGTTCTGAAAAGGCTGTGTTGCGTTTTCTAAATTTCTGTTCGTGAATCAATTCAAAAGTGATACACAGCAATCCCCTAACAGTCAAACCAGGAGTATTATTTAGTCACACATTGAATAATGTTACAGGGATGTTTTAATAACATCTTTGAACAGCTTGAGTAAAAGTATAGATGATGGTGACAAGATAATTGATCCCTACAAGAGCGAAGGGATCAGCTCCAGACCTGTCTGCAGTGTTATGAGTCATAAGCAGCTCCAGCTTGCTCTACTTGATATCTGTTACAGGCACAGCACTAACTGATGTGATCCTGAATCTCATGACTCCTATTTAATCAGAAAAATACTACTCTTGCTTTCCTCAGATTAGATTCAATTCTTTGTTTTACTGATTTCTTTAAACATGCTGCCATCTTGAGCTATCACTTGATTTTTGTATGCTTAACATGTTGTTAGAACAGTTAGAACTTAGAACTGAGAAAAATACAGCGCAGTATTTGGCCCTTTGGCTCTCGATGTTGCACTGATCCATGCCCACCTAACCTACACTAGCCCACTATCCTCCATATGCCTATCCAATGCCCGTTTAAATGCCCATAAAGAGGAAGAGTCCACCACTGCTACTGGCAGGGCATTCCATGAACTCACGACTCGCTGAGTAAAAAATCTACCCCTAGCATCTGTCCTATACCTACCACCCCTTAATTTAAAGCTATGCCCCCTCATAATAGCTGACTCCATACGTGGAAAAAGGTTCTCATGGTCAACCCTATCTAAACCCCCTAATCATCTTGTACACCTCTATCACGTCACCCCTAAACCTTCTTTTCTCCGATGAAAACAGCCCCAAGTGCCTCAGCCTTTCCTCCTACGATCTTCCTACTGTACCAGGCAACATCCTAGTAAACCTCCTCTGCACCCGTTCCAGTGCCTCCACATCCATCCTTTCGTATGGCGACCAAAACTGCGCACAGTACTCCAGATGCGGCCGCACCAGAATCTTATAGAACTGCAACATGACCTCAGGACTCCGGAACTCATTTCCTCTACCAATAAAAACCAGTACGCCATATGCCTTCTTCACAGCACTATTTACCTGGGTGGCAACTTTCAGAGATCTGTGTACATGACACCAAGATCCCTCTGCTCATCCACACTACCAAGTATCCGACCATTAGCCCAGTACCCCATCTTCTTGTTACTCTTACCAAAGTGAATCACTTCACACTTACCTACATTGAACTCCATTTGCCACCTTTCTGCCCAGCTCTGCAGCTTATTATATCCCGCTGTAACCTGCCACATCTTCCTCACTGTCAACAACTCCACCGACTTTTGTATCATCCGCAAACTTGCTCACCCAACCTTCTAGCCCCTCCTCCAGGTCATTTATAAAAATGGCAAACAGCAAAGGTCCCAAAACAGATCCTTGCGGATCACCGCTAGTAACTGCACTCCAAGATGAACCTTTACCATCAACTACTACCCTCTGTATTCTTCCAGCCAGCCAATTCCTAATCCAAACCTCCAACTCCCCCTCAATGCCGTACCTCCGTATGTTTTGCAGTAGCCTACCTTCTCAAACTCCTTACTAAAATCCATATACACCACATCTACCGCTTTACCCTCGTCCACCTCCTTAGTCACCTTCTCAAAGAATTCAATAAGGTTTGTGAGGCACGACCTGCCCTTCGCAAAACCATGCTGACTATCCTTGATCACATTATTCCTATCCAGATGTTCATAAATCATATCCCTGACAATTCTCTCTAAGGCTTTGCACACAACAGAAGTGAGACTCACTGGCCTATAGTTACTAGGGTTATCCCTACTCCCCTTTTTGAACAAGGGAACCACATTTGCTATCCTCCAGTCTTCTGGCACTATTCCTGTAGACAATGAAGACATAAAAATCAGGGCCAATGGCTCTGCAATCTCCTCCCTTGCTTCCCAGAGAATCCTAGGATAAATGCCATCAGGCCCAGGGGACTTATCTATTTTCACCCTTTCCAGAATTTCGAACACCTCTTCCCTACATACCTCAAAGCCATCCATTCTAATTAATTGTGACTCAGTATTCACATCGGCAACAATGTCCTGTTCCTGAGTGAATACTGACGAAAAGTATTCATTCAGTGTCTCCCCAATCTCTTCAGCCTCCACACACAACTTCCCACTACTATCCTTGACTGGACCTATTCCTACCCCAGTCATTCTTTTATTCCTGACATAACTATAGAAAGCCTTAGGGTTTTCCCTAATCCTACCAACTAAGGACTTTTCATGTCCCCTCCTTGCTGCTCTTAGCTCTCTCTTCAGATCCTTCCTAGCTACCTTATAATTCTCAATCACCCCTATTGAACCTTCACGCCTCATCTTTACATAGGCCGCCCTCTTCCCTTTAACAAGGCATTCCAATTCCTTATTAAACCACGGCTCCCTCACACGACCCTTTCCTCCCTGCCTGACAGATACATACCTATCAAGGACACTCAATAGTTGCTCCTTGAACAAGCTCCACATATCAATTGCGCCCTTCCCTTGAAGCCTACTTTTCCAAGCCACGCATCCTAAGTCATGCCTCACCGCATCATAATTTCCCTGCCCCCAGCTATAACTCTTGCTCTACAGTGCACACTTATCCCTCTCCATCACTAGAGTAAAAGTCACCGAATTGTGGTCACTGTCCCCAAAGTGCTCACCTACCTCCAATTCTAACACCTGGCCTAGTTTGTTACCCAGAACCAAATCCAGTATGGCCTCACCTCTTGTTGGCTTGAGGAAACTCTCCTGCACACATTGGACAAACACCGACCAATCTAACGAACTCGAGCTATAGCTTTCCCAGTCAATATCTGGAAAGTTAAAGTCCCCCATAACAACCACCCTATTTCTTTCACTCTTCTCCTGAATCATCCTCGCAATCCTTTCTTCTACGTCTCTAGGACTATTAGGAGGCCTGTAAAAAACTCCTAACAGGGTGAGCTCACCTTTCCTATTCCTAACCTCAGCCCAAACTACCTCAGATGGCAAGTCCTCATCCATCGTCCTTTCCACCACTGTAATACTATCTTTGACAAGCAATGCCACACCTCCCCCTCTTTTACCCCCACCTCTGACCCTACTAAAACATTTAAACCCTGGAACCTGCAACAGCCAATCCTGTCCCTGTTCTACCCATGTCTCCGTAATAGCCACAACATCAAAATCCCAGGTACCAACCCACGCTGTGTCCTCGCAGTGTCCTTGATGCTTTTAGGCCATCCTTTCATCATTACTTTGTGCAGTACTTGGAAAGTCACATCTCGTTTTAGTTTGCTTCACCTGAGCAAGATCTTTCGGATTTGGTGTCTCTGCTGGATTGATGACTACCAGAGCATGTCAACCAGTTGCTTCATGTTGAGTCCTGAAGATTTTGCATTTTGCCTTGACCTTCTCAGCTTTCTTTGTAGGGTATGTTGCTCTTGAAAGCATACCAACAATATAAATCTATTTGCCTTGGCTGTAAAGTATGTCCAGATGGCGTCTCAGCACATGAAGTGAGTTTTTTTTGCAGGCACTTTAGTAGATTCAGGAAGGTGCTTTAAAGAGATTTGTCGTCAGACTCCACTGTCACTTTCTTTCCCAAACTAGTATCAGGTAAAATGCTCATAAGTAAAAACACTGGTGCTTAGTTTGTGTTCTGACAGGACCACATGTCTCCTTATTACAGTGTTGGTCTGAACATGAGCACAAAGCTAAATTCAAAAGGTGAGGTGGAAGGGACTGCCTGTGATATCAAGGGTTCTCAACCCATTTGAAGTTAATAGGAATCATGGACAACTCTCTACTGGACCAGCCACATAAACACACACACAATGGCTATAGAACAGGCCCATGACTTGGAAGTCCTGCAGTAATTCCCCTTTGGAGTCCCTAAAGCATTGGCATCATCTACAAAGTACTGTAAGAGTGTGATGGAATATTCTGCAGTTATTTGGATGAGTGCAATTGCAGCAACATTTGAGAAGTTCAATCCCACCCAAAACAAAGGATCCCACTTGAGAGCACCTTTTCCACCAAGCTTCAATGCAACAAAAAGCCTTCTTCAATAACAACTTCAAATCCATGTTGACTATCACCCAAGGACAAGAGTAGCAAACACATATGAACACCATGATCTGCAAGTTTCCTTCAAGTCACACACCATCCTAACTTGGAGCTATTAATGTTGTTCCTTCCCTATTGTCAGGTCAAAAATCCAGATCTTGTTTCCAAACACATCTGTGGGTATGCCTACGCAAAATGGATTGCAGTGGATCACCACCCAGGGCAATTGGGGATGGGCAACAAATGCTGACTTTGCCCGTGTCACTCATATCTCATTAAAAAAAATGTCCTCTAACACCACCATTTTCCATAATACCTGTGTTTCTCTAGGTATAGCTTGAGTTTCCTGATTTTGGTCACTCCAGCAATCATGACATTGCCTTTAGCTGCTGTTCCTCACTAGGCAACAACAAACTGTCAATTAAGGGGGATTATTGCTTGTTGGATACTTTATTGACAGCTATGCTAATTAATATTCAGCTGTCTATTTTACCAAACTCACCATGCAAGCTAGACATCTAGAAAACTTGACATGGAAACCAGAGTGAGAATCAGGCAAACTCAGCTTGTCTCTGCTCTGAAGGACCTCCATGTTCCATGGACATCTACCAGATGCACCCTGTGTCCATGTACATTGGCACCCAACATGTGCCAGTCTCTAAAACCCTCAAAGCACTCTTGGTCCATTTACAGGACACTTCTACACTTCAGTGCTGCACTGGCAACTAACATTGCGATGCTGTTGCAGCGGCACTGCACACTGAGAGACATGCACCTGAGGACATGATTCGACCAGACTCCACCTCTTGGCTCTTCTCTCACTGTCATAATGTTCACTCATTCCGACCCTACCTTGTATTGCTCTGACCTGTCTTTTTGCAATTTACCCCCTTCAACCGAGATACCAACTCAGATTACTTCCTTGTTTCCTGACAATGTTACACTGACACAAGTAAGCTTGTCATAGTTGTCAGGTGGTCTCAGCCATGTCCAGAATAGTTGTTGTTCAGAAGGTCCTGGCACAGTGAGTCAAGTGTACTCTCCAACATCTTTCTATGAACTTGAATACTTCCAAGAATTATTATAAAAACTCAAGAACCAGGAGCAGAAGTAGGCTATCTGGCCCTTTGAACCCAGTCTGCCATTCAATAAGGTTGTAGCTGATCTTTTGTTAGCCTCAGCTCCACTTACCCGCCGTCTCACCATAACCCTTTATTCTTTTACTGTTCAAAAAATTATCTATCTTCACTTTAGAACCATTCAATGAGGAAGCCTCAACTACATCACTGGGCATGGAATTCCACAGATTCACAACCTTCTGGGTGAATAAGTTCCTTCTCAATTCAGTCCTGAATCTGTTTCCCCCTAATTTTGAGACTAGTTTCACCCATCAGTGGAAATAACCTCTCTAGATTAGATTGCTTACAGTATGGAAACAGGCCCTTCGGCCCAACAAGTCCACACCGACCCGCTGAAGCACGACCCACCCAGACCCATTCCCCTACGTTTACCCCTTCACCTAACACTACGGGCAATTTAGCATGGCCAATTCACCTAACCTGCTCATTTTTGGACTGTGGGAGGAAACCGGAGCACCCGGAGTAAACCCTCACAGACACTGGGAGAATGTGCAAACTCCACACAGACAGTTGCCTGAGGTGGGAATTGAACCTGGATCTCTGGCACTGTGAGGCAGCAGTGCTAACCACTGTGCCGCCCACAAACTTCTATCTTAGATATTTCCTTCATAATTTTATATGTTTGTATAAGAACTCCCTCATTCTTCTAAATTCCAATGAATATAATCACGTCTTCTCAGTCTCTCCTCATAGGCCAACCCCCTCAACTCCTGAAATATTTTAAAGTTGTTGTAAATTGGATTTGATTTGTTCACGAATTGCATGCAAAATAAACCAGCTTGTTGGTTTACAGTTAGTTTTGTCCCACTGGATGTTTTATTTGTCCATCTTGTGGAAGATGGAAGAAATGCATCTAAGGTCATAGTATCTAGATTGGAAAGGTTTCATTGTAGTTTCATTGTCTAGATCACTAGATAATGCTGTTTTATGAATCTGTCTTTACCATATGGCACTCATGTTCTACTTAGAAAGTGTTTCTGGCATAAACCTGATAAAATATTTAGTGCAGATGTTAAAATTGTAATGGTCTTCTCATTAGAAAATGTAGACAGTCATGGCCATTTGTCCTTCTGCTCCCCATTTGGAACAAATAAGATTTTTAAATGTTTTGACTGTTTTGTTACATGTTTGAGATCTATCATATCTCCATCTCCCAAAACTGTTGCTTAAGTCCGTGGTACTTCCTGTAAGAAATATTTATTTCCAGTAAACACCTCTAGGTAGTGTTGCTGAACAAAGAGACCTTGGAGTGCAGGTTCATAGCTCCTTGAAAGTGGAGCTGCAGGTAGTTCGGATAGTGAAGAAGGCATTTGGTATGATTTCTTTTATTGGTCAGAGTATTGAATACAGGAGTTGGGAGATCATGTTGCGGCTGTACAGGACATTGGTTGGGCCACTGTTGGAATATTGTGTGCAATTCTGGTCTCCTTCGTATCAGAAAGATGTTGTGAAACTTGTAAATCTTTTCGGAACCCTTTCAAGGATGTTGCCAGGGTTCGAGGATTTGAGCTATAGGGAGAGGCTGAACACGCTGAGGCTGTTTTCCCTGGAGCTTCGGAGGCTGAGGGGTGACCTCATAGAGGTTTACAAAATTATGAGGGGCACGGATAGGATAAATAGGCAAAGTCTTTTTCCTGGGATCAGGGAGTCCAGAACTAAAGGGAATAGGTTTAGGGTGAGAGGGGAAAGATATAAGAGAGACCTAAGGGGCAACTCTTTCACGCAAAGGGTGGTACGTGTATGGAATGAGCTGCCAGAGGAAGTGGTGGAGGCTGGTACAATTGCAACATTTAAGAGGCATTTGGATGTGTATATGAATAGGAAGGGTTTGCAGGGATATGGGCCGGGTGCTGGTAGGTGAGATGATATTGGGTTGGGATATCTGGTTGGCATGGACAGATTGGACAGAAGGGTCTGTTTCCATGCTGTACATCTCTATGACCTCTTAGAATTATGCAGTCATATAGCATGGACACAAACCCTTCAGCCCAGTTCATCCAGGTTTACTAAAGTCTCATGGCTTTACAGCTTCTGTTCCCTTTCAGGTCCCACAACTTAATGATGTGACTCTGACATCAACATTACATTATGCTTCTGATGTCGATTCTATTATTCTACGTTTCCCCCTGGACTTTATCCGTCATGTTTACATTCTGTACACCACCCCCAAACTTTCTTTTCATCCGGATGGTTGAATTGCCCTATGCTGTGCAGTGGCTATAGAAATTGGACCACTGTTTCTCAACTGTTTTGACTTAATTCAAACAAATAAGTAAATTGCAAGAGCAGTTTCAGTGGACACGTCTTGGCCCCTACCTTCCCATCCTCAACAGAAGGAAATACATGTCCTTATCATCTTCCTTTGGCTGCACAACTGTGAACTTAGCAAATGGTATTTTGTTTCAGCTGATCCCAGTTCTCTTACTCTATATTACTTATCTTTGGACTTGATAAAATAAAAGATTGGACAAGGCACAGGAATGGTTTGCAGAAACATGAATGTACAAGAAAATCTGCTATGCAAGCATGTCAGGTTTTCTTTCATTGTGCAATGTATTTTTCACAAATTGACGTGATTGGTCTTGTGCAAAATACTTAAATAAAGTTTGAGCTGAAGGTTACTTTTTAGATTGTGATTAATTTTCATCAATATTTTATTCACATCCTCAGAATGTTTACACTGCTTCCGAAACAGTGATTTTTTTTTTGTTGCAATGTGATCATTTGATATGTTGAAAATCATAGACAGGAATTTGTTCACTTTGTGCATGACTGATCACCTGTTTGGGTAGGATTTGTTGAGCGGTAAATACTGGAGAGAATTCAAAAAGATATTGCCCTTTGATGCATGCCAAGGAATTTGTTCATTTTAAGATATAGATGATACCTTGGTTTAATGTGTCTTTGAGAAGAAAATGATCTTAATGTTGCAGCACTGGCTCGCTACAGTTAACTGTCCCTGAGGTTAAAGCTGGGAAACCTTAGGAACACACCTACCTCTGAAACTTGTTTGCAGTAGTTCAAAACTATAGGTCAAATTGAAAAATTAGGATTTGAATAATTTATATGCAGTTTTGTCAGTTAGCATCCAATTATTTTACATTTTACATACATTCTATTATTTTCTTTGAGTGTTTCTATTTCACTGTGTACATTATTCATCATATTCAAAACACTTCTGAAATAACTGCTTGGAGATACTTGGGGTTATTCACCATCTTTCCATGAAATAACAAGCAACAATTCATACAAAACAGTTTCCATGTAGCCAGCTCACTTTTTCAGAGTTCAACCCAATGCACTCCATTCTCAAACCTTTGAAACAGAGAATAAAATTTGGAAAATTTCAAAATAGTTGTTGAAGCATCAGACCTTTCAAGCTTGACCAGATTATATTTTAAAAAAGCAGGAAGTGTTCAGATAATTGAAGAATCATTGTAATGGTGATATTCCTGTTTGAATTGCTTCATATTAATAAGCCCTGAATCTCCGAGTTATCACTTGAAGTGTGGAGAAAATACATCCCTGCGGAGGATGCTAACATTTATAGAATTCTAGAAAAGGGTCAAATATTCCTGCAAATATTTCTATTCCTGTAAGTTATGTCAATAAGTCAACGCTATTTGTCTTGCACTCATGAGAGTAAAACCCACATAGGCATCAAGCTTCTATGTAAGCAGATGGCTAGTGCTTTATTCACAAAATTGTGAAAACGGTTCATTGTGTCGTAAAGATGTCCAGCACAGTAACAGACCCTACGGTTCAACTGATTCATGCTGACCAGATATCCTAAATAAATCTAGTCCCATTTGCCAGCACTTGTCAGATCCCTCTAAACCCTTCCTATTCAAATACCTATCCAGATGCCTTTTAAATGTTGTAATTGTACCAACCTCCACTACTTCCTCTGGCAGCTCGTTCCATACACGCACCACCCTCTGCATGAAAAAGTTGTCCATTAGATCCCTTTTAAATCTTTCCACTCTCACTGTAAAACTATGCCCACTAGTTTTGGACTGTGCACCCTTGGGGAAAAGACCTTGTCTATTTACCCTATCCATGCCCCTCATGATTTTATCTTGTAGCATATGGAATTGTAGGAATCCGCAAGAAAAAAATGACCAGCTTTGATGCCAAGTTGGGATTATCAAAACTATCCAGTGTGATAATAGCTAAATGATCAGATCATCATTCACTGTATATCATGCAAATTCAAGCAAGAGTTCATGGCCAATTAAAAGTGACTAGTTTGCCTTTGATTACCCTGGAAGTGGAAGGTGTCTCAAAAAATAGAGCAAAAGTTGAAGTGAGCTTTTACTACTTGGAATATACACGAGTGATTAACTGTCCAAACAAGATGCTGTTGTTAAGTCAAAAAGGTGTTCAGTCTACTACATGAATGGTTAACTTAGCACATATATCAGTACAATACAATACAGCACAGGAACAGACCCTTTGGCCCACCAAGCCTGCACCAATTCCTAGTCCTTATTTAGATCAGCTACTTATTTATTGCCCATAGACCGTATCGATCCCATTCACGTGTCAATCAAGATGCGCCTTAAATGTTGTTCATGTGCCTGCTTCCACCACCTCCACTACCAGTGTGTTCAGGCACCCACCCTCTGTGTGAAAACTTTTCCCCATACATATCCCCTAAGCTTTCTTCCTAATACCTTGAACCTATGCCCTGTTGCAATTGACCTTTCCACCCTTGGAAGAAGCCTCTGACTATCCAACCTATCTATGCCTGTCATAATTTTATAAACTCCTATCAGGTCACCCCTCAGCCCTGTCTTTCCAGTGAAAATAATCTGAGTTTATCCAAGCTCTCCTCATAACTAGAACCCTCCAGACCAGGCAACATCCTGGCCCCTGTCTGTAAACACTCTCCAAAGCATCCATTTCCTTCCAGTTGTGTGGCGACCAGAACTGCATGCAAATTCCAAATATGGCCGAACTGAAGTTCTATACAGCTGCAACATAACTTGCCAGCTTTTGTATTCAATGCCACAGACGATGAAGACAAACATGATGTATGCTTTCTTAATCACCATATCCACCAGTGTTGTTACTTTCAGTGATCTGTGGACATGTACACCCAGATCCCACTGTATGTCAATGCTCCTTAAGGTTATGCCATTTATTGTATAATTCGCACCTGAATCTGATCTTCCAAAATGCATCGCATTGGATTTCTCTGGATTAAACTCCATCTGACATTTCTCTGCCCAAATCTGCAATCTATCTATATCCCACTGTATCCTTTGACAATCTGTAACTCTGCTAATTTTGGTGTCATCTGTAAAATTAATAATCTGTTCACCTACATTTTCCTCCAGAGCATTTACTTATATAATCGGTTCTGCTATAATGTGGTACTTCAGTTTTCATGCAACTCCGTTTTGTAAGAAAATTGCGCAATAGCCGCACCATTTAAACTAATGGGGCCGGGATCGCATTATAATCAATACAGGCTTTAAGCGTTTGCATTTTAGAAACAGTTTTCCCAATTCGTCAATTGTGTTATAGTAAATTAGCGTTAATGAAATGTGCATTATAGCAGAAATGACCTGTATTACGAACAACAAAGATCCCAGCACTAGTTATTGACCTACACTCCAAAACAGGACAGGATGTCCTGTCCCACAGCTACCTGATGATGAAGCAGTGCTCCAAAAGCAAGTGCTTCCAAATAAACTGTTGGACTATAACCTGGTGTTGTGTGATTTTTAATTTTGTCCACTCCGGTAACACCGGCACCTCCAGTTCTATGACTAAGCCCATTCTGTATCCATCTCGCCAGCACACCCCAGATCCCATGAAACTATCTTTTGTACCAGCCTGCCATGAAGTACTTTATCAAATAACCATTCATATAGACATGCACCGCCCTTTGCTCATTGATCATTCTTGTCACCTCTTCAAAAATCTCAATCAAGTTGGTGAGACATGACTTTCGCTGTACAAACCCATGCTGCCTATAACTAACAAGTCTATTCACTTTCAAATGTGAATAAATCCTGATTCTCAGAATCTTCTCCAACAGCTTCCCCACTACTGACATCAGGGTTACTGGCCTATAATTCCTGGATTATCTCCGTTTCCCTTAAACAAGGGAACATAATGGCCATTTTCCAATCTTCTGGAAGCTCGCCTGAGGCCAAAGAGAATGCATAAATTTCTGTGCAGGCCCCAGCTGTTTCCTTTCTTGCTTCCCACAGTATGTTAAGATAGATCCCATCTGGCCCTGGGGACCTGTTTACCTTAATATATTTCAAGGCACACCTTCATTATATTGATCTGCCTAAGAGTATTCATCTTTCTCTAACCTCACCATCCCTCATGTCCCTTTATCTTTAGTGAATGCCATTATAAAGTATTTATTAAAGATTTCAGCTGTTTCCTCTGGCTCCATATATAACCTACCTCCGTTATCCTTCATTGGGCCTAGTCTTTCCCTAGCTACCTTATTATTGCACCTAAAATATGTATCAAATGCCTTGAGATTCTCCTTAACCTGGCTAGGGACTTTTCATAGCCCCTTTTGGCCCTCTTTAGATTAGATTCCCTTCAGTGCGGAAACAGGCCCTTCAGCCCAACCAGTCCACACCCACCCTGACCCATTTCCCTCTGACTAATGCACCTAGCACTATGGGCAATTTAGCATGGCCAGTTCACCTAACCTGCACATTTTTGGACTGTAGGAGGAAACCGGAGCACGCAGAGGAAACCTCTCAGCCTTATCCATAAATATTGAAAACTTAGAAATTATCGTTACTATTCCCATGCTGTATAAGTTTGTGTTCCCTTTCAAAGTCTAGTTTCTTGCATCCCAGTTCTGATGAATGCAAGTTGAAAACGTCTTGATTTTTTACATTCTTTTAGCAATATTGTACCAAGCAATTATCTGTAAATTAATGTTATCATAAGGAAACTTAATTGCAGAATATAATTTACTTAAAAAAAAACTCATCATATTTATGCAAAACCCATTGAGTATATAGTTTACTCCCCATAAGTGCACTGACCATTGCCAAACTGTACCCAGCCTTGTGCCAAACGATTTAGAAGACGTGTCTGAAAGGAAAATCACATTTGAAAAATCTATTGAGTTTTTTGAGGATGCAACTATTAGGAGGAAAAGGGAAAGCCAGTGGATATCATGTTTTTGAGATTTTCAAATCAAAACATTTAACACTGTCATATTGGGGTATTGATTGTTGGGTAGAAACACAGAGTATAATAATAAATGGATCATTTCCAGCTTTGCAAACTAACTAGCAGGGTACTACAAATAATAATTGGAAATTAGATGTGTGTCTGAATTCAAGTTTATTGACAAAACAAAGTTGTTTGGGAAGTAAGCAGGGAAGAATGTGCAAAAAAGCTGCAGAGTATATAGACTAATTCGGTGAATAGGCATGAACATGGCAGATGGAATACAATGTAGTGAAGTATCAAGTTATTTGGTAAGAAAAATGTCTGAATGCTGAGAGACAAGGAAATGTTTGCATTCAGATAGACGTGCATGATATTCTGCATGCATCACAGAAGGTTGATATGCTGGCACAACAAGCAAGAAGGAATGCAAGTTATACATTGGCTTTTGTTAGAAAGGGATTGAAGCTTAAGAGTAAAGAAGTCTTACTACAATTATAGTGAGGCTGCACCTGGAACACTGCATGCAGTTTTGGTGTCCTTACTTAAAGAGGGATGTACTTGCCTTAGACAAAATACTACATAAGTTCACTAGGCTAGTTTCTGAAATGGGAGGATTGCCATTTGAGGAGAATGTGTGTAGACTAGACCTATATTCCCTGGAGATTTGAAGAATTTGTAGTGATCTCAATGAAGCAGAAAAGGTTCTTGAGGGACTTGACAGTATTGAGTCTGAGAAAATGTTTGTTCGGACTACACAATATGGACAATGGAGTTATATTCTTAGAATAAGGGTTGATTATTGAAGACTGAGGTGAGGAAAAATTTCTTAACTCAATATAGGAGTAGGGGAGGTCATGTTGCGATTGTACAGGACATTGCTTCGGCCACTTTTGGAATGTCGTGTGCAATTCTGGTCTCGCTCCTATCAAAGGAATGTCATGATACTTGAAAGGGTCCAGAAAAGATTTGCAAGGACGTTGCTAGGGTTGGAGGATTTGAGCTACAAAGAGAATATCATATTCTTGGTTATCATATGCTAGGTTATCAAATTCTTGTGTTTTTTTAACATAGAATACCACTCTAACACTAGTCGGTCAGTAGCATAGCTTCAATCTACTTAAAAATGTAAATTGGATAATTTAATAGCCATGTAACTTAGTACAGAGAAACTTAGTGATCATCCTCAGTTCGGTATGCTTACGGCTGATAGTCATGTGATATCATCTTGGTCCTGTTAGCATGTGCTGTTGTCCTGGCTTGTTAGCACGCCCAACCCTTAAAGAAGCAGTCCTGCAATGTTGGCTGTTGAGAAGGAAATAATATGGAAGAGCAATATTTAAGGATTCAAGTAATAATTCCATCAAAGGGCATATGCAAGTAGATAAAACCAAACATTAACACATCGCATTTTTTTGTAAATTATGAATAAAGTATAAAAGTAATAAATTTAGACAATTGATTACCTCATTGTTAAAGTACTCAGTGAAGTATTGAGTATCTCATTGTAAAAAACTCACGAAAATCATGGAAATGATACAGCCTGGATTCAGAATAATATAGAGGTGGGAAATTAACTTGAGAGGTTTGAGACACCAAGACAATTTCCACGGAATAAAAAGTCTAAAGAAGGTACAATTGATTTTTTTTAAAAATGTTTGAAGGGTTTCAGTGGAGTGAATATGGAAATCCTCCTTTTTTCTTGTTGGAGAATCAAAGGCAAGAGGTCACAATTTTAAATTGTCATGAAGATACTGAAGAGGGGGAGGAGGAAATTATTTATTCATACAACTGGCATATGGAATACTTTGCTGCAAGGAATGATTGAGGCAGAAATAAGTGCATTTTTCAAGGAATAAATGCTGGCAAGGTCACCCTGTTTTTCTGCGTTAAAGCGACAGAATCTTTTTGATCCATCTGATAGTGCACAAAAGGCCTCACTTTTGCATTTTATTTGAAAGACAACATGTCCCTTAGATCAGCATTCTGTAAGAGCAGTATGGAATTGTCAACTTTAATTACGAGTTCTTGTTGAGAGTGTGGTGCTGGAAAACCACAACAGGTCAGGCAGCATCCAAGGAGCAGGAGAATCTATGTTTCGGGTATAAGCCGTAATGCTAGTGTCTGGGCACATTTTGAATACACTGTTTACAAGTCAAAAATGCTACCCTTGATCCAAGTGCTAGGTTGTTGTCACAAACAGTTAACACAGACACTAAAATTAAATTTGTCTGGACTTAAACTGAACTAACTTCAAAAGGAATTAGAACTGGAAAGAGAAATTAGTTGCCGTGATATTTGCATTTCAGCAATAGAATCAATGCAAGGGATAATTAGTGAATTATTAAACATGTGTACACATCTGAAAAGTACTTCTAGAATTATGCAATGATTGATTGTTAGAATGACAGGCATCTTTTTTATCAAAAAGAGAAAGATTGTATCAGAGTGAGGAATACTGGCAAGGATGAAACTGGGAGTTTTATAGATAACAGTAAAAATAAGTCAAGAATAGAATACAATAAATAATTTATTTTAACAACATTTTTAATTATATCTGATAGTGCTACATATCATAGTGAAGGATATCCTCAAAGTGGAAATAGAACTTTCTCTTCACACGGACCATGGGGTGCTCACTGCTACAGATATTGTCATGAATCAATGCATCTGGTAGATTTATAACAGTCAGTCAAGTCTGGCTACCTCTCTTGTTATTTTCTTCACCTGCTACTGCAGACCCAGTCTAACAACTGTGTCTTTCTGGACTCAACCAACTCGGTCAGTAGTGGAACTGTTGAGTCCACTTGGTAAAAATAGGTTTTCAAAGGCATTTTAATTGGGAATTGATAAAGTTTAGGTGAGAAGAGTTCAAGATAGTGTCATGGCACAAGTAGGAATCTGGTCAGGTTGAGGTTTCGATTGTTGGGCATTGATAAGCAATGTTACTCAACCCAATAGGAAAAACAGAATAACTTCTAAACTTAGAGCCATTTAATTAATACAGTCTACTTAGCAAAATGAAGTAAAATATTAAGTTTATATACCTTTAAATTTGCAAGGCGAGGGGAAAAGGACAGAGGAGTGGGAATAGCTTACTCACTCTTGCAAACAGCTGGCATGGCACATCAGATTGAATGGCTTCCTTCAAGGCTGAAATCATTGGATTATTCTATAATTTGTTTGAGCAAACTAAATTGAAATAAGATATTAAGATATAAAATGGCCAACTTGCCCATTAAAATATTGCAATGTGGAACCATCGATTGTGCAGAAAATGTATTGCTTCTTATAGGATTAATTCTGTATGTACAAGGGAACTCTCCCACCAAGAGAAAATATCTTGAAATTGCACACGCTCCTTTCTCACTAAAACATTTTCCTGTATTTCCAGTTTACACATTGGACTTTTCCACAGTCTTCTGAAGAGCACATATGACATATGAGAAATCATCCAAAATATAAACTGAAGTGAGCTACAAAGGTGCCATAATACAATGGTGTGTACACTGATCAGTTTCAATGCAGTCAAATGATAGCTTTAGGTACTGCACAGACTGTACCAGAAAGGTGAATAGGAAGGGTCTTTTCCCTTAGACAGCAGAGTTGAAAGCTAGTAGGCATATGTATTCTGTTTCTCTCTCCACAGTTAATGTCAGGACTGTTGACTTTCTCCAGCATGCTTTATGTTTGTTTTAGATTTCCAGCATCTGCAGTACTTTGACTTTATTTTTAAAATCATTGATACATCATTGGTATAACCTGCTGTGTAGCTACAAAAATTAGCCTTGTACAACTCGTCCATGTCAACCATGTTCCTAATCTAAACTTGTCCCACTTGCCTGCATATATCACTACAAACCTTTCCTATTCCTGTGAATATCCAAATACATTTTAAATGTTTTAACTGTTTGTGCATCCAAAACTTCCTCTGATAGTTCATTCCACACACAAACCACTGTCTATAAAAACGTTGCCCCTCATGTCCTTTTTAAAACTTTTCTTAGCTTAAAAATATGGCCTCTTGTTTTGAATTCCCCTACGCCATGGAAAAGACACTTGCTATTCAACTTAGCCATGCCCCTGAGGAATTTATAAATTGCTATCAGGTTACCACTCAACTTCCTACACTCCAGTGAAAACAGTCCCAGCCAATCCAGCCTCTCCTTTTTGGTTTAAAAACCTCCAGTCCACTGGTAAATCTTTTCTGAATTCTCTCCAATTTAATGATTTCCTTCCTATGACTGGGCTACCAGAACTGCACACAGCACTGCAGAAGAGGCCCCACCAAAATTCTGTACAATCTCAACATGACGTCCCAACTCCTATACTCCAGGATCTGGGCAATGAAGGCAAGTGTGCCAATAGCCGCCTTCACCACCCTGTGTCTACCCGCGACACAAATTTTGAAGAATTATATACCTGAACCAAACACTCGAAAGTATATAAAAAAAACAAACGTTCAGAGTATTCGAGAAGATTTGTAGCTCATGTTATGAATGAGGTTGTTGACTTGCTCGCTGAGCTGGTAAGTTTGTTTGCAGACATTTCATCAATATTCCAGTTAACATCATCAGTGTGCCTTCGGTGAAGCATTGGTGTTCTGTCCCGCTTGCTTTTTGTGTGTCTGGGTCTGCTGCGGTTGGTGTGTCATTTCTAGCATTGTTGCTGGTACTGTTTCTTAACGGTTAGTATACTAGGTCCAATTTTACATCTTTACATCCAGGTTGAATTCCAGGCATGCAGAATTCCCACGCATGTCTCTGTTTGGCTTGGCCTTGGATAGATATGATGTCCCAGTCGTACAAGTATGTAAAAGAATTTGCTTCCACATTTTATTTCAACATATCTGTAAAGTGAACATTTTTTCAGTTTGCCTGACACAGGATAGCAGTTTTTCTTTCCCTCCTATTTCTATGCCTGCTTCTCTCATTGGCAAGAAATTACATGCCAGTAACTATCAACGAATAGTACCAAATTTCATGACCTCTGTGACCTTCTTTACATGTAACTTTTGACAGGGCTGTTTGCTTGGCTATATGAACATTTCAATTTATATCTAAATTTAAAGAGGTTTTAAAAGTGTTTACTTCTGTACACTTAGTCAGTTTTAAGAAAACCCTAATTGTGTTGAAGATTACACAAGACTTAACTTTCCACAAACTTTGGTGATCTGAATCTGTCTGTTTTTATAAATAATTTCACAGCCTGTAAGCGAGAAACTTTAAATGGCTTTTGGCAACACTGCAGTGGACATTGGTGAGTTTTTAAGCAGTTATATGTTTGGCACAGAAAAACTGGAACAAAATGATGGGGAGAAAATTTAAATTGATCTTACTAAAACATGTTGGATTGTAATTTAATGGTGTTCAATCTTGATGGTATCTGACTGCTATTTTATTGTCAGTGGTTTTATCATTGCATGTGGTTAACTTTACAGTATATTTATGTTTTCTTCTGTAATCATTAATAACGATAACTTTGAAACTTCTGGCTCTTCACATTGGATCTTTAGTGTTCTTTGGTATTTAATCTGGAAGAATCAAAAGAAGTGCTTAGAGCTTCCTAGCAAAGCATCATCTGTTTTATCTGAGCTCAAAAACTGCGTGAATTTATGTAAAACTCTGTTATCTCACTTTTTAGATTGGAATCAATCTAAACATCAGGTCATAGACAGAGAACACGGGGGGGGGGGGGCGCAACACCTTCAACATATTGTCTAGCTATCACCATTGTTAACAGCTAACCCAAGAATGCAAATTTTAAAAAAAGGTTTTGTGATTTACACATGAAAGAAGTGGAACTATCACTGTATTCTAACAGATGAAAGGCTTAACAGACAATCAATTTTTCAATGTATAATTTCACTTACATCACACTGCAAATTTTTGCTATAAATTCTGTATTACGATCGAGCCCTCCACTATAACCTGATGAAGGAGCGTCGCTCCAAAAGCTAGTGTGCTTCCAATTAAACCTGTTGGACTATAACCTGGTGATTTTTAACTTTGTACACCCCAGTCCAACACCAGCATCTCCAAATCTGTTTTATCTAATCTCTTTAACGATGTCAACATTTTTACAGCAGGATTCACAGCAGAAATATCCCATTAATGTAATATATTCCTGTGTTTACAATTCTTTCGAAAGAAGGATGTCAAATAACAAATAAGTTAATTGGCGATATCAATGCAAGTTATGTTTTCTGAGGGTCAGTGTAGTACAAGTCCAATTAGTATTTCTGTCAAATTGTAATAGCAACTCCATTTATTGTCCTGCTTCGTGTTTATCAGTGTTGACCTTTGTAATTGCTGAGAGAAATTTCAAATAAAAAAAATTATACTGTCAACTTCTTTAAGCATCTAAATGGAACTCGTTCAGTCACTTTTTGAAACTTTGGTAAATTAGTTTCTGCCATTTAAATGATTGTCTAGGAATAAACCTCCAATTTAGTGCATTCATTATTATTGACAACTTCATATGTCTGTGCAAATTTCTTGCCAAACTGTAAAGCACTTGTTTTTCTACATTTCTATGTTATTATCTGAGTTGTGCAGAATGGGATAAAATTGTACAGAAAACACTATATGGCATTTGTGATTTTATATACTTATCAATGAAGAGATACAACAAAGCTGAGGAATGATTTCAATATGCTACCAAACCAAAAACCAGCTCCACATATTAACTTTATGACAAATAAATGCAATAAGTTTGGCTTCAAGTACAGACAAACATGAACTTGTTATAACCAAAACTGAATGTGTATCCAACCTTTCATCATTTTTAATGCAAGACGCAAATAACATTAAGGAATTGTAGTTTTCTGTAGTGGTATGTAGTTTATGTTCTGAATGCATCTCCAGAAGATCTGATTTTATTGCTTTATCTGTTGCATTTTCTGTCATTTGGAACCTGCATTCTTCTACTTTCAAGTTAAAAATACCTTTCCGAGAAGATTTATACATTAAACATATGAAAGTAGTTGGTTGTAGAGGTTCCAGTACAACTTTACAAGGTCCAGTAAATCTGACCTCAGATACAATATGTTAATTTGGGAACACATGCTGATATTAATCCCAAACAGCAGTGTACTTCTCATACTGAAAAGGCAGGTTCAATATAACCTTTCCAATCTCCAAAACAGCCTCAGACAGGTATGAGATTACGTGGCTTAGATAAAGCTGTTCTAAGATTTACAATAAGAAGTAGCTTTGTAAGGTTCAGAATAAGTCAATATTATTGAAATAAATCTTCAATGAATCGCACTCAAACTAATCTATCTTCCCTGTGTACAAATGAATCTGTTGTACGTTTCAATGACAGTCAGTGACACTGATGAACTGATGCTTGATGCTTTTCTCTAATGTCATTTTTAAAATAACTGGAATATCATGATTGTCTGTTGTTGTGACCAAATGTGATTTCTGTTAAAAGGCCTAGTTTTCTTGAAACACTGAGATACTGACTTATTAAGAAGAAACTAAAAAGGTGTAATATATAAATGTGTTTATAAGTAGATTTGAAATCCATGTTTTTAGCTAATTATTAACAATTTACTCCTGAAGCTTCACTTGGATGCTGTTTACTCAAAAAAAGTGGTAACTCCTCCCTAGTTACTTCACAAAAATTTGAGCCTCTCCAGCATAAGCAGATAAACAAACTGAGAACTGCATTCATCATACTATTTGCATTATACATCATAGCCATGCACGGCAGTAAAGTCCTAAATATATAAAGCCCAGGGTAAATTTTTTCCTTGAAACATTGTCTAACTTTATTCCTAATTTATTTTCAAACCCTCTCAATTCTGTGCAGTGGCAGAAATGTTTAAACTGAGTCAATTTCTGTGCTCTGACAAAAAAAAAATTGTTGAAGCTTTTAGTGTTGCACATATCGGCAATATTGTATCCATGCACTCATCTGACATTGTCATTCTATTCAGCAGTGTGACACTCAAGGAAGCCAGAGACATTTGCTGTCTAAATACGCACCCCATCTCTGCACTACTAACAATCAGAAATCTCTATAAACAAAATAAGCAAAATAAGTATTTCAAACAACCTGTTCACACATATATACAACATACCCCTGGAGTAGGTGGGACTTGAACCTGGGCCTTATGACAACGTACACCTGCCACCATTTTGTAAATCAATGTTCAGTGAACTTATGGACTTAGCAACTTGAGCTCAGTTTTAACAATGCCATGTATACCAAAATAGATTGCTTGTCCACAAAGTGAACTGTCACAAACATCTTTGCTGGAATGCAAGAGAAATGTGTCTTCAATGGATTGACACAAAACCTCCTACCCCTTCCATATTTCAGATATATGTATGAATTTTAACACACTAATAGTCATATGAAAGACTTTGAGATTTACCCAGGGAGATGGTGACAAAAGAGATCAATCTGAGACTGGTACAGTTGAGAAAAGAATTGAGTCAAACCGTCAGGGCAGGCAGGAATAAAGCAGAGAACAGGGTAGGACTGATAAATTAAACTGTATTTATTTCAGTTCAAGAGGCCTATCAGGGAAGGCAGATGAACTCAGGGCATGGTTAGGAACACGAGACTGGGATATCATAGCAATTACAGAAATGTGGCTCAGGGATGGATAGCTTCATGTTCCAGGATACAAATGCTATAGGAAGGATAGAAAGGGAGGCAAGAGAGAAGTGGGAAGTGGTGTTTTTGATAAGGGATACTGTTACAGCTGTACATAGGGAGGATATTCCCAGAAATACATCCAGGGAAGTTATTTGGGTGGAACTGAGAAATAAGAAAGAGATGATCACCTTATTGGGATTGTCTTATAGACCCCCTAATAGTCAGCAGGAAATTGAGAAACAAATTTGTCAGGAGATTTCAGTCATCTGTAAGTATGGTAGGGTGGTTATGGTAGGGGATTTTAACCTTCCAAACGTAGACTGGGACTGCCATAGTGTTAAAGATTTAGATGGAGAGGAATTTGTTAAGGGTGTACAAGAAAATTTTCTGAGTCCGGATGTGGATGTGTCTACTAGAGAAGGTGCAAAAATTGACCTACTCTTGGGAAGTAAGGCAGGGCAGGTGACTGAGGTGTCAGTGGGAGAGCTCTTTGGGATCAGCGACCATAATTGTATTACATTTAAAATAGTGATGAAAAAGGATAGACCAGATCTAAAAGTTGAAGTTCTAAATTGGAGGCCGGCTAATTTTGACGGTATTAGACAAGAACTTTCAAAAGCTGACTGAGGGCAGATGTTCACAGGTAAAGGGACGGCTGGAAAATGGGAAGCCTTCAAAAATGAGATAATGAGAGTCCAGAGACAGTATATTCCTGTTCGGGTGAAAGGAAAGACTGGTGGGTGTAGGGAATCCTGGGTGACTAGAGAAATTGAGATTTTCATTAAGTAAAAGAAGGAAGCATATGTCAGATATAAACAGGATAGATCGAGTGAATCCTTAGAAGAGTATAAAGGCAGTAGGAGTATACTTAAGAGGGAAATCAGGAGGGCAAAAAGGGGACATAGCTTTGGCAAATAGAATTAAGGAGAATCCAAAGGGTTTTTAACAAATGCATGAAGGACACAAGGGTAACTAGGGAACAAATAGGGCCCCTCAAAGATCAGCAAGGCAGCCTTCGTGTTAGATGGGGGAAGATATTAAACAAGTATTTTCTATTAGTGTTAACTATAGAGAAGGAGATGGAAGATATAGATGGTGACATCTTGCAAAATGTCCATATTACAGAGGAAGAAGTGCTGGATGTCTTGAAACGTATACAAGTGGATAAATCCCCAGGACCTGATCAGGTGTACCCTAGAACTCTGTGGGAAGCTAGGGAGGTGATTGCTGGGCCCCTTGCTGAGGTATTTGTATCATCAATAGTCATAGATGAGGTGCCAGAAGACTGGAGGTTGGCTAATGCGCCACTGTTTAAGAAAGGTGGTAAGGACAAGGCAGTGAACTATAGACTAGTGAGCCTGATGTCGGTGGTGGGAAAGTTGTTGGAGGGAATCGTGAGGGACAGGATGTATTTGGAAAGGCGAGGACTGATTAGGGATAGCCAACATGGCTTTGCGCATGAGAAATAATGACTCACGAACTTGATTGAGTTTTTTGAAAAAGTAGCAAAGAGGATTGATGAGGGCAGAGTGGTGGATGTGATCTATATGGACTTCAGTAAGGCGTTCAATGAGGTTCTCCATGGGATACTGGTTAGAAAGGTTAGATCTCATGGAATATGGGGAGAACTCGCCATTTGGATACTGAATGAGCTCGAAGGTAGGAGACAGAGGATGTTGGTGGAGGGTTGCTTTTCAGACTGGAGGCCTGTGACCAGTGGAGTGCCACAAGGATCGGTGCTGGGTACACTACTTTTCATCATTTATAGAAATGATTTAGATATAAACATAGGAGGTATAGTTAGTAAGTTTGCAGAAGACACCAAAATTGGAGGTTTAGTGGACAGCGAAGAAGGTTACCTCCGATTACAATGGGATCTTGATCAGATGGGCCAATGGGCTGAGGAATGGCAGATGGAGTTTAATTCAAATAAATATGGAGCGCTGCATTTTGGAAAAGCAAATCTTAGCAGGACTTATATACTTAATGGTACGGTCCTAGGAAGTGTTGCTGAAGGAAGAGACCTTGGAGTGCAGGTTCATAGCTCTTGAAAGTAGTGTCGCAGATTGATAGGACAGTGGAGGCGGCATTTGGTATGCTTTTCTTTTCGATCAGAGCATTGAGTATAGGAGTTGGGAGGTCATTTTGTGGCTGTACAGGACATTGGTTAGGCAAGTTTTGGAATATTGCATGCAATTCTGGTCTCCTTCCTATAGCAAAGATGTTGTGAAACTTGAAAGGGTTCAGAAAAGATTTACAAGGATGTTGCCAGGGTTGGAGGATTTGAGTTATAAGGAGAGGCTGAATAGGCTGGGGCTGTTTTCCCTGGTGCATTGGAGGCTGATGGGCGACCTCAGAGTTTAAAAAATTAAGAGGGGCATAGATAGGATAAACAGACAATGTCTCTTCCCTGGGGTGGGGTAGTTGAGAACTAGAGGGCATAGGTTTAGGGTGAGAGGGGAAACATATGAATGGGACCCAAGGGACAACTTTTTCATGCAGAGGGTGGTGTATGAATGCAGTGAGCTGCCAGAGAAAGTGATGGTGGCATCTGGATGGGTATATGTATAGGAAGAGTTTAGAGAGATATTGGGCCTAGTGCTGGCAAATGGGACTAGATTAGTTTGGGATATCTGATCGGCATGGAAGAGTTGGACCGAAGGGTCTGTTTCCATGCTGTACATCTCTATGACTCCATCTATAGTACAATACAATTATAAATTTGCAGTTGACCTATTTGAGCCTTAAAGGGACCTGCATTTTCATCTCTTAGAGATCCCTACTCTTATATGAAATCAAATTGCAATTATATAAATGGTAGACAGTTTCACTTTAGCGGTTACTTAACAAGGCATTCTTTTTCTAGAACCTCAACAACATTTTTCTTTTGGAGAGGTGATTCTCTTAGTGATCTTTGATAACTAGTATCTATACTACCCAAGCTTAGGGATTTCTTTCTTTGCCAGTATCCCCTTTAAACTTTGTATCTGTCCTCAGACATTTTTCTACTTACACTTTTTGTAGAATATGCATTATTCTACAAATATCGATTATCCATGTAAAGTCCTATTAGCATTGCTTTCTCTGTCCCTTTTACATAGAGCATTTTCTCCAAGATCATAAACAAATAAAACGCCCTGTCAACAACAGAGTTTCTGTGTCTACTGTGGCAGAGGTAGCTATGATAAAGAATTCATAAAATGTATTTAACACCGTTTCTTCAAATAATTTGTTTTGGATTCAACATGGATTAAAGTTATTTTGTATCTAGTTATGTGAAATGAGAACCCATTGTTGTGGGGAAGTATATTAGCATTAGGTCTTGCTGTTCAACTGTCAACATCCCTTCACCATCAGTATACATATTGGAAATTTTAGACTTCCAAGTTTCTAAATACAGCCCAAGCCATTTGTTCACCTTACTAGCTTGACGCTGAAATAGGGTCCATCAAAACCATCCTAGGAAAGGTCCCGACGATTAGAAAGCTACCAATGTAATACCTTTATTTAAAAAGGGAAAGAGACAGAAAACACGTACCTATATGCCAGTTAGCTTAACATATGTTGTTAGGAACATGCCTACTAAAAAAGATGTAATAGCAGAGAATTTAGAAATGCATCATATAATCAATTATAGGCAACATGGCTTCATGAAGGAGAAGTCTTGGCTGACAAACTTACATTAGGTTATTGAAAAAGTAAGAGCCCAGGGTGGTGGAGATAGCCAATGCTCTATGCTAATATACTAACTCCTAGAACACAGATGGGGATAAAGAGGCATTTTCAGGATGTCAGCCTGCCAGATATGAATGAATGTATGAAGAAAGTGAAGGTACTGTTGCCAAGTTTGCAGATAACAAACTTACTACTTCCCAGGTGGGAAGGCAAGTAGTGAGGATGACACCGAGAATTTACTGTGGAAGAGAGAAGGTTAAGCAAGTGGACAAAAATTTGGTAGATGAAATGTAACGTGGGAAAATGTGAGGTTATGCACTTCGGCAGGAATAATGGCAAAACTGGATAATATTTAAATGGAGCAAGACTGCAGAATTGTACAGAAGAGGGATTTGGGAGTCCTCATTCAAAAATACAAAAAGTTAGCATCCAAGTTCAGCAGGTATTAGAGAAGATGAATGGAATGTTGGAATTTAATAGTAGGGAGGTTTTGCGTAAGCTGCAGAAGTCACTAGTCAGACCTCAGCTGGAATACTGTAAACATTTTTGGATCCCTTATCTCAAGAAAAATACACTAGCATTGGAGGTAGTCCAGAGAAGGTTGCTCGACTGATAGTAGGTATGGAAGAACTGTGTTATGAGAATATATTTCGTAGGTTCGGCTTGTACTCATTGGAATTTAGAAAGATTAGATTATTGAAGCATACAAGGTTCTTAAGGCATTTAAGAAAGTAGGTACATGAAGGTTGTTTCCCCTTGTGGGAGAATCTATGACCAGAGTTCGTAATCTCAGAATAAAGGGTATTGGATATTGAAGACAGAGATGAGGAACTCCTTTTCTGAGTGTAGTGAATCCATGGAGTTCTTTCTTGCAGTGGGCTTCTTAGCCTGGGTGGTGAAGTATATAAAAGGCTGAGCTATGGAGATTTTTAATTCATAAGGAATTCTGGGATTATAGAGAAACAGCAGGAAAGTGAAGTTGAGGATTACGAAACCAACCGTGATGTCATTGAGTGGCAGTGTGGACTCAGTAAATTGAATGGTCTATCTCTGCATCTCTGTTTTATGATCTTTAGGGAGTAAGAAAGATAGACAAAATTAAAAATTGCACTTTAGTTTCTGTTTTATTTAATTTTATATATATATATTTACCTTCGATCTCCTTAGTGAAAATTCAGTGACGGAACTGTGAAGTCTGTTAAGATTAGATTAGATTAGATTAGATTACAGTGTGGAAACAGGCCCTTCGGCCCAACAAGTCCACACCGACCCGCCGAAGCGCAACCCACCCATACCCCTACATTTACCCCTTACCTAACACTACGGGCAATTTAGCATGGCCGATTCACCTGACCTGCACATCTTTGGACTGTGGGAGGAAACCGGAGCACCCGGAGGAAACCCACGCAGACACGGGGAGAACGTGCAAACTCCACACAGTCAGTCGCCTGAGTCGGGAACTGAACCCGGGTCTCAGGCGCTGTGAGGCAGCAGTGCTAACCACTGTGCCACCATGCCGCCCACAAGATATCCATCAATGAAAGCCCCATCCATGACTATCTAACTGGCTCATTTGTTGCAGATAATTAGCATCTGTAGTTGAAGTTCGTACTTTCCGGTGAACTAATGAAACAGCATGCTCATGGCATGGAGTCCACAGACAGCATTAGTTTTTAGAATGATAAAAGGTCAATACGACTTCAACAGTGAAAAGCAGAATATGGCTACTTGAAAACTGTACACTAACTTTGTGATAATTTACACACTGATTGCAAATGTGACAAATAACAGCAAACCTTTAGTATTGGGGAAATATAATTTTGCTCCTTTTAATTACACAATTTTACAGTGTGCTCTTTTAGTGCTGGATTAATTCCAGTGTTCTGGAAGTTGGGAATGTTCCATATCTCTAAAGGAGCTTACAAAGATATCGACTTAATTAGAATGCTGCAAGATTTTTTTTATTAAGTAATGACCACACGTACCTGTATTCATTGTATTTTGTGTTTGAGTGATGCACCAAATTCTAATCTTTTTGACTAGTTGTATTATGCAAATGTTTGAATCTCAGTTCAACGTTTCAGTGAAAGTATATTTAGATTCAGTTTTAAGTTTGCATGAAGGCAGTTCAGGATTTGAGAACAGCTTTCCATAAAAAGGCAACAAATCTAGTGCAGCAGTTTGAGCATCTGGCTTTATATGTAGTAGCAGCATTAATTCTCACTTTGTGCATGTCAGGAATGCATATTTGTCGGCAATATCAATGAAATACCACTGAATAATTTTTAAGAACAGTTTGTATGACAGTATTTATTTTCCCGTTTTAAGTTATCCCATTTGTCCCCAAACCATTTCTCCTCCAACACATACCATTTCCTATATAAAGAAATATAGTTGCTCAGTAATCTTAGTAAAGGGTTCTTTCAGTATTACACGAGTCACCACTTTCAAGAATTGCTTACAAGCAACATATCCAAACTTTTGATTGTCAGTCGTGCAACTTCTACCCCACAATAAATGTTCCTCAGTGAAAATCAGTATGTGAGCATACACACTCCAAAGTAGTGTTAAATGTGCTTTGTACTTTGATCAGAATGGCCATCTCTGATTTAGAACCTTTGTATTTAACAGTTACATTTAACAGTATTTAATTAGTATACATGCACTTTCCAGCAAACATCCTGATTCGAAGTCAGAAGCAAAAAACTCTGATATGTTTAATCCAGTCTCAAAGCAAGGACACTGAGACATAAATGACCTATTCCACAAGGAAAATTTTCAATCTTTCATGGATTGAACTTATGATGCATTCTTAATTTATGTGCCAAAGTATCTAGTTTGCAGATATCTTGAAATCTTTCACCTACTCTTACATAAAAAATGTCTCTTATAGGAAAGAATAGAGTTTAGGATAGCCAAACATTTGAGGGAGCAGAAACTTCTTTCATTTGTTTCCAGTAAAATGAAGGTCAAAAAAGAAATATACTTCGGGTGACATCACCTGTCAAAATTCATGCTAGTTATGCCTCCATTGCCCTCAAAACTATTTACACTGACATTAATCTGGGTTCCTTGCGTGGCAGGGTGTGATACTCTCAGATGTAAGATAACTTGAAATTCAGAATGCCCATTTTCCCTCTAGCAATTAATTCCAGATAATATGGAGAAAATGGCAAGTTATAAAGATGGTATCATCAAAGTCATGCAAAGGGTCCAGAACGTTCTCACATTCTTTTTGTCTAACTCTAATCACCAATTTCTTTTGATATTTATTTAAAAGCAATCAGCAAATTCCATTTATTGCTGTTTTCCAAAGTGAATTTTGGGACTGACCTCAGAGGAATTGTAATATAAAATATATTAGTTCTGCCTTCAAAAGGTGGGATGCATATGCGCTGTTATTTATGGGTCTGAAAATTAACCTAATATTTATATTCAAAAGAATCTTACTTTTTTTTGGAAATTAAGTCCTAATTTCTGAATAAAAATGTGAGTACACTTGAATGGTAAATTTTAAAATATTTCATGGAGACACTAGATCTGATCATATTCATGGTTACTAATTTGTTTAATAACTACGAATTCCTTGCAGCGAATGAAGGGGAGATGACTGGAGTATCTCCATAATTTTCTTCTGCTTCTATTGTATCAGTACATATTTGATATCCTGGAAAGAATCCAATAATGCAGAAAGATGGAGGCTAAACAACTTAGTAGAAGCTGAAGATCACTGACTATTAGCATCTGGTAAAACTTCATAGATATGTATAGCTGGAAATTATTATAACGCTATAACTTAGCTGGGTGTATCTGAATTTGACTACATGGCTGGAATTAATTGTAATGATGATTATCTTCATGTTTTTGGCAAATTCAGATGTGGCTCTTTTGCCCTTCTCCTGAGGTATAATAAACGGTGAATAGTTGAGGCCCCAACCCAGATTCCTGTGGCGTGTCACTTGTCACATTCTGCTTATTAGCCCTGTTTCTTGTTGCTCAGTTAATCTCCTAACCAGGTGAATAATTTACTTCAATTCCAAAAATCTCACCTTTAGCTGAGCAGTCATTCACAGAAGACTTCATGGAATGACTTCTGGAATTTCATGTATCTGATATTCATCGACATTCCCATGTGCAGTGGTATAACCAGAGACTCATATATTTGTAGCATTTACTTAAGTGATCGCTTCAGAAAAAAAACAATGTTTGTCACGTATGACCTATTCTTTATAAATCCATGCTAATTGTCTGAAATGAAAATGTTTCAAGTGTTCAGTCACTCTAATCTTACATATAAATTCTGGTAATTTTTTGACAACAGATGTAACATCTATAATTTACTTTAATAACTTTTCTTAAGAAGTAGATGATGTCCAGTTTTTTTGTCTTTAAGGGATCGTTCCTGAATGAAGAGTACCTGCACCTTGAATTTACTTATTTTTCATCAGTTCTTTTTTGCTTCCTGTTCTCCGAACCATATTAAATGAGTTCAAATGTCTGTTGAGGTTTTCCATTTTACTGATTTTTCTCACCTACTTGGTTATTGCAATCCCCTTAAGTTGTCCCTTTCCTTTCAATTTTCCGCAATCAGTCTGTCGCTTATTCCTGCCCAGATTTACAACTGAGTTATGCTATTAAGTTTACAGTAGGAGATGATGCAAACAGCGCACTTCTGTTGAATTCTGTTTAAAACCCATCAATTCCCATTTGAACTGAAACAGCACCAATATAATAAAATCTAGGTCTATATCCTTCCAAAACATTATGACTAAAAACACTTTCTTGTGACAGAACAATAGGAATTTGCACTCAAAAATGTATTAATGGCCAGTTTTGTTTTTCATTGCAGTTGATGATATTCTGTAGAACCATTTCATAAAGAATGGATGACAGAAAAGTCATACTACACCTTGTCAAATGATACAAGTTAACTTTGTCATAAATTATGACCAAGTACTTCAAGGCATTCCATTATCAAGTATAACAGACTCAAAGGCATGCCTTAGTTGGTGATAAATGCTTTGAGTGATTCCTTTAAGCACTTAGTGTTACGTTATGTCCAGAATAATGTTTGTATTCATTTATCATCAGCCAGTGCATGTGTCCTGCATCATGATTACTTAATTTTAATTTGTTCAACACAGTAGCATTTCTCTGGGCTGCCCTGTTAAATGATCTTTGCTGTTGGCTGTTTTTGACAGCATATCCTCTGAAGTTTCTTTTAATGTGATCTTTCTGCAGGTGGTCTGTGGCCTGCTTGAACTTCAACAATTTATCCTTTGTAAGATTCTTTGTAAGTTTAGACCACTTTAGCCTTTTTCTTCTCTTCATTTCTAATAAGGCTCAGTGGATCCTGATTTTTGATGTAGCTTGTCAGTAACCATTAGAATCAGAATTATTAAGCCCATGGTAGACTAAATCTTATCAAACAATGGCAATGTCAAACAGTCTTACCTATGCATCACATTCATTAAGTTAAACTTCACTTGGATTTGTTCACCCATCTGAAAGCTATCTCTCATTCAGATATCAAGAAAATCTAAGTTTATAAAATAAGTTTTAAAAAAAAATTTGTGGAAGTCAAAACTCTTGCAAAGGCCTACCTGCAAGATTCTCAAGCCATCAGCTAAGTATTTTTGGAGCCATAGCCTCATATTAATATAATTGTTTTACAAACTAGTTGACTATAGTAATTAAGCAGTTTATTGTTTTAAAATGTGAGTGTGCAATTAAGTGCAATAGTATTGTGCCATGAGATCTTTTGGTAATAGTTGACTACAGTTCCTGCCAAAATGCCAATCTTTCCATTTAAAATACACTTGAGTAGAAGTTTGTCTGGTTTAATGAATGCCTTTATATGTGCAAAATTGCAATGTTGCTGTGAAATTTGGCTGTCCAGCAACATGTACCTATATTTTAAAGGCAGGATAACAGAAAAGTCATACTACACATTATCCAATGGCACAAGTTACTGTTTCTTTGAGGCAGTTACTTTAAGTCAGTTGCCATTGTGTATTAGTTAAATGCTAGCAGTGGATTGTTTTGATTGGAGTGTTTTGATAATAGTATCTGATTTGCACATCAATGTGCTTAATTGTTTTACTCAAACCCATACTTATTGCTCAAGATTTCTATTGAGTCAAAGGCCTGAATTTCTATTCTGGGATAAAGATCTTGACATCTAGTGCTTTTCTGGTCCCTGACCCAGTGCCACATTGGACACTTGATGCGATTTCTATTCAGCAAGCCAATTAGTGGCAAGCATGCATGCTTGTCATCTGATGAAAGACAGTGGGTGAGCTACCAAGGCTGGAGAGCTATTAGAAGAGCCCCCAACTCCAAAGGTTTAGCAGTCCTATTGTCAATGGTGGGCATTGCTGGTTAAGACAGTAGAGAAAATTAAGGGGCTTTAATAATTTTGTTTTTGATAATTTTCAATGAGAAGACCATAGCTATCAGGTCATCATCATGTTCATGGACTACCTGCCACTTTTGATTGGATAGTCTTAACCCCCAACCCCTGGCCCTACCTAAATGGCATAGAGGTGGGTTAATAACAGGAGAGGGACACATGAGGTCATGGCGTAAAGTGGTTTCTCTGTCTCAGGTATATAAAAATTTAGTTCGAAGTGTTCAGCGAAAGATGAGGTGGGTTATTTGACCACCTATCTTCAGTGAGTCAGCCTCAGAGATGAGAATGAATCTAACTTAGCCATTCAAATTATTCTGGCGTGGACATTTCCTTGTTTTCTAAACTATTTAAAGTGGTGGAATTGATGGACTAGGCTCTGACTCAGCCCGTGCCCTAATGTAGATGCAAATGATCCTATGACACTATTTCAAAGAAGAACATATTTTTAAATATATGTAGATATTACTTTGAAACAGATAGGACAAAAAGCAGCAGTAGCAGTATAGTGTAACTACCCAAAGGAGGAATAAGCATAGGTTCAAAAATAGTAAACTACAAGTTGCTGTGAGGTGAGAAAATATTACCTTTTTAAAGTAAAAGATGTATAGATGGCCCTCAGGGCTTGAGAATAACCATTGATATGTTTATTGAAAAAACAGGCAAACATATTTCAGAGATTATTTTTCAAACTTCTAAACTGTGTATAACTCTTGTGTTTCTTTTTGTTTTGGAAAAAGCATTTAGGGAATCTGTTACTAAGTACAATAAAATATTAATGTTATATAAATGAATTTCAAAATGATTTGCAGATATTTTTTATCATCTAACAAATTATTTTTGTAAACTTATGCAATTAAAGAGAGAAAGTGAAGCTTATGGCAAATACCAGGGGCTCAAAACAGCAGAAAGCCTGGAGGAGTACAGAATGTGTAAGGGGAAAGTTATAAAGGAAATCTTAAAAGGGTATATGACAGGTAATAGAAAGGAAAGTGCCAAGTTATTTTTCAAGAACATTAAGGAAAGAAGGATGACTAGGGAAAGAGTATGGCCCCTTAAGGACTGCAGTGCTAATTTGTCGAGGAGCCAGATACTTTGTGTGTAGTCAGTGCTCACTATTGAGAGGGATGATGTGAGTATAAGAATCAACTAGAAGGTCTGTGATGTACTTAAATAAATTAGCATAGACAGAAGGTTCTCCGTGGTTTTCTAAGCTTAAAAATAGATAAATCTCCGTGCCCTCATGAAATATATCCTAGGTTGCTGAGTGAAGCAAGGGAGGAAGTAGCAGGGGCAGGGATTAGTCACAAACAGTCGCATGGCTTTCTTTAGAAGAGGTCATGTCTGATCAATTTGATTGTATTTTTCAAAGAGGTAACCAGACGAGTAGATGAGAGGGATCTTTGACCAGGGGCATAGATTTAAGGTAAGGGGCAGGAGGCTCAGAGGGATATGACGAAAAATATTTTCACCCAGAGGTTGGTGGGAATCTGGAACTCACTGCCTTTCATGGTGGTGGAGGCAGAAACCCTCATAACAGTTACGCAGTACTAAAGAGTCTGTTTTCATGCTGTACATCTCTATGACTCTTAAGTGTGTGACGTACAAGGCTATGTGCCAAGTGCTGGAAAATAGGTTTAGAATAGTTAGGTGGTTGGTATGTTAGGTGGTTATACCAGTGCAAACTTGATGGGCCAAAGAGCCTGTTTCTGTGCTGTAGACTTTTATAGCTATGTGACTCTATGGCATTTAAGCCATAGGTGCTGATTGCATTTCAATCAAATCACTGACCAAATCACAAACTTTGAATTTTCCAATCAATAGTTCAATAGAATAAAATTTGAATTAATAAATTATTTTGTAGTGTTCTGGTCCATGTAAAAGGTCAATTGAAGGAAAGGTTAATGTAATTAGACAAAATCATGTATTTCGTGAAATGAAACAATGAAAAGCAGATTGTTCAATTAAATGAAATCCCTATGAGATCACCCACAGTTTGAGAATTACAGATTTCTCAATATTTTTAAAAATGGCAATGCCTTTAATTTGTATTTTGGATGCAGCCATTATGAGCTGACAGTAGTGTTTAAAATTATGAAGCTTTGTGTTATAAGTAATCAACATAATAATCATGATGAATTTTCTAGGTTGGCTTATAAGCAGATGATTTTCTTTACAAAAGTTAAGTAAATCAAGGTTTGAAGAAACAAATATAGATCTAAAATACTGCAGATTTTATTCACTTGTTCTAAATTTACCACTATTTGTTTCTTTAAACTTTCATTATGAAACCAGTTGAATTCTGACATACTGTTGCTGTGCATTTGCTTTCATACATCTTAATCCTGGTAAAGCCTATTAGGATTAGACCCATAAAATAGAGGAGCAAAATTAGACCATTAATCTCATTGAGTCTGCTCAGCCATTCGATCATGGCTGATATGTTTTGCAACCCCATTCTCCTGTCTTCTCCCCATAATCTTTGATTCCCTTAATTATTTGCTGAATTCCTCTTCAATACATTATGCTTTACAGAGAGTGAAAATCTGTTTGATTTTTATTTGAAGTATACTTTCTGAAATAGTAAAAACTTTTTTGGTTAATTTGCTTATATTAAACCATGAGCAATGATGCACTGGTTCATAGAAATGGTGCAATTACAAATGGTGTCACATTACTGTGACAATTCAAACCATAGCTGTAACAAAATCATCACATGTATTTATATGGCACTTTTAAGGTGGTATATGTCTCAGTGTACATCACAGGGATGATGATCAATTAAGATTTGACACCACGCTACATAAGTGTACATTAAGGCTGAAAGAAATAGATCTGAGAGTTTTACAAAGAAAGGAGAAAGCAACAGAGAGAGAGAGCAAGAAAGAGAATAGTTTAGGAAGGGAATTTCAGAGCTTAGGACCTTGGCTGTTGAAGGCATAACTGTCTGTATTGTGGAAGCACTGACATCTCCAAGGGCTTATAGGGCTGATGGATAGGGACAGGCAAGACCACAGAAGCATTTGAAAACAAGGATGGCAATTTTAAAATGAAGACTTTCCAGTACCAGGATCAATAAGGATCAAAGAATGTAGGTGTGGTTTGTAAATGAAACTTAGTTCAATTTCGGACATTTTAGCTTGGATGAGTTTCATTTTACTGCAAGTTTGAGGTGGCCAACAGTTGGCATCAAAATATCTTCTGAATAAAGTTTCATGACATTCTAAATATTGACATATCATAATAATTATAGCCCCTCTGTTGCAATGGATAGGTGCTATGACAGTCTTCCTTTGCAATGAAGGTGACTGATATTTCAAGCTGGTTGGTATTACTTTTGCAATTGCCAGAAGTTTTGTTTAGATTCAATGACATCATTGCTCCCTGAGCATCTCAGCAAAATGGGAACTGACTAACATAGTCTGGTATATTTCTTATTTGATAATGTAATCTGGCATGGTGGCTCGTTGGTTAGCTTTGCTGCCTCTTCAGAGGGCCAGTGTGGACTTAATGGGCCAAATGGCTTGCTTCCACACTATAAGGATTCTATGAGTGTCATAATAATATGCTCTTTTGTTCTGATCTCTAAACATGTGTGTTTCAGCATGATCTTTCTCAATCTCTCCACAAGTATAGTGAGTTAAGCTACATAAAACAATGCTTGACTTTGGAATTAAGTTTATAAATGTCTCAATGTGGTGGATATGAAAAGGAACAGTTCAGATTAGATGAGTTTGTGAAAATAATGAATGTAATACCCTGCCTTACTTCAGTATGTCTTGATTGATTTAAGTAGACTAACTCCTCCGCATTCACATTTATTTCTCTTGGGACGTTCCTGCTTCAGCAGCTTATTTCCATGAAGCCACTTTTTATTTTTTTGTTTTATTCTGCTTCATTCCTTCATTTCATAATCAGTAAAAGGTAAAAATAAATCTTTCATCACAAGAAGTGTGAGATAGTTACTGTTTGTGGCAAAAGGTTACTAAAAAACTCATTGTTTATAGTCAGTGAGGAAACATCAAAATCATGTCATTAGTACCTTAAGTACCCCCCATTTCATCTTCCAATTTGATATTGGAATGCAGTGTACTTTAAAGACACACACACGCACACAGTAATTTTATTTTATTTTGGATAATGGGCAAAATATTTGATATAGTGATACTGCTGCAACCTGTAACTTTCATCAAAATCTGTTCTTTCCCATTATAAAAGCCACCATTGTTCTGGAACCAATAGTCTCAAACTTAGTATTCTTTAGAGAGCTATTTGTTGATTTTTTTATAACAGTGAAAAGATGTCATACTAAGTTTAAAATGTTCCCAGTTGTGTAATTAGTCTTAGTCAGGAAACTAAACAGAGTGATATCACATCACTGGTCCATTTTATACCCTGTTCAATTTTATCTTCTAATGGAGTGTCGAGACAAATATTGAGGTAAGTGTATAAATGATGTGGTTCATTCATGCTACTGCCTGACACCAATTCCATTAACCCACTCCTAGGAAGTTCAATGGATTCTAATAGCAATTAAAATGTACATCACACTTGGCGAGAACTAGGTTACACTCCAGTACCTGCCTGGCAATTTTCTTTTATTCATTCATGAGATGTGGGCAATGCTTGCTGGGCCAGCATTTATTAACTCTGCCTAAATTTTCTTGACAAGGTTGTGAGTTGCCTTCTTGAGCTGCAGTAAACTCTGAAGTAACCCATGTCCTCCAGTGGTCTTTTGCCTCCCTCATATGTTAAGTAGCCCCTGTCACAAATGTTGCCCCCTCTGCATCCCAGTGTGCTCTCTCCAATTTCCAATTGTTTACCCCAACTTCCCAAACACACTGGTGAATCACACTAACCCCTTTGACTTTCAATAAATATACTCTCAGGCCTGACTGTGATATATCACCTGATGTGGACAGGTAGCTCCAACTAATAATTACCTAGATCGCTGACTGACTCTGTGCAGCATCCCTACTAACTTGCCACTAACCCCCTGACTGGTTGCACTTCACCTGCAGGATTGACCGTGGCACAGTCCCTAACCCTGAGCACCAGATTCCCACTCTGACTTGCGTGCTGGGAACTGTCGCCTCAGTTTCTCTACAAAGAATAGCAAACTGCAAATAAATGGGGTGTGAATAGATAATAATGCAATAGATAATAATGCGTACAAATGGACTTTTCGTCATTTGGTTCTCATCTCAGCTTTAGCGCGCTGGTGGCAAATTCAGTCGTCTTTTAGTTGTTGACAAGAGTCTTATTCTTTGATTTTGCATATTTTCTCAGCTGTCTCTCCATTTCCCACATTGTTCTGGGTTGAGAAAATTCAACTATGTGAAAGGAAAATCTTTCACAATAATCGGTATCCCATCATATTCCTGACATGTGCCTTGTTGTTAGGTGTCAAGAGGTGAGGTATTCACCTCCAAATTTTCAGACTCTCAGCTGCTCTTGTATGTAGCCTGCATTTGTATGGTAGATCCAATTTAGTTTCTGGTCAATGGTAAGCCCTAGGATGTTGATGGAGGATTCAGCAATGAAATTGCTTTTACTAATTAAGAGGAGATAGTTAGATAGAAGGTGGTCATCATACTTCACTTTAATATCGAAACAAAGTTCTCATCTATCTTTATAAAGGAATTGACCAATTTGACAATTGAATGAAATACCAGCTAAAAGCAATAGCCTTACATAGAGCACAATATATCCAGAATTTGAATAGATGCCAAGAAGAAATATACAGAAAACTCTGGGACTTTTAGGGACATTGGAGGGTAGCCAAACACCTGTGGCACAAACCAGATGGGAAAACTATTTGAATCATAACAATTCACAAAAGGAACCGAACAAGCAAATTGCTGAAACTTTTTTTTTTCTGGACGCACAATGAACAATGACAGCCTATCCCTTTCTGCTACAGAGGCAAGTTATAAGGGAACACGCAGATATCACAAAAACACACAGACTGAGCAGCAGCCATCTTAGGACACCAGAAAAGGTTGAGTTGTAGTAGAATTCCCCTTCAACGTTGAGATAGGTGAATCTAATGAGATTATTCTGGATTGTGAGTATATTTTTCTTTAACACTATTTCATTTAGTATCCTTGATTTTAAAGTTGGATTTAAACATTGTGTATAAATGTAGACTGGTTACAATATAATTATTTCTGATATGATATGATACAATATTGAATCCTATAATGTAGTTGTGGAATTGATTCTTACAGTGAATATTCCATAAGCAATTATGAGATGTAATCTCATGTCTAAATCTATAAAAGCCTAGAACTATATGATATAATCCTGGAACCCCTAAGTTAACATTCTAAGTGCTAATGTTGGTAAATTTATAAATGTTGGTTCTGCTATAGTATACCTGTAGATATATCCTACCTGAGATAACTGTGGGTTTAAAGACTTCAGGGAAAAAGGACATTTTTTTGGTAAAGCGAAGTTTCTATAATTATATGAAATTCCTCATAGTTCAGGTTTTAAGGCAACAATCAGTTTGACTGGGGAGGTTTACCTGGTCAGGTGAAATAGTCGAACCATCAACATCTTGAATTATCATAAGCTCCACTTGCTTTGTCCAAAGTATTCAAGTACTACAGAGTAATGGCAACCTAACGATAAAAGTTCTACACTCAATTTCTATCCCTCCAATAGCCCATTCCATTCCATTGAAACCGATGATGATAATCAACACATCTGTGCTGGTGTATCTGTCAAATCAGCAATGTATTTTTCTCTCTGCTGTTTAGCTTCTTAGAAAACTTAAACGATGGATAAATACACAGATCAAACTGTCTGTTCTCTTGCACAGTCCTGCTATCATGCTTTCTAATGAGCTTGTTTATAGTTTGACAATTATGTCATGGTTGCAACGTGACATATCTTCCTTACTAGCGTTTGAGATTTATCTATAAATTGCACAGTACTGCACAAAGCTACTAGCTGCAATTTTAATTGCGAATTGAGGTTTATTGCTGTCAATCCAGCTGCGGTGATGTTTAATACATTCCTCTCAAATGTGATATTTAGACTTGAAAACTGGCATACAAAACCTTTGATTTTTGTAAGTCTAAATAGAAATGATATTGTTTTTAAGAGCCAACTAACCTAAATTCTAACAATGAAGGTAGATAAAATATGTCATTTGTGGCCTGGCTTGAGTTATATCAGGTCAGAAATTGGATTTAACATTCATCCTAACATTAAACTACAACTAATATCGTGACCATTGCTTATCATAGAATCCCAACAGTGTGGAAGCAGGCCATTCAGCCCATCAAGTCCACACCAGCCCTCAACGAGCATCCCACCCAGACCCCTAACCGATCCCTATAACCCTGCATTTCGCATGCCTAACCCCCCATCTCAGCCTGCACATCCCTGGACAATATGGGCAATTTAACAAGGCCAATCCACCATACCTGCACACCTTTGGACTGTTCCAGGACTGAGATAAACAAACTTGAGTAAAGAAGTTGGGACATCATGTGCAGCTGTACAACACATTGATGAGGCCACTCTTAGAATACTTTATACAATTCTGGTCATCCTTCTATTGGAAGGATGTTGTTAAACTTGAGAGGGTGCAGAAAGGATTTACAAGGATGTTGCCGAGACTTTGTGTTATCGGGAGAGGTTGAATAGATTGGGGCCTTTTCCACTGAGCATCAGAGGCTGAGGAGTGACCATACAGAGGCTTATAAAATCATGAGGAGCCTGGATATGATGAGGAGCCAAGTTCTTGTTTCCTAGGACGGGGGTGAGCGAAACTAGAGGGCAGAGATTTGCGCTGAGAGGCGAAAGATTTGAGAAAGGACCTGAGAAGTAACTTTTTCATGGAGGGTAGTGCATGTATAGCATGAGCTGCCAGAGGAGGTGCTCAAGGCTGATACAGTTACAACATTGAAATGGCATCTGGATGCACACGTGAATAGGAAGGGTTTAGAGGGATGTTGATCAAATACTGGCAAATGAGACCAAGTTAGATTGAGAAGTCTGGTAGGCATGGATGAGTTGGACCAAAGGGTCTGTTTCCGTGTTGTATAACTCTTTGACTATATGCAAGGTGCATAAATATTCGGGCTTTGTCTCTTTATCCCTCATATTTAAACATACAAATAGATTTGAAACTGTTTAATATTTACACATATGAACAGGTTCAAGATTGGTTAATATTTACCAATATTATACTCCTAAGGATAAGCTGCAACCACTGGGAATGAGGGTGAGCAATTCAGAACTACATCTGTTGTAGCCTAAGTCCAGCCTGTGCCCCTAATGAATAAGATCATTGGGATAATTTTATATTAGTTTAATTTGTTTTCATTCTTTCAACTTAAGAATTTTTTTTTCAATTATTCTACTTGACTTTTGCTAAAGTTAGCTGGAACTACTTTGATATCAAATAGTGAAAGATCTGAGGCAGTGCAAAAGCCTTTTGTTTTCGCTTTTAGAGTGATCATTTGTCAATCCCAGCTTTCCTTTTAGATCTTCCCAAAATCTAATTAACAGTAATAAAAATAATCAGTCTGTTGTCACTTTGACCCAGTGATTCCTTGAAAGTTCAAAATTTCATTTTTCTTTCAAGAATATTTATATTTCCCAAAAGTAAGCTTACTATTCTCTATATAGTTTAATGTGTATATATTTTGAAGGCTGGCTTAATTATTTAAAATTTATTCATAATTTGTCTATGTTGTCTCAGCAATGAATTACTGTTTATGGTCCAATCTAAAAATATGTTGACTCCAATCAAATGGAGATAAAACTTAGTGATGTAACAGACCTGTTCTGGTAGATGGAAATTTTTATAACGGTCAGCATCCATCTGCTTTAGCCAAATACAAAACAAAATGAAAATTGAATATCCTTCTGATGGCCGAAAAGCTGAAAGCTTTTAGGCACCCCTTCCCCCTTCATTGTTTGAGAACAAATTTTGGGGTCATATCAATAAATCCTACTGAAACAATTTTTAAAAATAAACTCTAGAAAGAAATTGGACGAAATTATGATGCAAAAAAAATCTGCTGATGGTCTCAGAAGACAAATATTTCTGATTTTTTTTGTATTTGTTCTCTCCATCTGTTTATGAGAATTTTGTTTTGAGGTTATTTTCTATGTTTAGGTATGGAAGTGTTGTCAAGGCTCCGATACTCTGAGTTCAAGGATATTCACTATTTTGTAACATCATCTGTTCTTGACAGTATAACATGTATCCATTACTATCTCGGGTGACCGAATCGACACGGACATTTACTATAAACCGACCGATTCCCACAGCTACCTAGACTACACCTCCTCCCACCCTTCCCCCTGTAAAAACGCCATCCCATATTCCCAATTCCTTCGTCTCCGCCGCATCTGCTCCCAGGAGGACCAGTTCCAAAACCGTACAATCCAGATGGCCTCCTTCTTCAAGGACCGCAATTTCCCGCCAGACGTAGTCGACGATGCCCTTCACCGCATCTCTTCCACTTCCCGCTCCTCTGCCCTTGAGCCCCGCCCCTCCAACCGCCACCAGAACAGAACTCCACTGGTCCCCACCAACCTCCATGTACAACGTATCATCCGCCGTCATTTCCGCCATCTCCAAACGGACCCCACCACCAGGGATATATTTCCCTCCCCTCCCCTATCAGCGTTCCGAAAAGACCACTCCCTCCGTGATTCCCTCGTCAAGCCCACACCCCCCCACCAATCCAACCTCCACTCCCGGCACCTTCCCCTGCAACCGCAAGAAATGCAAAACTTGCACCCACACCTCCCCCCTTACTTCCCTCCAAGGCCCCAAGGGACACTTCAATATCCGCCACAAATTCACCTGCACCTCCACACACATCATCTATTGCATCCGCTGCACTCGATGTGGCCTCCTCTATATTGGGGAGACAGGCCGCCTACTTGCGGAACGTTTCAGAGAACACCTCTGGGACACCCGGACCAACCAACCCAACCACCCCGAAGCCCAACACTTTAACTCCCCCTCCCACTCCACCAAGGACATGCAGGTCCTTGGACTCCTCCATCGCCAGACCATGGCAACACGATGGTTGGAGGAAGAGCGCCTCATCTTCTGCCTGGGAACCCTCCAACCACAAGGGATGAACTCAGATTTCTCCAATTTCCTCATTTCCCCTCCCCCCACCTTGTCTCAGTCAAATCCCTCGAACTCAGCACAGCCTTCCTAACCTGCAATCTTCTTCCTGACCTCTCCGCCCCCACCCCACTCCGGCCTATCACCCTCACCTGGACCTCCCTCCACCTATTGCAATTCCAACGCCCCTCCCCCAAGTCCCTCCTCCCTACCTTTTATCTTAACCTGCTGGACACACTTTCCTCATTCCTGAAGAAGGGCTTATGCCCGAAACGTCTATTCTTCTGTTCCTTGGATGCTGCCTGACCTGCTGCGCTTTTCCAGCAACACATTTTCAGCTCTGACCTCCAGCATCTGCAGTCCTCACTTTCTCCTCGAAGAGTATAACATGTATGACAGTATGAGGCTTGGCAAGTGTTACAAGACTTGAGCTGGTTTAGTTGATTTCATTAACTTAAAGGGAGCCTTGATTCAACCCCTCTGTATGTGTTTTGTTGTTGCAGTACACATCAGTTTGTTATGCTGCATGGTTTATAAGAGCACAGATCCTGAGAAGTTTATTTTATCCCATTTTGTGAAAAACCTACTCTTTGGGACTCTTGATCTCTACTCAGTGGAGTTTAGAAGGATGAGGGTGAGTTGATTGAAACTTACACAATACCAAGAGGCCTGAATAGAATGTACCTGGAGAAGATGCCCACTAAGGACCTAAGAGCACAACCTCAGTGTGAAAGGATGACTCTTTAGAACTGACATAGAGAGGAATTTCTTCAGGTTGATCTATGGAATTCATTGCTGCAGACGGCTGTGGAAGCCAAGTCATTGAGTTGGAGATAGATTCTTAATTGGCAAGAGGATTGAGGGTGACAGGGAGAGGTCAGTAGAATAGAATTGAGAAACAAAACAGCTATGCTCAAATGACAGAGCAGACTTGATGAGCTAAATGACCTCATTCTGCTTTCCTAGCGTGTTTTTATGTTATCACAACATAAGAATGCTCTTCCTGCATTGGCTGCCTTCTCTTTCAATGGGCAAACTTGTGTCCTTCAAGCCCTGAGCCATGACAGCGCAGATGTGCTAGTTCAACTTCTGAGCATTTTTAGTAAAGAGCAGAAATGTGATGGCATGGGGGACTTAGTGACACAGGAGTCAAAATCGCAATATCCTTATGTTAGGCTGAGTTTGTGAGATAAAGTCAACAGTATGTTTGTGTTGAAGTGGCCAATGCTTCTGATTAGGGGAACGTGTTTGGTAATTATTTGCATGTCATGAATTCTCACTAATTGCAATCATATCCCTAATGCCAGGTATATCTGTGATGATACTACAGAACCACACAGGTACAATTTAAGAGCAGCACTAACTTGCAACCAGAATGTCATCTACACATTTGGTATTGTTAAATTTCATCTCTTTCTTGTCTACCTCTAAGTTGTGCAATATCAATAAATCAGAATTTGGTACAGTTTTTCTTGTAATAAGTTGATGTATGATTTAGACTATAAATTCTGGGTTCTCGGATGCCAGTTCTACAGGTGACACACTTACTTTTGTTTTGTATACTATTTTCTACTGCAATAAAGACAGCAGTGAGTTGAGATAACACAACCAAGATCCATTGAATGTTTGAGGTTGATTTTGATTGATAGCATGTTATTCATCATTCAAGACTAATGTTTATTCTTGTTTACAAAAGCATTAATCCTATTTGAGTCCTGTTTTCACACAAAACAACTTGATAGTCTGATTGTTGTGATTTCTGAATTTATGAAGTTTTAATTTCTGGATGTAATATGGGCAGCATGTGTAGCATTATAATTAGCTGGGCTAATTGTGGTCTTCAATTCGGAACCTTCCTCAGATGCAGGTTGGCAAATTCATTTCAAAGGACATGTCCCTTTCAGGCAATTGTTACAAGATCTGTAAGAAGTGTTGTGAAGTCGAAAAGGTGTGGTCTCTTTGAGAGAGGGCGCTCTTCTGAGCGGAGAGATTATGACAGCACGTGTGTCAGTGACTAGTTGACAGAGTCACAGAGCGTACTGAGAATTGAAAGTACGTAACTATTGCCAGTAGGGTTATTAACATTAGTTTAGGTTGGGGTTTTTGAAGTTCAAGTAACCAGAATTGAATTTCGCCAATTAATTTAAAATATGCCCAGAATACCAAAAATCAGTTGAATTTAAATTTGATTGTATTGACAACATCAGACCAATGAGATGGCAAGAGTAACTGGGTTTGTAAACGAGGGCATTTTGAAAATTGCACAGAGCGAACTGTCCATCTAACATGAAAAGCTCTCAAAGAAATCTCTAAGAAGACACCATCTATGTAAAAGGTACCAAGGCATTTGATAGCTAAAAATACTCGCAGTAAAAAGTAAGAGGACAACCCAGGAGAAGACAGCAGATTCGGGAAAAAGAGAAAGAAGGCTGAAGGAAGAATAGAAGACCATCTGTGTGGACTTAAGAAGATTGTGTTAATTTTCTATTATTATTAATTGTGTTATAGGAACAGCATACCAATAGAATTGTAGTCAGCTAAGGTATAGAGGTTAGTTAGGGGAGAGAGTGTTCGGTTTGTTAATAATTTTGTTAGTGTTCACTGTTAGGGTTAAATAAACAAATTTGTTACTTTTTGTTTTATGCAATGGAAATCAGGGGTTTTTTTTGTTCACACGTTTTTTTGACAGATTATGAGGAGAGGCGATCTCCTCTGGGTGTATTAGTTTAATTAGCAAAGGGTTTGACCTCCACATCTTAACAGAAGTTATTATTTATGAATTCATTTTCCAAATATCCCTGCATTTTAATTCAGAGCAGCTACAACCTCCTGTCTAAGAAAAATTTGTAATAGACCAAGTTTATCTATCTTCCCTCAACAAAATATTTATTGATGCTGAATCCATTAATATAAAATCAAACAATTTTTGCGATGAATTCTGAGACATGTATTTTGATTGGTATTCTGTTAAAATTAATAATTGCAACTGTTAAGGGAAAAAGAAATCAGTGAACTTCTACAACAGTAAATAGCTTTCAAATGTGTAAGTTCATTTAACAGGAAAATTTCCAATCAGCAACTATTTCTGGAAGCCATTTTTTTCTTCCATTAGTTAACTAGTTCAACAATGTTGATATTATACATGCATACAAACTAAAGAGCTGTTTTGGTCAATGCTAATTTTAATTAGATACAGTTATATACTGTTTTTCTGCAGTTGTCATACACATGAGACAAAATAAGAATTATTCAATGAACATGGTGGATGTGTTTTGCCTTCGCCATTCCTATTGTTTTCTAGTAATTATTTTTGAATGTAGGAAACCTCATCAGGACTATTCCATTGATCTATGTGACAGCCCTAATCAAAATAAAATGAAAGGAGATAATGAAATGGTCATATTAAAGCCATATTTAAAAGAAGCTTCACCCACTGGAAGCAGATACCAGATAATATAATATATACTGTGTGAAGTTTTCTATCATTTAATTTTGCATGGTATGGATCTAAACTTTTAATACTGGTCTGGTTATGCAAGTGTGTAATGTTAGAAAATTATCTTTTCTACTTTATTCATTTGATGTATTTGCTGTAAAATATTCTGCAATTTATAAAGCTATAATGTACTTTAAGTTATGAATTTTAATTGAGACACTCACCATGCCCAGATTGAGAAAGGTGACCAGTTTCTCCATTTAATCCCATGTTCTGAAGTTAATGTTCTGTCCACAAGCTCCAATGGTCAAGATATTGAATGTTCGCAAGTTTGCAGTTAAGCAATTAACAGAGGGAGAAGTGTCCACAAATATCCCTATTTTGAATAATACAGGAGCATAACAGATCAGTGTAAAATACATCTTCAGCCATAACTGCAAGTGGATGATCAATCTCATCTTCCTCCTGAGGTCCCAACATTACACATCTAATCTTCAGCCAATTAGATTCACTCCATGTGAAGACACTGTATACTGCAAAGACTTTGGACTCAAATAACATTCCAGTGATAATACAGAAGACGTCTGTTCTGCAACTGGCTGCACTTCTAATCAAGCTGTTCTTGTAATGTTAAAACATTTCCATACACATCACATTATGGAAAATTGTTCAGGTATATCATGTGCACAAAAAGCACGAGAAATACAATCCATTCAATTACATCACAACAATCCACACATGCAAATTAGCAAAATGATTAGTTAAGGCACAAATCAAACATGCGATAGAGTACTATCCGCTTACCTGATAAGATGTAGATTCAATAACATTCAAAAAAATTCAACCTCATTCTGAATAATACAACCTGATTGTCACACCAACCACCACTTTAAACACGCTCACCTTTGACCATCAACACACATAAGATCTATAAGATACACTGCAGTAACTCATGCAGGCTAATTCAACAATACCTTCCAAATGTATGCTCTCTACCACCGAGAAAGACAAAATCAGCAGATGCATGGCTTAATGCGACCCCCCTGCTAGTTTCCCTCTAAACCATATAATATCCTTTCTTGGAACTACATTGCCATTTCTTCACTGTCACTCAATTAAAATCCTGAAACTCCCTTCCTAATGCCACTATGGGTATCCCTACACTCCAAAGACTGCAGTGGACCATATGACTCACCACCACCTACTCATGGGCAATTAGTAATTGGCAATGAATGCCAGCAGTACCCATATCCCAGGGAATTTGGGCAATCTTTTTTTACTGTACACTTCATCAATGCAGGGCTTGTGTCATTCTCCCCTGTCCATGTTCCCAAAACAATTCACCAAATTGCAAACAGGAAAGTACACTTGGACTATTTTAACAACTGTTGGCCAGATATACTAAAACCAATTAGAACACATTTGCCAAGCAACCGGATGTCTACGGTGGGTTCTTTTATTTGCACAAATCTGTATTACACCATTTAACTACTGAAGAACCTTGGAATTTTCTGGCTAAATGGTATTTAACTGACTGTCATGTCATACACAAGAGTAGCATAATTATCTGTCATTTCAACCCAGTGAAGGAGATTGTTACTTCTGTCTGGGTACGTGACCAGATAAACAGCAGGAAGAAAATACGTGATTTGATATGAATCCACACTCTTATCACTGTTTCCAAGTGAACAGATATCACTTTTGCTTTGAGATTTGAATTCATTTATTTTTGAGTTTGAGTGTAGTTATGCACAACACCTTTGTGAATGTCCTTTGTTGGTAATTGGTGTTTAATTAGATTTTAGAATGGTTTTTACTCCGCTCTAACAATGCTTTAAAAACAGCCAAGTTATCACTTATCTGACTTGATTTCCTCCATTTCACACAATATCTTTTCGGACATTGGAAGTATTCAGGTCTTTTGAATATTAAGATGAGAATAACCATGTTTTATTTTCTTGGAATGTTGAACATGTCATCATAGTCTTTTTTTTATTTCTGTTTTTTATTACTGAATTGTATTCATTTGGAATCAGTAGTGAAGAGTCTTTTAATTCAAATAATAATATCTTTCTTCGGCTGAAGTTGCTTAGTTAACTCTAATATGTACAAAATCTTAGAACTGGTATCAGAGTCAATATTCCTGCCTGATTTTAGCCTGCTATAGAAGCTCTTATTTTGTATTTTTCAAAATATGTTTGGAGCTCCAAGAGGTGTTTCATTCTGAGCTGTGTTCAGACTGTCTGTGCTATGGTCTGTGAGCTTGCTTTGGAAAGCTGCAGGTCCCAGAAAAAATAATCCAAATATTATTTCATGTTGATTTCCAGAAACTGCACTCCAGCTGTATATACTATATTCATTCATTCATTTGACTGCGGTGGATTCAAGAAATAGGTCTTCGTTACCCATTGGGACTGTGCGCCGCAGGGCGAATAAGGGTATGATTAGGATATCCAGAAGCATCTAAGCAATTCTCTTCCTGCATCATGCAATGCATAATTAAAAGACAGCTATCAGAATTCATGACTTAGGAACAAAATTTGCTTTGGTGCTTGCTTTTTACGGGGTTGAGTTTCCAGTCATGCCGTGGGAGATGTGCTCTTAGTGGCAAATTAGAGGTAAATAGCGGCAGAAAAGTGAACAGTAACAAGCCAAAACATCTCTCATTTTCCATGGGGTGAACTGAAATTGGTGAAGTATGCTGACAAATCCCTTGCAGATTGTTGGATCCATAATATTAAAATGAAAACCAAGCCATTGAAGAGTGAATCCATGAAACTACTTTACACAAAAGATTGTAACATTTTCTAATTCGAGAAATGCATGGATTGCAGTTTTCGTTTGTATAATATAGGGAGTAAATACTCGAAGTAAGATTTTTAAGGAATCTGGGGAAAAAAAAGTGGGTTAACAAGAATTAAAAAGATGAGCTGCATGCCTTCAAGATGGCACAGCAAGCTTGATGAAAAGAGCAGCTTATTGCTGTTTCTCTGACAGAGGTGAGGCAAGATGATTAACTACACAAAAATTCAGTCGTTTGTCAGTTACAATCTTTCCTTCAAAAGCCCATATATTTCTAAACGACAGTTTTAATCTCTTTAACCTTCATGCTTGGCAAGGTATTTTAAGCTGAAATGTCCTTTTTACCCTTTTAAACAGACCACCAATTCCCTGGCATTTCATCCAGATATAGTCAGAGAAGATAGGAAAATGATTGCCAGAACTTCCACTATTTCCAACTTTGCTTGTCTCAGCAGCCTGGGATACAATTCACTGGGCCCAAAACGCCTTGATTTTTCCCATGCTTATCCCATTCCAATATTTGCATTCTAATTCCTTACCATTCATGTGTACTACATCCCCTTATGTGAAGTCAGACACACAATATTAATCAAGAGCCATGACCATGTATTCTGCTTCCACGCAGATGTTACCTGAGTTTGGTACTAAACAGACCAAACTCTGTCCTTGGTTATCCTCATGTACTTTATACATTTGTGAATACTATTGAATTTTCTTTGATTTTACTTGCCAAAAAGTTTCTTGCCATCACTTTCTTCCTTGCCTTTTTAAATTCACGCTTGCATTTTTGACATGCTGTGCCTCTGGGTTTCCTGCAGTGTTGAGTGCTCAATGTGTGAAGTTTTCTTTTTCACCTGATTGCTTGTAGTTCTAATCCTGGAAACTGCTGTCACCCATGTTGTTGGCCAGTAGCTCTTTGAAATGATACTTATGCCTCTCATTCAGTCAGAATTCCTATATCCAGCTTATTTACACTTTTCACAGGGCTAAAAGGCTGTGAGGGCTGCTGTGATCAGGGGAAGCATTCGTCTCCTGTTCTTTCTGCTGGCTACCCAGAAACCCATAACCATGATCACCACCAAAAATATGCTTTCCACTGAAACCATTTGCACCTCGTCTAGGTTTATTCCCCAAAACTAAGACAAAAACCTCTGCTCTTGTTACTTCTTAAAAAGTGTTCTCCTGAATGTATGTTGAGAATCCTCTGCTCTGTACATCTTTTACATTGATCTGATTATATCCCAGTTTGTTTTTAAACTAATTCATGGAACAAGACTCACTGGCAAAGCTAGCATTTATGACCCACCCTTGTTACATTTTGCCAACTTTCTTAACCATAATAAGTGTAGGGCCATAGGGTTCCAGGCTGGGGGCTTAACTATTTAGAATTTATTAATGACTTGGATGAAGTGACTAAATATATTTTTCTTAAAATTGCTGCAATATGATAAAAAGTTGGTTGGGGAATAAGATGGAAAAGGACTTAAGGAGTTTGCAAAACAATGTATTTAACAAAAGATTTTCGAAGCCTTTCACCTTGCATTCATCAGGACAGTTCACAAGAGTATCAATTCCAGAGGATAACCAGAATTTAAACTGTATGAGAAGACCATTGATTGATAGAGGCATTGTCACGACTGCCGTGGAGAATGTACTGATTAATATGGATTAACAATTAACTGCCATGCTCTGTTTACATTTTGCATGAGGCAGATTTATTCTGAGAAAGGAACGAATGCATGGCTGTCACCAAGCTAACTTGAAACAGGTGCAGTGTTTCTACATGTTCTTTCTGTTTGCAAAGAAGAGGGCCCTGTGTATATGTAGCTTTCAGTGCCCACTGTAAGCCTGATTGAAAATTAGTTGTCAGCTTTATTCTTCACATATTCGGGACTATCAAGCAAAATATTGTCCAATTACAGAAATATGTCTTATGTTAGATACTGTGCTGTCAGTTAATTCAATACCTTACTTGCAAATGAACATCCAAAGGGCTGTGCTGTTTGGTTTGGTTTTGTTTTAATTCATTCATAGGATCAAGCATCACTGGCTAGGACAACATTTATTGTCCATCCCTAATTGTCCAGAGGGCAGTTTAGAGTAATTGCTGTGGGGTCTGGAGTCACATGTGCTCCAGACCAGGTAAGGATGACAGTTCCCTTCTGTAAAGGACATGAGTGAATCAGATGCGTTTTTACTACAATCAATGGATTAAAGGTCATCATTAGACTCCTAATTTCAATTTTTTTTCGTTGAATTCACATTCAATTTGTAGTTTGTATGATTGTAAACTAGGTCCCCAAAACATTACCTGGGTTTTTGGATTAATAGTCCAGTGATAATACTACCCACCGCCCCCCCCCCCCCCACCCCCCGCCCAATCACCTCCCCATGATCCTCTAGTCTGCAAGATGTACTGACCTGTATATCAAACCAGAGAACAGTGAAGGGTAGATTCATTGAATATTTTTAAAGTCAAAAATCACACAACACTGGGTTAAAATCCAACAGGTTTATTTGAAGCCACAAGTTTTCAGAGCCCCTGCAGAATTTATAGTAATTCTGTGTCCGATGTATTCTCTCTCACTAGCTCCCTAAGGAAGGAGCAGGGGCTCCAAAAGCTTGCAGTTTCAAATAAATCTATTGGACTATAACAAAGTGGCCTGTGATTTTTGCTTTATCCACTCCAGAACAACACCAACACCTCCACATCATGAATATTTTTAAGGCATAGTTACATAGACTGTTTCTTACCAAGGAAGTCAAAGGGTACAGAGGGCTTTCAGGAAAGTAGGAGCCACAATCAGATTAGACCTGATCTTATCAAATGGCAGAACAGGCAAGTGTACTAAATGATCTATTCCTAATTTGTATATTTTTGCAAGTGCTTTTGGAACTGCACTCATCTAGAGAAGCGGTAATGATTCCATTATACTCCTGATTTCTGTCTTGTAGAAGATGAGCAGGCTTTGAGGAGTCAGCAAATGAGTTATTCACCCAAAATTGACAGCATTTGACCTGTGGTAATACTCAAAATGTTGATGGTGTGGGATTCAACAATGGTACAGTGAACATCAAGGGGGGAAATGGTTAGATTCTCTCGGTTGTAGATGGGTATAGCCTGGAATGTGTGGTGTGTGTTACTTTCCAACTTAGCAGGATAAGTCTGAATATCGTCTGGAACTTGCTGCATGTTGACATGGACTGCTCCAGTATCTGAGGAATCAGAAATGGAAAGAAAAACTGCAATCACCAGCAAGCAAACTGACCCACTCCCCACTTCTGACTCAAGATAGCAAAACATAACTGATGAAGCAGCTTAAAATATTAGGCTTGAGGTACTACTCTGAGAAACTTATGCAGCAATGTCTTTGAGGTGAGATGATTGGCCTCCACATCCACAATCACTGGAAAATACCCTATGATTTCAATTGATTACAATTTTCCTGAGTCTCCTCAATACTTATCTTGATTCTACTTTGATGCTCAGGGCAGTTGCTATAACCCCACCTGTAGAGTTTCTCTCTTTGATCTATGGTCAGACCAGGCTCTAGCAAGATCTGGAGATATAGATACCAAGCTGAGCATTGGTGAGCAGGCAATTGCTACTTGTTAACAGTATCAATGACACTTCTTTTCTCACTATTAAGACTGTTGATTTGGTGACAGGTTGGGTGTTTTTCACCTTGTTGGATTGGTGGGACTACTTAGTTCTTCTTTGATACAAGCTGTCACTTTTAGTTCTTGCAGCAACCATTGTTATAATCTTCTGAAATTGCCTTATTTATTCCACATCTGGTCCCCTTTCTGTTTTGGTCAACTAGGTGTTGAGCTTGAGATTGGCGAAGCTTACATTCCCAGGGGCTGACCTGTGGGGGAGGTGGTCATTTCATTGGTTGGCACAGATTTTTGTGGGGCCTGCAAAAACAGGAAACATGAAGGATAAAGTTACTTAATAAGGCAGGACTTCAAATTTTCTGAGAGCTGATTCAAATGTGTAGGTTTGAGCAGTGGCAAGTTTGTGGTGGATCAGGCATCATACTGTGCAAAAGTTGTTCTACTTGTAGTGCATTAAAATGCCTTGAATATTCATCACACACTAAAGCCATGCTGTTTACATGTTTGTCCTTTGCAATTTTGCTTAACTGTACAATATCAACTATAGGAGAAAGTGAGGACTGCAGATGCTGGAGATCAGAGCTGAAAATGTGTTGCTGGAAAAGCGCAGTAGGTCAGGCAGCATCCAAGGAGCAGGAGAATTGACGTTTCGGGCATGAGCCCTTCTTCAGGAATGGCTCATTTCCTGAAGAAGGGCTCATGCCCGAAACGTCAATTCTCCTGCTCCTTGGATGTTGCCTGACCTGCTGCGCTTTTTCAGCAATATCAACTATACACATTTTAGCCAAATGCAGAACTAATATTTACAAATCCATGATTATGAAGAAAATAAGTCTTATTTCCTGAAGATAAAATGCACACTGTGCATGCATTACGTACTGCACATGATCAGTCCACCATGTTCATTATTTGCAAAAATAACCAGTTACAACATTCTCTGGTAATGCTTACCATGCAAACAAAAGGACTTTATTCTGTTAAAACTTTCTGTAATTATGTATTACTTTCAAGAATCACATCGCACCTGATTCACATTAAAGATTGTGCAATAAAGTTAGTTTTATGCAGTTGTGTCTGAAGTCAGCTGTTTGCCTTGTTGAATTCTACAACACAAGGGAGGGAACATGAGAATGCTAGCTTGCATAGAGACCCAGGAGCCACAAAGTTTAGTTGTGAGTGAGAAAGATGGGGTATGGAATGGGTTTGGAGTATAGACAAATGGAGGATAGAATGCTGGGTTGGGAATGAATAAGGAAGGGTTGGCTTCCTCTGTGATGATAGGGACAGTCAGTCAAAGTAAGAAAATGAGGGCTTAAGTTCTCACCCACATGTAGTCCATCTCATGATGTTGGCTGATGGCATTCTTACATAGCTTTGAATTCACTACAGTGTTTCAGTTATCCTCACTGCATGTGATCTTGGACAATCTTCTTAACTACGGACAGTAAGGAGAGCCAAGTCAGCCTGCAACTCCAGCCTTTTCCATTGAATGATAATTACAACATTGGACATTACATGAACATTCAATAAAAAGCATAGGTAAAACCCAACTTTTTTTTCTTCCACAGTAAAGAGTTATCATAATGACCCTGTAATAATCAGCACATGATAACCTTGAGACATGTCAATAATTTAGCTGTCTGACTTATCTAGTCTCAATAAATAACAAACGATGTCACGTGAAATTAGTGAAACCAAATTAATGTGATATATTTACAATGAAGTATAAATTTGCAAAAGCACTCCCTTGTGTTTTCACTAAGTCTTATGCTGATAACAATGGAATTGGAAAAGTGCAGTTATGATGCTGAATCTCCCTCTTTGTACAAGAGGCTTTTCTTTTGACCCAGTCATAGCTATCTCATTGCTGGCTGTTGATCGATTTTGCAAAGGAAGGACTATCCTCGCATGCCCCCTGCACTTGCCTCCTTCACGTGCTGCTTACCCTTAAAAATTTAACCGGAGTTGTGTGGGAATCAGCAAGAAGCAAGAGGGAAGTGGTGCTCAATTTGGCAAATCATGGTAAGATTTTGTCCCATGTGCTCAGTTAGTTTTTAGGCCCATGTCCCATGGGATAAAAGGAAACTTGATGTCAATCCTGTAGCAAGTTTTCTGAGGTGAATCTTTCTCAATAAATGAGTTCAGTCTGTTACCAATATGTTGGAAGTCAGTTTTTGTTAAGTTTATTTTAATTTCAATTTCCTTCAGTGATTTATCTCACTTTTAAATGAAATGTTGCACAGGAAAATTGTTTAAGAAGTAAATGGAAAATGTAATTTATAGTGTTTACTATGAGCAAGCATTATATCAAAAATCTGCTTTCATATTGGCTTGCAGGGGAGAATATAACTCTAGAAAATTTATTGCCTGACTGGAGCAGTTATTTAAATTGAACAAACAAAATTGTAAATCTTTTGGGCAAAAGGCTTTTAATGTACCCTTGATGCTTCAATCTTGTATTTGCCTATAATACTCTGATTTGCAAATTGTTCTTGCTGCTTCTCTGTCTAGATTGCAGAAAGAGAATTTATGCACATTATGCTGCACAAGGAAGGGAGGAGCTATACTATATCAACAAGCCAAGGTGAATGCTCATTATTCCATCCCAATTCAAAAAAATGCAAACTTGCAAAAAGGGTTTGAAAAAGATCAGCTAATCCATCAAGCCAATCTCATCCAGCATGTTCCAACCAATATCCCCTTGGCACATATTCCACAATTATTGAGAATGGAATTTTCTGCTCTCTTGGGTGATGTGGGTGAAGTCTTTAAAGTTGGTAAAATGTGGCGAGAATGCAAATCACTTCTCCAAGTCAACAAAAATTCCTGTTTTTCTCTAAGGCTTAATTGGCGAGTTCTGAATCTCACCAACAAGTGGCAGTACCTCATTCCCATCTTAGTACGTAATATCACTTTGCAGTGACTGAAGGCTGCCAGGTTCTTTGGCAATCATTTCATTTTAGTCCTGGGGCTCTTCAGTCCTAAATTACAGGTTGCCAGCCTTGCTGGCTTGGAGAGAGAGGCAGGCAGCTTGTCACCATGTGATTCAAGTAGCTGGCTGCATCTGAAAGCCAAAAAGGAACTAGTCTTTGGTGGAGTGAAGGGAACTGTGGTCTATCTAGGAGTGCTGCCAAGAGTCATCCAAGGGACTCACTCATTCTCAATCCAAAGGGTTGGCCACAATCAATTAGACGCTTGTTCCAATCAGACTCTCTGGATCAGTCCTTGCAATCCAGGGATTGGGCCATGACCTTTGTTGCAGGTCAAGTGCAACAATCCCAGAGATCACATGTACACTAGTTTATTGTGGGCAGTCACTGCAGATCTGTAAAAAGTAGGATGTTCAGGTGAGGGGTAGGAGTTCGTTGAACTGGATGGCTGAGAATGTTAACAGTGAAAGGGGGCAATACAAGGTGGAAGGGTAGAATTTCATAGGACAGATAAAAGTTACTCACAATCATCCTGACCTCACCTTTTTGAGAGTATATGGCTGAAAGAGCACAGCACTTCAGAAAGATAAGGGCTCAGGTGGTAAATGGGGAACATAAGCATTATGTAAAGAGGCTGAACAAATATGGGGAGAGGATGAAAGGCCTCTGGAGATACAGATACAGTAACACAAAAGGGAACTTGAAGGATGAGAGAATAATTGTTAGTCTCAAGTTCAGCCTGCAACTCATTCACAAGGACACAAAGTGGAAAACTTAGCATCTTAACATCAAACTTAACTGTGCAGTAAGGAGACAAAATAGCTGCCACAACATGGACAGACTAAGTTGCTGTTTATTTGTTTGGGGGTGAACTTTGTTTGTATGTAAGGTCCTGCAGGAGGCAGTTATATTAATCTTGCATTTAATAACTTTGTAATACTGCAGTCAACAGCATTATTTTTGTCCTCCTTGGAATGTATGAATAATCTGCTGATATCTCAAATGGGTTAGAGTTCACCGGATCTGACAGCTACAAAGAAACTCAATCGATATTTTAAGAGTGTAAGCAAACATATGTCACAAAATTGCAGGCTACTTGCAATAAAGTTTCAGCCTGGTTGTGAGAACTTTTCCTGCAATAACACAAAAGAAGGGATTGAGTATGATGAAAATGGACAGGAGGAGCATTAGCAGTGATGAAGGGCAGAAGAGGTGATGATATCCTAAGTGAGTAGGGTTTGCAGAGCGCAGGGTGGGTTAACAGAGGGTAAGGTGAGTGAGAACCAGTGAGAGGATATGTTGCAGGTTGTAGTAATAGTTATAGTCCATGAACATTGGTGAAAAGTGTGTGCAGTGACAGAGTGAGTGTAAAGTAGCAGAGAGAAAGTGGTGGCACTTGCAGAACGTAGAGGGTTATCAATCTTTTTCCTCCACTCCTGTGTATTGCATTTGCGTATTGAACTGCACTGCTATTCCAAGCTGGCTGTGCCTGGTGGCTAGATCTCCTTGGTGGTCCATGAGAAACATTGTCCTTCTCTTGGCCACTCCATCCATGAGCACATCCTGGTCTCTGTCCGCAAAGTAGGGTGCCCAGTTTCCACATCAGCATCATGTCTTCAGCAATGAGAGTCTAATGGTTCTCTGTACAAAATGATTCTTGACTTGCAACGTGTGAAGTGCTGTGGAGTGAAGTTTAAAGATGATGCCGGTGACATGTCCATAGTAAACTCCTTCCACCCCTACTTCTGCATGAGCAAGGCCACCTGCCATGAATCTTCCCAGGAAAAACACTGCCCAAAACTGGGGACAAAATCCCCCAGTCTCCCGAGAGAGTCAAAAAGAAAAATAAAACTTTAGGACAAATTACCAACAAGAAGTTCTGGCGGTGCATTTTCTGAGATCACAAGTTGGGATTTGGGAAATAATTTATCTAATATTCAGGTTTTCTTTCTTAAATACAGTGAAATCAGTAGATTTTTTTTTTGGCCGTATGTGTAGAATCAGTATATTGGATTATCTTGGGCCTGGATTTTCCAATAGCCAGATAATCATTTCTGAAGCATTGATTTTGGTTGCTCATTGGGATGCAGCAGAGTCCCCTGCATAGCAGCACTAAAGGAATTGTCAAGGAAACTGAGTATTCCACTGGGCAATTCTCCTATGCCTGGAACCCTCAAAAAGTATCCATTTAAACTGAAGAATTCTGAGGATTCTGCTGCAGTTAAATAAATAGTTACTCAGGAAAAGTTAAACTATTGAGTACTTAGTCGAACTCCAGAATAACTTTCAACTGACTCAACTTACATCACACACTCAACTATACCTCCCCTTGACCCCTTACTCTTCCCAGACAAGCCTATCTCTAGATCCGATTAAGCTCCTACCTTGCCCCTACTCCAGGCCTGTACCTGCCACAGATATTTTAGCATGCCAACAAGGCCACTGACATACGAAGTTTTGATGCAGTTTAAAAGTAGAGTTGGCATCGCATGGTGGTAGGATTGAATTGTGATTTCCTGCAGAGTGAACTTATAACATCAGAAAGGCCCCTGGGACCAGAAACACTCTGAAAGCATTTCACATTGAGTTTGATCAGTTTCAGCTCCACAGTTTATGCATCAGAATGTAAAAAAATAGTAATTTGGGAAAATCATAGCAGGACTCCAATTGTCGATAGAACTGTATTCAATCATATTTTGCAAAATCATCTCGCAGCATGATAATGCCCTTTTAATCAGTAATTCACAGAATAGCTCTTACTTACTGAATTGCATCAATATAGATGAACTCCTGCTGAGCATTTCTACAATTGTCAGCAATAATACAGAGAAACTTGAAGAAATGGTGCACAACTTAGAGCAGATTTTCTGAGAATTCCACTGATTTTTTGCCAATGTTATGGTACTGATCAGTAGAATCCTGCAAGACATTTTGTTCCTTTAACTGTGGTTTCAGTGTATTCCCATTTTACCACAGTCAGGATGTTACATACCAAGGAATTTCTTTAAATCCCATTATATGCCATCTCATCCTTCCTATGCAATCCATCTCATGCTATATCCATCGTCCCCCGCCATTCTTCCAATGCCATCCACATCTTGTCCCTCTTAATTAATAACATCACCATTATCCATTTCCTATCCCAGCCAGTCAGTCCTTAGCCTCCATGTAGTCCTGTTTTATCCCAAAACAGCCCATTTCCCATCTCTCCTGTTGTCTAGCCCATGCCTTCCCATGCTGTCACCCCTCCCTCTCTTGATGTTTTTGCTTCCCTTACACCTAGGATGCACCCCCTATCACCATTATGGTCTTTTAACCCCCCCGCCCACCGTCTGGAACAGGCATGAAATAATTTGTATGTGCAAATAAGATACCTAATGCCTGCTTCTGGTCCATATGTATCTTTGAATTAGAAGTTAGGATTAGGTTTATTGTCACATGTACTCACCATGAGTACAGTGAAATGTTTACAAAGTCGCCACTGACAGTGCCATCTTAGGTACAAAGGTGCAGCATCTTTGATTTGTTCTGAGGCAGCTAATCAATCCAAAGCATCACATTAATGAAAATGTTAGGTCAGGCAGCACTTGCAAAAGGTAACCTGCTCAGTGATGCCCAGGTTGGATTCCACCAGTGACACTCAGCTCCTGATTTCATTACAACCTTGCTCCAAATATGAACAAAAGACCTAAACTCAAGGTGAACGAGAGTGGCTTCCTTGATGTCAAGGCAGCAATTGACTGAATCTGGCTTTATGAATTCATAACAAAGCTGAATCAATGGGAATTGTGAAACATTTTCAGCTGGCCAGAGTCCTACCAAGCCCAAATGAAGATATTTGTCGCTATTGAAAAGGAGTTTCAGGGTTTTTGATCCAAGGAGCCTGGGTGAGTTACTGCTGTGCATCTTGTAGATGGTAAACTTTGCAACCATTATGTGTCAGTGGTGAAAGGAATTAATACTATAGTTGGTGGACAGAGTGTCAATCGTGTGTGTTGCTTTATTCCGAATTGTGGCGAGCTCCTCGACTGTTGTGGCAGCAGCAGTCATCTAGGAGAATGGAGTATACTATCACACCCCTGACTTGCACCTTGCACATGGTGGACAGGATTTGAGAAGTCAGGAGGTGAGTTACTTCCTGCAGAATTCCTAACCTCTGACTTCCTTTTGCAGCTACAACTTGTCCAGTTCAGTTTCTGACCATTGGAGGTTAATCATCCCAGCCAAGGACATCTCTGTAGGTATTCCTCAGGATAGTTTACTAGGCCCAACCACATTCAGCCATATTACTAATGACTTTCCCTCCATCATGAGGTCAATGTGGGAAACGAACACTAATGATTGTGCAATGTTCAGTACCATATGCGATTCCTCAGATACTAAAGCAGCAAGATCCTCGACAATATCCTGGCTTGGGCTGTTAAGTGGCAAGTGACAATCATACCCAGTAAGTGCCAGGCAAAGACCATCTCCAAAAACAGAAAATCTGATGACAACTGTTTGACGTTCAATTGCATTACCTTTGCTGTCTCCTTAACTATAAGCATTCTGGGGGATGACATTGGTCAGAAACCCTTTTCACACTACTCCATATTTTTTCTCTTCGCTTCTCTCTTTCACCTTAACCCAACCAAACAAAAATGTGTGTACATACTCAAATGTGCTGCAGTAATTTGGTAGGGGGGAGAAAGGAAGCAATTCTGATTAAATGGGTTGTCGTGAACCTTTTACTATAATTTTGAATATGTTGAATGTTTCTGAGGTATGATTCGGAGATGCCAGTGTTGGACTGGGGTGTACAAAGTTAAAAATCACACAACACCAGATTATAGTCCAACAGGTTTAATTGGAAGCACACTAGCTTTCGGAGGTATGTTGTGATACAGTAAATTTTCTACTGGTCAGCTGCTTCCAATTTGAAGCAGGAGTCTGACTTCACTAAGAATACAGAGTTAAACTTACAAACAGTCTGTTTTTACTTCACTATTTATCTCTTCTGGCATGAAGTATAAAGGTGTAAACTTTTATTCTACTTTGGTTAAATACTTTGTCTTTTCATTATCACAGCAAAAGACTGAACTAAAAATAACTTATGAGTTGCTTTTGTTTCACTAAGAGTTGGAAATTAAAACACTGGTCATACATGGTAGGACATTTGTTCATTCTTCTGCACATAATAAAAATGTAAAATTTTGTAAACAAATTATAGCATTTGGTGGTTTAGGAATGACCGCAATTTTCCTGATATTTCTTCGGAAAGATTACACAAGTATGCAGTGTCGGTATCCAACTTTGTTTTAGTACCATCTAAGTTTTGATGGCTCTGGTCTTTCTCCTAGTACTGTTGAAACATTGTAGTATTCATATTTAGGGTCAAAATGGCCTCTGGCCAACACATGATAAGACATGTCACAAGAGCTAATCTGAACAAAATGCTGCAGCTGGAAGTGCTGTAGTACATTTTCATGAGAAATTAATTTAGAAAAGAAATGGTCCAGTAAGTCAAAAAAAGTTAAGTAAAAAGAAAGACGTGGGTTTCTATAAATGCCTTTCACAATTGTAGGCTTCTCCAATGTGTTTTATAGCAAATTAGATTTTTTTTGAAGTTCGGCCACAGTTGTAATGTGGGAAATATAGCAGCCTATTTGTACATGGCAACCTCTCAGATAGCAATGAGACAATGACCAGATATTCTGTCTTGGTGATTTTGATTGAGGGATAAATATTGGTTTAGACATTGTGGATAACACCTCTGCTTTTTGTCAATGTTGTGCCATATGATCTTTATCTCCAAGTGAAAGAGCAGACTGGGCCTCCGTTTTATCATCATACTCAAAGGTTGCCCCCTCAACATTCCCCTAAGCCTGTGCTGATGATGGTTTTGTGTTGTAATGAGATTTGTGCTCTCAATTCTGACTCCGAGGTATGTTTCTGCCAACTGAGCCATGGCTGACGTTATCAAAGTCACAATCTCTTGCTGTGGATTGTTACAACCTCACTTCATCAGTTTGACAAATGGCTAAAGCTTTGCAAATTACTTTTTGTGCTACTTGGCCTTCCATCAAAAGGGACACTTGGCACAAGGAAGGAAGAATAGGTAGTACAATTATTTGTTCCTGTTTGTTTTCAAACACTGGTAAAATCAGTTTTCAATCATGAGTAGAAAATGCTAGTTTGCCTGCATTTTTTATAGTGGGACTGCTATTTGGCATTTGGACAAAGCACCATGATCGAAAAATGGTTAATGAAAAATATTAGTCTTTGGTAAATTTATGGGTGTTTGGTTTGGGGATACTGGTAATGGGTGAAGGGAAGTATTTCTACTCATTGATATTCCAGTAATGTCCCAGTTCTACACAAGAAACCAAAAAATCATTTCAGCTTTTGCAATCACTTTGATGATTGAGAGTAGATTGATAAGGGCAACTCATGGCTGAGATGAATTGAGGCCTGAAGAAGGTGGGTCTGCCACACTTTTCCCAGATCATTTCTGAAATATAGTGACAGGATGACATCCAGTTCGGATCAGATGAGTGCTCTCCTCTACAGCAGAAACTGCTGGTCTGCTCTCTGCTCCCCATAACCAGGCAGTCAAAAGTAAAAGATGTCATTCTAGGAAAGCTCAACAACACATAGAATGTTGCTGACAACATCAGATGACACTGGTGGACCAGTCAGAATGTTTGTCGCTCAAGAGCCACTTGGAATCCAGGGGAATTCTCTCTCTCTCTCACAAGTAATCAAAAGAGGCTCAACTCAATAAGGTAGCCCAGAAAATTGAAGCAAGGGATGTTCTCTCACTTTTCATGACAAAGTGTTGATGCGGGGTATTTTATAAAGAAGTCTTCCTTGAGAGTGCATTTTTTCAAAGTGTTTTAATTTTATCATTACCTTGATGCTGTATGTAACATGAGGCTTGTAAGATACAACTGTTACCAAAGTATTTTGTTTCGAGAGGCCATTCCCTATTGTATGTCGTACTTGTAAGATTGAACCTTATGCTGTAATGTTTTTTGCAGTATCTAGACATTTGATGCAAGTCATCTTATTCAATCTGTGGAGGTTGCATATTGGTGAGTGGTGTATCCAGCAATTACCATGACACTATGGCTGGCCATAATCAAACTACCTGCAATCAACAAGTTGAGGGACAAGATCATATGGAATTTTAAATTTTAAAACTGAGTGATTTATTTTAAATGATTTGCTCTTCCAAAACTCATGGTGGTCCAGAGCAATGTCAGTACAGGTGTACAGAGTCATGGAGACCTACAACACAGAGACAGGCTCTTTGGCCCAAACTGGTCCTTGCTGACCAAAATGTCTATTCACATTAAACTCATTTCCCTGCACTTGGCCCATATCCTTCGAAACATATGCATACCACCGTCTGTGTAAAAAAAGTTGCCCCTCAGAGTCTGCCAACATTTCATGTTGACTTCCTTTCCTCCTTTGGCGACGTCTATTAAAGGTGGATTGCTCACAGACCCCACATCGCCTTTGGTCACTGTCTAATTTGAAAAGACTAATTTTTTTTAAGAATGAGATTTATATAGCGGTTTTAACTTTTTTTTTATCAGTTGCCTCTTCTAAAAGAACACATTTTGATATTGCAAGTTTGTGCATTTGTAACGGAGTTAAGACTGGAGCAAGATTGACCTTAAGTTCCACATGACTACTTGGTGAAAATCAATTGTTCCATTTTTCTCCCTCCTTCTAATGTCTCTAACAACCCCCCGCAACCATGCTGTTTTATTTAGAAGATGAATGTGAAATCAAAACCAGGTTTCGTATTTAAATTGTATTTGCAGTGAGAGGTAAACTAGGAGTGTAAAATGTAGTGGGTGTGTGGCCTATGCAAGGTGACTAAGTACATGCGGATGGCACCAGTGACATTGCAGCACCACGACCGAGAATGTGTTTGTGCACCTTTTGATAATGTCATCCTCTGCCAAGGAGCTCTTGCTGCTGTCACTTAGTTTGCAGCCCCTGTTCTCCCTCTCCAGATTATAGCTCCCACTCTCAGCTCTGCACAAGTAGGTACAGTGACTGCACTGTTTAGTTGCAATGGTAATCATTGCAACTGGTGTGAAAATAAGACCTGTTTACATGAGTGAAACCTGTAAGATTGCCATTTTACAGAAGTTCTGTACATATACTTCAGAATTTTTTTTTGTTAAATGAGCAGTCAGCCTTTTAGTTTAAATCTGTATCTAATTTGTTCTGACTTCTGTGGCGAGGACATACCTGAGCAATTTTCTCCAGTTTTGGGTAGATATCCGTGTTGTAGCTCCACTGGAATGATTTGGCTGGGGGTGCAGCCAAATACTGCTCAATACTGCTGCCAGAATGCTGTCATGCACCACAGCTTTTGCAGTGTCCATTATATTCCATTTCTTGATACCACATGAAGTGAATTGTCTTTGAGAACTAGGATTTGTGACAGTACTGTCCTCAGGAGAAAGCCAAGCTAGGTCCTCAACTCGGCATTTCTAGCAGGAGATGGATGCAGATATTTCCACCTGTCTTTTGCATCAGTGCACTGGATTTATGTGGAACTGCTGCCCCCAGTTATTTCTTTAATTGTTCACTACTGTTCGTGACTGGCTGTGACAAGGCTACAGACCTTAGATCTGATCCCATGGTGATGGGTTTGCTTAGCCCTATCTAAAGATACTACTTTTGCTCTTTGGCGTGCAAGTAGTCTTGTACTGGACCTTATATTGAGGCTTTATTTTTAGAGTCATAAAGATGTACAACATGGAAACAGACCCTTCGGTCCAACTTGTCCAGATATCCTAACCTAATCTCATCCCATTTGTCAGCACTTGGCCCATACCCCTCCAAACCCTTCCTATTCATATACCCATCTAGATGCCCTTTAAATGCTGTAATTGTACCAGCCTCCACTGCTTCCTCTGGCAGCTCATTCCATACACACACCACTGTCTGTTGAAAAAGTTGCTCCTTAGGTACCTTTTATATCTTTCCTCTCTCACCCTGAACCTAAGCACTCCCCCAGCCCAGGGAAAAGACCATGTCTGTTTATCCTATCCATGCCCCTTATGATTTTATAAACCTCTATAAGGTCACCCCTCAGCCTCTGATGCTCCAGGGAAAATAGCCCAGCCTATTCAACCTCTCCCTATAGCTCAAATCCTCCAAACCTGGCAACATCCTTGTACGTCTTTTCTGACCCTCTTTCAAGTTTCACAACATCCTTCCAATAGGAAGGAGACTAGAATTGCACACACTATTCCAAAAGAGGCCTAACCAACATCCTGTACAGTCGCAACATGACCTCCCAACTCCTGTACTCAATGCTCTGATCAAGAAAGGAAAGCATACCAAATGCCTTCTACCTGCAACACCACTTTCAAGAAATACAAACCTGCACTCCAAGGTCTCTTTGTTCAGCCACACTCCCCAGGACCTCACCATTAAGTGTATAAGGCCTGCTCTGATTTGCTTTTCCAAAATGCAGCACATCGCATTTATCTAAATTAAACTCCATCTGCCACTCCTTAGCTCATTGACCCATCTGGTCAAGATTCTGTTGTACTCTGAGGTAACCTTCTTTGCTGTCCACTACACTTTCAATTTTGGTGTCATCTGCAAACTTACTAACTATACCTCCTATGTTCACATCCAAATCTTTATATAAATGACGAAAAGCAGTGGAGATATGCCTGATGCTGCTTCTGGCTTGTTGGTAATGATACAGTGTGGAAATGTCACACTATGGGATTACAGACTGCAATTGAATCCAGTTCTATTGCTGATGGTTAATAGAGCTTCAAAGATGCAGGCTTTGAATTGATAGATCACTTCAGCGTCTGTCCCATTTAGTGTGGTATTGTATCTTCACTGTGAAGTTGAGATCTGACCATTTCCTCTTGTTGACTCCCTCACCATCTGAAACAGAGCCAGTTTAACAGTTAGATCCTTGAGAACTCTTCAAGTTGGATGAATACTGCCACTGCCAAGCTACTTTTCATGGTTGGCGTTGAAGATCCCCCATCCAAAGTACATTCTGTGCACTTGCCTTCCTTTCTACCTCTTCTGTCCAAAGTAGTATTCTACACAGTGGAGTACTGATTCATCAGCTAAAGCAAGCTGGTCATTGGTAATTAGCAAGAGATTTGTTTTGCCCATATTTGACCTGATGCCTTTGTGGAGACCGGAGTCAAAGTTAAGTATATGCAGGGCAATTCCTCCTTGATAATTTACTTTCGTACTGCTGCTTCTGATAGGTCTGTTAGCCAGGAATGGTGATGGTGATAGCTGGTATATTGCAGAGTATGATTCCATGAGTACAAACGTGTTGTGTGTTGCTTAATATGTCTGCGGAACAGTCCTCTCAAGTTTGGCATGACCCTCCAGATGTTGGTATGGAGGAGTTTGCAGGGTCAACAGGGCTGTGTTTGCCATTATTGTTTCTGGTCCCAGTGTTGATGCTGGGTTGTCTTTCCTGGTTTGTTCCTTTATTTAGACTTTATAGTGGTCTGATGTAACTGAGTGTCTTACTAGTATGTTTCAGAAGCCAGGTAAGAGTTAACCACCTTACTGTTGATCTGGAATTACATATAGACCAGATCAGATGAGGATGTCAGATTTCCATTCCTAAAGGAAACTTAAAGGCTTGTATCAAAATTTTTGAGAGGTATTTAAAAAGGAAAATTGTAAGTAAAGTGAATGCTCAACCTCTAAGGAATGAGAATGGCAAGATAATCAAGAGATGGTAGATGGAGTTAACTAATATTTTGTTTCTGACTTCACTGTAGATGATACAAAAACATTCCAGAAATAGCTGTAAAGAAGGAGATGGAGGAAGTTGGTCCTTACAGTCATGTGGTAAATAGCGCTCCAACCTGGTGGAGGGGCAGGTTGCTGAGTCCTGTGTCCTGATGGACTTCTTCATGGGCACTCAAAATAGCTGACTAATGAGGTAGCCGAAACATTGGTGTTAATTTTCCAAAATTTGCTAGGTTGTGAAAAGGTTCCATCAAAGTAGAAAGTATGAGATGTGTTTGAATCTGTCTCATATCAGATTGTTTGGATTGGCTGAAGAGACAGTTAAAATACCTGAGGAGCACACAGGATTGTAATGGTTAGTAGCTTTAGAGAGGTAGTTACACTACAGGTTCAGTCAGATAGATGGGTGACTGTCAGGAGAGGTAGGAAGGTCATTCAGGTAGTGGCTATTCCTCTCTCAAACAGATAAACTATTTTGTGTATTGTTGAGGGGGATAGTCTCTCAGAGGAAAATGGAGTGGCAGCCTGATATTGGGCACGAAGATTGAATCTAATGTTAAGTGGTGTTTGTCAAGATTCAAAAGAATTATAGGAGATCTCCTGTCAGAGGCACAGACAGGAGGTTCTGCAGCCATGATCGTGAATTCAGGATAGAATGTTGCCTTCCTGGTGCCAGGGTTAAGAATGTATCAAAACAATTATTAAAGAGGAGAATGAGAATCCAGAAGTTGTTGTACACATTGATAAGAATGACATAATTCGGGAAACGTTTGAAGCTTTGCAGAGTTGATAAATTAAGTTAGGTAGAAGATTAAAAAGCAGAACCTCAAGGTAGCAATCTCTGGATTAGGAATAAGAAAATAGGGCAGATGAATCAATGGCTGAAGGCCAATGGAAGAAGGCCTTATGCCCGAAACGTCGATTCTCCTGCTCCTTGGATGCTGCCTGACCTGCTGCGCTTTTCCAGCAAAACATTTTTCAGCTCTGATCTCCAGCATCTGCAGTCCTCACTTTCTCCCAGATGAATCAATGGCTGAGGAAATCATGCAGTGGGAAGGGATTCAGATTTATGGATCATTGGGAGATCTCTCCTGGGGAAGAAAATATCTTTTTAAAAGGGATGGTTTTCAGTTGAGCTGCAAGAGGATTAATATCCCCGTGGGGAGATTTACTGGTGCTATTCAGAAGCCTTGAAGTGAGTAGGCAGGGGGGTTGTGTGGAGCCAAGGCAGTCGTGAGGATAGAAAGATGATTGAAGCTTTGCAGAGTTAATAAAGGAAGTTAGGTAGAAGATTAAAAAGCAGAACCTCAAGGTAGCAATCTCTGGATTAGGAATAAGAAAATAGGGCAGATGAGGATAGTTCTGAATTTTAAAAATAAGCAAGGTAATTAGAAAAAACAGGCGAGAGCAAGTCAGAGAATGAGGTAACTGATGAATTCAAGTGCATAATCTACAGTCAGCATGGCTTTGAGAGACGCAGATCCTGTCTTACTAATTTGATTTTTTTCAAGGATGTGATGAAGGAGATCGATAAGTATACGGCAGTGGATGTTGTTTACCTGAATTGTAGTAAGGCTTCCGACAAGGACCCTTGTGGTAGGCTTATCTAGAAGATTAAGATGCATGGGATCTACGGTGACCTGGCCATGTAGATACAAAATTTGCTTGCCCATAGAAAACAGCAGGTAGTAGTAGAAGGGTGTTTTTCTCGCCAGAAGTCCATGATTAGCGGCGTTCTGCAGCGATCTGTACTGGGACCTCTGCTGTTTGAGATGTATATAAATGACTCGGATGAAAATGTAGATGGGTGGATTGGTAAGTTTGCAGATGGTACAAAGATCAGTGCAGTTGTGGATAGTGTAAAGTTTGTCAAAGGATACAGCAAGATATAGGTCAGTTGCAGATATGGGTGGGAAAATGGCAGATGGAGTTTAATCTGGTTAAGTGTGAGATGCTGCACTTTGGGAGATCAAATGTTAAGGAAAAGTATACAATTAACGGCAGGACCCTGAACTGCATTAATGTACAGATGGCTCTTGGGGTTCAAGTCCATAGCTGCCTGAAAGTGGCCACGCAAGTAGATAGGGTAATAAAGAAAGCAAATGGCATGCTTACCTTTATTGGTCAAGGAACTGAGTACACGAGTCAGGATGTTATGTTGCAGCTTTATAAGACTTTGGTCCAGCCGCAGTTAGAATATTGCATTCAATTCTGGTCGCCACATTACAGCAAGGATGTAGAGGCTTTGAAGAAGGTGCAGAAGAGGTTTACCAGGATTATAGGGTTTGAGCTCTAAGGTGAGGCTAGAAAAACTAGGGTTGTTTTCTCTGGAGCTGTGGAGGCTGAGGGGAAACTTGATGGAAGTATATAAAATTATGAGATGCATAACTAGGGTTGATGGTCAGAATCTTTCTGCCAGAGTTGAAATGTCTAATAGCATGAGGCATACATTTAAGGTGAGAGAGGGAAAGTTTTTAAAGGAGACATGAGCAGCAAGTTTTTGTACATAGAGAGTAGTGTCTGGTACGTGCTGCCAGAGGTGCTAGTGGTAGCAGATAGAATAGGGGCTTTTAAGGGAGCTTTAGATAAGCACGTGAACGTGCAAGGAATGGAGAGATTCTGATTAAGGTCAAGCAGAAGGGGTTAGTTTAATTTGGCATCATGTTCGGCACAACATCGTAGGTCAAAAGGCCCATTCCAGTGTTGCACAGTTCTATGTTCTCTGTTCTATGCATTTATTTCAATGCAGGAGGTTTTATAGGTAAAACATATGAACTCAGGGCATGTAGGGGGACATGGCACATGGCTATTATACAAACATGGCTGGGGGAGGACAAGACTGGCAGCTCAATGTTCAAGAGTTTAGATACTATAGGAAGCATAGAAAAAGAGGAGGGGAGTAATGTTTTTGATCAAGGAAAATATTGCTGTTGTACTTCAATGGGATATTTCTGACGGATTGTCTAGTGAAGCTATTTGGGATATGAATAAGAAGGGAATGATCACCTTGGGATTTTAAGTAGATCCCCCAATAGTCTGAGGGAAATTAAGGAACAAATATCCAGAGAGATCTCAGATATATTTAAGCATAATAGAGTTGTAATAGGAGATTTAATTTTCCAAGCATAGATGGCATTGCCATGGTGTTAAGGTCTTGGGATGGTGAGGAATTTGTTAATGTGTTCATTATCAATTTTCTTTATCAATACTTAGATGTATCTATGACAGAAGGAACAATACTTGACCTTCTCTTGGAAAATAAGATAGGGCAAGTGAGTCACATGTTAGTGGGGGTGCACTTTGCGATCAGTGATTATAATTCTATTAGTTTTAAAATAGTTATGGAAAAGGATAAGTTTTGTAAAAAAAAAGTTAAAGTACTTAATTGGAGTAAGGCAAATTTTGATGGTATCTATCAGGAACTTCCAGAAGTTGATTAGAAAAGACTGTTCACAGGTAAAGGGATGACTGGCAAGGCTTTTAAAAGTGAGATAATGAGAGTTCAGAGGTATTATGTGCCTGTTATAGTGAAGGGTAAGACAGGAAACAATGGATGAATAAATATAGTGAGGCTCTGGTCAAGATTAAGGAGTCATATATTAGGTTTAGATAACCGGGATCAAGTGAATCTCAGTATGATTCTGACTCTATAATATTAGTTGCGTAGCAAGTTTACATTTTAAAGTTTTCAAACCTTCTCTTTTCGTACCCTTATCTTTCTTGCAGCTTTTTTTGTTTAAATTGCAAGAAAAATAAATGAACATAGAAAATTTAATCCTCCAAGAGGCTAACTGGACTTACGGTCACTGAGTTATACAGCATGGAAACAGGCCCTTTAGTCCAACTTGTTCGTGCTGACCAGGTTTCGCAAACTAAAATAGACCAATTTGACTGCATTTGACCCATGTACCTCTAATTCTTTGCTATTTTCATGTACCTGATCAAATGTCTTTTAAATGTTGTAACTGTATCTCCATCTACCACTTCCTCTGGCAGTTCATTCCACATACGAACCACCCTCTGTGTGAAAACGTTTCCTCTCAGATCCCTTTTTAATCTTCCTTCTCTCACCTTAAAATTATGCCCTATAGTTTTGAACTCTACACCCTCAGGAAAAAACCTTTGGTATTCACCCTATCCCTGCCCCTCATGACTTTATAAACCTTTATAAGATCACCCCTCAATCTCCAATGCTCCAGTGAAAAAAGTCCCAGCCTATCTAACCTCTCCTTATAACTCAGACCTTCCAGTCTTGGTAACATTCTTGTAAATATTTTCTCTTCCCTTTTCAATTTCATAATATCCTTCCTATAGCTGGGCAACCAGAACTGTCCACAGTTCTCCAAAATTATCCTCACCAACATCCTGTACAACCACAAGATGATGTCTCAAATCCCATTCTCAAATCCCATACTCAAAGGTCTGAGCAATGAAGGCAAGCATGCCAAACAGCTTCTTTACCACTCTATCTACCTGTGAAACCACTTAGAAGACCTGAACAGGGCCCTATCATTAACTGTGTAGGTCCTGCCATCATTTATCTTACGAAAATGCACTACCTCACATTTATCTAAATTAAACTCCAAATGCCACACCTCAGCCCATTGACCCAATTGATCAATATCATTTTGTACTCTTACATAACCTTCACTGTCTTCTACTATACCACCAATTTTGGTGTCACCCACAAACTTGCTAACCATGCTTCATATATTCTCATCCAAATTATTGAGATAAATGACAAACAACAATGAACCTAGCACCAATCCCTGTGGAAGACTGCTGGTCACGGGCCTCCAGTGTCTGGAAAACTACCTTCCACCACCACCCTCTGTCTCCTACCCAAGCCAATTTTGTACCCAATTGTCAAGCTCTCCCTGGATCCCATGTGATCTAACCGTACCAACCTGCCTACCATGCAGAACTTTGTCCAAGGTCTTGCTAAAGTTCATATAGACAATGTGTACTGCATTTAGCCACCCAAAATGCATGCTAGTTCTGTTGGAGGTTATCTGCTGATTGTGCCCTTCCCTGCCTAACGTTGCAGGGTGTAGGAATTAATCTCATTTTCAAATTCAGTGGCTGTACTGAATCCTCAACCTCACTTCCTTCCATTTCATTATAACATGTGCTTGCAGCCACAACGTCATACACTACATCCACTTCCTTCCATAGGATCACCATTTTGTTACCTCTGTCTGATTTCAAAAGCTTTTTTAAAGGCCTTTCACTACAGATGTGTTTTCATGTACTCCAAACTTATTTGATTTGTGCTCGGATTTGATTTGTATCGTGTGCTTGGATTTTTGTTTTGCGCATTACCTTGTTCCAAGAAATTGGCCAGAATCAGGTTATTTCACTGCTGGGACCATGAACAGATGGCGGTACCTTGGGGAGTATTAATGCAGGTGGCTAATTACGCTGTGACTGCTGGGGCCACTATCTAATTATTTATTAGCTGACACTAATAATTAGATTGGCATTGCACCTCCCAGAGTTAGCAATCCAATCAGAGGACAAGCAGTCTTGGCAGTGATACCAGGCAGCAGTACCTTTGAAGTCCAGTTCAGTTTTTCTTTTACTGTATCGGGCATAGCAGACATACCCTTGACATCAAATGTTTGGCGGTGGGATCATTCAGTGGTAGCATTGTGGAACAGCAGAATTGCTGCCATGGCCCCCTAATGGACCACAGATTGTCCATTAGGGAAGGCTTTGTCAGAAACCGAAGGAACCCATCCCAATGCTGGTACAGTGCTGGCTGAGATGGAAACTAGCTTTTAATTGGTCAATTAATGGATTTAATTGACCTCTGCTGCCATTCCTGCCATTCAGAATAATCCGTGCTGGCAGAAAGACTTGGACTCCTGTCCTGATACCTTCTGCCACCATTTACTAAGCTGTCTCCTTCCCCATTCTATCTCCTGACTCATTGTCTTTCCATGAGTAGTTAAAATTGCTGATTTTTTTCTTTTGTTGTAGGGAGAAATCTAACAAACCACTACTAACAAACAAGGCCTGTGGCATTGGCTAATTCTGAATGTGAAGATTCTTCTAATTCCAGCTGAAGCACTAATATTTATATGTGACTGAAGCAACAACATCTGCTGTCAGCTAATTGTTTTTTTCATTGCTTAGAGAAAGTTTCCTGCAAGAGGTGGACAAAGTTGGGGCAATGTATTTGTTTGCAAATGCTACTTTAAAGCAGGGCAGGTTAGCACTTAAGTTAATAAATTGACTCCAGGAAAATCTGATCATACAAGAATGTTACAAATGCGGTGAAGTTCAGTCATTGATAAAAACCTTTTTCACAAGTATTTTAACCTTTTGAAAATTATTTTTATTCTTCTTACTGCATCGCATCCATATTGTTCGACCATGAAATGCTCAACAAGTTGCTTATTGCACCTGGAACTGCAGAAGTTTCAGTTAGTGAATTTGGATTTCAACCCCTGTTCTGGCATTTAGTTGGATTATTACTCTCACCTGCCTGCCTTGATTCCAATTGACTAATGAAGATCTCCCAAACTCTGTATTGAAATTTTAATTAACTGAGTTGTTCTGGAAAGTGTGTTTTGGATTTCCCAAACCCGTTATGTGAAGAAAAGCACTTTAACCCTATCAAATCCTTTAATTTCTAATTAATTACAGTCTGTGGGGGTTTGAACAGTGCATCCTGTGGCAAAGGATAAAAGCATTAAACAGGAGCCTCTGGAGTTTTGCATATAACTGTATGTATGCAATCTCCATTTATTTTTCTTATTTTAGAAGAGTAACAATGGCAAATGCTGACAGTTTCATAATCTTTAATGCTACAAAGGCTGGACTAATCTCAAGGTTTGGGGAAGTTATGAAAATAATCTAAAATATAGAAATCAAAAAATATATGGCAAGACAGCAGGAAAGTCGCAAAAACAAAGCAAAGATCAAATTAAATAAGTTTATTAAGTTTTGCTTGCAATAAATTCTGAAACTTTATTTTAACAATAAAGCATCATTTTAAATCAAATTTAAATTAATTAAATTTATTTTAACAGCCTCCCTTGATAATCTACCCAATTTAATAACCACTATGAAAACATGTTCAACCTGACTTCACCTTCTTAATTTTTAACTTGAATTTGAGCTCTTCACTACACTGGAAAAAATGCTTGGGTCAGCTTTGTTAGCTATCCTTGATAATCATTCACACTTCAATTTACCAAACCTAAATTCTCCTGTTCATCAAAAAAAGCTAGGTTTGTTAATCTACTTCTATAACACATTCCTGTTATAGGGTGTAGGTTTGCTGTTGTCTCCTACTTCGCTTCACTTGGAGGTCACCATTGATGATGTTACCTAGCCAGGTAATGAAACGTCTGGATATCAAACCTACAGCTCAGCGAGCAAACCTACACCCTAAACCTCAACCTGAGCTACAAACCTTGGACATTCCTGTTATCTGTTTGTCTTTGTTTACTGCTACAGGAGGGCAACAGTACTTATGAGGAGATGAACTGATATGTATAAAATAATACAATCTTTATGCATGAACAATGAAAAACCAATGAAATGTGGGAAAAGATGCAAACTTCTCTGACCCATCTTGTATGCCTGAGAATGGAAGTCGAGTATGACAAGTGCATTTTCAGGTTTTACTGATCCTCTGTGTTTTTCCCTCTAAATGTATTTGAATATTTTTGAGTTTACTGAGCATTAATTTGTACAGAATAATGCTGTACCACAGCTTTTTTGAACACACATCCCTCTTTTGGTTCCTACTACAGAAAATATTTGAAGTGATTTCACGTAGAACCACATGTACCATCTATTAGACTATTTATGTGAAAGATTAAAGTCCTGATTTTACATATGCATGCAGAGTTAGAAGTGCTTTGTTTTAATGTTGAGGGTGAGTTTCTCCATCAAACCTGTAGTGTTTCACCACTTGGCCAACAGGCAGCCGGAGCTTCTGCAGGGAACCTGTGGGATTTTCATCTGCTCCATTAAGATGAAGGGTTTATCAGGAAAGCAACAAGGTCAGGGAAGAGGGTGGCAAAAGTTGAGGGTGGCTCAGTGGTTAACACTGCTGCCTCACAGCACCAGGGACCCGAGTTCTATTCCAGCGGCAGGCGATCGTGTGTGGAGTTTGCACATTCCCCCCCTGGGTCTGCGTGGGTTTCCACCAGGTGCTCCGGTTTCCTCCCACTGTCCAAAGATGTGCAGATTAGGTGAATTGGCCAAGCTAAGTTGCCCGTAGTGTTCAGGGATGTGTAAGTTAGGTGCATTAGTCAGGGGTAAATATAGAATAGAGGAATGGGTCTGAATGGGTTACTCTTCAGAGAGTTGGTATGGACTTGTTGGCCCAAAGGGCCTGCTTCCACACTGTCGGGATTCTATGAACGTTTGCAACCAGATAAATAGCTTAGAATTTTACTCTGAATGCAAGTCCTGTGCCTCCTCCACCGCCAAATCCAAGCCACCCGATGCCTGGAGGAAGAACGCCTCATCTTTTCCCTTGGGACTTTCCAACTACTCAGCATCAACATTTACTTCACTAGTTTCCTCATCTCCCCTCCCCCCACCTCATCCCAGATCCAACCCTCCAATTCAGCACCATCCTCTTGAATTGTCCTGCCTGTCCACCTTCCTTCTCACCTATCTGCTCCATTCCACGATATTACTACTGTTACTCGTTAAAACGTTTTAGATATTTCATGTTTTTATTACACTGAGAACTTCTTGACAATTTCCAAAGATTTCTGCAGAGGCACATCCAGATGGTAATTGGCAAAAAATTAGATTGCAAGAGAGAAATTCTGATACACTCTGCAAGAAAATACTTGAAAATGACAAGATGTATAATTTTGTTCATTCTGTGCTTTAGGAGAGAAGAGGAATTATTATCGACAGCCTAATGTGTCAGGTGATTGGCCTGTGAATACGATTCTTTTTCTATGATATTACTGAACACTTTGTCTCACAAACTTGATTGAGTTTTTTGAAGAAGTAACAAAGAGGATTGATGAGGGCAGGACATGATCTATATGGACCTCAGTAAGGCGTTTAACAAGGTTCCCCATAGAAGACTTGTTAGGCACTGGTTACTGGGAGAACTAGCTTTTTGGATACAGAACTGGCTTGAAGGTAGAAGATAGAGGGTGGTGGTGGAAGGTTGCTTTTCAAACTGGACGTCTGTGACCAATGGAGTGCCACAGGGATCGGTGCAGGGTCCACTACTTTTTGTCATCCATATGAACGATTTGGATATGAACATTAGGAGGTATAGTTAGTAGGTTTGCAGATGACACCAAAATTGGAGGTGTAGTGGACAGCGAAGAGGATTATCTCCGATTACAACAGGAACTTGACCAGATGGGCCAATGGGCTGAGGAGTGGCAGATGGAATTTAATTTAGATAAATGTGAGGTGCTGCATTTTAGAAAAGCAAATCATAGCAGGACTTAATGGTAAGGTCCAAGAGAGTGTTGCTGAACAAAGAGACCTTGGAGTCCAGGTTCATAACTTCTTGAAAGTAGAGTCGCAGGTAGATAGGATAGTGAAGGAGGCATTTGGTATGCTTCCTTTATTGGTCAGAGTATTGAGTACAGGAGTCGGGAGGTCATGTTGCAGCTGTACAGGACATTGGTTAGGCCACTTTTGGAATATTGTGTGTAATTCTGGTCTCCTTCCTATTGGAAGGCTGTCGTGAAACTTGAAAGAATTAGGAAACGATTTCCAAGGATGTTGCCAGGGTTGGAGCATTTGAGCTAGAGGGAGAGGCTGAACTCTCTGGAGCGTCGGAGACTGAGGGGTGACTTGATAGAGGTGTATAAAATCATGAGGGCCGTGGATAGGATAAATAGACAAAGTCTCTTTTCTGGGGTGGGGGAGTCCAGAACTAGAGGGCAGAGGTTTAGGGTGAGAGGGGAAAGATATAAACAGAACCTAAGGGGCTACATTTTCACGCAGAGGCTGATACATGTATGGAATGAGCTGCCAGAGGAAGTGGTGGAGGCTGGTACAATTGAAGCATTTAAAAGACATGTGGATGGGTATATGAATATGAAGGATTTAGAGGGATATGGACTTAGTGCAGGCAAATGGGACTAGATTAGGTTAGGATATCTGGTCGGAATGGGTGATTTGGACTGAAGGGTCTGTTTCCGTACTGTACATCTCTACGATTCCATGACTCTAAGGATATGTCTAAATGTGATACCAGATAAACAGTGCTCGTAACAAAGAATTTTATTCTAATTTATTAAAGCATTTAGTCACTCCTGTGTTAAAGCACAAGGCTTTCACAAGGGAACACCATCCTTGGTGCCAGTTGACTGGACAATTTCAAACCTTCAGTCAAACAAGGATGTAAAAGTAAGCTCAGCAACTATTGGTCAGTTAGTTTAACTTCGATGGGAGACCATTAAAAACAACTCTTTGGGACAAAATTATCAGTCACATAGACAAATATGGGCTAATTAAGGAAAACAGAAAAACTGCAGATACTGGAATCCACAGTAGACAAGCAAGAGGTTGGAAGAATACAACAAGCCAAGCACCATCAGCAGGTGGAAAAGTCAATATTTTGGTGTAACCCTTCAGGACTGAAGAAGGCTTACGCCTGAAACACTGACTTCTCCACTTCTTGATGCTGTCTTGCTTGCTGTGTTCTTCCAGTCTCCAGCTTGTGTTATTAAGGAGAACCACATAGATATCCTAAAGAAAAATCATATATAAATAATCTGTTTGCATTTTTTCACAAGGTAATTGAGAAGATTGATTAAGGCAACTATGTACATTGACATCCAAAAGGCGTTTGATACAATGCTACCCACTGAAGATGAGCAAATAATAACTTATGGAATAAAAAGAAGGAAGTAGCATAAATCCAAAATGGACTGAGTGACAGGGAACAGAGAGTAGTTAGAGTCATAGAGAAGTACAGCACAGAAACAGACTCTTCAGTCCAACTTGTCCATGCCAACCAGATATCCTAAACCAATCTAGTCCCATTTGCCAACACTTGCCCCATATCCCTCTGAACCTTTCCTATTCATATAACCATCCAGATGCCTTTTAAATGTTTTATTTGTACCAGCTTCCACCACTTCTTCTGGCAGCTCATTCCATACACGCTTCACTGTCTGTTGCCCCTGAAGTCTCTTTATGAATTGTTTCCCTCTCACCCTATACCTATGCCTTCTTGTTCTGGACTCCTCCGCCCCAGGGAAAAGACTTTGTCTATTTACATTATCCATGCCCCTAATGATTTTATAATACCCTGTAAGGTCACCCCTCAACCTCCTCCAGGGAAAACAGCCCAGCCTATTCACCTCTCCCTATAGCTCAAACCCTCTAACCTTGGCAACAACCTTGTGAATCTTTTCTGAACCCTTTCAAGTTTCACAACGTCCTGCCAATTGGAAGGAGGGTAGAGTTGCATGCCATATTCCAAAAGTGCCCTAACCCATGTCCCATAGAGCCGCAACATGACCTCCCAACTCCTGTACTCAATACTCTGACCAATAAAAACAATGATACTGAACACCGCCATCACTATCCTATCTATCTACAATTCCACTTTCAAGGAACTATGAACCTGCATTCCAAGGTCTCTTTGTTCAGCCTCACTCCCCAGTACCTTACCGCTAACTGTATAAATCCTGCTATGAATTGCCTTTCCAAAATGCAGCACCTCGCATTTATCTAAATTAAACTCCATCTGCCACTCCTCAGCCCATTGGTATCTAATTAAGATCCTGTTGTACTCTGAGGTAACCTTCTTCACTGTCCACTGCACCTCCAATTTTAGTGTCATCTGCGGACTTACTAACTTTACCTCCTATGTTTACATCCAAACCATTTACATAAATGGCGAAAAGCAGCCGACCTAGCACCGATGCTTGTAGCATACCACTCATCACAGGCCTCCAGTCTGAACGACAACCCTCCACCGCCACCCTCTGTCTTCTACCTTCAACCCAGTTCTGTATCCAAATGGCTAGTTCTCCCTCTGTTCCATGTGATCTAATCTTTCTAACCATGAGGAATCTTGTTGGACGCCTTACTAAAGTCCATATAGTCCTCACTTTTTCCATCTCGAACACATCCACTGCTCTGCCTTCATCAATCCTCTTTGTTATTTCTTAAAAAAAACTCAATCAAGTTGTTAGTAGACTTTTTTAGGCTGGAGGAAGGTTTCTAGTTTAGTTCCCCAAGTGGTTAATATTCTGATACTTGTTTCTCCGGTAAATATTGATGATCTAGACCTTGGTGTACAGGGTAAAGTTTCAACATTTTCACTTTATACTTGGAAGCTTTGTAAACTATGAGAAGGATAACACAGAACTTCAAAAGGGTATAGACAAGCTGGTGAAAGGGGTGGACAGGTGATAGATGAAGTTCAGTTCGGAAAACCAACATTGCAAACATGCAAAATATGCAAAGCAGTAAAAGCAAAACACTGCAGATGTTGAAAATCTAAAATAACAACAAAGTCATGAACACATCATGAAAGATCATGTGACATAGGAGCAGAGATTGTCCTTTCAGCCCATTGGGTTTACGATGCAGTGATTCAATTTAGGAAAAACAGAGAGAGATAATATGCAACAAAGAGTGCAACACTGACAGTGGTGGAAGAGCAGAGGGGCCTGAATATATATGTGCATATGTTATTGAAGTTGGCTAGAGCATGTGAACATAGTTGATAAAGCATACAGTATCCTAGTTTTATTGTGAGAGGCATGGAGTGCAAGAGTACAAGTGGTTATGTTGAACTTGTATGTGACAGTAGTTCAGCTTTGCATTTCTGGGTGCCACACTTGAGAAGGGTATAAAAGATATTGAAGAATGTGCAGAAAAGATTCACAAGTATGGTTCCAGGGATGAGGAACTCCAAGTATGGAGATAAATTGGAGAATTTACATTTGTTTCCTTGGTAAAGAGAAGGCTGAGAGGAACTTTAATAGATATATACAAAATCTTCAAAAATTTAGACAGACTAAATAGGGAGAAAGTGTTTACACTCATATTTATTGATCCCCTCCTGTAATAATTTTGTGATGCTGTAGAGTTGATCGCTCATTCCACTTCTCAAAGGCACATTTTTTTTAAAAGAGAATTGTGTCACTGCCTACAAAGTTAAATCTCAACTGGAGTATCAGCTTGGATCATTGGATGTACTTTCACCTCTGAATCTGAACATTTTTCATTCATACGTCACTCAGGGTTGGAGCATCTAAACCAGGCTAATGCTACTGTGCGACACTGAGCCAGTGCTGTCTGTCAAATCAACAACTCAATCATGGCTTTGTCCATTTGAGCCAACAATGTTAAAACTCTCTTCGCATTGTTTGATGATGATGATGACTATGTCTGTCCTGAACAGTGTCTTAGCCAATGTTAATTAGCTAGTCATTCAGCTCAACAAAGTTTTTGCAACTTGGCTTGGTGCAAGTGTCTCAATATTTACTTAGGTTACAATAGTAACTATGCGATACAATAATGCCATATCTAATTCAGTGTTTTTTAAACATGTCTGAAAGTAAACGTAAAATGTTATATAAATGTACATCCACCAGCATATCTCAAGTCAGTGTGATTCATCATTAGTTTTAGCTTTGTCTTAAATTTAAGGAATGCCTCCACCGACTTGATGTCTCTATTGAAAATACATTGGAGATTATAATCTTGGTAATTATCAACATGCAAAGCAAAAAAGACAACATACTGCAGATGCTAAAACTCTAAAATAAAAGCAAAGTTATGGGAACATGACAAAAGACTCTTAAGAATTAAGAGCAAAAATAGTCCATTCAGCCCATTGAGTTTGCTATATCATTCAATGAGCTCATGACTTATCTGATTCTCAGGGAATTCTAACAAATTTGTCAGGCTGACTCTACTTTTGTTTTATAATATGTTAATATTAATATATTATGTTTTCTCAATGCTCTGCTATTACATCCTTTCTAATACACTCTGTAACATTTTCCCAATACAGATATTACATAACTGAAAATGGGTTAGCTTTTCTTTTTGTGTCTTTTGATTTTTAACACCCAGTAAAGGTGTCATATTGGCAATTTTCCAATCCTCTGACTTTTCCAAACTCTAAGAATCAGGATATCTGGTAGCATGGAGATAGAAACAGAGTTAACACTTCAAGTCAAATATAACTTCTTCAGAACATTCAAAAGGAATGTAATATTCAATTTGAAACTGCAGCTCTGTTTCTTTCCTCACAGATGCTGCCAGATCTGTTGTCTATTTCTATCACTTTCTCTTTTCAGTTGGTCCTTCGAAACCATCCGATATACTCAAAATGTGTTGTGGATTCCCCTCTCACCTGGATACAAATAAGCCTTCAGGAAAAGTGAAAAAACATTTGAAGGCATAGATGCATTTGTTCAGTTTCTATGTTTGAAAATGCCTTTTTGTGTCCTTTTTTAAAGAAATGTTGGAGATAAACATTTTAGGAAAAAAGTCAGTGAAATGTTTCAGATTACATTTATATGTATGCTAATACGTGTGAGTAATGTGTAAAATGTTGGCAAACATTGACAGACATACTGAAACAGCTATAATTAAATACATTTGCAATTCTGTTAAATTTTTGGGTATGACTGAAATGTCGAAACCGTTTGAATTGTTGTACAAAGTTTAATATTTGTTAAAAACCATTCTGTCAATCAAATGTTTTAATATTTTTGAAATATAAATCAGGATAGCTAGAAAACAAAAATCTTTATTAATCGTTCCACTTGAGAGGTGGGTGGGGGTGGCATGCGAGGGCGAGGGCAGAATGTTCTCAGGTTGGCTATAAAATTATGTGCAATCAGCAGAGACAGTTGTATTAAAAACATGAATCATCTGTGTCCTTTTTTATGATTTATGCTCCCTTATTCTCACTCCTCCACTCCCCACGGTATTTTCCAGCCTTATGGAAACAGTAGGTTGTTTTTCAGTTGTACAACTTATCACAGTAAAGAATTAATGTTTTTGCTCAATTTTGCATCTTTAATAGAACCTTATTGTCGGAATTATGCATCAAAGGGTGGAAGACAAGTGAGTGGAATAAGCAGATGTGATCCTCTGTTACTGCATTATCATTACAGATAGTTTTCTTTAATCCCAAAGTTGTATTGTGTTTGAACCACATCATTTCATGTAAATTCACATCCCCTTACATGCAGTATATTTTATACCTCATCTGCAACTTGCTTATTTGTTAATATTTTGTTCAGAAGAAATACCTGAACCAGCTTCCATTTCTTTGATATTTATTTAATTAACAATAATTCTGAGTATTGAGTGTAAGCGTGAGCATGGCGTAATCTACTCTAAAAGTTTAAAATGAGGGCAGCAGTTAATCTTTATTTCTGTTGTAGGTTGTTCTATAAGTTTTACTGTCTTGTTTACATGATACAAAAATCAGTGTAATATAGTGAGCGTCATCGACTCTGTGATGCATTGGATGTTAATGTTGTTTTATCTGAAATCTGTTGGAATCTATCCCAGAAGAATGGAACAGATATTTCCCAATAATGCTTTTATACTCTAAGAAAATGACGTTAGCCAATCACAATGTGCTTCTTAAAAGTGACCATTTTCCAGGATTCAGTCATGGTCGTTATGACGAGGAGGTTGAGAAATGAGCCAACATACGGCTGCAAAGGAAGCGGATTGATGAGGCTTAAAGATTAGGCTTAAACTTCCCAGCCCTGCTCTTCCAGCAGAAGTTCAGTGAATTTCACATCTCACTTTGCCCTATAATGGTAGTGTACAAAATCCCATGCAAGGACTGCACAAAACATTATATAGGACAAACAGGAAGACAGCTAACGATCCGCATCCACGAACATCAACTAGCCATGAAATGACACGACCAGCTATTCCTAGTAGCCACACACGCAGACGACAAGCAACATGAATTTGACTGGGACAACACTACCATTATAGGGCAAGCGAAACAAAGAACATCCAGGGAATTCCTAGAAGCTTGGCACTCACCCACAAACTCCATCAACAACACATAGACCTGGACCCAATATACCAGCCACTACAGCGGACAGCTGAAACTGACAACCGGAAGCGGCAGGGACAGGCCACTATAAATGCCGGAGGAAACACCACAGAAGCGCTTCACAGGAGGCTCCCAAGCACTGAGGATGTCACCTAGACAGGGGACGAAACGTTTGCAACAAAAACTTGCAGCTCGGCGAACAGAACCACAGCAACGAGCACCCGAGCTACAAATCTTCTCACAAACTTTGAACTGTCTTCCTTTGTTAATATCCTGAAGGCATCAATTAGAACATCTCTTAATCTTCTAATAATCTCCAGAATAAAGGCCTAATTTATCTAATCTCTCTTCATAGCTTAATCCCTAAAGTTCAAATATCATCCTTGTAAACTTGGTCTGAACTCCCTTTAGGGCTCAAATATCCATCCTATGGTGTGGTGCCCAGTTCTGTTTATAATACTCTAAGTAGAATTTTTTTTTAACAACTGCAACATAATGTCTGCATCCCGATACTCCAGCCCTTTAGATATGAAGGGCAGCATTCCATTAGCTGCCTTGAACTTTTTCTGCACTTGTTCATGGCATTTTAAAGAACTATACCCCTGAACCGCCAAATCTCATTGACATGCACTGTATTTAACTTTGTGCCCTCTTTTAAAAAAAAATACACTGATCTGTCCTTTATTGGTCCAGAATGGATAACCTCACACATGCTTTTATTAAAATCCATTTGCCGCAACTTTGCTATTCATCTAATCTATCAATATCCTGTTGTAATTTTATGCTGTCGTCAACACTGTCTATAATCCTGCTCAATTTGTGTCACCAGCAAATTTAGGTATTTGACTTTTTATGCCATTATTTAAGTTCTTAACGAATATTGTGAATAATTGAGGCCCCAAGACAGATCCCTGCAGAACATCACTAGTCGCATCCTGCAACTTAAGTATGTACCCTTATTTCAAAACTCTGGTTGAGTGGCAGGAAACAATTTCATATCCATGTCAGTAATTTGTGCTCAATCCTGTGGGCTTCCACCTTAGCTAAAGTCTCTTGTGTGGAACTTTATCACAAGCCTTCTAGACGTCCATGCAACAACATCCATTAACTTACCTCTGTCCAATACCTTTGTCATCTCTTCATATGGAGCCCTAAATCCCACAAGTGCTGGCAGGCAAGCTGAACCTTTATGGGAAAGCCAATTAAAGTAACCAATTCATGTGATTCCCATGGTTTTCAAGACCTAGACCACATCCTACTGATCCCAGTGAGCACCTTGAAAGATTCAAATGCCAGATCATTCTAAGCATCTACGTCACTGAGCAGTAAGGAGGTCAGAAGGTTTAGAACTTTTTGATAATTCTCAGCCTGTGCCCAATAACATCTTGGGCTACATTAAGCATGTTTATTGCTTTTTTACACCCTATCACAACTTAACATTTGTGTTGGTACTCTGTATTTGTAAGTTCCAACTGAATTTACTGAGTTAATTGCTGAATTCCTGAATGATTTAGCAGAAGGAATTCAAGACATTTTTGTAACAGTGTGGAAGGAATGTGGCCTTTTAAAGTCTTATTCTGTATGTGACCTGAAAAGTACATCATGCTGAGTACAAAAACATCTCAGTCACAAAACTCCATTCTTCCCCACAGGATTCTGTGTTAATACAAAAAAGACAAACTTTCCTCTGAATCTGTCCTCTGCAGCTGTATTAGATGAAGGATAGCTATTGATTTCTCTGATTCACAATCAAAGCAGGATTTTCTCAGGCCTTTACAGAATCCTGTAGTTCTTGAATCTGGCATCGTGCAAATCAAAATATGAATTGCATGCCAAGCCAGAAAATGAACATGCCTACTCAAACATGCCACCAAGTGTTTATGAAGTTGAAGAACATTCTTGGCTCACCATATTTGCCTATGATGGCATTGATCCAGCAGGTTCCGGTCTGCTCCCTCCAGACTGGCTCGGCTCGTCTCCACAGTTGCCTTTGCTGCTTAAAGCTTGGGCAGTTCACTACTCCAGTGTGATCTCTGCAACCCCACAGGAAAGCCATGACCCCAGTTTGGGATCCTCTTATATAAAACTTCCTCTGTCAGTACTCCCATCATTCTTCTCCCCTACTAATTTCCTCCTCCTTCTGAAGCCCAATTTAAACAAGTTTTCTTTTTCTACCGAGGAGCAAATTACTGCAGATGCTGGAATCTGTATTGAAAACAAAATGCTGAAAACTATCTTCTGCTCAGTTTCACCCCTCCCCATTTTTGAACAGATATCCATTTCATGCAACTACTTTCCCACCCTTCCTTCCCTAATGAACAGGACTGGCATTTCTCATTTCCCAGTACTGTGGTAGTTTCTCGATGTAGTTTCGCTGTATAGAGATTTTGCGACCAAAGTTAACAACTGAGACCCAATAACCGACCTAATTAATGTAAATAATCAGTTTAGAATGTTAACAAGCTAGTTTACAGCCTATTAAAGGGTCAACTCGTCATTCTTGAAGCTAGGAAGGGGAATTATGCAGGATCTCAAACACCTCTAAGGAAGGAGAGTTTAACCCAGCGGGGAAGTCTGTTGTGGCTTCACCATTCACGAATAAGGGTTTGTAAAAGAGTGGAATGTTGTGAGAGGTCATTGATTTGTACATAGGTGGCATCTCAAAAACTGAATTGTCTGAGCACTGTGTGAGCACTGAGATAGTTACGATCTGGGAGATGGAGGGAGGAAGTTGAAGGTTTGTTGGATTGCTGGGGTCACCAGAACAAAAGCGGAGTGATGTCAGGAAGCTAGGGCAGCTGACTGCAAAGAAGGCTGGACACTGGATTGAACACTCCGAGGTAAAGCCAAGGAGCAATGAGAATCACCAACCACAGCAGAAAATGCAGAGCATGGGCATAAGGATGGGAGTCAGGGCAGAAAGGCAACAAAAGCTATATCCTCAGTATCAAGTGCACAGCTGAAGAAGCAGCTCTAAAGACAAGTAAGAAAATCAGTGCTAAAGGAGACTCAACCTACAAAGGCTCATGCTTTCTGAGATTTGTGTCCCTTATTGAAGCAAACCTCAGAGGTTGCTGGACTGGTAGCCATGCCCCGCCAATAACTGTAGCTCTGGCTTTGTATTTCTTCTTCTTGGGAGCTTCTCTCAAGCAGCCATTATCATTGCCTAAGGCCAGTTACTGATGCCTTGGCTACGACAGCGGGCATTAACTTGCAAATGGATGGGGCCTAACAGAGGGTAATGGGGTTTGGCTCTGCAGCTGTATTTCCACATGGAGAGCTTTTACATAAGCTGCTGCACTTCCACTTACATGGCATATTTGTTATACGTCCAGGATCACTGAACCTGAAACTTTGATTTCTCTCCATGGGTCCTGCTAGACCTGCTGAGGTTTTTGAGCAATTTGTTTTTGTTTGATTTCCAGCATCTGCAGTTCTTTGATTTTATTTTGTTAAAAGTAATTGAAATGTTGAATTCAGGTTGATCAGTCCATGAAACAGGGAAAAAAAACGTACTTTGATTTGGCTGTGATTCTTTCTTGACAATATTATCTCACTCTAATCGTCGTAATTATGAACCTTTATCTTGAAATGTAGAATCATTGCAAGAGGATTCGCAGTAGGTTAAAATCAACTAGGAGAAAGTGAGGACTGCAGATGCTGGAGATCAGAGCTGAAAAGTGTGTTGCTGGAAAAGCACAGCAGGTCAGGCAGCATCCAAGGAGCAGGAGAATCGATGTTTCGGGCATAAGCCCTTCTTCATGCCAGTTTGAATTAGTTTATATGATTGTTATTTTAAAAATCAGAGCATAAACTAATACAATGAACTCAGATTCCCAATACCCAAAGTAAGAAATTAAACCCTGAAGTCTTATCGTTTGTCCATCTGTCTTTTCATGTTTGAAATATAGGAGGTACAAGTATTGAATCCAAATGAAAAACACAAGTACACTCCAAAATATGTCAAGTGAAATGTCAGGTACCAATTTTTCATGAGATATTTGAATCTTTTTTAAGAAAATACATATCATGCCTTCAACCTCTCACATCTTCCTCACTAAGTTCTAAATTCATTGTTACAATACATAAACCCATACGTACTTCAGTAAAAGAGACAGTGTAAGGTAAGTAATGATAATCCCATGTTTCATGTATTTTTAATCTAATGACTAGCCTATGTATCGTATTACCTATATCAAGGACTGCTTTAGAGCTGTAAATTGTTTGAAATTATTGGTTACCTTTTCCTAGTTTTCTGTGTTGGCATGAATGTTTGTGTATAGATACAAAAATGGACTCATCAACACATTAACAGTTTTAAGGTGCCACAAATGAAAGGTCTGAAGTGAACAGTGTAATTGATAAAAGTCTTGATTCATTTTACATCCCAGACAACCAGGACCAAATATCATCATTCAGCTTCTTATTGTAACTACCCTGGTAGGCATGGTGTGTACAAGAATGTGATAATGAAGGATGCTGATATCATTCTAGAACAAACAATTGCAGTACATGTCCAATTCTTTCAAAGTCACATGTACTTTTTAAAAATTTTCTAATCAACCTGTTCAGAGATGTCATTATATACCTCCAAAGCAGATTGGATTTGAACCTTGCCCTTCTCGTCCATAGTTCGGGATGCTATCATGCCACAAAAGAGCCGTTCAAAGCAACATGTATTTATTGAAAATCTGTTGGATTCAGCTGTTATCAGTTTGTTCCTAAATTTATAGTGTTGAAATGAATCCGTCTTTGTTTGAAATTTCCTTTGACCTTCGCTTCTTGACAATTTCTGAATCTGATAAGGTTTCAGATTCATAGAAATATTCTTCAGATTCTTTAAAGTCAAAAAAAAGTTCTAACTGAGACATCTGCTACTTTTATCTTTTGATCTAGTTTAGTTAATATGAATTTTTGTAGTTTGGTTTAATTATTAGAAGTAGCAGATCACAAACTAATTAAAAATATTGATGAGACGATCATTAATATCGCATATTTCAGCTGTCGTGTTTGTCTGTTGTCTCATTTCTTTTCTGCTCCTACTTTAGATGTACAAAACATATCTGAAGCAGGCAGGAAAGCAACTAGGGAAAAGCTGTACACAGAAGCAAATAGGTGTGCGTGATGGCTAGGTCTCACTCATATTGAGCACACTAGATCAATATGCTGGACCACTGGGAAATGTTTTGACCTAAGTCAACCTAACCAGCAATAGGGATTGTGAGTGCATTTTCTATATTAACTCATGAGATGTGGGGAATGTTGGCTGATGTGCTTTTATTGTCTATCCCTATTTGGTAATGAGAAGCTTTCTTGAGCCACTGCAGTCTATTTGATGTAAGTATCCCCACAATGCTGTTAGGAAGAAAGAATGGCTTTCTGTTTCCAAGTCACGATGGTAATTGGCTTGGAGGAAAACTCACAGGTACTGGTATTCCAATCTGCTGCCCATGTCGTTCTATCTGTCGATGGTTTTGGGTTTGGAAGGTGCTGTCTAAGGAGCCTTGGTGAATTTCTGTTGTGCAGAAGGTGATGTATGCCGCTGCTACTGAGCTCTGTGGTGGAATTCTTTGTCCTTGATAGTGTCAAGCTTCTTGAGTGTGGTTGGAACTGTTGTCATCCAGGCAAACGGATAATATTCCATCACATTCCTGACTTGCATCTTGTAAATGGTCGACAAGTTTTGGCAAGTCAGGAGATGAGTTACTCATTGGGGAATTTTGCCTCTGGCCTGGTCTTGAAGCCATTATTATAAGGCTAGTCCAGTTCAGTTTCTGGTTCATGGCAACCCCAAGGATGTTGATAATGCTATTGTAATGCCAATTTCTTCCTAGTCTTTGAGTGCCTACCTATCCCTATAATTTACTTTAGCCTATGGACCTTCAAGATATCTGGGACCCTTCATTTCTGCTCTGTCATTATCTATTCTGATATCTCCATCCATAGCTCAGGTCCACAGTCTATTTTGAAGTACCTTGGAATGTTTTGCCATGATAAAGGAGTGCCTTTTATCATGTGAGTTATTGTTGCATTCATGGCTTACTCCAACCAGTGCAACATAACTGGAATCATACCCAACTTAAAAGTCAATTTCCATCCATGTTTTTCTCAACAAATGTTGTGATATTTGGCATTCCTACAGCTATGGCCAGCAATATATAAGCCATGATGTAGTATCTTACATTGAATTTTTCTCAAAATTACGAACTGCCATCTGGTGGGAAGTCAAATAAGTGATTCCTACTGTATTAGTACCGCCCATTTACATATTGAATCACAGACTTTATTGGCCTTCATAATATCTTCTAAACCGGTCCCCTTTGTTTAGGTATAGGAGAAACCATTTGAGAAACTGCCTTCCCTCCAAAAATTCACTGCATTTCCTCATCCAGTATTGTTCCCCAGTTATGATTCCAGAAACCTTTAGCTTGCTGGTGTTTTTCTTGCAGCTGCAGTACACCTTCTATACTGTCCCATTGAAATGCAAGCAGTCAGTGTCTGGTTGGAGTTACATTGTCAGCTGATGCCAGAAAAAGAACTGGGGTAGTGGTGTTGATGATAAGCCAATAAGTATCCTATCACATTTTACTCTGAGATCCAATGACGTTGAGACTTGAAATGACATGTTAGATGAAGTATAACTCCATTCCAGAATCTCTCACTGTGCATACAGAGTACAACACTTCAATTTACCATGAGCAAGTCCACAGGAGATCTGGTCACATGCAGATATATTAGAAGGAAATGCAGATTAAATATGCATTTAATTATATACATGAAAACATTGCGTTAACTGCTGAAAGCTTTATTTTAGTTTGTGCACATAGTTTTCAATCCTATCAGCATATCACTGCATAAATGAACAACACATGAAAAAGAGGCTACTCAGCAAAATCTTTGGCAGAACTATTGCAGTGACACAGTCAAATAGTAATTAAATGCAAATTTTAAATATAGTATGTAATTAATAACACACTGCTATACAGAGGGCTTTCTAGTAAAAATATAGCACTGGCAAAGGCTTTGGGATATATTTGACCAAATAGATCACTGCCAAAAAAAAGAGCAAACCTTCATCATTATATGAAGTAGTTATTTAAAAAGGGTTGGTATAGAGCCCAAAATCATAATGTTTATCATGTTTTCCTGTTAGTTTAATTTTTCTGGAACCTTTGAGGCAAGCTTTGCGGTGGTGACGGGTAGAGAAAATAGGAGAGAGCTGGATCAAGTGTTCCCTGCAAAGGAAATCCTGCTGATGAATGTCTCCATGGCTGGATGAAGGGAGGATTGACTGTCTTCTCCACAGAGGTAAATGACCAGTTGAAATGATGAAAAGTCAGTTACAGGAACTGATGTAGAGGAACTGCTGGCACTGCCACCAAAAAAATAGTCTGCCACCATGTGCAAGGCAACTATTTCAATGGGGTGTGCCAGCTTGGGGGAGATGGAGGAAGCCAGCGAACACAGAAATCCATGCTGCAAAGGAAGAGCTACAGGAAGCAAAGCCTACCCAGAGGGATTCCCTTCCTGATCCAAGAGACCTAACAGCTTGCCTCCCAAACTGCATTTGAGGGCATGTCCATACCTTGCAATCCCTGACTTACAATAGTGGTGTCCAGCTATCCTGGGTGGCCTGCTAACGCTACAGAGCTATAGGCCCTCTGAATAGGTGCTCTACTAGGATAGTAGCCACGGAGGGAACCTATTTGGCTGTCTTAAGGATGATTTTACCTGTACTTGGCTCCTACATTTGATGCCCATGTTACAAAGTCAATAATGACTATAGCTACGTAGAGCAGTTGATCTTCCGTAGTTACACCGGCACCACTCCCCACCTCTTCCTCCGCTACATTGATGACTGCATTGGCGCCACCTCGTGCTCCCGCGAGGAGGTTGAGCAATTCATCAACTTCACCAACACATTCCACCCTGACCTTAAATTTACCTGGACCATCTCTGACACCTCCCTCCCCTTCCTGGACCTCTGCATCTCCATCAGTGACGACCGACTTGACACTGACATTTTCTACAAACCCACCGACTCCCACAGCTACCTGGATTACACCTCTTCCCACTCTACCTCTTGCAAAAATGCCATCCCGTATTCCCAATTCCTCCGCCTCCGCCGTATCTGCTCCCAGGAGGAGCGGTTCCACCATAGAACACACCAGATGGCCTCCTTCTTTAGAGACCGCAATTTCCCTTCCCACGTGGTTAAAGATGCCCTCCAACGCATCTCATCCACATCCCGCACCTCCGCCCTCAGACCCAACCCCTCCAACCGCAACAAGGACAGAACGCCCCTGGTGCTCACCTTCCACCCTACCAACCTTCGCATAAACCAAATCATCCGCCGACATTTCCGCCACCTCCAAACAGACCCCACCACCAGGGATATATTTCCCTCCCCACCCCTCTCCGCCTTCCGCAAAGACCGTTCCCTCCGTGACTACCTGGTCAGGTCCACGCCCCCCTACGACCCACCCTCCCATCCTGGCACTTTCCCCTGCCACCGCAGGAACTGTAAAACCTGTGCCCACACCTCCTCCCTCACCTCCATCCAAGGCCCTAAAGGAGCCTTCCACATCCATCAAAGTTTTACCTGCACATCCACTAATATCATCTATTGTATCCGTTGCTCCCGATGCGGTCTCCTCTACATTGGGGAGACTGGGCGCCTCCTAGCAGAGCGCTTTAGGGAACATCTCAGAGACACCCGCATCAATCAACCAAATCGGCCAGTGGCTCAACATTTCAACTCCCCCTCCCACTCTGCCGAGGATATGGAGGTGCTGGGCCTCCTCCACCGCCGCTCCCTCACCACCAGACGCCTGGAGGAAGAACGCCTCATCTTCCGCCTCGGAACACTTCAACCCCAGGGCATAAATGTGGATTTCAACAGTTTCCTCATTTCCCCTTCCCCCACCTCATCCTAGCTTCTAACCTTCTGCAACTCAACTTGTCCGGACTTGTCCGACCTGCCCAGCTCCTTTTCCACCTATCCACTCCACCCCCTTTTCCCTGACCTATCACCTTTATCTCCTCCCCCACTGACCTATTGTACTCTATGCTACTCTCTCCCCACCCCCACCCTCCTCTAGCTTATCTCTCCATGCTTCAGACTTTCTGCCTTTATTCCTGATGAAGGGCTTTTGCCCGAAACGTCGATTTTGCCAAAGACCTCGGATGCTGCCTGAATTGCTGTGCTCTTCCAGCACCACTGATCCAGAATCTGGTTTCCAGCATCTGCAGTCATTGTTTTTACCTCGTTGATTTTAACCCTACTGCGAATCCTCTTGCAAGGATGCCTGCCTTGAAGAAGTTTTCCTCCTCTCTCTACAAGAATCTCAGGGAGTCTCTCTCTCACTGCAACTCCCAGGTCATTTCCTCAGCCCTGAAGCTCTTCAACCATGTTCTGAAACAAACTCGCTATCACAGCCACATTTGCTTCCTCAGTGCCTGTCTCCGTAACCACCTCATCCCACACGGACTCCGGACCACCTTTAAACCAGCAGAGTTCGGACCCGAACAGGACAAACAGTACAGACTACAGATTCAAAAACACCAGCAACAGTTCTCCTTCAAGATCCTCCGCTCCACGCTTGCAGCAATGCGCCGGCACCTAACCTCTCTACAGTCTGCCCTGCCTCAGCTGAGGGCCACACTCTCTCAGAATTGCAAAGGACCCACTCTGTACTACATCCTCAGGAGAATCCATACTCTCAACAAACAGTATTTCAATTCCATCTCAAACATCAAAAACTGTAAGTACAACAAACTTTTATCTACCCACCTCCATAACCAGCGCTCCTCAAACATTCCAGAAGATTCCCCTGGCCTCGGAAACACCATTAGCCATGCGGCTGATGCAGCTACCACCCCCACGCTGATTGATGATGTCACTTCTGCCCCCATCATGGCCACTCCCACAGCCACTTCCGGCCCTCACATCATCGCTGATGCCACACGCTCAGTGACTTCCGCCACCCCTACTGCCATGTCTGCCACCACCTCTGCCCCCACCAGCGCCACTCACCTGCATTCTGCTGACACGCCCCCCACAGACCCCACTGTCACCATCCCCACCCCCCAGAACCCCGAGGGGAACACTACCCCTGCTCATGACTCTACCCCCATTCCCCCCACCATCACACCCACTCCAGGTACTGGCTCCGACCCCACTCCCAGCTCTACACCCACACCAGATCCCAGCTCCCAGCCCTGCCGAGTTTTCACCATCCCCCCAGACCTCCCCCTCACGGAGGACGAACGATCAGTCCTCAGCAAAGGACTCACCTTTGTCCCCCTCCGTCCACGCATCAATGAATTTAATACACGCCGTGACATCGAACAATTCTTCCGTCGCCTCCGCCTCCGAGCTTACTTTCACAATCAGGATTCCCGCCCACCTTCCGAGGACCCCTTCGCCCACCTCCAACACACTGCATCCACCTGGACACCCCGCGCTGGCCTATTACCTGCCCTCGACCTCTTCATTTCCAACTGCCGTCGGGACATTAACCGCCTCAACCTGTCGACCCCGCTCCCCCACTCCAACCTCTCACCCTCACAACGCGCGGCCCTCCAATCCCTCTGCTCCAATCCTGACCTCACCATCAAGCCAGCAGATAAAGGTGGCGCAGTGGTAGTCTGGCGCACTGACCTCTACACCGCTGAAGCCAAACGCCAACTCGAAGACACCTCTTCCTACCGCCCCCTTGACCATGACCCCACCCCCCATCACCAAACTATCATCTCCCAGACCATACAGAACCTCATCACCTCAGGAGATCTCCCACCAACAGCTTCCAACCTCATAGTCCGGGAACCCCGCACTGCCCGGTTCTACCTCCTTCCCAAGATCCACAAGCCTGACCACCCTGGCCGACCCATTGTCTCAGCATGCTCCTGCCCCACTGAACTCATCTCTACCTACCTCGACACTGTCCTATCCCCCCTAGTCCAGGAACTCCCCACATATGTTCGAGACACCACCCACGCCCTCCACCTCCTCCAAGACTTCCGTTTCCCTGGCCCCCAACGCCTCATCTTCACCATGGATATCCAATCCCTCTACACCTCCATCCGCCATGACCAGGGCCTCCAAGCCCTCCGTTTTTTCCTCTCCAGACGTTCCCAACAGTACCCTTCCACCGACACTCTCATTCGTTTGGCTGAACTGGTCCTCACACTTAACAATTTCTCCTTTGAATCCTCCCACTTCCTCCAGACCAAAGGGGTAGCCATGGGCACACGTATGGGCCCCAGCTATGCCTGTCTCTTTGTTGGCTACGTAGAGCAGTTGATCTTCCGTAGTTACACCGGCACCACTCCCCACCTCTTCCTCCGCTACATTGATGACTGCATTGGCGCCACCTCGTGCTCCCGCGAGGAGGTTGAGCAATTCATCAACTTCACCAACACATTCCACCCTGACCTTAAATTTACCTGGACCATCTCTGACACCTCCCTCCCCTTCCTGGACCTCTCCATCTCCATCAGTGACGACCGACTTGACACTGACATTTTCTACAAACCCACCGACTCCCACAGCTACCTGGATTACACCTCTTCCCACTCTACCTCTTGCAAAAATGCCATCCCGTATTCCCAATTCCTCCGCCTCCGCCGTATCTGCTCCCAGGAGGAGCGGTTCCACCATAGAACACACCAGATGGCCTCCTTCTTTAGAGACCGCAATTTCCCTTCCCACGTGGTTAAAGATGCCCTCCAACGCATCTCATCCACATCCCGCACCTCCGCCCTCAGACCCAACCCCTCCAACCGCAACAAGGACAGAACGCCCCTGGTGCTCACCTTCCACCCTACCAACCTTCGCATAAACCAAATCATCCGCCGACATTTCCGCCACCTCCAAACAGACCCCACCACCAGGGATATATTTCCCTCCCCACCCCTCTCCGCCTTCCGCAAAGACCGTTCCCTCCGTGACTACCTGGTCAGGTCCACGCCCCCCTACGACCCACCCTCCCATCCTGGCACTTTCCCCTGCCACCGCAGGAACTGTAAAACCTGTGCCCACACCTCCTCCCTCACCTCCATCCAAGGCCCTAAAGGAGCCTTCCACATCCATCAAAGTTTTACCTGCACATCCACTAATATCATCTATTGTATCCGTTGCTCCCGATGCGGTCTCCTCTACATTGGGGAGACTGGGCGCCTCCTAGCAGAGCGCTTTAGGGAACATCTCAGAGACACCCGCATCAATCAACCAAATCGGCCAGTGGCTCAACATTTCAACTCCCCCTCCCACTCTGCCGAGGATATGGAGGTGCTGGGCCTCCTCCACCGCCGCTCCCTCACCACCAGACGCCTGGAGGAAGAACGCCTCATCTTCCGCCTCGGAACACTTCAACCCCAGGGCATAAATGTGGATTTCAACAGTTTCCTCATTTCCCCTTCCCCCACCTCATCCTAGCTTCTAACCTTCTGCAACTCAACTTGTCCGGACTTGTCCGACCTGCCCAGCTCCTTTTCCACCTATCCACTCCACCCCCTTTTCCCTGACCTATCACCTTTATCTCCTCCCCCACTGACCTATTGTACTCTATGCTACTCTCTCCCCACCCCCACCCTCCTCTAGCTTATCTCTCCATGCTTCAGACTTTCTGCCTTTATTCCTGATGAAGGGCTTTTGCCCGAAACGTCGATTTTGCCAAAGACCTCGGATGCTGCCTGAATTGCTGTGCTCTTCCAGCACCACTGATCCAGAATCTGGTTTCCAGCATCTGCAGTCATTGTTTTTACCTAATATTGCAGTTAGATCGATTACAAGTGAGTTAATCAATAAGTGAGTTTGGGTATCATTTGGTGTACTGAAGGCACCATGATAATTAAGGCAGAGTGTATAAACATCTTGTAATGCAATGAGATATTTATGCCAAATTCTTTATCGGCCAAATGCTGGCAAATGGGACTAGTTCAGATTGGGATGTCTGGTCAGCATAGATAAGTTTGACAGAAGAGTCTGTTTCTGTGCTCTATGACTGTATAAGTACAATTCACTCAGAAATTGTAGTGTTCTCTGTTCTTTATGTCTGCATAATGTGCAGATATAATTAACAAATATCTGACATTCAATATTTACTTTGTTTTTATTCTTTCATGGGATGCAGCTGTCATTCTCAATGCTAGTAATTGTTACCCATCCCTTTTTGCCTGTGAAAACAATAAAAAGGTAATCACATTATTGTGGTCTGGAGTGACATTAAGGTTGGACCAAGTTAGAGTGGCAAATTTTGTTCCTCAAAAGACATTATTGAATCAGCTTTTTTTACTGTAAGATAATGTAAATCATGCATACAGTCAGAAATCTGGAGCGAGGTGGTCTGTGTTAAGCAGCTTGCTATGCCTTAGCTGTAAGTATTTCAAAGAATTTGGGCGGCACAGTGGTTAGCACTGCTGCCTCACAACGCCAGAGACCCGGATTCAATTCCCACCTCAGGCAACTCCCTGTGCCTGCGTGGGTTTCCTCCGGGTGCTCCGGTTTCCTCCCACAGTCCAAAAATGTGCAGGTTAAGTGAATTGGCCATGCTAAATTGCCCATAGTGTTAGGTGAAGGGGTGAATGTAGGGGAGCGGGTCTGGGTGGGTTGCTGTTCAGAGGGTCCGTGTGGACTTGTTGGGCCGAAGGGCCTGTTTCCACACTAAGTAATCTAATCTAATGTATAATAAGAGGTTATCATATCAACAGCCTAGCTTGTACCAATCTCCTCCTCCTAATACTCACCAGTGTAATAACAGATTTGCAGCAATTAGTGATAGTTTAATGGTCACCATTCATGACACAATTTTAATTCTGAAGTTTTTAAATTATATTATGTTGAAGTTTCATCAGCTATCGTGGTAGAATTTGATTCCATGACCAAGGAGGATTAGTCAAGGTTGTTAGTCAAACGACACGACCACAATGCCACCACATTCCCCCATATATGAAGAGGAGTGAAAACCAATGACAGTCCAAGTGCACCATGGCAGAATGTTGTGACAAATTATTCCATCGCATTTCTGATTTGTGCGTTGCAGATGGTGGGCAGGTTTTGGGAGTCAGGAGGTGAATCACTTGGCAGGGAATTCCTGGTCATGACCTGCTGTTGTAGTCACATTATTTATGTGGCCAGCCCAGTTCAGTTTCTGGTCATTGGTCACTCCCACATTATGAATAGTGGAATATTCAGTAACGGTAATGCCACTGAATATCAAAGGGAGGTGTTTGGATTCACACTTATTTGAAATCAGCATTGCCTGCCACTCATGCGGTGCGAATGTTACTTGCCACTTTTCAGTTCAAGCCTCCATATTATCCAGACCTTGTTGCATGTGAACACTGATGTTTCAGTATCTGAGGAGTTGTGAAAGGTAGGGAATATTTTGCAATCATCAATGAACATCCAAACTCTGACTTTCCCTCCAGCATAAGGTCAATAATGAAGCAGCTGAAGATTGTTGGATCTAGTGTTGAAAAAACGATCAGCAATGTCCTCCAGAGTGAGATGATTGACTTCAAACAACCACAGCCACCTTGCTTTGTGCTAGGTAGAATTCTAATTGTTGGAGATATTTTCTCTCGGTCTTTATGACGCAGCACTAAGCCAAATGCTGCCTTGATGTCAAGGGCAGTCATTCTTATCTCTTGAGTTCAGCTCTTTTTTTTATTTTTGGATCAAAGAGGTAATGAGGTCAAAGCCTGAAAGGGGTTGAGAATATAGTGCTGGAAAAGCACAGCAGGTCAGGCAGTATCCAAAGAGCAGGAGAATTGACTTTTCGGGCATAAGCCCTTCAGCTTATGCTCAAAATGTTGACTCTCCTCCTTGGATGCTGCCTGACCTGCTGTGCTTTTCCAGCATCACGCTCTCGACTCTGATCTCCAGCATCTGCAGTTCTCACTTTCTACAAAGCCTAATGGCCCTGGCAGAGTCCAAATTGAGCAGATTATTGCTGAGTAAGGACTACTTAATAATGTGGTTGACAACTCCTCCCATCAGTTTGCTAATAATTAAGAATAGACTGGTGCATTAATTAGCTGGGTTGGATTTGTCCTGCTTACTGTTTACTGGCCATACAATGGTGTATTTTTAAACATTATTGGATGTCAGTGCAGAAGATGCATTGGAACAGTTTGACGAGGGGAACAGCTAGTTTTGGAGCACAAATCTTCATCACTATTATGCCAGATTTAAAATTATTTAGTTGCTGTCATGATTGTTTGTGTGGAAGTCTCACAAAAACTATGTTGACCAATGTTTCAAAAGTATTTCATGAGCTGTACAGCACTTTGGGATGTCCAGAGATCATAGAAGGCCATATATAAATAAAAGTTTTCCTATTGGAAGGCAAAGGGATTGGGAACAGCCATTATCCACAAATTCCCCTCTAAATCATACATCATCTTGACATTGAAACATATCTCCATTCTTTCATTGTAGATGAATTAAAATACACTCAGTTCTTCTATAATGTGATGGTTGCATTCTTGTGCAACCCGCGTTACAGAAGAATTGCACTTTAGGAACAGTGCTTAAAATGTTGATGGTGTAATCATGTTACAGCCACCACATGTTTTAAACATTTGCACTTTAGAAACAGTGACGCCAATTAGTCAATCACATCACAGCAAATTCGCATTGATGAACTGTGTTACAACAGAACAACCTGTACTGCAACTCCCTTCCTAAGAGTTAGCTGTATCACATGCATTGGAGCTGTTCAGAACAGTGGCTCATTGGCATCCTCTCAAGAGAATAAGTCCTGGGCTTGCCAGTGTCAATGAATAAAGAAAGGGATCTCAAAATAATCTCACAATAAGTGTCTCGAAACCAAAGTATTGATTAAACTTACAAAAGCTGTTTATCTTCCATAATGCACTCAGATTGACATATTATTAGAATGTAAAGCAAATTAAAAATGGATGGAGTCACTTTACATCTGATGTCTGTTTGCAACTTCTTGCTGTGCTTGGATGTAAGTTTGAATTATAGTTTTATAATTTTTTAACTAAAACAGGAATTGGTACTGAACAAGGATAGAAATCAGCAACATGACAGTTCCATTTTATGATGGACCTTCCTCCATTTCCATTAGTCAATTACGGACTGGTCCTGTCTAAACTGGATAGCAAATCAGGAAAGCTGTATATTAAATCATGCTTTCATTTAACACAGAAACTTGCACTTGTCTCCATTAAGTAAAATTTTAATTTTGAAGCTTTGCAAAGTATGTGAACCATTTAAACTGGAAATTCAGATAGGTTTGTTGGGGCATACGTGAACTTTTTGTTCAGCCATACATGTTCTGGAGAATCAACAGCCATATAGTGTACCAGCATAATAAAAACATAATACATAGTTTACAATTTCATTTTAATTCCAACGTAAAAGAAAGAAGCTCAAAATCCATGATAATTAAAGTTGAATTGTATGAAGACAACTTGCTGGAAATCGTGTGCCAAGCAGCTTTTGGGGTATATTGTAGCCAAGGATTTTAAAGTAATTTAGCTAATTTGAAAATTTTAACCAACTCTGCACTGCACTGAAGGAGCTGCACTGACAGATGAACTCCATTTAATTGCTGCTGAAATGATGATACTGCATAGTACTATTCCAGATATGTTAGCATTTCACCATGAATGCTTAGAGATTGATTGCCAACTGAAACTTGGATCAATCATTTGCGCCACTGACTGAGACAGTACTCTGCGACAGATGGTGCAACGTATCATTGCTTCTGCTCAAGCCAAAGGCAGATGCATGCAATCATTGCAGTTAAGTGTGCCAGTACCTGCAAAAATGAAAAGTGCCAATCAGACTATTCTAGATTCTAATTGCCATGTATACTCTTGTCAGAGTTGAGCTTTTCAGACTATGATTTAAGGTTAAATTTATGGGGTCAACTATTACATGGATACGACTTTTGAAGTGCTGAACTTCATGCCCGTCAAAATTCATACTGTATCATTAGAAGCCGAGTTGATCTCTAAACAAATGAAGAAAAAGACACAATGAATTACAGTAATTACTAGATAAAGAGAATAGAAAATAAAATGAATTAATAATTATTCTGTCGGCCTTTTCTTTCTGTTATTCTCGCTTTTATTAAAACAAACTTACTTTGGTGCAGCGGAGGGCTAAACTGGAATACCGGACCGGAGCGGGACAGCTGGCAGACTGGAATCCTGGACCGGATTAGGATAGCCAGCAGACTGGAATCCCGGACCGGAATGGGACGGCTAGCAGATGGAATCCCGGAACGGAGCAGGATGACCAGCAAAATGGTGCAGAATGGCCAGCAGTCTGGAATCCCGGACCGGAGTAGGACGGCCAGAAGACAGGAGTCCCAGAATGGAGCGGGACAGTCGGAAGACCAGAGTCCCGGAGCGAAACTGGGTGGCTGGCATAATGGAATCCCAGAACTGAGCATGACAGCCGGCAAACCGGCATCCCAGAGCGCAGCCAGTTGGCTGGCAGAATGAAATCCTAGAACGGAGTGGGATGGGTGGCAGAACGGAGTCCCGGAACAGAACAGCCTTACAAAAAGTGAATACTAATTATAGTGCTCACTCAATAATGAACTCAAGAAGTTCAAAGCCTAATGTTGGTGTAAATTATGTGAAGAACTAGGATCAAGGTTTACATGAGATGTATGGGCAATTGCAGATTTTTTGGCCAAAAATAGGAGGTCGACTTTTACATGAGATCAACTTTTACTCGAGTATATACGGTATTCTGATTAGCCATCTTTCATGAAATGTGACAGAACCTTTTTTACTTTTTTTTTTGTTTTTTTAGTGCTTATTTTTTTCCCCAGCACCCATGGTGTGTGTGTGCAGGTGGGAGACACAGTGAAAGACACAAATCTTTATTCAATTTCCACCACCAGGAAGATAGGAAAACACCCGGGTGGCCAGTGACAAACACTGCCCTTCACATCAAAGGGCAGTGCTGTGTGTTCAAAACAGTGAAGGGGGAGGGTAGGGACTAAATCAAAATAGAGTTGGAGGGAGAAATGATGCACTCCACTCCCTGCGGCGCCCACCTCTCCCTGAACAGCTCCAGGGTGTTGGTGGACACCGCGTGCTCCTTCTCCAAGGACACCCGGGCCCTAACGTAACCGCAGAACCTTATTTATTTATTTTTTTTTGCTGTGTGAATCCCTATTTATTTATTTTTTTTCTCTCTCTTTTTTTTTTCCTTTTTTCCTTTACCCCCACACTACCACCTAAGTGCAGTAGTGCTTATTTTATCCCCAGCACCCATGGTGTGTGTGTGCGCAGGTGTGAGACACAGTGAAAGACACAAAGTGCACGAATCTTTATTCGAATTCCACCACCAGGAAGATAGGAAAACACCCGGGTGGCCAGTGACAAACACTGCCCTTCACATCAAAGGGCAGTGCTGTGTGATCAAAACAGTGAAGGGGAGGGTAGGGACTAAATCAAAATAGAGTTGGAGGGAGAAATGATGCACTCCACTCCCTGCGGCGCCCACCTCTCCCTGAACAACTCCAGGGTGTTGGTCGACACCGCGTGCTCCTTCTCCAAGGACACCCGGGCTCTAACGTAACCGCAGAACCTTTTTTATTCATTTAAGATGTGGATATCATTGGCTGGGCCAGCATTTATTGGCCATCCCTAATTACTTAGGGGGCAGTTAAGAGTCAACCACTTTGCTGTGGGTCTGAAGTCATTTGTAGGCCAGACCAAGTAAGGATCGCAGTTTCCTTCCTTAAAAGGTGTTATTGAACCAGATGGGTTTTTCTGAAAGTCAACAGTTGTTTCATGGTCATCCTTAATTCCAGATTTTTATTGCATTCAGATTCCACCATCTGCTAGGATTTGTATTTTAGTCTCCAAACAGTTCCTATGTTGCTGAATTAACAGTCTAGCAATAATACCATGGCCTCCCCATTAAATATGATTTGTGTACTACAAAGGAACTTCCAAACATTATGAACCAGTCATTTGGAGCTGTTTTGTTTTGACCACAGTGGAAACTACAGATGGACCCAGAGCACCTCTTGTACAGCCTAATCTCTCTGACATTTTTCCAAAGTTCCAAATCTTGCTGCAAGTATGTTGTGCAGGGGGATTTCCATTCAAATCTTATTTAAAAGAGTAATGAAATGAAGGAAGAAAAAAACAAATCTCCCACAAATAACATGGAGGATACTGGCCAAAATTCAGTGCTGACAGACAAATATGCTGAAAAAATATTTATATAAGTCAAAAATAGACAATTAATATTAGTATCTATCTCATGGGTGCAAGTATGCTTATTGCTGCTTGGTAAACAATGACACATATTGGAATTTACATTTATTGGCCATCCCTAATTACCCAGAGGGCAGTTCGGAGTTAGCAACTTTGCTGTGGGTTTGAGGTCATGTGTAGGCCAGACCAAGTAAGGACAGCAATTTCCTTCCCCAGAGCATGTTAGTGAACCAGATGGGTTTTTCTGATAATCAACAATTATTCATTGGGCAAAAGAGAGGCAAAAGTCAACATTGGACTGCTGGAAAATGACGCTGGAGAGATATTAATGATGAACAAGAAAATGGCTGAGGAACTGAATAATTACTTCGCATCAGTTTCCACCGCCGAAGATATGAGTAATATCCCAAAAATTCAAGAGAATGAGGGAGCAGAGCTGAGTACAGCAGCCACCACCAAGGAGAAGGCGCTAGAAAAACTAAAAGGTTTGAAAATAGATAAATCACCTTGACCAGATGGATTACACCCCCAGAGTTCGAAAGGAGATTACTGAAGAGATAGTGGTGATCTTTCAGGTATCACTAGAGTCAGGGAGGGTCCCAGAGGACTGGAAAATTGTTATTATGACACCCTGCTTAAAAAGGGAGTAAGGCAGAAGGTGGACAAATACAGGCCGATTAGCCTAACCTCTATCGTGGGTAAGATTTTGGAGTCCATTGTGAAGGCTGAGATTTTGAATACTTGGAAGTGGATGATAAAATAGGGCATGATTTCATCAGTGCGAGGTTATGCCTGACACATCTGCTGGAATCTCTTGTGGAGATAACGAGTAGGTTAGACCAAGGAGAGCCAATGGATGTTATCTACCTGGACTTCAAGAAAGCCTTTGACAAGGTGTCGCACAGGGGACTGCTGAGTAAGATAAGGGCCTATGGTGTTAGAAGCAAGGTGCTAGTATGGATAGAAGATTGACTGTCTGACAGAAAGCAGACAGTGGGGGTAAAAGGGTCTTTCTCAGGCTGGCAGCCGGTGTTGGGTGACGTGCTGCAGGGGTTAGTGTTGGGACCTCAACTTTTCACTTTATACATTAATGGTCCAGGTGCAGGAACTGAGGACATTCTGGCTAAGTTTGCAGCTGAGACAAAAATAGGTTGAGAGACAGGTAGCACTAAGGAGGTGGGGAGGCTACAGATTGATTTGGACAAGTTAAGAGAGTGGGCAAAGAAGCAGCAGATGGAGTACAACTTGGGAAAGTGTGAGATTGTGCCCTTCGGTAAGAAGAGAAGCATAGACTATTTTCTGAGAGGGGAGAAAATTCAGAAGTGCAAAGAGACTTGGGAGTTCTAGTCCAGGATTCTATCATGGTAAACTTGCAGGCTGACTCAGTAGTTAGGAAGACAAATGCAACGTTGGCATTTATTTTGAGAGGACTTGAATATAAAAGCAGTGATGTACTTTTGAGGGTGTATAAGGGTCTGGTCGGACCACACTTATAGGGCCCAAAACTCTGCAGAATACTCTATCTCGGGAAGGATATATTGGAACTTGTTTAGAGGAAGTTCACAAGAATGGTCCCAAGAATGAAAAGCTTAACATATGATGAACGTTTGCGGACTTTGGGACTATACTTGATGGAGTTTAGAAGGATGAAGGAGGATTTTATTGAAACTCTCAGAAAATTGAATGACCTGGACAGAGTGAATGTTGGGAAGATGTTTCTATTGGTAGGAGAGATTAGGACTCAAGGGCATAGCCTTAGGGAAAGATCTTTTAGAATGGAGATAAGGAAAAACTTCTTCAGCCAGAGAGTGGTGAATCTATGGAATCACTGCCACAGAAGGCTGTGGAGGCCAGATCATTGAGTATATTTAAGACTGAGATAGATAGGTTATTGTTTGTCAAGGGGATAAAGCATGACAGGGAGCAAACAGGGTTGAGAAACTTATCAGCCATGATTGAATGGCAGAGCAGACTCGATGGGCTAAATGGCCTAATTTCTGCTCCTATGTCTTATGGTCTTATTTAATGTTTGGCATGACTTCAAATAAATATTTAAATGCTTCCCCATTTGTCATGGGTCCTCCACCAAATCTTTACATAGCTGCTGGTTGGACATGTCCTCTTCAAATAATCATCCTGTCTGAACAGCAAAGACATCAGTTCCAGGCGGGATGAGGAAGAATCAGCCTACCTGACTGGGTAAACCATTGTAGGCAGGTTCAGTTTGGTGTGGAGGCAGATCCCTTGATCTCCACCAATTTGTGCAAGACAGAAGTACCCAACCTGAAATGGGTTGGGTGGCGGAGGAGCGGTGTATCACTGTCCACTAAAGTGATGCGACAAAGAGCCTGCCAAATGACCACTCACATGCCTGCTTGGCTCTTAGTCCAGCAGGCTGTCTTGTTGATGATTCTGGATGGATTAGGATGCCTGACTACAGACTTTGAATTTGCATAAAAATTAGAAAAATCCTTGCTTTTATTCTATTCTTCAGGTAGTCCTAAAAAAGGTGAGGAAGAGATGTGCAAGAACAGGTTTGTTTAATTTTTGTCTTTGCTAACAAACTCCTTCTCATACACAATCAGGCATCATTAGTCGTGGAACTGAACTTCAAGTATCATTATGTATAATTCTTAATATTGTTTGTAATCAGGCTGTCTTGGCATAAGGATTTCCCTGCAAAATAGTGTTCCAATGATTTATTGCAGATTTGTCACATCTGTATAGGGAGATAAAATTGTTATCAGAACAAAGTTTTACAACACTGCAAATGAACCTTATATAACTTGCAATGAGGTCTCAAGTGATGGTTTTCATTACAGGGCTGACAGAGTTGCAGGAGGTACTGTATCTGAGAATTTTAGTGAGCCTTATTATAATAACAGCAACATGCTCCAGGCCAAGGACTTAGACCTAATTTCAAAGATGAGAAAAGTATTTTTAATGAGCAATTATATTTTGTTTTCATTCCTTAACATATTTTGGATCAAACTGTATACAAGAAGCACTAAGACAATTCAAACATTTTTGGAGACTACTGTAAACCTGTGGTGTGCAGCAAGTTTTGGCTGTACCATGTGCTTTCAGGGCATGACTGCAAGCACTTTAAAGTTTCCTCAGGGTGCAGGATCTGCAACTCAGAACTGTCAAGTGATAAAATAAATTAGAGAAGGACTTTCTTTGTGCTTTCAAAATTTCTGCCATTGTTTGGCAGGTTATCTATTAAATCTCTCAGCATTTTTTGGGAAAAAAATTTAGAAAACCCAAATGTCAGTTTTAACCATCTGGTGCCTGTCTAGTCTGGAGTGATAATCATTCATTTAAAGTGGCTTCTAGTTTGTTTATGGTTGACACACCATCTAATCCCTGCACTTTGTCACGTTCTCTCCAGTATTTGTATAACCTTTCCTATCTGAAAGCTGTCTTTGTAATGATAAGGAGCATTTATTTCTCTTGTTCACTCCAGGATCAAAATACAGCTTGGGGTTATCTTCCCACTCCATTGCCAAACTTTACCATGCTTTTGGAATGACAATTACCTTCCTGATAATTAACTGACCAAAAGGTCTTTGGAGACAAGAATTAAATGATAGTCAACAAATAATTGCTTTATTGTAAATCCATCAGATAGAAGGAAACGTGTTATTTTAGTTCCAATCAGTTTACCATTTGAATCTATTGATAGAGAGTTGAGAGACTTATATTTACCCACGAGCCTCATTTTTAAAAGTTATCCTGAATTCTGCTGTATGTGAATCTTAAGCATTAATCTCTGCGTGTGGATGAGAAATCCTTGCTCCAAGCACTCTTGACCACATTGTGGCTTAAATTCAAGAATAAAAATATTGTAAAGTTTAGCTTCATTTGGAGTGCTAAATGGTTTCAGTGCTGACCACACTGCTAGTGCAGGTGCCATTTTGGTGCCAGAGTTGCTATATGTGTTAGGAACACAAGCTGGAAGTAAGGAAATGCTGTGAACTGGTGTCACTCAGTGCATTACTGATTGGATGCCAGGGGCTAATTTTCAAGCACAAGGCACAGTCCTTAAATGCACATAACTCGACTGAACCATAATGCTCGTCAGCAGGAGTGACTTCACTCACCCCACTGATCCCCCTACCCACCTTAAAAAGGCAGTCTTTAAGGAGAGCATTGACTACAATCAAATTTATTGTTGATTGATTGTATTTGGCTCTGTCTGAGTTTTTTTAAAATCACTGGTAGGACCTGGATGTCACAGGCTGGGTTGGCATTTATTGCCTGTCCTTAGTTGCCTTTGAGAAGGTCATGGTGAGCTGCTTCTTGAATTGTTGCAGTCCATGTGCTTTAGGTTAACCCACAATGCTATTAGAGATGAGTTCTAGGGTTTTGATTTTGAAGGAATGATGATGTATTTCTAAGCCAGGACAGTCAGTGATTTGGAGGGGAACTTGCAGATGGTGGTTAGATTAGATTCTTAGATTAGATTACTTACAGTGTGGAAGCAGGCCCTTTGCCCCAACAAGTCCACACCTACCCGCCGAAGCGTAACCTACCCAGACCCATTCTCCTACATTTACCCCTTCACCTAACACTACGGACAATTTAGCATGGCCAATTCACCTAACCTGCACATTTTTGGATTGTGGGAGGAAACCGGAGGAAACCCACGCAGACACGGGGAAAATGTGCAAACGCCACATACACAGTTGCCTGAGGTGGGAATTGAACCCCGGTCTCTGGTGCTGTGAGGCAGCAGTGCTAACCACTGTGCCACCGTGCCGCCCACATATTGCTGTGGTATTGCTGTGTCTTTGCTGCTCTTGACTTTCCGGACAGAAATGGTTGTGCGTTTGGAAGGTGCTGTCTGAGGAGCCTTGGTGAATTTCTGTAATGTGTCTTGTAAATGGTGTACATGCTGCTGCTACTGAACATTGGAGGTGGAGGAAGTGGATGTTTGTGGATCTGATACCAATCATGTGAACTACTTTGTCCTGGTTGGTGTTAACCTCCTTGAGTGTGGTTGGCACTGCACTCATCCACAAAAGTGGGGAGTATTCTATTACTCTCCTGACTGGGGAATTGTGGATGGCCTGTAAGCTTTGGGGAGCTGTAAAAGTGCTGAGCGTTTTTATTTCTAATTAAAGTTGGCCAAGTCTGCAGGGAGTGCACTTGCACATAATGAAGGCCATGGCCCTTGCTTCAAGCATTCTGATCAGCCTAGTTGCTCCCAGTTATGGGTGCTGTAGTTACACTGTTTGCATTGTGTTTTAATATTTGCTGCCATTGCCTTCTGCCATTTGTGTGGACAGCCATTTGACCCATTATTGCTGGCTCCTGCAGCAATTACTATCACCAGGTCTGTACCCAAGAACTTTGGGCCACTCTCCCTCCCTGGTTTTACCTTTTGTCAGACACAGTCATCTTACAGGTTAAGACTATCTTCCATTTCCATTCAACATCTTCAATCAGTATTGCTTTAAGTAGTCAGTAATAGTAACCTATGGAGGTTTGTGAAAGTCAGGGTGGGTGATCAGATGCTGTGATGGATGCTGGGAACCTCAGTTGTAGCGATTAGAAACTGCACACCAATATGCAGAAGGGATTACTCTTGTGAAGAGCAGCAACTCAGTTCAAGGCAGGGAGGATGATAAAGCATTGAAGGGAAAGGGATAATGTGGGAGGAGGGGTCATCGATAGTCAGCGATACCCTGGTTTCATGGGGGCGGGGGAGGGGTGTGGTGTAAAATTATGTCCCAATACATGTGTGAATCATAATGTAACACATGTATTGGGCCAAGCAGTGGAATGTGGTGAAACGGTTAAAAATTATGTCCCAATACATGTGTGAATCTAACCGGAATGGAGGTGTTGCTTAGTCCCGTGTGAATCTTATTACACACCTCCCCGTGTGAATCTTCTTATCTGTATGTAACCAGAATGGAATGTGTTTTTTAGCCTTGCTCTGCTGTTCACATGAATGTTTATATCTGGAAAAGAGTATATCAGCTGGAAAAGTCTCCAGTTCGGTGAGTCTGCTCCGGGGTTACGTTTAACCGCCGAGCGTGGGTTGTTGGCAACCGCTCTACGAGAACTGACGGCTCCCAGTTCCGGTAACATGTAGAGTGAGTATAAGCCAGACCCGTTGGTTGTGGCGACGCTGCGGGGAATAAAATGCCCATATTCTAGCAGACTCGCCTCTTGGTCGTTTGTTCTGTGTCAGACTACTCTCCTACGAACCTGACCTTGAGAATTTTTTAAAACAAGGGGGAACAGTGCGGGACTATATCTGGCATGTTGGTTTGATACATCTTGGATTGATGGGGTAAAGTGGGGAGATTAACAGTAAGATAGATGGGTTGGGTGGGGGTTCACAGCCCGTTGAGGGTGACAACCGGGTGACCAGAAGGCAATGTGAAGTTACATTTGGGGGTACACCAAGAGTACGTGGCTGAGCCTGAGACACACTATGTGAAGTATGATGACTGTTTCTTTCCATCATGATGCAAACAACAAGAGAGCAATGTGGTTGGACATGCCTGTTATCACATCTAAAGAGTGCCATTCTGTGGGGGAGGGGCTTCACTTTCTATGGGCAAAAGATCTTGAAAAGGCGACAACAGTTCCCACGTTCCCACACTGAACTGGTGAAAATCACCCACGAGCACTGTATGCTGTATGTGAATCTGAAGCATTAATCTTTGTGTGTGGATGAGACATCCTCGCTCCAAACACTCTTGACCACATTGTGCAACATCAGAATTAATGCCAGTAGTGACTGTGAAGCACAAGCAATATATTGTGGTCTAGAAAGATCAAAATAGCAATCACCTTCCATGTTCCCAAAGTCCGCATGTGGTGCAGGAGCTACTCACCACACCTTGGACCATAAACCTCATCTAGTGCCAGAGAGACTAGAACTTCTATAAGTAGTATGTTCACCATCCCCTCTGAAATATCACAGACTATACAGCCTCTCAAGCCTGCCCATTATTCAATAAGATCAGACCTGTATTTGTACATGAGCTGCGCTTTCCCAATCAATCCAAATGATCCTTACCCCTTGCCCAAAAATATGCTCATTTAATTTTGAACTTGCTCATTGACTGTGTATCCACGGCCTTCTTGTATTCCTTTTTTTTCCACATCCCATTCCCCTCATCCTGATTCCTGCATCCCTATTTCTAACATTTCCCCCCCTTCGCTTCCCTATTTCCCCCCTTTCACTGACCCACCCAATTGGCTCCCTGTCCACTGACCTTTCCCAACCACTGCTGCAAGTCACAGTTCCCCTCTTCAAGTATAGAGTAAAAGAGCTGTACAGCATGGAAACACCCTTCAGTCCAACTCATCCATGTGGACCAGATAGCCTAAATTTAATCTTGTCCTTGACCTACTGTTGGGAAATAAGGCAGGACAAGTGACTGAGGTGTCAGTGGGGGAGCACTTTGGGGCCAGCGACCATAATTCTATTAGATTTAAAATAATGATGAAAAAGGATAAACCAGATCTAAAAGTTGAAGTTCTAAATTGGAGAAAGGCCAATTTTGACGGTATTAGGCAAGAGCTTTCGACAGCTGATTCGAGGCAGATGTTCGCAGGTAAAGGGATGGCTGGAAAATGGGAAGCCTTCAGAAAAGGGATAACAAGAATCCAGAGAAAGTATATTCCTGTTGGGTGAAAGGAAAGGCTGGTAGGCATAAGGAATGCTGGATGACTAAAGAAATTGAGGGTTTGCTTAAGAAAAAGAAGGAAGCATATGTAAGGTATAGACAGGATAGAGTGAATCCTTAGAAGACTATAAGGGAAGTAGGAGTATACTTAAGAGGGAAATCAGAAGGGCAAAAAGGTGACATGAGATAGCTTTGGCAAATAGAATTAAGGAGAATCCAAAGAGTTTTTACAAAAACGTAAAGGACAAAAGGGTAACTAGGGAGAGAATAGGGCCCCTCAAAGATCAGCGAGGCGGCCTTTTGTGTGGAGCTACTGAAAATGGCCGAGATACTAAATGAGTATTTTGCATCAGTATTTACTATGGAAAAGGATATGGAAGATATAGACAGTAGGGAAATAGATGGTGACATCTTGCAAAATGTCCATATTACAGAGGAGGAAGTGCTGGATGTCTTGAAACGGATAAAGGTGGATAAATCCCCAGGACCTGATCAGGTGTACCCTAGAACTCGTGGGAAGCTGGAGAAGTGATTGCTGGGCCTTTTGCTGAGATATTTGTATCATCGATACTCACAGGTGAGGTTCCGGAAGACTGGAGGTTGGCTAATGTGGTGCTACTGTTTAAGAAAGGTGGTAAGGACATGCCAGGGAACTATCGACCAGTGAGCCTGACGTTGGTGGTGGCAAGTTGTTGGAGGGAATCCTGAGGGACAGGATGTACATGGATTTGGAAAGGCAAGGACTGATTAGCGATAGTCAACATGGCTTTGTGTGTGGGAAGTCATGTCTCACAAACTATATTGAGTTTATTGAGGAAGTAACAAAGAAGATTGGTGAGGGCAGAGCAGTAGATGTGATCTATGTGGACTTCAGTAACGCGTTCGACAAGGTTCCCCATGGGAGACTGATTAGCAAGATTAGGTCTCACAGAATACAGGGAGAAATAGCCATTTGGATACAGATCTGGCTCAAAGGTAGAAGACAGGGCGGTGGTGGAGGGTTGTTTTTCAGACTGGAGGCCTGTGACCAGTGGAGTGCCACAAGGATCGGTGCTGGGTCCTCTACCTTTTGTCATTTACACGTGGGTGGCACAGTGGTTAGCACTGCTGCCTCACAACGCCAGAGATCCGGGTTCAATTTCTGCCTCAGGCGACTGACTGTGTGGAGTTTGCACGTTCTCCCCATGACTGCGTGGGTTTTCTCTGGGTGCTCCGGTTTCCTCCCACAGTCCAAAGATGTGCAGGTCAGGTGAATTGGCCATGCTAAATTGCCCATAGTGTTAGGTAAGGGGTAAATGTAGGGGTATGGGTGGGTTGCGGTTCAGTGAGGACTTGTTGGGCCGAAGGGCCTGTTTCCACACTGTAATGTAATGTAATCTAATCTAATCTAATCTAAATGATTTGGATGCGAGCATAAGAGGTACAGTTTGCAGATGACACCAACATTGAAGGTGTAGTGGACAGCAAAGAGGGTTACCTCAGATTACAACAGGATCTCGACCAGATGGGTCAATGGGCTGAGAAGTGGCAGATGGAGTTTAATTCAGATAAATGCGAGGTGCTGCCTTTTTGGAAAGCAAATCTTAGCAGGACTTATACACTTAATGGTAAGGTCCTAGGGTGTGTTGCTGAACAACGAGGCCTTGGAGTGCAGGTTCATAGCTCCTTGAAAGTGGACTCGCAGGTAGATAGGATAGTGAAGAAGGCATTTGGTATGCAATCCTTTATTGGTCAGAGTATTGAGTACAGGGGTTGGAAGGTCATGTTGCGGCTGTACAGACATTGGTTAGGCCACTGTTGGAATATTGCATGCAGTTCTGATCTCCTTCCTATCAGAAAGATGTTGTGAAACTTGAAGGGGTTCAGAAAAGATTTACAAGCATGTTGCCAGGGTTGGAGGATTTGAGCTATAGGGAGAGACTGAACAGGCTGGGGCTGTTTTTCCTGGAGCATCAGAGGCTGAGAGGTGACCTTAACAATGTTTGCAAAATTATGAGGGTCGTGGATCGGGTAAATAGGCAAAGTCTTTTCCCTGGGGTCAGCGAGTCCAGAACGAGAGGGCATAGGTTTAGGGTGAGAGAGGAAAGATATAAAAGAGACCTAAGGGGCCACTTTTTCACATAGAGGGTGGTACGTATATGGAATGAGGAGGTGGTGGAGGCTGGTACAGTTGAAGCATTTAAAAGGCATGTGGGTTGGTATATGAATAGGAATGATTTGGAGGGATATGGGCCGGGTGCTGACAGGTGGGACTTGATTAGGTTGGGATATCTGGTCGGTATGGACGGGTTGGACTGAAGGGTCTGTTTCCATGCTGTACATCTCTATGACTCTATAACTCCTGTTTGCCAGCATTGGGTCCTTATCCTTCCAACCCTTTCTATTCATGCATTCATCCAGATGCCTTTTAAATGTTGTAATGTACTAACTTCCAGCACTTCCTCTGGCAACTCATTCCATACACACTGCATGAAAAAGTTTCCCTTTAAGTCCCTTTTAAATCTTTCCCCTCTCATCTTAAACTTAAGCCCTCTAGTTTTGAACTCCATTACCCTGGGGAACAGACCTTGGCTATTCACCCCATCGATGCCCCTCATGATTTCAAACTTCTCTAAAGTCACCCCTCCGTCTTCGATGCTCCAGGGAAAATAACCCCAGCCTATTCAGCCTCTCCCTATAGCTTAAACCGTCCAACTTCGGCAACATCCTTGTAAATCTTTTCTGAACCATTTCGGGTTCCACAACATCCTTCCTGTAGCAGGGAGATCAGAACTGTATGCAGTATTTCAAAAGTGGCCTAACCAATATCCTGTACAGCTGCAACATAGAGTCATAGAGATGTACAGCATAGAAACAGACCCTTTGGTCCAACCCGTCCATGCCAACTAGATACCCCAACCCAATCTAGTCCCACCTGCCAGCACCCAGCCCATATCCCTCCAAACCATTCCTATTCATATACCCATCCAAATGCCTCTTAAATGTTGCAATTGTACCAGCCTCCACCACTTCCTCTGGCAGCTCATTCCATACACGCTCCACCCTCTGCGTGAAAAAGTTGCCCCATAGGTCGCTTTTATATCTTTCCAAGATGGAGGACAGGAAAAATTTCTGGCTGCAACAGCTGCTCCTTTTTTTTTTGAGGTATTTTAGGTGCTGGAGGTGATTTCCTCAAATTCCAGGAGCAGCAATTACTGTTTTATATGCGGTTGCATTGTTTTTTGTTTTGGAACATGACCTTCCAATTTCTATCTTGACGCACTGACCAATAAAAGCATACCAAATGCTGCCTTCACTATCCTGTCTACCTGTGACTCCACCTTCAAGGAACTATGAACCTGCACTCCAAGGTCTTTTTGTTTAGCAGCACTACTCAGGACCTTAGCATTATGTGTATAGGTCCTGCCTTGATTTGCCTTTCCAAGATAATTCTTGCTTCAATATTTCACTCTTCCCCAACTCCCAAGGCTGTCACTGATTCTTACCAACTGGTTTAATTTCATGATAATGGCATGAGCTTATAAATCTATATTGAAGATTTCCTGTTTTGACAAGTTTTAATTTATGAATGTATGACCTAATTCCATAATCTTTCACTCTCAGTTGGAAATAGTGTTTGCAGGGAGTGTGGGTTGAAAGTTTGGAATTAGTGTTGCCACCCTATCTTTGACATATGTTCCTTGTGAACGTTATTTCCCATTTGTAGCATGGAATCAACTTTAACAATTTTAGTGCTTTATCTATATGAGGGTTGAAAAATGGTCTGGAACTCATTTTAACTTGACTTGGCTTAAAGCACCAAAAAAGGACCGAGCAGCCAAAGTACAAAATTAATTTTCTGTAAAATTTACTAAATGTCAGAAACCTCAGTGATAAATCCACCATTTTGTCCTTTACTCAGTAATTATTAAGGTGCACTCACTTAAATCAACAGGAAATTAGATTATCTCTGAAAAGGATGCATGATCATTGTTATACTTCACTTAAGCAATCCTTTATGCTCAAAAACTAAAGGGGAAATTCTGCTTCACTGTCATAAAACTACAAGAATGAATAGACTTTCTGTTTGGAAAATAAGAAAGCTCTGATCATCTGTCATGTTTTTGTTTCCTTGCATCCTAATTTAGAACTGAGAACCACTCCCTTATTTTGCTGCTAACTCCTTCCCCAACTTCTACTCTGCCATCCTTTACCATCCATCACAAAGTCAACAATGGCCTGGGTTCCATGACAAGTTTGGGCCTGGGTTGGGTGCATTTCCAATAGCAGCCACTGTCTTCCTGGTGGCTCGAGCAACCAATAACAGCTACCGAGCTCTGATTCCCAATGGCTGTTGGTGGTATTGGGCCTTCTGAACCAGGTCTTTGATGCTGAGGAATTCCTGTTGCTGCACAGTTAAGGACCTGATTGGGTAGAGAAGGTAAGGTGAGGGCCTCACCATCATTCCAGCTAGCAGCAACACTCCTGTTGCTTATGTTTAATTCTGCCAAATGTTTCTTGCTTGTCACAATATTCAAAAATGAACAAAGGGTACTTCCAACACAGAATTATGTTGTACTCTCAGACAAATTGGTATTAGGAAGATTTATTTATTTTTAAAGCTACATTTGATTTGGAACTGTGAACAATGGCAAATGTATTTAGCTTCATTTTCACATACATTATCACCAGAATGCTCTAGTCACACTGATAATCAGCAACTGTTAATCTGAAATAAAAACAAATATTGCTGAAGAAACTCAGCAGGTCTGGCAGCATTTGTAAAGAGAAAGCAGAGATAACATTTTGAGTGTAGTAACCCTTCTGAAGAATTTAATCTGAACTACATGAAGTAACTCCATTTGCCTGAGGCGGTATGATTCTTTGAGGAATCATAGATTTTTCTTGTGTATTGTTTATTAGTGATACTATACCTTTGAAGATCACATTTAACTTCTGTTGTGGGCTGTTAGCAGACTTTAAGACCATGTGGCCTGTGTAGTATCAGGGGCCCTCAGAGAAGACAAAGTTCAGTCTAAAAGTTTATAAATACAGCTTATCAGAAATATTTCATTAACACCCTTAATATGAATGATTATTTACCCTTAATAATATACTACTTGTATGGTTTAAAATTTGAAATAGGTTTGAAATCAGAAACATGCCAAACTGTTGTTTATTCCTAGTTCTACTTAGTTTCAAACATGATATTTTGAAGATTTTTTTAAAAAAATTTAAAACAACCACATAGTAATGAGAACAAATAAAAAGTAATCATTTGGTCCATCTCACATTTTAATCTGAACCACATAAAGGAGCTCCATTTGCCTGATGTGATATAATTCTTTGAGGAATCATAGATTTTTCTTGTATGTTGGTTGCTGATGATACTGTACCTGTAAAGATCAGATTAAGTTTGCCTTGTGGACTATTATCAGACTTTAAGACCATGGAGCTTGTGTAGTGTTTTGGATAAAGAAGGTTTTTTCACTAATGCCATTCTGCTTTCAAAGGTGACTCTCCAAAAACAAATCTCTCACAATAATATCTCATTTTTAACATCTTACTTATTACCATAAGTGTAATCTCCCATGCCAGAATATTGATTGACTCCTCTGACCAATTGAAGCAATTTTTTAAAATAAGCTGAACTTTGAATGCAAGGCAAATAAATTGAGCATAACAAACTGGGCTGATGAATTAACGCATAAACTTAGAACCAGTGGGTAGTATTCAAGGGAGTTATCATTATAATACAAAACCAGTATATTCCCTTGAAAGCCAGCATTTCATTTGTGCCATTAAGAAACCGTAGCCAATAATTAAAGTAAGACACATTCTTAATCTAAATTTTAAAATCTTGCAGAAATGCAAGGAGAAGTGGAAATCCAGAAAACTGTTTTAAAAAGGCAACAAAGAGACTTATAGTAAATAATTTAAAAAGCTATAAAAAGGACGTGGAAAAGAATGTACATTCAATATCAAAACTAAGAGCAATAGTTCTTTCTAGAAAAGTTGTGAGAGAGGCAAAGATAAATGTGGGCTCACGAAAGATGATGTATGCCAAGCCTACAAAAGAAAGAAAAGTGGCAAGCCTTTTTTTAGACTGGAGGAAGGGGACATCATAATATTGGTACACAGGGAATAATAATAGATTCAAGGGTGGAACATATTGAACTTAATAGAAGGAAAGAAAAAGTAATAGAGAAACCAAGGCATAAATATGTAAATCTCTTGCTGATTTTTCAACCTGGTATTAAAAGGATTTGATGACTTAGATGTATTGTGTTAATCATTACTTTCATAGTCAGTCGAGATCCTGGAATGGAAGATGTAGTTCACTATGTGAATGTCTGATGACATTGCCTTTGGATCTGAGGAAGACAGATCAGAACATTTGTTTAATAACAAAATTAGGAACAATAAAAGAACAAACCATTTTGATGTACGTATGAATAAATCACAAAAACCTACTGTACTTCGGCAAAAATAGTCAAAACATTAATTGAATGTTGGCCTTTGTCAAGGGAATGAATCTCAAAAGTGAGTTTAGATGTTATAATCCTCGCTGATGTTAATACTGAATAAAATCAATCCCAAACTGAATGGCTTGATGTTTTGGCTTTAATGAAGTGGTCTCTTTGAGACAGAAGTGTGCAATATTGTAGATTTTGTTTTAATAGTAAAAGAGAAGTTTATTAAGCAAAATATATTGTGATAAAATAGAACAAACCAATCTATTTACATATAACATAAATTAAAAGGATTTTAAAGACACTAAAACAGTGTAATCTCATTAATCCCAAAACACCTTTACAAGTTTCAAAAAAACCCATACATTACCGAACAGCAACCCTTGTACAGTACTCTGGTCAGAATCCCTTTCTCGAACACCTTGATAGATTGAAGGTAACTGAGATTTTAACTCCCAGACTGGAAACGCTGATAGCTTCTTCCTATAAATACCATGCATTTGAGATCAAACTTAGTTAGCTTCAAGTAACCTTTTCAAGGTTTTATCCCAACACTTCGAGATAGGAACTATCGTTAACTACATATCCTAAAGTAACTTTTGTTTTTCTATATTCTCCCCTTCTCAAGAGCACTGCTGTATTCATGACTTTAGAGAATTGCTCAAAAGAAAGTAAAACTGAAGAGTTTAGAAGAATCAGAAGTAACTTATACAATTGAAGCATATACAATCCTGAGTGGTCCTGACTGGATCAATGTCAAAAGGGTCATAACATTTGTTGGAGATTGCAGAACTAGAGGTTATAATTTGAAAATAAGGGGGACCCATTTAAGACAGATGTTTTCTTCTCTCTTACAAGCTGTGACTCTTTGGAATTCCCTTCAAAATACAGTGGATCCAGAATTTTTAAATAGTTTTAAGGTAAAGGTAGATAGATTCTTAATTACCATGGGCGGTTATGCAGGAATGTGGAGGTGAGGTTGAAATCAAATCAACTGTGAGCTTATGGAATGAGCCAAGTAACCTGTTCCTTGTTTGTATGAAACAAAAATCTCTGCCTTCTACTATGGATGTTTTCCTTAAGCTTAAAAACTCTCCCAGTATGGAAACCTCTCACAAAAACCTTGAGATATAATTGACTTCCTCACTAGTCAGAAAATCCTGCAGTAGACATGAACTTATTAGGCTGCCAAATTAGCCCCCTGAAACTGTTTTAAAAGAAATCGCCATGACAACAGAAATACTTGCAAGTTAATCATTAACTTCAGACACTCATAAAACCCATATGTTAGTAACTCAAATTCAAACTCCAAGTGTAAAATAAATTATATTAAAAAAGGATAAATCAGACATTTTATATCACAATATTATACCCTTTTCTTTTCAGTGTGAAAAAAAATCATGTAAAGCAGACACTTAATAAGTGCTGTCGCAGTTGTATAGAGAACTCATTCTGATTCCAGTTTTGAACCCCAGAAAAATAAATTCAGGAAAGATGAATTGGCTTTAGAAATCGCACAGGACAGATTTGGCAGGATGATAGCAGGGCTTAACCAATTCAATTATGGAGAAGGTTGCATAAACTTGGTTTGTAACCCACTGAGATTAGAAAATTGAGGAATCATTTAAACAAAATGTTTGCAATAATCGTAATTCCATAGATCTAGATAAAAAGAAGCGTTTGGAATATTAAAGTTTGGTAAATAGAATTAAGATACAGAGCAGGCATTAGTGTAGGCAATCCTCGATTTAAGAATAGTGTTAACTCAGAATTTCTGCTTTGGGCCTTCTGATCAAGCTCTTAAATCTTTAGTGTGGGATGTTGCACTAAATAAGTGGAGGATTTACTTAATTTTCTTTCCTTCTCTGCCTTCACCTTGCCTCAAAGTACGATGCCACTTGATAGACATGCTGCTACTCTGAATGGTTGACAGCATGCTCTGTCCAGCCATGCAGGGTGGGTGAGATCAGCCAGAATCTAATTAAATGTCAGAACAGACTCGAGGGATTGAATTTTCTGCTCCTACTACTATCAGTGAATCACATGATGTTTATTTGGTATCTATAATTGCACCAAATGCATGAGATGTACAGCATGGAAACAGACTCTTCGGTCCAACTCAGCCATGTCGACCAGATATCCTAATCTAATCTAGTCCCATTTATCAGCATTTGGCCCATATCCCTCCAAACCCTTCCTATTTGTTTACCCATCCAGATGCCTTTTAAATGTTGTAATTGTACCAGCTGCCACCACTTCCTCAGGCAGCTCATTCCACACATCCATCACCTCTGCGTGAAAAAGTCACCCCTTAGGTCCCTATTATATCTTTCCCCTCTCACTCTAAACATATGCCCTCTAGTTCTGGACCTTGATTATTTATCCTATTCATGCCCCTCATGATTTTATAAATCTCTCTAAGGTCACCCCTCTGCCTCTGACGGTCCAGGGATAACAGCCCCAGCATATTTAGCCTCTCGTTACAGCTCAAATCCTCCAACCCTGGCAATACCCTTGTAAATCTTTTCTGAACCCTTTCAAATTTTGCAACATCCTTCCAATGGAAAGGAGACCAGAATTGCACACACTATTCCAACAGTGGCCTAGCCCATGACAGACAAACATCACCTCCCAACTCCTATACTCAATGGTCTGACCAATAAAGCAAAGCATACCAAATGCCTTCTTCACAATCGTATCTACCTGCAATTCCACTTTCAAGGAACTATGAACCTGCACTCCAAGGTCTCTTGTTCAGCAACACTCCCCACAACCCTACCATTAAGTGTATAAGTCCTGCTCTGATTTGCTTTTCCAAAATGCAACACTTCACATTTATCTAAGTTAAACTCCATCTGCCACTCCTCAGCCCATTGGCCCATCTGATCAAGATCCTGTTGTACTCTGAGGTAACCTTCATCACTATCCACTACACCTCCAATTTTGGTGTCATCTGCAAACTCAATAACTATACCTCCTATGTTCACATCCAAATCATTTATAAAAATTACAAAAAGCAGTGGACGGGCACCGATCCTTCTGGCACACCCCTGGTCACAGGTCTCCAGTCTGAAAAGCAACCCTCAACACCACCCTCTGTCTTCTACCTTTGAGCTAGTTCTGTATCCAAATGGCTAGTTCTCCCTGTATTCCATGAGATCTAACCTTGCTAACCAGTTTCCCATGAGGAACTTTGTTGAACGCTTTATTGAAGTCAACATAGATCACATCCACTGGTCTGTACTCATCAATCCTCTTTCTTACTTCTTCAAAAACTCTGATTTTTGAAGACTTCTCATTTTTCAGCTGTCCCTTTACCTACGAACATCTTATCTCACTCCTTCCTCAAATGCTTTAACCAAGTCTTTTGTCATCTTTACTGAAGACACTTTCATTGAATCAATATTGATTTTACTGATTATTGCTTCTATGAAGCTTTAATGTATTTTCTATATTGAAGACATTTTATAAAAACATTGTTTAAATGTTACTATATTGCAAGTCTCCCAGTTTTATTTGCTTTTTCTTTATAATTACAATATCACTTGTAAGTGAAATTTATACAATTTTAGATTGGAACAATTAGCCCTGAAACTAACTTGGTGGAATTTCTAACCTTCTGAAATTGATCTTAGCAGGACAATATAATTGCAGTAATCAAACAAGAACAATGCTGAAGCTGCCACTTATAGAATCATGCAGCATGGAAACAGACCCTTCGGTCTAACCCGTCCATGCCGACCAGATATCCCAACCCAATCTAGTCCCACCTGTCAGCACCAGGCCCATATCCCTCCAAGCCCTTCCTATTCATATATCCATCCAAATGCCTCTTAAAAGTTGCAATTGTACCAGTCTCCTCCACATCCTCTGGCAGCTCATTCCATACACGTACCACCCTCTGCATGAAAAAGTTGTCCCTTAGGTCTCTTTTATATCTTTCCCCTCTCACCCTAAACCTATGCCCTCTCGTTCTGGACTCTCCGACCCCAGGGAAAAGACTTTGCCTATTTACCCTATCCATGCCCCTCATAATTTTGTAAACCTCTATAAGGTCACCCCTCAGTCTCCGACGCTCCAGGGAAAGCAGCCCCAGCCTGTTCAGCCTCTCCCTATAAGCTCAGATCCTCCAACCCTGGCAACATCCTTGTAAATCTTTTCTGAACACTTTCATGTTTCACAACATCTTTCCGATAGGAAGGATACCAGAATGCACGCAATATTCCAACAGTGGCCTAACTAATGTCCTGTACAGCCTCAACATGACCTCCCAACTCCTGTACTCAATACGCTGACCAATAAAAGAAAGCATACCAACTGGTAAGATTTGCTTTCCCAAAATGCAGCACCTCGTATTTATCTGAATTAAACTTCATCTGCCACTTCTCAGCCCATTGACCCATCCTGTCCAGATCCTATTGTAATCTGAGGTAACCCTCTTCGCTGTCCACTACACCACCAATTTTGGTGTCATCTGCAAACTTACTAACTGTACCTGTTATGCTCGCATCCAAATCATTTATGTAAATAACAAAAAATAGGGGGCCCAGCACCGATCCTTGTGGCACTCCACTGATCATAGGCCTCCAATCTGAAAAACAACCCTCCACCACCCTACTCTGTCTTCTAACCTTGAGCCAGTTCTGTATCCAAATGGCTTCTTGTCAGATGTGGGAGTTTAAAGAGAGTTTAAGGGTTGCTGCGGATTATATCTGCCATAAATGCTATTGAATACGAATCTTATCAGATCGAGTGGATCGGTTGGAGAGACCGTTACAAGCGATGACGAATTTGCAACAGCAACAGTGTGTGATTGATGGCAGTTATAGGAAGGGGGGAAAGTCTCAGATACAGTCACATAGATGGGTTAACTCCAGAAGGGTAAGAGAGGTAGGTAGGTAGTGCAGGAGTCTTTTATGGATATACCCATTTCAAACATGTATACTGTTTTGGAAAATGTAGGGGGTGATGGATTCTCCGGGGAACGTAGCACGAACGGCCAAGTTTCTGGTATTGAGATTGGCTCTACTGCAACGAGGGGTACATCGGCTTCCAAAAGATCAATTATGTTAGTGGATTCTGCAGTCCGAGGTACATACAGACGTATCTGTGGCCAGCAGAGAAAAAGCAGAATGGTGTGTTGTTTCCCTGGTGCCAGGATCAAGGATGTCTCTGAGAGGGTGCAGAATGTTCTCACGGGGGAGAGGGGCCAGCAAGAGGTCATTGTCCACATTGCAACCAACGATATAGGAAGGGAGAGATTCTGAAGGGAGATTACAGAGAGTTCGGCAGAAATTTAAAAAGGAGGTCCTCAAGGGTAGTAATATCTGGATTAGTCCCAGTGCTACAAGCTAGTGAGGGCAGGAATAAGAGGATAGAGCAGATGAATGCATGGCTGAGGAGCTGGTGTATGGGAGAAGGATTCACATTTTTGGATCATTGGGGTAGAAGAGACCTGTTCAAGAAGGACGGATTGCACCTAAATTGGAAGGGGACTAATACACTGGCAGGGAAATTTACTAGAACTGCTTGGGAGGATTTAAACTAGTTAAGGTGGGGGGGGGCGAGCGGGGCGAGCGGTTGGGACCCAGGGAGACAGTGAGGAAAGAGATCAGTCTGAGACTGGTACAGTTGAGAACAGAAGTGAGTCAAACAGTCAGGGCAGGCAGGGACAAGGTAGGATTAATAAATTAAACTGTATTTATTTCAATGCAAGGGGCCTAACGAGGAAGGCAGATGAACTCAGGGCATGGTTAGGAACATGGGATTGGGATATCATAGCAATAACAGAAACATGGCTCAGGGATGCGCAGGACTGGCAGCCTAATGTTCCAGGATACAAATGCTATAGGAAGGATAGAAAGGGAGGCAAGAGAGGAGGGAGATTGGCATTTTTGGATAAGAGATAGCATTACAGCTGTGCTGAGGGAAGGTATTCCCGGAAATACATCCAGGGAAGTTATTTGGGTGGAACCGAGAAATAAGAAAGGGATGATCACCTTATTGGGATTGTATTATAAACCCCCTAATCGTCAGAGGGAAATTGAGAAACAAACTTGTAAGGAGATCTCAGCTATCTGTAAAAATAATAGCGTAGTTATGGTCAGGGATTTTAACTTTCCAAACATAGACTGGGACTGCCATAGTGTTAAAGAGTTTAGATGGAGAGGAATTTCTTAAGTGCGTACAAGACAATTTTCTGATTCAGTATGTGGAAGTACCTACTAGAGAAGGTGCAAAACTTGACCTATTCTCGGGAAATAAGGCAGGGCAGGTGACTGAGGTGTCAGTGGGGGAGCACTTTGGGGCCAGCGACCATAATTCTATTCGTTTTAAAATAGTGATGGAAAAGGATAGACCAGATCTAAAAGTTTAAATTCTAAATTGGAGAAAGGCCAATTTTGATGGTATTAGGCAAGAACTTTCGAATGCTGATTGGGGGCAGATGTTTGCAGGTAAAGGGACGGCTGGAAAATGGGAAGCCTTCAGAAATGAGATAACAAGAACCCAGAGAAAGTATATTCCTGTTAGGGTGAAAGGAAAGGCTGGTAGGTATAGGGAATGCTGGATGACTAAAGAAATTGAGGGTTTGCTTAAGAAAAAGAAGAAAGCATATGTAAGGTATAGACAGGATAGATCGAGTGAATTCTTAGAAGTGTATAAAGGAAGTAGGAGTACTTAAGAGAGAAATCAGGAGGGCAAAAAGGGGACATGAGATAGTTTTGGCAAAGAGAATTAAGGAGAATCCAAAGAGATTTTACAAAAACGTAAAGGACAAAAGGGTAACTCGGGAGAGAATAGGGCCCCTCAAAGATCAGCAAGGCAGCCTTTGTGTGGAGCCACAGAAAATGGGGGAGATACTAAATGAATATTTTGCATCAGTATTTACTGTGGAAAAGGATATGGAAGATATAGACTGTAGGGAAATAGATGGTGACATCTTGCAAAATGTTCTGATTTACAGAGGAGGAAGTGCTGGATGTCTTGAAACGGTTAAAGGTGGATAAATCCCCAGGACCTGATCAGGTGTATCCGCGAACTCTGTGGGAAGCTAGAGAAGTGATTGCTGGGCCTCTTGCTGAGATATTTGTATCATCGATAGTCACAGTGAAGTGCCGGAAGACTGGAGGTTGGCAAACATGGTGCCACTGTTTAAGAAGGGCGGTAAAGACAAGCCAGGGAACTATAGACCAGTGAACCTGACGGTGGTGGGCAAGTTGTTGGAGGGAATCCTGAGGGACAGATGCACATGTATTTGGAAAGGCAAGGACTGATTAGGGATAGTCAACATGGCTTTGTGCGTGGGAAATCATGTCTCACAAACTTGATTGAGTTTTTTGAAGAAGTAACAAAGAGGATTGATGAGAGCAGCGCAGTAGATGTGATCTATATGGACTTCAGTAAGGCTTTCGACACGGTTCCCCATGGGAGACTGATTAGCAAGGTTAGATCTCATGGAATACAGAGAGAACTAGCCATTTGGATACAAAACTGGCTCAAAGGTAGAAGACAGAGCAGGGTGGTGGTGGAGGGTTGTTTTTCAGACTGGAGGCCTCTGACCAGTGGAGTGCCACAAGGATCGGTGCTGGGTCCTCTACTTTTTGTCATTTACATAAATGATTTTGATGCGAGCATAAGAGGAACAGTTAGTAAGTTTGCAGATGACACCAGAATTGGAGATGTAGTGGACAACGAAGAGGGTTACCTCAGATTACAACAGGATCCAGACCAGATGGGCCAATGAGCTGAGAAGTGGCAGATGGAGTTGAATTCAAATAAATGCGAGGTGCTGCATTTTGGGAAAGCAAATCTTAGCAGGACTTGTACACTTAATGGTAAGGTCCTAGGGAGTGTTGCTGAACAAAGAGACCTCGGAGTGCACTTTCGTAGCTCCTTTAAAGTGGAGTCGCAGTTAGATAGGATAGTGAAGAAGGCATTTGGTATGCAATCCTTTATTGGTCAGAGTATTGAGTACAGGAATTGGGAGGCCATGTTGCGGCTGTACAGGACATTGGTTAGGCCACTGTTGGAATATTGCGTGCAATTCTGGTCTCCTTCCTATCGGAAAGATGTTGTGAAACTTGAAAGGGTTCAGAAAAGATTTACAAGGATGTTGCCAGGGTTGGAGGATTTGAGCTATAGGGAGAGGCTGAACAGGCCTGGGCTGTTTTCCCTGAGGTGTCGGAGGCTGAGGGGTGACCTTATAGAGGTTTACAAAATTATGAAAAGCATGGATAGGATAAGTAGACAAAGTCTTTCCCCTGGGGTCGGGGAGTTCAGAACTAGAGGGCATAGATTTAGGGTGAGAGGGGAAAGATATAAAAGAGACGTAAGGGGCAGTTTTTTCACGCTGGGGGTGGTACGTGTATGGAATGAGCTGCCAGAGGATGTGGTGGAGGCTGGTACAATTGCAGCATTTAAGAGGCATTTGGATGGGTATATGAATAGGAAGGGTTTGGAGGGATATGGGCCGGGTGCTGGCAGGTGGGACTAGATTGGGTTGGGATATCTGGTCGGCATGGATATGTTGGACCAAAGGGTCTGTTTCCATGCTGTACATCTCTATGACCCTATCAGTGTGTCTCCCTGAACCTCAATGAACATGCCACAGCATTATAAAGGCAATTGCTGGGGCAGTATTGAAGTGAAGAAATGTCCTGTAAATGAACCTTAGCAACTGACACACATTGGATGCTGATACCCTGATGAAGGGGTCCTGAGATATTGAGATCTTTTGGACCAAGCGGCAAATTGAATTTGCCAGGAACCGCTCTGTTTCCATATTGACGTTTCTTGACATCCAGCTGGTTTGGAACACTTGGTAAGATAGGAAGCTAAATATTAATGAGTCAAGTATGGTCGTTAGCAAGGCATTTAATAAATAATGATCCTTCTTAATTGGCAACATTACTGCTTCTGCCTATCAAAAACTTAAAAGATGGGGCAAGATGCTTCTAACAACGAAATCGGTCCTGCTCGTCCAATTCTGCTACAAATCTCACCATAGTCCTTCGTGCTCAGATCCCAATGAGATTCTGCCCCTAATTGGACTAAAACCTATTATACTAAACACAGAATGCTCAACCTTCCCTCCTTGAAATGGCTTTTAAAATTAAATAAGATGAATTTACATTTGAGTCAGGAATCCCATCTCATAAAAAAATAACAAAATTGTTTTACCTGCTAGAATTCTGGATAATTTGAACAAATGATACTTAATTAAGACACTTCTGGATACTGGAGGTTGGAGAGTGAGGGAATCTTATTGTGTTTGTAATAACCTAATTTTGCTTGTATTCAACATTTGACTGAAGTCAGGAACAAAAAAAAAAGTCAAATTGCTAGAGAAACTCAGGTCAAGCAGCTTCTGTGGAGAGAAAACAGAGTTAACATTATGATTTCAGTGACCCTTCTTCAGAACTAGAAACAGCTAGGAAAAAATGATATATATGCTGATATTTGGAAGGGCAGAGGAAAGTGTAAGCAGGCAGATGGAGATGGAGCCCAGAGAAAGACTGAAAAAAGGGCAGGCAGACAAAGGGATTGTTAATGGGAAGTCAGGGAAGAGAATTCGGAAATGTGATAACAGGGACTATGAGTAGTTGAAAATTGATTGGCTGTGCTTAAAGCAACCATTTAATGACAGGACCTTGGTTTGTGGGAGTAGATAATAGACATGGAAGGGGGTGTTCAAACACTGAAATTGTAAGTGGACCTTAGGGATTCCTTAAAAATTTCAAGGATTTGAATCCACAACTTTTCCAAAGACTGAACAGTTCTTTCTTGACCCATATTTTATTTACTTTCATTGAAAACCACCCATTAGCTTTTGAGATGTGTTGTTTACAAACAGATTAAAAAACAGGCAAAAAGTTTACTTCCACCCATTTTCAGTGGCAGAGGTTGCTATCAATCCATTGTGCATTATTCCAGTAATTCTAAAACCATTATAAGTTGTCTTGTAATGCATCTACCTCTTCCAAGGAAGAGAGACTTCCAGAATGTGTTGAAAATATTGTATGTTGTGCGAGAACTGTGATACTATTCCAATTTAAACATTTACAATCTTTAATTGAAGGATCAAATGCGTCATGAGTAGAATTCTTTTTCATGCCCTGAACAAGTGCATTTATGTTTTGGGTGCGGATACAGTCCTGATTGCATTTTAACATGACTTCCAGTTACTATACTGCTTGTTTGTGCATTCAGGAGGTATTGATATATAAATTTGAGGTGACATTGTGACCTGCAAGCAGTTATCTTCTTTTTCACTGATTGCTCGTTAGATGTAGGTTGTGCCCTTATGCAATAAGTACTGGAACAACATTCCACAGTTGAAATGAAAGGTTACGACTTTGAGGACAGCCCATGATTTCACTTCATGAGAATAATTTGCAGCAAAATTTGAAAAGCAATAGGTTGAATTTCCCTCGCATCCTGTAGTTGAGGTTGGGTGTTGATTGAGAAAATAGTGGGGAGCTGCATGCAGATGGCTCCCTCCTCCAAGGGACTTTCTCAAGTGTGGATTGGGAACTCAGTTGGCTGCGTATCTCTGTTAAGTGGTTCCCAATTACGGCAGTTAATACTTCACTTCGGGGCCATTTTATGATGGTTTCCTTGTTTTACTGATGTTAGAATTGCACATCGCCAAGTCCAAAGACTGCCATCTCACACTGGGATGCCATCAAAACTGGAGACTTCGTGTCCCAACAAGTGATAGGGTTACAAGGCTGCCATGTCTGTCACTACTTGTATAGAGAGGATTACCATGTCGCGTTGGATTGTTTTATTTTATTACCTTAATGCAAGTCACAAAGGGAACCTCCATGATGAGGCACCATCATTAAACTTAGCAGCATCAACTTCAATGGGAGCTTGATATTGCTGCAGGCCCTCTGATTTGGCCTCCATCCTTAATAGGACAGTAAGTACAGAGGCAGAAAATTGGGAGGCTACCTCATTTAAGCCTGCATTAGTTGATGAACTGATAAAATGGGCAAGCAAATTGTATGGAGAAAGTGAGGACTGCAGATGCTGGAGATCAGAGCTGAAAATGTGTTGCTGGAAAAGCGCAGCAGGTCAGGCAGCATCCAAGGATCAGGAGAATCGACGTTTCGGGCATGAGCCCTTCTTCAGGAATATCGACGTTTTGGGCATGAGCCCTTCTTCAGGTAAATTTGTATGTCAATCTCAGGGTCTGAACCCTCACCTGAAGTTAGTCTGAGTGTATTAATTGCAAACTTGATCTGATGAGTGCAAAGAAGATTGCTTCTTCCACTACAAAAGGATTTTCATTTGGTATACTCTTATATTTGAAGGATAAGGAGGAGGTTTTGAATGCAAATATCGCCAAATGTTACTACTTTGGCTATTGCTATCTGCCAGAACAAACTTTTCTGAATTTGGAAGAGAAAGGATGAATTCAAATGCAGTGTTCCATTAAAGATGTGAGAAGGGAACACTAAGTTACCGGAAGAAGACTTCCAGCCCGTTTGTAAAGTATGCACCAGTTCTTATATGTTTCCAGGTAATTATTGCATGAAATTTTGTTTTGAAGGCACTTCAAATTGGCACTGGAGATATATTTTATGTTTAGTCAGTCTACAATGCGTCGATACAAAAAGTAAGTCGCAAGACCCAGTTCAAAACAGCTATTAATTATATGAAATCTTTCATGAAACCCGATGGCAAAATTCCAAAAAATGCATGGGGTAATACATAGCTTCTACATAGCTCTTTGTGCTCTTCCAGGCATTTGTGCGCGTGTTTGAATCAGAAGAATTATTACTCCATGAATCTGCAGCTTGTTTATAATAATCATTACGACATTAATGCAAGTGACTGGCAAAACCCTTACTGCACTGATATTTAATATTTTGCTCAGACATTCTCCTGATTCTATATAATTTGATGTCATTTATGTTTGATTATGAAGAACATAACTGACATTGCCTGGAATTGCCAAAATCCCCCAGGTTTAGTGGTGTTCTATATCTTGCATTGAAAAATGGAATCCACCTGGAAAAGTTACAACAGAAAGCTGGGGAAGAAATACACCAGTTACTCAAGACATAAAGAGCAGAGGAATTTGTCCCAAATGGCCTTGTTGCCATTGCCTAAGAGATTCAGGAATATTTTATTCAATAAATGATATGGATGTGAGCATAAGAAGTACTGTTAGTAAGTTTGCAGATGACACCAAAATTGGAGGTGTAGTGGGCAGCAAAGAAGGTTACCTCAGATTACAACAGGATCTTGACTAGATGGGCCAATGGGCTGAGAGGTGACAGATGGAGTTGTGACTGTCTGTGTGGAGTTTGCACATTCTCCCTGTGTCTGCGTGGGTTTCCTCCAGGTGCTCCGGTTTCCTCCCACAGTCCAAAGATGTGCAGGTCAGGTGAATTGTCATGCTAAATTGCCCATAGTGTTAGGTACATTAGTCAGAGACAAATAAGTCTGGGTGGGTTGCTCTTCGGCGTGTCAGTGTGGACTGGTTGGGCCGAAGGGCCTGTTTCCACACTGTAGGGAATCTAACCTATCTAACCAAATGTGAGGTGCTGCATTTTGGGAAAGCAAATCTTAGCAGGACTTATACACTTAATGGTAAGGTCCTTGGGAGTGTTGCTGAACAAAGAGACCTTGGAATGCAGGTTCATAGCTCCTTGAAAGTGAAGGTCACAGGTAGATAGGATAGTGAAGGAGGCGTTTGGTATGCTTTCTTTTATTGGTCAGAGTATTGAGAACAGAAGTCAGGAGGTCATGTTGCAGCTGTACAGGGCATTGGTTAGGGCACTGTTGGAATATTGCATGCAATTCTGCTCTCCTGCCTATGGGAAAGATGCTGTGAAACTTGAAAGGATTCAGAAAAGATTTACAAGGATGTTGCCAGGGTTGGAGGATTTGAGCTATAGGGAGAGGCTGAACAGGCTGGGGCTCTTTTCCCTGGAGTGTCGAAGGTTGAGGGTGACCTTATAGAGGTCTACAAAATCATGAGGGGCATGGATAAGATAAATAGGCAAAGTCTTTTCCCTGGCGTGGGGGAGTCCAGAACTAGAGGGCATAGATTTAGGGGGAGGAGGGGAAAGATATGAAAGAGACCTAAGGAGCAACTTTTTCACACAGAGGGTGGTACGTGTATGGAATGAGCTGCCAGAGGAAGTGGTGGAGGCTGGTACAATTGCAATATTTAAAAGACATTTGGATGGGTATATGAATAGGAAGGGTTTGCAGGGAGATGGGCCGGGTGCTGGCAGGTGGGACTTGATTGGGATGGGATATCTGGTCGGCGTGGACAGGTTGGACCGAAGGGTATCTTCTGTGCTGTACATCTCTATGACTCTAAAGCCTTGCATGAACTAAATCACAAACCATTTCTCTCCAGTCCACACAAATACCTTGGCTTTACACTCTACTAAATGTAAAGCTTCATACAACATGCTTACCATCTTTTCCAAACATATTTTCGTTTTTTCTGATTCTAGTCACTTGATCCAACAAATTTGTAGTCCATACATCACATTTGCATTATCGAACATTTGCATGTTCTATATAGTCAAGATATCTCTCTAACCAGTACCTACTACAAAGGCACACTATTCTTTTCCAAGTTGTTGCAGATCCTACAAATATCTATTTTCATGCTTCTTTATAAAAGCTCTGAGATAGGAACCTGTGTGATGGCAGACATCCAAATATTGAAAACAAACAACTTTGTTTTAAGAGAACATTTGTCTTTTCCATTACAGCTCCCAGACATTGCTTGTTGCAGCTGCTTTTGCTGCTCGGACCTTCCTGTTTTCTAGTTCCTCTGAGGTCTTAGCAAAGGAGGTAAAAGTGATGTGACGTGTTGCGATGGGTAAAAATCTTAACTTTGTATTTCCAGCTGACCTTCCTGGAAGCATCCATGGCCTCTATGCTGATAATCCGTCAGTGAGCAGACCCCACTATAGTGATAGCATTACTGATGCTCTATAATATAGTTCACCACCTGACCTTTTCAGGCACTGAGACACTGCAGATGTACTTCAATTTACACTTGTCAGTGCTTGTGGGAGACATACAGAAGAATAAGTGGGAAATTCCTTGTCAGTACAAATCATCTACCCGCACATGAGCACCTGACTCTATCAGCCTCCATTGGGATATGAGATTGTATGTTTTGAGAGCTCTATTTTCACATTGGGTGAGTTTGTAGCTAGCTACTAAACACTCAGTGTAAGCTTCTCCTTTCTGTTGCATGTAGAAAAATAGAAACCAGGTTATAGAAGGTGACAATGCATATTTTTGTAAACATGGACACTATAAGGATTTAGTAACAAATTCACTAATAAAGGACTTGGTAAGAATGTTAAGGTTGTCCCTGAAAATTGAAAACTAGTCCTTAAGTGGACCCTTAAAAAAATTGTTGTGCTTTCCTGCAGACATTGTGGTCTTTACCATATAACCACCATCTGCAGGAGTCTGTTTAGCATAATCCTCAATGCTTGCATTAAAGCTCAATACTCAGAAAGTGTTGTTTTAAAATCCATACTATCGATGTCCATATTTCTCGTCTTACCAGCTGAGGGCAGGGTGGGAAGTCTGTCTCTGATAATAAGTAAGGCAAAAACAAATTCTGAATTAATTCCACTTGCGTGGCATTATGGAAGAGACATGGATAAAGATTGTCACTTCCCTCTTTTTGTCCTATTCCTCTTAGTGGCTTTTTGCTACGTTTCTTAAGATGTGCCCCCTGTTTTGTCTTATGTCCTCAAGAGGTATCTTTAAGGCCCCAATTGAAATTAGGCCACTCATTGCTTCGAGACATATTTACAATGCAGAAGTGTACATTCTCCAATTTTTACAAGCTTGGATGTTTGTCTCCTTAAGATACCTCAAGTCTTTAATCTTGTAGCAACCCAAGCTTCTTTGTATCTGAAGCCAGCTTCGAATCACAAGCATTTATTTCTGGTCTGGCTGGATCAGCACACTGCATATTGCATAGTTACTTGCATTACTCATGTCCACTCAGAAAATAAGTCAAATCTAAATTGAGCTGAGTTTTTCTGATCAGGAATTCAAAGAATGAAAATTTGAATAAAAATGAAAGGGTGTCCTCCTCAGTTTCCCCACCAAGTTCTTAATTCCCCCATTCCCCAAAAACCAACCCTATTGAGGTTGAGCTCCTGCAAGTTCCAGTAGCGGGTTACAGATCAAGATTTGTCAGAAATTTGAATGATTGTGTGACCATCCCACTTCCTGGAACCAACATCCCATGACTTCAGAAATTGTGACTCCCAATTTCTTTTCTTTCCAGATTATCCATCAGTAATTAATGACAGAAAATTATTTTTAATTATTGAACAAAATGAAGATTTATTGAAATGAAACATGGGTCATTCTGAGATTTTTGCAAGGTTTATCTTTAACATTTTTGCCTCATTATCTTGAAGAATAATTTTGAAAATATTCATCATGCAACTTTTTTTTGTGTAAAATTACATCGAAGTGCATACTGAACTATTTTTGTTCATATCTTTTAGTTGTTTGAAAATATATCCGCTGATTAGTAAGCAATATACACTTGATTACTTTGTTTCTGTTTCTCTGACTCTACTTGCCCGATACACTATAATGATAAATAGGTCAGAAAATATAGTGTTAGTGTTGAACTTAGCAGATGTTATTTGTTAGCTACTATTCTTAGTTACAAAGGAAAAAGATGTCCTCCATTCATGAACTGTGGTGAAATTGTAACTATGTTATAAGCTTTTAACATTGTCAGAGTTCATTTATGTATTTATATAAAAATATGTACAAGCATACACATTGTTCTCTCAAAGTTAACAGTTTACCGTTAGCAAAGGAGTTCTGTTGTAAACAGATGACAGGATCTTATTTTGAATTCATCTAATTCATACAGTAGTATTTCCATGCAAATGAGCTACACTGCAATTATATTTTTCAACTCCCTATACTCTTCCCTTTATGGCTATCAAATCATACAAGATGTCACAGCTAAGAGAGTCAAGTGGATAGGAAACTTGCTGCAAGGAAAGTGCTTGAAAGTATTCAAGATGAGCTGTATGCATTATCTGCTGATTTGCTTTTATCCTGTTTGAAAATATCAAGCCTATGCTTAGTACTTTTCTCTGTTCCATAAATAAAATTACTTAAATGCTGCTTAGGAAATCATTTGTGAACCCAGCATTCACCATCAGTGTATCGGACTTTCGTTCCTTTTGAAATCTGCATGAGACCATTAAATCCCCTATAGCAAAATGTGCTGTCAGTAAGAAAAGAAGAAAGAGGAAGTACAAATAACAACAGCTTCTTCTCCTGAAGTGCTAGTAGCTGGTTTTAGAGTATATTAATTTCAGGTGTTGATGTAGAACAGGCCATGTGCTGGTGTCAGGAGATTTCCAAACGAACTTCAGGGGTTTTTTATGGAGCCGGTGACATGAAACAGATAGTCAATACAAAATGAATGAACGAAAAAGGTATGGATGGGCACTCATTAGACACTATCAGTCTTTGGGTGAACAGTGATCTTTTAGAAACAGGAAGTAACTGATAATGGAGCCACCTGGCACTTAAACTTTCAACTACCTCACATATTAATAGATCCGTTAAAAATTCATTAAATAACTCCTTCTATGATGGGATTTACAAAGATCAGTATACCGAGTAGTTCAGTGGTTTCCAGGTAAAGTTACCAAACATACTTTGTCTGGAAACCACTAGTGTTTTTTTCCCCCACTATTACTCGTGCACGTTGTTTGTAATCAGTTAACCCTTTACAGAACCCTTTCACGACAGATAAAATTCCCCTTTCTGGCCTTATCTTCCAGAAACATGCTCCCACATAGTTGGCTTCTGATCTGTTGCTGAAGGCCACCGGAATCACTTACCACTTAAATTTCCCATCTGTGTATTTGATTCCATGCTCCCCAGCACAATAAGATCTTGAAAAGGATATTTTAGGCAAAGAGTAAACAGTTGCCGTATCTCTGGAGTGTCACATGTTGCCAATATGGCGGTGTTATGTCATCACCCCCAATATAGTCGTTTTACTTCTAAGTAGTCAATATTGTCATGATGAGTGATCATAACTCTAGATCAGCAATGCACAAATTTAACTCTTGATTATAATGTGTACCTTTTCTGAACAAAGTTTTAAAATGACTAAAAAAGTAAATTCTGCGTAATGTATTTCAGTGACTGTCGGAAAGGTCTATGGGTGGGTTAGTTCCAATCATTACGGCACAGTACAGGCCCTTTGGCCCTCGATGTAATCTGGGATACCCTGAAATCTTCACTTAAAAGGTATCAAGGAAGCTTTAAACAGAAAGATTTAGGAAAAAATGCACTGCAGACTGAACTGTATCTTGTGAATTATCTGAGACAATGAACATGATGGGAGAGTAAAGAGCAGTCTAGGTGAGAGACATGTGTTTTCCTCTTTCAAAAACATGTAAATATGAATTTTTGCTGAGGCTGGTCATAACAATACATAGTATTATTATCATTATGTGACCTGCAAATCAAATTAAAAAAAAAACAAAAGGTTGAGAGTGAAATAATGGCATTGAGTGATACAGCTGAATGTGGAATGAGAGTTCATTAATTCAATCTTTTGACAGCCAGTGGGCAGTCCCATGGGGTGGAAGCACATGATTTTAATCACCTTTCCTATCCAGTTCCTGATCAGACTTATTCTGAATAGATACAGCGCAATAGAGACACTGGGTGAAATCTTCTCTGGTCTTGAACAGCATAAGGTTTGGTGAATAATTTGATAGATCACATGAGAAGTCACTAGTCAGGGGTGTGAGCATGTTGAATGGCATAGTCATTTATTAGTCTCGCACCGACTGCATTGCTGGCAGCATACATGACAAACACACTGCAAGTGAATCAACTAAATGCCCATGTCTTAAACTTGAAGCGAAGTAGTCCTCATTGAAGTCAAGGGGTTGCTATCAGTCAGAGGGCCCCAGTGCAGTCAGTCAGGGCCGTGTCCCTGTTAAATCCCAAGACTTGGGCACAGTCACATGTCCAGTTGGGGTTGTCTGGATCAGAGAGTCCATCTGACTTCAGTTCAGGGAGTGGACCACAGTCAATCCTAAAGACCCAGTGCCACTGATCAGGGTATGAGCAGATTATCAGTCAGAGGGATTCATGGACATCGGTCAGGAGAGTGGGCAGTCATCATTCACTGCAGTCTGTCCAAATTGTTTGTTGGAATGGAGCACAGTTATCCTGGGGTTCATGACTGAGAATCAGAGGACACTGAAGTGTGAGAACTTAAAGCTGGGGATTGGAAGAACCACCCTGCACTACAGAGGATAAAGGAATGGTTTTCAATGGCCAAACTGTAATGGCAGAATCTGGGGGATAAGGATGAGAGTTCAAGTGATGGATAGAGACACGGGATAGTGTTCTGTAGAGATGGGCAGTCTGGGGAATGGTAGGTAGAAAGGGACATGTAGGTTCATGGGTGTGTGCAGGAACCAAATGACCAGACAAAGTCTCGTGCTCATGGTCGAGAGTGTGGTGCTGGAAAAGCACAGCAGGTTAGACAGCATCCGAGGAGCAGGAGAATCGACGTTTCTGGTATAAGCCCTTCATTAGGATGAAGAGATGCTGCTTGACTTGCTGTGCTTTTTCAAGCACCACACTCTCGACTCTGATCTCCAGCATCTGCAGTCCTTACTTTCTCCTCGTGCTCATGGTGTCAAGCACAACCTGCATTGCCTTCCATGATCTGTCCAGTGCTAAATGCAATCTACAAATGGAAAATGGCTGCAAACATGCACTGAGTGGGTGGAATCAGTGCTTGTTTGCTGACCAAAAACATGCTGTGTTGGGAGGACCTTCAAGACCTTAACCTGCAGAGTGCAGGTTAAAATCATGTGTGAGTGGACAGCAAATGCTGGTCACAAACAGTTTTGGTCATGTTACTGGTCCTTGCAAATTGAAAATAAACATCTCTACGAAGTTTAGTCACTTACCACTTCAGAGCTCCATTTTGGAGGTCTGGTACTGGTATCTCATGGCACACTACAGGAAGCACTTGTGATCAAGAATGCAAACAGCAAAAGCAATTGATTCCCTCTATCTGAATTATAAATATAATGCAAGATTCTTATGTATGCAGTGATGTCTTCTTTAGGTGACGAGGGGCTGCAATGAGAAGGGCTCAGTGCTCATGCAGCATGTACGGTCTCCCACTATCTATTTGCCACTTTCCTGTTGGTGCAGTCATTGGAATAAGGTTCAATGTCAAATTGTATGATGGGCATTCCATTGGCCTCCTTGTCTGATTGTGGAAAACTACGCACAAGATGAACTTCACTAACTCATTCAGGCTCTTTTAACATCACCTTCCAAAACTGTGACCTCTACCACGGTGGAGGGCCAAGGAAGCCGATCGATGGAAACACCATCACCACTACCAAGTTCCCTTCCAAGTCACTTACCATCTGGTCTTGGAACAATATCACTATATTGCAATTTCTTCACTGTCATAGAGTCATAGAGATGTATCGCATCCAAATCATTTATATAAATGATGAAAAGTGGTGGACCCACCACATCCTTGTGGCACACCACTGGTCACAGACCTCCAGTCTGAAAAACAACCTTCCACCACCACTTTCTATCTTCTACCTTTGAGCCAATTCTGTATCCAAATGGTTAGTTCTCCCTCTATTCCGTGAGATCTAACCTTGCTAACCAGTTTCCCATGAGGAACTTTGTTGAATGCCTTAATGAAGTCCATATAGATCACATCCACAGCTTTGTCCTCATCAATCCTCTTCGTTATTTCAAAAAGGTCAATTATGTTCATGAGACATGATTTCCCATGCATAAAACTATGCTGACTATCCCTAATCAGTCTTTGCCTTTCCAGATACATGTAGATCCTGTTCCTCAGGATTCCCTCCAACAACTTGTCCACCACTGATGTCAGGCTCACCGATCTATAGTTCCCTGGCTTTTCCTTACCACCTTTCTTAAACCGTGCTACCACGTTAGCCAACCTCCAGTCTTCCGGCACCTCACCTGTGACTATCAATGTTACAAATATCTCAGCAAGAGGCCCAGCAATCACTTCCTAGCTTCCCACAGAGTTCTCAGGTACACTTGATCAAGTCCTGGGGATTTGTCCACCTTTATGCATTTCAAGACATCCACACTTCTTCCTCTGTAATATGGACATTTTTCAAGATGTCACCATCTATTTCCCTACATTCTATATCTTCCATGTCCTTCTCCACAGTAAACACTGATACAAAATACTTGTTTAGCATTTTCCCCCATCTCTTGCGGCTCCACACAAAGGCTGCCTTGCTGATCTTTGAGGGGCCTTATTTTCTCCCTACTTACCCTTTTCTGCTTAACCCTATTTGCCAAAGCTATCTCATGTTCCCTTTTTGCCCTCCTGATTTCCCTCTTAAGTATACTCCTACTGTCTTTATACTCTTCTAAGGATTCACTCGATCTGTGCTGCCGATAGCTGACATATGCTTCCTTCTTTTCCTTAACCAAAATCTCAATTTCTTTAGTCATCCAACATCCCCTACACGAACCAGCCTTGTCTTTCACCCTAACAGGAATATACTTTCTCTTTCTCTTGTTATCTCATCTCTGAAGGCTTCTCATTTTCCAGCAGTCCCTTTAACTGCATCCAATCAGCTTTTGAAAGTTCCTTACAAACTTGTTTCTCAGTTTCCCGCTGACAATTAGGGGGTCTAAAGTACAATCCCAGTAAGGTGATCTTCCCTTTCTTATTTCTCAGTTCCATCAGAATAACTTCCCTAGATGTATTTTGGGAATATACTGTAACAGCTATCCCTTATCAAAAACGGCACTCTTGGCTCCCTTTGTAGTATTTGTATCCTGGGACATTAAGCTGCTCGTCCTGTCCATCACTGAACCACGTTTTTTGTCACTGCTATGATCTCCCAGTCCCATGTTCCTCACCATGCACTGAGTTCATCTGTCTTCCCTGTTAGGCCTCAGACATTGAAATTAATGCAATGTAATTTACCAGTCCCTCTTTATACTCTCCTTTGTCCCTGCCAACCCTGACTGTTTCACTTGCTCATTTTCCCAACTGTTCCAGTCTCAGATTGATCTCATTCCTCACTATTTCCCTGGGTCCCACCCCCTACCTTACTAGATTAAATCCTCCCAAGCAGCTCTAGCAAATCTCCCTGTCAGTATATTAGTCCCCTTCCAATTCAGGTGTAATCCATCCTTCTTGTACAGGTCACTTCTACCTGAGATGAGATTCCAATGATCCAAAAATATGAATCCTTCTCCCATACACCAGTTCTTCAGCCATGCATTCATCTGCTGTATCTCCTATACCTCCCCTCACTAGTAACCCAGATATTACTACCCTTGAGGACCTTCTTTTTAAATTCCTGCCTGACTTTCTATATTCTCCCTTCAGAATTTCATCCTTTTCCCTTCCTATGCTGTTGGTTCCAATATGTACAACGACCTCCTGCTGGTTCCTCTCCCCTTTGAGAACATTCTGCAACCTGTCTGAGACATCCTTAGTCCTGGCAGCAGGGAGACAACCCACTATTCTGACCTTTTGCTGCTGCTCACAGAAACGTCTGTCTGTGCCTGTGACTAGCGAGTCCCCTAACACAATTGATCACTTGGAACCCGACATAGCCCTCATTACATTAGATACCAGAAACCTGGCTGTCCATGCTACACTCCCCTGAGTATTCATCACCCCCTACATTTTCCAAAACAGCATGTTTGAAATGGGGATACCCACAGAAAACTCCTGCACTACCTGCCTACTTCTCCTACCTTTCCTGGAGTTAACCCATCTATGTGACTGTATCCGCGGCTTTTCTCCTTTCCTATAACTGCCATCCATCACACACCCTTGTCCTTGTAAATTCCTCATTGCTTCTAACTGTTGCTCCAACTGATCCATTCGGTGTGATAGGATTCGCAACCAATGACATTTATTTCACATATAATCCTCAGTAACAAGTAAACTCTCTCAAAACTCCCACATCTAATAAGAAGAGCAAATCACTATACTGAAGACCATTTTTGCTCCTTTCAATCTACAGACCCAGAAAATAGCACTGTCTTATTGCTCTACAAAATACTACACCAGGCTAACTTAATACTTATGGCTTTTATTTTTTAAATTTAATCAAGAGACAGATCTCAATAAAACATAATCTAGCGGCACAGTGGCACAGTGGTTCAATTCCCGCCTCAGGCAACTGTCTATGTGGAGTTTGCACATTCTCCCCGTGTCTGCGTGGGTTTCCTCCAAGTGCTCCGGTTTCCTCCCACAGTCCAAAGATGTGCAGGTTAGGTGAATTGCTGAAAATGTGTTGCTGGAAAAGCGCAGCAGGTCAGGCAGCATCCAGGGAACAGGAGAATCGACGTTTCGGGCAGAAGCCCTTCTTCAGGAATTAGGTGAATTGGCCATGCTAAATTGCCCGTAGTGTTAGGTGAAAGGGCTAGTGTATGGGAATGGGTCTGGGTGGGTTGCTCTTCGGAGGGTGGGTGTAGACTTGTTGGGCCGAAGGGCCTGTTTCCACACTGTAAGTAATCTAATCACCACCATCTTCTCTCGGGTAATTAATGATGGTCAATAAATGCTGGCCCAGCCAGCGATGTCCACATTTCATGAACAAGTAATTTTGAAAATGCATACAAAACAAATTGGGAATTCCATACCTGGTGTTCAGAACAGCTTGCTGTAATGAAAGGAAAAAAAAAATCCCCAGTAGTCTCAGGCAGGCTTTCAGGCCATCGGAGACAATTAAAGGGAGCAAAGGAAATAGAAAATACAAAAGCAAATGTTTCTCAAAGTTCCTGCAAGCTCAAGAGTGAAACACAATTTCTAGACTCAGCAAATGCTTACAGGAATGCTTCTTTTAATCATGCATCATCAACTTAGTGAATTGGGAGTTCAAGTTTTTGGTTTTGGGTGTCCTTATTTGAATATATTGTTATGAGCTTCCAGCAATATTGGTAGGTGTGACATGGAAGGCCATGAGCAGAGCCTACGTGGAAGTGATATGGTGGAAACAAATTCTCCACAAAATTCTCAGACACTGTTCTTATGCTCAACCAAGGAAATCTGCAGCAATAATGTTTTGCACAAGAAAACACAATCCATGAAATAGTTTGTTACTTTGTATATGACTCATTTGCTCCACAAGCCTTAATATATTGATCAGAAAGCATATCTTGTTTAACAGGCGACAGTACAGGTCAATAAAGGTGTGTGTGTGTGTGTGTGTGTGTGTGTGTGTGTGTGTGTGTGTGTGTGTGTGTGTGTGTGTGTGTGTGTGTGTGTGTGTGTGTGTGTGTGTGTGTGTGTGTGTGTGTGTGTGTGTGTGTGTGTGTGTGTGTGTGTGTGTGTGTGTGTGTTTAAGATTTTGAATGTGATGGGTTATTTTAATTTAGAATTAAAACATCATAGCCAAGCATAGTCCACATGTAGCATTTATACATTTGCGATGTCCAGCAATAAGCACTGCTTTAGTGATCAGAAGTGGGACTGAATGTCACAGCCCAAGCTAACTTAGCATGAAGATTCAAATTAGAACCTCCTTGGTCTATGTTGCTCATTAATATGGCAGACTGTGCATCTATCCACAGAATCATTTGAAAAACTGGAAATAATTTTTAGAATTAAAATTTTGTTCATATGCCTTCTTTAACAAAATAAAATGGTATCCAGATATCATACAATTTGATAGAACAGAAGGAGGCCATTTAAGGCCAAAATGCTTGTGCCAGCTCTTAGAAGGAGCTATTGAACTATTTACACTCCACTGCTCCTTTCCCAAAGCCCTGCAGTTGTTTACATTTCATACATGGATAATTCCACGTTTTTAACGTTAATGGGCTGGATTTTGGCAGGGTCAAGAGAAAATATAAGATAGGCCAAGTTCCTAATCATTCCCAATCTCACCAAAGATGCAAAGTTTGGGCAGATGCTGACATTCATAGCCGACCCAGCATTTGTGAGTGAATAATTAAGGACGAACTTTGGGGCAGACATCTCACTATGCACCTACTTTCCGGCCCACAGTGCACGACAGCCCATCACCAGGCTGTTGACTTTCATTCTGAGGGTGTTGAGCTGTCATCTACCCTTCCACCCAACCCACTGTAACATTCTGTCCATTATTTAATTTGCTTCCATCTGGATCCCCTCAATTTTCTTTTCTCTGCGCTACTTGTGTAATTTTGATGCACAGTTCTTTTGCATATATAGTATTTTAAATAGTGCAACTTGTACAGCAAGAGCATTTTCATAATTGCTGTGTGGCTGTACATAGACACAGCATGGACAACACAACGTTGATTTCACTGTCCTTTTGGACCTTAACAAGTCAAAGCATTAAAAACATTCCCCACATCTCTGAGCCATCAGAGCAGTGTATCTTTGAGGTTAAGTGTTTAACTCTAGGCATAGTCCTTCATAAGACTGCTACTTTCAGGGCTGCTTATTTCGATAGTGCAAGTAGAGCACTCATAACAAATTCAAAGAGGTTACAGCAATCTCTTGGCAACCAAAACTCTGTTGGTATATATTCAGAAAACGAAATGCATGTGATTGCTCATGAGGTTAACTACAGGTCTGAGATTACTGTTCCAACTTCATCGTCAAATCTTTCCAGGTAATTTAAAGTAATCCAAATCTTTGATAGGAAGTTAACAAGTGTTTTCAACAGTTGGATTGAAATAGTCAAAAATGAAGAGGGTTTTCAACTCTCTTTATACTCACTAATCTCACTGATAAGAAGTCATGATGACCTTTCCTTAGTGTGGAAGGTGAAACAAGCTTTTAAAATAACTACTGAGACAGGCAACTGTGTTTCCAGACAGCAAAATGTACAGGGCACTACAATCTGGATAAAATATAGAAAATACTGGAAAGTATTCAGCAGGCCCGACAGCGTTGATTTACATAGTTAACTTTGGCTCTGGCCACATATACTATCTTTCCTGCTCAATGGTTTGCAGCATTTTCTGATTTTATTTCAAGCATTGAAGTCCGCTTGCACAGTCAGGGAAACACCAATGTACGTACATAAGTTAATGCACCCTTATATTCGTAATGGACAGCAAAGAAAACATGCAGGGACAAATCAAGAAACATATGTGCACATTTGTACATAGATGCTGGTCATTTGAGTATAAATGTACAGTTACATGTACATAGATTCGTGAGAAGCACTTTGGATTCAAAGACTGAAACTAAGATGCTGAAACACTGGCCTTTAAATTCGATGGGGATTAATTCACTCACTCTAGTGGGAGATGGGCAGAACCCTCAGGGAAACAGTGTAAATTGCTGAAAAGAAGTCCTTCCCTTGGGGTTTCACCAACCTCCCACAGGAATTGCAATTGAAGATTATATATAATTATATACATTACTGGGGTCACATTGAAGCAAGCTTTGCAATGCAAGCATGAAAATTTTCCTTGGGTTTAATTGTGTTTGTTGACCTAAACCATTATGGCATTTTTGAAGATTGTTCAATCACCAAAAAAGATTTTGCTGTTAAAATACATAGTTGCTGATAATTACTCAATGAGGCAGGAAATAGATTGGCAACCTTTCAGAGCACAAAAATCTTCTGGAGTTTTTTGAATTAACCCAGACACTACATTCCTAATAATGCTAATTGCACATTGGCAGTTCCCAGGAACTACAGAGTTTATATGAACTCCTGAGTGAAGGAATCCAATGTAAGTCATAATAGCATCAGAAAACAATTAGAGTTGTTGAACCCAACCTCATCTAATTATTGCTGCAGGCACTTACCCATTTTCCTATTATAATGTAGTTTGCTATCAAGATTTTTAAAGCTCTCTGCCTCACACAGTCATTTGGCAGATTGAACTTTCAAAGTGAACTGATCTGAAATCAGATTTTGGCAGCACAGGTTGGTTTTGGGAATGTCAAAGTATTTCTGATTGAGATCTGGTTGTTGCAGTACCTACATTGTTTGCAGATTGCTGTATGAGCAAATTCCTCTGTTCTCTGGATGCTGGCACAGTTTGTTAGAAATAAGTGTACTTTTATTTTCTTGGTTACACATTAGAAGCAACGGGGTGATTACTTTTGAAGGAACTGTTTTTGTTGGGGAATCCAGATTTTTTTAAGTTTCAGCATGTGTTGAGGTAAACATTTAACTACCTGTCAGAATATTTGGTTCCATGCTTGGCCATATTATCACTGATACCAACTTTTGAAATGAACTCTATAAAACTAATGAAAGGCTTCTCAATAGTCCCCAATTAGTTAAACCATTGGGAATGATGCTCGGCCATGTAGACCAGGAAGTTCTCAATTTAAATTCAGTCATGGCAGAGATAGAGTTATAGAGTCATACAGCATGGAAGCAGACTCTTTGGTCCAACTATGCTCGCAAACTAAACTAGTCTCACTTGCATGCATTTGGCCCAGACCCCCCCCCCCCCAAACCTTTGCTATTCATATACTTATACAAATGTCTTCTAAATATTGTAACTGTACTTGCATCCACCAGTTCCTGTAGCAGTTCATTCAACCCATGAACTACTCTCTGTATAAAAAGGTTGCCCCCTTGACCTTTTTAAAGCTTTCTCATCTCACCTTAAAAATACGCCCTGTACTTTTGAACATACCCACCCTAGGGAAAAGACCCTTGTTAGTCATCTTACCTCTGCCCCTCATAATTTTATAAATGTCTATAAGGTCACCCCTCAATCTCCTATGGTACAGTGAAAAAAAAATTCCAGCCTATTTTTATAACGCAAAGTTTCCATTCCTGGCTACATCCTGGTAAATCTTTTTGGAACCCTCTTCAGTTTAATAATATCCTTCCTTTCGGAAGAAGCAAGAGGAGGTGGATTCTCTATCCAAAGGTTGAGAGGAAAATATGTCACCGAATTATCTGCTCCTGCTTGCTACGTAGTACTACTGTGGGAATATAAACTGTGTGCTTATTTGCTGAGAGCATTTGTGATGCACTTTCCAGTCAAATAGCCATATGCTTGCTAATTGAAGACTTATACTTGTAAAATAGCCGCATAGATGGCTACCAGAGAATATTAAAACTAAGGAACCAAACAAATGTGACTCTTTCTAAATTTACTTAATATAGAATAAAAAAAGTCGACTCATTACCATACCTTCATAAATAGCATTCTGCAGTTAAACAAACTGTGATCAAAAATAGGAGGAGAAAGTGAGGTCTGCAGATGCTGGAGATCAGAGCTGAAAATGTGTTGCTGGAAAAGCGCAGCAGGTCAGGCAGCATCCAGGGAACAGGAGAATCAACATTTCGGGCATAAGCCCTTCTTCAGGAACAAATAGCCTACATAATCAAGTGAAAAGCTTCTAAGCAAAACAAATTTTGATACTCTCACCAATTCTTTGTGGACCTGACTGTATGATTCAAAGTGTCATAGAATGCTTACAGCCAAGAAAGAGGCATTCAGCCCTTCATTCCGATACCAGGTTTCTACAAGAGCAGCTCAGTGTTTCTCACTCCTTTGGTTTTCCTCTGAGCCCTCCAGTTTTTTATTTAACTTTTCAAACTCTCAAGCAATGAATTTTAGGTCTGAAATACTTGCTGTGGAAAAATGGTTTTGTTTTGCCATTCACTTCAAATCAGTGTCCTCTGTTTCTCAAACATTCTGCCACTGGAAACAGTTTCTCCTTTGCAAACCTACCTGGACTTTGTATGATTATCAGCAACTCTTTTGAATCGGCCTTTTCTAAGCAGAATGGTTTTGGTTTCTCCAAACTATCCATGTAATGAAAGTTCTAGATCTCTGAAACAATTTTCAGAAATTATTAATGTTCCCTCGCTAATGTTTGCACATTTATCCTGAAGTATTTAGTTCAAAATGCTACAGCTGAGGCCAAACCAGTATTTTGAAAAATTCACCATACTTTTCTTGTTGTGCTCTATACCTATTGTAATGTCTCGGATCCTGTCAGCTGTATCAACTTGTCGTACCACCTTCATATATCTCCAGGTGCCAATGCACCGGAATCTCTTTAGAACTGTATCCTTGGTTTCATATTGCGTCTCTTTAGTCTTCCTACCAAACTATTTCACTCATAGTTCGTTGCATTAAATTTCCCCCAGTATATGTCAGCACTTATCAGTCTGTGTCAAGGGGTAAGGTTCTTTATTCTTCTTCCCAATTGTTTTGTTAAATATCAGGCCCTCTATCCATCACATTCTTCATATCCTCCCACAAATTTCCTGGGCCAATACCAACTCCCAAAGGGTCACAATACAACACTCCATTTTTTTTAAAAGGCCTTAAATGATTTGGTATTTAAATAACTTCACTGACAATTCTACAGATCTTATCCCCTCCTTAAAGAGCATTCACAATGACTAAGAATTCATAATAATTCCCATGCTGGAGGTTAAGGCCCTTACTGAATTCTGTCCTGAGTTATAATGAACAGAAAAAGATGATTGTCTTATTCGGATTGTACTATAGACCCCCCAATAGTCAGCAGCAAACTGAGAAATTTGTAAGGAGATTTCAGTTATCTGTAAGAATAATAGGGTGGTTCTGGTTGGGGATTTTAATTTTCCAAATATAGACTGGGACTGCCATGGTGTTAAGGGTTTAGATGGAGAGGAATTTGTTTGGTGTGTTCAAGAAAATTTTCTGGTTCAGTATGTGGATGCACCTACTAGAGAAGGTGCAAAATGGGCGGCACGGTGGCACAGTGGTTAGCACTGCTGCCTCACAGCGCCAGAGACCCGGGTTCAATTCCCGCCTCAAGGGACTGACTGTGTGGAGCTTGCACATTCTCCCTGTGTTTTCGTGGGTTTCCTCCGGGTGCTCCGGTTTCTTCCCACAGTCCAAAAATGTGCAGGTTAGGTGAATTGGCTATGCTAAATTGCCCGTATGTTTGGGTGAAGGGATAAGTGTAGGGGAATGGGTCTGGGTGGGTTGCACTTCGGCGGGTCGGTGTGGACTTGTTGGGCCAAAGGGTCTGTTTCTACAGGTAAGTAAGTAATCTAAAAACTTGACCTACTCTTGAGAAATAAGGCAGAGCAGGTGACTGAGGTGTCGGTGGGGGAGCACTTTGGGGCCAGCGGCCATAATTAATTCATTTTAAAATTGTGATGAAAAAAGATAGACCAGATCTAAAAGTTGAAGTTCTAAATTGGAGAAAGGCCAAATTTGGCCAACGGAAGAACTTTCAAAAGTTGACTGGGGACAAATGTTCGCAGATAACAGATAGCTGGAAAATGGGAGCTTTCAAAAGTGAGATAACAAGAGTCCAGACTCTGTATGTTCCTGTTAGGGTGAAAGGCAAGGCTGTTAGGTGTAGGGGATGCTAGATGACTAGGGAAATTGAGATTTTGGTTAAGATAAAGGAGAAAGCGTATGTCAGGTATAGGCAGCAGAGATCGAGTGAATCCTTAGTAGGATACAAAGGCAGGAGGAGTACACTTAAGAGGAAAATCAGGAGGGTAAAAAAGGGTATGAGATATCTTTGGCAAATAGGGTTAACGAGAATCCAAAGGGATTCTATAAATAAATGAAGGATAAAAGGGTAACTAAGGAGAAAATAGGGGCCCTCAAAGATCAGCTATGTAGAGGTGGGTACTGCAGATGCTGGAGATTAGAGTCAAGATTAAAGTGGTGCTGGAAAAGTACAGCAGGTGAGGCAGCATCTGAAGAGTAGGAAAATCGGCATTTGGGCAAAAGCCCTTCATCAGGATTGAGGCTGGGAGCCTAGGAAGTGGAGAGATAAATGGAAGGGGGTTGGAGCTGGGGGTAAGGTAGCTGAGAGTGCGAGAAGTGGATGGGGGTTATTGGTGATGGGTCAGAGGGGAGAATGGAGCGGATAGGTGGGAAGGAAGTTGAACAGGTGGGACAATTCATGAGGGTGGTGCCGAGTTGGAAGGTTGGATCTCGGATAAGGTGAGGGATGGGGAAATGAGGAAACTAGTGAAATCCACATTGATGCCATTGGGTTGGAGGGTACGAGGCAGAAGATGAGGTGTTCTTCCTCCAGGTTTTTGGGTGATAAGGGAATGGCGATGGAGCAGGCCCAGGACTTGCATGTTCTTGGCAGAATGGGAGGGGGAGTTGAAGTGTTCAGCCACGGGGCAGTGGGATTGGTTGGTGCGGGTGTCCCGGACATCTGTATAGACTTCAGTAAGGCATTCGACAAGGTTCCTCATGGGAAACCTGTTAGCAAGATTAGGTGACATAGAATACAAGGAGAACTAGCCATTTGAATTCAAAGGTAGAAGACAGAGGGTAGTGGTGGTCTGTTACCTTTCAGACTTAAGGCCTGTGACCAATGGTGTACCACAAGGATCAGTGCTGGGTCCACTGCTTTTTGTCATTTATATAAATGATTTGGATGTGAACCTAGGAGGTACAGTTAGTAAGTTTGCAGATTACTCCAAAATTGGAGGTGTAGTGGACAGCGAAGAAGGTTACCTCAGATTACAACAGGATCTTGATCAGATGGGGCAATGGGCTGGGGAGTGGCAGATGGAGTTTAATTTAGATAAACGTGAAGTGCTGCATTTTGGAAAGGCAAATGTTAGAAGGACTTATACACTTAATGGTAAGATTCTGGGCAGTTTTGCTGAGCAAAGAGACCTTGGAGTGCAGGTTCATAGTTCCTTGAAAGTTGAGTCGCAGGGAGATAGGATTGTGAAGAAGGCATTTGGTACGCTTTCCTTTATTGGTCAGAGTATTGAGTACAGGAGTTGGGAGATCATGTTGCAACTGTATAGGACATTGGCTAGGCGACTTTTAGAATATTGCGTTTGGCCTCTCTCCTATTATAAGGCTTTGTGAAACTTGGAAGGGTTCTGAAAAGATTTACAAAGATGTTGCCAAGTTTAGAGGATTTGAGCTATAGGGAGAGCTGAATCGGCTGGGGCTGTTTTCCCTGAAGTGTCAGTGGCTGAGGGGTGACCTTATAGAGGTTTATAAAATCATGAGGGGTATGGATAGGGTAAATAGACAAAGTCTTTTTCCTGGGTTGGTGGAGTCCAGAACTAGAGGCATAGGTTTAGGGCAAGACAATTTATTCTATGATCTTGCAAGAAAGGACCCCAATTGCAGAGAGCAATTGAAGTAAATTAGAACTTAGGTTAGTGTACAGTTATACCCTTTGAGCTGAGTGAGGTCATCTCTCCAGACTCCTAATTACCCAATCTCTCTTACTGTGCCAGACCACTGCCCAGCTGTGCTCCACCCTTATTACTTCCCCCTTCCCCAGGTTGACAACCTTCCTTTCTGTAAGTGCTGACACATACATTTATTTTGTCGACAGTACATCGAGATCTGGTTTAATATTTTGTATCAATTCTGCTGCTACATTCCATCCTCGGACATTTCATTAACTTGTAAGATTTTGTATAGCTCAAGCATTTCGGCTATCTCAGCTTTTTGCTGAATTTTACAAAAAGAACTTTTTGTTATAGTAATTACACACCAAAGTTAGTATTTAAATAACCACAATTATACACTGAAAAGTCCCTAAATACCTGTAGGGTTAATAGTTCTCTTGCTGTATCCCTTTTCTGTATGCTTTTTCTATATCTGCAAAAACAACACTTTACCCCATTTCTAACAGTGGAGTCCAGAACTAGAGGCACAGGTTTAGGGTGAAAGGGGAAATATTTAAAAGGTACCTAAGAGGTAACCTTTCAATGCAGAGGGTGGTACATATATGGAATGAGCTGTCAGAGAAAGTTGTAGAGACTGGTACAATTACAACATTTAAAAGGCATCTGGATGGGTATATGAACAGGAAGGGTTTAGAGGGATATGGACCAAGTGCTGGCAAATAGAATTAGATTAGGCTAGGATATCTGGTCAGCCTAGACGAGTTGGAGCGAAAGGTCTGTTTCCTTGTTGTATATCTCTATGAATCTGTTGAATCCAGGTCTCACTCCTCTGTATTTTATGTCTCCTAACAATTGAAAATGGGATGTATCAGAAATGGGGGCAGTACATTTGGGCATCTTGGATTCTCTGGAGAATTTACACGATTTCATGAAGATCCACACCCCTGCCTTTAAAGAGGGTTGAAAGGTACAAGGAAAGTGTATGAGAATGGCCAGGAATTTTTTTTGAAAAATGTGCCACCATTCTGGAAGATCATCTCTTAGTCACAATTAAAAACAGGTCTTATCAGCCAGGTGCTCCTCAGCTACTACTGGGTCTCGACATTGGTTACCAAGGAACATTTACATAGTATGCGACATGTCACAGTGCAAGCTATTACTTTATTTTATTAGGTTATGTTATGTATAATGAATGCAAGTTCCATCTCAGTGCTGCTTTATGATATGAGGTATGGTGAGAGAGCAGTACCTTAAATCTCCTACTGGTGTCTCTGAATTGTAGTTTGTTGCTTTGATGAAAAGAGTGGATGGAAAATACATTTCCGGAAATAAATTGGTTTAATATGTTTTGCCCTTTTAATTTTGACATAGAATTGTTATTTTTATCCAGTAACAATGAATTAAACACCCTGGCCTGATTTTATTCACCTTTGAGCATCTGTAGTCTTTTTGGAGCTTGTGAATAGTTTGTGCTTTAATTCTGACTGTTCCCCACTCCTGTATAACTACTTTTTTTATATAACAAAAACAACATTGCACTCTGTTGGAATGTGCTAGCATTCTATCCAATTGGTATTGTGCAATATTGTGTACAGGTTGCCAAGGAGTGACTCAATCTCCTTAACCTCATTCCACTCTGTGTGTTGAGTAGCTCACCTGTGATTCAGTGGGTAGCATGCCTGCTACTCTGTTAGACGTGCCATAATTTGGATGAGACATTAAATTTGATTCCTGAAGAAGGGCTTATGCCCAAAACGTCGATTCTCCTGTTCCCTGAATGCTGCCTGACCTGCTGCGCTTTTCCAGCAACACATTTTCAGCTCTGATCTCCAGCATCTGCAGACCTCACTTTCTCCTCTGAGACATTAAATTGCTTGGGTAAGTGTAAAAGATCTATGGCACTATTTTAAAGAAGAGCTGTAGAGATATTTCCAATGCTCTGGGCAATATTTATCTATCAATCATGATCCGATAAAACAGTTTGCTTGGCCATTACTGTATCACATTGCTGTTTATGGGAGTTTCCTAAGCATTTAGTCACTACTGTGTTCCTGTATTACAACCTAGTTACACTTCAAAAGCACTTCATTGTCAGTAAAGGTCTTTGAGACATCGTGTGGTCATGAAAAATGCTGTATGATGGAATGTCTGCTTTATTATATGCATATTGCTCTATGTTGTATTTGTTCCTTTTTATTAATGAAGACAGAGGAAAATTCATCCATTACATTCAAATAATTATGCTGCAACTTCAAAAAGCATTCTGCTTGAATTCAAGGTTTCATTTGCAATTCTCAGGGAGTCAGATTACTGAATATCCTGACTTTTCAAATGCTCTGTGTCTAACCTTTCATAGTAATCCCTTAAAAGGTGAACTACACCCAATTGTTAACATTAGAAACCATCTTGCATCTATTAACAGCATTTATGAACTTAGATTAATAACTAGCCAAACCACAGAAATTAGAAATGGTTAATATATTTGGAATGAAGGAACCACTTTGGTTTGGAGTTCTCGGAAACCATCCATTGTATTCCTTAAAAGGAAAAGGATTGAGATTGGCTAAGCGAACATTAAATTCACGCTATTCACATAATAAAGGATTTTTTTAAAATACCAAACCTGTTTCAAACACGCAATCATCGAATTGTAACAGCAGGAGAAGAACAATGAGCCCATCACATTTGCAATGGCTCTTCAAATGAGCATTTCACTTCGTGCCATTCTCCGACCTTCTCCCAATACACTTTGGACATTGCTCCCCTTTCGATCACAGTCTAAATGCCTTTACCTCCATTCAAATGGCCTTCACCATAGTCTCAGGTAATACAATTCCAAAGATTAGCCACTTACTGTGTAGAAGTTTTTTTTCTTTTTACTTTTCCTTTCCACTACTTTACATCTGTATTACCTTGTTCTTTACGCTTTCATGATGCGGGTCAGTTTCTTCATATCTATTTTGTACGATCCTGTTGTGATTTGAATACCTCTGTCAGAACTCTTCTCAGTCTTCTCTTTACCAAGGAGAGTTGTCCTAATGTCTCCAATCTATTTTTGTAATTGGAGGTCCTCATCCCTGGCATTATCCTTATGATTCTTTTCTGCGCACTCATTAATGCCTTTGCATCCTTCCTGAATTGCAGCATCCAGAAGTTTACACAGTTTTGCAACTGAGGCCAAACTCGTGTCTCTTTTTGTGGGATGTGGACTTGGATGGTTAGGCCAATATTATTGTCCTTCCCTAATTTACATTGTGAAAATGTTGGTGCTGAACTATCTTCATGAATCACAGCAGTCCACATTGTTTACATAAACCCACAGAGCTGTTATGGAGGAAGTTCTAGGATTTTGTCCCAGCAACAGTAATGAACTGGTGATATTGTTTCAAGTCAAAATTGTCTGTGGTTTGGAGGAGAACCTGCAGCTGGTAATGTTCTCAGGTCTCTGCTGCTCTTATTCTTCCAGATTTTCTGCATGTTGTTGGTCCTGTACTCATTGAGATGAGTAGGAAAATATTCCTTCGCTCTCCTGAATTGTACCTTCCAGGTGATGAACAGGCTTTGAGGAGGCAGGAAGTCAAAGTTACTGACTGCAGAATTCCCAGTATCTGACTTATTCTTGTATCCACAGTAATCACATAGCTGGTTCAATTCAGCTTCTGGTCAATGGTTACCTCCAAGATTTTGAATGAGGGGAATTCAACAATGGTAATAAATGCCAAGAAATGATGGTTAGATTCTCCCTTTTGGAAATGTATTGCATGGCACTTGTTTGATGCAGATGTTACATTAACTGATCAATGCACAATGCTCGGATATGTCTAAGTCTTGCTGCATTTGGATGAAGAATGATTCAGTACCTGAGGAGATGCAACTGTGCTGAACATTGTGCAATCTTTGGTGATCATCGTCACTTCTGACTGTATGATGGATGAAAGACCATTGATAAACAGGTGAAGATGGTTGGCTGTCGGACACTAGCCTAAGGAATATATGCAATACAGGTAAAGTTACATAGTTCCAGGTAAATGCCAGTGTTGCAACTATTCTGGAACAGCTTGGCTAAGGATGCATCTAATTCTGGATCACGACTCTTCAAGACTATTGCTTTTTCAATATCTGGTGTCTTCCACTATTTCTTATGGAGTGATTCAAATTGATTGAAGACAGTTCGGGGCCTCAGGAGCATCCAATTGACACTTCACCATTGAGGTTAGGGTTATTTGTGAAGCCTTCTCCTCTAGTACATTGTTCAGTTGTCCACCACCATTCATAACTAGATGTGGCAGGAGTACAGAGCTTAGATCTGATTTGTTGATTGTGGAATTGCTTAATTCTATCACTTGCTGCTTAGACTGCTTGATATACAAGTAAACCTGTGTGTAGCTTCACTTGGTGGACACCTCATGTTTTGTTATACCTGTTTCTGCCCCTGTCATTCACCCCAAATTCTTTATTGAATCAAATTGATCCACCAGCTTGATGGTAATTGTAGAGTGGGGGTATGCTTGGCCAAGAGGTTACAGATTGAATTCAATTCTGCTGCTAATGGCCATAGCACCTCATGGATTTGTAGTCTGGAGTTGCTAGGTCTGTTCAAAGTCTGTCCCAATTAGCATCATGATGGAGCCATAATGGAAGGTATCTTTGATCTGAAGATGGGACTTAAGTCTCCATTAAAAACTATACAGTCACCTATAACAAACTGTTATGGACAGATATACCAGCCACAGTTAGATTGGACAGAATACAGTTAAGTAAAGTTTTGCTTCTTGATTTGCTCAGCAATTGCCACAGGCCCAGTCCTGGTAGGTTTATCCTTTAGGATTTGGCCAGCTCAGTTAGTATTGGTGCTGCTGAGCCACCCTTGGTGATGGACGTTAGATTCCCTACCCAGAGTACATTCTCAGCTCTTGCCATCCTCAGTGTATCATCTAAGTGGTGTTCGACATGGAGCAGTAAATGGAATGTGTTCCATATTGTTGTGGATTGGGAGTCATATGTAAGTCAAACCACATGAGTTGAGATATTCTTCCCTAAAGGACATTAGTGAACCAGATACGTTTTTATGATAATCAAAAATGGGAATCATTAGGTAGCTCCAGTAATTGAATTTAAATTTCACCATCTGCTATGCTGGGATTCAAACCCATGGCCCAAAACATTAGTCTGGGTCTGGTTACAATGCCACTATAATCCTGCCACCTTTGGCAAACTCCACAACTTTGCCCATGTAATCTATGTCCCTATCAATAAAGCCTAAAATTAACTGTTTTCTTAAGCTGTTCTGCCACATTTAATGACTTGTGCAACCGGGCCCCTGTGCTTCTGCACCCCCTTAAACACTCCTCTGCACTAAACTTCATCTGCTACAAATCTGCTCATTTCATCAGCGTTTCCAAGTCTGTTTAAGGTCGATGCTGTACTACTCACTGTTTACAATTCTCGTGTTTTGTATTATCTGCATATGTTGAAATTGTACACTGTACACCAAAATCAAGGTCATTAGTATTTATCATGAAAATTAAGGGTTCCAATACTGACCCTTGGAGAATTGCTCTACAGACTTTCCTTTAGTTCAAAAACAATCCATTAACCACTGCTCGCTGTTTCCTGTTACTTAGCCAAATTGTACCTATGTTGCTACTATCTCATTTATTCAATGAACAACAACGTTGCTGTCAAGTGTGGCAGTACACCAATGCATTTCGGAAGTCCATGTGAACTACATTAACAGTATTGTCCTCATCAACCCTTTTTGTTTCTTCATTACAAATCTTCAGCAAGTTTGTTACACATTGATTTTCCTTAAAAAATCCACGCTACCTTTCCTTTATCATTCCACTTTTGTTTAAGTGACTTAATTTTATCCTGAAATAGTGTGTCTGGATATTTCCCACCACAGACGTTAAACCAACTGTTCTGTAATTGCTGGGTTTATTTTTACATTCTTTTCTCAAAAAGGGTATAACATCTGTCATTTTCTAACCCTGTAGTACCATCCCTGTATTAGTGAGTTTTGAGAAGATTTGTAGCTCAGATTGAGGTTCTGGGTGTAAGTTTGCTTGCTGAGCTGGAAGGTTTGTTCTCAGAAGTTTTGTCGCCATACTAGGTAACATCATCAGTGAGCCTCTGGTGAAGTGCTGGTGTTATGTTATTTATGTGTTTAGGTTGCCTTGGATTGGTCATGTCATTTCCGGTTCTTTTTCTCAGAGGGTGGTAGATGGAGTTCAAATCAATGTGTTTGTTGATTCCAGTAGGAGTGCCATGTTTCTGGGAATTCTCATGCATGTCTCTATTTGGCTTGTCCTAGGATGAATGTGTTGTCCCAGTCAAAGTGGTGTCCTTCTTCATCTGTATGTAAGGATTTTGGTGATAGTGGGTCATGTCGTTTTGTAGCTAGTTGATGTTCATGTATCCTGGTGGCTAGCTTTCTGCCTGTTTGTCCAATGTAGTGTTTGTTACAGTTTTTGCAAGGTATTTTATAGATGATATTCATTTTGCTTGTTGTCTGTACAAGGTCTTTCAAGTTTATTAGCTGATGTTTTAGTGTGTTGGTGGATTTGAGGGCAACCATGATACCAAGAGGTCTGAGTCTTCTGGCAGTTATTTCTGAGATGTCTTTGATGTAGGGGAGAGTGGCTAAGGTCCTGGGCACATTTTGTCTGCTTGTTTGGTTTATTGCTGAGAAATCGACAGACTATGTTCATTGGCTACCTGTTCTTTTTGAATACACTGTAGTGGTGATTTTCCTCTGTGCTGCAGTGTGTGGTGGTGCGTCGAAATAACGTTCTAATGCAGCTTCATTTCTGGATGTTGGGATGATTGCTTCTGTAATTCAATATTTGGTCTGTATTTGTTGTTTTTCTGTGCACGCTGATTTGAAGTTTTAAACCTAAACACATAAATAGAAAGTGGGACATAACACCAGCGCTTCACCAGAGACTCACTGAATATGTTACCTAGTATGGTTATGAAATGTCTGAAAACAAACCTTTCAGCTAACTTACTTTCAGAACCATCCCTGTATCTAAGGAAGACTGAAAAATTATGGCCAGTGTTTCCACAATTTTCATTCTCATTTCTCTCCACGTTCTTGGCTGCATTTCATCTGGTCCCAGTGCCTTATCCACATTAAATACAGACAACTATCCTATAAATTCTGCCTGTCAATTTTAAACCCAACTGGTGCCTGAATTTTCTCCTCTTTCACCAGGACCTGGGTACCATGGATTCAAAGTATCCATTTACTATCGCAGTCATGCCCCTGCCTTTTTTTAAATAAATCCTTTTTCAGTTTCCAGTTGAGCCTAATCTTGCCTTTTTATGCCCTTTTATCATTTAAATACCTATAGAAGTCTTTGGGACTCCCTTTTGTGTTGCTTGTCAGTCTCTTTCATACTGTCTCTTTGCTTCTCATTTATTTCTTTACTTTCGCTCTGAATCTCTGTATTCATCCTGGTTTTCAATTGTACTTCTTACCTCATGTCTATCATACGCACATATTTTCTTTTTTAACTTAATTTCTATCTCTTCTGTTATTTGTGTAGCTCTGGATTTGTCTGTCTTACCTTTTTGACAGAATAAATCTTTCCTGTATCTAAACCGTCTGTTATTTGAAGAGAGCTTCATTATTCATTACTTTTCCTGCCTGTCTTTGATTCCACTTTATTTGGCCAGGATTAGTTCATTTCCCGTTGAAGTTTGCTTTTCTGCAGTTAATTATTCCAACTTAATGTTGTTTTTTGACCGTTTCTATTGTCAACCTCATTATGATACACTGATCACTAGCTTCTAATGGTTCCCTGACTGACACTTGAATCTTCTTTACTCACCTCATTCTCCCAAACCAGGTTCAGTGTACTACTTCATTTAAACACAGGATTGCACTGTTATGACTTCTTTTATGTATTTACAAGCATTGTTATTTAGGGTGTGGAAGAGTTGTAAAGGATATCATTTGGCCTATGGAATATTCAATAAGAAATTCCTGAACTTATTTCATCAACATTTGCAGCAGGCTGATTTCATTCAAAGCAGTGACATCATTCAACTGTGAGAACTTGATTGCATTGCGCTCTCCTTCTACACCTCCTTCACAACCCACATAAGTGGAGGATGAAAGCTTTTCATATCAATTCTATAGCCTGGCTGCACAGATAGGATTCATAGAAGTTACAGAAGCATCATTATCAGATCAGTAGCTGTTATTTAGGAAACTGCAGTGAATATTTCAGTGTGTTGAAGGTCACAAGATCACATTATTTGATGCAGACATACTGATTGTAGATGACCCTGAGACCTTTTGAGTATCTGTGATAGCTACGCAAAGTCAATATTGATTTCCAAAATCCAGCATTAAAGTTTGCAAACAAGCTGAACATTTATCTCAATAGTGGCATTATGGATGTGACTTGACAAAACTGAGAGTACAATTTGAGCAATCCTGACATTATGACTTGGATTTTCATGGAGTTACAGTGACTGCAGAACCCCCAAAATGGCAACCTGGATAAGGAAATACTCCTCCCATTGCTGATTGATCACAATTTTTCCCCCTGTTGCAGGAAGAAGATTGGATATGAATCACACCCAGATAGAACTCTTAAGCTCAGTTGGTCCACTTGAAGTCAGTGTTGACTTCAGTCAGACCCCATTTTCATTGCAGACCAGTCTCTACCCACAAAGTGGGTGTTCAGAATGTTTAAAATAGAAACAAATGTTTATGAAGAGCACAAAAGTTATGTAGTACTTTTGAGTTGTAAATGTATTTAAATGCCCAGCTCCATAAAAATTAAAAAGAGGCCTGTCTGTATTTGTGAGAAGTGACAAAAAATTGCTTTGTCAATTAAGCGATATTTATTATTACCCTTTGGGCATCTTTGTGTTTACTAATACTTGGTTGTTTCCACAACCTGTAATTGTCTATTCAGGCTATCATAGCTTGCTTGACAGTTCAAAGCAATAACTGTCTTTGGGTGGTTATGTGTACATTTCTGATTATTTTTAAAACAGATTCGCTACTGGAGGGAATTCAAAAATTTTGAATGCTTTGTCATGAATATGACTTTGTTTATATAGCATAAGCTGTAATACAACTTCATTTTAGTTCACCTCAGCATGATTCTGAAGGTTGCCCATTGTTTGGGGGTGGTGAGAAGGGCATGAGGATGGAAGACTAAAGAGCGCAAACTCTCAGTAAAAAAAAAACTAGAACCAAAGAGAGTCTTTTAAAAGGCCTGCGTTAGTGTTTGGTAGTCTTCCTGGCAATATTCATTCTGCACCCAGGGACAGCAGACCTGACTCCAATCCACACCCACCCATCAAGTGAAGATTCAGCCATTCAGTGCAGTTTCTCCTGAGGCAAGTGCAGCAAGATAACTTGGCTCAGTGATTAGCACTGCTACCTCACAGCACCAAGGTCCCAGGTTCAAATCCAGCCTCTGGTGACTATCTGTGTGGAGTTTGCACGTTCTCCCCGTGTCTGCGTGGGTTTCCTCTGGGTGCTCCGGTTTCCTCCCACAGTCCAAAGATGTGCAGGTCTGGTGAATTGGCTATGATAAATTGCCCATAGTGTTAGGTGCATTAGTCATAGGGAAATGGGTCTGGGTGGGTTACTCTTCAGAGGGTCGGTGTGGACTGGTTGGGTCAGAGGGCCTGTTTCCATACGGTAGGGGATCTAATCTAATCTAAACTTTTCACTCAAATGTTCATGGGATATGAAATAAAATTGATTCCTTGAGTGAACAGGGCATCTTGTTTTAGAGACCTTTTACATAGTTATATGATGATGGAGCTGATTTCCCCCCCCCCCCCCCCCAATTGATGATTAAGATCTGCTGTCCTTCTGAATGATCTTTGCTGTAAATCAGCTTTGATTACGCAATACAATTCTATCACAAGTCACTTGTAGACCAAAGCTCGGTATTACTTCAGAAATTTGACGATGTTTGCTGCTATTGCCATAGATCAACTTGTGGGCCAGGCAAGTACAAAGGGCCTCTGGTGCAGTCTCTCCTGCCTGGTCTCCCTCATCTGTTCTTCTCTCCATTCAAAAAGCAGAAGGCAAAGAGGAATCCTTTAATATCAGAAAATGGAAATGCATGAATAATTCCCCTAAAGGGGACATAAACCTAAAAAGCAAATAGAAAAAACTGAAAGCCAAACAACACACAGCAGAAATAACCTCCAATTGACCCTGGGTCAACAGCTTTTAGGCTATTGGGAAAGTGTCAATCTTGATGAAAGATGCACTATTTTGACAAGGCCATTGCCAACATAGTTTTAAAAATATTGTAACAATATGACATCAGAAGAATAAGTTTTCAATTTTGTAAAATACTAATTTATCAAATGAAATATACTTCTACACATCCCACTTTAGTAGACAGAATCATGTTTAAACTACTCTTCCTATAATCCTGCTAAGAAATATAAATTGAATTTTCTGGATTGTTTTGTGGGCAGTTTAGATCAAGGTGGGAACACAAGCTGGTTTCTAGAAGCAGCATTTTTCCCTGACTCAAATCGTATACAACTTGTGAGGACTGGTCTTTGTAATTTCTGACTTTTTCATTAGTTCATGTGCTATGGGTCTTCACTGACAAGGCCAGCACCCAGTCCTAATTGGGGAAAGTGAGGACTACAGATGCTGGAGATCAGAGTCGAGAATGTGGTGCTGGAAAAGCACAACAGGTCAGGCAGCATCCAAGGAGCAGGAGAATAGATGCTTCAGGCATAAGACCTTCATCAAGACTGAGCCTGGTGAAGGGCTTATTCCCGAAATGTCGATTCTCCTGCTCCTCGGATGCTGCCTGACCTGCTGTGCTTTTCCAGCACCACACTAATTGACCTGTATTGACAGTTCTAATTGACCTGTATTTCTGGTTGTTATGTTCTCTTCAGTTCCCTTGCATTTAAGTGGCAGTTTTTGTATGACAGTATAAAGTAACATCGTATTATGGCAAACTTGATCATTAATGTTCGATTTCATGGATTGGTGAACACCGTAGCTGCATATCTATATTCTTAGCAAGGATGAAGCAGACATCTGGCCCCACTCTACAGGCAGAGAGGAAGGAAGAATTATACCTTGGCCAGTATAATCCTTGTATTACTCATCACAGGTCATTCCAAATTGAAAGAGAGCTAGGAAGTCTTATCAGCCTGATTGTTTGACTGTGAATGGCGCATGCCACATGGAGATCCAGTTAAATGTAAAAAATTCTAAAACATAGAATGGCGTCCTCAGCAGAAAAGAAAAGTCAAATTATGAAGAAAGAAATAACTTCCATTTCTGTCATATGGTTGATTTTGTCTTTTTACACATTTTTAGCCAGGTAACCCCAATGTTTTTTACTGATTTATTACTGAACATACTTGCCACAGTAATATGTAATCATATCTTGAGTTGATCAGCTCCTAGACCAGAGGTTAAATGTCAAGGTCACAGTAGCCGTCATTGACTTGTTGAAGTTTGGTACTTTGTTGGTGCAATAACATGAGAGCAGTGTGATGGATTTGAAGCAAATAGAGTAAGAAAACAATCTGCATCTTGAATTGATTAAGTTTGGAGATCAGAGGCCACAGGTCAATGGTTCAAGAGTAATTTTACTATTAAAAGATGGATTTTGCTCTTTAACTTCTAACGTCTTTCAGTAAAATGTAGTTATTTAATAAATTTCAATTAACTCTACTTTATTTGGAATGTAATGTATTAGGTCTTTAATCTAAGATAGATTTGGAAATTTCCTGACTTTTGTATGATGTAATGTTGATTAAACAGCTCTAGAAATGTGTATATTTTAGTGTGTTAAATAGTGAGCCACACTGTTAGTTTCTGTTCAATTCAATTCATTTCTGAACATTGTGGCCTCACTAACTCAAGAGTGGTGTTTTAAAAGAATTAATTTTGATCCCTACAGGACTCTTTTTTTTTAAGCTGAGAAAGCATTTATTCAAGATATAATGAAGCTTGTGGATATTTAAAGAGAAAATATCATCAAATGACTACAGTAAAATTGTCTAAGTTGAATCGCAAGGAGCCTGCCCATCAACTCATAATAAGTGAGCTTTCAGGATAGCCGATGAGGCTCTGATGCAACTAGTTTTGCTTATAATGTTCTGTCCACAAGTCATGAGTGTGATGGAATACTCTTCACTTGCCTGGATGAGTGCCGCTCCAACAACACTCAGGAAACTTGGCTCAATTTAGGACAAAGCAGCCCATTTGACTGGCACAGCATTCATAAAACCAATCCCTCCACCATTTACGCTTACTAGGAGCAGTGTGTGCCATTTACAAAGTGCACTGCAGAAAATCACCAAAACACCTTGCAGATCCATAACCAGTTCAATCAAGATAGACAATGACAGCAGATATATCGGAACACTACCTGTAAGTTCCCTTTCAAACCATCCTGACTTGGAAATATATTGCAATTCTTTCGGTCACTTGGTCAAAACCCTGGAACTCCCTCCCTGACAGCATTGTAGGTCTACCTAACAGCACATGGATAGCAGTGGTTCAAGAAGGTAGCTCACAACCATCTCTCCAAGGGCAATTAGGGATGGACAATAAATTCTGGCCCAGCGAGTGGTGCCACATCCCTTGAATGTGTAAAAGAATATGTAGTAGCAATACTCGCCAAAAGCTAGGATTGAACCAGAGACCTTCCGCTCTCCCATTTGAGCTATTTCGGCTCCCCCAAATCAGGATTTTAATGAGAATGTAAGTAATAGGGGATGGTCCTGACATATTGATCCCTGTGCTATGGACTCAACACACTCTCGCTGGGCCACCGTTTGGAATAAAATTCCACATTTTTGCATTGAATTTAAACTGCATCAGCTGTGATGGTGAAACTTGGAAAGTGTGTACGCACAACATTGGCCCTCTGGATTACTAAACCTATGATATTACCACTCTGTCACCATCTCCCTCAAAATATCTCCAGACCATCACAGCCTGAAGTAGGATTTGAACCCAAACTTGCTAGTTCAAAGTCAGAGACACTACCTATTGTGTCACAAGACTTCCTCAATCCTCATTTCTATACTGAGTCTAAGGAACTATTTGGTTAACAGTAGTAGAAAGTGACCTACTAGTGACTCATAACAAGAGGCACTTGTCTTGACAACAATACTGTATATAGTTTATTGCATTATAGCAATTCATGTAAATTATATGGTTTATTAGACAATTATTAAGACTAGCAAGCACTAAAGGATGAGATGTCTGACCCTGCTGAGATCTCAAACTAGACTTCTTGATTCTCCAGCTAGGGCTATATAAATGAAATCATCAGAGTGGGTGAGGCCTATTGCAGTCTCCAATATAAACCTTTTTAGAACCACTACCATATGCAAGTGTCTTTACAGATTCAGACTGAAATTAGATTTGCCAGCCCCTACGTAGATGTTTAATTGGATGAGTTTAAGTCACAAAGTATTCATAATTTAACAATACAAATGACATAAATGGATAAGTCATTCAATGGGTCACCAAGCAATCTTGCACTTTGAAAAGAGAAATTTCAATTGAGGCTGTATTCTGGGCTTATAGCAAGCTTTAGAATGCAAATAAGGCTTTTAAACTTGATGTATCTAGCTGATACAGGGCAAAAACGGATAAAAATGTTTGACTTTGTAATCTATCACACCTCATACTCTTTCAATTCAAGCTTCTTAGAGCTGCTTGATCATAACTCAAATCTGGGGCTGCTCAGATCTCTAATAACAGTCAAGTTCTAGGCAAATGTGGATATATTTTCAAGGAGCCATACATAATATACTCACCTTAAAATACACTGCACTTAATATTGCCATAATAGCCATATTGTTATCAATCGTCTTTCTTTCATACTAAAACTGGGGAGAGAGGGAGGGCAGAGATGTGTCATGGTAACTAATCTTTTATTTGGTGTACATGATTAATTTGCTTTGTGGAATGTGATTAGTGGTAGAATATGATAGCATTCTATTAAAAGACAGACATTTTTTGTGTGATATTCCAGGTGAGATATCAAAAGCAGAAGCAAAATAATAGACATCTAACTTGTAAGAAAAAGTGATGATCATTTGCCACCACTGTGGACATAAGCATTTGTCTCATTTAGAATGATGTATACTGATGTAACTGCATCCCCAGCAACACTGTTCACAGGGCTGTGGCTCAGGTCAGGTTTCAGGTGTAACAGTACTGGACCTGGCAGAGGCACTGTTTGACAGAGCCTATAAGCTTCAGAGGTTTGGACTGGATCATAGGCCAATTTGTCGATAACAAATCAGTACCAGAGTTGCTGGTTTTGGATGGATTGTGTGTGCCTGGCAGGGTTGACTGGCACAGTGGATCTGACTGGCAGGGGATGTGATCAGGGTGAAGTCAGGACATTGTGGAAAGTAAGTTGCATTGTTTGAATCTTGAAGGAAGCCAATTTAAATTGTTCTGACAGTTTTTATTTGTGACCTCTGTTTCCCAAGACTGCCATTTTCTGTATTCATTTTAGTGAATGTGGACTTTTTTCTTAGTTTTCGAAAGCTTTGCAATAGCAATAAAAGTGGGTAGAGGAAGGGATGCATCCAGAAATTGGTCCAGGATGTAGCACTGGACAATTGGAACTAAACTGAGTAAGACTCTGAGCCCTGATGGTTACATCACGGAATTCTGTGGGATGTCATAGAAAGATAGTTCTGAATACAATCTTATGATTGTTGAATATGAAATTTCTGTCAGAAGATAATACCACTGTTCAGAAAGGGACATACCAGTGTACGATGCATCAAATAGCGACCTAATATCGCTAGTGAGTAAAGAAAATGCAGCATAAGATAAAATGTACACCATAGTTAGAATTTGTTTTAAAGTCCTCATGGAATGTGGGCTTCACTGTCTGGGCCAGTATTTATTGCCCATCCCTAGTTGCCCTTCAGAAGGTGGTAGTGAGTTGTCTTCTGGAACTGCTGTAATCGATTTGATGTGGGTATGGAGGAAGTTTCAGGATTTTGACCCAGTGATACTGAAGGAGCAGCAGAACATTTCCAAATCAAGCTGGTGCATGGCTTGGAGGGGATATGGCAGGTGGTGGTTTTCCCATGTATTTGTTGCCCTTATCCTTCTAGATGGAAGTGGTGGATTTGGAAGGTACTGCCTGAAGAGCCTTAGTGAATTTCTGTGGTTAATACACACTGCTGCTACTCAGTGTTAATGGTGGAGTTTGTGGATGTTATACTAACCAACTAAGCTGCGTGGACCTGGATGGTGCCAAGCTTTTGAGAGTTGTTGGAGCTGCACACATCTACGCAAGTACAGAGTATTTCATCACACTCTTGACTTATGCTTTGCAGATAGAGGAAAAGCTTTGGGCAGTCAGGGAATTAATTACTCACTGCAGGATTCCTAGCCTCTGACCTGCTCTTGTAGCCATGGTGTGGTATGGTTTCTCATGGCATGGGAAGAACATAAGAGCTTGAATTTTGAGAATACCTTTCATGACATCAAAGTGCTTTACAACGATTTAAGTGCTTTTGAAGTGTAGACTGGTGTTCTGTGGGAAATGTAGTCATCTCGCAGCAATGTCCCTCAAGCAGCAGTGAGCTAATGGCCAGAGAATCTGCATTTGTGATGTTGGTTAATGGATAAATATTAATTAGGAGACTGAAGAATTCCTCTACCCTCCATTGGAACAGTATCATGGATTTTTTTTATTATCCAACTAGAAGGATAGATGGTTCTGGATTTCATTTAAAAGACAGTGCCTTCATCAGCACAGCAGTCTTTCAATACTGCATTGGAGTGTCAACCTAGATTATGCACTCAAGTTTCTGGAGTGTGGCTTGAATTCACAATCTCCTGATCAAAAGTCAGAATGCAAGAAGAATTCTGCATTGTAGAGATTATGGCCTGAGCAGCTAAAGGCACATCTGTCAATTATGTGACAGTTAAATTCAGGGATTTATAAGATGCCAGAATTGGAGGAGTGCAGAGAATGAATTCTCAATTATAACTTCAGTGTGCTTTGAAAAAGTTAACAAACCAACCTATCAATCATGACTGGTTTGAAAACAATCGCAATTTTCGGGACCTAATTTCTAAGCTCTGCCAGGGTAGAGGCAGCAGAGGAGGATGGGTGATAAAAATAGCGATACCAATCAGCATGCTGGATTCCTGCTGTCTTTCCTGCCATAGATGAATTTCATCAGCACAATAGGAGATGATCCCTTAGAACCTGGTGGTTTCCCAAATCCTTTTAATGAAGTTTGTTAAAGAACTCATTGATACTTAATTAGGACCATGGGGTGGAAGTGTCCACAGACAACTCAAATGTATGGAAATGGCAAAGCAGGGAGGCAGTCATGGCTTTCCCAAAGCATGAGTTGGCTACGTAAAAGGGAGAATGGATGAAGGGGCATTCAACCTGTGGTTCACGGGTGCGCTGTGTCTAGAACATGAGGCGGACATAGAGAACAACAGCTACACACCCTCTGTCTAGGCTATACTGCTGAAGTCAGGACTACTTCAACATTCTACAACCATCTCCAGACAAATGGTCACGAGATCTGAGCTCTTGTGGCAAAAGATATCCCATCTTGCAACATTGTACACTATGTGACCTCGACCATATGGGCCCAACCCAGGATCAGCTTTGGACCTTAGTGACATTTGTTAAATGGCTGCACACTGAAGGGCATTCATGCCTTATTTGCAAGTGACAAATAATGTAGTGCAATTGACTACATTCAATTCAGATAGATGAGGCCTTACAGTGTTTAAGGACACATTGTCCTTGGTGCATGGGTATCACCGATTGTACCCATATAGCCATCAAAGCACTGACTGACCAGCCAGTCGGATTCACCAATAGGAAGCCTTTCCACTTTTGAAACTTTCAATTGATGTACAACTAAAGATTTCTTCGTGTGTGTGTGTGGTTCACTGTTCTGGCAGTTGCCATGACTACTCTAGCCTCCATCAGGCAAGGCTACTGCAGAAATTATTCCACACCCCAAAACATATTATTGATTAGATGGAACAAAATGTGTTATCTCCAAGTTGGATGTCACAGATGTCACAAAGCTCGAGAGGAAGGTGCAGAATAGCTTCAAGAGGATTTAGTCAGACTTAGTGAGTGGCAAGACATAGCAGGTGGAATATAATGTGGGAAAATGTAAAGTTATCCACTTTGGCAGGAGGAATATAATGTGGGAATATTCCTGAAATGTAGATATACAAAGTGCCTTCACCAATAAGTCACCGGTTGCTAACATGTAGTAGTTAGTTAGAAAGGCCCGTAGTACATTAGCCTTTATTGCAAGATGATTTGAGTACAGAAGCTACCAAGTCTTGCTACAAATGTATAGAACCCTACTGGACTGCACTTGGAGTATACTGTGTGCAGTTTAAGTCTCCTCATTATCAAGACTGTTTTCCCAGATGTCCCAGTTACCACTGAAATACATTCAATCGATGGTAATCCTCTTTAAAATTACTCACTTAACTGACTGATTTTTCTAGTCAAGAGTCCAAATCTGGCCTGCCCTAATGTTCAAAGTTAAATTGTTTTATCAGAGGGTGGATCTTTGGAATTCTCTACCCCCAGTGGCTGTGGAAGCTCAGAAGATGTTTAAAGTAGAGATTGACAGGTTTTTAAAGAGCAATAATGTAAGGAAGACCAGAATAACATGAAAAATAAAGCATTGAAGTGGACAATCATCCAAAGTCGTACTGAATGGTGGTGTAGGCTTGATGAGATAAATGGCATACAGCTGCTTCCATGTTCCTAATATTTACAATGTCTTGGACAATGGTAAAAATACTCAGAACAGAAGAAACAAACCCAGTGATCCCCTTGGCAGGTTGTATTCCCCTTGTGCCTCAAAAGATGCAGAGATATCCTGCTCAAGGAAGTCTGCTTAATCAAATGTGATAGTTGTCTTATTCTGTAAGTGCCACTTGAACACTTCCAGAGGCTGCTGAATGGACGTTATTTCAAGGGCAGCCTCTATCCTTGGGACACTGCTTTAGCAATGCTCCTTAGTCAGAGAGGTTAAGAAGACTATGCATTATGAAAGCATTCTATGAGAGATAATGCTGTCATCCTCATTGATAACAGCCTAGCCCTTGCCTGACACTTCCAATGACCAGAGGAAAGCACTAGCTGCAGTGAATTGTCACTCCCTCCAAACATCTGTCTGCTATCGTTGATTGGTCCAGGCTACATAATCCTTTGGTGAGTTTTTTGCCGTGATATCTAATGGGCCAGAGTGCATTGCATCCTCTTAATCCAGGAATTCCAGTTTCTCCATCAGGTTTTCTAGTTGATTTCCACCAACACGCTCATGTTCAGCCATCCTGTCAGTCTCCTTGATGCCTCTCCATTGGCAGTGACAATGTGAAAGATGGAACCACTTCCTTCAGGCTGGGTCCTTTAAATGGCAGTGAGAGGCTGTTTCTCCAACTAGGGCAACAATCAAGGCTGGCTGTATCAACAATTCAAATAGTTCCTTACATAAAAAGCTGCAATAGCGTTGGCATGTCCTCAACAGCACCATATCTCTGAGCCTTGCTCAGGGAACACCCCCTATGTTCAAGAGCAGTTTGCATCTATTAAAAAGAAATCTGTCCTGAAGATTATGTATTGCACTCACTTTGTCACAGCAATTAGAAGTTTTCCTGATCATTTTTCTTCAGTCTCCACCTATATGATCCTGGTCTGCTTGACCTCACCCATGTCTGCATGGGGTTCTCATGGCACTGAAAGACCTTCCTCCTCTCCCTTACTGCATCAGGGAGGGCCTTCACTTATTCTGAAATGTGAGGGCAGCCCTGCTCTACGATTCATCCCTCTACCTTCCCTGCTCCACCAGCAACTGAATCAAACAGCATCCACTGTATTGCTGCCATGGTGCATTTAAATCAGATCCACTCTCTGTGACACACCTTCATTTTGCTTCTGTGGATACTAGTTACCTGTTCAACCTCCAATTAACATGCTGCCCCTTTTCAACATGGGGTCTGTTTCTGCTAAACACCCCAAGGCAACATCAGGATCTGAAGACAGTATTGACATCACTTTTCCTGGGTAGAAAATCAGTCTCAAAATTTTTTATTCCAAATCTCTTGACTTTTAAGAGATTGTCTCTTGATTTATGAGACATTGGGATCAGCATGTCTGGTTTTCTTAATCAGTTTCCAAGAATGTAATGATTTTGGCCTGTTCTATATCAAATTGAATGAGTTACATCCACTTGTATTTTGTATAAAATGGTGGTTGTTCTGATCATGTCAACTGTAAAATGTGGTTATTGAATCAAAATGTTCCTTCCAGAGAATGGAAAAAGGATTAAAAATACAATATGACCAGGAGTCAAGAAAGCAAATGTTTTTACTTGGTTCCTTTAAACAATAAACCACAAATATTTCTAAAATTCAAGCTGTATCTTATGTTGAAAAAGTAGAAAAAATGCTAAACTCATAAAATGTTGTTGTCTCCTAAGGAAAGACAGGCTTCAAGCTGTTGCACGGAGAAACATTTTATTGTATGCTTGAAAATTCTCTACATACATTATGTACATACATTATGTACATACATTATGTACATACATTATGATCAGACCACAGAGACGGATAGTTGTGAACTTCTTGGGGAGGACTTTGAGCACCTCTTCCAGTGCCGGGAATGGAGAGGATGCACAGTTGTTAGGAACTAAAAGTAACCTTGACAATTTGCCAGCTCTGCCACCCACTGCAGACGGTCAGTACCAAACAACACTTTCAGGGTCTATTGAAACCAATTATAAGAGAGTAAACTCTTGTTACAAGCAAGCCCAGAAGGTCCACACGGCCACAGTCTGGCCATCTGTGAGGGATGAACCCCACCAGTCACAACCCCTTCATTGCCCTCAACTCCTCCATCCTCCCCCACAACACTCACCCCTTCACCATCACCCACCCAATACAGATCTACCTCCTCCCCCATGTGGACAACACTGCTGCCTCTCAGTACCAGAGACCCAGGTTCAATTCCAGCCTTAGGTGACTGACTGTGTGGAGTTTGCACATTCTCCCTGTGTCTGCCTTTCCAAAATGCAACACCCCACATTTATCTAAATTAAACTCCGTCTGCCACTCCTTGGCTCATCTGGTCAAAGTTCTGTTGTATTCTGAGATAACCTTCTTTATTGTCTCTTGCACCACCAATTTTGGTGTCATCCGCAAACTAACTCGCCAGACCTCCTATATTCAGATCCAAATCATTTATACAAATGACAAAAAGTGGTGGACCCAGCACGGATGTTAAAGATGAAAGAAAATGTTAGGCTTTGTGGGTGGCACAGTAGCTCAGCGGTTAGCACTGCTGCTTCACAGCACCAGGGACCCGGGTTCGATTCCTGCCTCGGCCGACTGTGTGGAGTATACAGTCCCCGTGTCTGCATGGGTTTCCTCTGGGTGCTGCTGTTCCCTCCCATAATCCAAAGATTCACAATTGAGGTGAATTGGCCGTGCTAAATTGCCCATACTGTTAGGTGCGTTAGTCAGGAGTTAATATAGGATAGGGGAATGGGCAGGTTACTCTTCGGAGAGTCGGTGTGGACTTGTTGGGCCGAAGGGCCTGTTTCCATCCTGTGGGGAATCTATTCTAATCAATTTGTCCATTCAAACGTAAGTGGATTTAGAACAGTATAATAAATCTTGATTAAAACAGTCTCTCTGAAATTGGAAACTAGTCTATGGAAGGATGATGTGTCATTCCTTCAGTTTTTTTGATTTGCTTTTGTTTTCTTTCTCAATCCCAATCTTTTGCTGTCTATTTTACTTTCCCTGCGTAGTTTGACACAAAAGCTCATATATCTGTCAAAACATTCAAACAATGAACAGATGGCTAAGCTGTCCTGTAAAGAGTGAATGATAACAATAGGGAGAGTTTCAGTGTTTATTTATAGATCTCATACTGGGTTATTCTTTCAAGATTATACAAAGCAAATAGCTCTTCATTGGTTATAGCCAAGATTTGTATTTTCCAGTTAGTCACTGTATTCTGTTCATATGCGTAACTCTGCAATTATAGATGTCTTCAACCTGTATTGTGTGACTGCCAATTCATGCAATTGCCTCTTGAAGGTCTTCACATCGCTCACAAGTAGAACCTGCTTCTTCATGTCATTGAGTGGTACGCTGAAAACCAAACTCAACTAAGCAAATCAGGTTAAACTCAGGTTTTTCAGGTTTTTTTCATGAACAAGAACAAACTGTTTTTTTAACCAGTGGCAAAAAATAGACAAGTTGAATTGCTAATCTGTAATTCTATAACTTGAACTCTACCCCTTTCTTAAAATTTCTGTACACATACAGACACACAATGAGGCAAGACATGACAGAAATATTGTGGATGGGGAAGGAAGAAAGGATCAAGACGACAATTCTGGCATCAATTTGGATCACAAACGTGAATAAGTTGCTTTCGTTTGACTCCTGATTCTTTGCTAATGGCACAAGGTTGTGGATATGCTGATTGTCAATCTTCCATTCACTGACTGAGAGTTCATCATTCAGGCCTCTAAGTGTTTTCTTTCCCTTTTGCTTTCAATGTGGTTTGCAAATAGAATAACATACAGTGAAAGGTGAAAGAGAATCACTAGCTACTAGGACATGTTTTTTACTTTTCCACATAGAAGGGAGAGACAGAGATAGATGTTTTCTTTTCACCTATTTGATGTTTCTAATTGTCCACAGCTGAAGCTGTAGCCACCTGCCAAAGAACTAATCAAGTGGTTGTTACAATGCTGAAGCTCACTGAGTGCTCAAAGATTGGTCCCAATTAAAAAAAACTAAAAAGACTATGAGTGATGACATTCTGTCTGGAATACTATCTCACTGTTTGAATAAGGCAACATTTTAGGCTCAACTCCCAAATTCTAGCAATATGTTTTTAAACCTGTAAGCATCATCTTACACAGTTTGCTTGGTTCAAAGCAATATTTTTTCCTGATTTTCAGTGCACGAACTGGAAAAAAAGTGACCTTTATACGACAGAAAAAAAATTATGCTGTTCAGTCCTGATGTATTGGCAGCCATTTTTCATTTCAGTTGCCTATTTATGATTGAGGGTGGAAGAGCTGGCAACACAAAGTTAAAAGTGAGAGTTCAAAGCCTTAATATTCTTTTCTTTCTTGAATTCTCTGTCAACTCCATTGCCTCGAGCTCCCACACAGTTCTTTCATTGGAGTCTCTATTTCCCCATTTCACTCCATGAGCCTCAGGCCAAGAACCCATTGTGCCAACCATTGTGATGCACTGTCCCCCTCTTGAAAACAGGGTGGTGGTGATAGTACATGATTTCCCCCCCTGCAGTAACTCATGCCTTCAATGATCTGTTGTCTTCCACACTTAGATATTGAGTTGCTCTGGTCACAGTTATTGACCCTCTGCATCCCAGTACGCTGCATCCAATCCCCACAATTGATTTGCCCAACTTGCTCAGTATAGTGGTAGCTCCTGATAACCATCCTCTCCCCTTGACGTTCGTTGAATAGATCTCCAGGACCGACTGTGGCCACTTCCTGACTGAATTGGAAGGACAGGCTCAACTGATAAGTGACCAGGCCTCTGACTGATCTCTGTACAGCTATCTGACTGAATTACTAGTAATCCGCTCAGTGGTTACACTGGATCTGCAGGAGTGGCTGTGGTTCATTCCCCTGTCCTGCAATGATGCAAAACTCCTGACACTAAATGCCACAGGAGCCTGCTGACTGTGTCCAGGTCCCTGTATTGAGATTGTATGAATGCCTTTCCCTGATTGTGGCAGATCCCAGTGATTGACAGAAGTCTACCTTGGCTTGAAAGAAGACTGGTTGAAGCATATGCTGTGTGTTTGCAGCATAAGTTTCCACATGGTGCAAGTGTGAGATACACACAGAACAGTGTGAATAGAAACATGTCTATCCCCTTGACTGAACACTGCTGGTAACCATGGAAATCTACCTGGATTTGTGTCTGTGCTAAAAGGCAAGGCAGGACAGAACTACTGTGAGGTTCTAAGTTCTGAATGATGCAGCAGTGTGCAGAAAGGAAAGGCAGAAATCCTGAGAACATCCAAATTAGCACAAAACAGGTGAGCACTAAGAAAGAGCAAGTTGACAGACCAGGGATGCAGTCTGTTTCAAATCCATCTTCACAAGATGGCCCAACAGCAGCATTGTAATGAAAGGTGTCAGTGAGCTCCAAATTACAGTATTGAAGTGGTGAACTGTTTTATAAGTTTACCCAAGATGTGCTTTGGTGATGTGATGAGGCTAATGTCTGTCTAATGTCAACCTCTGTAGACAATGGGTTGCAGTGGGTCATTGAGTGTACCTTGATATGTGGGGAATAGCTGACCCAAATGAACAGCTAGAGGAGCAAGCAGTGAGTGGCAGCCACTAGGATCCTGCTCAGACTTTCATATTGGAAATTGTCACAGGTTAATTTTGCTCCACTGCCTGAGAAGATAGTAACATGCATGTTAAAGATGGGAGACTGGGTTATGATGAATTTTTAATCAATGCAAATAGGTCCCTTATTACTCACTAGCAAGATTTTCATCTTGTTGTTAAACCCTCAGGTGCAAACATAAACATGCCGAAAGTCAGAGCAGCAGTAGGTCATTGGTCTTTTGAGCTTCCTCTGCTATTCAATGTGATTATGGCTGACGATCCAACTCCGTCCCCTGTTCTTACTTTCTCCCCATACCCTTTGATCCCTTTAAATTCCATATCCGCCACAGATTCACCTGTACCTCCACACATATCATCTATTGCATCCTTTGCACCCGATGTGGCCTCCTCTATATTGGGGAGACAGGCCGCCTACTTGCGGAGCGTTTCAGGGAACACCTCTGGGACACCCGGACCAACCAACCCAACCACCCTGTAGCTCAACATTTCAATTCCCCCTCCCACTCCACCAAGGATATGCAGGTCTTTGGACTCCTCCATCGTCAGACCACAGCGAAACGATGGTTGGAGGAAGAACGCCTCATCTTCCGGCTAGGAACCCTCCAACCACAAGGGATGAACTCGGATTTCACCAGTTTCCTCATTTTCCCTCTCCCCAGCCTGTCTCAGTCAAATCCATCAAATTCAGCACCGCCTTCCTAACCTGCAATCTTCTTCCCGACCTCTCCGCCCCCACCCCAGTCTGACCTCTTTCCACCTATCACATTTCCGACGCCCCTCCCCCAAGTCCCTCCTCCTTATCTTTTATCTTAGCCTGCTGGACCAACTTTCCTCATTCCTGAAGAAGGGCTAATGCCCGAAACGTCGATTCTCCTGTTCCCTAGATGCTGCCTGACCTGCTGCGCTTTTCCAGCAACACATTTCCATCTCTGATCTCCAGCATCTGCAGACCTCACTTTCTCCTTTGATCCCTTTAGCCTAAGAACCATATCTAACCTCTTCTTGAAAATACTCAATGTTTTGGCCAAAGCCACTTTCTGTGTAGAAAATTCCACGGGCTAAAGAAATTTCTCCTCATCTCAGTCTTGAATGGCCTCACCATATTTTTAAACCATGGCTTTTTCCTTGAGGTTGAGGATCTACTTTTTCTGATCTCACCATAGTTTCCCATCTGACTGTCCATATCATTCAAGGGTTGGGAAGACCCTATCCCCTGCTTTCAAAAAGGATCATTCCTCCTTGATACATATATTTAAGGGACTGGTATGGAACAGTTTGACACAAGGTAAGTCTGAGAATTGGAGACAGTGAATTGGTGACTGTATGTCTTTTACATCGATAAATGAGGTCTATTACTTAAATATATTTGTATGTTTAAAGCATCAGGGCCAGCTTCAAAAATATAAGAAGAATTAAACCAAATCACAATGGGTATTCAGGGGTCATTCTTGGAAATGCAAAGAGCACTTGTCAGCAATTCTTTGTTTACACTGCAAGGTAAATAGTATTGCAACTGTTAAAAGGTTTGTTTGTGAATAAGAAAAAAATAAAATAACAATAGTTATAAGTCCTGAAGTAGTAAATGAACAGTATTATTCTTTACCTTTAGGGAAAATATATTAGTGATCCCTTTTCAAAGAAATATTACGTTTATGGTAATTTAATAGCTTATTTAAACTACTTTATGCAAACTTCCAGTTGGTCCTGGCAGCTCATTATCATTTTACCTTCAGAAATGGGGTTATTTGATTAGGTAGGTATGTAATTAAATCCAGGTACCAGCAAACATAGTTTGTATCTGCTTTGGGTTAGTCACAAGTAGGGGACTAGTAATGAGGTAATAAGTTTGGAAACTAGGCTGTTTCATTTCTAGAAGTGAAAAATTGTTCTCCTTTTCAAGAGAGATCTTGTCATCAAACCACAATTTATACAGGGAGTCAAATTAGATCAATACAAAGACTCTGATAATCCATCATTACTACCCCATTGTTGCTGAATGTAACTCACTCCAATGTAGAATAAGCAAAACAGTTGCCATATTCAAAAGATTAGAATTTAGGTCAAAGTTGCAACGGCAAGCATGATTTTATACCACTACCACAGGAATCTCAGAAGAAATTTTGAAGCAGCTTTCCATTGACCTCTCGATGCTTCCTGATCCTTCAAGCTGTTACAGGTTCAGGAATCTTGCAACAGCTACTATTTGCCATATCTAACCCAATTAATTCCCAAGTTATTAATTCCCTAGTACTGCCAGGAGCCACCAGGTATTCATAAACTAGCTGACTTTGGAAAATTCAGTTGGGTTAGTGCCAGCACATTTTGTTGGAATGCACTGCTGCCCCATCACTTAGCCTGGTGATTAACCAGGAAGAAACTGTTGTTCTGCATCTTCCGATACTAAATCATTTTCACCATTGCATGGCTTAACAATGTCCAGAATATGTGGTCAGTATTTTAAAAAAGATTGTTCAAGTAAAGTGATTATAAATGGCTAAAACAAAAGGTGAAAGTTGATGTGTTTTTGAAGTGTTAGTTGCATTGTATTTTCAAACAAGCAAGGCAGGCTGTCATTCCAAAGAAGTAGATAGCAAGGGGATTCGGTAGAAACAGTTGATGGGTTGCAAACTTAATACAGTGGAAGACTGGAGGTATGCAATAGACTTTTTAAGGAGGAGCAGTAATTGCTCGAGAAGGGAAAAGTTATTGTTAGCTGTACTCTTTTGAAGAAAAATCTGTTGAAGTGATGTCACCTTTACAAAGATGAAGTCTCTAGAAATAGGAGGTCATGCAAAAATAAATGTAAAATTGCCATAGTCCTATCAGACCATAGGGCTGCTCTGAGAGAGATGACTGGTAATAGTTAACATGAGGGTCACCAAGCCTCAGGTGAGGGGAGAGATTGAGAAGGAGAGTCCTTCACAAAAACCTTAGCCAGTCCAGGAATTGAACCCACACCACTGGCATTCATCTGCATTGCAAACCGGACATCCCATCAACTGAACACAAATGGTTATTATAACCATTACATTCTTGACAGGTTATTCTTCTGTTGTTTTGTTGTCAGCCATTTTGACGTTTGCATCAACACATTTGCATTGGGTTGAAAGCGGATAGTTGTGACAAGGTGAAAAATTAACATAGAAACCTAGAAAATTTATAGTACAGAAGAGACCCATTCAGCAAATCTTGTGGAAACTGATCTATCTAGTCTAATTCAACCTTCCAGCTGTTGGTCCATAACCTTTAATTTATGGCTCTTAAAATGCATGTCCTAAAATCTTTAAAATGTAATGTGGATTTCTGTCTCAGGCAGAGAGTTCCAGAGTAAAAAGAATCCTCAGCTTTCCTTTCCTTTTATCAATTACTTTAACTCAGTGACCGCTTATTGTAGATGTCTCTGAAAAGAAATAGGTCCTTCCTATCCATTCTGTCAAGATTTTAATTTTATATGTCAAATATGCCAAACAAGCTAGATGTTGAGCATTCTGGACTTGACGGTCAGAGTGGGTATCTGGCGATTTCATCTTGATGCTTGTTCCAAAAGACCTCTATTTTGGACACTGGTCACCAACATCTCAGAGCATGTTCCATGGATACTGGCCACACTCATCTCATATCCATGGACATTAGCATCCAATTTGTGCCAGCCTCTTGTGGCACATCTTCAATCCACTTACAGGACACTTCTGCACTTCAGACTTGCACTTCAGGCTGCACTAGCAACTGTCATTGCTGCTGCAGGGACATTGTGCATTCAGAGCCATGTACTCAGTTCATGTACTGAATCATGATCAAGGCTGACTTGTTCGCTTGCTGTCATGTGTGCTCACTTTCTCTCTGACTACTTATTGTATTCAAACTTTTGTAGGATTTGAACAGCAAGGCTTTCATGTTTAATTTTCTTGCTGTTGTGGTGTGTTACATGTTACTCAAGGAGTCCAAGTTGTGTTACTACTGTAGACTCAGAGTACTGGATAGTGATGGTAGAGGCTCCAACTTTCTTACCATCACATGACTAATTAGGCATTGAACCTGCCATTGTTGTATGTTAGAAAGATTTCTAGGATTTGCCTTTTTGGCCAGGTTCTCAATGCACCTTCCTTGGCCATGAGGCCCTAGAAGTGGGCTGTGAACCTGGACCCTCTGGTTCAGAGACAGGAATGTAAACCATTGGGCTTCTTCCCTTGCTGTTGTAGATGTTAGCAAAATCAACTGCCCTTATGGATTATGTGCCAAATAAATTTGTTAATATTTGCTAATGTTGTTGTGGGGTCAAATGTCTGAAATGAAGATTCAGCGTCACTGTTTGGGGAGAGATGTTGAAATCTGATGTTAAGTTATTTCAGAACAAATAAGCAAGGCCATGTTATAGAGTCTTGGAGTCATACAGCATGGAAACAGACCCTTTGGTCTAACTCATTCATGCCAACCAAGTTTCTCAAATACAATAGTTTTGTTTGCCTGCTTTTGGCCCATTTCCTGTTAAACCTTTCCTATTCATTTGCCTGTCTGAATGTCTTTTAAATTGTAATTGTACCTACCTCAAGCACTTTCTCTGGCACTTCATTCCATTTATGCATCACCCTCTCACCTTCAACCTATGGTGTCTTGTGTTGGACTCCTGTACCCTACTTGGAGTAAACTTACTTGGCTTTTCATCTTATCTATGCCTCTCATGATATTATAAACCTCTATAGGTCACGTCTCAATTTCCTATGCTCCAGTGAAAAGTCCCAGTCTATCCACCTCTCCTTATATCCTAAACCCTCCAGTCCCTATAGCATCCTTTTCTGTACCCTTTCTAGTTCAATAACATCCTTCCGCGAGGAGGGTGACCAGAATTGTATGCAAAAGCAGCCTCATTAAAGTCCTGTACAATTTAGTAGTTATCTTGCTGGACTCATAATCCAAAGGTCTGGAGACAAAAGCTACCACTATAAATGCATTTGACTCATATTTGCCCCTGAAATGGCTTAGTAAGCCACTCACTTGTATTCAAGACAGGAGTTGTATCAGCACATTCTAAAGGAGATAACACCCAAAACGTTAACCTCTCCACTTCCTGATGCTGCCTGGCTTGCTGTGTTCTTCCAGCCTGCTGCTTGTCTATCTTGGATTCCAGCACCTGCAGCTTTTGTCTCTCAGCACATTCTCAACAGCAATTAATGATGGGCAACAAATGCTGGGTTTACTGGTGATCCCACATGCTCTGATTGGTAAGAAAATGAAGAGGACAGACAAGAGATGATAAGGTGGGGGTAGGGGGGTTGTTGAAGAGAGACCGAAGGCCATATTGGAAGCTATGGAGCTGAGATGTTGCTTGGTACACATACTTAGTGATGCAGATGGTGGCAGTATCTTTTAGCATTTGGCGCCTTTCATTTAAGGAGTGTTTAAAGACACTTCACAATGTTTTATTTGAAAATCGAGGGTATTCTCAAACATTTCCAAAATCATAGATAAATTACTTATCTGTGTATACAAGTAACAAATAGAGTAGACTGACATTCTTCTGATTTGAGTTTAAAAGCGACAGTCCAGTGTAGTACATGCATGCATGTTGCTCTACTCCGCAGAAATGTTGGCCTTAAATGCAGCCTAAAGAGAAATGTCACAAGAGGTTGAGTCACTTGCATTCACCAAGAGTGCTCATCCGAATAGAATTTTATTTTTAAGGCATTTCTGAATTTTCATGGAGTATGCATGCACAGAGCCAGTTGACATTAAGATGTTAAGCTTTAGGATTTTCCTATTCACTAATTTGTGACTGGTTGCTATATCCTTGAGACATTTGACTTTTCAATCTTGTTTAATTTGTAATGTTAAGCTGAGCAGTATCGGTGTTTGCCAGGATTCTGGTGAAACATCGTCAACTGTTGCTGATGATCCCTTTAAATAGGGCTGCTGGGAAAGTCCTTCCAACCAATGCATGCATTTTCAACTTTGTGTGTTTATGGAAAAGAGCGAGCTTGAGTAATACATTTGAAAATAAGAGGTAGTGTCAAATTAGCATTACGTATAGACTAGAACACAGTGTACTGATTGCATATTTGCAGGATATACTTCTCGTCCCCATGATGATGCCCATATCATAATCGTGTTTGATATGGTCCACATAAGAAGTGTGTGCACATAATATGGATGCAACAGAGTTCAATTTTGCAGCCTGTATATTCCTTGTATGTAAAGGTGTATTTAATATCACTGAAATGTTAATTTGCCTAAAAGATTGATGTAGCTTTATGAAGTTCCAGGAGTGTATTTGATGAAGCATGTGGTGCCATTTTTTGACAATGCCTTGCAAAATATATAGTGGAGCTGATGCACCATCTGGCAAATAACTGTGATATATCAAGATATTTGGTGGAATCTTCCCAAAATCTGAACAATATCAGCAATGGCTGGGAAGTTTAGAAAATACAGAGTGGGAAAATTAAAGTTTTGATGTTCAGAACAAAAGGTCCAAATTTCCCTTTAAGGTTTCAGTTACTAGATGAGAATCTCACTAGCAAGTGGCTGATGCCCTATTTACATGTATTAACTAACTAATATTAGTTGATGTCACCTAATTTATATGCAGATAGCTAATTCCCAGCTAATGATGAGAATCTCAATTACACGAGTTTCTGACTTGAAAGTCAGAGCAGTTACCAAGCAACTGCAATTTGCTGGCAACTTCTCAGGATCTGAGTCATTCCCTAATGGCACGGTCTATGGGCAGCATTCACTCCACCCTTTGCCCACAAAAGTCAGCTTTGGAAAAGACCATTATCACCACCTCATCATGGAATGTCTTGAACCAATTTTACTACAGTTCAATACTTCACAACTGCATTTTGGAGCTCAACAGCACTTTACGAGGTTCCTGCAGACCAAGTGACACACAAGTGTGTGTGTGCATGCAGGGACAGGCACCCAGCATTGGAACAGGGTGCATCTCATGACTCTAAGCTTGTTTTCTCGGGGCTAAATCACTTTGCACTTACTTGTGCGCACACATTGCATCACTGTCTTGCCTTGCCTTTTAATTAATTGCCATTTCTTTCAGAATCTTGTAGCCTCAGAGTAGTTCTGTCTTTGAATGAAGACAGAAAGCCAGGCAGTTTGTCATGTTTGCCAGCACTAAACAGTCAAGGAGCAGACATGTTGCTGCATCAATGTCACACCTATAGTGGGTGACAGCAGTCTATGTGGCAAACACACTGCATGTACTTGAACGAGATGAACTTGTCTGAAAGGATGTAGATTTTCGTCAAGTCAAGCAAACTTAGTCATCTGGGGTGATGCCATGCTCAGTGAAGAGCATCATCATATCTCAATCCAGGAGTTTTCCTGTCAGGCATTCAGAATAAAAACACTTTGTTTCCACATGCTCAAGATATCTCCTCGCAAAGCAGATAAGGAGATGTTTGATGCCAATCCTGGCCCTTTTAGCCCTATTTTTGGCCATTTTCTTCTACGATGAGTCAATAGGAGGTTTGGATGAAATGAAAGTAGTTGAAAGAGATGTTAGTGTTGATGCAGGACTGGGGAAAATGGTGAGGTATCCCGAATGAGGCATCTCAGATGGTAGAAAAGCTTATTTGTGCATGAGAACCATTGAGGAAAGATTTAATGTGCAGTAGTGAGAGTGGTAGAACATGAGTTTTGATGATAGATGTGTGCAGTTGCAGAGTTAGAGGGTTGCAAGATAGCAAAGAGAAGATAGTGGCACTTATTCTTGACAGAGTGAAGACGATCTGTAAGCTTCTTAAAGCATTGCTGCACCTTTATTTTGATTGTGATCACTGCACTGACCTGAGTGTCTATCTTTGACCAGCCTGGCAGCATCTGATGCTGATGTCTTCATGGAGGTCCTGTAAAACAGATGGTGAATCCTGTCTTCCACCCTATCCACCAGGACCTTCAGGTCCTTGTTCACAAACCAGAGTGCCAACTTCCCTTTGTGAGTCATCACCTTTGGTGAACAGCACAATGTTAAGGGCAGTTCCTGGTTTGCCACTGTTATAACTGGTGTGCTGGTGCCAACAGAAGGGCCTGGTATCAGCGAACGCTTACACCTGTGCAGCAGAATGCAAGATTGCAGGGATACTGTGGGTGCCAGATGCATGTTGATAGATTCATAATTATTTCATTATTCATTAATAATTAAGTCTATTATGGTGAGCAGCGGAGAATTGCATGAGGGAATTCATCAGGGCTCACAGTAGGAAACACTTCATGCAACCCCTTTGAGATTGACACCTCACCAAAATATGTGAAGATGCAGTCCATAGTCATAGCAAATTGCAATGTTAAAGCACTGTGTGGTGTGTGTATGTTGGTTGCTTTAAGAGCTAGTTCCTCTAAGATGTGGACTTCTGCTGAAGCATCTGACTTCCAGGAAATGATCATGTGACCAAGTAGCCTGGTAGATAAACAATAGAAAAAGAAATCAACCTTCAATTAATTATTGGGATAAATAGATTGAGTGTTGTGTATATTTCATTTCAGGCAAGTTTTTAGTTTCGAATAATTTAGCTGCAGAGCAAGAAGCGTCTACCTCCAGCAGAGTTCATTTGAAATTTCATATGCTGGCTAAGAGAAATTAAAACCCTGGATAGAATAGAACTTCTCAACACAGCCAAGCTGAGAAGAAAGAATGATAGTATTAGATGTAAGATTCTAAAGTGAATTCTAAAGTGAGATGGTAGAGTTCTGACGTGAGGTAGTTATGTTGAAGATGCTAGCACCACTTGTTTCACAGGGAGTCTATAATGGCAGGATGATTGAAGCAGATTTAAATGAACAGCTTTGTCTTAAATAAGGCAAGGCCAAAGAAATCTCTTTCCTTAAAACAAAACTTTGAAACATTACCCAGCCATGTGGTTAATTAATTTCAGATAAATATCTGCCTTGAGCTTGGGTTTTTAAAGGTGAAGAAGGAAATTTGAGTTCAGAAGTTTGATTTAGAGAATAAGTAACAATGTTATAAGTAACAATAGCACAAATGCAAATGGAGTGAGTTAAGTGTTGATGTTCTTTGATTTCTGTATTGTAGACGTCTTTTGACTAGAACAATAAGCCTTGTGGTTCATTCTTTTATGTTAATTCTTTTAATAAATACTTGAATTTTCAGATTCTTTAAAAAACATCGCTGAGCACATTTCTAGTCCCTACTGAGGTCTTAACTGTTAGGAAGAAGAAAATTGGTCATGATTTAAAACTAACAACCAACAACCTTTTGCTGGTACTAAACTCGGTGGTATAAAAACTTAAGATCTTGTATAGAAAAACGTGTTGCTGGCACACATTTATGCACAAAGCTTTGGAAAATTAATAATAAAAAGATGGTGGTGAATGGATTAAATTGGGTGTGATTTTACAAGTTTATTTAAATGAAAGGGATGCTAATAGTTTTTTCCAATAAATTTCTTTTTTCTAATTTTAACAACAAATCAAATGGATGTTGTTAATTCATTTTCTGCTTAGAAAAACAACATTTTAGTTTCTCTTAAACTCCGAGTGGATCTAGCAATGTGAGTTATAGATTTGTGAGTGCAGCTGTGACATTATGGAGCCTTACAGTTGTCAACTTTTTGGAACTGATGTACTCATAACTTTGAACTGTTTGTATGTTATCATATAGAAATTGTATTAAATAATTATTTCTGTGAATCAGTCCTATTTAGCCAAAGTAACTTTATCAGAAAAATAAGACAATTCAGGAATTTATGCTGTTAGCACTGGTGTGGGCCACTTTCAGCTTTCAAAATTAAGCTGCATTTTTGGAGCAGGACAGCCTACTAAGTATTTTTTTTCTATTTACTGAGGAACTGACTTCTGGGTTCTAATTTAACAGAAATAGTTCTATATATTTTTAAGTAAGTTTCAATGACAAATTGAGTTATTCGTAAGTAGTAGATTAATGCTGGTTTTAAATGCTTACTTTGTGAAAAAGGTTCTTCAACTATATTAATCAAACTTCACCAATTTTACAAGGTTATCATTTTTCTATATATTTCTGAAAGCAACTTTTTTCTAAAAAAGTCATTTTATAACATTGCTTCATTACATGAGTGCATGGCCAATTTTGTGGTTGGAGATATAGAAATAAGTTTGACTGGGAACTTCAAAGCAAGCACAGTCGTATATTCAATTTTCACCAGAATCACTGATTATGTTCTAAGTAGAAACTCTACCATCACATGTTAGAAGCAAGAACCTTGCACGTAAATGTGTGACTCATATGTTGGTGATGTCTTTTATTGTGCAAGTGTTTCCCAACATCACTATTGCTTTTTTTGTTGAATAATCACTTATTTATATAAATGTATCATAGAATCAGTTCATTATCCACAAGGTTTTCTTTCATGCCATGACACTTTAGTTACTGTCACAATAGTACAACTAGTTCTGTTTTTATCTCAACTCCTTTACTCTGCAGACCAATTAAACATGATTTTACTTACATATATTGTTACGGACAAGGGGAGAGAAGTAAATGGAATCCTTTCATTTTTCTCATTGTCTGTCCATAAGAAAAGGTGTTTTTAGTTTTTGAATTTATTTTCTCCTTTTGAAATAAGCTGTAGTATATTCCCACACACAGCCTCTGTTCGTGAAGTCCAAAGTTTGAATGGCCTGCAACAAACGCACTTTAGGGTTTAAAACAGAAGTATGTTTTTTTTGTGTTCAAACCTGGGGGATGATTGTCTCAGCACATGCACACATAATCATACAAGGAAGACAGATAAGGAAAAGGAAAGAGAAAAGGTTACAATTCACAACAGCAAAAATGAAAGATGCGATCTTTAATTCATGGAGCTCATTTTTGGGTGGATGCAGTTGGCTAATGTTGCAGGCTTCCTTTTGAAGTTTACAAAGGCACATTTTAATCATGTTGCTCCACATTTCAGGTGAGTGTATGATTTCTCCTTAAACTCTTTCAAGAGGTTAAACTTAAGGCAGGCTTAAACATGGCGTCTGTTTTTCCAATAGATGGCAAATTACAGGCAGATTGGATATAAACTGGAAGACTGAAGCAAAGCTGCACAGGGATTGCACTTACACTTTGCAGAGGCTGGGGGTTTTTGGGAAGTGGGGGGGGTTAGTTTGACATGTCTCCTGTCTCTTAACGAGTTAATTTTGAACTCTACAATTTGTTGTCTATTCCGATAGTTAGGGGTCAAGTATTCACGAGAGATGATTGGAGCTACCAGTACTTCCAGAGGCATAACCTGATTAAACTTCTGTGCCTCTGGTAAAAAAAAAGTTTGTATGTGAAAAATGATGCATCATTAGTGCCACTTTTGTTCAGAACCAGCTAAGAAGACATATAAGCTCCTTGGTTTTTGTATTAATGACCGCAAGTCCCACATAAAGCAAGGACATGAGATTCCAGGAGTTTGTTGTTCGAGCTGTGTCATGTTAACTGCTGGTTAAAACTTTCAAGAGTTGGTAGTCAACCTGAATCACCTGGTCAGCAATGGCCATGATTTAGTGTAGCTGAAATCCATTTTAATAATTAAATCAAAAGAATCCTTTAAAAACAAGTTTGAATTTCTCATGTCTTGAGGATATGACAGTGCTATCATTTAACAAATTGTACAACTTCAAGTTTTAATTTCATAGATCTCAAAAATAACTTGAAAAATACCATTTGGATCCATGTATTTCATTACTTCTACATATTGAAGAAAGTCCAGATCCATGGTATTTTCTGTCTAACAACAAAAGAATCATTTGCAAATTGCTCATGTAGGTGGCCAAGAAAGACTGAATGGTCAGTTAAGTAAACAATGAAGTATATCAGAACAGAACAGTGCAATCTAAAAGAGATTTTAATCTCCTATCAGGTTTGTGTTTCACAAAGGTGCAGAGAGTCACCGAGTCATTGAGGTCGACAGCACAGCAAAACTCACTGCACAGGAACCACCTCTCGATATAAACAAACTGAAGGCAAAGTTTTTAATCAAAATTACATTGAAGTAGGAAATAAGCAATATGAGCAGTCTTTCAGTTTCCCACTACCAGTGTAGATTTTAATGGTTGGAAAGAACTGCCAGTTAGTCTGAATAATTGAAATTGTTACAACTCACTGGGTAATGCAGTGGAAATTATTCCCTGCCATTCCCAGAATCATCACAAAAATTAAAGATTGTATAAAGTATGCAAAGTTTCCCAATTTACCTGACTTCGAGACTTAGATTGATAAAAGCGTAGGCTTGGTTTCTGTCCCAACCAGAATTTTAATAACACACACGCACACTCAGATTAATCAGGCTTACAGCAAGTTTTAACTGCATAATTTTCTCTTTCTCTCTCTCACCTCACACGCTCTCTTTTTCCCAACTCCATCCTGTTCAATCACTTGAGAACCAATCACATAAGTATTGGCAGGCAAAAAGGTCTCAAAAGTTCATAACTAGTTACTACATATAAACCAATCAACTTCCTGGTGCCAGCTACTTTCAAAACTGCAACCTCTCTTTAAAACACTTTTTTAAAACAGCTCATTCTCATTTCAGTTCCCAGTTTTTAACAAATCAAATAGAAATACATGGTCCTCACAAAATATGCTTGAACTTTAAGGGACTTGCATTTCTTTTCAGGACTTTATACTAACTCCTTTTCAACTACAATAAGTGCACATGCTCACAAGTGACTTCTTCCATGCCAGAGCTGGCTGACATAATGTGGTTTTCTCTAGATTTCTCATAGTACAACTCAATTATTATAAATAATAATATTTGTGGACTGGTGCCTACATTAATTGCAATCGTACATCATCAAGAAATTGCAAAAATATAGCATCTCTCTGGTGTTGGACCCCTTGGAGTTTCATAGTGGTGTAGTTAGACAAAAATGGACAGCAAGCCAAGGAAGAACATAAGAGAATGGGAACTTAGTTTTAAGGATAATTTTAACATGGGAGAAAGAGGTGGAGGAGTTTAGATCTAAAATCTCAGGGCCCACAGCATGGATGTACGAAGATATTGATGCTAAATTGAAGGGGTAAGCAGGTGGTGTAGTAGAATGATGTACACAAAAGCCAAGAGTCAGAGGAGCAGAATTCCATGGGGATAGAAAAATTTGGGGGCTGCTGAAATAAGGATGTACAAGACTATGTAAGGATTCTTGAGGATCCTTCCACATCTGACAGAAATTTACCTGTACCTCCACAAATGTCATCAATTGTTATCTGTTGCACCCAATGTGGTCTCATCTACATTGGGAGACAAGACTTGCGGATTATTTCAGAGACCATCTCTGGGACACCCGCAGCAACTAACCTCACCACCTCGTGGCTGATTACTTTAACTCCCCCTCCCACTCCACCAAGGACATGCAGGTCCTGGGCCTCCAAACCCTAACCACCCAACTCCTGGAAGAAGAATGCCTCATCTTCTGCTTTAGGACCCTGAAACCACATGGGATTAATGTGGATTTCACCAGTTTCCTCATTTCCCCTATTCCCACCTTACCCCAGACCCAAGCCTTCAACTCGGCACCGCCCCTCTTGTCCTGTCCATCATCTCTTTCATCTCTTCCATCTATCCGCTCCTCCCTTCTCTTCGACCTATCACCTTCTCCCCCGCCTTCATCTAGCAATTGTATTCTCAGCTACTGTGCCCCCCCCAGCCCTAACCCCCTCCCATTTATCTATCAGCCTTCTGGCCCACAAGCCCCATTCCTGATGAAGGGCTTATGCCTGAACCGTCGATTCTCCTGCTCCTTGGATGCTGCCTGACCTGCTGTGCTTCAGCTAGTTAGGACAATAAATTAATAAGGATTGAATAAACAAATTAAATTTTAAATAAAATTCGCTTGCAGGAACTTGGTCTGTATTTCTTTCAGATTTAGAAGTTTGAGGGATGGTCTAGGCCAGGTTTCAAAATGACAAAAATTAAGTATATGCACTATTTTCTCTGAGGGATATCCAGAACAAAGTTTTAAAATTATAGCTGCTCAGCAATGAGTGCAAGCAATAAATAAAAAATTCTCAGTTTCAGAGGAGTACAACAGTGCATGTCAATTAGAATGATTCAAGAGCTTCAAGTCTAATTTATGAAGAGAGCTAATTTATGGGCAACACTGCTGCCTCACAGCACCAGGGACTCCGGTTTAGTTCTATTCTTTACTCTTGGGTGACTGTCTGTGTGGAGTTTGCACATTCTCCTTGTGTCTGTGTGGGTTTCCGCCGAGTGCTCCAGTTTCCTCCCACAGTCCAAACATGTGCAGATTAGGTGGAATGACCATGTTTAATTGCCTCTTAGCGTTCAGGGATGATCAGGCTAAGTCATAAATACAGGGACAGGATGGGGGTTGGGTCTCGGTGGGATGCTATTCGGAGGGTCGGTGCAGAATGGATGGGCCAAATGGCCTCTATCTGCACTATATTTAGGAAATTAAAGGTAATAGCATACTTCAAGAAAAAAACATAGAATTGTGAAGTGGTGAAGGCCAGAGGATTGGACAGAATATAAAAATCAGCATAGATTAACAAAAAAAATTAATAAAGTGGAAAATTTGGTTCTCAGAGAAAGCTAACGAGAAATATATGAACAGGTAACCAGAATTTCAATAGATATTGAAAAAAGAAGCCCGTTAACCAATTGAATGTTGCCCTGTAGAGAATGAGTCTGGTGAATTAATATTGAAAAATGGCAGTAAATTGTATATGTATTTTGCAATGGTTTTCACTGTAGAATATAAAAGTAACATCCACTGTAGAATATAAAAGTAACATCTCAAGAAGAGTTGTAAATCAAGAAATTAAAGGGAGGGACAATCTCTACATTGTCATTACCAAGCAAGTGGTACTGAGTTAATGTTTGGAATTGTGGACTGGCAAAGCACTGGATCCTGGTGGACTTCATACCATGGTCTTAAAAGAGGTTGTTACTCAGACAGTTGATACATTGTTTTTAATTTTCAAAAAACTTCCTTAGATTCAGAAGCGATTCCATTTGAATGGAAAATAACAAATGTAATTCCAGCGGATAAAGGGAATCCAGCGGATGTACTATTCAGTGCATAGATTTTCAGAAGGCATTTGATAACTTGCCACATGAAAGAATATTGTGGAATGGTGTATGAGGTAATATGTTGACATGGTTAGAGAATTAGATAACTAACAGGAAACAGAGTAGACGTAAATGGGTCATTTGGTGGTTGGAAAGATGGAATATGTGGTATGCCACAGGGATCAGTGCTTTTTGCAATTTATATAAATGACTCAGATGAAGGCACCAAAGGACAGCTAGCTTAATTTGAACACAATACAAAGATAGGTAGAAACGTAAGTTGTGAAGAGGATATAGGGAGGTTACGAAGATAAAGTGGATAGATTAAGTGAGTGGACAAAGATCTGGCAAATGGATTATAACATGGGAAAATGTGCAGTTCTCTATCTTTGCAGGAAGGATAAACAAAAAGAAGCACATTACCCAAATTGCAGAACTCTGAGATGCAGAGGAATCTAGATATCCAAGTACCTAAATTGCAAAAGGCTATGTGTTGGGAGAGCAGGTAATTAGGAAAGCCAATTTTGGAAGTTGTTTATTGTTAGCAGTGTTGAATACAAAAATTGGATTTTGTGTTGCAGGTATTCAGGGCAGTGTTGAGACCATATTGGTACAGTATTGTCCTCCTTATTTGAAAGCCATTCGGAGACGATTTACCAAACTAATAACTGGAATGTGCATGTTGTCTGATGAGGAAAAGGCGAATAACAGAGGCTTATATCTACTGGAGCTTAGAAAAGAGGCAATTTGATTGAGCCATAAAACTTGCTGAGACATCTTGACTCGATGGATGACGAAGTGATGTTTCCTCTTGTTCGTGAATTTAGAACTAGGGCTCACTGTTTAAAAGTAAGAGGCCACCTATTTAAGTCAGAGATAAAGACATTTTGTTATCACACAGAATGTCAGAAACTTTCATCCTCAAAAGATAGTGGAAGCAGTGGGTTGAATCTTATTTTTTGTTGACTATGTCCAAGTTTTGTTGAATGTTTTGGAGGATTTGGCTCCAATAGGCAAGCAAGCTTTCTTGTCATGTCTTATCAAGCTTGCCTCATTAATTACCAAGCTTGCCACAACAGAATCTCACATCCGATTGCTGCTCCAATTTGCCACGTGCCATTCATGGAACAATATGGAACTCGGCTGATATCTCAGAATTCACCAGCATCCTTTGCACCCATGGTACTTTCAGAAGCCCTTTGTGCACTGGACAAACAATTCTGTATGGAGCTGTCCTGCATGGTTGCTTATTTTCACCCCAGATGTGGCATACAGGGGAAATTTGTTGCCCTGCTTTGTTTGCAGGGCCCTGGATGTCTTGTTGGATGGGGTAGTCCCACAGTGACACTTATTCTCTCCCCCCCAAGACCAGCAGTGGAGGCTGTGACACCGGACAGTGCAAGCCTGGCCCATGGTTACCATCCAGGTTAGACCAGTCTCAGCAAGCTAGAGGAATGCCCAGCACTATAGAAAATATCAATGACTTTCTCCACTCCACCAGCATAGGAGTCACCATCTTCTTTTGATATCTAACACTTGCTCTATATCTGCTATTGTACCGATCTCCCATCAAGATTCATGCTCTCTCACCCTCCGTATTGTCTGCAACATCTTCCCTTACTGTCACCCCTGATACCATTAAGCCTGTATGCCTATTCACTCACTCTGGACATCTCACCACCTGCACCAACAGTAATATCTGTGCCACCCACTTTCATCTCCCATAATACCTGCCTGTCTGTCATTGTGAGAGGAAAACAGCCCACAAGAGTGCAGAAAATGAGGTGTGCTGTCAGTTATTTGGCTCCTCATCCCTTCTGACTTCCCTGAACGAGTTCTGGACTGGTATTAGAGGCTGCCTTTTTATTTAATTACTGTGCTGGGATGCCCTAAACAAAGGCTATCTCCTTTGACTTAACTGGGGCCTGCTCACAGCTATGACAAGATCCCCAGCATGGCAAGACAATATAAACCTATTATCTCTGACTGAGGGAGTAGAGCACAAAGCTCAGACTGAGTGAGACTATGATAGCAAGCAAAGAGTCTGAGAATACAACCTGATCCAGTCCTTGAGCTTAGTCCATGTCCATAAGCAAGGGAGTGAACTGTTATTGGGGGAAGTTGGGAATGTGGAGTAATCAGATCAGCCATAATCTTACTGAATGGTGGAGTAGGTCTGAAGAGCAGAGTGACCTACTCTTACAACTAATTCATAAGTTCTTTTGTAAGAGTGATGGCTCAAAGGTGAGTAAATATTGATACAAATCAGCCATGATCTGTTTCGGTCGTGAAGCATGTTTGAGAGGGTGAATAATACTTGTTTTGTACTGCACCTTAATTGAGAAGTGTCACCATAAAATTGACAGTGTAGTGCTTAACTATAATTTAAAAAGATAAATACAGGGTTGCATTAGGGATAAGAATGCCAATTAAAAGTGTTTGTTTAGTGCTGCATGAGATCTTAAGCCATCTTCTGGAATATGCATAGTTACAATCATAAAAGACACAGTGTGATATAATTCATATTTTCAAGACAATGTACAGAGTAACGGGTTTGATGCAGGCAATTTATCCACTATGGTAAGTGTTTGAACACCATGGAATATAATTTAAGTTTTAATCAATTTCCATGAGGTTTTTCCAGTTTCTTGTTGTAAATTGGAAGATTAGCAGAAACCCCTGAACAATGACATGAACAGCTGCTTCCAAAATGTTACAGCAGACAACCAAGAAAACTTCAGCCAAATTGCTAGCCCTGTCAATTTTGAGCTGGAAGGAAAACAATTCAGAACTCAAACTTCATACAGTCATAAGCTATTGGAACAAAATCCATACCTGAGTCTAAGAGGTGAATGCATAAATGCAGAGACAAAATAATGGAGAAAATGAGTCATTTGACTGAATGACCTGGTGTACTTTTCTCTTCTTAGAAATGGTTTGAGTCCTTATAAGAAGACCATATATGGATCTTCATATGTTTCTGCACTAAGAACCCAATGTTAAAGTTGTGAATGATATGGTGTTTTTATAAAGTGAAGATTTTGTTGTTGCCATTGCTTTTCTGAAACAGTTTATTCTTTAAAAGGCCAGAAGCAGACTTCAGAGTCATGAGGGATTTTGATTAAATGTTAGCTTTAGTATGACTTGCCATCCCTAAAATGCCTATGTTAATTTGTATTAATAAATCATTAGTAAACAGAATCCTAACCTAACACCTAACTAATGACATAATGTGTCTTTCTTTAAATCTTGAGTACTTATATTGAAAATGTGGTCTGGGTTATGTACCCTCTATTCTCCAGTATTGACCACAAGTTATTCCAGATTCCTGCTTCCTCTATCCCATCTTTGTCTGATCAGTTTACTGAGTTACAAAATATACTGATCGTTCGTTACAAAGAATTTTGCAATCAAGCACTTTGAATAATGTGTCCCATCTGGGACCATTTTCACTTGGGAAACCCTGCCATAATGAAGTAATCAAACTAGCAGGAAGACAAAATCTTGCCGCCCATATGGAGAAAAATTATATTGTTACAAGCTGAACCTTTCCAGCACACAGCAGCACATGGGTCATAGCAATTGTCAGACAGATTGGTTTGTAATTTTTTTAAAATCAGTAGACTACTCTTTTTAAAGAAGCAAACAGTACACTACTTTTGTACTGTCATGAAACTAAGCACAAGCTGCTGTCTGCAACTTTCCATCACCATGAACTTATCCTAATGCTTTCCTTATGAGGAATTACAGTTGATTAAATCAGAATACTGTGCTTCCGTACTAACTGAAGCATTTAATTTTCATTGCTGGAGAACCATATAATTTTTTAAACATTGATTGACTTGGTAATGAAATGATAGAGGGTTAAGCCCAACTTAAATTTTGACAGTAAAATATGGATAGATACACTGTTGTGCTCATTGGTCTGAAATAATAAGGACAGTCCAGATAGTACACCTTGTGTAATATTATTCTGACATAAAATCGGTTGGTCTTTTAAAAAGCAATTAAAATATATTTTATGAATTATTTAACCAAAATAGTTCTCTATTCTATATTCTTGTTACCTTTTGTAAATGCTGCAACACTATATTTTTAAAAGTATTTTACTTTCTTTTTGAATCTCCCAATATCACCACCATGACTGCCCAGGAGGTGAACCAGTGACCTTTCCCAGGCAGCTACCAATGCTAACACATGAATTAGCTGTGGGATATTTACAGTTGTAGTGCCAAGAGTACTTGCCCTGTTTATTTAAGAATCTTTGGATTTACACTTGCCATGTAATATTGTTCAAAGCATTCTTTGTGATGTCATTTCCATCAACCTTTATTTCCAAGAAAGTTACTATAAAATTGTAGAGTGGTACAATGCAATTTATCTTTGTTGCATTATTGTCCATTATGTTTCATGTGTGTTATTCCAAGAGCCAAATATAAGGTCTGAGAATTTGAAACAAAAGATACTTTTGTAAGACAAACTGTCCTAAAATTCTCATAGTTTGCAGTTGCATCTAATTATTTCTCATAGGGATGAATCTTGTAGGGGCCTGGGCAATGTGGACTATAGTGAGAAATGTGGCATGTTCGATAAGAAGTCCAGCAAGGCCCATCTCAAAATTGAGGTAATTTGTGTCATCCAAATGTGCAGTTTATAAGGTTGTTAACAAACACTAATGCCCCTTAATATGAAACTTGTTGCTGCCAACTGAGAATCTTTCCTTGATGCTCAGAATTTAGTCAAAAGATGCAATATATTTGCTTGCCTTTATTTGTCAGTGCATTGAGTATAGGAGTTGGGAAGTCATATTGTGGCTGTACAGGACATTGGTGAGGCTACTGCACTCGCTTCTGGTTTCCCTGCTATAGGAAGGATGTTGTGAAGCTTGAAAGGGTTCTGATATGATTTACAAGGATGTTGCCAGCATTGAAAGGTTTGAGCTATTGGGAGAGACCGAATAGAGCATTTATAAAATAATGAGGGGCATGGATAGGGTGAATAGACAAAGTTTTTTCCCCAGGGTAGCAGAGTCCAAAAGGGCATAGGTTTAAAGTAAGAGGGGAAAGGTTGAAAAGGAACCTAAGGGGCAACTGTTTCACACAGAGGGTGTGTGAGTATGGCATGAGCTGCCAGAGGAAGTGGTGGCAGCTGGTACAATTTAAAAGATATCTGGATGGGTATATGCATAGAAATAGTTCAGAGGTATATGGCCCAAATACTGGTAAATGGAACTAGATTAATTTAGAGTATCTTGTCAGCATGGACAAGTCGGACTGAACAATCTGTTTCCATGGTGCACATCTCTATGACATGGTTCTCATGTTGAGGTAGCTTTCGCTAGATTTCTTATGAGATTTTGTTATATTTCTCGCTGTAGCCCATGTTGTTCAGGGTTCATATAAAATTCTGGCCCCAGAGTGCAAAGCAGGGGATCCCATCACTTTTCAGTTCAAACATTATTCTTTGTTCCCTGCTGTTAGCCCACAACCAGGTTCCTACCTTTTTGATATGCCAATTGGACAGACCTCTCTTCAGTTTAAGACCTTTTTTTTATGGAACCATATTGTTCTGTTATATTTTAGGGTTAGTATGCCAATACACTTTTATGTTCATAGTATCATCATGAAACACCATGACGTGTTTGTGATATCATTACTGGATCATTACATATGATTTGAGGGTATAAAGATTTCATACTCCATCTTACTTAGAGCATAACACTATTGGAACCTTTTTTCAATTGTAGTGTAATGTCTTCTTATTAGCCCAGTCATTTACATGCCTGAAGAATATAGTGTTTGTACATTTGAGGTAGCTTTAATAAATGCCTGTTAGATTCTTCAATACCCTGATATGTATTTCCGGGACACATCAGGTAAGGTACCCTGCTAGAGGCAAATTCGTACCTACTCTCACTTGTGTGTGTGTCATCTCTCCATGTATCCTCATCAGCCTGATTTTAACTTGAGACATCAAGGGGGAAATGCCCACAGAATTGTCAGCATGAGACCCAGATAATTTTAGTTCCTGGGTCTTAGTTACATGTTTCAGGATTGTCTCCTGCCTGAAGTTGATGTGTATGATGCAAGTGTAAACAGACAAAAATTTGACATATTGGGAATACAAGGCCATATCTCACCTCACAAAGTGTGGCAAGTGAGGCAAGGTCAGTGGGAGATTACACAATCATTCCAGAGAAACAGGATTGGAGAGAGAAGGCTGAAGAAGGAGTCCTAAAGCACAGGGAACCTTCCGATAATGCAAAAAAAGAATATTTAGTGAAAGTTAGGACCCCAGATGCTGGAGAGTCAGATTCGAAAAGTGTGGCACTGGAAAAAGCACAGCAGGTGAGGTAGCATCCAAAGAGTAGGAGAGTTGACGTTTTAGGCATAAACCCTTACCTAGGCCTCTTTTGTGTTGATGTTGATCATTGGGAGCTTTTGTTGATGTGTTCAGCACTGTCTCAGCTTTCTAATTTTGAGAGTGAAAATCGCATGGTGATGTCAATGACAGTATCAGGTTGTGATTTGCCCATTTATTTATGCTTCCTTATGCCTGGGGCAGGTGACTTCCACACTAGGAATTCTATTAAAATTGTGAAGGATATGGCACAAGCTCCCAGCCAACTCTGCTGTCTGAACCACATGCCCACTTTATTTGCACCAGATGGGTTGATCTACATCTGGACTTGTTGACTCTGTCACATTATCTAACCTTCGCAATACGATCATACAGCTTTCTCTTTCTACATGTTTCTAATGCAGCTAGGATAAAACTTTTGCATGGTTTAGTTATAAAATATAGTGGAAAAAAAACAATGTGAGAATCAAGCAACAATGAAAAAATAGCAATCACAACAAAGTTGTGTTCATTGTGAAAACAGAAAAGCTTATTGCCAATGGTGGTAGAAAAAGGGAAGATAAACAAACATTCAATGGGACAAGAATAGATCAAGCCCAGACTAATTTAAAAGCATTAATGGATTAATTGTTAATCTTTAGTAATCATTATTTATCTTGAAATATGAGATGATAGAGCACAAAATTAATTTATTTTATAAGGTCTAAAAGGTCTTCTCGTTCTGGAATCCCCACCCCAGGGAAAAGACCTCGTCTATTCATCCTATCCCTGCCTCTCATGATTTTATAAACCTCTATAAAGTCACCACTCAACCTCCGACACTCCAGGGAAAACAGCCCAGCCTATTCAGCCTCTCCCTGTAGCTCAAATCCTCCCACCCTAGCAACATCCTTGAAAATCTTTTCTAGACTCTTTCAATTTTCACAACATCCCTCTGAGAGGAGGGAAACCAGAACTGTACACAATGTTCCAAAAGTGGCCTAAACAATGTCCTGTGCAGCTGCAACATGACCTCCCTACTCCTATATTGAGTTAAGAAATTTTTCCTCATCTCAGTCTTAAATAATCAATCTTTATTCTGAGAATGTAACTCCATTGTCCATATTGTTTAGTCAGAACAAACATTTTCTCAGACTCTGTACTGTCAAGTCCCTCAAGAACCTTTTCTGCTTCATTGAGATCACTACAAATTCTTCAAATTTCCAGGGAACATATAAGTCTAGTCTACACACTCTCTCCTCAAATGGCAATCCTCCCATTTCAGAGACGAGTCTAGTGAACTTTTGTTGTATTTTGTCTAAGGCAAGTGCATCCCTCTTTAAGTAAGGACACCAAAACTGCATGCAGTGTTCCAGGTGTGGCCGTTGGATAGGAAGGGTCTCGAGGAATATGGGCCACATGCTGGCATATGTGACACGATTAGGTTAGCATATCTGATCAACATGGACGAGCTGGACTGAAGGGTCTGTTTCTCTGCTGTCCATCTCTAAGACTCTATGATTGCTGGAGAAGATGGGTTAATTCCCAACCCCTAATCCCAGTTCAAATCCTAAACACATCTGTTCAAGGAAGAAAAGTAGGATAAACCAGAAAACTATAGATTAATTAATCTGGTTATATAGTAGTGGAAAAACATAGGGTGGACACTTGTGCCTCTCACTGGAGAGCTGGACAGTGTTACGTGTTGCCTATTTCCTGAAAGGATGGTGATATTGCACGCCATTCAGATATTTGTGATGTGGAGGTCTTGGTATTGGACTCGGGTAGACAAAGTCAGAAGTCACACGATGCCAGGTTATAGTCCAACAGGTTTATCGCAAGCTTTCAGAGCGCTGCTCCTTTGTCAGATGAAGTGTCGTAACTCTCATATCATACAAGTTAAACTTTGAGCATTGCTCAACATTGAAGTCAGGGCAAGTACATGGCCACTTAAAGTTGCCACTTGTTCCAGAGGATCTCCATGTCGGGCACTGGTTACCAACATGTTACGTCAGGCTCCATGGGCATTGGCTTGAACCTCTCATCTGACATGTGCCAGCCTGTAAGAACCCTCATGGTTCATCTTTGATCCACTGACAGTTCAGTTCTGCATTTCAATGCTGCAGCAAGGCCACTGTGCACAGTAACATGGATCCAGCTCATGGACTTAATGCTACCATTCATGACTAGAATTGGCAGGCCTGCAGAGCTTGCATTTGATATGTCGGTTGGTGGAATTGCTTAGCCCTGCCTATCATTTGCTACCTCTGCCGTTTAGCACTCAAATAGTCCAATGTTGTAACTTTGCCAAACTTGACAATCATATTACGTATGCCTGGCATTGTTCCTGACATGCCCTTCATTCTTTATTGAATAGAAGTTGATGTTATGGTCAGTTGGGGGATATGCCAGGCCATGAGGTTGCAGATTGTGTTAGAGAACACTTTAACTGCTGCTGATGGCTGCAGCAACTCATGAATGTCCAGATCTGTTCAAAATCTATCCTATTTAATGCCACACAACATAATGGAGAATATCCTTGATGTGAAGATCGAACATTGTCTCTACAGGACTGTGCAATGGTCACTCCTGCTGATACCGTTGTGGACAAATGCTTCTGCAATGGTAGATTGATGAGGTTGAGGTCAAGTGAATTTCTTCCTTTTGGTTCTTTCCCCATCTGTCGCAGGCCCAGTCTAGCAATTATTTCCATTATTAGGACTCAATCAGACATTCAGTAGTGGTGCTGCCTAGTCACTGTTGGTGGTGGACATTGAAGTCCCCCATCCAGAGTATATTCTGCATCTAACCTTGCTCTGTACTTCCTTTACATGGTGCCCAACACTGACTTTTAAACTGAGGCAAAAGGGGCTGAAGGGCATACGTGATAATCAAGAAGTTTCCATGCCCATGTTTGACCTGATGCAATGAGACTTTATGATCTCTGGATTCAACATTGAGGACTGCTAGGGCAATTCCCTCCAAACAGTATCAGTTGAGCTGCTACATTTCCTGGCTCCAGGATGGGATAGGACATATTCAGGGATGGTGATATTGTTGTCTGGGACATGGTGCAATTTCGTGAGTGTACCTATTATTCAGGATGTTGCTTGACTAATTTGTTCTCCACGCTTCAGGCTCTCTGCCTTTATTCCTGATGAAGGGCTTTTGCCCGAAACGTCGATTTTGCTGAAGCTCCTCGATGCTGCCTAAATTGCTGTGCTCTTCCAGCACCATTGATCCAGAATCTGGTTTCCAGCATCTGCAGTCATTGTTTTTACCTTGTTGATTTTAACCCAACTGCGAATCCTCTTGCAAGGATGCCTGACTTGAAGAAGTTTTCTTCCTCTCCCTTCAAGAATCTCAGGGAGTCCCTCTCTCACTGCAACTCCCAGGTCATTTCTTCTGCCTTGAAGCTCTTCAACCATGTCGTGAAACAAACCCGCTACTACAGCCACATCTGCTTCCTCAGTGCCTGCCTCCGTAACCAACTTATCCCACACGGACTCCGGACAACCTTTAAACCGGCAGCGTTCGGACCCGAACAGGACAAACAGTACAGACTACAGATTCAAAAACACCAGCAACAGTTCTCCTTCAAGATCCTCCGCTCCACGCTCGCAGCAATGCGCCGGCACCTAACCTCTCTACAGTCTGCCCTGCCTCAGCTGAGGGCCACACTCTCTCAGAATTGCAAAGGACCCACTCTGTACTACATCCTCAGGAGAATCCATACTCTCAACAAACAGTATTTCAATTCCATCTCAAACATCAAAAACTGTAAGGACAACAAACTTTTATCCACCCACCTCCATAACCAGCGCTCCTCAAACATTCCAGAAGATTCCCCTGGCCTCGGAAACGCCATTAGCCATGTGGCTGATGCAGCTGCCACCCCCATGCTGATTGATGATGTCACTTCAGCCCCCATCATGGCCACTCCCACAGCCACTTCTGGCCCTCACATCATTGCCGATGCCACATGCTCAGTGACTTCCGCCACCCCTACTGCCGTGTCTGCCACCACTTCCACCCCCACCAGCGCCACTCACCTGCATTCTGCTGACACGCCCCCCCACAGACCCCACTGTCACTATCCCCACCCCCCAGAACCCCGAGGGGAGCACTACCCCTGCTCATGCCTCCACCCCCATTCCCCCCACCATCACACCCACTCCAAGTACTGGCTCTGACCCCACTCCCAGCTCCACACCCACACAGATCCCAGCTCCCAGCCCTGCCGAGTTTTCACCATCCCCCCGGACCTCCCACTCACTGAGGACGAACGATCAGTCCTCAGCAAAGGACTCACATTCATCCCCCTCCGTCCACGCATCAATGAATTTAATACACGCCGTGACATCGAACACTTCTTCCGTCGCCTCCGCCTCCGAGCTTACTGTCACAATCAGGACCCCGCCCACCTTCCAAGGACCCCTTCGCCCACCTCCAACACACTGCATCCACCTGGACACCCCGCGCTGGCCTATTACCTGCCCTCGACCTCTTCATTTCCAACTGCTGCCGGGACATTAACCGCCTCAACCTGTCTACCCCCTTCCCCCACTCCAACCTCTCACCCTCACAACGCGCAGCCCTCCAATCCCTCTGCTCTAATCCCAACCTCACCATCAAGCCAGCGGATAAAGGGGGCACAGTGGTAGTCTGGCGCACTGACCTCTACACCGCTGAAGCCAAACGCCAACTCGATGACACCTCTTCCTACTGCCCACTCGACCATGACCCCACCCCCCATCACCAAACCATCATCTCCCAGACCATACAGAACCTCGTCACCTCAGGAGATCTCCCATCCACAGCTTCCAACCTCATAGTCCGGGAACCCAGCACTGCCCGGTTCTACCTCCTTCCCAAGATCCACAAGCCTGACCACCCTGGCCGACCCATTGTCTCAGCATGCTCCTGCCCCACTGAACTCATCTCTACCTACCTCGACACTGTCCTATCCCCCCTAGTCCAGGAACTCCCCACATACGTTCGAGACACCACCCACGCCCTCCACCTCCTCCAAGACTTCCGTTTCCCCGGCCCCCAACGCCTCAGCTTCACCATGGATATCCAATCCCTCTACACCTCCATCCGCCATGACCAGGGCCTCCAAGTCCTCCGTTTTTTCCTCTCCAGACGTCCCCAACAGTACCCTTCCACCGACACTCTCATTCGTTTGGCCGAACTGGTCCTCACCCTTAACAATTTCTCCTTTGAATCCTCCCACTTCCTCCAGACCAAAGGGGTAGCCATGGGCACACGTATGGGCCCCAGCTATGCCTGTGTCTTTGTTGGCTACGTAGAACAGTTGATCTTCCGTAATTACACCGGCACCACTCCCCACCTCTTCCTCCGCTACATTGCATTGGCGCCACCTCGTGCTCCCGCGAGGAGATTGAGCAATTCATCAACTTCACCAACACATTCCACCCTGACCTTAAATTTACCTGGACCATCTCTGACACCTCCCTCCCCTTCCTGGACCTCTCCATCTCCATTAGTGAAGACCGACTTGACACTGATATTTTTTACAAACCCACCGACTCCCACAGCTACCTGGATTACACCTCTTCCCACCCTATCTCTTGCAAAAATGCCATCCGGTATTCCCAATTCCTCCGTCTCTGCCGTATCTGCTCCCAGGAGGACCAGTTCCACCACAGAACACACCAGATGGCCTCCTCCTTTAGAGACCGCAATTTCCCTTCCCATGTGGTGAAAGGTGCCCTCCAACGCATCTCGTCCACATCCCGCACCTCCGCCCTTAGACCCCAACCCTCCAACCATAACAAGGACAGAACGCCCCTGGTGCTCAACTTCCACCCTACAAACCTCCGCATAAACCAAATCATCTGCCGACATTTCCGCCACCTCCAAAAAGACCCCACCACCAGGGATATATTTCCCTCCCCACCCCTTTCCGCCTTCCACAAAGACCGTTCCCTCCGTGACTACCTGGTCAGGTCCACGCTCCCCTACGACCCACCCTCCCATCCTGGCACTTTCCCCTGCCACCACAGGAATTGTAAAACCTGTGCCCACACCTCCTCCCTCACCTCTATCCAAGGCCCTAAAGGAGCCTTCCATATCCATCAAAATTTTACCTGCACATCCACTAATATAATTTATTGTATCCGGTGCTCCCGATGCGGTCTCCTCTACATTGGGGAGACTGGGCGCCTCCTTGCAGAGCGCTTTAGGGAACATCTCCGAGACACCCGCACCAATCAACCAAACCGCCCCGTGGCCCAACATTTCAACTCCCCCTCCCACTCTGCCGAGGACATGGAGGTCCTGGGCCTCCTTCACCACCGCTCCCTCACCACCAGACGCCTGGAGGAAGAACGCCTCATCTTCCGCCTCGGAATACTTCAACCCCAGGGCATCAATGTGGACTTCAACAGCTTCCTCATTTCCCCTTCCCCCACCTCATCCTAGTTTCAAACTTCCAGTCCCCTTGACTTGTCCGACCTGCCTATCTCCTTTTCCACCTATCCACTCCACCCTCTCCTCCCTGACCTATCACCTTCATCTCCTCCCCCACTCACCCATTGTACTCTATGCTACTCTCTCCCTACCCCCACCCTCCTCTAGCTTATCTCTCCACGCTTCAGGCTCTCTGCCTTTATTCCTGATGAAGGGCTTTTGCCTGAAACGTCGATTTTGCTGAAGCTCCTCGATGCTGCCTGAATTGCTGTGCTCTTCCAGCACCATTGATCCAGAACCTGTCTAATTTGTGAGACAACTCTCCCAATTTTGACAATTAGCCCAAGTTGTTCTTGGTATTTCCAGTGCCTAGGTCAGTGCCAGGTGGCCCATTCAATTTCATTACTTTTTTGGATGCTTTTAATGGTTTGATCCAACTGAGGTCATTTTGGAGTGTAGTAAAAAGCCAATCACCTTGCTGTTATCCTGATGTCACAAGGAGGCCAGACTGGATAAGAATGCCAGTCTTCCCTCCCTGAAAGGCATGAGTGAACCATATGGATTTTAGTGACAATTGACAGTGGTTTTACAGTTTCTATTATAGTTTTAATTCTAGAGTTATGAAAATTCAAATTTCGCCAACTTCCATGGAATTCAAACCTGGCTCCCTCGACCATTATCTGGAGCTCTGGATTATTAGCATATTGAAAATAATGATTAGTATATATTACAAACTACAAACATACAAAATACACAGAGTACTTAGCTGCCAGACAGAAATTAAAAACAATTCAGTGTTTCAATAAGACATCCTATCAAGTGAATGAGCAATTCATGTAATGCCATTCACTTAACCTCTCCCTGTAGCCCTGCACATTTTTCCTTTTCCGATAATAATTCAAATCCATTGGGAATGTCTTGATAGAACCTTCTACCGTTCTCAGGCAGGGGTCAAAATCATTTTTCTTTTGAGGGCTTTTCTTGAGATTTTCTTGAGGGCTACTTTTTGATTAATGGAGCACCTTTTTCATTCTCACTAACACATGCAGTCACGTAATAGCAATATCTTCTGTATTTGTGTTGACATATGGGGTACTTGGCCTAGTACAGAAGTGGAACTAGAAGAAATCATTAATATCCTCAAGAATCATCACATCCCATTAAAATTAAAGCCACAACACACAAGGAAAGCATTCATTTTCTCGATACTACAGTATTTAAATTGGAACAAGATAACAGGCAAAAGTTACCAACAATTTTTGTTAAAATAATTGACACACTTCTCTTCACAACAAACCCCCCCCCCTCAACAAATCGTCAGACTGGTGAGGCCACAACTAAGACATTCCATTCTCTATGCACAATGCCAGAACATGTTTAATAAGGCAGTTTACTGCATATCTGATGCAGTCGGAGTTTTGAACTTAACGATTGAGACAGTGTTTGTTACAACAGTATTTACTATTTTCTTTCCCAACATAGTTGCTCCTGAATCCTGAAGTTTTAAGCTAGAGATTCTGTAGTTATTTTCAAGGAATCCATTATCTCAGGGATTTCAAGCCAGCTGAGAATTCCTTTATTTTAAATGTTATTCTCTCATTAATGCAGTTTCCTTCTGCCCACCACTCCCCATCCTTGCAGCTCACTTATTTTCTCTCCCCTTCTCTCTTTCCAACATGCAACCTATCCAAGACTTGAGCAACAACCACCCCTCCAAAACTTGACCCATAGCAACCCCCAGATGCAGACATGTTCCACAGTGACCTGTACCCCCAGACTCAGCCTGTAGTACACACCTGAGGGCCAAACCCGGCTAGTTGCAGCCACCTAGTCACTGGTGAACTTATCAGCAGCAAATGTGGGTGAGAGACAGCCTGGGATTGCAGGACAATGTGAGAGACAGAATCTGATTGGAGTAGCAGCTCCTCACAGACTCTGTATCTCATATACAGGGGGGTGCATCTTCCCTGATTATTAGATACACTTACATTGGTGTTTGGGATTTTCAGGGTTAAATTCACCCTCTGGCCAATTCATTTCAAACCTGCTCTTAGGCAATGAATTCCAGATCCTAACCACTTGCTGAATGAGAAAGCTTTTCCTTATGTTGCCATTGCTTCTTTTTCCAATTACTTTAAATTTGTCCCCTCTGGTTCCCAATCCTTCCACAAATGGGAACAGATTTTCTCTATCTACACTGTCCACTCCCCTCATAATTTTGAATTGTTCTATCAAGCCTCTACTCAGGCTCATTTTCTCCATGAAAGGCAGTCCTGACTTCCCTATCTATAAATGTGAAGTCTGTCATTTCTGTTGAATCTTTTCCACACATTTTAATGTCTTCTCATCTTTTCTAATGTGCCACTCTCAGAAATAGGAGCAATATATCACTTTAAACTGTTTTATACAAATTTAACATAATTTCTTCTGGACTCCTGGGACATTGCATCCTACCACCTTAAATGATTATATGCATGCACACAGGTTTCTATGTTCCTGTACACTGTTTAGAATTGTTGCCTTTATTTGATGTTGTCTGTCTGACATGAATCACTTCAGACTTCTCCACATTAAATTTCATCTGCCATTTGCCTGCCTGTTTCACCAATCTGCTTTGTCCTTTTGATGTTCTGCACTCTCCTCTTCAACGTTCACAGTGCTGTCAAGTTTGTGTTGTCTGCAACTTTTGACAATGTACCTTGTACACCAAGGTCTCAGGAAGTTCAATGGTCCTAATATCAACTCAAGGAGAACTGCACTATAAACCTTCCTCTACAAAACATCCATAAACTGCTAATCTCTGTTTCCTGTCACTCAACCAATTTGATATTCATGTTATGACCTTGTATTCCATAAGCACTAAATTTGTGCACATGTCTGTTATGTAGCATCATGTGCTTTTGGAAGTCAATGTACATCTCATCATCAATATTACCTTGTACTTACCTATTATATGTACATCTGAGCTTGTTCTATTGGAGGTCAGCAGGATTCGTGATCAGGAATGAGGACATTCTGTATTCCTCCCTGTGGCCCAGGAAAACTGACACTGCTTATTATGTCATGTCATGGCATGTCATGTCATGTCATGTTCATGCCCTTCTTAGAACCAGACAGCTCAGTGTAGACTAAAGATAAAACCTGGAGTCTTGCTGCTCTGTATGTCTTAGTATCATAATTCGAGTCATCTACTGTTTGTGAGAATCCCAGGGAGGAATTAATTTTTTTCCAGTTATAATTCATACCTCACATCTTTATTTGCTTTCTCAGTTGAGTTCCAATCTAGTTCTGCACAGTTTGCCTTGAACAGAAGAGGTAGATTGGTTGGAGGTCAAAATATATGTGACTTCACATAACTGAATTGATAGCTTTACCATTTCATCATGTTTTACAGGGATGTTTACTGGCCAGTATATGTTCCAGTATGTTAGAAAACCAAATAGCTAATGCTTCTTCCACTAAACTAAATGTATGGAAGTAAAATGTGCAAAGTCTTACATAGCACAACCAGGTAGGGTGGATTTGGAAATGAATTAGGTGGTAGGCTTTAAAATGTGATAACCCCTGGAAATAGGTATGGGGATTACAATGTGCAGTAAAGACCCATTTACTGCAAACAGGCAACATGAAAGCTTTCTGTTCCTTGCTGTTGTAAATGCTTTTAGCACCAACCAGTATTAAGCACACTATTAATTACCTGGACACCTGAACAGGGGACTACATTGAGAGTGACTAGTGTCAGCAGAGGGGCTCTTGTGGTGCAATGGTAAACTCTCCATTCTGAGCTAGGAGGCCAGAGTTCAAGTCCCTGCTCTGGGCATATGTAATAACATCTCTGAACAGGATAATTGGTGAAACATCTAAAGTGAAACTGTCCTGTGTAAAATTGGTCAGGAGCTGGGGATCCAGGGCAGGAGCTGCACAAGATCCATGATTTATGCCCATGCCTCAGTGTGCACCACTGAGAGATGTTACATTATTTCGTTTAAGTATGAGTTCTGAGAGTTTTCTGGAGGAATTCTTGCTGCAAATGTACCTCATTACCTACCCAATCCCTTTGGCATCCCTCATGTCTGTGTCTATCCCAGTTTTACTATACATCATTCACATAATAATTTGTCACTCAGCCGATGTATGCCAAGACAACAGCATTCTATCGTGCCTGTGCCACCTGGGCCCAGGCCACTGGGTACCCAGTGGCCTTTTGGATGTTGCAATTGTACCAGCTTCCACGACTTCCTCTGGCAGCTCATTCTACACATGCACCACCCTCTGAGTGAAAAAGTTGCCCCTTAAATCCCTTTTTAATCTTTCCCCTCTGACTCTAAACCTATGCCCTCCAGTTTTGGACTCCCCCACCCCCTGGAAAAGACCATGTCTATTTACCCTATCCATTTACTAAACTTCCGCCTCCAGCGCGCCAGGCAAAATAGCTCCAGTCTTAGCCAGATTTGAGCTCAGGTTGAGGTTCTAAATGTAGTTATGCTTGCTGAGCTGGAAGGATCATTTCAGACATTTCATCACCATACTAGGTAACATCTTCAGGGAGCCTCAGGACGAAGCACTGCTGATGATTCCTGCTTTCTATTTATATGTTTGGGTTTCTTTGGGTTGGTGATGTCATTTCCTGTGGTAATGTAATTTCCTATGGTGATGTCATTCCCTGTTCTTTTTCTCGGGGGGGGTGGTAAATTGTGTGCAAACAGATTGACTTGGACCCCATCTACCACACTCTGAGAAAAAGAGCAGGAAATGACATCACCATATGAAATGACATCAAACCAAGGAACTCTAAACATAGAAAGCAGGAATCATCAGCAGTGCTTCGTCCAGAGGCTTACTGAAGATGTTACCTAGTATGGTGACGAAACGTCTGAAAATAAACCTTCCAGCTCAGCAAGCAAACCATAGTTCCTGTCTATTCAGCTCCTCCCTCCAATCCTGGCAACATAGTTGTAAATCTTTGCTGAACTCTTTCAAGTTTCACAACAACCTTCCCAAAGCAGGGAGACCATTTTTGCACACAGTCTTCCAATTGTAGCCTAACCAATGTCCTGTATAGCAGCAACATGACATCCCAACTCCTATACTCAATTCTCTGACCAATAAAGGCAAACATACCAAATGCCTTCTTCATTATCCTGTCTACCCGTGACTCTACTTTCAAGGAACTATGAACCTGCACTCCAAGGTCTCTTTGTTCAGCACCACTCCTCAGGACCTTACCATTAAGTGTATAAGTCCTGCTGTGATTTGCCTTTCCAAAATGCGATACCTTACATTTATCTAAATTAAACTCCACCTGCCACTCCTCTGCCCATTGGCCCATCAGATCAAGATCCCTTTGTACCTTCTTTGCTGTCCATTACACCTCCAATTTTGATGTCATCTGCAAACTTACTAACTCTCCTCCTTTGCTCACTTGCACATCATTCATAGAAATGATGAAAAGCAGTGAACCCAGCTTGTAATTGTACCAGCCTCCACCACTTCCTCTAGAAGCTCATTCCACACACGGACCACCCTCAGGGTAAATAAGTTGCACCTTAGATCCCTTTTAAATCTTTTCCCTCTCACCCTGAACCTATGCCTCCAGTTTTGGACTCCCCCCATCCCCTGGACAAGAATCCTTGTGGCACTCCACTGGTCACAAGCCTCCAGTCTGAAAAGCAACCTTCCACCACCACCACCCTCTGTCTTCAACCTTTGTATCCAAATGGCTAGATCTCCCTCTATCCCAGGTGCTAACCAGTCCACCATGTGGAACCTTGTCGAACACCTTACTGAAGTCCATATTGATCACGTCCACTACTCTGCCCTCATCAATCCTCTTTGTTACTTCTTCAAAAAACTCAAGCAAGTTAATGAGACATGATTTCCCATGCACAAAGCAATGTTGACTATCCCTAGTCAGCCCTCACCTTTCCAAATACATGTAGTTCTGTCCCTCTGGATTCCCTCCAACAACTTTCCTACCACTTACGTCAGGCTCTCTGGTCTATAGTTCCCTGACTTTTCCTAACCACTTTTTTTAAATACTGGCACCATGTTAGCCAACCTTCAGTCTTCTATGGCTATCGATGATACAAATGTCCCAGCAAGGGGCCCAACAATCATTTCCCTCCCTTCTCACAGAGGTCTAAGGTACACCTAATCAGGTCCCAGGGTTCTGTCCACTCCCTGCTTTGTAATATGGGCATTTTTCAAAATGTCGCTATTTATTTCCCAATGTGCTCTATCTTCCATAGCCTTCTCTACAGTAAACAGTGATACAAAATATTTATTTAGTATCTGCCCCATCTCCTGTGGTCTTGCTGGTCTTTAAGCGACCCTATTCTCTCCTTAATTACCCGTTTTTCCTTCATATATTTACAGAATCCCTTTGAATTATCCTTAACCCTATTTGCCAAAGCTCTGTCATGTCCCCTTTTTGCCCTCCTGATTTCCCTCTTAAGTATACCCCTACTTCCTTTATACTCTCATAGAAATTCAATCATCTCTGCTATCTATACCTGACATATGTTTCCTTCTTATTCATAAACAAAATCTCAATTTCTGTAGTTGTCCAGCATTCCCTATACCCACCAGCCTTGTCCTTCACTCTTACAGGAATATACTGTCTCTGGGCTCTTGTTATCTCTTTTTTTTTGAAGGCTTCCCATTTTCCAGCCATCCCTTTTCTTGTGAGCATCCGCCCCCAAACAACTTTTGAAAATTCTTGCCTAATACCATCAAAATTGGCCTTCCTACGATTTAGAACTTTAACTTTTACATCCGGTCTATCCTTTTCTATCACTATTTTAAAACCAGTAGAATTATGGTCACTGACCCCAAAGTGCTTCCCCACTGACACCTCAGTCACCTGCCCTGCCTTATTTCCCAAGAGTAAGTCAAGTTTGGACCTTCTCCAGTATGTATGTTCGCATACTGAATGAGAAATTTTTCTTGAACACACTTAACGAATTCCTCTCCATCCAAGACCTTCACACTGTGGAAGTCCCAATGTGTTCTTACCACCATTTATAATAGCCATGTTAGCTGATTTATTGTTAAGCCATACAGGAGTTAAAGATGGTTTCCAAGTTATAACAAATAAAATTATAATCTGTGTTTTCTAAACTACTTAAATTGTGCACATTTATAAAATACAGCTTCTAGAAATTGACTGCAAATAATTTATTAATTTGTTCTGGCTGTTTGATGATGCTGGTTGCCAGATAACTCAGTGTGCCCATAGCTGCTTTGAATATGAAGATCCTGGGATCAATCCCAGCAGCAGTTACCCACTCATTCACCCTTCCAAGGTTAACACAAATACCACAGGAGAGAAAAGCAGGAAAAAGTCATAAGTACTTTTTTTCAAGCTACCGTGCATGTTCAAAGTTCTGCTGCCCACATGCAAACTCTTATTGGTGACGTGTTTTTTTTTTCTTTTTCTGTGGCAGAGTTCCAAATGAAAGGTAGTTAGCGCTCCAAGTTTTAATACTGCTGGAGCTTTGCAATTTGATTGATTTTCTTGAAAAATTAGGATAATTAAATGGCAATAAACTATATCTTACAATAGTTTCATTGAGAGGTTTACTTCAAAGTGCACCTGAATACAATCAGATTAAGATTGCAGTGGATTATGACTTTGTTTGCATGCAGGTAAAATAAAATTGAACAGAAAAAGCATGCATGACCAAAGTATCTTGCTATGAATTACCAAGAACTGTCTGGGGAGAGTATCTTCCAATGGGTTGAGTTTGCATGGCCAATATTATTTTGCATAGATTTGTGGTCACTTTTGATTTTTTTATAGTTCTGCATGCTCAATCGACAATTACACTTACCAAGTACCGCCAGTACATTTCATATGAAATCAGCTGTGGCAAAACAAAATCCAAAACAGAAATGACACCCTGTCAAATTACCAGAGTACAGAAAGCTAATGAGTGTGCGGATTAGAATAAAAGCATTCATAGAATGGTATTAGATAAACAATCCTTAAATCCAAAGAGCATAAGTGACATTGCTTTCACAAACTTGAACAAACTTTGCTGTTACGCGTTATCTTATGGGGAAACTATTACTATCAGATGACCCACCATTTAAGTATGACTAATGCAGCATACTCAACTCTTTTATGTATTACAGGATCCTTTAGAAACTGAATATCCATTTATAAACTGAGAGCAAAGTTTGTTGAAAATCAGAAACCACTTGGATTAACATCAACTTTGGATTTCCAACAAGAGAATTCCAATTTCCTTTGCAATTTTCTTTAATGGTCTAGGATGATCAAATGTTATTACAGAGGAACGTTGATCAGAAGCCAAGACAGATCATTTTTAGGGTGGAGGCTGGCATAAGTAGCTGACTAGTTAAATATTTAGTGGAAGATTCCTACTGTGGTTACAAATGTTAACAATGACAGTCCAATAACAATGCAGTTCTTTTGTTCTCAACTGTATCAGTGTTTTTTGATTTTAACTCTTTAATACTAAGCCTCTTAGAGATATTTTTGACTGAGACACCATTGTTCAGCATTGATTTGCAACATGGACTTGAATTTTCAGCTTCTAATTATGTAATTGCCATGCATAAACTTCAGTCAAGATTAGAGTGGTGCTGGAAAAGCACAGCAGGTCAGGCAGCATCTGAGGAGCAGGAAAATCAACGTTTTGGGCAAAGATGAAGGGCTTTTGCTCAAAACGTCGATTTACCTGCTCCTCAAATGCTGCCTGACTTGCTGTGCTTTTCCAACACCACTCTAATCTCCAGCATCTGCAATACCCACTTCTGCGTATGTATAAACTTAAGTTCTCTTTAGTAACTTTTGAGATCCTTGCTGACTAGTGTAACATTAATGGGTGATTTTAGTTCATCCCTAATCAATGGAAATAGAGCAGGGAAGCTTATCCTTCTCCATTTCACCTACTTCCTATCTTAATGCTGCTGGATGTTTGCGACAAGTTACACCTTAATCTAGCAAAAAGACTATTAATTATTGCACATCAGGATTTCATGATGGCATTTTAAGCTATTCCTGGGTGGATTAGAAGTGAAGGTGTTCCCGCAGGCACCTGAAACTGAGAAGTACAGCCTCTCTTTAATAGGCTGTCTCTCAACTATTCTCCCATCCCCCACTTCCCAGCAATAGGATCCTCACTCTATTATACTAATCATTGCCTTCTTACCAGTATTCTGTAGATGCTGGTGAATGGTTTCTCAACCAACCAATCTTTATCTCTCCTACCAGCTATCACTTTCCATCTTAGACATGCAGATAGCAAGTCAGCAGTATTCAAAGTGAACATTTGCCAAGCTTCAATGAAGCCACCTGTGTGTGATTGCCATACACTCTCCTCATTTCAGTCTGATGTTAAATTTGACCTGTTAGTTTATCTTTGCCATTTTGGTCACTGAGCCAAATTTTTTTGACTATTCTGTATCGGTGGATTGTTAATGAAGTTTTATTATTTTTATTGTTATTTTTACTGTTTATTTCTTTATTCCCAAGTTATCCATGTCCCTGAAGGTTTATGTTCATCCGCTTATTCATCACTTAACAGATACTCAATACCATAATATCATGGGTGTCAGTTGGTTCTCTTCTGAATCAGAGTACAAAAAATGAATTCAACGTCTTCAAACCATGAACTCTTTGTCTACCCCATTTTCCATTGCCTCCACTCCTCCAATGTCTTGGTTTACTCTTTGTAGACCTGAGTTGATCTATTTTCTGCTAATAACTCTACTGTTCAACTTATACCTTTCTCTACTACTGTTAGCATTCCCTGTGCCTTTTGCTCTGGGACATCTTTTCCAACTGTTACACATGCTCCTCAACCCCATCTTTTTTTCTGCTGCACAAAACCATCATTTTCCAGCCCCCTCCAGTTGGGAAAAATAGACTTGAAATGTTAACTCTGTTTTTCTCTCCAAGATGCAACCAAATGAGTTCCTCCAGCACTTCCTGTTTTTACTTCAGATATCCAGCATCAGCAGTATTTTGTTTTATTTTTGAGGTTATGCTCCAGTTACATGGAGCATTGATGAAACCACATTTCAAGTACAATATTAGTGTTCTTATTTAAGGAAGGATGCAAATCTATTAGAAGCAGGTCAGTGAAAATCTACTAGACTGATAACTAGAATGGGAATCTTGACACATGAGGAAAGGTTGGACAGGCTGGGCTTGTATCTCTGGTTTTGAAGGTAAGAGTCAACTTGATTGAAATGTATATAATCTTGTGTGGCATTAACAAAAAACACGTGGAAAGGATGTTTCATCTGGGAGAATTGAGTCTTTTTTCAAAATAAAAGGGATCATGGGGCAAGAATTGTCTTTCTGGCAGCAGGTCAAGAGTCTTTATAACTCTCCTCTTCATGAGATAGTGGCAGCAGAGTGCTTGAATATTTTTAAGACAAAAGTAGAAAGATTTTCGATAAGCAAGGGACTTAAAATTTATTGAACTTGGGCTGGAATGTGAATTAATCAGATTATCCATGATCTTATTGAATCACAGAGCAAAATGAAGAGGCCAAGTAGCCTATTCCTGTTCCTAATTTGCCTGTTGTATGTTCAAATTTCACAACATCTTGTTGAGATAAGGTTTTTGCTGTCAATAATTACGAACCAATATGCATTTATGTGAATAAGCAAGTTTGGAACCATTGACTTTGTTGGTTAAAGTAAGCTTGGCTAAAGACCACTCTATAGTGCTGTCATACATGGAGCTATATTATTGGCAAATGAAGCACCAGTTTTATCTGTTTTTAAAATAGTAGACTCAGTAATGTATGACAACATTTTGAGCTTTAAATTCCACTGTAACTGATATTTTTTGTCTCTAACATTATTATAATTGTTAGCTGGTTATTGCCGCACTAAGTTTACCTGTCCAGTCAAATGAAATTCCAACTAATCTGTCAATACAAAACTGGTATTGTCATCAAAGGGATCAACACATCCTTCCATCTCTGCACAAATGATTGAAACTTATTGTAAATTTGAGCAATTGTAGCTGACATACTTCTATGAACCTCCTCGGAACATGTTAAATGTGTCAGGGTGTTACTTGTCAAATTGTATTTAGTTAATTTCATTATAAACTCCACAGAGACTAATCACGTTTAAAAAGAAATTGAACTTCCAGTTAATAGTTGAAAGATGCCATGTTACAAGGCACCTACTGCTGCAAAAACTAAAAACGGTGTTAACTAAACATTGTATTTGTGGGCTATTCATACAGGATGCCATAGAACGAAATAACCTCTTCCCACCTTATTCTTTGCCCAACCTAAAAGACGGAGTTCAGAGGAATACATTACATTGTCTTTCCAGTACTGTATATAGTCATTCAGTTTTCTTAGAATCAATCCAAAGAGACTCTTAGCTCCTGAGGTTACTGTTCTTTTAGCCAAATAACTGGGAATCTCAGAACGAGCCTTCACCATGAGATTTTGTTTTCCTGGGGAATCACATGCTAGCCAAAGCTTGACAACTCTTCTAGCCGAAGTTAAACTCCCCATCAATTTGATTTTTCTAATCTGAATTGAGCTTCCACTTGTACTTGTCTGCAGTACGCCATGGAGACATTATTAGCCACTCGGTGCTGCCTCTCTCCTGGATCCAGACAGACTGAAAACCCTGTCTGTGATATTCTAGGAAAGGCTGTAACCTGATGTTGATAATGGCCTCCTTTGCATCCTGCCTAATAGTATTATGAATGCATTAGCATGATGTTGTGGCCATTACAGAGACTTGGATATCACAGGAGCAGAAATATTTGTTGAATGTTCCATAGTTTAGATGTTTCAAAAGGAATGTGGGGGAAGGTAAAAGAGGTAGATAAATGGCATTGCTAATCAGGGATAATATCACAGCTGCAGAAAGGGAGATCGTCGAGGAGTGGTTGTATACAGAGTCAGTATGGGTGCAAGTTGGAAACAGGAAAGGAGCAGTAACTTTATTGGGAGTTTTCTAAGGCCCTCCAATAGCAACAGAGACATGAAGGAGCAGATTAGGAGGCAGAGTTTGGAACTGTGTAGAAGCAACAAGGTTGTTGTCATGGGTGACTTTAACTTCCCAAATTTTGATTGGAACCTACTTAGCAAATAGTTTGGATGGAGCAGTTTTTTTCAGGTGTGTCCAGGAAGGGTTTCTGACATAATGTGTAGGGAGATCGACTGGAGCAGAGGCCATATTGCATCAGGTGCTTGGCAACGAACCAGGTCAAGGGTCAGATCTCTCGGTGGGAGAACATTTCGGTGATAGTGATCACAACTCCATGACCTTTACCATACTCATGTAAGGGGATAGGAACGGACGGTATGGGGAAGTATTTGACTGGGGGAGGGGGAATTACAATGCTATTTGGCAAGAACTGCGGTGCTTAAATTGGGAACAGATGTTCTCAGGGAAATGCCCAACAGAAATGTGGAGGTTGTTTACGAAGCACTTGCTGATAGTGTTGGACAGGTTTGTCCCACGGAGACAAGGAAGGAATGGTAGGTTGAAAGAACCTTGGATGACAAGGGATGTGAAACATCTAGTCAAGAGGACGAAGGCGGCTCACGTAAGATTGAGGAGGCAAGGATCAGAGAGGGCTTTAGAGGGTTACAAGGTAGCCAGGAAGGAACTGAAGAATGAACTTAGGAGGATGAAAAGGCTTTCGTGGTAGGATTATGGAAAACCTTAAGGCACTGTATACTAATGTGAGGAACAACATTGGCTCAGCACTTTGGCTCAGTGGTTAGCACTGCTGCCTCACAGCGCCAGGGACCCAGGTTCGATTCCCACCTCAAGCGAATATCTGTGTGAAGTTTGCACATTCTCCCCATGTCTGCATGGATTTCCTCTGAATTCTCCGGTTTCCTCCCACAATCCAAAAAAAAGAGCAAGTCAGGTGATTTGGCCGTGCTAAATTGCCCATAGTATTAGTTGCATTAGTTGGGATAAATGTAGGGTAGAGGAATGGGACTGGTTGGATTACTCTTCAGAGGGTCGGTGTGGACTTGTTGAGCTAAAGGGCCTGTTTCCATACTCTAGGGAATCTAATCTAATCTAATCTAACAGGATGGCCAGAGTGAGGATAAGTCTGATCATATATAGTGCAGGAAACTTGCGCCTAGAGTTGGAGGAAGTTGGGTAGGTCCTTAATGAATATTTTGCTTCCGTATTCACTGCTGAGAGGGACCTTGACATTTCTGAGGACAGAGTGAAATAGACTGATATGCTAGAACAGGTTGATGTTAGAAAGGAGGATTTGCTGAAAATTTTGAAAATCATAAGGATAAATAAATTCCAGGACTGGATATACCCTAGGTTACTACAGGAGGAAAGGGAAGAGATTGCTGCACCTTTGGCAATGATCTTTGCATCCTCACTGTCCACTGAATTAATGCCAGATGATTGGAGGGTGGCAAATGTTATTCCCTTGTTCAAGAAAGGGAATAGGGGTAATCCTGGGAATTACAGACCAGTCAGTCTTATGTCAGTGATGGATAAAGTATTGGAGAGGATTCTGAGAGACAGGATTTGTGATTACTTGGAAAGTCATAGTTTGATTAGAGATAGTCAGTATAGCTTTATGAGGGGCAGGTCATGCATCACAAACCTTACTGCATTCTTTGAGGATATGACAAAACACATTGATGAAAGTAGAGCAGTGGATGTGGTGTACATGATTTTAACAAGGCATTTGATAAGGTTCCCCATGGTAGGCTCATTCAGAAAGTAAGGCGGCATGTAATACAGGGAAACCTGTCTGTCTGGATATAGAATTGGCTGGCCCATAGGAGACAGAGGATGGTGATAGATGGAAAGTATTCAGCCTGGAGCTCGGTGACCAGTGATGTTCTGCAGGGATCGGTTCTGGAACCTCTGCTTTTTGTGATTTTTATAAATGACTTGGATGAGGAAGTAGAAGGGTGGATTAGTAAGTTTGCTGATGACACAAGGTTGGGTGGAGTTGTGGATAGTGTGGAGGACTGTTATAGATTGCAATGAGACAACCTATAACAGGTTGTCTGGACTGGGTTGATAAGTGGAGATGGAGTTTAACCTGGAAAAGTGTGAAGTCATTCACTTTGAAAAGTCAAATTTGAATGCAGAATACAGGGTTAAAGGCAGGATGCTTGGCAGTGTGGAGGAACAGAAGGGTCCACATCCATGTATCCCTCAAGGTTGCCACCCAAGTTGATCGGATTGTTATGAAGGTGTATAGTGTGTTGGCTTTCATTAGCAAGGGGTTGGGTTTAAGAGCCAGGAGGTTATGCTGCAGCTCTATAGAGTCCCAGTTAGACCACACTTGGAATATTGTATTCAGTTCTGGTTGCCTCATTATAGGAAAGATGTGGAAGCATTAGCGAGGTGAAAAGGATATTTACCAGGATGCTGCCTGGACTGGAGGGCATGTCTTATGAAGAAAGGTTGTGGGAGCCAGGGCTTTTCTCATTGGAGCGAAGAAGGATGAGAGGTGACGATGGAGGTGGACAAGATGTTGGGAGGCATAGATCAATAGCCAGAGACTTTTTTCTCCCCATGGTGGAAATGTCTATCATGTGAGGATGTAATTTTAAGGCAATTAGGGGAAGGTTTAGAGGGGATGCCAGAGATAGGTTCTTTACTCAGAGTGGTGGGCGGCACGGTGGCACAGTGGTTAGCACTGCTGCCTCACAGCGCCAGAGACCCGGGTTCAATTCCCGCCTCAGGCGACTGACTGTGTGGATTTTACATGTTCTCCCCGTGTCTGCGTGGGTTTCCTCCGGGTGCTCCGGTTTCCTCCCACAGTCCAAAGATGTGCAGGTCAGGTGAATTGGCCATGCTAAATTGCCCGTAGTATTAGGTAAGGGTAAATGTTGGGGTATGGGTGGGTTGTGCTTCGGTGGGTCGGTGTGGACTTGTTGGGCCGAAGGGCCTGTTTCCACACTGTAATGTAATGTAATGGTGGGTGCATGGAATGCACTGCCAGCGATGGTAGTAGAGTTAGATACATAAGGGACATGTAAGTGACTCTTGGATAGGCACATAGAAGATAATACAATGAAGGGTATGTAGGTTAGTCTGATCTTCGAGTAGGATAGAATGCCAGCTCAATATCGAGGGCTGAAGAGCCTGTAATGTGCTGTGCTGTTCTCTGTTCTATGTTCTAAGTATTGTATCTAGGTAGAAATACTGATTTGTTGTCCTGTACCACTACTTGGACCTAACTGTACAGTTTAAAAGTGTACAGTTTTATTATGATAGGAGGTAAACCCCTCTGCTAATTTAAACCCGACATTCAGAGAAACCCACCTCACACCGTAATTTGTTAAAATTTGAGAAGAACTATGCCAGAGGTCACGAGTTAAAGTAAAAAATTAACAACTTTATTCTTTACATCCAACAGAGAATAGCAACACCAACAACTATTTACAACTCATTTCTCTTCAACCTATCTTTTATCTCCCACACCACAATAAAAAAATCGTGAAGTCCGATTTAAAAAAATCCCAATTAAGTTTTACAAAAAAGAAAGCATGTTTCAAAACCAATTAGCTTTGCCGATTCTCCTTTGTAGATTTTCCTCTGTAGATTCTCTCCTGATCGGCCTCGATGTTCTGCTGCACAAACTCCCCACAGACAGGTACCTTTCAAAGAGCTCTTCAGCTAGCAGTCTACATTTGTTGGTCCTGGGCACTTCTCCCCCTAACTGTTCAAAATGTCTGGTTTTATACCCCAAACATTGGATCGTTCATTGTTTTTAATATTCTCAAAACACTAAATTCAAATTTAGTATAATTTAAACTGATTGGCCGAATTTGAATTTGTTTTTGTTTCATGACAACCCACTTGCTGCTATTTATTTTACCCAAGTGTTACATTGCTAACTTGTTCAGGACACTCTGCGCTTTCAGTCCTTGCTCGCTTTTAAACTTTCTTAAAGGTACAGTACACATCTACACCTTCATAACAGTTTTTAACTCATTGTTTCAAGGGACTGGATTTTATAAGGAGACTTCTTGCTCCCCTGTCTTCCCCATCACAGAAGGAAGGTTGATGCTGCATCTCAGCAATAAGACACCGTAGGTGGCCTCATGAGGGTGAGCATCAGACCTCCACTCTCTGTGAGAGGAGACCCCTTCATGAGCAGTGTCCAAACTCGGTAGTGAGGTTTTCGAGGAGGCCCCAGGAAGAAGAAGAATCACAGAACTGAATTGAAGCTAAGTATGAACTTTTAGGATAGAAATGATCAGCAGCCCTAAGGAGGGTGTGGGAGGACGGGTCAGCCTGGAAAAAACAAAGGGGGTGGAGGGGGCCCCAATGTGCACTCGTCATCTATACCCTGAAGATCCCATTCCTTCCAGCATTTTCCACTAATTAAATGATGTTCTGAATTTCACCCACTTGCTGATGCCTAACATTCTATGTTCAGGACAAGTTTATTTGTTAGGTTCAACACAAGAAATGCTAGAGAAGCTCAACAAGCCCGGCAGCATCTGTGTATAGAGGAACAGAGTTAACATTCTGAATTCAGATGACTCTTGATGTTCAGATGCTGTCAGACCTGTTGAGCTTTTCCAACATTTATTGTGCTAGTTTTAGATTTCCAGCTTCTGCAATAGTTTTGCTTTCATTATTTGGGTCAATTTACTAGTTGACAAGCTCAACTGCTCATTTTTTTTAAAAGAGCTGCTGTATAGGTTGTTGATTTCAGCATCCACCTGCCCACTATACTATGGAAACCGACTTGGGAGTGGGCAGGTGATACTGGGTTGCCAGTGGTCACATTTTGTGTGTCCCTTAAACCCCTACTGAAAGCACTTCTGAGTGAAGAGCCTTAAAATCCAGCCCTGCAACTATGGGGAAGCACAATTTCTACTTAACAGACAAGCTGCTGCCATTGTCCCCAGTGTTTGCCCTGCGGTTCCACAGTAAGAGCATCAGTTACAGCCAAATCGTTTTGGATCACAGGAGTATCTGTTTCAGTTTGTCAATTAGCCAAAAGCACTACTGTTGTATTGTTTTTTAATATTTGTGATGTCGGATCAGCAGCAGTTTCAAATGAGACAGATGCAATTTGTTTGCAGCTCCTGCTGATAACCTTTAGGCACGGTGGCACAGTGGTTAGCACTGCTGCCTCACAGCGCCAGAGGCATGGGTTAAATTCCCATCTCGGGCAACTGTCTGTGTGAAGTTTGTACATTCTCCCCTGTCAGCGTGGGTTTCCTCCGGGTGCTCCGGTTTCCTCCCACAGTCCAAAGATGTGCAGGGTAGGTGAATTGGCCGTGCTAAATTGCCCGTATTGTCAGGTGAAGGGGTAAATGTAGGGGAAAGGGTCTGAGTGGATTGCTCTTTGGCGTGTCTGTGTGGACTTGTTGGGCCGAAGGGCCTGTTTCCACACTGTAAGTAATCTAATCTAATCTAATAAGTATCGAGAGTTCTTTACCTGTAAGTCTGAGCTTTTTGACCATCTTTAATCAAAAGGTGGGGAGGATCTTATGAAGGCAAAGAGGTTTGGCCAGCAGCTAGAGAGCCAGTGAAAGACCTGCACTGAATCCTTTGGGAAGACTTGCAGGTATTATGTGTCAGTAAGGCATTTGACAGTCACCAGTGGGCCTTGCACTCAATCAGGATCCTGGGGACAGAAAGTTCCATGGCTGGTAGCTCGAATGTACAGTCACACTAGTAAGGAGGTAGATGCTGCTCCTGGAATAACACCCACTGAACATCTCTAATTGAAAAGCTATTCAGTTCAGTGTTCAGTGATGTGGGAGGGATTTCACAGAGTGCCTTTGAATGAAGGAGCCCAGTTGTGTCTCCTGCACACGTTTACAGACCATATGTCCCACCTGAAGCCAAGTTCATGTCAGTGGCAGAAGGCAAAGGTCCTTAACTGGGCATTAATTGCCATTTCTGGATCTTAATTGGTGCCAGAGTGGGAAGCCTATCCAATGGCCTTCCCAACACTGACTTAATCAGAATGAAGATGGATAACTGATGGAGTCCCCATCACCCTACCACCATCCCACTTGATTAAATGCCTACAACGGTACTTTCTACTGCAGAATTGCCAATGGTCCTTGACTTCTGTGGTCTGTTGTCAATTTCAGGGCCCACCATCTCTGAAGGTATCTTAGTATGAAATCAACTTGACCAATAAACAATTACAACACCACTTCAAACAAAAACAGACCCATTGTCTGTTAAAATTCAATCTACACAATGGTAATAATGTACAATTTTGATTAATAGTCTGTGTTGATACACTTTGAGTGGCATGGTGGCTCAGTGATTAGCACTGCTGTCTCAGTGTTCAGGACCCAGGTTCGATTCCAGCCTCTGGCAACCTTCTTTGTGGAGTTTTCACCTTCTCCCCATGTCAGCGTGGGTTTCCTCTAGGTGCTCCAGTTTCCTCCAACAATCCAAAGGTGTGCAGGTCAGGTGAATTGACCACGCTAAATTGCCCATAGTGTTCAGGGATGTGGAGATTAGGTGCATTAGTCAGGGGTAAATGTAGAATAATGGGGCAGGGAAATGGGCCTGGGTGGGTTACTCTTCAGAGAGTCAGTGTGGACTTGTTGGGCCAAATGGCCTGTTTCCACGCTGTAGGAATTCTATGATAATTTAGAAAATTATCTAGAAAGAAACATTTAATGTTTTATTAAAGCTTAGAGTCGACCCTGTATCTTGAACGATTGTAGCATTCGTGTATCAGACAAAAATGGAGTTATTTCACCCTCACAATCTTTTATGCTCCACTTTACACCCACTGTAAAGAAATTGGATAGCATTAGTTTATTACAAGTTTCACTCATTGGTACAGCATTTTCAGGAGAAATCTAGACTGTCCACAAAAGCTATTTGCATAGACTTTTACCAGCAGCAGTCAGCTTTCACATGGCCTACAAGACGAACATAACTCATTTTATTTCTCCCACTGTCTCTTTCAGTACTCTGAGAAGCATCCATCCTTTTAGTTTTGACATACCCTCTCATACTAGTTTATGTTTCACTCTCAGATTGCACCTCTTTGCAGCTTTTTCTTTGGGTCTGCAGATAAGGATTTGCTGCCACCTATGTGTTTGATAGGATAGTTCATAACTTTCAGCCAAAAATGTGGCATCTCCTGTTTTCAAAGTTTAATAGGCTTTTGGGTGGGACCTGATTCCCAAAGGAATGTTGTTTTTAAAAGTTAAATTCCTCTCCATTATGGTTTTCCAAATCATATCCAAGCTTCATTAAACAGCATCTCTTTTCCTCCAGAAAATTCCACAAAAGTCTGATTGTCTTAATGATATAGTAATCCACAGACAATTTCACTGAAACAGTGAATAAACCTCCAATGCTTTTCCTTCCAAACCCTTCCTCATAAGATTATCCAAATTTATTTTGGACATTGGAACTTTGTAGTCATTTTCACAAATGAGACAAAATGCATTTTACCACCTTACTTACTGAATTTACTCTTACCCTCCCCTTCTCCCAAACTTGCTGCATTATTTTCCTGTGAGGGAAGAAACCCACAATATAAAATTGAGGACTCTTTGTTCACTTCTGACATCAGTAAAGTTGTTTTACTGTTGAGAACATCACTAAAATACACAAATTTAGGCAATATCTACAAGCAAATTTTAATTTGTGAATGGAAACATTCCAAATATAAGAAACTCAGGAGAAAAATGGCAATTCTGGAAGTTGACTCCATCCACCTCTCATAAATGGATTGTGATCCTCGCAGTGTTTGACCACAACTTTTCACTTTATACATCAGCAATCTAGTTGAAGGAACTGAGGGCATTCTGGCTAAATTTGCCAATGACACAAAGATAGATAGAGGGACAGGTAGCATTAAGGAGGCAGGGAGACTGCAGAAGGATTTGGACAGGTTCACAGAGTGGGCAAAGAAGTAGCAGATGGAGTACAACATGGGAAAGTGTGAGGTCATGCACTTTGGTAGGAAGAATAGAGACATGGACTATTTTCTAAATGGGGAGAAAATGCAGAAGTCTGAAGTGCGAAGTGACTTGGGAGTTCTAGTCCAAGGTAAACTTGCACGTTGACTCCGCCGTTAGGAAGGCAGATGCAATGATGGCATTTATTTTGAGAGGACTTGAATATAAAAGCAGGGATGTACTCTGAGGTTCTATAAGGCTCTGGTCAGTCCACATTTTGTGTATTCTGCACAGTTTTGGTCCCCTTATCTCAGAAAGGATGAACTGACCCTGAAGTGTGTTCAGAGGAGGTTCATGAGAAGGGTCCCAGAAGTGATAAGCTTAACATATGATGAACATTTGAGGACTCTGGGTCTATTCCCGATGGAGTTTAGAAGGATGAGGGGGAAATCTAATTGCGACATACAGAATATTAAATGGCCTAGACAGAGTAAATGTTGGGAAGATGTTTCCAATGGCGGCAGAGACTAGGATGCAATGACACCACCTTAGATAAAGAGAAGATGTTTTATAACAGAGATAAGGAGAAACTTCTTCAGCCAGAGTGGTGAATCTATTGCCAGGTCATTTAGTATATTTAAGACTGAGATAGATAGGTTCTTGAGTATCAAGGGAATCAAGGGTTACAGGGTTGAGAAACTTATCAGTCGATAAGAGAATCTTATCAGTGTGGTGCTGGAAAAGCACAGCAGATCTAGCAGCATCCAAGGAGCAAGAAAATCAACGTTTCATAAAAAAGCCCTTCATTAGGAAACCTTCGAGAAACCAATCAGCCATGATTGAATGGCGAAGCAGACTTGTTAGGCCAAATGGCCTGATTTCTGCTCATATGTCTTTTGGTCAATCTTTGTGTTAGGATACTGCTTTAAAATTACAGATAATTAAAATTAAACAAAATTAAAATTTTGATAAGGGCCCTAGTAAGAGATTAGTATGTAACATTGAAACACATAAGACACCAAAGAAGACATGTAGTGTACTGACATAAATAGAGAACTGGTTAATAGTCATGAAACAAAACAAAGGAAAAAAATGGTTCTGTTTCCAGGTGGCCAGGAGTGCGTGGTGAGGTATCACAGGGATTAGTGTTTGGACCCCAGCTATTTACAATATATGAATGGTTTAGATGAGGGAACTTTATGTAATATCTCCAAGTTTGCAAACAACACAAGACCAGGTGTGAGGGTGAGCTGTGAAGAAGATGCAGTGATAGTTTTGTGTGATTTGAAGAAGTTGAGTGAGTGGACAAATGCATGATAGATGAAGTATAATGTGGATAAATGGGAGGTTATTCACCTTCGCAGGAAAAACAGAAAGGCAGATCATTATTTGAATGGTGATAGATTGGGAAAGGGGGGAGGTGCAGTGATACCTGGGTGTCCTTGTACACCAGTTGCTGAAAGTAAGCATGCTGGTGAAGCAGATGGTGAAGAAGGCAAATTATATATTAGCCTTCATTGCAAGAGGTTACGAGTACAGGAGCAGTGATGTCTGCTGCAATTAAACAGAGCCTTGGTGAGACCACACCTGGAGTATTGTGTGTATTTGTGGTCTCCTTAAAAATGTTCTGGATATAGATGGAGTGCAAAAGTTTACCAGACTGATCTCAGGGATGCCAAGACTGACATATGAAGAGCAACTGGACTATTAGGATTCAATTCACTGGAGTTTAGTTGAATGAGGGGTAGCTCAATGAAACCTATAAAGTTCTACCAGGACTGGACAGGGTAAATGCAAAATGGATGTCCCTGATGACTGGAACTCTAGAACTAGAAATCACAATTTAAGGACACAAGGTAGACCATTTAGGTCAGAGAGGAGAAGAAATTTATTCACCCTGCGAGTTATGAGCCTATGGAATCCTTTGCCACAGGGAGTGATTGATGGCAAAAGATTGAATGTTTTCAGGGAGGTGTTAAGTATAGTCCTTGGGGCTAGATATATCAAAGGGTATGGGGGAGAAAATGAAAGCAGTGTACTGAGTTGAATGATCAGCCATGATTATAATATTGAAAGGCAGAGCAGGCTCGAACAGCTGAATAGCCTACTCTTACACCTATTTTCTGAGCTTTGCCAATCTATCCACCTAACAGAAGTTCCTCATGCTTGGTTCTATTCTTGTGAGCCTTTTCAAAACTTTTTCGAATGCCTTCACATCCTTCCTAAACTCAGTTGCTCAGAATGAGACACAACTGTCTAGTTGAGGCTGAACCAAGCATTATACAGGTTTATCATGCATTGAATTCCTATTTAATCAGTGCTCCTATTTATTAAGAAAAGAAGGGTGTATCTCACCTTACCAAATGTTTTGGTATCTACCCTACTATCTGTGACAATATTGTGCCTTTAGAGATGTGTTCCGTCTTGTTTATCTTGAAGAGGGGCCCACTCACAGTGAAAATGTCTCCTTCAGACAGGCAGTTGATAAACAGCTTTGAGTTCTTCCTGGCCTTTTTTTAAGCAAGACAAAAGAAACATGAGTGGGCAGAATTAGGCTCTCACAGACCCAAAAGGATTTTGGTTTTGCTTTCAGTTAGTTGAACAGATTTTGCTGGCAGTTGAAGCTAAAAGCTTGGGTTTTCTGCTGCTAGAGTATTTTCCTAGATAGTGAGCTTCCTCTTAAAAATCAAAAGGAGTAAAATGTTTTGGTGTTTCTTTCTTCTGGACTGGAGAGAAACAGCACGTGAGAATAATAATTGTGTAACTGTTACTGAATTGCTTTTGCCAAGGGTGTGTTTAATGGGAAGCTGAATATATTGGAATAGTTGTTAAATTATACATTATCTTGTTAAGTATTTCAATAAAGTTAGGCCTATTCTTTTTGTTGTATTTTAACTGTGTTGTAAGAATAAAGTGTGTTTTGATTAAAGCTTAGTAGTGGACTATTTGAATCATATCTGAAACACAGTGCCTTACACTTGCCTTTTAAAAACTAAAGAAGTTGGTGTCTAAGCTATCTCCATGCTATACTTTCGGGATATGGTCTGGTCCATAACATATCTCATTGGTCTTGATGTCATGTTTTATTAGAAAGAGCTCTTTTAAGCACTTTATCATCTTCTATTGTTAGAGGTACTATATAAATATAGGATTTTGTTTTAGGCCCAACTTTTATCTGCGAAAATGAAATCACCATTGCTTCTGAGTTTTCTGAATGAATCACCAGCAACCACAGTCAAAGAAACATGGTGATTTTGTTTATAAAGTTGAAAAAAATATATTTTTTTTTGTTTCTAAAGCACGATTTAATAAATGAACTTAGAGTATATAATATAAAGGAAGAACCAAATTGACTGCATGTTTATTTAACTGAGCATGGTGATAAGTGCTAGCCTTCACTGATTTCCCCTGGAGGTGACGTTGAGGGAACCAGGTCAGGATTTGATAATATCATTTAAACAGAAATTTCTGTCAAATTTCCTCTCCACTTCTCTTTCCTTTTTGAACCCTTCAGGCAGTCAACAATTAGCAGTTCTGTCTATGCAGAGAATGTTTGTTTCCTGACAAAAAGGGCCCTTTCTGTCAACAACCTCAGTCTTAGATAGGTCATGCCAGATAATATCATGGTCTCCTTAAATAATCCAGCACCACCACACTGGGAATGTAACCCTTTCCAATTCCAACACTGTGTTAAAGTTCTAGTTAGCAACTATCCTACCTCATCATGATTTTACTGCTGAGATAAGCTTCCTCTTTTCACTTTGCTCATCCTTTGCACTAAGTGATCACTGTCATCAATGTTTTGATTCTTCATGTTAAATTTCTTTTGACATCTGTTATTCAGCTTCTGTGTCTTTTTAAACACTGCACCAAACTCATAGCCTATTTCTGTGTCTATCATTGACTTTTCTACTTGCATTAAAAAGGTCATCTCTGTCAACATCTTCACGTTGACTATTTCTCTTAGAGTCAGGAACAATGTGCAAGTGCGAAATACGTACACTTGAATTATTGTATTGGTGTTGCAGCACAACAGATTTTATCACTTTGCACTTGTGCACTTGCTTCATTTGATCTTTCCAGGTGCCAAGGACTTTACTAGAGTAATTCATGTTAACTCTAAAACATCTCAAAGTAACCAGCATCATTGAGTGAAACAGAGTGGAAGAAAGGAGAAAATATCTGAGCCATCTGCCTAATTGCTACTGCTATTGGGAATATCACTAAGCAAAACTTGTGGAGGCCATACATCCTTCTCGATAACAAAAGTTGTTTCACTGTCTTTAGGATCCCTGTATCAGTGTAGAGTGACCAGATAACTAATCATAAACTAAAGAAAACATTTGTTCCACACCACATAACTTAAGAGTATCTAAAGCATGGGGATTCGTGAGCCTAGAAATTCTTAGCCTGCAGCGATGATTCTGTGAAAACTTTTTTCCATGTGTAACCACCTCTTGATTGCACTCTTTGAGTTTACCAGATTGATGTCTTACCTATTTTTTTTTTCTTGGCTACATAGTTTACTCTTGTTCTTTATGAGAACTAGATGCAAAGTATACAGTTCCATTACTTTTTGTATCATTGTTACATTTTTTAAAGAGAACCTCTGCAAATAACCACTGTGATGTCAAGCCTATGATTTATATACATGTTAGTATCATTTATTTTTAATCTCAGATTTTTAAATTTTGAATTAGTGAAATATGGTATTTTTATGCATCCGAAAGATTTAATAATTAACTTATTAGTATTTCTGTAGTCATATAATATATTTTAAAACATGGGGAAAACACGCACAGTTCAGGGAAAACAATTTTCCTTTTAGTTTCAGTTTAGGGCAGTTCTACAGGAGTTTTAGATGAAGATGGATGTCAAAGCAGTGTTCTAAGAAAGGGAGAAAATGGACTACCTTAAAGTAAGCTGAGTATATTTTAACTCCCATGAATGAAAGCTCCAGGAAAAGGCTATCCATTTTTCTAGACTGGCAATTGAAAGCATAGTTAAATTAAACCATTTAGTTGTCAGACAAAATGATTTTCTCTGGTATGTGTATACAAGGGATCTTTTGGTATTGTGTAAAGGAGAGTTTTTTCAAATAATGGGATTATATTTTTCAATGTGTTGAAAGATTTTTAAGTTTCTATTGCATGTAAATAAATTGGTGTATTCTTTTATATATTTTTTGCTAAATAAATTTGATTTTTTTTTGGGTTTAAAATTAAACTTGCAGCATTGCACGCTTACGTTTTGGTGAGAGACCACTTCATTAAAACCAAAACAAAGTATGATTGATTAAGCCAGATTTCAGTCTTGGATCATTGCCTATCTACGGTTGTGAAGCTGCTTAACTGTGTAATTAAAAGTAACACCACTTGCTCTTTCTCTGTAAGGTTGATTACTCTGCCTATTTTTGTGACAGTACTTCATAAGATAAACCAAGTTCCACTTAAAAGCACTAAATTTAAGAAAACTGAAGAGGATAAACAGAAATGAGTGATTAGAAGTACCATTTAAAAGTGTGATTTGCTTTTTAAGAATGTTTAAAAGGTGTTAAATTGAATTGAGTGTATAGTGAAGCAATAAGAAAGATCAGATTCAACTTTACTTATGCACTAGAAGCAATGTACACGCCCTTCACTGATTAAATAGCATAACATTAATTTCCTTGGTTAATGTGCTTGTTTCAGTAAAAACATGTAAACAAGTGCACTTTATTTTATGGAGATTACCACAGTTGTTGGAGAGCTAAAATTTTAAAGAAGCCCTGGAGAAACACAGCAATTCTGGCAGCATCTGTGAAGATAAACATAGTTAACCTTTCAGGTCCAATGTGATACTTCTTTGGAACAGTTCTGAAGAAGAGTTATACTGCACTTGAAAGATTAACTGTTTCTCTCTCCACAGATTCTGCCAGAACTGCTGAGATTCCCCAGCACTTTCTGCATTTTTGAAATAATTTTTTGTTAGGGCAAAAGTAATATAGTATATGTATTTTTGAAGCAGGAACATTGAAGTATAGTTGATGTTTTTCTCAGTCTGAAATGTCCATGGTTAGTCAAGAGGGAAATAACTCAATTGGACATAAATTAATGTTTAAATGCATTGTTACAATCAACTTGTGGAATTTCCATCAATTTCCACTGCTGGAGATCAACAAAAACCGCAAAGCATTAGCATAAATAGCTAAAATTTACATGTAGGACATTTTCTCTGAAGGTTCTTCCTATCTCTCACTGAATGTGAAGCAGCGGACTGAGAGAGCTATATTAGGAATTCATACATGGAGGAATTCAGAAGAAGCTAGCATCATCTTCAAGTTATGAAATTCAGGAATGAAATCAGAAAGCACTTTATCGCAGTTAGGGAAATAAACTTTTCTTACCTCTCTGCCACAGAAAGCTGTGGATGGTAATTTGATCAAAATTTTCACAACTGTGACAAATATTTATTAGGTTTGGATACCAAGTAATATGGATCGATACATAACAAGTGGAATAAAATTAAAAGATCAGCTAAGACATAACAAAATGGTGGAACAGGTTCTAAGTACTACTTGGCTCAGTTTTGCTTTTATGTCTGCATTTTGAGAAATTAAAGAAAAGTAAAACACAAATCTTTAGATGGATACATACTGCAGGGGAAATAAAATATGAAATATAAACGTAGGAATGTTTTGCAATGGTTGTTCAAAGCATTGAGACCATACCTAGACTACTATGTACAGTTTTGGTCACCTTATTTAAGAAATAATATAATTTTGTTAGAAGCAGTACAGAGACTTTTCACTTGACTGATTTCTGGAATATAGGTGCGAGCTTATGAGGAAAGGTTAGATGAGTTTGGAATTCATGATTAAATACATAAGATGAGGGGTAGGTGATGAACATCTGTTGCACTTGTGGGAGAGACTAGAACTATGGGACACAGTTTAAAAGTAAAGGTCTCTTGTTAAAAATGAAAGTGAGTGACTTTCTTTCTCTTGAAGGGTTGCAAGACTGTGGTATTTCAGAGAGCAAGAAGACAGGTTCATTGAATATTTGTAATACAGAGTTAGAAGGATTTTGACTAATGGGGATCGAACATTTTATTCAGAAAATCAGATGAGCCATGATCTTATCAGTTGGCAGAGTTGGCTCAAGGGGCTGAATGACCTACTCCTCCTCTTTGTAATTTTGTAGAAGTTATAGGCCATGGATGAATTTACTGTTGGTAGTATGTTCATTCCTCACTCTGTACAAGGTGATAGTTATTGAAGATCTTCCTTAACAAATAAAAATCATCTTAATATTCGTTTTAAAATTGGCAGCACCAAGCTAGTTCAAACACTGAGTGTCAGGTTATGGCAGAGACTTTATTTTTATCTCAGTGAAATAAGTTTTTCACGAGCACTTCACAAGAATTATTAAAGAGTTTTGGACCGACATAAAACGGTACTATGTGACAGCTTATTGTATTTTCTAATCTAATAACCATACCTATCAATGCTGCTTCTTTATGCTTTTGAAAGAGACAATAGACAATAGGTGCAGGAGTAGGCCATTCTGCCCTTCGAGCTAGCACCACCATTCATTATGATCATGGCTGATCAACCTCAATCAGTATCCTGTTCCTGCCTTATCCCCATAACCCTTGATTCCACTATCCTTAAGAGCTCTATCCAACATTTTCTTGAAAATATCCAGAGACTTGGCCTCCACAGCCTTCTGGGGCAGAGCATTCCATACACCCACCACTCTCTGAGTGAAGAAGTTTCTCTTCAATTCTGTTCTAAGTGGCCAACCCCTTATTTTTAAACTGTGTCCTCTGGTTCGGGACTCACCTATCAGCGGAAACATGCCTCCTGCCTCCAGAGCGTCCAAACCTTTAATAATCTTATACGTCTCAATCAGATCCCCTCTCAGCCTTCTAAACTCAAGCATGTATAAGCCCAGTCGCTCCAATCTTTCAGCGTAAGATAGTCCCTCCATTCCGGGAATTGACCTCGTGAACCTACGCTGCACTCCCTCAATAGCCAGAATGTCTTTCCTCAAATTTGGAGACCAAAACTGCGCACAATATTCCAGGTCCGGTCTCACCAGGGCCCTGTACAGCTGCAGAAGGACCTCTTTGCTTCTATACTCAATGCCACTTGTTATGAAGGCCAGCATTCTTCACTGCATGCTTGCTTTCATTGACTGATGTACAAGAACACCTAGATCTCGTTGTACTGCCCCTTCACCTAACTTGACTCCAATTTAGGTAGTAATCTGCCTTCCTGTTCTTGCCACCAAAGTGGATAACCACACATTTATTTACATTAAACTGCATCTGCCATGCGTCCGTCCACTCACCTCACCTGTCCAGGTCACCCTATATTCTCCTAACATCCTCCTCACATTTCACCCTGCCACCCAGCTTTGTGTCATCAGCAAATTTGCTAATATTACTTTTAATACCTTCATCTATATCATTAATGTACATTGTAAAAAGCTGCGGTCCCAGCACTGATCCCTGCGGCACACCACTGGTCACCGCCTGCCATTCCAAAAGGGAGTCGTTTATCACTACTCAGTCAACCAATTTTCAATCCAAGTTAGTACTTTGCCCCCAATACCATGCGCCCTAATTTTGCTCACTAACCTCCTATGTGGGACTTTATCAAAGGCATTCTGAAAGTCCAGGTATACTACATCCACTGGATCTCCATTGTCCATCTTCAGAGTTACATCCTCAAAAAATTCCAGAATATTAGTCAAGCATGATTTCCCCTTCATAAATCCATGCTGACTCTGACCTATCCTGTTACTGCTATCCAGATGGTCGTAATTCTGTCCTTTATAATTGACTCCAGCATTTTTCCCACCACTGAGGTCAGACTAACTGATATATAATTCTCTGTTTTCTCTGTCCCTCCTTTCTTAAAACGTGGGACAACATTAGCCACCCTCCAATCCGTAGGAACTGATCCTGAATCTATAGAACATTGGAAAATGATCACAAATGCATCCACGATTTCTGGAGCCACCTCCTTCAGTACCTGGGATGCAGACCATCAGGTCCCGGGGACTTATCAGCCTTCGGACCTAACAGTCTCTCCAACATCATTTCCTGCTTCATATAAATTCCCTTCAGTTCAGGTCCTTCAGCCACTATTACATCTGGGAGATTGCTCGTGTCTTCCCCAGTGAAGACAGATCTAAAGTACCAATTCAACTCTTCTGCCATTTTTTTGTTCCCCGTAATAAATTCGCCCGTTTCTGTCTTCAAGGGCCCAATTTTAGTCTTAACCATTTTTTTTCTTTTCACATACCTAAAAAAGCCTTCACTATCCTCCGTTATATTTTTGGCCAGTTTACTTTCGTACCTCATTTTTTCTTTGCGTATTTCCTTTTTAGTTATCCTCTGTTGTTCTTTAAAAACTTCCCAGTCCTCTGATTTCCCACTTATCTTTGCTATGTTATACTTTTTCCCTTTTGTCTTTATATGGTCCTTAACTTCCGTCGTCAACCATAGCCACCCCTGACTCCCCTTAGGATCTTTCTTCCTTTTTGGAATGAACTGATCCTGCATCTTCTGCATTATACCCAGAAATACCTGCCATTCTTGTTCCACTGCCATCCCTGCTAGGGTATTGCACTATTGAACTTTGGCCAGCTCCTTCCTCATAGCTCCATAGTTCCCCTTATTTAACTGAAATATTGTCACTTCCGATTCTACCCTCTCCCTTTCAAACTGCAGATTAAAGCTTATTGTATTGTGGTCACTATCTCCTAATGGCTCCTTTACTTCGAGGTACCTGATCAAATCCGGTTCGTTGCACAACACCAGATCCAGAATTGCTTTCTCCCTGGTAGGCTCCAGTACAAGCTGTTCTAAGAATCCCTTTCTTGGGGCACTCCACAAACTCCCTTTCTTGGGGTCCAATACCATCCTGATTCTCCCAGTCTACCTGCATGTTGAAATCCCCCATAACAACTGTAGTAATATCTTTGCGACAGGCCAATTTCAGCTCCTTATTCAACTTACACACTACATCCAGGCTACTGTTTGGGGGGCCTGTAGATAACTCCCATTAGGTTCTTTCTACCCTTAGAATTTCTCAGCTCTATCCATACTGACTCTACATCCCTTGATTCTAGGTCCCCCCCCCCCGCGCAAGGGACTGAATATCATTCCTTACCAACAGGGGCACCCCACCCCCTCTGCCAGTCAGTCTGTCCTTACGATAGCACATGTAGCCTTGAATATTCATTTCCCAGACCCTGTCCACTTGAAGCCACGTCTCGGTTATCCCCACAACTTCGTAACTGCCAATTTCCAAATGAGCCTCAAGCTCATCCACCTTATTTCTAATGCTTCGTGCATTCATATATAATATTTTTAATTTGTTACTCCCCTCACCCTTCCTATCAATCCCTATTTCATTTGACCTTACGGCATGATCCTTTTTTGAGTTTTCTGCTCCATTGATTCCGTTGTCCTTCTTGACTTCTCTTGTTCTAACTTTCCCTTTAACTTTCTTCTTAAACTTCCTGTTTGTTCCCCTCCCCCCACTATTTAGTTTAAACGCAGCTGTGTTGCAGTGGCAAACCTACCAACCATAATGCTGGTTCCCCACCTATTAAGATGCAACCCGTCCCTCTTGTATAATTTATCCTTACCGCTAAACATCCCCCAGTGATCCAAGAATTTAAATCCTTGCTTCTTTCACCAGATCCCCAGCCACACGTTCAAGTCCATTATCTCCCTGTTCCTGTCCTCTCCAGCCCGAGGAACTGGAAGCAAACCACCCTGGACTGGCAGTGACGTCTGTCTCTAAGGTTTCCAAGAGATTCAACCTGTTTGTGACAGGTACTTCCCCCGGGGTCTCTTGCACTTGTCTCAAATATGTCTGAAATTTATCATTTCCCCATGGTATTCCCAGAAGATTCAAACTGTAAAGAGCAATTGCAGGATCTTCAGTACATGGCACCTATTAACATCGCTTCTGAAAATGTAATTGTCATTACCTTCGTCTGCATTCTTGAAGACAGTAAATCAATCTAAATAGATTCTTCCCTCGGTGTGACAATTTGAAACTAATTAATCAAGGTCTTCAAGTGCATTAAAATCATTTTGTAATCTACCTCATCCTAAAAGGCAACAATCAACCACTGATTTACTTGGGGGGAATCTTGCTTTGCTGTTGTATCTCAATTCAATACTAATGTACAGTGTTGAAGTATATTTGATATTGTGAAATGCACCTTATTTCATTGTCGGAATTGTTATATCAAATATGGACTGCTCTGATGTGCCTATCCACTAGATTGTGCATGTAATTCTCGACTTGAAAGGTTGCTTCGGGCTTAAATTTCTTGATCCTCTTCTGTCACTAGAACAATGATGAAATAGTGCCTATGGTTCAATGATAGAATTCTAGTCCAACTTTACAGAAGAATCTTCAAGGCCATTCTTCTCTAAACACCTTGATTATGTTTTTGTTTTTATTTATTCATGGGATTGAGTTTTGCCAATTGCCAGCATTTATTGCTCATTGATAATTACCCTTGAGGAGAATTTAGTAAGCCTTTGTCTTATGTCCATATTTCTGCAATGCTGTTAAAGTAGACAGATCCAGCATATTGATTCCAAGTCAGAATGATGTGCTTTCAGATATTCCCTTATCTTCTTGGATGGTGCAAGTTATGGGTTTGGGAGATGCTCTTAAAGAGGCATGGACAAACCTTTCAGTTGAATGGCCACATCTGCACATGAAAATTATATGAGACATGCAGCCATAATCACTCAAGAAACATACAATCATAAAAAGGAGATATCTTGCTAAAAATACACATTAAACCTTTACTATTATAATTATATAACCGCAACGACATATTGTGTACATTAACTAAACCCTAGCTTACACATGACCAAGTCTTAATGTGATCAAATCAGTTCGTCGCTGCTTTTCACAACGGCGTCAAAGTCCAGTGTCATTCTTCTTCCTGTCCTTGCACAAGTTGCCTGATTTACTAATTTCTTTCAGTTCTTTCTGATTTTTTATTTCCGATTTAAAGTTTCAGCAATATTTTGCTTTTTCTTTGTCAATACAAATATAGCTTCACTATGATTAACAATATAGTGTTACAGAAACTAAGGGAAGACAAATACAATGTCTAAGGTCTTAAAGACATCTGAGATGCAAGAAACAGCCTGCATAGTTTGAATTTGAATGCCGTGTCCACCGACAGAATTGGTGGTCAGATTTTTACTGGGTATACAAATTTACTGTCTTCTGTTTCTGTTGACAATTTTTAACCGTGGCCTCTGATTACTGACTTTCTGCAAAGAGAAATACTTATTTGTCCTAATTAATACCCTGCATAATCTTGAACAGTTTTTTTGTAATTAAATCTGCTCTTCACTTTCTCTGTTCTAAAGACTTTTTCTCATCTCCCATCAAGCTATAGTTTCACATTTCTGTACCTTTATGACTGTGAATGTGACTATGGGAATTTATAATTAAAGAAAATTGGCGTGAATACACTCAGATGAAAGATTTTGTAATAGGTTTGGAATAAATCACAAAACCTGACTGGAAAGGAACATTGGTTATTGTTGAGTACCAAAGTAACTCGTGGCACACATAGCTAGACCCAGTCGAGGACAGAGTTCTACAGACCCATCCAGTTCTCCTTCATTTGTAACAGCCTTGACTTTTGTGTGTCCGTTTCTAATGCAACTAAGTCGTTGCTATCAGATTTCTGCCTCTGCGAAAGCATTGAAACAGCATTTATCAAAGTTGCAAATGGCATTCTATGTGACTGTGGCTTTGGTAAACCATTCCTTTTCATTTTTCTTGACCTGTCTTCAGCCTTTGTTGAGATTGATCACACCATCTTCCTCCAAAACTGTGCACATGTATTCTAACTGAGCACCCTACTCAGTTCACTCATCACCCTATGTTGCTAAGCTACATTGGCTCCCAGTTCAGTAATGCTTCAATTTTTCAATTCTTATGCCTTATTTTCAAATCACTTTAAGATTCTATTCCATTATATCTCAGGACTTTCCCACCCCTACAATCCTCAGTTCTCTGCAATCCACTAAATCTGGCCTCTTAATGCGTTTCCAATTTTTATCGTTCCATGATCTGGAGAATAGGGCTTCAGGTTCCCAGGCCCAGCTCTCAAATTTCCTCAGTAAACATCTCTACTTCTGACTGTCATAAGAAAGCTAATTTACTTGTAGCAGTCTAATTTTCTGAGCTATTCCCTCGGCCAACCCAAGTCTGAATACCCTACTATTACCTTTTACCTCTCCTCAGCTGGTTTGAATCCTCACATCAAAGTAATTTGCTTTAAAGGAGATGATTCCATGGGAGTTGCAACAAATGTCATAATTTGATGTTCCTTTGTCACCTTTACCTTCGGACCCTTAAAAACGCAGATGAGACATATGTGCATCAGCATCCTTTGCAAGAGTTTCCAACTTGGATCTTTGGAATAGAAATGTGAGGCTGAATTTCTAAATGGCTACAAAGGTCACAAATGGGCATGCAATTTCAAGGTACTAGCTGACATGCTAACATTGACTCTCAACCATGATAGTAATGGGGCTGGGAGTAATGACTAGCTATGCACAAGCACTGGAGTAACTAATTTAGAATCAGTAAGGACCTGTAGAGACCAATCTGTACATGTGGGGCCCTGCTGAAGCAAAAACCTGGCCCAGGTACGGAAGAGATCTCCTAGCAGCAACAGAGTAGACCTAAGCATTCCATCAATCAGTTTTGACTCCCCCAGCAATCATGAGTGTGGCATTTGTGGCTAGTTTCAATTCCACTATTTCAAAATTCTTCAGGTGGCACCTCAAATGGCCTTCGAGTCTTTGGAGACCCCCATCTGGAGAGCATACTCACTGGCCACTAATTTTCCAGCTCATTGAAAATCACATTGGGCATCAGGTAGTGACCCCAACCTAGATTTAGGACCTGGAGGTTTACACAATGTCATATTCCTGACCCCAGAACTAAAATTCAGATTCTTGTGTTTTTTGGTCTAACTTAATTACTTGAACCTCTCATATTAAGTCTCATTGGTAACAAATAAATAAAATACCTGTTTTGTATAATTACACCAGCATAGACCTATTCATGTTTCAGATTTTAAGTAAAAGGCAAAGGTGGCTGAGGCAAACTTAAGTGAAACTACTTGAAGGTACAACTCTTTGGATTCCATTGCTAATGTGTTCATAAATTTAAAATACTTTTTACATGAAATATGGTGCTTACCTTAAGCTTTCCTTACACCAGGAACACAATTTGGATTTGTTGAGTTTGAAGTGATTTGCCATGTGTTGAGGATAAGAAAGGTGTCACACAAATGCCCATTTTTAAAAATTAAACATTTACAATGGGAATTGACTTTATAAGTATTCATGATAGGAAAGTCCTACCTAAGTGCACCAGTGGGTAAATATTATGTAAATATTCTACCACGAGGGTTTGGTAATGAACCAACTTGGATCTCAGGGAGAATTTTGATAAGATTTTGCTTTCAACATGTTTGCTGAGGGAGACATATATTCATTTAAAATTGTTTATGCAGAATAATCTTGATTCTCTGGAGCCACCCGTGTTGATTAATGGATGAGTTGGAATTTAAGGTTAAAGGATATTAGGTGGGGTGGGACTTGAGTTTGTTTTAAGTTGTTCTGGTGTTATAAGGGATCATGGCAATTTGGATTTGCATTAGGTTGACTTTGGAGCTACAAAGAACCACGCAGGCAGAGTTCATGAGTTGGGATGGATAGGGCATGGGAAGTTGGTGGAGTTTTATGGAGAGTGAGGAGCAATGGCTAGAATGTCTAATATCTAAACAAACAAACTGGGGGAATATTCCAGATATCTGATGCAGAGGTTTTAAATAGCGTGCCTTGGAACTCACTGGCCCCTGTGCCCACCTGTCATTTGCTTCTGAGGCAGTGGGCCTGACTCAACCCCAGCACCCAATGGCCTGGAAAATCCAATCTATTGGGTCTCTGTCTCCAAAGGGAAGTGTAACAAGCCAAGTAATAACACAATTTGCATTCTCCATCTGGAGAGCAAAAATGTGGCCTGATATCTTTGATGGGCTGTATTGATAGTCTGCTGTACTGATTGATGCCAGATAAATCTGATCCATGTGTAAATTTCAGCCAGGAATGTTCAAAACAAGATTTTAATCATCAGTAAAACAAATTAGAAATTAATATTTTTCCATTAATTTATTGAAATAACTTTTATGTCTTTTAATAACTTAATTAGAATTTTCATTTGAATACTTAAATCTTTCTGAAACGCCTAGGATAAAGATACTACATTAATGAAGATCAATGCTATTGAGTTACTGGATTAAACTCTTTAGCAACACATTGAGACCAGTGCAGGGATTTTGGCATTTCAACCAGACATCCATTTTTATACCAATTACATTAGAGCTGCTGCAGCTGCACTAAAATATTCTTCATCAATCAAAAAACTGTTCACAGAATGCCAGAAGCAAAGTCTCATACACTGCTTCTGCCTGTGGAACTTTCTCTGAGTTAATATCAGCACTTAAAACGCAGGAAGTCCCTTCTGTGCAAACTTTAGATCGTCAGTTAACTTTCATTTGCCAAATTTGCCTGAGAGTGCATCAGGGTAATGGTATTCCTTGTTGGTTTCCCAGCATAGTTTTCCTGTGCAGGGCAAATTTGTGGAACATCTGTTGTCAATGCATTTGCCTGTGGCTGCAAGTTATTCTCTGGCATAATGCACAAATGAAACTCCTGTAGTCAAACTATTTGACAATATTTCCTCAAATAACTCCTATAGATTAACGAAAAGGGAGCAAAGTTAAATTAACAAAACCAGCACATCAGGAATGCTGTAACAATCACTAGTAGAGTTACAAGTACTTTTACTGTGTGTCAAACCTAATTTGGATAACGTCTTTAAAAGTATTAAAATCTTATGAATAGAACTTAGGTAATATTGCTCACATTCATCCAAGAGGGTTAATTGCTTTATGAATTATATGTGTCATTCTACTAAATTAGATTTATGTTTAATATTGCTTCACCCTTTAAGACCACACGATATGACTATTTTGTATAGGTGTACCCAAGATTACCAAGTGTCTTTTTTCTTTGTTCATGCATTTTTTCCCCAAGAATATTTAGATTAGATTACTTACATTAGATTACTTACAATGTGGAAACAGGCCCTTCGGCCCAACAAGTCCACACCGACCCGCCAAAGCGCAACCCACCCATACCCCTACATTTACCCCTTCACCTAACATTAGGAGCAATTTAGCATGGCCAATTCACCTGACCTGCACATCTTTGGACTGTGGGAGGAAACCAGATCACCCGGAGGAAACCCACGCAGACACGGGCAGAATGTACAAACTCCACACAGTCAGTCACCTGAGGCGGGAATTGAAACCGGGTCACTGGCGCTGTGAGGCAACAGTGCTAACCACTGTGCCACCTTGCCGCCCACATTTAGCCATTTAGTTATGGCCTTTCTGAGATGCACCTACATTGTGAGATCTGATGTGATATATTAAATGTATTGGACCTGTCTGCATTGTGTTTGAGTACGCTACACAGTCCTGTGTTGCATTGTACATAGGAAACTAAAATTAAGCATTGCCAGAAGATTCTTTTGACCAGGGAACCCATTTTTCAGTCATATGTTCTGCTTTTTTAATATATTCTCATTCCTGTGTTCACATCTATACAGATATGTGATTGCTGCTGGAGTAGTACCATTACTCCACGGATCACAATACATTGTCTATTAAAATCTCAGTTACTGAGATGGCCAGCTAATTTCCCAGATGTGCTTGATTGTTGTTTTGCCAAGTGCAGTGCCACAGAGGACTGAGCATTATACATACAAACAAGTGGAAACAGGTCCAATATATTTCAGATATCACATCTCAGATCTCACAATTCATGTGCACCTTATCTGTCAGAATTTAAGTAAAAAGATCTATCAACTAGTTTTTTTTTAAATAAATTTGAAATTATTGGTTAATTATAAAGCAGAACGTGTTCAGTGGAACTCCAAACTGGCTAACTTATACCGTTTGTAACATAAATGCTTCTCCCTCTAAATTAACCTAAACATTATACACACACACTCCTACATACATCAGGTGAAGGAAATGAATGGATTTCTCTACAGAAGTTGGCTTTCTGGGTAAAAGAAAGCCAATGGATTTATTCTTTGAAGAGAAAAAAAAGATGTGGAATGTTCATGTCATCATCTCATCCAACTGTCTGGTACTCATAGACAGGTCACTAAACGGCTCAGTGGTTAGCACTGCTGCCTCATAACACCAGGGACCCAGGTTCAATTCGAGCCTTGGGTCTGTGTGGAGATTGCATATTCTTCCTGTGTCTGCGTGGGTTTCCTGCAGGTGCTCAGGTTTCCTCCCACAGTCCAAAAATGTGCAGATTAGATGAATTGGCCAAGCTAAATTGTCCGTAGTGTTCAAGGATGTGTAGGTTAGGTGCATTAGCCAAAGGAATTATAGTGTAATATATAGGGGAATGGGATTGGGTGCGATATTCTTCAGAGAGTCAGTGTGGACTTGTTGGGCAGATGGCCTGTTTCCACACTGTCTGGTTTCTCTGATGCCATGGACATGCTCAGTTGTGTTTGAATTCCTGCCAGACAGAGCTTGATCAGGAAATACAATGTTATAAAGCCCTTTTGGTCAGTGATCTGGAAAGGCAAATAAATTTTGTTCTGAAACAATTTTTTTCAAAAACTGTAGAAATTAACTGAGATAATTGCATCTTCCTGACAAATGGTAGTATGTAAAAACTGAAAGAACTGCAGATGCTGTAATTCTGAAATGAAAACAGAAGTTGCTGAAAAGGTTCAGCAGGTCTGGCAGCATCTGTGAAGAGAAATCAAAGTTAAAATTTCAGGTCTGGTGGCCCTTCCGCAGAACTGATAGTAGCTAGAAAAATGTCAGTTCAAATGTAGGAAGATGGGGGGCAGAAATAACAATAGGTAGGGATAGAGCCCAAAGAGAAAAAAGAATAGTTGGACAGTCAAGGGATTCAATAACGATCTGGCTTGGAAGGTGAATAGCTGTTAATGGAGACTGTTGATGGCTAACAGTAGGTAGTGTGTAATTGCAGACTATGTGATAACAAGGCGTCATGTGGGGCAGGGGACTAGGACAACGGGAAGTTCAGGCCCTAAAATTATTGAACTCGATATTGAGTCCAGGGGCTGCAGGGTCCTCGAGCAGAAAATGAGGTGTTGTTCTTCCAGCTTGCACTGAGCTACACTGGAGCACTGCAGCAAGCCTGAGACAGAGAGGTTGGCTTGACAACAGGTTGTTGTATCAAAATAGCTGGAAACTGGAAAGGCAGGGTCTCTTTTCTAGGCAGAATGTAAAAGTTCCACAAAGCAGTCACCAAGTCTATGCTTCCTTTCCCCAATGTGGAGGAGACCATATTGTGAGAAGTGCAGGTAAAGTGCTGCTTCACCTGGAAGCTATGTTTGGGCCCTTGGATACTGAGGAGGGAAGAGGTAAATGGGCAGGTGTTACACCTTCACTGGTTGCAGGGGAAAGTGCTGTGGAGGGGTGGGGGAGGGTGATGGGGGATTGTGTTGGAAGTGAAGGAAGAGTGCACCAGGGTGTCCTGGAGAGATTGGTCCCTGTGCAGTGAGAGCATCTCTACCCAACCAGTAACTCTAAGGCAGGTGTTAGGAATGGGAGAATCTCTTATCCAGAATTATGTCATAGTTCCTGCACTACAGTGTCCCAATGTTAACAGACTGCACATACAAGTTCTTCTCAAGAGGAAGAATCATTCACAATTTGAGGTGCTACCACATGCAGACATATAGGACATTGGGCATATAGCTACCCTATTCTGATCCATATCTCTCCATGTTATTTTTTTCTTTTTCTTTCTCGACCTTTTTTGTTGTCTGCCTATTTCTAGATCCTTCTCATTACCTACCAAAGAACATCACTGTCAAAACTCTCATCAAAATTATTGCAAGATTAATTAGTCTTGTACCTGAGAAAGTAAGAATCTTCTGGTCATGCCCAGACTAGCTGCAGAATGTTACATTGATGCAGAAGAATGTTCCATAGTGCATACACAGATTGTACATCTTGGGAGTTGTTGTCACAGATGAGTGCTTGAAACTGCAGTTGTTGAGTGCTTCAGCTGCCATTGATAATTCTGAAAAGCTAATTAACTCAAGCACTTGGTTTTACAGAGAACTTCCAGTTTCCAATATAATTTATTGTAATGCACATTTTAAACATAGAACACATGTTTAATTGTTTCTTGTATACTTTGTAATGACTATACCTTAAAGCTTATTTCCAAAATCCCAATTTTTTTGATTGGGTTCAAGGTGGTAACCAAAAGTAGTTTAAATAACTTGATTAATTCCTCTTGCTTGTTTGTTATCTAGGTGATACCAGGGACCCATTTTTGATTTCCAACCTTTTGATTTTCTTAGTCACTTGTTACTTGCTGATTACAACGTTAAATTTGTTAAACTTGTTAAATGTAATACAGTATATAATCGAGTAAAAGTTTTTCTCATATAAATGTCGACCCCCTATTTTTGGCCAAAAAATGTGGAATTTTCCATCTATCTCATGTAAGTTGACCCTAGATCTTCACAGATAACAGATCAACATTTGTGAGTCAAGGTATAGTCCTGTATATAAATGTTACGATGAGGAAATGAGTTTTTTTAATACTGTTATGTGTTTTGATGCACAATTCACTCCAATCTAGTGTGAAAGTTTAAGATGCATTACGTTAGTCAGGTGACAACCTTGATTTGTGTGCAGCTCAGTTCCCCTGTAGCACTTGTGCCATACAGTCGTATACCTAGTTGAGGTTTTGAAATTTCCTCACCGTTTTGTGTAAAAATGCCTCCAGGTTATGAAGTAATTCAGCTCTTTGGGCTGAAGATGTTGGACAGCGTGATTTTGCAGGATTTTAATGAACTTTTGCATTTGACGTATTTAATTTAAGCTGTACCACGTAATTGTAATTTAAAGCCCTATTATATTTCTACTTCACTTTTTGTATGTATGAATAAAAAGTTACTATTGGTAATTACCACAAATTCTTCACGGGTTTTTTTTCTTTATTGGTTTAGAGATCAATTGGGCTTTTGTTAATGATACAGTATTTTGAACTATAGTATGAATTTCAGTCCCTCAAAAGTGGTCGACGTGATAGTCAACCCTCTAAATTTAACCTTAAAAATAGTCTAAAAAGTTCAACTTTTACACGAGTACATGAATGTGAAACGAACCAATGAGCGACAAATATCGATTGAATATTTGCCTATGATTTTATCAGTATTAAAGGTGATACAGAAAGTGCAGTGTGTCAGACAGGAAAGTATGCAAGTGTTTTATTTGTATTATATGGATAAGTAGATATATACTATTGAGATGTAGATAAAAGTGTAGCTCATATGAGGTTTGACCACTGTTTTGTACATTAGTATCATAATGGTTGTGTTGACCTTACAAACGTCCCAGTTGAAGGTCACAAATCGCTGTCCCTGAATTGCTTATTACTTTGATGTGGTAGCCTGAGATAGCAGAGTCTTCTATTGCAAGAATGTCTTTTTCCATGCTGCTCATATGTGCTTCCTGATTTAGCAACATGTGGCATGTAAGTTCATTTAAACAGTCTGAGTTTGTTTTCCTTATTTTCTTAGTTCTTGAGGTGTGGTTAATACTGCTAATATTACTCAGTATTGCAGCATATTATGCTGAGTTATTGAAGAAAATCAACCCATCAATTCTTCAAAGTTTCACATGCAGCAAATTGATTTGCAACCCAGAAATCAGAAAAAGTGAACAAACAATCCATTTGACACAGATCAAGGTGGAGGTGGTTGGGGGTAGGTGAACATGAGAGTTGACTGTTTTCTTTTTGGTCAAAGTATTTTGCAGTATGTATAGAGGCTTCAATGTCTTTATGCCTGAGGGAGAAGAGCTAAATAATTGTGCATCATTTTATTGTAAGAACACGATGTACAGAGGCAGTACAATAATGATGTAATGCCAGGAAAAGTTTTTTTGTGATATTTGTTTCATTGCATTAATGTTCATCAAAGGTTTACAAACAGAATGTCGCTAGAATTCTGGTTCATCATTAAATGTAAACTTTGTTGCAATGATATCTCTATTTTTAAAAATAGTATTGAAGAGAGTTTTTGCTGTGGACTTAACATTTGCATATCCTTAGTATCAGTTTGAACTTCAAGACTATGCTTATAATGGTAGAAAAATAGAAATGTTTATAATTATTGGCCACTATCATTTATTTTGAAAAGTTAGCGTCAATACCTAAAGGGGTATGTGGTGTTTGATTATTTATTTTGTTTCTGGTTACCTTTCAGGCAAGAAGCACTGCTAGCAGCCATCAGTGAAAAAGATGCTAACATCGCTTTACTGGAACTCTCTTCATCCAAGAAGAAGAAGACACAGGAGGAAGTAGCATCACTAAAGAGGGAAAAAGATAGATTAGTGCAGCAACTCAAACAGCAGGTCAGTGTGCATCAGTTCTATGCATTTTCAGCAGCACAGTTTTACTAAGGAATAGCATGTTAATCTCCTTAGGTTTGGAGCAATGTTTCAACATAAAGTTTTCATCACTTAATATATGTGCGTTAACCCACCAAAAACATCAAAATTTCTCTGAAATCCTGTAAGAGCAGATGATAATAATGTGTGACATAGTATGGCGAGAGTCAGGTTTTAAGCATGACAATTAATCTTTGGTCAGCATGTGCATTTTGATACATGAGAGCACACATTAGCACAATTCACTTAGAATTGTGTAATACAATAGACTACAGTAAACAGAATCTGTTCGTATAAGAATAAATTTGGAAAACGTGACTGATGTAAATGTCTCATTAATATATAACATTTGAATGAACCAATAACCATAATAAATTATATCATTTTGATAATTCTGGTGTTGCTCACATAATATTTTTAAGATTTTATACTGAAAAATAATTATTTTTTTCACTTGTCTGTTCTCTCTATGAAATTATTTTTTTTAAATTCTGCCTCAATTTTTAGCTTACAACTTGTTTACTTTTTGTGTCCTAAACCTTAAATTAGGTTATTTGTGCAAGGTAACAGTCATCGTTGTTTTGAATGCATTGTGCATATATTTTTAATTTCGGTACAATTATGACACTACAAATTGTGTTTATGTTTTCATTTTGTTTATTTAATATGCTCGCTGTCTTTAAAAAGAGTAAAGAAAATACATTATAACTCTGATCTAGGAGGCATAGGAACAATTGGTGAAATCTGAGCCTGAAATGGATAGCAAGACTTAAAGTGAGCAGCAGAAGTGGGGCTAGAGCTGGGGGAAAGATGCAGGCTTCAAGGGAGTAAGACTACTGAGATAGTGAGGATAGATGGAGATGGATCTGTAATATAATGAGTCTTGAAAGTGTTACAGATTATGGTTGTGGGAAGGAGGAAAATGATAAACCTGAACAGTGGCGATGTGTGATTTGTTGGAGCTTATAGTCTGATTATTTGGATATTTTATACATACTTCACAGTACAGTTGTACTCTTTGTCAAAATATAGGGAGTTGCATAATAACTTGCGAGAGTTATTTCATACATGGCTGGCTCAGAACAGCATGGACAAAATTCTCCTTTGTGATCATGGACAAGCATGAAGGCACATTTAAACCATGAGCCATTACTCCGTTTGCAGCTGCCTGACTCAAGAGGATTACCAATGGCTGCTCCTTCCTCACCTCCCACATGAAAATCAATGATGAACTCATTTCCAGAAGAATCTCCTGCCAGTCTGCTGCATTTAACAATGTTCCTGTCATTTGGAAGGAGGTTGTAAATACTAGCAAACATCCAGAAAGAATCTAAGGTGGTTTTTTTGGAGTCATTGCTTCCTCTCCTTCCAGTAAGTCCTAAACACTGCTGACAATGCTGGGAGATTGGGGCACTTTAAGATCCTCTGAGATCTTTTGGTCTCCTTCTGGTACTTCAGTACATTTCTGGCAGCGCCATCTGAATTTACCATCCTTACAGCAGTGGCTCTCTTTTCAGTGGGAATTGCATCAGAAGCTCACCACTTATAACAATCTACCCTCAATCTAGGGGATTGGACAGGTTTGACAGAAATTTGCTTTAGAAATGGGATTCACATCTTGTTACAATTCCATCTCACAAAGGAAATGCTAGACAAACTGATCTGTAAAATACTGAGGAGCTGAATGACCTTGGAGAGCAGGTGAGGAAGACATGGAGTCGGCCAAAGCTTGGGAATATTTGAGCAGAAATGGAATTTTCACACCATTGTCACATTATTTTACAAAAAGGAAAAGGTATACAGCAATGAGAGGAAATAATTCAGTGTATTCTTGCACTTGTTGATGTTATGCCTGAAATTGGTTGACCAAATAGGTTCGCAAAATATTAGGGCTGTTTGTACTCATGAGACCCCACAAGGTGTGCTGCTCCGTGCAACAAATCATAATTTTTTGGTGGTTTTATTTTAGTAATAGGTATGTTTACAAGCAAACTTGTGAATTTTCTTGCTGAATAGCATAGTTTTCTGTATGCAAGACTGATTTTGTGATTTGACATTCCCAAGAAATAGGCAGAAAACCCTTGGCTGTGTGCCCAGTATTTCCTGTGATGCCTTCTCAGTGATTCCATCTCTTTCTTCTACAATTCTTAAAATTTTATGAAGTACATGAAGAGCTCTCATTGGCAGCAAATGCTGAAATACATTTGCCTATTTTTTCAACGGAACTAATAAGACTTTAATGTTGGGGGGTTAATGGACCCTTATTCATATATCGCATCACAAATTTTGTTTTAATGTCAGTTTGTGCCTGGTCTGACATAGAATCAGTTTTTTGGAGCAGCATTTGCTACCCCTTGACCTATGCTCATAGATTTCCAGATGCATAGATGTGTGCAGCACTAAAGGATACCATTCAGTCCTTAGTGTCCATTTGGACAGCAAAGATCTAAGTACACTAATCCCATCTTCCAGGTCTTGGCTCAGCCATAGAGGCTATGGCAATGCAAGTGAATTTCTATTTCTGGTTGGAAAGCAAATCTTAGCAGGACTTATACACTTAATGGTGAGGTCCTAGGGAGTGTTGCTGAACAAAGAGACTTTGGAGTGCAAATTCATAGCTCCTTGAAAGTGGAGTTGCAGGTAGATAGGATAGTGAAGAAGGCATTTTGTATGCTTTCCTTTATTGGTCAGAGTATTGAGTACAGGAGTTGGGAGGTCATGTTGCGGCTGTACAGGGCAATGGTTAGGCCACTGTTGGAATATTGCATGCAGTTCTGGTCTCCTTCCTATCGGAAAGATGTTGTGAAACTTGAAAGAGTTCAGAAAAGATTTACAAGGATATTGCCAGGGTTGGAGGATTTGAGCTACAGGGAGAGGCTGAACAGGCTGGGGCTGGAGCGTCGGAGGCTGAGAGGTGACCTTATAGAGGTTTACAAAATTATGAGGGGTATAGATAGGATAAATAGACAAAATCTTTTCCCTGGGGTCGGGGAGTCCAGAACTAGAGGGCATAGGTTTAGGGTGAGAGGGGAAAGATATAGAAGAGACCTAAGGGGCAACTTTTTCATGCAGAGGGTGGTACATGTATGGAATGAGCTGCCAGAGGATGTGGTGGAGGCTGGTACAATTGCAACATTTAAGAGGCATTTGGTTGGGTATATGAATTGGAAGGGTTTGGAGGGATATGGGCCGGGTGCTGGCAGGTGGGACTAGATTGGGTTGGGATATCTGGTCGGCATGGACGGGTTGGACCAAAGGATCTGTTTCCATGCTGTACATCTCTATGACTCTATGGTTCCCAGCCCTGTAGTTCATGGCCTCTGCACTCACAGACCTTGACTCTCGCTACCAAACCTAGAAAGCTTTCTTGGCCTATTTAAGCTCCCCGACTTTCCCTCTTGATGCCAACCATTTGATTCACAATCTCTGCCATTCCCTAACCCACTGTCTTACTGCTGACTGTCTGGTCAGCAGTCTCAACCTCTCCTAGATCCTCCATCCCAATGTGGACACTCCGATATTTCATCATCTTATAGCCTTATCAAGCTATTACTCTTGACAGTGAATTCTGAGTATTCATCTGTTGTTACCCGGATACCCTTCTTAAACTCCTTAGGTATAGTTCATTTGGCCTATGTGCTTTTTGATTGGATTTTATTGCATTCTCTTTTACTCACTCAGTTTTAACCTTCACTTGGTTGTGCTCTTCTGGTTTTTTGGTGCTGTCCTGGAGATGATTGTGGAGATGCTACACAATCCATAATAATCTTCATGTGCGTAGATGTAAATCCCTTGCGTGAACTCTAGTGACATCAGAGGTACGCTGTTGTGCATTGTTGCAATCTGCTCATGACAGACTCAAAGAATGTGCAAAACTCCTTCTCTTGCAGCAACTCATCCCTAAAGTTAGATCAAGTAGAATATCAATGCCTATTTTGGATAACAGTCATATGCCGTGACTTTTCAGCCTGATCAGATGCTTTATGCTATTTGCCTCAAGCTGGAGGAGAGAAATATTTCATTGGATCCACGCCATACATAAAACTGAGCAGTCTCACATGGATATTTCAATTCCACTTGAGTTTCATGTGCATTTTTTCCCAGGTGCAACTGACCTGAAAATCTTTCTTTTTTTTTAATTCATTCATGGGACATGGGTGGCACTGGCTTGTGTTGCCACATGAAGACAAATAGCCAAATCACATAAGCCTTTCTCATCCTGTAATGCAGCACAATAAAAAAATTAACATATTCAAAGACCCTCAGAATTGACCTCAATGGTTCCGAACCAGACTTTATGAATAATTGATACAAGACCCTAGGTTTATAGCTTAAATAAAAGAATTAACAATTCATCAGTAATATAGTAAACTTGGCTGAACAAAGTTAAACAGCAAGGTAAACTACTTAATGTGTATGATTTGAATCCAATCTTCTTTGATTTGAGCCCCCATTCTCATAAAGATAGACAAACAGACATAATTAAGAGATAAATCAAAAGAAAAATGAGATAAATAACTGGCCAGTTCAATTAAGCTGTCTCCACAATTGGTAACATCACAGGCAAACGGGATTGTATCTTGCATGGTTTCAGAAGACACTGTTCAGTGCAAATAGCTTCCAGTAGGCTGCAAGGAGTACACATTTAACTGTTATAACTGAGATTCTATCTATCGAGCTTTCAGTAAGTTGGTAATGAAAGGATAACCAGGTGATGATGCTGCTTCTTTAACACTGATGTGTTCTTGGTTTTATTTCAGAGGGTTTGTATACACAGACTAAAAAGTTTAGGTTTGAAGGGTTTTAGTGCCCATTTGATGATAGCTAACAGATACTGCCTCAGGCAAAAGGCTTTCAGGTTTAAAAAAACACTTGTACAATGAAAGGGGAGTGCCCATTTCTCCCTGCTCAGCTTTTCTCTGGTTTGGTTTGGTTTAGCAAGCAGTCTGTTGTGTAGCTGCTCGACCCAAAGAAGCTGGTCCGTGATGATCCTCCCTCTGTCTGACATCTCTCCTATAAAAACCTATGTTGAACTTTTCCTTTTCTTACAAAGGGGTGTTTATGGAGATTCTTGCAAGTAATTGGAATAGCATCATTAAGTTGGGATAATCTGTTGGGTCTTTGGACAGGTTAAGTTATTCCGTGTTCTGTTCTGTTTTGTTTGTGTTTCATTTGGTAATCGTTCGAATAAATTCTGTTTTGTTTAAAGCCAAATAGTTGGGCCAGAAGCGTCACTCCTGGAATATCCTCTTTACACCTGCTTAAAACAACTAGCAAAGTTAGGACTTCTTTTTTGAAATGTTTTGAGGGGGTCTGACCTCGTCCATAACATCAGGGAGCAATCAAACCTTTGGCAGCCACAACCTTTCTAACAAAAGCACACAGTTCAAAACCAGCGCAAACTTTAGTTTCTCTTTGTCTTTTTTTCAAACATTTTCTTTGTTAGGCCCAGTTAATATCCAAATACCTTCCATCTGTTTCAAACTAATGCCTCTCTGGAGTTGAAACACTACAGCATTCTTTGAACAAGAATCAATCTGTAAATAATCTATAGGACTAGCCAAAAAAAAATCAGTTTGCTTGCTTTTTATATATAGTAAGCTTCTGCTAACAGTCCAAAGGTCAACTTTAGCTCACTGCTCTCAGTTCACAGCTCACAACTCCATAACTGAAAATGATAAGCATAAAGAAAAATCAGCAAGTGTTCTAACATGAGGCCAGCTTATATTGCCCAACCCTAATTGCTGTAGAGAAGATGATGGTGAGTTGCCTTCTTGAACTACTGCAGTTGTTGTAGGTACGTTTACAATGCTGCTAGGAAAAGAATTCTCACACAGCAACAGTGAAGGAGCAGCGATATATTTCCAAGTCAGGATGGTGTGTGTCTTCTAAGAGAACTGCATCTTCTATCCTTGTTCTTCTAAGTATAGAGTTTGCAGGTGTGGAAGCCACTATTGAAGAAGCCCTGGGAAGCTGTTATGATGTGCCTTGTAGATGGTGCACTCTGGTGCCATTGTACGTCAGTGGAGTAGGAAATGAAAGTTGGAAGTATTAGATAGCATGCTTATTAAGTAAGGCAACCATTGGCCATGTTGAATTTGCCCTTTATTTTCATGCATAGACCATATCTGGACAATTTTCCGATTGGCTCGAGACATGACCAGTTCTAGAGCTTAAGTATTCAATAGTATTTCCAGAATGTAATCAGGGCCCATTGCTTTTTCAGGATCCAGTGCCTTCAGCTATTTTTAGTTACCGCATGGAGTAAATTGAATTGGCTGAAGACTGGCATCTGAGATGCTGGGGACCTCAGGTTGAGATTGAGATAGATCATCAGCACCAGGGACCCAGGTTCAATTCCAGCCTTGGGTGAATGTCTGTGTGGAATTTGCACATTCTCCCACTATCTGTGTGAGTTTTCTCTCAGTGCTATGGTTTCCTTCCTCAGTCCAAAGATGTGCAGGTGAGGTATGGCTAAGAAACAGCAAGGGACAACAATCATTGGTGGTGGAGTAAGGTATAGGCCACAAAATAATGGTGTTAATGTAGCACATGCTATAAATTAGGAAATTAGAGGTACAAGTAGCAAGGAAATGCAGTGATCATGGTTTACTTCAATCTACATATAGATTGGGTAAATTGAATGAGCACTAAAGCAGCAGAGGAAAAATTCCTGTAATGTGTTTGAGATAATTTTCTGGAGCAATATGATGAGGAATCAATGAGACCACGTGCTACTTTAGATCTGGTTTTATGCAATGAATAAGGCTAATTAATAACCTTGTTACAAAAGAACCTTTAGGGAATTATAATCTTAGAATTTTCTATTAATTTTGGAAAAGATGGAATTTAATTTGAAACTAGATTCTTAAATCTAAAAAGTTTTGTTTTTATTCATCCATGGAATGTGGACATTACTCCTGGGCTGCCTCACATTGCCTATCCCGAGTTTCCCTGGAGAAGGTGGTGATGAGTTGACTTCTTGAACTGCTGTCATCCATTTTGTGTAGGTAATCGCACACTGCTGTTGAGGAGAGATTGCCAGGATTTTGATCCAGAGAGAGACTGATGATATAGGTTAAGAAAAATGAGAGAGTTGTAATTAACAAGGGAATTTAGGGATAGTATTAGATCAAAGAAGCAAAGTTATAATGTTGCCAGGAAAAGCTGTGAACCTGACAAATGGGAGAATTTTAGAATTTAGCAAAGGAGAATCAAGACATTGATGAAGAAAGAGAATAGAATAAAAATGTAAAATAGCGAGAAACAAAAATTAGTTGAAAACTTCTTTACAATGTTAAAAAGGGAAAGGTAAGCAAATATAAGTCCACTGCAGACAGAGAGAGACAGGAGAATTTAGAGTACAACATAGATAAGTTGCACAGAAACTAAATAAGTACTTTGTCTGACTTCACAGTGGAAGACAGAAGAAGTTCTCCTTGAAATAAATAAGACCTATGGATCTAGTGAAAGTGTGTAACTGAAAAAAGTTAGTATTAGTAAAAGAAAGTGTAGAATCGATTGAATCCCTACAGTATTGAAACAGGCGCTTCGGCCCAACAAGTCCACACCGAACCTCCAAAGAGTAACCCACCCAGACACATTCCCCTACCCTATTATCTGATATTGATTAATGCACCTAACCTACACATCCCTAAACACTATGGGCAATTTAGCATGGCCAGTTCACCTAACCTGCACATCTTTGGATTGTGGGAGGAACCCGGAAGAAACCCATGCAGTCACTGGGAGAATGTGCAAGCTCCATACAGACAGTTGCCCAAGGTTGGAATTGATTAGGGGTTTAGATAGGGTTGACCATGAGAACCTTTTTCCACATATGGAGTCAGCTATTACGAGGGGGCATAGCTTTAAATTAAGGGGTGGTAGGTATAGGACAGATGCTAGGGGTAGGTTCTTTACTCAGCGAGTCGTGAGTTCATGGAATGCCCTGCCAGTAGCAGTGGTGGACTCTCCCTCTTTATGGGCATTTAAACGGGCATTGGATAGGCATATGGAGGATAGTGGGCTAGTGTAGGTTAGGTGGGCTTGGATCGGCGCAACATCGAGGGCCAAAGGGCCTGTACTGCGCTGTATTTTTCTATGTTCTAACCGGGGTCCCTGACACTGAGAGGCAGCAGTGCTAACCACTGAGCCACTGCGCCGCCCAAAAAGTATTGGAGAAATTAATGGGACTTAATGTTAACAAATCCCTGTGACCTGATGACCTTCACTCCAGAGTGTTGCAAGGAATGACTACAGAGATGGTGGACACATCGGTATCGATCATCATTCATCATTCTATTAATTCTGCAATACTAATTGAAAGGTTGCAAATATAATCCCACTGTTTAAAGAAAAGAGGGAGAGAGAAATTGGAGAACTACAGACCAATTATCCTGACTCAGTGGGTCTTGAGTCTTTCATCAAGTATATGATTACTGCATATTAAGAAAATAGTTGTCTGCTTAGGCATCTTTGACAGATCTGACAGTTTTTTTTTAAGGAGAGCTGGTGAAATTGATCAGGGGAAACCATGTGGGATAGCTTCCCACCGACAGCAACAGTAATAGCTGTGCCACCGACTTTGATTTTCCATAAGGGAAGTAGTCCACTTTTGGACAAAAAGAGACAAAGTGGGTGGTGTGCTGTCCAACATTCTGCTCCTTGCCCCTTATGAGGAGAGAATCCTGACACCGATTGGCCTGAGCAGGCCTGGACTAGTATTAGAAGCTGTTCTTGACTATTCTGATGGGAACACTGAGTAAAGGCTAATTATCATTATGATATGGAGGCCAGTCAGAGCAAGTGATGATCTGAATCCACCAGGTGCTCACTCTAGTTTCCTTGTCAAGTTTTCCTGACATCAAGCACTTGTTTGGAAAGATTTAGGGAAGGCAATAGTCAAGTGTTATAGTTGCTGGACTGTTAATCCCTTCATTCAGGTAATGTTCTGGAGACCCAGGTTTAAATCCTGCCATAGCAGATGGTGGAAAATGAATTCAATAAAATTCAGTAATCATGAGTCTAATGAGGACCACAAATCCATTGTCGATTGTTGGGAAAACCCATCTGGTTCGCTATATCCTTTCGAGAAGGAAACTGCCATTCTTATGTGATCTGGCCTTAATATGACCCTAGACCCACAGTTGTGTCATGACTCTTAACTGCCCCCTGGGAAATTAGAGATGGGCAGTAAATGAAGGCCCAGCTAGCAACGTTCTCATCTCGTGAATGAACAGAATAAGTTTGATAAGGTGTGAGGCTGAATATTAATGAGGTAAATTAGGCAGTCAACAAGACATTAATAAGGAGTAATCACCAGCTGCCAACTTGCTGCCACCTTGCATGAATCTCACCATGACACTTATGGAAAGCCTAAAAGATGGTGAAAGATGCTGCTCACGTGAAGATGACCCTCACTGCACGTATTGCCGAATTCTATCTGTGTCATTCACAGTTGAAAAGTGTAGCGCTGGAAAAGCACAACAGGTCAGGCAGCATCCGAGGAGCAGGAGAATTGACATTATGGTCTCGACTTTCCAGAGAGACCATTCCCTCTGCAACTCCCTCGTTAGGTCCACGCTCCGACCAACGCACCCTCCACACCCAGCACCTTGCCTTACTGCCGTAAGTGGTGTAAAACCTGCGCAGACACCTCACCCCTCACCTCAGTCCAAAGCCCCAAAGGATCTTTTCACATGCAGCAGAAACTTTCCTGCACATCCAAACACCTCACCTACTGTGTCCGTTGCTTTTGATATGGTCTTCTCTATATTGAGGAGACAGGATGCCAACCCGCAGAATGTTTCAGGGAACATCTCTGGGATACCCACACCAAACAACCCCACCGCCCTGTCACTTCAACTTCCCTCCCACTCTGCTAAGGACATGCAAGTCCTGTGCCTCCTCCACTGCCAAATCCAAGACACCCAATGCCTTCCAACCACACGGCATCAACATTGATTTCAGCAGTTTCCTCATCTCACCTACCCCCATCTCATCCCAGATCCAACCCTCCAACTCGACACTGCCCTCTTTAACCGTCCTACCTGTCCATCTTCCTTCCCACATATCTTCTCCACACTCCCGTCTGACCTATCACCATCATTTCTCACCTGCATCTACCTATCGCCTTCGCAGCCACCTCACCCCCACCCCCCCATTTATCTCCCAGCCCCTTCTTCACTCCCCCCACATTCCTGATGAAGGGCTTATGCGCAAAACGTCGATTCTCCTGCTCCTCAGATGTTGCCTGACCTGCTGTGTTTTTCCACACCACACTTATCAACTCTGATCTCTAGCATCTGAATCCTCACTTTCTCCTATGTCGTTCAGACCCTTATAAGGTTCAACAGAGTTTGATATGTTTCCAGTTGCTAATAATGTCAAGGATTAAAGAGATGGTGTAAAAATATGGTATTAGGGTTAATGATCACTGATGATTGAGAATAATAGAGCAGAATCAAGGGTTGGGCGAAAGTGAGTACTGGATTAGAGTGGTGCTGGAAAAGCACAGCAGTTCAGGCAGAATCCAGGGAGCAGGAAAATCGACGTTTTGGGCAAAAGCCCTTCATCATGAATAGAGGCAGAGTGCCTGCAGGGTGGAGAGATAAATGAAAGGAGGGTGGGGGTGGAGAGAAAGTAGCATAGAGTACAATAGGTGAGTGGGGGTGGGGATGGAGGTGACAGGTCAGAGAGGACAGTGGGAAAGGGTAGCAAAGAGTACAATGGGTGAATGGGGGTGGGGATGGGGATGAAGGTGATAGGTCAGACAGGAGGGTGGAGTGGATAGGTGGAAAGGAAGATAGGCAGGTAGAACAAGTCATGGGGACAGTGCTGAGCTGGAAGTTTGGAACTGGGGTGAGGTGGGAGAAGGGGAAATGAGGAAACTGGTGAAGTCCTCATTGATGCCCTGGGATTGAAGTGTTCTGAGGCGGAAGATGAGGCATTCTTCCTCCAGGTGTCGGGTGGTGAGGGAGTGGCAGTGAAGGAGGCCCAGGACCTCCATGTCCTCGGCTGAGGGGGAGTTTAAATGTTGGGCCACAGGGCGGTGGGGTTGATTGGTGCGGGTGTCCCAGAGATGCTCCCTAAAGCGCTGGAGATTAGAGTCAAGATTAGAGTGGTGTTGGAAAAGCACAGCAGGTCAGGCAGCATCCAAGGAGCAGGGAAATCGATATTTCGGGCAAAAGCCTTTCATTAGGAATGAGGCTGGGAGCCTCGATGTGGAAAGATAAATGGAAGGGGGGTGGGACTGGGAGGGAAGATAGCTTAGAGTGCAGTAGGTGGATGTAGGGGTGAAGGTGAGAGGGGAGAGGAGGGTGGAGCAGATAGGTGGAAAGGAACATGGACAAATGGGACAGGTCATGAGGACAGTGAAGTCCACATTGATGCCATGGGGTTGAAGGGTTCTGAGGCGGAAGATGAGGCGTTCTTCCTCCAGACACATCATATACTATATCCGATGCGGTCCTCTCTACACTGGGGAGACCGGCCGCCTACTCACAGAGAGCTTCAGAGAACATCTCCGGGATACCCTCAACAATCTACCCAACCGCCCCGTGGCCGAACATTTCAACTCCCCCTTCCACTCTGCCGAGGACATGCAGGTCCTGGGCCGCCTCCATCGCCACTCCCTCACCTGGAGGAAGAATGCCTCATCTTCCACCTCAGAATCCTTCAAACCAGGGGCATCAATGTGGACTGCACCAGTTTCCTCATTTCCCCTCCCCCACCTTATCACAGTTACAACCTTCCAGCTCAGCACTGTCCTCATGATCTGTCCCATCTGTCAATCTTCCTTCCCACCTATCAGCTCTACCGTCCTCTCCAACCTATCACCTTCACCCCCACCTCCATTTTTCTGCTCCAATTTTCCCTCCTTTCTTTACAATATGCCTTGCAAACAATCATATTAAATACTGCAGATGGCAAGAGGCATGTGGCGTCTTCGACTTTGGAGTTAAAGCATAAATAAGCGCAATATGTCAAATAAAAGCAAAATACTGCGGATGCTGGAAGCCTGAAACAAAGACAGAAAATGTTGGAGAAGCTTGGCAGGTCTGACAGCATCTTCAGAACTGAGAGTTAGATCAGACTCAACATTTGCTTTGTTTCTCTCTCCACAGATGCTGCCAGACCTGCTAGGTTTCTGTGTTTGAAGCAGAATATGTCAGTGTTCTGGTCAACATTTATCCCTCTATCAACATCACAAAATGATTATCTGGTCATTATCATATTGCTACTTGTGAGATTTTATTGTACGCCAACTGTCTTCCATATTTCATGCATTTGAGCATTGATTACACTTTTAAAATACATCATTGACTGTAAAGTACTTTTGAGATATCTAGCAGTCAAGAGGAACACTATATAAATGCAAGACTTTATTTTAGTTTGCAACTATAACTTTCAAAATTGCAGAGTACAAAGTGAAAAAAGAAGTGCTCCTGTTTAATGACGAGTCTTTAAAATTGTTGTTTTGCCCAGTTTAACACTTCCAGAAAATTGGCATGCAAGCCCATAAGTTTGTATATTTCCCAAGCACATTGAACCTATGGAAAAAAATTAAATTGAAGAATTTAGTCCTTCCACCCCCACTAACAGTTGTGCTCACAGCTCATTTGTGAATGCAGCCCTGATTTTGTCATTCTTGCTAAGTAGAAACTATTATGTAAATGAATTAGCAGTGCCCCAGCATTGTGGCTTCAACTTCTGACCCTTTGCTGGTCTGCATTGCATTTTTTTTCTTGCCTCAGGCTTGATACATAGAAACACTATCACTTTCAGTATTATGTTAACTGTAAGGATACTTTGATGCAGAGTTTGAATTTGCCCTTGATCATTTTTAAGTAAAAGCATATAAGTTACTGAATCCCCAAAACCAAAAGTTTGCAAATCTTATACACAATGTCATAACATTGGGACTCCTACATGAATGATAATTCAGGAAAGATTAAAGGAATTTATTTAAACTGAACAGCTTTTTGGTCAAGGAACTGCTGTGAATGTTAATGCAATATTAAATGTGGAATAATGACTTTTGATGATTTGCCCCTTTTTGGCTTTTCAATGGAGTAAATCATCAGTGTGAAATGATTTAGAGACACCGGTGTTGGACTGGGGTGTACAAAGTTAAAAATCACACAACACCAGGTTATTGTCCAACAGGTTTAATTGGAAACACCAACTTTCAGAGCGCTGCTCCTCTGATGAAGGAGCAGTGCTCCAAAAGCTAGTGCTTCCAATTAAACCTGTTGGACTATAACCTGGTGTTGTGTGATTTTTAAATCAGTGTGAAACTAAATGTGAAATTCAGTGAGATGTGATAGTGATAAGATATTTGGAAGGGAGAGTTCCTTGAAGTTTTATATCCAATTTTGATGTGTTTTTTTTAAACCGTACCAGACCAGGCTACCAATCTCATGTTATAATCTAGCTAGGGACCAGTAACTTTTAAAGTAGACAACGTGTGAGATTCATGAGACTTACTAAGAGATAAAGCCACAAGATTCCATGGTATTGAACAAACATGAATAAAGTTTCCTCTACAAAGTTAGAACATGTATATAATCTACAGTGCAAAATTATGTTTCTACACTCAGCATTATTATGTGGTAAACATGGGTGACAGACTGCAATTGAACACTCCATAGTGAATATCACATCCAGGCATTCGTTTCTAAGCAATTTCTCTCGGACATTAATGACATATGGGCATCAAACATCAGGAGGTATCACAATTCTTCACTTTTGCTGATCTGATCTTAAAACTCTCCCTCAAGATTCATCATGGACTGCTACATAATGGCTCCTCTTCTAATAAGTGTTCCTTCTTTCCTGGGTCTACACTCCTCTGGACATTAAGACTTCACTCCAGCACTCACGAATTAAACTCTAGCTCTTCCCCAATAGCTAGCTACACCAAGCTAGTCTTACCCCTGATTTTTCTTTTCCCCAAGCTGCAATCTCATTTAGTTCCAACAAGCAAATACTGCTTGTAAGCTTTTCAACCCCACCCCCTCCAGTCTCACAGCTACATTGAAGTGTTAATGCTTGAAGACTTCTTCTGAGCAACCTCTTCAACTCAGCCATTTTCTCAACTCCTCAGGACTTCTTCTCAGTCCTGACTTCAATACTTCCAAATTCCTTGAGCTTCTCCCTGAGTTCTAACAGTACAGAGTCCATCCAACTGCTCTTGACTTCTCACTGATCCCCTGAACAGAATCTGCATAGTTCAGGTGCCTTCCCAATAGTAAAGTTATGTGTATATGCGTGTGAGTGTGCACATGTGCAGTGCTCCTCACATGTCTTTGTCTCACTTCTCACTCACTTCCTGTACCTTTAAACATCAGTGACCCTCAAACTGGCCTGAGTGATCTATTGAGGAGAAAGTGAGGTCTGCAGATGCTGGAGATCAGAGCTGAAAATGTGTTGCTGGAAAAGCGCAGCAGGTCAGGCAGCATCCAGGGAACAGGAGAATCGATGTTTCGGGCATAAGCCCTTCTTCAGTGATCTATTGGAAAACTTGCATTAAGCTCCTCCCTTGGGTGGACAAAATTGAACATTGCCATCTTGCAACTCTTGGAATTCCCTTCTGTAAATGTTACTAGTCAGAGATAGCCCGCTTGCTTAGCACAAAAATGAATACATGATCTTTATAAAACTAAAATGGAAGTGCTTACTTTTGTTAACAGGAAAATAATGTGACTAGTTGTGCCTCTAGCATTCAAACTGTGTTCTCTATCCGTAATCCTTGCTGAACCTATATTATCTACAGTCTGTGACCTGATTGTTTCATGATAAGTCAGGTCAGCAGGTTGAAACATGTGAGGATGGAAACAATATTGTTAATAATTCATATTCTGAAATGATACTGTGTACAGTTAGGTACATTCTGCAAGACAATCTGTCTCTCTTTAGTTTCAATTTAAAACAAATATCACAGTGTTCATCTAATCCAGAATGTAAGTGTACCAAAGTCTTTGAATAGACTGCCTTGAGCTGCAGCAGTGGGTTCAAGTTCCAGTTTAATTTTTTTTCATCTACCAACCTTCTCAGTAAAAATGTACATTAACTAAGGCCTATTTAATATTTGCTGTCATTCTAAATGTGGGATTTGCTCAGTCACTGTTTGAATGAGGGTCACGGATCAATATGGTCCTAATTTACTTCCTACATGTAGTTTTTCTCCTCGACTGAGGTATGGCAGGGAGCACAAGGCGTGTGCTTGAAACAAGGCCCCTGATGGACCCAGAAAGAAGGGGAAAAAATGTGTGTAACAAAGACCAGATGTGTGCCCGAGTGCCAGTTAGTATAATCAGGTTATAACTCATGTGAAATGCTTGCTGTGTTTATTAGACTGGAATCTAGCTCCAGATTAATTTGAAGCAGAGCTGTCTCTGTGTTTTAGCTGTTAAGCAACAACCACACTAAGCCATAAAAAAAAGTATGATTTTCCCATCTCCGGGAAATATCCATCAACTTCCCAGCCTTCCCAGCTGCTCCTAACTTATTTAGTAGAAGACTACCTTCCATTACAGTGTCTCTTTGTTGGTACAATTTTCTTGTTGTTTGTGCAAGATTTAAAACTACATTAACTTACCAGCAGTGAAAGGTTTTGCTTTCAGATATGATTGATTTTTAAAGTGCTTAACTTTTTCAAGTCTTCCAAAGTAATGTTTTGTACATAGCTATTTATTTTGGCAGTATTATTGTTCATTTATTTTGTGGGGAGTGGAGGCACAAAGGAATTAAATCCCTCAAAAGATTAACAAGTCAGTTTTTGTCTGGAAATGGTATTGCCTTGATATATCAGTGCGTAACAGCTGCTGGATCAATACAGATCTGAATAATCAGTACTAACTGTAAGAACAACAACTAAAGCAAGTGTTTATTCATTGCTTTGAGAAGTTAAGACAAGTGTGAGAATTCATAAATGCAAATATTGTTGGGGGTGGGGTTCTTTAGGAAGGCAACAATGCACTTCTTACATATAGGTTAGTACCTGTTGTTAACCTATTTCCTGCAGACCTTCCCCCAGGCCTCCTGTGTCCTGCTGAGTTTCAGTTTTTGTCAAAAATATTCATTGCAATGATGTTTTTGGGTAATCCACTAATTATAATGTCACAGTATTAGAATTTTGTGGAAGGGAGGTCGTTGGAAATTTCAAACATATGTTTGCACTCTGGCTTTCCCCAAAGGCGCTCAGCTGTTGGTTTGAGTCTTTGGAGTTGACTAGGTGTTGGCGAAAGAGAAATGTTCGTGCAAGGCATTAAGTTGGGCCAACTTCTGGGTAAGCTAAGGATTGGCATAAATAACATGTCATCTGATTGGACATTACATGCAAGATAAATAATTGGCATTTGTTTGTATGGGAGGGGTGGAGGTACTGAAAACCTTTGAAGAATTATCTTTAATCCATTCAAAGAGTTTGTTATTTTTCTACATTGTTTCTGCTGGTCTTTGAATTAGATTTTGAGCCAGGAGAACAGACATGAGAGACTGAATGGTTTGCTCCTGCTTCTGTTGTTATTCTTACAGTTAGTGCTGATTATTCCAATGAGTAACCATGGGTTTCAATCCCTGTTCCAAAATGTCAGCCTCCAGATGGAATACTATGCTGATATTAAATAGGAACAAAACTCAAATCAGTGGAATATGTTTGACATTTGTATCAGCTTGGTTCACTGCTGCAGCTCCCCAGTGAGGTTTAGTGCCCTATTTGAGATCTAAAGGTCTAGGGGCAGACTGTCTTAGACTGTCCCTAAAATTGCTTTCACTTTAAGGTGAAACAGATAGGGAGACATTTTCTGAGTTGTGACTCTCTCACACAGATTGCCATTCTATTCTTTTTTTACATAATGTGTGAGCTTCATAGAGTCATAGAGATTTACAGCATGGAAACAGATCCTTCAGTCCAACTCATCCATGCCGATCAGATACTGTGTCCTAAACAAAATTTAATCCCATTTGGCCAATATCCCCTAAACCCTTCCTATTCATATACCCATCTAGATGCCTTTTAAATGTTGTAATTGTCCACCCGCCGCCACTCCCTCTGGCAGCTCATTCCATACATGCACCACCCTCTGGGTGAAAAGGTGGCCCTTAGGTCCCTTTTAAATCTTTCCCCACTCACCATAAACCTATGCTGTCTAGTTCTGGACTCCCCCACTTATGCTTCTGACAGGAAATTCCAATCTGGGCCATACTTCCATTCTGGCAAATCTCTCATAACATTGAACTGTCGGGGGGAAGGCAAACCTTTATCCCCTTTCACGGCAGTGAGTTGTTGTATTCTGAAATGTAAAGATCCAGCACCACAGGCAGCCGATTTGACAGGTACTCTCAAAGGGTCAGTATGTAATGTAAGTGTGAGGTTCTCGTGTCTGGAGGCTTACTGCAAGGTGGTTAGAGGGTGTGATACCTGTTTTTATGGGTACCAGGTCGGTGGCATGCCAAATGCATGCATAAAGTTAGGTGCCAGGTAGATGATGGAGAGTTTAGGATTGGTCAAGATGGATGGGAGATATTGTATCAGTGTCGAATGAGGATTTTGGTGTCAGGTGTCTGGGGATGTGAATTGATGAGAGAGGATAAGGTTTCAAATCCGATGGCTGGACAGCGGTGTCATGGGGAGGAGTTGTTAGCTCTCCGGGTTGGATGGAAGGGTGTTGTTTGGTTGGGGGGAGGATGTTGAGTCTTGGGAAGAAAAGGAATCTCCAGGTCTACTGGTTGGGGTGTGGGGGGAGCGATTCCAGCCCCAAGGTTAAAAGGCTGTCAGGTACCACTCAAATATATTCTGTCAGGTCCCGGGCAAGAAGCGCTGTTGAGTCAGGGTCACATTTTACAAAAGGACAATTCTGTGTACTACAACTACTTGAAAGGTTTTCATCTCCTCTGGTCTCTGGAATTTTTAATAAGTTTCCAGTTGCAAAATCTGATGAGCAGCCAAGGAGAGAATTGGCTCCGTATCTATTTGGCTAACTTCATTTTGTTGTCTGTTCTCCTCAGATCTTTGATCTGGAGAGGTGCCAGGTGTTAGACCCAACATCATGGAACACCAGTGGAAATAGGTATCAGAAACGTAAACACAAGAAAGCTAAAGTCCTTAACAATTATGTATGAAGTTTGATTAATTAAAAAACCTTCTTCATCTTTGCTACCTGGTTTTCTTCTTCCCCTTCCCACTGTGTCTAAGTGTAATTCCTAGTTCTGCAGCAGGACTGGAAGGAAACTGCTCTGATTTGAAGCCCATTGGCCCTTGAGGTTTAGTCAGACAGCCCTCAGGTGCTTGTGTCTAGATGGACCAAACATGCTGAGAATTTTTCTGCCAGCAGCAAGTTGACCCATCTTGGTTTGAACTTCAAGGAGTTGGAAGGAGACAGGGAAGGTAGAGGACCTGGCCACTGCTGCTATATCCTGAGAGGAAACTGCCAACTGCATGTTTGATCCTACCTCCTTATGAGGATGGGGTACCTGGACCTGGGTCAAAATACCCTGTGCCCCCTGTTACCACACTTTGGGTCCTGAAGACCAGTAGTTGGGTATTTGAGTGCAGATGTGGCTGCCACTTCAGCAGTATCTGAGGATGCTGGGTCTGAATGTCCATGGCATCTACCAACCTAAACATGGAGGCCACCTGACTTGCTGCACTGAACAGCTTCTGGATAAGGGGGGCCATTGCATCCCATATGTCTGTCAGCTGCTACTGCAGCTCCTCTTCCTGTCCATTTATTTGAATTTCCTGACTGCCGATGCCACAGGATCATCTGGTCATGACAAAAGGTTGGTCTCTATCAGTGCCAGTGGCCTGGATTGTTTTCTCATTCGCCAACTATGAAGCTGCCAGTGTGAGGTGTTCACTGCATTATGTATATCCATTCTCTGTCACGATGGTTACCACCAGTGTGTCACTATTTGGGCTGGTGGGGGTGCATGTGGTGGCCTTGCTGATGCTTTCTTTGAGGACTGTGTAATCTCAGATGTTGAGGATGGGGCTTCCGGTAGAGAGGGACATTTCACTTCAGAGGTCAAGGATAGGCTTGTGGAACCTGCAAGACCAAAGAGAGAGAAACCTTGCAGGAGCAATCCTGTGTCTTCTCCTATGAGAACTAAAATCCTCTCTTTATAGTGGGTGCAGAGCCTAATGACTCTCTTCCCCCCCCCCCCCCGTCCCCACACTCTCTATTCCCCCCCCCCCCGGCACCACCCCAGTTCCCTCCCCACCGTCCCCATACACTCTCTCTCCCCCATCCCCACGCTCCTCCACTTATATAGCCTTTCTCTGCCCCATTATGGGCAGTCGACTCCTGCAATGAGAAAAAGGGGGCAATGAGTGAGATTGGAGTGGGAGGCATGGCCTGTCGTGCTGGTGCATTTGGGAAAAAGGTGGTTTGATGAACCGATAAAGCAGATCGGAGAGCATGCAGGGTTAGAGGGGTGGGAGGCTGAGGGTGCAGAGTGAGCGATGGAAGGTGTTGCAACTAGTAGTGAGAATTGTACAGTGGAGTCTTGGTGGGAGTTGAGTACAGTGGCAAAGATGGAGTGTGCAAGTTGGCAGAGAGAAAAGTTTGGCTTTTACCCTAACAGAGCAGAGAAGATCTTTGACCTTTTTATGGCATTGCTGACTATTCCTCCGCAGCTTGGAAATGGCACTGACCAAGGTGGTGACCTCAGACCATCCAAAACCCTTGATCCACTTCTGACCACTCCAAAAAAATTAGATTTAGCCCATTGCCTTTTCTCGTGGCATTTTTAATGATATACTTATGATCTTGCTCGCATTGTTATATTTATTTCCTGTTGCTGGCTGAGAGCATTAAGTGATGACCACCTATTTAGAGTCGAGAGTCACATAATAGATTTCCTTCCCAAAAGGATAGCAGTGGATCAGTTGCATTTTTACAATGATCTGGGAGCTCTCATGGTCATTTTTCCTGATGTTAGTCCATAAATGACCAGATTAGCTGAATTTAATTTCATAATTTATCACGGTCAGATTTAAAGTTACAATCTTTACATTGCCAACAATGCCATCAGCACTGGACTGTCATTGATAATAGCATGTCAAAGCTGTTTTCACAGGGGTTGTTAGTTCAGGCAGTATCTCTGTAGGCACCCTTCCTTTATCTGAATGAAGCACAATTGGTGGATCAGACACTGCCATTGCTGTTTTCTCAGTAAGGCAATATTGTTTATGTTTGAAATGCATTCAAAATCTAATCTGTAACAATTTAAAATTCAGCACATTAATGATCCAGAACAGAATTTTTTGGGAACAAAGTATATTTTCTAATGTACCTGAATTGATTAATGGGTGGAATTAGTGTACTACCCACAGATAAAGTAAAAAAATTGCATTTGGAAATAGTTCAGAAGCATGTTTTCCTTATTTATCTTTCACTTTGAGTAGAAGAAACCTTTGCTTGATGGGACAATCACAGGGATGCTATCCCTGTGGAAGTTTTACTTGCTGCCATAAGAGTCACATAATTTTTACCCCCAACAACACTAAGAGTCATGATTGCAGAAAGCCACTTTTTCTTTTAACCTGCCCTGTCCTTGCATTTTGCTGATGCTAACACAGTGTGAAAGTGTATTTGCTGCTCCAGATTAGTTCCTTAGTCTACAATTTATAAATGCCTGCATCAAATTGCACGTTGTCTTCCAAACTGACTTTTACATTTTAAGTTCAAAGACTGTGAAGTTCATCTTCATTACCAGAACAAAATTTGGAGAAAAATAAAATGGAGGAGTTTAATTTTCTTTCAAGGACAAGTTGATTGTTTTAAGATCATGTCTAGTCAGAGGGAGTAAGTCTTTTGTATCAAAATTGCAATTCAACAGAAGAAGAAATACTCCAACTTACAGAGGAACTTGTTCAGCACAGAATAACATTGAAGCCGGTTTAGAGACCATTAAAGATCATATACCATAAAGAGGAAAGCTTAAAATTTTCAAGCTGAGTACCAAGAGAGCAAAGGGTATGGTTAAAAAAGAGAATGATCCATTGTCCAGTTAGAATAAGTTATTGTTTGTCTTCAGCAATGCCTGAAAGTTTGAAAAGAGTGAAAACAAGGAGTTGCCATTGTCCGCATATATATGAAAGCTGCTCCAACTCAAATGAGATCACCAAGAGGCAACATGTCCTTGAAGAAAAGCAAGGGATTAGGAATTGATTCTTGGTAATTCCTGAGATACCTGTATGATATTGAGAAGAAAAGTTAATGCTCGACGTTTACTACTCAAAACGAAGAAGTCCAAATTGGTTCACCAGTCTTGAGTTAATCTCTCTGCTCTATCTGGTATGTAGGTTCTCAACAAGATTCAACTATCAAGCAAGCTTTTCAGCTAAAGTCATGTACCAGTCCATGGATATAATGAAGTGAATAATGACATTTTCATAATACTCATATTATTTCCAATTTTATTTCTTTATTTTTAATGAAACATCATGCAACAAGGCTCATGACATGATTCTGTTAAGTGTCAAACACTGAAATAACCACATAAAACAGGAATGATAATTTATTACTAAAGAAAAGTACTTGATAAAATTCTAGGCATGGCAATGATGCCAACTCTTTGAAAAACAAATCACTAACTACCCAGACTAATAGCTCAAAATCCTCCGTTCTCCCCATCCCAGCACTTAAACCTCAAACAAGACAGAAGGTCAGGACTGGAGATTAGATATTAGGTGAAAGAAACAAGAAGAGAATGGGGGTAAGCCCGTGTGGCTGGATGCAAAGTATTTGAACTTCCGACTAACAGTTCCGACTCTGAATGTGTGTATCCCCTCTGAACAGCTCAATAGTAGTTTGGTGAGGAAAGAGATGAAACTTTTGAAAGAGTTGAGGAGTTCGGTTGGTTCCATCTTCTAGGCAGTATCCTAATGGTACCCCACCAGTCAGACACTCAGTTCCTCACCCACAAAAGGAAAAGTCAGAAAGAATAGAGAGAGATATAACAGAAAATTGACAGCTAAAGGAAAGTAAAGTTGTAAACTAACAGGACAGGAGTGCTATTTATGCTGGAAAATGCTGGTTTGGGAAGTCAAACCGCACTCTACCTCTATAACCTCTGCCAACATTGTGTCCCATCACATGTCCCACAGTCTCCTGACTCTGCTGCTTTGTCTTTGATCTCTGATCTTTTTGACCGACTGCATCTCCCCTCTGTTTATTTTGAAATGCAATTACGTACAAATGTTTGCCTTGTCTGCTATAGTCATATGGCAAAAGTGAGGACTGCAGATGCTGGAGATCAGAGCTTAAAAATGTGTTGATGAAGAAGGGCTTATGCCTGAAACGTCAATTCTCCTGTTCCTTTGATGCTGCCTGACCTGCTGCGCTTTTCCAGCAACACATTTTTAAGCTATAGTCATATGGCCTTTGCCATTTAAGTAGGAACCATGTAGTTTAACATCTCAAGTTCCACTTCAGGTAAAGCCCTGATGTTGTACACTCAAAACATAGTATCTGAAATGCTAAGTGTTCAGAGCTGAAAGAAAAAACACAGCTGCAAACCTGTGAGTTGCAGCTGAAAAAGAAAAAAAGTACGAAGGTCACAGTGAAAACACTGCCTAAGAGAAAATGGCTGCAGCTTTTGCCCTAGCAGCTTTTGCCCTAGCAGCTCCTGTTCAAATGTTTGGGTAGAACTGAGAATTCTTCAATGAACAATGGCAGGATTGATTTATACAGCAAACCAGAACAAGTATATCCCTACTATTTGATCATTACTGGAAAGATATAGTCTAAATCTCTCTAAAGAGTTGAAAAAATAGCAGAAATTTTAAAAGCTTTGAAGGCACACTTTGGACCCCAAGTGGACATTATACATGATTGGTTTGTATTCCATACTAGGGCTCAAAATTAAAAGAAAAGAGTCCATTGATCAGAATGTAACATTATGAACTCATCTCGAAGAAACCTGTGAATTTGTGCATTTAACGGATGAGATAGTTAGAGACGGAATTGAATTAGGAATAAGGAATCTAAAAGTGAAAGTATGCCAACTCAGAGAAGATAAATGTATACTCAGGAGAGCAACTGACCTGTGCAAAATCGCTGAGATTGTGAATCAACAGTTAGAGCATATTCATAGCAGAACAGACTAGGTATTGCATTATGCTGACAGATACTCCATAGGGCAGAACAATTATAGACAAACAATAGGATGGACATATTGTGAAATATATCATACAAAAGAAAGCAACTCACAGCTAAGGAAATGTGGTGTTCAAAAAAGATCAAGAAACTAGAGACGGCAATATTGGTTCTGAAATACCAGGACTTGGATGTTGAAGTTAGCCTGCAGTGTGACGTCAGCAAGACAAAACTTAGAGCAACCCTAAAGCAGCAAAGTCAGATGGTTGCATGTGCATCTAGAGTGCTAACACAACATATAGAAAGACAGTATGCCCAGATTGTGAAAGAGTGCCTAGCTATTTCCTTTGCTTGTGAATATTTTCATTAATAACTGTTTGGAAGAGACAAAGTAACAGTCAAATCTGACAGCAAGCCATTTCAAAGCATTTTTGTCAAACCACTACTACCTGCTTCAAAGCGTCTGCAAAGAATGTTACTTTCATCTGTGTATAATATACAAGCAAGGGAAGCTAATTGCAGGCTTGCTGTCGAGAGCAACCGTCCTAAGGAAGAAAGTGGAGAATTCTACAACAAGAAGTGAAATCTTCCAGCTTCAGAGTGAACCAGCAGCTTATCATGCTCTGGAAGTCATCAACCCTGCAATGACACTGATGTAACTGAAAATCAAGCAAACCATCAAACATGAAGCAAATCTCCGGCAAAATGTGGTGTTAATGAGAAGACCAGACAGTGTCAAGGACATACCTATTACTGTAAGAACTTGGTGAGCACATAGAGACAACCGATTGGCATTTTTGTACAAAGGAAATAGAGTTATTATCCCAGAAGAGTTTAGAGGAGAGGTGCTGAAGTGCATTCATTCAAGCCACCAAGGAATTGAGTCAAGTCTGAGAAAAGCAAGAGATCTGCTCTACTGCCAAATATAAGCCAAAAAATCAAAGATTACAACAGCTAGTGTAGTGTTTGTAATGAGTATCAAGCTAAGGAAGCTAGAGAGCCGTTGACAGCATACAACGTCTCAGACAAACCATGGATCACACTTAAAGGAACTGATTACTTTGTCTCAGCTGACTACTATTCTGACTACTCGGAAGTGGACCAGTTGACTTCACTGACATAACGCTGAGATTCTCCAGTGCCTAAAAATACATTTCAACCGTTATGGCATTCTCGATATTGTCATGAGCGACAATGGCCCTCCGTTCGTGAATCGGTGATGAATTTGTCCCTTCATGAAATGTTGAGAAATTCAGCACCACACATCAGTTCCACACTATCCCCAGTCAAATGGAAAGCCTGAGGTGGCAGTGAAAATTGCGAAAAGAATCATGAAGAAATTGAGTAAATCCCACACAAATGTATACAGGGCAGTCCTTGAACAGAGAAACACACTTACTGAAGGCATAAAAAGTCACCTGGTACACTAAAGACTAATGTCACACCCCACACACATTATTTCTCCAATAGCAAAAAACAACCTACTGAAGCCAGATGTAAAAGCAGGTGAGTACAATGATCAAGACGAAATGGCAGAAAGCCAAATTTATTTTCAACCAAGACAGCTGAACAATTGCCAGAGTTGAGTATTGGAGAACCAGATAACTTTTCAACTAAAGAAGCTTTTCCTCATCTGCAGCCAGCTGACTAGGAAGCGGTGAATGAATCACCTACACAAAACACACATCAAACATCAGGTGCGGAGGACCACAGCAATCCAACAACAGAAATGGAATAACAAAAGTTACCATTCATTCGTTTTCACTGGCGGTCCCTCACAGCCAAGGATGACTATTCCACTCTCAGGGTGAGTCCATAGATGGCTGTACAGATTAATGCGGCTACCATAGGCTCTGTTACACTTAGTGCAGGTGGTGGTCGTAGGAAGGAGTGGGTGGGATATTGGTGTGACAGCATGCTCCTTATTGTGTTTTCCCTGGTTTCCACTTTTACCCAGTGGCAGTCGCACGATGTTTGCCGCCTTCCTGAATGCTTCTCCTCCACTTTGGATGGTCTTGGGCCAGTGATTCCCAGGTGTCTGTGGAAATGCTGCACTTCACCAGTGAGGCCTTGAGGTTATCACTGAAGCATTTCCTCTGTCTGCCTGGGGCTTACTTGCTTGTTCAGAGCTGGGAGTAGAGCACCTGCTTGCAACACAGCAGCAACAAATGACACAGTAAAGACATTCCCCGTGAAACACAATGTGTACCATTAAGAGACCAACACAATCTAAGGATAATATCCACAATGCATGTGCAGAAGCAGATAGAAATAATGAACTGCTAAGGCTTGAGAAAGTTGTGTGTATTGTTGGCACCTTGTGCAACTACAAATATACATGATAATGTATGCTATTTTTCTTTTTGATGTATCAAAAGATGGATGTTTGGATTGAAATGCAACCATTTACAAATGTCTGAGTTTGCTGGTCATGTGAACTCTGTCGAGGCAGACACATGCCTGAAGCTTCTCTTCAGTAATGTTCTAATGTTGAACATTTTGCTATGTTGTACGCTTGAAACACCCTACTTCTCACGTTAGAGTGAGATGCTTGTTACATTCATGCCAACCGCTAAGATCACTTCCCCAAAAGGCAAAAATATGGGTTTTGTGTCACATTAGCAGAGCAACACTAGTCACTGGAGCAGTGAACTGACTGCATTCAATTTTCCATTTTAATTTATTTGCATAATTATCCATAGTTGCACTTTCATAGTGAGCAAATCTAATGGCGAATTATAACTAACAAGTCCAAATTAAACAGATGTTCATACTTAAAGCTGTCAGGAAATTCAAGGCTTGAGTTAGTGCTTCATGCTGATATTGGATATCAGAAGTGTAAAGTATTACCTCAATACAATCACCCAAATACAAAATCCAACGTAAGTCTATTATTTTTAAATTATCATGTAGATGCCAATTATGTTTTTTTTATTTTGACAAACTGCAGAGGAGTCATGCTGAAAATATTAATTATAGCTTCATTAGCTTGGAGCAACTTTAAATTGTGTGAATTACTATTTGTTAAGTAGGAAGAGTAAAGAAATGAAAAATACTGTGACTGCTAACTTCGTTATCTGACGTAAGTGAGAAAGAGGGCTTGTTAATCATTTGTACAGTTGCCAGAGGTATCATTGTGTCAGTTCATGACTTGAAGGCAGGTTTCTCCTAATCCTGGAATGAAAGCCAAGAAAACATGCAAACACATCATTATAGATTTACTGCCAACTTGTTGGAGCACCATTTATGTTCAATGCCAAAAAATGTTTGCAAGCCATATTAGAGACTTCTGCAGAATGTCTACTTCTGTTTGATAAAGTGGAAAATTGCCCAGGTATGTCCTGTTCCCAAAAAGTAGGACAAATCCAACCCAGCCAATTATAGTCCCATTAGTCTACCCTCTATCATCTGCAGAGTGATGGAATAGGTCATCAACAGTGCTGTCAAGTAGCACTTGCTAAGCAAGAACCTGCTCAGTGACCTTTATTCAGGATCACTGAGCTCCTGATCTCATTGAGCCAAACATGGACAAAGAAGAGTGACTGACCTTGACATCAAGGCCACATTGACAGTATGTAGGATCAACAATTCCTGTCAAAAGTGGAGTCAGTGGGACAGGTGAAAGCTCTCCAATGGATGAGGGTCATACAAAATAAGGTGATTGTGGTATTTGGAGGTCAGTCATCTCAGTTCCAAGACGTTGTTGCAGGAGTTCCTCAGGGTATTGTCCTTGGCCCTGCTATCTTCAGTTACTTCATCAATGACCTTCTTGCCATCATTAGATCAGAAATGGAGATTTTAAAAACACAAAGAACTACAGATGCTGAAAATCAGAAAGAAAAGCAGAAATTGTTGGAAAATCTCAGAAAGTCTGGCAGCATCATTGGAAAGAAAGCAGAGTTAATGTTTCAGGTTCAGTGATCCTTCTTCAGAACACTATTCTACACTCCATAGATACTGTCAGATTTGCGGTTTCTTTCCGGCAATTTCTGCTTTTGTTTCAGAAATGGAGATATTCACTGATGACTTCACGATATTCAGCACCATTCATGACTCCTCAAGTACTGAAGCAGCCCATGCTCAAATGCAGCTTAAACTGGACATTATCCATGCTTGGGCTGGCAAGTGGTAAGTGACACTTGTATCACATAAGTGCTTAGGCATTGGCCATCTCCAACAAGAGAAAGTCTAACCATTGCTCCTTGACATTCGGTAGTATTACCATCATGGAATTCCCCACTCATAACATCTTGGAGAGGATTGACCATTGACTAGAAGCTGAAACAGATTAGCCATAAGTTCTGTGGCTACATAAGCAGGTCAGAGACTGGGCATCATGCAGTGAGCAACTCACCTCCTTACTATCTAAAGTCTGTCCACTATCTGGAGGGCACAAGTCAGAGGTGATGGAATATTCTCCTGCCTGAATACAGCTCCAAAACAGTCAAGAAGCTTGACATTTTCCAGGACAAAGCAGCACGCTTGATTGGCGTGACATACAAAAGCATCCACTCCCTCCAACATCAACGCTCAGTAGCAATTGTGTGTACGATCTACAAGATGCACTGCAGAAATTCACCAAACCTCTTTGGACAACACATTCCAAATCCATGACCACTACAATCCAGAAGAACAAGGGCAGCAGATAACATGGAAACACTATCATTTGTACCATTCCCTTATTTGCAAATATATCGCTGCTCATTCAGTGTCTCTGGATCAGAATCCTGGAACCTAACAATGTTGGGGGTGTACATGCAGCAAATAGACTGCAGCAGTTCAAGAAGGGAGCTCACCACCACCTTCTCAAGGGCAACTAGGAACGGGCAATAAACACTGGCTTATGCAGCAATGCCCACATTACATGATTTAATAAAATAAATGCAAAAAGACATGTTGCCTGTTACGCAATATTTTAATCATAACTTGGGAGAGTAGGAAAAGGAGGATAGGGTGGTTGAATGCATGGCTGAGGAGATGGAGCAGAAGGCAGAAATTCATAGTTTTGGATCATGAGGATTTTTTCTGTGGCAGAGGTGACCTTTATAAGACTAGGGTAGCAGCTGAACTGGTGGGGGAACCAGTATCCCAGTGGGGAGATTTGCTAGAGCTATCTGGAAGGGTTTAAACTAGTCAGGCTGGGGTCTGGAACCCAAAACAGTAGTAAAACAAAAGAGAATCTTAGATTATCTACAGAGCAGAAAGAAGCTATTTGGCCCATTGAGTCTGCACTGACCCTTCGAATAGCATCCTATCCAGACCCAGCCCTCTCCATTCTATCCACATAACCCCACATTTAGCATGGCCAATCCGCCTAACCTACAATTTTTTGCTCTTTGGGAGCAAACCAGAGCACTCGGAGAAAACCGACCCAGACATGGAGAATGTGCAAACTCCAGACAGGCAGTCACCCAAAGCTGGAAACAAACCTGGTTCCCTGGTACTGTGAGGCAGCAGTGCTCACAACTGAGCCCCTGTGCTGACCAGAGAAGGGGCAGGAAATTTCAGGATAGTACAGAAATTAAAGAGAGCAAGTTACATAGACAAGGCAGGCTGTGCATGGCGGTGAATGAGAGAAGACCCGATGAATTAAACTGCATTTATTTCAGTGCAAGAGGCCTGACAGGTAAGGCAGATGAACTCAAGGCATGGATGGATACGTGGATCTGGGATATTACAGTTATTCTAGAAACATTGCTGAGGGCGGGATAGGACTGTCAGCTCAATGTTCCAGGGTACAGATGCTATGGTAAGTTAGAAGGAGAGGCAAGAGAAAAGGGGGAGTGATGTCTTTTTGAATAGCAAAAATATCACATCAGTACTTCGAATATTCCTGAGTGATCATCTAGTGGGTGGAACTGACAAATAAGAATGGGATGATGACTTTGATGGGATTGTACTATTGGGCCTCAGCAGTCAGTGGGAAATTGAGCAAATATGTCGGGAGATCACAGATAGCTGTAAGAATAATTGATTTGTAATAGTAGAGGATTTTAACTTTCCAATCATAGACTGTTAAGTTGGTATTAAAGGCTTGAATGGGAAGGAATGTTTTAAGTGTGTTCAGGAAAAACTTTTCAATCAATATGTAGATGGCCTGACTAGAGAAGGGATAAAACTTGATCTCCTCTTAAGAAATAAGACAGGGTAAGTGACTAAGATTTTAGTGATAGAGCAATTTGGGACTAGTGACCATAATTCTATTAGTTTTAAGATAATTATAAGAAAGGATAGGCCTGGTCCACAAGTTAAAGTTCTAAACTGGGGCAAGGCCAATTTTGATGCTATTAGACAGGAACTTACAAAGGTTGATTGGGGGAACCTGTATACAATTAAAGGGATGTCTGGCAAGTGGGAGACTTTTAAAAGTGAGATAAAGAGAGTTCCGGGGCAGCATGTTCCTGTTCATGCAAAGGGCAAGGCTGGCAAGAGTAGAGAATACTGGATGTCAAGAGATACTGATATTCAGGTCAAGAAAAGAAAGAAGCATACGTCAAGTATTAGGCAGCTGGGATCAAGTGAATGACTTGAGGAGTATGGGGGGGTGTCGGAGTATATCTAGGAGGGAAAAAGGGGACATGAGATAGCTTTGACAGATAAGGATAAGGAGAATCCAAAGAGATAGTAGAAGTATGTTAAAGGCAAAAGAGTAACTAGGGAGAGAACAGGGCCCCTTAATGATCAACAAGGCCGTCTACTTGTGGAACCACAGGAGATGAGTGAGATCCTAAACAAATATTTCTCATCAGTATTCACTGTGGAAGCTAGGGAAATTGGGGAAATAAATAATGATGGCTTGAAAATAATCCACATTACAGAAGAGGAAGTGCGGGAAGTCTTAAAATGCATAAAGGTAGGTAAATTCCTGGGATCTGATCAAGTGTATCACAGGACATTGTGGGAAGCTAGGGAAGAAGTTGCAGAACTCCTAGTGGAGATATTTATATCATTGACTGCTACAGGTGAGGTGCCAGAAAACTGGAACATGCCTAATGTTGTGCCATGATTTTAAAAAGGCTACAAGGAAAAGCTAGGGAACTATAGACTGGTAAACTTAGGTGGGCAAATTGTTGAAGGGGATTCTAAGAGACTGGGTCTCCATGCATTTGGAAAGACAATGACGGATTAGAGACAAACAGCATGGCTTTGTGTATGGGAAATTGTGCCTCACAAACTTCATTGAGTTTTTTGAAGAGGTAACCAAGAAGACAGATGAGGGCAGAGCAGTAGACATTGTCTATATGGATTTTAGCAAGGCCTTTGACAAGGTACCAAAGGTACCACATGGTAAACTGGTTAGTAAGGTTAAATCAATGGGATCTAGGGAGAGCTAACTAATTAGATGCAAAATTTACTTCACAGTAGGAGACAGGGTGGTAGTCGAGGGGTCTTGTTCAGACTGGAGGCCTGTGACCAATAGTATGCTGCAAGTATCAATACTGAGTCCTCTGTTGCTGTCATTTATGTAAATAATTTGGATGAGAATATAGATAGGAGGCATGGTTAGTAAGTTTGTGGATGATACCAAAATTGGTGGTATAGTGGACAGTGAATAAAGTTATTGAAGTTTACAACAGGATTTGATCAACTGGGCCAGTGGGCTGAGGAAAGGCAGATGGAATTTAATTCAGATAAATGCCTGGAGTTGCATTTTGGGAAGGCAAACAAGGGCAGTTAACGGTAGGACTCGAGAGTGTTGAAGGCATTTTGCATCCTTGCCTTCATAAGTCAGAGTACTGAGTGCAGAAGTTAGGATGTCATGTATGGTCATATTTGGAGTACTGCGTACAATTGTAAATACCCTACAAGAGAAAGGATGTTATTATACTGGAAAGGTGTAGACAACATTTACAAGGATGTTATAGAGACTCAAAGGTTTTAGTTATAAGAAGAAGCTGGATAGGCTGGGACATTTTTCCCTGAAACATAGGAGGCTGACGGGTGACCTTATAGAAGTTTATAAAATCATGAGGGGAGTCCATAACTACAGGGGATGCTTTGAAGTTGAGAGGGGAAAGATTTAAAATGGACCTGAGGTGCAATGTTTTCACTCAGAGGGTGCTGAGCATATGGAACAAGCTGCCAGAGGAAGTGATAGAGAGGAATGATATTGAGAGACCCAAAATGGCATTTGATGTGCACCTGCACACTTCTGGTGAGAGTTGTTCTGGATACCATATTGTTTGGATGTTAGCGCACACGCTGTATCTGCTGGTATTCTACAGACTATGTGGGTTATAACTTCATGACACCACTGCTGCCATTTTGGAACTCAATGTCCCCTCATATCACACAGTTGAACCTGCTTTCAGCAACAGAAAGGCTGCCACACTCCACTGGCATGTTAATTAAGGGCATGGTCAATTACTTCCAGGTTAATTGCTCATTGATTTCAATAATTTTAGAAATGTCACAGGTGTGCTAGAATTCTTGAAAGTTGCCAACATCTGCAACAATTAGTGTGGCACACGCTGAAGGTTTTAACTCCAAGTCTTCTGCCCAAACCAGTTTCTCCTTGACATGGGTGCAGTTTGTAGACATTCCAGCTGGAGTACAGCATGACTAGGAGAATGAGCAGAGCTAATACATAGCAGGAGAAAAATGGAATATCATCTTCCCCTCATTTCCCTGAACATGGTTTTCAAGTGCTTACTGAGAGAAAGGTAAGTGCCCTCCCTAAACATCGGAAATTGTCAGACTTTTCTGTATTAAGGTGAATAAAAGAAACAAAAAGACAGAATTGAATAATTTGCAGCAGGAAACCAGTTAAGGAAACATCCATCACCGAATTTGTCCTATATAGCACAACATGCGACACTTTTGTTGTTCATTTACAATTTCTAGATGGGCAACTGTCAAAATACTCAGTTTATTTTACTGTAGAGAAGGATATGGAAGATAGAGAACTTGGGGAATAAATAGTGACATTTTGAAAAATGTCCACATCACAAAGGAGATGGCGCTAGGCGTCTTAAAATGCATAAAGGTGGATAAATCCCTGGCACCTGATCAGGTGTATCCTATAAATCTGTGGGAAGCAAGGGATGTGAATGCTGGACCCCTTGTACCGTCAATAGCCATAGTGAGGTGCCGGAAAACTGGAGTTTGGCTAACATGATGCCATTATTTAATGACAAGGAAAAATCAGGGGACTTTAGACAGGTGAGCCTGACATCTGTGGTGAACAAGTTGTTGGAGTGGATACTGAGGGATAGGATTTACGTGTATTTAGAAAGGCAAGGGCTGATTAGGGATAGTCAACATGGCTTTGTGCATGGGAAATCGTGTCTCAGTAACGTGATTAAGGCTTTTGAAGAAGTAACAAAGTCGATTGTTTGAAGAGTGGTGAACATGAAATATATGGACTTCACTAAGGCATTCGACAAGGTTCTTCATGGTAGACTGTTTAGCAAGATTAAATCACATGGAATACAGGGAGAAATAGCCATATGAATACAGAACTAGCTTGAAAGTAGAAGACAGACGGTGGTGGTGGTGGGTTGCTTTTCAGACTGGAGGCCTGAAAGCATGGTGCGCCACAAGGATCAGTGCTGGGTCCACTGCTTTTTGTCATTTTATATGAATTATGTGGATGTTAACAATTGAGGGTATAGTTAGTAAGTTTGCAGATGGCATCAAAATTAGAGGTGTAGTGGACAGCGAAAAAGGTTAATTCAAAGTACAACAGGACCTTGACGAGATCGGCCAGTGGACCGAGGACTGGCAGATGGTGTTTAATTTAAATAAATGTAAGGTGCTGCATTTTGAAAAGGCAAATCAGAGCAGGACTTATAAACTTAATGGTAAGGTTCTGGGGATTGTTGCTGAACAAAGAGACCTTGTAGTGCAGGTTCATAGTTCCTTGAAAGTGGAGTTGCAGATAGATAGGATAGTGAAGAAGGCATTTGGTATGCTTTCCTTTAGTGGTCAAAGCATTGAGTATAGAAATTGGCAAGTCATGTTTCAGTTGTACAGGACATTGCGAGGCCACTTTTGGAATACTGCATTCAGTTCTGGTCTCTCTGCTTTAGGAAGGATGTTGTGAAACTTGAAAGGATTCAGAAAGATTTACAAGGCTGTTGTCAAGGTTGGAAGTTTGATCTATAGGGAGAGGTTCTTTTTCTTCCCCCGGAGCGTTGGAGGCTGAAGAGTGACCTAATAGAAGTTTACAAAATCATGAGAGGCATAAATAGGATGAATAGCCAAGGACTTTTCCCAAGGGTGTGGGAGTCCAAAACTAGAGGGCATAGGTTTAAGGTGAGAGGGTAAGATTGAAAAGGGACCTAAGGAGCAACTTTTTCACACAGAAGGGTGATGTGTATATAGAACGAGCTGCTTGAGGAAATGGTGGAAGCTGGTATAATCACAACATTTAAAAGGCACCTGGCTAGGTATATGAATAGGAAGGGTTTAGAGGGATATGAGCCAAATACTGGTAAATGGCACTAGACTTATACAGGCTATGTAGTCGGCATTGAATAGTTGGACAGAAGGGTCTGTTTCCATGCTGTGCAGCTCAATTACTCTGACTGTTTTTGCACTCTGTGCCCTAGAAGTGCAGCTACTATATCACAGTAGAATTTCAGCTCCCATATAATAAATTTTAACAAGGGGCTGAGACTAATGTTCCTCCTTAGTTATGAGGGTGTGTAGAAGGCAGCCTGGAAGGTACTTTACAAGCCTGGGCCCATGCTTGTTAAAATAGATGCATGGCTGTGCAAAAAGAAAATTAGCACTGAAAAAACTGGTCTGTCACAACAATTTAAAGGGAACATTGTCTGTGGCCCAAAGTATCTTCCTTGCTTTAAGGAATAGCTTATCCTGAAATTATGAGTGTGTGTTGTATCTATAAGTATGTGTCTGTGTATCTGTCTATGTGTTCAGAGGTACTTATCTATAATCTGGAGATGGAGCTGTTTGGAAAATGTCATACAGCATTGTGCTATTTGATTGCAAAACAAATAGAAGAAGCATTTTCCAATTGGCATAAACAGAACTAGGATTCTGCCTGGATGAATAAGTATATAGAACATAAGAACTAGGAGCAGGAATAGGCCGTCCGGCCCTTTGAGCCTGCTCTGCCACTCAATAAGACTCAATAATCTTTTCGTGGAGTCAGCTACACTAACCCGCATTTTCACCATATCCCTTAATTCCTTTATTTTTCAAAATGTATCTATCTTAGCTTTAAAAGCGATTAGCATCAACTACTTCCCTGGGCAAGGAATTCCATAGATTAACAACACTCTGGGTGAAGAAGTTCCTTCTCAGTTCAGTTCTAACCTGCTTCCTCTAGTTTTGAGGCCATACCCTCTTGACCGAGTCTCACCTACCAGTGGAAACATCCTATCTGTTTCTATTTTATCAATTCCCGTCATAATTTTATATGTTTCGATAAGATTGCCCCCTCATTCTTATGAAATTCAATGAATATCATCCTAGTCTACTCAGCCTCTCCTAATAAGCCAACCCTCTCAACTCCAGAATCAACCAAGTGAACTTTCTCTGCATCCCCTCCAGTGCCAGTGCATCCTTTATTAAGGAAGGAGACCAAATCTGCATACAGTACTCCAGGTGTGGCTTCACCAGCACCTTGTACAACTGTAACATTTCTTCTCTGTTTTTAACCTCAACCCTTTTAGCAATGAAGGTCAAAATTTCATTTGCCTACCTAATTAATTTTTATACCTGCAGACCAACCTTCTGCAATTCATGCACAAGGACACCCAGATTCCTCTGCAAATCAGCATGCTGCAACTTCTTACCATTCAAGTAATAATCTATTTTGCTGTTTCTCCTACCAAAATGTATGACATTGTATTCCATCTGTCAGACCTTTGCCCACTCACTCAATGTATCTATGTTCCTCTGCAAAGATTCACAGTCCTCTGCACACTTTTTTCACTTCTTCACTGCCCTGTCTACCTGTGACTCCACTTTGAGCAAACCATGTCCCTCTGTTCCAATATACTCCTTAAGGCCCTATCATTCATCATGAAATTCCTATCTTGATTTGACTTTTCAAAAAGAAGACCTCACACTTCTCTATACTAAACTTCATTTGTCATTTCTCGGCCTGGTTGCCCAGCTGATCAAGGTCCTGCTGATCAAATTCTAATAACCTTCCTCACTGTCCTATTTTAGTGCCATCTGCAAACTTACTAATCATGCCTTGTACATGCTCATCCAAGTAACTAATATAGATAACAAACAGAAATGGGCCCAACACCAACCCCTGAGGTACTCCACTCATCACAGGCCTCCAGTCCGACAAGCATCCTTCCACTCTTACCCTCTGTTTCCTACCATCAAGCCAATTTTGTATCCAATTTGCCAGCTCACCCTGGATTGCATGCGAGCTAACCTTCTAGAGGACCCTACCATGTGGAACCTTATCAAAAGCCTTACTGAAATCCATATAGACTATGTCCACTGCCCTACCATCGGCAACCTTCCTGGTCACTTCATCAAAGAACTCTCAACAAATTTGCGAGGCATTATCTCCCATTCTCAAACCTTGTCTTTCCAAATACAAGTATACCTTATCTCTCAGTGGTGAAATGAATTTGGTTCTCACTTGTTTCCTCTCCGTAGCCATTCCCCTCAATGAAATGGTGTGTCTGTTTAGCAGGAGAATAGCCACAGGGGATTCCTACACTACTAATCACCCACTTTCTGTGCCTGATGGTCATCCATTCATTCCCTACCGAGCTTGCAGAATGTCTTGTGTCTCTGTTCCAGCGATCCATGATGCTGTCAGACTCAATGGATGCTCCCCAATATCCCAAGCCGTGTTCCAGCTCTGATAGTCTGAAACTATGCCCAGCTTTCCACATAGTGAAGGAGAGATGTGCCATAGCTTTAAGCTCTCCTTCCATGACTTATCCCTTTAAATTCAACACTTTGATTGCCCTTAAAATCAAATAACATTAATTACTCTTGGGCACAGAACATAGAACATTACAGCGCAGTACAGGCCCTTCGGCCCTCGATGTTGCGCCAACCTGTGGAACCAATCTGAAGCCGATCTAACCTATACTATTCCATTCTCGTCCATATGTCTATCCAATGACCATTTCAATACTGTTAAAATTGGTGAGTCTACCACTGTTGCAGACAGTGCGTTCCATGCCCCTACTAATCTCTGAGTAAAGAAACTACCTCTGACATTTATCTATCACCCCTCAATTTAAAGCTATGTCCCCTTGTGCTAGCCCCATCGCCATCCGAGGAAAAAGGCTCTCACTGTCCAACCTACCTAACCCTCTTATTATCTTATATGTCTCAATTAAGTCGCCCCTCAACCTTCTCTCTAACGAAAACAGCCTCAAGACCCTCAGCCTTTCCTCGTAAGACCTTCCCTCCATACCAGGCAACATCCTAGTAAATCTCCTCTGAACCCTTTCCAAAGCTTCCACATCCTTCCAATAATGCGGTGACCAGAATTGCATGTAATACTCCAAGTGCAGCCACACCAGAGATTTGTACAGTTGCAGCATGATCTCATGGTTCAGGACCTCAATCCCTTTACCGATAAAAAGCTAATACAACATATGCCTTCTTAACAACCCTTTCATCCTGGGTGGCAACTTTTAAGGATCTATGTACCTGGACACCAAGATCTCTCTGCTCATCTACACTACCAAGAATCTTACCATAAGCCCAGTGTAGTGCATTCCTGTTACTCCTTCCAAACTGAACCACCTCACATTTTTCTGTATTAAACTCCATTTGCCAGCTCTCAAACCAGCTCTTCAGCTTATCCATGTCTCTCTTTAACCTACAACATCCTTCGTCATTATCCACAACTCTATCGATCTTAGTGTCATCTGCAAATTTACTAACCCATCCTTCCATGCCTTCATCCAGGTCATTTATGAAAATGACAAGCAACAGTGGACCCAAAACAGATCCTTGCGGTACCCCACTGGTAGATGAACTCCAGGATGAATATTTCCCATCAACCACCACCTTCTGTCTTCTTTCAGCTAGCCAATTTCTGATCCAAACCGTTAAATCACCCTCAATCCCATGTATTTTTTGCAATAACCTTCTATGAGGAACGTTATCAAACGCCTTACTGAAATCCATATACACCACATCAACTGCTTTACCCTCATCCACCTTTTTGGTCACCTTCTCAAAAAACTCAATAAGGTTTTTGAGGACGACCTACCCTTCACAAAACCGTGTTGACTATCCGTAATCAACTTATTCCTTTCTAGATGATTACAAATCCTATCTCTTATAATGATTTCCAACACTTTACCCACAACCGGAGTAAGGTTCACAGGTCTATAATTTCCAGGGTTGTCTCTACTCCCCTTCTTGAACAAGGGAACATCATTTGTTATCCTCCAGTCTTCTGGCACTATTCCTGTAGACATTGACGACATAAAAATCAAAGCCAAAGGCTCGGCAGTCTCCTCCCAGAGAATCCTTGGATAAAGCCCATCTGGCCCAGGGGACTTACCTATTTTTTACACATTCTAGAATTGCTAACATCTCCTCCTTGTGCACCTCAATCCCATCTCGTCTAGTAGCCTGTGTCTCCATATTCTCCTTGACCACATTGTCTTTTTCCAGTGTGAATACTGACTAAAAGTATTCATTTAGCACTTGCCCATCTCCTCTGACTCCACGCGCAACTTCCCACTACTATGCTTGATTAGCCTTAATCTTACTCTAGTCATTCTTTTATTCCTGATATACCTGTAGAAAGCCTTAAGGTTTTCCTTGATCTTATCCGCCAATGACTTCTCATGTCCCTTCCTGGCTCTTCTTAGCTCTCTCTTTATGTCTTTCCTGGCTAACTTGTAACTCTCAACTGCCCTAACTGAGCTATCACATCTCATCCTAACATAAGTTGCCTTCCACCTCTTGACAAGAGATTCAACTTCCTGAGTAAACATTGGCTCCCGCGCTCGACAACTTCCTGCCTGCCTGACCGGTACATACTTATCAAGGACCCGCAGTAACTGATTCTTGAATAAGCTCATTATTTCAATTGTGACCCATCCCTTGCAATTTCCCTTCCCATCGTATGCATCCTAAATATTGCCGAATCGCATCGGAATTGCCTTTCCCCCAGCTATAACCTTTGCCCTGCGGTATATACCTAGCCCTTTCCAGCACTAAAGTAAACAACCGAATTGTGCTAACTATCACCAAAGATCCCCCCCAACTCCAAATCTAACACCTGGCCAAGTTCGTTACCCAGTACCAAATCTAATGTGGCCTCGCCCCTTGTTCTGTCTACATACTGTGTCAAGTAACTCTCCTGCACACATCTAAAGTACTTGAACTATAGTATTCCCAGTCAATATTTGGAAATTTAAAGACCCCCATATCAACTAATCTGTCACTCTCGCTCCTATCAAGGATCATCTTTGCTATCCTAACCTCTACATCTCTGGAACTATTTGGAGGCCTGTAGAAAACTCACAACAGGGTAACCTCTCCTTTCCTGTTTCTAATCTCAGCCCATACTACCTCAGTAGACGACTCCTCAAATGTCCTTTCTGCAACAATAATAATGTTCTTGACTAACATTACCACTCCACCTCCTCTTTTACCACTTTCTCTGTTCTTACTAAAACATCTATGTCCCGAAACCTGCAATAATCATTCCTGTGCCTCCTCAACCCATGTCTCAGAAATGGCCACAACATCGAAATCCCAGGTACCAACCCATGCTGCAAGTTTACCCACCTTATTCTGGATGCTCCTGGTGTTGAAGTAGACACATTTCAAACCAACTTCTTGCTTGCCAGTGCTTTCTTGTGATCTTGAAATCTTAGTTCTGACTTCACTACTCTCGACCTCCCAATATATTCGAACTACAATTTAGGTTCCCATCTCCCTGCTGAATTAGTTTAAACCCACCCGAAGAGCATTAGCAATTCTTCTCTCCCCCCCCCGGATATTGGTACCCTTCTGGTTCGGGTGAAGACCATCATGTTTATAGAGGTCTCACCTATCCCAGAAAGAGCCCCAATTGTCCAGGAATCCGAAACCCTCCCTCCTGCACCATCCCTGTAGCCACATGTTTAACTCCTCCTTCTCCCTATTCCTCACCTCACTAGCACGTGGCACAGGCAACAAAGCAGAGATAACAACTCTGTTTGTTCTAGCTCGAAGCTTCTGCCCTAACTCCCTGAATTTCTGCCTTAAATCCCCATCTCTTCCTATTTTCCTACCTATGTCGTTGGTGCCTATGTCGTTGGTGCCTATGTGGACCACGACTTGGGGCTGCCCCTCCTCCCCCTCAAGGATCCCAAAAATGTGATTAGAGACATCACGAATCCTGGCACCTGGGAGGCAACACACCAACCATAAGTCTCTCTCATTCCCACAGAACTTCTTCTCCAAACATCTGCACTATTGCCCTTACGAACTAGAAAACAAAATAAAGACCTTTGGTACGTGTATGGAATGAGCTGCCAGAGGATGTGGTGGAGGCTGGTACAATTGCAACATTTAAGAGGCATTTTGATGGATATCTGAATAGGAATGGTTTGGAGGGATATGGGCCGGGTGCTGGCAGGTGGGACAAGATTGGGTTGGGATATGTGGTCGGCATGGACGGGTTGGACCGAAGGGTCTGTTTCCATGCTGTACATTTCTATGACTCTATATAAAAAAAAATACTCATCCAACCTTCCTCTCCCAGTCACCTGCTTCCTCTTGCCCTGTGTCTCTTTTTGACATTCTTCCCAGACTGCTTCCCTGCAGGGCTGCTGTAGGACACTTTTACCAAACAACTTCATTGTGATGCTGACTGTGGGATTCTCTTCTCACTATCCCAAATAAGCTATCTGCCAGGACTGAATTAACTTCCTTCACTATTTGAAGAACTTCAGTCAAAGCCTATAATTTCAAGATAGAATGCCCAGTTTTCTAAGACTGCCCTAATATCTAATGGTCTTTAAAGCCTGCATCAAATGTATGGTTCTCTTTACATGCCTTATTGGCACCTAGATTGATTTTGCTCCTCATTCAGAACCAAAATTGAATAGTCCATCAGAGGAGCAAACAGAATAGACTTAGTAAAAAAGGATTCTGCTTCACGTGTTATATTGAGTTATCCTCACACCTGAGTTGGTATTCCTGCAAGAATGATTAGATTAGATTTTTAGATTAGATTAGATTAGATTAGATTAGATTAGATTAGATTACCTACAATGTGGAAACAGGCCCTTCAGCCCAACCAGTCCACACCGACACTCCGAAGAGTAACCCACCCAAACCCATTTCCCTCTGACTGATGCACCTAGCACTATGGGCAATTTAGCATGACCAATTCACCTGCAAATCTTTGGCCTGTGGGAGGAAACCAGAGCACCGGGAGGAAACCCATGCAGACACAGGGACAATGTGCAAACTCCACACAGACAGTCGCCCAAGGATGGAATCGAACCTGGGACCCTGGTGCTGTGAGGCAGCAGTGCTAACCATGATGGAAACAAGGATACACTCTGTCCTTCTCCCACTCAGTACCCTTGAACGCAGAAATATGATCATACTCACAGTTGAAAAATCGCACAAAATGGAAGATTAAGGTGTATCACACTGCCATTCAAGTTAAAAGGTACCTGGTGCACATGAATCTATTTTCTGTCTGAGAACTATTATAAGCACTTTCTTTTTCCAAGGTACTAATTAAAAAACATCAGTGTGTTATCAATCAGGATTGTTGCTTGATCATTTCATAGGCTGCATTAAGCCACCATATGGAATTTCACATCAATTGTAAATAAAGATGACAATGAAGTAAACAAGTACTGATCTCTGCTGAACTCCACATTCACCGCGCCGCCCAAGTGAATGCAAATATTTCCACATCTGGTCTAAAATCTTTTATGAAAATTCAAGAAAAGACCATTTTCATACAATTTAAAGAAGCGAGAAATCAGAAATTCCTGGAAAAACTCAGCAGGTCTCGCAGCATCAGTGGAAAGAAATCAAAGAAATCATAGTTAACATTTCGGATCCAATGACTTTTCTTCAAAACTGATTGTAGCTAGAAAAAGATTGATATGTATGCTGAAGAACACATGTGGGAGGAGGAAAAGTAAAAACTAGGTGGAGATGAAGCCCAGATAGAGAGAAAAACAGTTGGGCAGACAAGAATGAGTCTGACAAGTAAGGACTGTGGATGCTGGAGATCAGAGTTGAAGATAGGAGTGGTGCTAGTCATGCAGCATCCAAGGAGCAGGAAAATCGACGTTTCGGGCAAAAGGCCCTTCCTTAGGAATCTGTCAGCCTGGGAGAATGAATAGCTGCTAATGTGGACTATTGATGGCTGACAATAGGTTGTCTCTGGTATCAATCAATGTGGTGACAAGGCCTGGTATGTCAGGATTGGGGTAATGAGATGGGAGTAGGTGCTCAGGCCCTAAAATTATTGAACTCAATATTTAGTCCAGAAATTTGGAAAGTTCCCAAGAGGAATATGAGGTATTGATCTTCCAGCTTGCACTGAACTTCACTGAAGCACTGCAGCAAACCTGAGACAGAGATGGTGGCCAGCAAATAGGGTGGTGTCTTGAAGTGGCAGGCAACCAGAGGATCAGTCATTTTTGCGGACAGAGCTGAGATGTAGTGAGGAGGGAAGAGGTAACCAGACAGATGTTACACCTTCTGCAGTTGCATGAGATGGGGCCCTCAGCTAAGCCTGACCATCTCCCACATTTCTCCTCACCTTCTGTCTTCCTTTCCACAAGAGTGACAGGTTCCCCCTTGTCCTTCCTATATCACACCAGCATCCACATCCAGAGGACCATTAACCATCATTTCTGCCACCTCCAGTGGGATGCCACCAACGGACACACATTCTCCTCCCTTGTCAGCCTTCCATAAGGACTGTTTCCTCTGGGGCACCCTGGTCCGCTCTTCCTTCTCTTCCAAAAGCCCTTCCCCTCAAACAGCCCTAATGCACCTTCCCCAGCAACCATTGGAAGTGTAAAACCTGCCTGTTCGCTTCCTCTCTCCTCGGTATACACTGGCCCAAACACACCTTCCAGGTGAAGCAGCTCTCTATCTGCACTTCACACAATTTCATCCACTGCATTTGCTGCTCACAATGTGGTCTTCCAGTTGCCTGCCACTTCAACACACCACTGTGTTCCCTAACCAACATCTCTGTCTGAGGTTTGTTTCACTGCTCCAGCAAAACTCAACACAAGCTGGAAGACCAGCATCTCATCAGTTCAACAATTTTTGAGCTTGAGGCCATGATCCTACCCTTTCCCCTACATACCAGTCCTTGTCATCTACCACACATAAAACCTACTGGAAGCTACTAATAACCTCCACTCGCAGTTATTCATTCCTCTATACTGACCTTTAACCGCTCCTTTATCAATCCAACTGTACTGTGTTTTTCTCTCCTTGAGCTCTCTTTTGACCTATTTTTCACCACTACCAGCAACCACCCCCCCCCCCAACAATCTTCTGTTTAAATCACAACCTTTTCCAAGCTACATCAATTCTGAAGAATGGTCACTGGATCTGCAACATTAATTCTGCTTACTCTCGATAGATGCTGCCAGACCTGCTGAGTTTTTGTTGTATCCAGTTTTTTTTTGTTCAAAGAAGCTAGATTAGAGTCAGTATACATTGAAACAAAGTTTTATTGGCTTGATCTAGAACATCGCGAAAACGTTTGATGCAAGATTTAATCTGAAAGCACGATGCTGATTCCGATCCTATTTACTTATATGTTTATATTTTAAAAGCACATGCATCAAAGTAGCTTGTATGTCTCCGTAAGAATGAGCTGATAGTTGTAATACTACAGTGGTATTTTCTTGTTCAATCTGCCTTTCATCTTCTCATCTTTTGTTCTCTACTCTCAGTACCTCTTTTTCTTGCAGTTTTTCTTGCTCTTCACTCATAATAGTTCTATTTTGATCATTTTTGCTATATTGCTGGAGAACTTCACTCCCATTCCTTACTTGTCTTCACTGCAGTACATATTTGCAGCACCTGCTTACATCTCCTCAACATCCTGCTCATTGCTATAGCTAAGACACCTGTCTTGCTAATCTTGTATTCATTCCATTGACCAAAAAAAACCTAATGATCTTGCAAACCATAGGCTTTTTAACCTTATTGTTTTTTTCTTTTTTTTTCCATTTACTGATCCATATTTCTCAGACTATTTTATGAAGATTCCTGATGAAGGGCTTTTGCCCAAAACGTCGATTTTGCTGCTCCTTGGATGCTGCCTGAACTGCTGTGCTCTTCCAGCACCACTAATCCAGAATATTTTATGAAGATGTTTAGAAATGCATTTCATTCCCTCCCCAAGGGCACATGGCAGATGTTAGTCTGTGCATCAAAATCAGCTTTTCTTCAAGGCAGGCTGCATTTTCACTATTGACTGTTCTCTCATGGAGTCATTCACTTAAGTCAAATAAAATCCTTTATGGGGATAATATATAAACGATGGGACTAATATTTTATCAAAGTATAGTATGCTATGGAGTAATATATAAATATACAAAGTAGGAACAGGAGTAGGCTGTTGTGGCCCTCAAGCCTGTTCTGTCACTTAGTAAGATCATGGCTGGTCTGATTGCTCCACATTCCCACCTCCCTCTGATAACTTTTTAACCCCTTCCTTAATAAGAATCTATTTATCTCCCCCTTAAAACCATTCAGACTCTGTGCATAGAAAGAAACAAAAATGGCCTTTAGTAGAGTGATATGCTGTTCTTGTTGGATGTGGAGTTGAGGAAGATGTTATGTGTTACTGAACATTATATCTGCAATAAATGCCATCGGTTGTGAATCCTATCATATTGAATGGATCAGTTGGACAGAGAGTTTAGAGGCATGAGGAATTTACTAGAGCAAGGTGATGTTATGGATGCAGTTATAGGAAGGGGGGGGGAGGGAAAGTTGCAGATACAGTCACCGAGATGGGTTAATTCCAGGAAAGTAAAGAGAGGTAGGCAGGTAGTGCAGGAGTCTTCTGTGGCTATTCCCATTTTAAATAAGTATGCTGTTTTGGAAAATGTAGGGGATGATGGATTCACAGGGGAATGTAGCACGAACAGCCAAGTTTCTGGTATTAAGACCGGCTCGAACGCAATGAGGGGTACATTGGGTTCTAAGGTATCAATTATGTTAGGGGATCCTCTAGTCCGAGGCACAGACAGACAGTTCTGTGGCCAGCCGGGGAAAAATCAGAATGGTGTGTTGCTTCACAGGTGCCAGGATCAAGGATGCCTCAGAGAGAGTGCAGAATGTTCTCAAGGGGGAGAGGGACCTGCAGGAGGTTGTTTTACACATTGGAACCAACAACATAGGAAGAGAAAAAAGGTGAGATTCTAAGGGAAGAATATAGAGAGTTAGGCCAGAACTTGAAAAGGAGGTCTTCGAGAGTAGTAATATCTGGATTACTCACGAAGCTGTGAGCGAGTGAGGGTAGGAATAGGAGGGTAGAGCAGATGAATGCATGGCTGAGGAGTTGGTGTTTGGGAGATGGATTCATATTTTTTGATCATTGGAATCTCTTCTGGGGTAGAAGTGACGTGTACAGGTAGGATGGATTGCACCTGAATTGAAAGGGGACTAATATACTGGCAGGGACATTTGCTAGAGCTGCTCAAGAGGATTTAAACTATTAAGGTGAGGGGTGGGATCCAGGGAGATACTGAGGAAAGAGGTCAATCTGAGACTGGTACAGTTGAGAACAGAAGCGAGTCAAAGAGTCAGTGGCCGACAGGGACAAAGCAGAGAACAAGGTAGGACTGATAAATTAAACTGGGGAGTGGTGTTTGTGATAACGGATAGCATTACAGCTGTACTGAGGGAGGATATTCCTGGAAATACATCCAGGGAAGTTATTTGTGTTGAACTGAGAAATAAGAAAGGGATGATCACCTCATCTGGATTGTATTATACACCTGCTAATAGTCAGAGGGTAATTGAAAAACAGATTTGTAAGGAGATCTCAGTTATCTGTAAGAATAATAGGGTGGTTATTGTAGAGGATTTTAACTTTCCAAACATAGATTGGGACTGCCATAGTGTTAAGGATTCAGATGGAGAACAATTTGTTCAGTGTGCACAAGAAAATTTTCTGATTCAGTATGTGGATGTACCCACTAGAGAAGGTGCAAAACGTGACCACTCTTGGGAAATAAGACAGGGCAGATGACTGAGGTATCAGTGGGGGATAACTTTGGCGTCAGCGACCATAATTCTATTAGGTTTAAAATCGTGATGGAAAAGGATAGACCAGATCTAAAAGTTGAAGTTCTAAGTTGGAGAAGGGCCAATTTTGATGGTCTTAGGCAAGAACTTTTAAAAGCTGATTGGAGGCAGATGTTTGCAAGTAAAGGGATGGCTGGAAATTGGAAAGCCTTCAGAAATGAGATAACAAGAATCCAAAGACAGTATATTTCTGTTAGGGTGAAAGGAAAGACTTGTAGGTGTAGGGAATGCTGGATAACTAAAGAAATTGAGAGTTTGGTTAAGAAAAAGAAGGAAGCATAAAACTAGTTTAAACTAGTTTGGCAGGGGGGTGGAAATCACAGCCACATGTCTGAGAGGGGTCAGTTGCAGACAGGACAGTGACAGGATATATTGAATCTATCAGGAAGATTTCTCACACGATGAAACAAAGGATGTCTGCTTTAATGCAAGGAGCTTCCAAAATAAGAGTGACAAACTTAGAGCATGGATTAGTTTGGGGCTACGAATATTGTTCATAACGGAGATGTGGGCTTCACAGGGTCAGGAATGGTTGCTTGATGTTCCAGGGTTTAGAATGTTTAAAAAGAACGGGGAGGGTGGAAAAAGAGGAGGGGGTGTAGCATTGCTAATCAGAGAGCTACAGAAATGAAGGTTGTTGAGGAAGGTTTGTCTACTGAGTCAGTATGGGTGGAAATTAGGAACAGCAAGGGAACAGCCACTATATTGGGGGTTTCTACAGAGCACCCAGTAGCAGTAGGGAGATGGAAGATCTCATAGGCGGGCAGATTCTGGAAAAATGTAAAAGTAGCAGGGTTGTTGTTATGGGTGATTTCAACTTTCCCAATATCGACTGGAACCTCCTAAGTGCACATGGTGTGGATGGAGCCGGTTTTGTCAGCTGTGTTCAGGAGGGTTTCCTTACTCAGTATGTAGACAGGCCGACGAGGGGAGAGGCCAGTTTGGATTTGGTGTCGGCAACGAGCCAGGACAGGTGTCAGATCTCACTGTGGGAGAGCACTTTGGTGAAAGTGATCACAACTGCCTCACATTTAGCATAGCCTTGGAGAGTGTAAGTAGCAGTTACACAGAGAAGATATTTAATTGGGGAAAAGGAAATTATGACGCTATCAGACAGGAGTTGGGAAGTACAGACTGGGAGCAATTGTTCCACAGAAAGGGCACAGCAGACATATGGAGACTATTTAAGGAGCACTTGTTGCGAGTGATGGACAAATTTGTTCCTCAGATGCAGGTAAGAAGGGGTAAGATTAAGGAACCTTGGATGACGAGAACAGAGGAACTTCTCGTCAAAAGGAAGAAGGCAGCTTACGTAAGGTGAAGAAAGCAAGGATTGCAGGTTTGCTAGAAAGGAGCTCAGAAATTGACTAAGGAGAGCCAGGAGGGGGCACGAAAAAGGCTTGGCAAGAAGGATTAGGGAGAAACCAAAGGCATTATACTCCTACGTAAGGAATGAAAAAATGATCAGGGAGAAGATTGAGCCGATCAGGAATAGCGGAGGGAACTTGTGCGTGGAGTCTGAGCAGATAGGTGAAGCCCTAAATGAGTTTTTTTGCTTCAGTTTTCACCAAGGAAAGGAAACTTGTGGTAAATGAAAACTTAGAGGAGCTGCGATACAGTCTTGACCAGATCAAGGTTGATGAAGCTGATGTGCTAGAAACTTTGGATAGCATTAAGATTGATGAGTCCCAGGGCCAGACCAGATTTATCCTACGCTGCTCTGTGAAGCGAGAAAGGAGGTTGCTAAGCCGCTGGCGAGGATCTTTGCCTCGTCACTCTCCACAGGAGTCGTACCAAAGGATTGGAAGGAGGCGAATGTTGTTCCACTTTTCCCCTCCACCCACCTTGTCTCAGTCCCAACCCTCGAACTCAGCACCACCTTCCTAACCTGCAATCTTCTTCCTGACCTCTCCACCCACCCCCACTCCGGCCTATCACCCTCACCTTATCGCCCTCACCTTAACCTCCTTCCACCTATCGCATTTCCAACGCCCCTCCCCGAAGTCCCTCCTCCCTACCTTTTATCTTAGCCTGCTTGGCACACTTTCCTCATTCCTGAAGAAGGGCTCATGCCCGAAACATCGATTCTCCTGCTCCTTGGATGCTGCCTGACCTGCTGCGCTTTTCCAGCAACACATTTTCAGCTCTGATCTCCAGCATCTGCAATCTCACTTTCTCCTTTGTGAGGGGCAGGTCATGCCTCACAAACCTTATTGAGTTCTTTGAGGAGGTGACAAGACAGGTCGACGACAGTCGAGCAGTGGATTTGGTGTATATGGACTTCAGCAAGACATTTGATAGGGTTTCCCATGGTCGGCTCATTCATAAAGTCAGGAAGTATGTAATGCAGGGAGATTTGGCTATCTGGATTCAGAATTGGCTGCCTGACAGAAGGCAGTGGTTGTAGATGGAAAGTATTCTGCCTGGATGTAAGTGAGGTCTGCAGGGCTCTGTTCTTGGGCCTCTGCTCTTTGTAGTTTTTATAAGTGACGTGGATGAGGAGGTTGAGGGGCGGATTAGTAAATTTGCAGATGACACAAAGGTTGGAGGTGTCGTCAATAATATAGAAGTCTATTGCAGGCTGCAGCGCGACATAGGATGCAGAGCTGGGCTGAGAAATGGCAGATGGAGTTCAACCTGGATACATGTGAAGTGATGCATTTTGGAATGTCAAACTCGAATGCTGAATATAGGATTAAAGACAGGATTCTTGGCAGTGTGGAGGAACAGAGGGATCTGGGTGTGCAAGTACATAGATCCCTCAAAGTTGCCACCCAAGTGGATAGGGTTGTTAAGAAAGCATATGGTGTTTTGGCTTTCATTAGCAGGGGGATCGAGTTTAAGAGCTGCAAGGTTTTGCTGCATTACTACAAGTCCCTGGTGAGACCACACTTGGCATATTGTGTCCAGTTCTGGTCACCCTACTTTAGGAAAGATACAGAGGCTTTGGAGAGGGTGCAAAGAAGGTTTACCAGGATGCTGCCTGGACTGGAGGGCTTGCCTATGAAGAAAGGTTGAATAAGCACGGACTTTTCTCTCTGGAGAGAAGGAGGAAGAGAGGAGACCTGATCGAGGTGTACAAAATAATGAGAGACTTTTCCCCAGGGCAAGATTGACTGGTACGAGAAGTCATAGTTTGAAGATATTAGGAGGAAGGTATAAAGGAGACATCACAGGTAGGTTCTTTATGCAGAGAGTTGTGAATGCATGGAATGTGTTGCCAGCTGTGATATTTAAAGCAAAGTCATTGGGGACATTTAAGCGACTTCTGGACATGCACATGGTTAGCAGTGAGTTGAGGGGTGCGTAGCTTAAGTTACTATATTTTACATTAGGATTAAATCTTGCCACAACATCGTGAGCCAAAGGGCCTATGCTGTCCTTTCTATGTTCTATGTTCTATAAGATAGATTGAATGAATCCTTAGCAGAGTATAAAGGCAGTAGGAATATGCTTAAGAGGGAAATCAGGAGGGCAAAAAGGGAACATGAGATAGCTTTGGCAAATAGAGTTAAGGATAATCCAAAGGGTTTTTAACAAATACATGAAGGAGAAAAGGGTAACTAGGGAGAGAATAGGGCCCCTCAAAGATCAGCAAGGTGCCCTTTGTGCGGAGCCACAGGAGATTGGGGAGATATTAAACGAGTGTTTTGCATCAGTGTTTACTGTGGAAAAGGACATGGAAGATATAGAATCTAGGGAAATAAATGGTGACATCTTGAAAAATGTCCATATTACAGAAGGGGAAGTGTTGGATGTCTTGAAACACATAAAAGTGGACAAGTCCCCGGCACCTGATCAGGTGTATCCTAGAACTCTGTGGGAACTAGGGAAGTGATTGCTGGGCCCCTTGCTGAGATATTTGTCCCATCAGTAACCACAGTGAGGTGCCGGAAGACTGGAGGTTGGCTACCGTGGTGCATATGTTTAAGAAAGGTGGTAAGGACAAGCCAGGGAACTATAGACCAGTGAACCTGGTGTCGGTGGTGGGCAAGTTGTTGGAGGGAATCCTGAGGGACAGAATGTACATGTATTTGGAAAGACAAGGACTGATTAGGGATAGTCAACATGGCTTTGTGCGTGGGAAATCATGTCTCACAAACTTGATTGAATTTTTTGAAGAAGTAACAAAGAGGATTGCTGAGGGCAGTGCAGTGGACGTGATCTATATGGATATCAGTAAGCCGATAGACAAGGTTCCCCATGGGAGACCGGTTAGCAAGGTTAGATCTCACAGAATACAGGGAGAATTAACCATATGGATACAGAACTGGCTCAAAGGTAGAAGACAGAAGGTGGTGGTGCAGGGTTGTTTTTCAGACTGGAGGTCTGTGACCAGTGGAGTGCCACAACGTGCTGCATCCACTACTTTTCATCATTTATATAAATGATTTGGATGTGAGCATAAGAGGTATAGTTAGTAAGTTTGCAAATGACACCAAAATTGGATGTGCAGTGGACAGGGATGAAGATTACCTGAGATCGGCCAATGGGCTGAGAAGTGGCAGATGGAGTTTAATTCAGATAAATGCAAGGTGCTGCATTTTGGGAAAGCAAATCTTAGCAGGACTTACATACTTAATGGTGAGGTCCTAGGGAATGTGGCTGAACAAAGAGACCTTGGAGTGCAGGTTCATAGCTCCTTGAAAGTGGAGTCGCAGGTAGAAAGGATAGTGAAGAAGGCATTTGGTATGCTTTCCTTTATTGGTCAGAGTACTGAGTACAGGAGTTGGGAGGTCATGTTGCGGCTGTACAAAACATTGGTTAGGCCACATTTGGAATTTGGATGCAATTCTGGCCTCCTTCCTATCAGAAAGATGTCGTGAAACTTGAAAGGGTTCAGAAAAGATTTACAAGGATGTTGCCAGGGTTGGAGGATTTGAGCTATAGGGAGAGGCTGAACAGGCTGGGGCTGTTTTCCTGGAGCGTCGGAGGCCGAAGGGTGACCTTATAGAGGTTTATAAAATCATAAGGGGCATGGAGAGGGTAAACAGACAAAATCTCTTCCCTGGGATGGGGGAGTCCAGAACTAGAGGGCATAGGGTAAGCGGGGAAAGATATAAAAGAGTCCTAAGTGGCAACCTTTTCACACTGAGGGGGTGGTAGGTGTATGGAATGAGATGTCGGAGGAAGTGGTGGAGGCTAGCACAATTGCAACATTTAAAATGTGTCTGGATGTGTATATGAATAAGAAGGGTTTGGAGGGATATGGGCCGGGTGCTGGCAGGTGGGGCTAGGTTGGGTTGGGATATCTGGTCGGCATGAACAAGTTGGACTGAAGGGTCTGTTTCCATGCTGTACATCTGTATGACTCTATGACTCTAATTGTCAGTGGGCAAAGAATGCAGGAAAATGAGTAATTGAGTAATTTACCTTAGAAGATTTGACAACGAGGAGAGATTTCTAAAACGTAGAGAGAACAACATCTTTTGTAGAATAGAATCCCGGTAGTGTGGAAGCAGGCCATTCGGCCCAACAAGTCCAGCCTGACTCTCCAAAGAGCATCCCACTCAGACTCATCCCTCCCCTACCCTATCACCATGACCTTACAATTCCCATGGCTAATACATCTAACCTACACATCCCTGAACACTGAGCAATTTAACATGGCCAGTCAACCTAACCTGCATATCTTTGGATTGTGGGAGGAAACTCGAGCACCCGGTGAAACACTCGCAGATACGGGAGAATGTGCAAATTCCACACAGTCACTTGAGGCTGTAATTGAACCTGGGTCCCTGGCACTGTGAGGCAGCAGTGCTAACTGGTGAGCCACGGTGCTGCCCCACCTTTATTGTCTGATGTAGCAGGCACAACTCTAAACACTATATTTTAATTTCTGTATCTTTTTTGGCCTTGGAATGGATGCGTCTAGTTGCTACCATTACTTTTTGCATTGTCTCTTGTGATTTGCTCACCGATACTTCCTTTGCAGTCTTAACGAGCAGTTATACCTTTATGAATTTAGATTAGTTTGCAATGATCTAGTTGATTTAAAAAAAAATCATTGAAAAGTCTGCTTTACCAAATCCACAGCAATTCTTTCAATTGTGATATGTATTTACTTGTCCAGAATGGCTAAATAAAGCAATGATTCGGAGATGCCGGTGTTGGACTGAGGTGTACAAAGTTAAAAAATCACACAACACCAGGTTATAGTCCAACAGGTTTAATTGGAAGCACACTAGCTTTCGGAGCGACGCTCCTTCACCTGATGAAGGAGCGTCGCTCCGAAAGCTAGTGTGCTTCCAATTAAACCTGTTGGACTATAAGCTGGTGTTGTGTGATTTTTAACTAAATAAAGCAATGTTTTCATGGTGGACTGAAAACTCATACTGTGAAAATTGTTTGCCATTGCAGTGTGGCTGACTTTTTTTTTGAAGTAAGCCAGTTAGACTAAGATAGTTTATCAGCTATACATTGGTGTAAAAATGCCCTTTCAGTTCATTTGTATTCCAAATGCTGAAGAAGTTTTCAAACAGACTCAAGTAAAACTATATAACATTTTGTGATGTGTTGCAGCTGTAACATTTGGGAGTTGATGAACTTTAATCTGAACTATTGTAACCACATCTGGACTAAGTGTCTGCAGTTTGAGGAACTTCGGCTCAGAGCTGATTAGTTGGAGTTCAAATTCTGGACACTACATCAGGGAGGGAGAAAGGTACCTGGACACTTTCTTTCAAGAAAGCAGCCTAATGTCTTGGGTATGGTACTACAGATTTACTCTGTAACCAGGGAAAGGAGTTTTCAGCTATGGGTGGGGCAGGTATGAGAATCCAGAAGTTGAGAACATCTGTTCAGGAAGTTGCTTGGAGTGGGAAGGGAGGAATCCTGTTGACGGCATCTTTGTTCGTACTGACAACATTGATAGGATTGGAAAGGAGGTTTTGCTGAAAGAGTTTAACAATTGGGAGCTAAACTAAAAGAAACGCAACTTCCAAGTTGATAAGCAAATGGCTCAGGATAAATAAAATCAAGGAGTTAAACCTGTGGCTTAAAGATTGATGTGATACGAATGGTGTTCAGTTCGGAATTGGTGTAAATGGGAGCTGGCTCATTGGAACAGGATTCACTTGAATTAGCTGGGACCATTGTCCTAGCAAATCAAATAATTAGGGCTGTAAAGTGGGATTTAAACTATTAGGGGAGGGGGAAGGTTCAGAAGTAAGGGGCTTACAAAACAAAAGGATATGCTGGCATTACAGGGCAACTGTATTGATAATAGCCAGCATGGAACAGGAAGGGGCAGAGTTTACAAGCATAAAATAATCGAAACCAGGGTTAATGGAGAGAAAATGATTTTTTTAAGAAAATCAAAATTAATTCCCCTTTCTGTCCTCCTCACAACTTGTTTTCCTACATGTCTTTCCATCAGCAGCAGTTTTGCAACAATATACTTTTTCCAAGTCATGAATATAGATATGATCTATGGATATAGATTTTAAATAATTCAGGCCCTAGTACTGGCACTTTGTTAGTGTGCTTCCACCAGTTGTAATTTACCAGCCATAAAATTACCCATTTAGCTGTTTCTTTTAGCCAACTTCTCTGTCCCACATCAATATACGCTGCCAAGACTATGGTGGGTTTCTCTGCATCGATGCAAGCAAGCTATCTCTCACAATTCTCCATTGCATCGCCTTGCTCCAATCTTTGACAATGATGCCTGCCCCTGCATGCCAAGTAGCCTGGTAACAACACTGCAATGAAAGGTGTCACTATACTCCAAAGTGGACTATTCAAGGGAATAACCATATTTTAAGTAGGTCGGAGATGTGCCATGGCGATGCCATGAGGCTGGTGACTGCCTGATACCAACCTATGTGGAAGGGGTGTGGAGCTTATCACAGCCCATGACTGCTAGCCATGATAGAAGCCTGGAGGCACAAGCAATGAGCTCGAGCTGCCTGGTACATATCCAGACTTTTAAGTCGGAAGTTGTTGCTATCTACTCTCATACTTTCTCTCATACTCCCAAACTTTCTCTCAACCATTTGGAAGAATAGTAAACTGCATATAAATGAGGCAAGAATAATGGATGTGAATAGGCCACTCATCAAGTATCGCCATTCAAATGCTGAGTGGAAAATCAGACGTTTTTAGTAAACTTCGTGAATCTCATTTCTCCAAATGACTTCACATTGTCTGGGTTGTTCAGAAACTGGAATTAATTTAACCCAAAAAATCTACACAGCGTATAGATAGCTTAAGTGAATAGACAAAAAAATGGCAGATGCCACATGATGTGTAAAAATGTGAGGTTGTCCACTTTGGTGTGAAGAATAGAAAAGCAGAATATTATTTAAATGTAGAGACAGAGAGAGAGAGAGAGACTTAAGATTGCAACAAAATAGTGAAAACTCGGGGTTCTTGCTCCGGAATTGCAGCAGTTTAGCATGCAAGGATAGCCACTGAAGGCAAACGGAATATTGGAAAAGTAGACGTATAAAGAAATCTTCCTACAGTATTGGTGATACCGCATCTCGAGTACTGCACACTATTTTAGCCACGTTCTTTAAGGAAGAATATACTTTCACATGAGGCAGTTGGGGAAAGTTCACAAGGTTGATTCCTGGTATGGAGGGGTTGACTTAAGAAGAAAGGTTAAGCAGGTTGGGCCTATACTCATTGGAGTATAGAATAATAGGAGTTGATTCGTTGAAATATATATGAACAGGGTAGATGGAGAGAGGAATTTTCACAATCTAAAACAAGGTGACACAGTTTCAAAATAAGTGGTTTCCCATTTAACACCAGGATGAGGAAAAGTTTCTTCTATTGGAATCATTAACTTTTGGAAATCTTTGCCCCAGAGAGCAGCAGAGGCTGGGTCATTGAGTACATTGATGGAAACGTTAGACTGATGTTTGATGTACAGAAGTGCTGAGGGTCATGTCGGCCAGGAAAGCAAGTGGAGTTGAAGGGGAAGATTTTATGCTGTGGGCGCTGGTTAGAAGGGACCCTTCATTTTCTACATGTTTAGTGAATGGCCCATTTATCAAATTCTTTGGAGGAAATGGCACAGATGTAGAACTTCAGTTTCTGTGAGGAGCCCACACACATGTATCGTTTGCACACTAAAGCTCTTTTTCTGAGGTTGGAATGGTTTTTATTTTTGAATGAAGATGGCATACGTTGAAAAGTTTTCCATCTGTTCTGTAGATCATCTCCATGCATATGGGTAATTTGTTTTTGTTTATATATCTTTAACTCTTATTGAGAGTTCAAGCAAAAATCCATGAAAAGATCTTAACAGCAAAATTTGCGAGGTGGAGTTAAGTGGGATTGATTCTTTGCTACAGTTTAAATGTTTACATCTACCGAAATAAAAAAATGCAACTTCACAGTTGAAGGGAATTGTGTAAATTCCTGATGAGTTTATATAGATCTAATAAATTTCTGCCATTAGATTCAAACTCTCTAGTTGATTGCATGGTTTCTGGCAAATCTTACTAAAAAGATTACAGATCTCGATTGGGTTGTCTGATTAGCAGATCCAGTTCAGATAATGGTTGAACTGTTCAGTCTGCAGTCCTTATCCAGAAAGTTGTTCTCTTCCCTGACCTGTCTAAAGTGCTCATTATCCCTATTTTGTTGATACATTGTTTCTAACATTATCATCAAGCTATTTCCACTGACATGAACAAGAAATCTCGGAAAACTTGTTATAGACTGTCTCCATTAAATAAATAAAGCTTTGTAACATTGATCAAAGCCTTCCGTGTAAGGCAAATTCTCCTGAATTTAGAATCTTCAACAAAGGCAGAAATATTAGTGGTGTGGGGAGGAGGCTTGAATTTTGAGAAAAGGTTTTTCCTCACTAATTCACCATCTAGAGATGACAGTCTTTTTTCACTATTATTTTTATATTTATTTCCTAATTCAACTTTATTGGAACAGATTTTATATGCTGTTCTAGTTGCCTGTTTAAAGAGGTAGAGAGGAGGGTATGAATTGTTTTGTTATTCTGCCTTTGAATTAGCTCTCCACCGTTATAGTCTGTCTATGATATTATGTGCCTTTAACAGGGATTTGTTTGTCCTGGTTACCTTGAAGAGGGGTGTTGCAAATCTGGTGCTGAGGTGTCTGCTCCATGGAAAGCAGAGTAAATAGCTATGGGTATTTAAAAATTAGACAAAGGAAGCATGAATGGAATCAGGCTCGAGCAGATCCAGGGTTTTAGTTTCGCTCTTAGTTGTTGAAGTTAGGGTTTTGGAATTGAAGTTGCTAGATGGGCTGAAGGGCCTGTTCTGTGCTGTATTGTTCTATGTTCTATGTCACCGTCTCTCTGCTGCTGCAAAAGCTTGAGTTCCCTTTCTGCTACCAAAATCATTCTGTCAGTGTTCCTTCTCCTGAACTGGAGGAGTTAGCAAGTGAGGGAAATCTGTTTTGCTGAATTTGCCTTTGCAAGTGTGCATTTATGGGATGCTGCTATTCTGGAACAGTTGATGAGTAGTCGTTAAAATATGTATATTGTTTTAAGTATTTTCATAGAGTTCAAATTATACCAATTCTTATTTTTATTATTTGTAATTTAACAGTGTAAGAATAATGTATGTTTTGCCTAAGGTCAAGTGGCTTGACCAATCGAATCACGTTTGGAACACAGCCTTCAAGTACGATAAATTAAGGTCTAGGCTATATCCTTGATTATATTTTGAGGGTTTTGGTCTGGTCCATAATATTGTCCATTCAAGTTATTAATTCAAACAGTGAAAATAATTATCACTTGCTGAACAACGTTTGTCAGTGTTTGTGTTTGACATAGCTCGAAAGCTCCAGCATAAATTTTGCAGAATGCTTTGTGCCTCTGCCAGTCGCTGGGATCAGGAAAATTCTGTCTGTTGCAATTGCCTCCAGCAATTATGCTGTATTCTGCTATAACCAGCAGTTAAATTAGGTCCTGCCCAGTCTGCAGAGGCTGTATTCATCATTGGTCTGGATTTCTGATTCATAATGTCGAAATTTCCAATGATGAGAATTCACATCCCCATAAACAGCTGTTCATTTGTTATTGTGGACCATCAAAACCACATCTGAATGAGCAATAGTACTGTTGTGAATACTTGTGCAATCTTTTGTAATGGACAGTCATATTCCTTCATTTGAAATGAATGGAATTTAAATAAAGATTCCAGTGTGATTGTAAAGCAGCTTGTTACAAAATCATTACAGCGCCAACATCTTTTATTACTTTTCATTGTTCGTCTTGATTTCATGACCTGCAATTGATATAAATTCAATAAGCTAATATTTCACAACTAATTCCAGGAAAAGTTATATACCATTGTACTTTATTTCAAACCCACAATAAAACTTGTCAATTCTCTACTGTCTAAAAGCAAGATAAAATGTCATTTGCATTAAAAACTGTAAATTTTAACTGTAAAAACTGTAAACATTTAATTTTTTTTTTAAAAAAAGACTTTTTTTAAAAAACTATGTTCCTGTGGATACCACAGGAGAGACTTCCAATCATATAGCAGTGACCTTGTAGGGCCAGCTGGAAGGATGTACAGTTGTAGGAAGTACATCACTGGTCTGCTTCCCACATGTGGGATATCAAAACAAATTTGATGCAGTTAATCCTTGAATTATGTATTTAAATCTTTCAAAATAATTCACATGTTATACAATTGTTATTTTCTTTTCCATGCAGGCCGGTGGTCTGCAACATTTTGGATATAGTAAAAGAAATCTTTAGCTAAATCATCCAGATTGGTCGATATTGGCACACCATACTTTACAAGGTCTCCTGCAGGGTAATTGCATCGCTGAAATGTTTAAACACAAGTTTCACAGTGTTATTCAGAACTTCTTATTTTCCTTACAAAAAAGAAAACATTTCAATGTTACAGTGCTGCCAAAAATATTGTTTGGCTGTGGTTCCACTGTGGCTTTTGTTATGTGAACTTAAAAATGTTATCCCTCACTAATTACCTTAACCTTTGTTTAAATGATTTATATCAAAGAGAAAAAAAATGACAAAGAGAAAAGAAGTTTCACAAATTGAAATATTTCTTTATCATGTATCCAATGCAAAATGATGCGTGGGTGCTGTAGCATGCTGCCTCATGGAATAGAAGGGCTCAGATGTGCTATCTTGGATTTTTAAACGTATGTCCTGAACCTGATTTCCCATATTATTTTTGTGTTTATTGTACATCATTGAATCAAATCAAATGAATTCATGGAAAATTTCCTAATTTGTCAGAGATATTCTTTAAAAACTTAACTGGGAGCATCAACTTGCATTTCAATATAGTAGACATCAACATCATAAGACCATGTTTGGCCCCTCCAGCCTGCTGTTCCATTCAACTGGATCATGACTGATCTGACACTCCCTGCTTCCACTTTCTGCCCTTTCTCCATCGTCCCCTACTGATCAAGAATCTATCTATCTCAGCCTTAAATATACATAAGGACTCTGCCCCCACAGCTCTCTATAGCAAGGAGTTTCAAAGACTCTAAGCTCTCTGAAAGAAGAAATTCCAGATTGCAGTTTATTTTCCTCTTTCTCCTCCTCTTCCAACTTCTGTTCATGCTTCTGCTGTTTAGCTACTCATGACAAATCTTGACACCCTCTCTGCTAAGTACTGTAGGTTTACCCCAAGGCAGTGCCAGTGGATAAAGCATTGCGCCAGCTATAGAGTCTGTCCTCGCATTTTATGTGGCAATGTGCCTTTAATTGTATATGTGCTATGTGCTTAATCAGTGTACTATGTTCATTAGCCTGGCTTTCAGCAAGATGGTCTGTGTTACTTAGTAGTCAATCTTTTATAGGTGGAAAATTTCAGTGAAGAAATCTTTATTGAAGCACAGACTCTACACACAGTGTTCTTCACTTAGGTTCTGTTGAATGATTACAGCCTTCTACCAAGAACTCTCTTCTGTGCTCCACTAGTCCTGTGCTGTGTGACTGCTGTTCATTCTCCTAGCCATGCAGTATTCTAAATGACATTTTACTGGTACACCCACATCTGGCAACAGATGGTTTGTGCCTTGAACTCAGCAAAATATGTTTCATCCTATGCTCTTCCTGAAGGCTTTGACAGGTATAGAAAGCACCAGCCAGTTATAGAAGCAAAACAGCAGCCAGAAGAAACCCATAAGTAATTGTGTTGGAGGTTAGTGATCCAAGTGCTGAACATGTATTCAGCTGTGCAAGGTTAACAGAAGGTGAATGATGAATCCAAAAGGGCACCAGTGGCATCAAATCACCATTACAATTTAGTAACATAATGATCTGACTGTTCCCCTTCATTCCATTGGCCATTCACTGTGCTCATGCTAGCAATTTCACCAAAATTGTGGCTGCTGTGACATTCCTCAGAAAAGTACATTCAATCGGAGAATCCCAACAGTGTGAAAAGAGGCCATTTGGGCCATGAGTCTGCATTGATATCCGAAGAGCATCCCACCCAAACCCACCCTCGTCCCAAAACCCGCATTTCCCAAGGCTATTCTATCTCGCCTGCACATCCCTGGACACTATGGGGTAATTTACTATGACCAATCCACCTAACCTGCATATCTCTGGACTGTGGGAGGAAACCGGAGCACCCGAAGGAAACCTATACAGACACGGGGATAACATGCAAACTCCACACAGATACTTATCCAAGGCTGAGAATCGAACTGGGTTCCCGAAAATGTGAGGCAGTAGTGCTAACTACTGTGCCAACATTCCGCCCTGAATGTGACATCATTGCCATTTTAAAACAAAAATGTTCCTAGAATCCAGTCAACACATGCTATTAATCCAAATTTTACACTCAATGGCAGTCTTCAAAGTAAAAAAAAAGTATTCAATCATAATGGGATCTAGGCTACGTTATAGACGAATATGCGAATGAAAATTGCAAAGTCCATAGTCACAATTTTCCCATGGAGTTAAGGAATGGTGCCACCAAACAGGAGAGTTGCAAATGTCGCCTTTATACAATTTCATGATTCCATTCTTGCTGGATATCTGGAATTAAAACTGAAACGGCTGAAAGTACTTAGCAAATCAGGTAACATCGATGGAGGGAAAAATAAAAGAAGCGTTTTGCCAAGAGGTGCGAGGGAGGAGCGAAGGACTTCTGGGGAGTTGTTAAGTGGGTGAGATCTAAACCCGAGACCCTACACCGTAGGGCCTCCCTCCCACCCACCTCCTCTAACCTTACTAAGAGTCTGTAAACTAGGTAAGTTTTCAGGTTTCTCTTTTTTTTCTTCTTCTCTTCCTTTGTTTAGTTCTGTGTTGACTTTCAGAGTAGTGGGATATGGATGTCAGGGCAGTTGCATGTTCCTCCTGCAGAACGTGGCAGGTGAGAGACACTTCACATGTCTCTGCCGACGACATCTGTGGGAAGTGTATCCAACTCCAACTCCTCGAAAACCGAGTTAGGGAACTGGAGCTGGATGAACTACGGATCATCCGGGAGGCTGAGGGGGCAATTGAGAGGATGTACAGGGAGGTGGTCACTTTCCAGACACAGGATAAGGACAGCTGAGTTACTGTCAGGGGGAGGAAAGGGAACCGACGGTCAGAGCAGGGATCCCCTGTGACCGTTCCCTTCAGCAATAAGTATACCATTTTGGATACTGCTGGTGGGGACAGCCTACCAGGGGAAACCCATAGTCGTCAGGTCTCTGGCACTGTGGCTCAGAGGGGAAGGGTGGGGGGGTGGTAATAGAAAAGCGCTAGTGATAGGGGACTCAATAGTTAGACAGATTGACAGGAGATTTTGTGGTCAGGAACGGGACTCCCGGAAGGTATGTTGCCTCCCTGGTACCAGGGTCGGGGATGTCACCGATCGGGTTTACAAGATTCTGAAGGGGGAGGGTGAGCAGCCAGAAATCATGGTAAACTATTGGCACTAATGATATAGCCAGGAAAGGGATTGAGGATCTGAAAAGTGACTATAGAGAGTTAGGTTGGAAGCTGAAGAACAGGACGAGTAGAGTAGTGATCTCAGGTTTGCTACCGGTGCCACAAGATCGTGAGATGAGGAACAGTCAGCGAATGCTGCTTAATACGTGGCTGCGAGGCTGGTGCAGGAGGGAGGGCTTCAGATACCTAGACCATTGGGATACCTTCTGGGGAAGGTGGGACCTATACATGAAGTAAGGGTTGCACATGAACTGGAGGAGTACAGATATCCTGGGTGGGAGATGTGCTTGTGCGATTCGGGAGGGTTTAAACTAGTTTGGCTGGGGGATGAGAATCGGAACCACATGTCTGAGAGGGGGTCAGTTGTAGACAGGACAGTGACAGGATATATTGAATCTATCAGGAAGGTTTTTCACACGATGAAACAAAGGGATTTGTTAAAGTGTGTCTGCTTTAACACAAGGAGTGTCAGAAACAAGAGCGACGAACTTAGAGCATGGATCAGTACTTGGGGCTACGATGTTGTGGTCATAACGGAGACGTGGGTTTCACAGGGGCAGGAATGGTTGCTTGATGTTCCAGGGTTTAGAACATTTAAAAAGAACAGGGAGGGTGGAAAAAGAGGAGGGGATGTAGCATTGCTAATCAGAGAGTGCATCACAGCTACAGAAATGAAGGTTGTTGAGGAAGGTTTGTCTACTGAGTCAGTATGGGTGGAAGTTAGGAACAGCAAGGGAACAGCCACTACATTGGGGGTTTTCTACAGAACACCTAATAGCTGTAGAGAGATGGAAGATCTCATAGGTGGGCAGATTCTGGAAAAATGCAAAAGTAGCAGGGTTGTTGTTATGGGTGATTTCAACTTTCCCAATATCAACTGGAACCTCCTAAGTGACATGGTTTGGATGGAGCCATTTTTATCAGGTGTGTTCAGGAGGGTTTCGTTACTCAGTATGTAGACAGACCGACGAGGGGAGAGGCCATTTTGGATTTGGTGCTCAGCAACGAGCCAGAACAAGTGTCAGATCTCGCTGTTGGAGAGCACGTTGGTGAAAGTGATCACAACTGCCTCACATTTAGCATAGCCTTGGAGAGTGTAAGTAGCAGTTACACAGAGAAGATATTTAATTGGGGAAAAGGAAATTATGACGCTATCAGACAGGAGTTGAGAAGTACAGACTGGGAGCAATTGTTCCACAGAAAGGGCACAGCAGACATATGGAGACTATTTAAGGAGCAGTTGTTGCGAGTGATGTACGACTTTGTTCCTCAGATGCAGGTAAGAAGGGGTAAGATTAAGGAACCTTGGATGACTAGAATAGAGGAGCTTCTCCTCAAAAGGAAGAAGGCAGCTTACATAAGGTGGAGGAAGCAAGGATCTAGCACAGCTTTAGAGGATTACAGGCTTGCTAGAAAGGAGCTGAGAAATAGACTGAGGAGAGCAGGAGGGGGCACGAAAAAAGCTTGGCAAGAAGGATTAGGGAGAACCCAAAGGCGTTTTACTCCTACGTGAGGAATAAGAGAATGATCAGGGAGAAGGTAGGGCCGATCAGGGATAGCGGAGGGAACTTGTGCGTGGAGTCTGAGCAGATAGGTGAAGCCCTAAATGAGTTTTTTTGCTTCAGTTTTCACCAAGGAAAGGGAACTTGTTGTGAATGAGAACTTTGAGGAGCTGGGATACAGTCTTGACCAGATCAAGATTGATGAAGATGATGAGCTAGAAATATTGGAAAGCATTAAGATTGATAATCCCTAGGGCCAGACCAGATTTATCCAAGGCTGATCTGGGAAGCGAGAAAGGAGGTTGCTAAGCCACTGGCAAGTATATTTGCCTCCTCAGTCTCCACGGGAGTCGTACCGGAGGATTGGAAGGAGGTGAATGTCGTTCCACTTTTCAAGAAGGGTAACAGGGAAATCCCTGGCAATTACAGACCAGTCAGTCTCACGTCTGTAGTCAGCAAAGTTGTGGAAAGAATTCAGATGGATAGGATTTATGACTATTTGGCAAAGCATAGTGTGATTAAAGGCAATCAGCATGGCTTTGTGAGAGGCAGGTCATGCCTCACAAACCTTATTGAGTTCTTTGAGGAGGTGTCAAGACAGGTCGATGATGGTTTTAGATTAGATTAGATTAGATTAGATTACAGTGTGGAAACAGGCCCTTCGGCCCAACAAGTCCACACCGACCCGCCGAAGCGAAACCCACCCATACCCCTACATTTACCCCTTACCTAACACTACGGGCAATTTAGCATGGCCAATTCACCTGACCTTGCACATCTTTTTGGACTGTGGGAGGAAACCGGAGCACCCGGAGGAAACCCACGCAGACACGGGGAGAACGTGCAAACTCCACACAGTCAGTCGCCTGAGGCGGGAAATGAACCCGGGTCTCAGGCGCTGTGAGGCAGCAGTGCTAACCACTGTGCCACCGTGCCGCCCACCGTGGTCGAGCAGTGGATGTGGTGTATATGGACTTCTGCAAGGCATTTGATAGGGTTCGCCATGGTAGGCTCATTTATAAAGTCAGGAAGTATGGGATACAGGGAGATTTGGCTATCTAGATTCAGAATTGGCTGGCTGACAGAAGGCAGAGAGTGGTTGTAGATGGAAAGTATTCTGTCTGGAAGACAGTGTTGAGTGGGGTCCCGCAGGACTCTGTTCTTGGGCCTCTGCTTTTTGCAGTTTTTATAAATGACTTGGATGAGGAGGTTGAGGGGTAGGTTAGTAAATTTGCAGATGACACAAAGGTTGGAGGTGTCGTCAATAGTATAGAGGGCAACTGAAGGCTGCAGCTTGACATAGACAGAATGCAGAGCTGGGCTGAGAAATGGCAGATGGAGTTCAACCTGGATAAATGCGAAGTGATGCATTTTGGAAGGTCGAACTGAATATAGGATCAAAGACAGGATTCTTGGCAGTGTGGAGGTACAGAGGGATCTGGGTGTGCAAGTACATAGCTTTTTCAAAGTTGCCACCAAGTGGATAGAATTGTTAAGAAAGCATATGGTGTTTTGGCTTTCATAAAGAGGGGTATTGAGTTTAAGAGCCGCGAGGTTTTGCTGCAGCTCTACAAGTCCCTGGTGAGACCACACTTGGCATATTGTGTCCAGTTCTGGTCGCCCTACTTTAGGAAAGATACAGAGGCTTTGGAGAGGGTGCAAAGAAGGTTTACCAGGATGCTGCCTGGACCGGAGGGCTTGCCTTATGAAGAAAGGTTGAATAAGCTCGGACTTCTCTCTCTGGAGAGGAGGAAGAGAGGAGACCTAATCGAAGTGTACAAAATAATGAGAGGAATACATAGAGTCAATAGCCAGAGACTTTTACCCAGGGCAGGATTGACTGGTATGAGAAATCATAGTTTGAAGATATTAGGAGGAAGGTATAAAAGAGACATCGGAGGTAGATTCTTTACGCAGAGAGTTGTGAATGCATGGAATGCATTGCCAGCTGAGGTGGTGGAAGCGAAGTCATTGGGGACATTTAAGCGACTGCTGGACATGCACATGGATAGCAGTGAGTTGAGGGATGCGTAGGTTAAGTTACTATATTTTACATTAGGATTAAGTCTCAGCACAACATCGTGGGCCTAAGGGCCTGTTCTGTGCTGTACTTTTCTATGTTCTATGTATTTGAGGCTCATGACTTTTCATCAGAAGTCGTTAAAATTTAGAATGTAACATGTTTTAAGAAAGAATGGAGGTAGACTAATGGAGAGTGAAAGAAAAAAAAAGCAGGAATATCTATGAAAATGTGAATAGTATAATTGGGGGGTATTGATGCAAAGTGTAAGTTGGTGGCAGTGGACTGAGAACATTAGTGAGGTGTAGGTATAGAGTAATGTTTCTCCACATTTCTCTTCGATGTCTGTAGAATGGAGACAATGTGATTTTTGATGCAATTGATTGTATGTATCCGAACTCTTGATGGTACTGGGATGCCGCAATGGGATGGTACTGCCTGCCGCAAAACTTTAAAAAAGAGGAGTTATCCCCAATCTCATGGCCAATATTAATTGCCCAATCAACACCACAAAAACTGGTTCTCTGATCATATTCTTGCAGTTGTTGTGAGCTTGCTGCGATAAATTGGTTGCTGTGTTTCTTATACTAAAACAGTAACTACATTTCAGAAAGTGCATAATCGTGTATAAATGGTTTTGGGAAGTCCTGATGAAAAATGTTTTTAAAAACTTGAAAACATAAAGTTAAACAAATGTGCAGAATGGAAATTATGGGCTTTACTTTGGGGTCATTCAATTTACTTGTGCCAGGCATCATTAAATGTTTGTGCAGTTTTGGAACAAAGTTTTTCAAATTCATTCAAAGCATTTTTAGTTTGAAGGTTATGATGAAATACAAGTTTCAGGCACTATGTTGGAAACCATCAAGAGCATTTCTCCATTTAAAATCATTTAATGGTTTGTCTATAGCAGAAAGAGGTTTGGCTTCAATCAGAGCGTGCTCGACACAACTCAATTTATTTACTTGCATTGCTTCTGTAATCTTGGCTGTATCTGAACCTTAGTTTGACTCATTGGTTTAGAAGTAATGATTCCAAACGTGAAGAAGTAAAACTGACACCATTGGCTGAAAAGTGGGTAGCAAAAAATAGTAGATTGCTGACCTTTATGTGATTTGGGACTAAAACTATTTCTGTCTCCCTTTCTGGCTATCATCTTTACCAAGCAGGACAGGTCAGAGCCAATTTTAGCTTTGACTAAAATTTGTATTGACTCTAAGCACAAAACAGAATATAGCCTGTATTGGCTTTGTGCCAATAAAATATGTCCTTGAAGCCAAAATTCTTTTTAGCACAGAATTGAAGCCAATCAACAAGTTTAAAAAACTCTCCAATTCCCTTTTCCTTCCAAAAAGAGCACTGTGCAAATTCATAATATATTCACTGCTTTGATTTTATAGATTGACCTAAAGTCATTGGAAGCAAAGTTAGGCTTGGTCACATGGCATGGGTGGGTATGAGAGGCCACGGAGATTGTTTGAGGATCATATCATGGAATGAGAAACCATGGGAAGGGTGGTACGAGTTGGCAATTATTGTCATGGATGAGTCATAGACAGTGTATGAGGAGGAGATCAAGGTTAGAGGGATGTTTCATATTATGCATTTATTTTAATTAAATATTAACACAGTGCCATTAGACCAAGGCGTAACATGCCCCTTTACCCTACAGACTTTGTTCTCCTTCCTGGGTTGACCAGCATGGCACCCAATGAATCCTGCTACCCACTTTAAAAAAAAGCAACTTTCCAGTTTGCTTTTTCCCAGATGACTTTTGCAGAGTTGAGAAATGTCCTGACTCTGCACTCCTGATCCAATATGTCTGCTGCGCATTTTCATTGCGGTTCAATCATGGTGCCAAACAGTGTATAGCATTGGTTGGATCCCTGTGGTATTATTTTGGAACTTCATGTTTAGCCAACTCCTTTGCTTAGCTTTGTACACGTGAACATGACATTAAGTAGCATTACTTAAAGGGATCATCAACTATTCATTGGTTAGTTGCTGTTTCCTTCTTGCTTTTGCTCTAAATCTGGTGACGTAGTTGTTTCAAATTTAAAGTAGTATAAAGTAGTGGTGAAATACTATTTGCTGACTTCAAGGCACATATTAATTGCTTGCAGACATGGGCACTAGTACATCTTCTTTAAAGGTAACGGGTAAGGATAGGAGACATGGAAAACAAAGAAGTAACTGCTTGCACTGCCTGCAGCTTTTAAATCAAAAATGATTGTGGGATGAAAGGAAAGTAAGAAATGAAATTTCTCATATGAAGGTATGTGAAGATACTGTCATCTTTAATTCAGCTCCACTGATGGTCAGACAGTACCATTTATTGTAATGGCCAGCAGGCATTTCTTTGTGCAGGTAGATGCCTACCACACCATTTAGCTACAGTCAAGGTGCCCTTGACCACTGTTAAGGTCAATGAAGTTTTTGTAGGTTCTGCATCCTAGTTTTCATGATAAATGTGGCATCCACTCCTATCTGTTGTTATTGCTGTCTTTTTGTGTGTCTGGAGGACCTTCTTGCCCAACAGCCCAACCTATCCATCCACCCCATGGATAAAGAGCATCTCTGCAGCTTTCTGCCTCCTACACCAAGATCTCTGTCATTTCATTGGAAAACCTTGGTATGTGCTCTCTGCCATAGTCAGCCACTATTGAATTTTTGCACAGTACAGTGTTCCTAATGACCTCCACAATTCCAGCAGCCACATGCATCTCCCCTTAAAGAAGTGCTCGCTAGCTTTAAGCTGTGCTAACTAGTAGGGATGTGAAGCTTCTGCGAACACAATAGTCAAAGAACAATACAGTAACCAAATGCTTCACATTGAGTCAACAGCAGCTTCTCTATTCCAAGTGCAACTCCCGTATAAATGGCGCAGACTTCCTTTGGCAGGAACAGGCTTATTTTGAATGTTCAGTCAGCCAAATGCTCATTCATTGCTGGCCTGCTCACTGAAACATTTGTACTGCCTGCTTCAATGGGACAGTGCTGCCTGCTTCAAAGAGACTGTGCTGCCTGCTGCAATGGGACGTGCTGCCTGCTTTGATGGGACAGTGCTGCCTGCTGCAATGGGACGGTACTGCCTGCTTCGATGGGACTGCACTGCCTGCTTCAATGGAACTGTACTGCCTGCTTCGATGGAACTGTACTGCCTGCTTCGATGGGACTGCACTGCCAGCGGCAATGGGACGGTACTACCTGCTTCGATGGGACTGCACTGCCTGCTTCAATGGAACTGTACTGCCTGCTTCGATGGGACTGTACTGCCTGCTTCGATGGGACTGCACTGCCAGCTGCAATGGGACGGTACTGCCTGCTTCGATGGGACTGCACTGCCTGCTTCAATGGAACTGTACTGCCTGCTTCGATGGAACTGTACTGCCTGCTTCGATGGGACTGCACTGCCAGCTGCAATGGGACGGTACTGCCTGCTTCGATGGGACTGCACTGCCTGCTTCAATGGAACTGTACTGCCTGCTTCGATGGAACTGTACTGCCTGCTTCGATTGGACTGCATTGCCTGCTTCAATGGATCGGTACTACCTGGTACGATGGGACTGTACTACCTGGTACGATGGGACTGTACTGCCTGCTGCGATGGGACTGTACTGCCTGCTGCGATGGGACTGTACTGCCTGCTGCGATGGGACTGTACTGCCTGCTGCGATGGGACTGTACTGCCTGCTGCGATGGGACTGTACTGCCTGCTGCGATGGGACTGTACTGCCTGCTGCGATGGGACTGTACTGCCTGATGTGATGGGATGGTACTGCCTGCTGCAATGAGACGGTACTGCCTGCTTCGATGGGACTGTACTGCCTGCTGCAATGGGACTGTACTGCCTGCTGCAATGGGACTGTGCTGCCTGCTGAAATGAGACAGTATTGCCTGCTGCGATGGGACGGTGCTGCCTGCTTCGGTGAGACTGTACTGCCTGCTGCAATGGGACTGTATTGCCTGCTGCAATGAAACGGTGCTGCCTGCTGCGATGGGACTGTACTGCCTGCTGCAATGAGATGGGACTGTACTGCCTGCTGCGATGGGACGGTACTGCCTGCTGCGATGGGACTGTACTGCCTGCTGCAATGAGGCGGTACTGCCTGCTGCAATGGGACTGTACTGCCTGCTTTGATGGGACTGTACTGCCTGCTTTGATGGGACTATACTGCTTGCTGCGATGGGACGGTATTGCCTGATGCATTGGGACTGTACTGCCTGCTGTGATGGGACTATTCTGCCTGCTGCATTGGGACAGTACTGCCTGCTGTGATGGGACTGTACTGCCTGATGCAATGGGACGGTGCTGCCTGCTGCAATGGGACTGTGCCACCTGATGCAATGGGACTGTACCGCCTGCTTCGATGGGACAGTACTGCCTGCTGCGTTGGGACAGTACTGCCTGCTGCATTGGGACAGTACTGCCTGCAGCGTTGGGACAGTGCTGCCTGCAGCGTTGGGACAGTACTGCCTGCTGCGTTGGGACAGTACTGCCTGCTGCGTTGGGACAGTACTGCCTGCTGCGTTGGGACAGTACTGCCTGCTGCGTTGGGACAGTACTGCCTGCTGCGATGGGACTGTACTGCCTGATGCGATGGGACTGTACTGCCTGATGCGATGGGACTGTACTGCCTGATGCGATGGGACTGTACTGCCTGATGTGATGGGACTGTACTGCCTGCTGCAATGAGACAGTGCTACCTGATGGGTTGGGACAGTGCTGCCTGCTGCGATGGGACTGTACTGCCTGATGTGATGGGATGGTACTGCCTGCTGCAATGAGACGGTACTGCCTGATGCGATGGGACGGTGCTGCCTGCTGCAATGGGACGGTACTGCCTGATGCGATGGGACGGTACTGCCTGCTGCGATGGGACGTTGCTGCCTGCTGCGATTGGACTGTACTGCCTGCTGCAATGAGATGGTAGTGCCTGATGCGATGGGATGGTGCTGCCTGCTGCGATGGGACGGTACTGCCTGCTGCGATGGGACGTTGCTGCTTGCTGCAATGGGACTGTACTGCCTGCTGCAATGAGACGGTACTGCCTGATGATGGGACGTTGCCGCCTGCTGCGATGGGACGTTGCTGCCTGCTGCGATGGGATGTTGCTGCCTGCTGCAATGGGATGTTGCTGCCTGCTCCAATGGGACTGTACTGCCTGCTGCAATGGGAACTGTATTGCCTGATGCGATGGAACTGTACTGCCTGCTGCGATGAGACAGTACTGCCTGCTTCGATGGGACTGTACTGCCTGCTGCAATGAGACAGTACTGCCTGCTGCAATGGGACTGTACTGCCTGCTGCAATGGGACTGTACTGCCTGATGCAATTAGATTAGATTAGATTACTTACAGTGTGGAAACTGGCCCTTCGGCCCAACAAGTCCACACCGACCCTCCGAAGCGCAACCCACCCATTCCCCTACATTTACCCCCCTACCTAACACTACGGGCAATTTAGCATGGCCAATTCATCTGACCTGCACATCTTTAGACTGTGGGAGGAAACCAATGGGGCAGTACTGCCTGCTGCGTTGGGACAGTGCTGCCTGATGCAATGGGACAGTGCTGCCAGCTGCAATGGGACGGTACTGCCTGCTTCGATGGGACTGTACCGCTTGATGCAATGGGACAGTACTGCCTGCTGTGATGGGATTGTACTGCCTGATGCAATGGGACTGTACCGCCTGATGCAATGGGACAGTACTGCCTGCCACGATGGGACTGTACTGCCTGCTGCAATGGGGACGGTACTGCCTGATGCAATGGGACGATAATGTCTGCTGCGATGGGACTGTACTGCCTGCTTCGATGGAACGGTACTGCCTGATGCAATGGGACGGTACTGCCTGCTTCGATGGGACTGTACTGCCTGCTATAATGAGACAGTACTGCCTGTCGCAATGGGATGGTACTGCCTGCCGCAATGGGACGGTACTGCCTGCTTCGATGGGACTGCACTGCCTGCTTCAATGGAACTGTACTGCCTGCTTCGATGGAACTGTACTGCCTGCTTCGATTGGACTGCATTGCCTGCTTCAATGGATCGGTACTACCTGGTACGATGGGACTGTACTGCCTGCTGCGATGGGACTGTACTGCCTGCTGCGATGGGACTGTACTGCCTGCTGCGATGGAACAGTGCTGCCTGCTGCGATGGGACTGTACTGCCTGATGTGATGGGATGGTGCTGCCTGCTGCAATGGGACGGTACTGCCTGCTTCGATGGGACTGTACTGCCTGCTGCAATGAGGCGGTACTGCCTGCTGCAATGGGACTGTACTGCCTGCTTTGATGGGACTGTACTGCCTGCTTTGATGGGACTGTACTGCCTGCTGCAATGGGACTGTACTGCCTGCTGCAATGGGACTGTACTGCTTGCTGAAATGAGACAGTACCGCCTGCTGCGATGGGACGGTGCTGCCTGCTTCGGTGAGACTGTACTGCCTGCTGCAATGGGACTGTACTGCCTGCTGAAATGAGACAGTACTGCCTGCTGCGATGGGACGGTGCTGCCTGCTTCGGTGAGACTGTACTGCCTGCTGCAATGGGACTGTACTGCCTGCTGCAATGAAACGGTGCTGCCTGCTGCGATGGGACTGTACTGCCTGCTGCAATGAGATGGGACTGTACTGCCTGCTGCGATGGGACTGTACTGCCTGCTGCAATGAGGCGGTACTGCCTGCTGCAATGGGACTGTACTGCCTGCTTTGATGGGACTGTACTGCCTGCTTTGATGGGACTGTACTTCCTGCTGCGATGGGACGGTATTGCCTGATGCATTGGGACTGTACTGCCTGCTGTGATGGGACTATTCCGCCTGCTGCAATGAGGCGGTACTGCCTGCTGCAATGGGACGGTACTGCCTGCTGCGATGGGACTGTACTGCCTGCTGCAATGAGGCGGTACTGCCTGCTGCAATGGGACTGTACTGCCTGCTTTGATGGGACTGTACTGCCTGCTTTGATGGGACTGTACTGCCTGCTGCGATGGGACGGTATTGCCTGCTGCAATGGGACTGTACTGCCTGATGCAATGGGACAGTACTGCCTGCTTCAATGGGACGGTACTGCCTGCTTCGATGGGACAGTACTGCCTGCTGCGTTGGGACAGTACTGCCTGCTGCGTTGGGACAGTACTGCCTGCTGCGATGGGACTGTACTGCCTGCTGCGATGGGACTGTACTGCCTGCTGCAATGAGACAGTGCTACCTGATGGGTTGGGACAGTACTGCCTGCTGCGATGGAACAGTGCTGCCTGCTGCGATGGGACTGTACTGCCTGATGTGATGGGATGGTACTGCCTGCTGCAATGAGACGGTACTGCCTGATGCGATGGGACGGTGCTGCCTGCTGCAATGGGACGGTACTGCCTGCTGCGATGGGATGTTGCTCCCTGCTGCGATGGGACTGTACTGCCTGCTGCAATGAGATGGTAGTGCCTGATGCGATGGGATGGTGCTGCCTGCTGCGATGGGATGGTACTGCCTGCTGCGATGGGACGTTGCTGCCTGCTGCAATGGGACTGTACTGCCTGCTGCAATGAGACGGTACTGCCTGATGATGGGACGTTGCCGCCTGCTGCGATGGGACGTTGCTGCCTGCTGCGATGGGACTTGCTGCCTGCTGCAATGGGATGTTGCTGCCTGCTCCAATGGGACTGTACTGCCTGCTGCAATGGGAACTGTATTGCCTGATGCGATGGAACTGTACTGCCTGCTGCGATGAGACAGTACTGCCTGCTTCGATGGGACTGTACTGCCTGCTGCAATGAGACAGTACTGCCTGCTGCAATGGGACTGTACTGCCTGATGCAATTAGATTAGATTAGATTACTCACAGTGTGGAAACTGGCCCTTCGGCCCAACAAGTCCACACCGACCCTCCGAAGCGCAACCCACCCATTCCCCTACATTTACCCCCCTACCTAACACTACGGGCAATTTAGCATGGCCAATTCATCTGACCTGCACATCTTTAGACTGTGGGAGGAAACCAATGGGGCAGTACTGCCTGCTGCGTTGGGACAGTGCTGCCTGATGCAATGGGACAGTGCTGCCTGATGCAATGGGACAGTGCTGCCAGCTGCAATGGGACGGTACTGCCTGCTTCGATGGGACTGTACCGCTTGATGCAATGGGACAGTACTGCCTGCTGTGATGGGATTGTACTGCCTGATGCAATGGGACTGTACCGCCTGATGCAATGGGACAGTACTGCCTGCCACGATGGGACTGTACTGCCTGCTGCAATGGGGACGGTACTGCCTGATGCAATGGGACGATAATGTCTGCTGCGATGGGACTGTACTGCCTGCTTCGATGGAACGGTACTGCCTGATGCAATGGGACGGTACTGCCTGCTTCGATGGGACTGTACTGCCTGCTATAATGAGACAGTACTGCCTGTCGCAATGGGATGGTACTGCCTGCCGCAATGGGATGGTACTGCCTGCCGCAATGGGATGGTACTGCCTGCCGCAATGGGATGGTACTGCCTGCCGCAATGGGACGGTACTGCCTGCAGTAATGGGACTGTACTACCCGCTTCGATGGGACTGTACTGCCTGCTTCGATTGGACTGTACTGCCAGCTTCGATTGGACAGTACTGCCTGCTTCGGTGGGATTGTACTGCCTGCTTCAGTGGGACTGTACTACCTGCTTCGATGGGACGGTGCTGCCTGCTGCAATGGGACGGTGCTGCCTGCTGCAATGGGACGGTACTGCCTGCTGCAATGGGACAGTACTGCCTGCTGCGATGGGACGGTGCTGCCTGCTGCGATGGGACGGTACTGCCTGCTGCAATGGGACGGTACTGCCTGCTGCAATGGGACGGTGCTGCCTGCAGCAATGGGACGGTGCTGCCTGCTGCAATGGGACTGTACTGCCTGCTGCGATGGGACGGTACTGCCTGCTTCGATTGGACTGTACTGCCTGCTTCGATTGGACTGTACTGCCTGCTTCAATTGGACTGTACTGCCTGCTTCAATTGGACAGTACTGCCAGCTTCGGTGGGACTGTACTGCCTGCTTCGATGGGACTGTACTGCATGCTTCAATTGGACGGTACTGCCAGCTTCGATTGGACTGTACTGGCTGCTATAATGAGACAGTACTGCCTGCCGCAATGGGATGGTACTGCCTGCCGCAGTGGGATGGTACTGCCTGCCGCAATGGGACGGTACTGCCTGCAGTAATGGGACTGTACTACCCGCTTCGATGGGATTGTACTGCCTGCTTCGATTGGACTGTACTGCTTGCTTCGGTGGGATTGTACTGCCTGCTTCAGTGGGACTGTACGACCTGCTTCGATGGGACGGTGCTGCCTGCTGCAATGGGACGGTATTGCCTGCTGCAATGGGACAGTACTGCCTGCTGCGATGGGACGGTGCTGCCTGCTGCGATGGGACGGTACTGCCTGCTGCAATGGGACGGTACTGCCTGCTGTAATAGGACGGTGCTGCCTGCTGCAATGGGACTGTACTGCCTGCTGAAATGAGACAGTACTGCCTGCTGCAATGGGACTGTACTGCCTGCTGAAATGAGACAGTACTGCCTGCTGCAATGGGACGGTACTGCCTGCTGCAATGGGACTGTACTGTCTGCTGCAATGGGACGGTGCTGCCCGCTGCAATGGGATGGTGCTGCCTGCTGCAATGGGACGGTACTGCCTTCTGCAATGGGACTGTACTGCCTGCTGCAATGGGACGGTACTGCCTGCTGCGATGGGATAGTACTGCCTGCTGCGATGGGATAGTACTGCCTGCTGCGATGGGATGGTACTGCCTGCTTCGATGGGACTGTACTGCCTGCTTCAATTGGACAGTACTGCCAGCTTCGATTGGACAGTACTGCCTGCTTCGGTGGGATTATACTGCCTGCTTCAGTGGGACTGTACTGCCTGCTTCGATGGGACTGTACTACCTGCTTCGATGGGACTGTACTGCCGGCTGCAATGGGACTGTGCTGCCTGCTTCGATGGGACGGTGCTGCCTGCTGCAATGGGACGGTGCTGCCTGCTGCAATGGGACGGTGCTGCCTGCTGCAATGGGACGGTGCTGCCTACTGCGATGGGACAGTACTGCCTGCTGCGATGGGACGGTACTGCCTGCTGCGATGGGATGGTACTGCCTGCTGCGATGGGACGGTACTGCCTGCTGCGATGGGACGGTACTGCCTGCTGCGATGGGACGGTACTGCCTGCTGCAATGGGACTGTACTGCCTGCTGAACTGAGACAGTACTGCCTGCTGCAATGGGACGGTACTGCCTGCTGCGATGGGACGGTACTGCCTGCTGCGATGGGACAGTGCTGCCTGCTTTGGTGAGACTGTACTGCCTGCTGCAATGGGATGGTATTGCCTGCTGTGATGGGACTGTACTGCCTGCTGCAATGAAACGGTGCTGCCTGCTGCGATGGGACTGTACAGCTTGCTGCAATGAGACGGTACTGCCTGCTGCGATGGGACGGTACTGCCTGCTGCGAAGGGACGGTACTGCCTGCTGCGATGCGACTGTGCTGCCTGCTACGATGGGACAGTGCTGCCTGCTGCGATGGGACTGTACTGCCTGCTGCAATGAGACTGCACTGCCTGATGCAATGGGAATGTACTGCCTGCTTTGATGGGACTATACTGCCTGCTGCGATGGGACGGTGTTGCCTGCTTCGATGGGACTGTACTGCCTGCTATAATGAGACAGTACTGCCTGCCGCAATGGGATGGTTCTGCCTGCCGCAATGGGACGGTACTGCCTGCAGTAATGGGACTGTACTACCCGCTTCGATGGGACTGTACTGCCTGCTTCAATTGGACGGTACTGCCAGCTTCGATTGGACAGTACTGCCTGCTTCGATGGGACTGTACTACCTGCTTCGATGGGACTGTTCTACCGGCTGCAATGGGACGGTGCTGCCTGCTTCGATGGGACGGTACTGCCTGCTGCAATGGGACAGTACTGCCTGCTGCAATGGGACGGTGCTGCCTGCTGCAATGGGACGGTGCTGCCTGCTGCAATGGGACGGTGCTGCCTGCTGCAATGGGACAGTACTGCCTGCTGCAATGGGACGGTGCTGCCTGCTGCGATGGGACGGTACTGCCTGCTGCGATGGGACGGTACTGCCTGCTGCAATGGGACAGTACTGCCTGCTGCAATGGGACAGTACTGCCTGCTGCAATGGGACAGTACTGCCTGCTGCAATGGGACGGTGCTGCCTGCTGCGATGGGACGGTACTGCCTGCTGCAATGGGACTGTACTGCCTGCTGAAATGAGACTGTACTGCCTGCTGCAATGGGACGGTACTGCCTGCTGCGATGGGACTGTACTGCCTGCTGCAATGGGACAGTACTGCCTGCTGCAATGGGACGGTGCTGCCTGCTGCAATGGGACTGTACTGCCTGCTGAAATGAGACTGTACTGCCTGCTGCAATGGGACGGTACTGCCTGCTGCAATGGGACTGTACTGCCTGCTGCGATGGGACAGTGCTGCCTGCTTCGGTGAGACTGTACTGCCTGCTGCAATGGGACTGTACTGCCTGCTGCAATGGGACTGTACTGCCTGCTGCGATGGGACTGTACTGCCTGCAGCGATGGGACGGTGCTGCCTGCTTCGATGGGACGGTGCTGCCTGCTTCGATGGGACTGTACTGCCTGCTTCGATGGGACGGTACTGCCTGATGCAATGGGACGGTACTGCCTGCTTCGATGGGACTGTACTGCCTGCTATAATGAGACAGTACTACCTGCCGCAATGGGATGGTACTGCCTGCCGCAATGGGATGGTTCTGCCTGCCGCAATGGGACGGTACTGCCTGCAGTAATGGGACTGTACTACCCGCTTCGATGGGACTGTACTGCCTGCTACAATTGGACGGTACTGCCAGCTTCGATTGGACAGTACTGCCTGCTTCGGTGGGATTGTACTGCCTGCTTCAGTGGGACTGTACTGCCTGCTTCGATGGGACGGTGCTGACTGCTGCAATGGGAAGGTGCTGCCTGCTGCAATGGGACGGTACTGCCTGCTGCAATGGGACAGTACTGCCTGCTGCAATGGGACGGTGCTGCCTGCTGCGATGGGACGGTACTGCCTGCTGCGATGGGACGGTACTGCCTGCTGCAATGGGACGGTGCTGCCAGCTGCAATGGGACGGTGCTGCCCGCTGCAATGGGATGGTGCTGCCTGCTGCAATGGGATGGTACTGCCTTCTGCAATGGGACTGTACTGCCTGCTGAAATGACTCTGTACTGCCTGCTGCAATGGGACGGTACTGCCTGCTGCAATGGGACTGTACTGCCTGCTGAAATGAGACTGTACTGCCTGCTGCAATGGGACGGTGCTGCCTGCTGCAATGGGACGGTGCTGCCTGCTGCAATGGGACTGTACTGCCTGCTGAAATGAGACTGTACTGCCTGCTGCAATGGGACGGTACTGCCTGCTGCAATGGGACTGTACTGCCTGCTGAAATGAGACAGTACTGCCTGCTGCAATGGGACAGTGCTGCCTGCTTCGGTGAGACTGTACTGCCTGCTGCAATGGGACTGTATTGCCTGCTGTGATGGGACTGTACTGCCTGCTGCGATGGGACAGTGCTGCCTGCTTCGGTGAGACTGTACTGCCTGCTGCAATGAGACGGTACTGCCTGCGGCGATGGGACGGTACTGCCTGCTGCGATGGGACTGTACTGCCTGCTGCAATGAGACGGCACTGCCTGATGCAATGAGACGGCACTGCCTGCTGCAATGAGACGGCACTGCCTGATGCAATGAGACGGCACTGCCTGATGCAATGGGAATGTACAGCCTGCTTTGATGGGACGGTGCTGCCTGCTGCGATGGGACGGTACTGCCTGATGCAATGGGACAGTACTGCCTGCTTCAATGGGACTGTACCGCCTGATGCAATCGGACTGTACTGCCTGCTTCGATGGGACAGTACTGCCTGCTTCAATGGGACTGTACCGCCTGATGAAATGGGACTGTACTGCCTGCTTCGATGGGACAGTACTGCCTGCTGCATTGGCACAGTACTGCCTGCTGCAATGGGACGATACTGTCTGCTTCGACGGGACAGTAATGCCTGCTGCGATGGGACTGTACTGCCTGCTGCAATGGGACGGTGCTGCCTGCTGCAATGGGACGGTGCTGCCTGCTGCGATGGGACCGGACTGCCTGCTGCAATGGGACGGTGCTGCCAGCTGCAATGGGACGGTGCTGCCAGCTGCAATGGGATGGTGCTGCCTGCTGCAATGGGACTGTACTGCCTGCTGAAATGAGACAGTACTGCCTGCTGCAATGGGACGGTACTGCCTGCTGCAATGGGACTGTACTGTCTGCTGAAATGAGACAGTACTGCCTGCTGCGATGGGACAGTGCTGCCTGCTTCGGTGAGACTGTACTGCCTGCTGCAATGGGACTGTATTGCCTGCTGTGATGGGACTGTACTGCCTGCTGCAATGAAACAGTGCTGCCTGCTGCGATGGGACTGTACTGCTTGCTGCAATGGGACGGTACTGCGTGCTGCGATGGGACGGTGCTGCCTGCTGCAATGGGACTGTACTGCCTGATGCAATGGGACTGTAATACCTGATGCAATTAGATTAGATTAGATTACTTACAGTGTGGAAACTGGCCCTTCGGCCCAACAAGTCCACACCGACCCTCCGAAGCGCGTCCCACCCATTCCCCTACATTTACCCCCCTACCTAACACTACGGGCAATTTAGCATGGCCAATTCATCTGACCTGCACATCTTTAGACTGTGGGAGGAAACCAATGGGAAGTACTGCCTGCTGCGTTGGGACAGTGCTGCCTGATGCAATGGGACAGTGCTGCCTGCTGCAATGGGACGGTACTGCCTACTTCGATGGGACTGTACTGCCTGATGCAATGGGACAGTACTGCCTGCCACGATGGGACTGTACTGCCTGATGCAATGGGACAATACTGTCTGCTTCGATGGGACTGTACTGCCTGCTTCGATGGGACGGTGCTGCCTGATGCAATGGGACGGTACTGCCTGCTTCGATGGGACTGTACTGCCTGCTATAATGAGACAGTACTGCCTGCCGCAATGGGATGGTACTGCCTGCAGTAATGGGACTGTACTACCCGCTTCGAAAGGACTGTACTGCCTGCTTCGATTGGACGGTACTGCCTGCTTCGGTGGGATTGTACTGCCTGCTTCAGTGGGACTGTATTGCCTACTTCGATGGGACTGTACTATCTGCTTCGATGGGACTGTACTGCCGGCTGCAATGGGACGGTACTGCCTGCTGCAATGGGACTGTACTGCCTGCTGCAATGGGACGGTACTGCCTGCTGCGATAGGACGGTACTGCCTGATGCAATGGGACGGTACTGCTTGATGCAATGGGAGTGTACTGCCTGCCGCAATGGGACGGTACTGCTTGATGCAATGGGAGTGTACTGCCTGCAGCAATGGGACGATACTGTCTGCTTCGATGGGACAGTACTGCCTGCTGCAATAGGACGGTGCTGCCTGCTGCAATGGGACAGTACTGCCTGCTGCAATGGGACAGTACTGCCTGCTGCAATGGGACAGTACTGCCTGCTGCGATGGGACAGTACTGCCTGCTGTGATGGGACAGTACTGCCTGCTGCAATGGGACAGTACTGCCTGCTTTGCTGGGTCTATACTGCCTGTTGCGATGGGACAGTACTGCCTGCTTCGATGGGACAGTACTGCCTGCTTCGATGGGACAGTACTGCCTGCCTGATGCAATGGGACGGTACTGCCTGCTGCAATGGGACGGTACTGCCTGCTTCGATGGGATAGTATTGCCTGCTTCGATGGGTCTATACTGCCTGCTGCAATGGGACGGTACTGCCTGCTTCGATGGGACAGTACTGCCTGCTGCAATGAGACAGTACTGCCTGCTTCAATGGGATGCTACTGCCTGATGCAATGGGACGGTGCTGCCTGCTGCAATGGGGACTGTACCGCTTGATGCAATGGGACAGTACTGTCTGCTGTGATGGCACGGTACTGCCTGCTTCGATGGGACAGTATTGCCTGCTTCGATGGGTCTATACTGCCTGCTGCAATGGGACGGTACTGCCTGCTTCGATAGCATCCCATTGAAGCAGGCAGAGACAGTACTGCCTGCTTCAATGGGATGCTACTGCCTGATGCAATGGGACGGTGCTGCTTGCTGCAATGGGACTGTACCGCCTGATGCAATGGGACTGTACCGCCTGATGCAATGGGACAGTACCGCCTGCCACGATGGGACTGTACTGCCTGCTGCAATGGGACGGTATTGCTTGCTGCAATGGATCGGTACTGCCTGCTGCGATGGGACAGTACTGCCTGCTGCGATGGAACTGTACTGCCTGCTGCAATGGGACGGTATTGCCTGCTCCATTGGGTATTTGTGAACTGCAAGCCCCATGCCCAAAAATGGAAAGGATCAAATATTTCCCTCATATTTCACCAATCTTGGTAATTTATACCTAATTCTTACTCACTTCATGCTTGGCTAAATCATAATTTTGCGGGCTTTTGAAATAGCATGGGAACTGTTTATGATGCAATTGGTGGTTAATGGAAAAAAATGATTCATTTACATTCTGTTTTTGAAAAAGAAACTGTCTTCCCACTCACTTTATATTTTTGCAATAAGGAATCATTGTACATGCAAAATTTAGCTCAGAGATAGTAAATGAAAATGTATGTTTCTTCTCTTTAATGGGCCTCATATCTTTCTCATACTATTTCATCTTCCCACCTCTGGGCCAGGAGGTCTGGGTTCAAGTTCCACCTGCTCCAAAGGTGTGTTAAAACAGGTTAATTAATAATATCTATTATTTCAACAGATGCACTACCTAAGTATTACTTTGATTATTGCACAAACCTCGTGCAGGTTATTGAGGGCTGAAATTCCTGACATTTGAGATTGTTTTGTCTTTCACTGTTCTAATGTTACAGAATTAGTTCCTTTGGCACAAAAATATTTATTATGTTCACGTGAATAAAGACATTGTTGAGTGCACGAAGTGACTTGCTTATTTCTCAATCTGATCACCAATGGTCAACAAGAACAATTTGTTTTTCATATGAAACATATCAAGATACCAAACAAAAGTTGTCACTGAGCCACTTAAGGAAATATCAGAATGGGTGACAAGGGTTTGACAAAAGTGGAAGGTATTAAGGGCTGCTTTAAAGGATGAAAGTAAATTAGAGAGACAGAAAGATTTAGAAATGGAATTCAAGAGCCCATTTTGCATTTACAGTCTACGACTTCCATAAGCTTAAAAATAACTAAAGTGTTTAAAATATGATCTCATTTTATTCCATTGTTTCGATCAGTTTTGTTAAGGTTGCCCATTTACTACTACTCCTTTTCTCAATAGGTTATTTATGTAACTTCTGCAATAAAGTATTGATGTGGTCTTCTAAAAAAAAAGACACTGGTCCAAACATGCTCTCTGGCCATTCCTTTCTCTCATTATAAATAACACATGTTGCTTGAATTCGTCATTACCTCCCTTATCCCCCCTGCTATTGTACAACCTTGGCTGCTCAGTTTTGAAAGCGTGTTGAGTGAGTAAATCATTTTAGTTGCCTGCTTATCAGAGAACTCTCATGTTAATGAAATCAAGTCACATTTCTTGACTTCTCACTCCATCCCAGCCACTCCTACTTTGTTTCTTTTCTGACCTTGGGGTCCCCAACTCAGACAACAAGCTAATTAGTGAAGCAGAACCCCAGTGGGTCCTGCAAGTCACTTCCTTCAGGAGGAATCCATGACTTGGAATGTTCACCAGCTGAGGAAACGTAGCTGTAAATCACCGCTCCAAAACAGCTTGGACTCTGTGATTTACAAACACCACAGCAAGCACGTGTGAACAAGAAATCTGCTCTCACAAAAATCCAGATGTCGTGAAGGGAAACAAATTTCAACTCTCCCTAAAACATTTTCTCCCTTTTTGGAGTAACCTAACAAATAGTGACCAAGTCAATAAAAAATGAATGTGACGTTATTTATTGATGGGCACCTGGAATATTTATTTTTATTTTATTTCCTGCATGCCATCTGGTGATTCAAAGTAATGACCTGTCATAAGAGAAAGAGCAGAATTTTTTAATAAACTACAGGAAGGACCATTAAATAAATCACAAGCGATAATGTAATTTATTGGGTAAGGTGAGCGTAAACAATATTAAATTTGATATTTAATATTGTGTGTTTTAGTTCTGATATACTTCAAATAAATGTATTATGATTTTATCAATGTTATAGAAAGGTTAGTCATTCCTCAAATTTATTCTCAAATGCAGTGCAACTAACTTGAGATTTTGTTGTCCTGCTTTCTGCTGCCTGAAATTTCATAATATGTGCTAATTTTCCTCAGGTGTGTGACAAATCCACCACAAGCTTGTAATTTTGTTTGAAACGCTATTTTTAATACTGATAAAATCCTCCAATTATTTATGGAGGTCTTACCACATATCTAAAATAGGATTTTTAAAAAATAATTGGGTGTTGAGAAAATGAGATTGACCAAGAATGCAACTTGGGGCCTATTGAATATCCACCATTAGTGACATGCATTCTGTATCTGCCTTTTGTTTTTTTTTTATCAGAATATTAAGAACTTCTAAAGTAAATCCCAAATGTTCATTCATACTTGGTTGGATTTGTGTGCATTTTCATTGTAAACACTGATTCAAGCTTGGGCTGCCACCACTACCAATTCTGGTGTCAGGCAACACATGAAACTGTATTTTTTAAAAGAAAATCAGAATTCTTGTTCTGCACATTCTCAGTATGTCTTCACTGCTTAAGAAATGATTGCATTTCTGGCATGTAAAGTGTAATGCTTACAAGGCAAAAGCTTTCATTTTGCAAATTTCGTCTCCACATTAAATGAAGGATTGCAAGCAAAACTAGTGTAACAATGACCAGTTAGTCTTTAATTGACCTGAACAACACAGAATTTCTTATAGCCTACAAGGACATACCAGTAATGTATAGCTAGATTTTAGCAGCAGGGTAATATGAGATCTGTTAATGTTAATACTTGTGTCATCTAAAAAATCATGTCCTCTGATCTGCTTTGAACAGAGCTGAGCAGTACTGCTAATATAAGTTTAAAGGATACAAATGCTCTTGAAACGTTGCACACAAAAATGCTTTCTATATCACAAAGACCTAATAATGTGCATTAAAGCTTTCATGTCACAAAAAATGTCATCAATTTGAATACAGAGCACAGCTTCAAAGAGATCAATTTCTCCTCAAAAAATAGGCATTCACAATTTAACAATAATCTTTAAAATGAAGTTTTTTTTAAATGTTAGACTATAAATTTAAATTGAGCTGGCTTTGTTGAGGCCTGTAATGTATATGCGCCAGGGGCATCTGGTTATGTGAATAGCCACTGAAAGCAAGCCAGCATGTTACCAGCACAAGGGCCTTGCCACTGAATTAAGGAAATGACTTTGGGGAAAAGTGAGGAGGTCAACACATCAAATTCCTACCCAAGGCAAGTGCTTTCATTTTACAGTAATCAATGAGACTACATTTTGAATACATATCCTTTCTAAGGAATTTTATTTGATAAAAATATAATTTTCAATGTATTCATTTCTGTGATCTTTGTAGTGTTTACATATCCTGTGAAACATGTAAAAATATTCTGTTCTCCATAAACTTATAAAGGTGCCTAAATAATATATATCAAGGAAACCTTCTTTCCATACTTTCAAAACTCCAGACCTCTCCAATCTCTTTGAGCCTAAGCATTTTCAGTGCATGCTGGGAAAGTTTCTGGTTACACGTCAAACAGACTAGAGCTAATGATTTTTGTGGGTGCAAAAAGTTTGATATTTGATGAATGTTAGAAGGCTAAGTAATCATGAGTTTCCACTGTTAGTGATGCTTTCTGTGTTAACTAATTCATCTCAAGATCGCAGCGATAGTTAGTGCAATATATTTCAATTTTCTGATGTGAATATTTTCATGGCTAACAATCACTGATGATCTGAACTTCAGGGAGGATTTGTTAGGTTTACTGTTTTTGAAAAATCCTATATATACGTGCAAAGATTCCATTTACAATGCGCTTCAAGTAAAAACAGGGACACTTTTCCTACGAAAAGTTAAATGTACCTTGTAGCTGCCTGACCTTAATTTTTATGACACTGTGACTGGTTGCTGAGAAATTGTATACAATAATAATTGGCTTTAATATGCTGCCATTCGTTAATAGAATATCCCACAGTTCTTCACAGAAAATGCTGTCGACATGTACTGGAGAGTAAGTGTAAATCAAAGGAGGTAGCCCAAAATATGATTGAAGAGTTTTGCTCTCATCAGAGACAGCAGAAAAGAACTGGAGCGTCAAAGACAGCTGACGCCAATTCTGAAGCAGAACATGAGATGGAATGAAGAGGAGTTGAAGCCTTCTGATAAAGTGGACTTCAGAAGATTACTGGAAAAAGAGGCAAGATTTGAAGACTGAGATAAGGATTTCTAATTGGGGTGTGGGTGAACATCAAAATTAACAAGAAGAGGGGTAGCAGGGTACAGGACTTCATGCAGGATAGCATACACGCCAATAAGATTGTGCTTGATTTGTACATTTGTCTAATATAGAGTTGGGAAATCAGAAAGAAGAACATTGGGAAAGTAAAGTGGTGAAAATTTCTGTGGTACCGTTAGTGTGCTGGAGTGAAGATGGATGATGTTCTGGTTTATGGTAGTAAGTCAGATGTAGGTAGATTTTGCAATTCACTGGTGGTTAAAACCAACATTAAAAATTGAACAAAATATGAAAAGAAAATTGCCTTCTTTCAGGGAAAGATTTTGTCAGAATTTAAAGCAAAGTGGTTTCAGACATATCATTGATGATTTGAAGAAATGTATTGCTCATTTTAATAGAGAGATAGTGACTCTCTATTAAGGTCAAACCTCATTATAGTTGGTGACGTTTTCCCAATATTTCTTTGTTTTTACAAGCAAAATTTTAACATCACCCACAAGTTTTGCAGATGAAGGTGGTGGGTAGGGGAAGTGCTCTAAAATTCCACAGATGGTCTTGCCACCACCCTCCCCTCATCCATAACCTGTTCACAGTTTTATGGAAATCGAGATGAGCAAGACCTAAGGGAGCCTCTTCTTGCCCCAAATGAATCCCTTGCATCATCAATTATTGGCCAGTCTTCCTATAGCTGAGGTCTTTGGTGGGCAGCGTGACACTTCCCTCATGTCCCTGTGCTCATCAGATACACTATCAAGATATTCCCAGCATAGGTACACCCCCAACCCTTCACTACTGCATCAAGATTCTACTACCCTTTCCCACTCAACTGGGCCTCACCTCCCATCCTTACTTGGACATTAATCTAGTACAGGACTCCAGGACATAGAGGCAGTACTTGTACACCCAGGCCTGGCCACTGCTGCCACTGCCCCCATCTTCATCCAGTCAACACTCCACAAATGGCTGAGGGGTTGCTGTGATCAGAGGGGATTCCTCGCTGACTCTTCAGATGTTCACCGAGGAAACTCCAATAATCTGTAAAATTCAGTCCTATGCTTTTGTTCAGAGCTTTACCAACCAAGATAGGTGATTTACAAGATAAACTGGACTCAAGGAAGTATGCTACCATTGCTTTACAATGCACAGAGATGCCTTATGTTAGAATATAAAGCCACATCCCTGATCTCTCCAATGGCAGTGAGAAAATCAAGTAAATTCTGATTCATAGCTGGGACAACAGTAATGGTGGTAAAATGGGTTTCAGCATCCCTGAGTTAAGGAGGAAATAATAAACCAGGCTTGATGTTCCTCATTGCTGTTCAGCAATTTGAAAAGCACCATGAAGAACAGGTTTGGGTTTTAGTGTTTCCTCATGTCACATTAAAGTTTTAAAGATCTGAAAAGGTGAGGGAGCACAATAAGCACTGCTTATTCTGAGGGTGTCAAATGGTTATGAGAGGGAGAGCAGCTTTGGATCTTGAAAGATCAAAACCAGACGCTGAGGTCTCCTTCATATTCTCAGCAGCAATGTCTATGCAATAGACTACATCTTTTCAATACAAAAGCCACTTCTCCTTAGATTACCAGATGGTTTTCCTCTATCATTCTTTTCCGCTCCAAGGGTCTGTGTCTGACTTTTGGAATCAGAATCCATGCAGAAGAAAAATAAATGAGAGGAAGGTAGCTCTAGACCAAGCAGATCCTGTAGAATCCTACTAGGAAAGAGTTAGTGGCAGCAAATCTACTAGAAAGCTCAAAATGAACAGTGTGAGAATTCATCTTACATTATAGTTAGAGACAAAAAAACTGCAGATGCTGGAATCCAAGGAAGACAAGTGCTAGGCTGGAATAACACAGCAAGCCAACAGCATCAGGAGGTGGAGAAGACAACATTAATGTAACCCTTCTTCAGGACTGGGGATGGGTGTAAGGGGAGCTACAGGGGATATAGTAGCAAGCAGTGTGGAATTCATTCACCAATAGGATAAAGTGGGCTTGCAGTCATAAAAATCTGAAAGCACATCAGACACAGCTTTAAAAAGACTGCTTGAACAGACTGTCTGCAGTTGAAAGAGCTGAACATTCAAGAATACTGCAAAGTATTCTCCAAGGGCAAATCTACAGTCGATGGTAAAAAGCGTATCAGACCTTGTAAAAGGCACGTGAAAGCACGTGTTCGCTAGAAAACTCATGCAGTTGGAACATTAGTTACACCAAGACAGAATTCATTAGGTGATGATAATCTATAGGAGCAACCCTGAATCAAGGTTCAGCCAATGAGTGAGTGGACACTGGAGGCTCCTTAAATAAAGTTCAAATCTCTAGTGGGCAAGGAAAAATGTTTTTAAGAAATTGTTGATTTCAGCTGGGAAAGCTAGTTGTGAGCAAAGTACTTCCAGCTCAGATCAAGTGTTACCACCAATAAGCAAGGACCATGAGGAACTGCTACTGTAAGGGTAATCGAGGGCCATAGAAACCATTTAAAATGAGAGAGTAGACCCAGGAGCATTGAAAAGACAGAATTAAAGTGATAAAGAGGCAAATTAGTAGCCTACGCAGACAAGGTCAAAGGAGTGAAGAAGGTTAAGAGGCTATTGAGACACAAAAATGAATAGATATCCATTATTTAAACCACAGTAAGGCAGAAAGCAATTATTCAAAACACGGACAGTGAAATTCATACAAAAAAAAACCCAATGAAGTAATGTGGATTATTATCAGTGATGCAGGAAGTGAGAATCATCCTTCAGCATTCATGTTTTAACATGAATCATCATCAAATGACGGAAAGAGTCAAATTAGGTAAAGTCAAGCAATCACTGTTCAAGGAACAGCCAGTTGTGGAACAATTGATCAAGGAATAGTCATTCAGGAAACAACAAGTCAAAGGAATTTCAGTTATTGAACAACTGATATGAGATTTCATAAGGTTCACTGTGCTAATGGTGGAATCCAAATGCAAGTCAGTTTCTGCTGAGGTAACTATGTTGACATAAGAAATTTGTTTGATACTGTCAGTCGATGGAAACTTACAACTGTATAACTTTATTTGGAAATGTTTCCATTCTTGAGTGTTTACACTGCAAGAATCAGCAAAGACTGTAATAAAATGCAAGTGGAATGAAAGCAAATGAGCAGGAAACTACACTTGAGCTCATTGATGAATCCGCAACTAACATAATTCAGACTACAGCAAAGATTGGTGAATTGACAGCCATCACAAATCCGAGCCTGATGTCAGATGCAGAGAGGATGCAGTGGCAAGCAGAACATTTTATCCTCTATCTTCCCAGAAAGCTGCTTCAGTGCTAGTGACAGAGCTTATGAGGCAGTGAACATTTTGATTTTACCAATCATGTTATCACGGTGGGCAAGTGAAATCCAACTTATTGGACAAGTTGAAACAAAAGAGACCCTACAGTTCAGTGCAGGTGTTATAGCAGATTGAGGATAAAAACCCTCTTGTACTGATTAAGGATGTGGCACACACAACTTTTCACCACTGAGTTGGATTAACCAAGGTCTACAGATTCAGGTTGCAGTCAACAGGAATTTGCCTGGCTTAAGAGATCCAGGATGTTGAACAGACTGATCTCCACATGTTGAATTAGACGGCAAAAGGTTTTCAGAGATTCACAAGGCCTTTCTTGTAAATCTGTCGTTCAATACAAACAATAGTTTCCACATTTCCCTTGTGGGCCCTTTCCCTATACAGAAGCTAAGTCACCGCCGGGGATTTTGTTTTAAGAAACCCACCCATGCTGTAATGTACCTCAGGATTTTTGTTTACCACCATCAAATCACCTATGTTACAAATTAACAGACCAATTAATAAGCACAACCCACCAGCAACAGAGCAGCAATAACAAATATCAAAACCCAGCTCTTCATTCCTAATTTTTTTTCTTTTTTTTCCACCTTGGACATTTTGTTTTATCACCATTGAGTCTGCAATGTTTCTAACTAAATGAACAATTTATAAGCACAGCCCATCAGGGACAGTGCAATGACAACAGAAATGAGGGAAAGGCAGGGAGAGGGGGAAGTGACTAAATTAAGATGGAATTGAAGGGTAAAATAAGGCACTCCACCTCCCCCTAGTGTTCACCTCTCTCTAAAGGTGTTTAGTGAATTGAGCCATGACCCTTTGAAAAACATCAGACCATGAACATAATCTTGAAAAGAAATCAACTTATCCCCTTCATCCATAATTATTCAAAATGAATGCAGTTCCTCGAAATGCTTGTTGCACTGTGTAGAGACCAGGTGCTGTAACCTTCATTAAATATATAATTTCCCTTTAGCCAATTGAACAGTCCACCTTGTTTATGCTCAAGCCTCAGAGAGCCAAGTAGTTCCTTGAATGTAACTGCTGCAATTCTTTGACAGATTACATTCTGATGCTACATGTTTGCCAGAGAGTTTGCACATGTACAAACAAAATGTTAGGGGTATAATTATTATGAGGTCAGGAGCACAGTAGGTGAAATAAAGAATGAAGCAGGAGACTGTGCTGTGAGGTGACTTAACTGGATATCTGCCAGTAAATTGTACTGCAACACCTCGAAGTTAATTCTGGATTGAAACCTACTCTTCGGGTGAGCCCAGTTGAAGCTTGTCACACCTAATCATGAACCCTATTCTCGAAATTACGGAGTGCTTTTAACCAGATTCAACAATCTTTAATTCCCAGTATAAAATGGTAATGCGATTTATTTTACTGTCAATTACTCTTTTGTTTTAAGAAGTTGAAAAATAATGTTGAACTTTGGTACCCATGGTTTTACTGCTGTTGCTACACTTTAAAAAATTCAAATTTTGTTCATTAAAACAAGATTATTGAAAAAAAGCTGAATGCAACACTGATCTGTACAAATACGCAGTTTGAAATTATTGAATCATTAAAGCAGCTCTAATTAGTTTCCATCACTATTGATTAATAAATTCTTATGAATATTTACTGTTTCACATAACTTTCACTGTGGCAGATTGTTAGTGGTATCCTTTTGAAAGGAAAATTTGTTAAGATATCCTCACCACCACTACCTCACCCTGGTTTTGACACAACTCTGAAGGTCGCTTTAGATCAAAATTCTAGTATGCATAAATACTGAATAATTGGTACTTTTTACAATAACTGCCTTAGACGTGAAATATCCTGACAGATATCTCACAAGTGTCACACAGGACAATAACCTGGTTGACAGAAGATTTCAGAGTGCGGTGGAATGAAAAGTTGAAAAAGGTAGCTGTGCAAAGGGAATTCTTCACCCTTAATTAACATGAATATCACTGTCACAGTAGAATTTGTGACAAACATAAATTTCTTATTGAGATCATATCCTCAAGTTATAGAGTGTGTTAGAATCTATTTGCCCACATCTTGGGAGAGCGGACAGCAGGATTTCATTGTGCATAATTACTTTTGTTCAGAATTTTGTTGTAAGATGAGTCCTGTTAGAGGTTATAGACAATAATTCTTTTCTTTCAAAATACAAAGTTACTATGTTGTTGAAAATGTTCTGGTTAGTTGCAAAGGACTTTGAGTGCCGGAAAGGTTAATGTATGATTTTAATGAGATACTTTTGTGCACTGTACAGCTGTAACCTCACAGACTGGTTCTTGGCAGCAATAACTTTTATTTAGTGGAATCCAAGGTGACCAGTTACTTACCCATTAAATAGTGCAATTATACATTTCTAGAATTAGAGCTTTTCTTTCCCGATTTGTGAAAAACTGTGCAAGAAAAGTTACCATTTTAAGTCATTGAAAATGTTTAATGGGTTTTCTACATGTGGTTTCTACATTAACCAGTTTTGGTTGAGCTTGCTTTAATTACATGAAGTATGAAATGTGAAGGCAGAAGTATTTCAAATGCTACAATGAAAAAGAAATTTGACATTAATATTGGGGGTGTGACCTTTCACTTAATTTCACCTCACATCCTGCTGAGTAGGAATGTTGTAAATTTGGGTTACTTTGGAACCACATGTGAATGTGACCATGTCTTTTCAATCCTTTCACGGGATGTGAGTATAGCATTTAATGCCCATCCCTAATTACCCTTGAGAAAGTAGTGGTGAACTGCTTTCTTTAATCGCTGCAGTCGAAGTGGTGTAAGTAAACACAAAGTGGTTTTAAAGAAGTGAGTTCTAGAATTTGGACCCAGTAACAGCGAAGGGTTAATATTATAGTTTCAAGTCAGGATGGAGTGTAGCTTAGAGGAGAAGCTGAAGCTGGTGATATTCCTATATATCTGCTACACTTGCCCTTCTGTCACAAATGTGGGAGGTACTTTGGAAGAAAACCTGATAAGGTGCTGCAATGCATCTTTACCACTTTGTCTGGAGTGATGGTTAAAAGTGGTAGATCGGGGGATCTAAGATGGCGGCGATCTGAGAAGATCACACTGCAGAGCTTCGCATTGCAGCAGGAGCAGGACAGTCCTTTAACCCACCCAACCCAGGTCATCAGGATTTCTTGGGGTGTTGGAAAGATTGTGGAGCCCCAAGAAACATTGAAAAATTGACTTACCTGTATTTTCAGCTGTCCAGAAATGCCTAAAAAGGGAGGAGGAGCATCTGAGGCCAGGCCTGCAGCTCAGCCTGCAGCAGCCTCAGAGCAGATTACTCTCCAGGACCTGGTGAACCAGCTCTCGAAATCTCGCGAGATGTTGGGGAAACAGATTGAAGAGAAGCTGGCTCCAGTCTCTCTCATGCTGCAGAAGCATGAGCAGCAGCTGGGAGACCTGGAGAAGAGGACGAATGGGGTGGAGCACAGGGTCACAGTGGTGGAAGCTGATGCCAGTTCATTCAAGGAAGAGATCCAAGCCCTGAAGACGCAGGTTCGTAATTTGCGTGACCAAGTGGATGATCTTGAAAACAGGGGCAGGAGAAAAAAACATTCGAATCATCGGTCTGCCTAAGGGTAAGGAAGGTGAGCAGCCTGCGGAATTTGTTGAAGATTGGCTTCCAAAATTCCTTAACTTGGAGACTGGCACGAGAGGATTGAAGATAGAGAGGGCTCACCGGGTCGCAGCATGGAGGTCAGGTCTGGGTCAACACCCTCGTCCTTTCCTGGTGCGGTTCCATCATTACCGGGATAAGGAGAGAGTCATGGAGGCTTCCAGACTACAGGGGAAGGATTCAAAGGCCCTAATATACGAGGGGTCTAAGATCATGTTTTTTCAGGACTTTTCAGCGGCGGTGATCCAGAAACGAAAATCGTATGATGGTGCCAAGAGAAGATTGAAGGAGCTTGGGATTCAGTACTCCCCAAGATATCCGGCAGTGCTTCGGATCACCTTAGATGGATCCATGCATCTCTTTAACACATTGGAGAAGGCAAGAGACTTTGTGGACAAACTAACCTAGTTAAACAATTGTAGTATGTATAAATATCGTTGCTTGGGTATGCGTTTATCATTCTGTGAAAGAAATGGAGGAAATCCGGATGGAGCTTTGTTTTTTCCCTTTTATTTTACCTCTATTGATAATACTTTGGTTCAGACTATGTCTGGCGGTGGTTAAGATGTACATTTTAAATTTCTAAGTTAGGACATACCAAAGGATGGATGGGGTATTTATTCCCTTTTTTTTATGAAAGAATTTTTTAAATTCATATTGATATTCTATGGGGTGTTTATTCTTTTTAGCTTGTGCTTGCGATGCGGCTCTAGCTGGGAGAAGTGAAGGTGGTTGAGATGGTTAGATGGGCAGTTCGAGATGGATAGTTGCCCCCTCTGGGCAGGGGGTGAATTCCCCTACTCAGCGCTATTGGTGCTTTATATGTTGGTTTGTTTTCTGGTTTTTGTTGTTTTTTATTTTTAATAATTTTGTATGTTTGTTAAATGTAGTGGTTTTAGTTTGTAGTTTTTATATTTGGTAGATCATGCGACACTAAGGCTCAGCAATTTGTGGTTCGGGTTCCTCCTCTCTGGAATTTAAATGTAATTGCAGAAGATTATGGCTAATGATTTGATTAAATGGTGTACCTGGCATATCAAGGGAAGTCACTCACCAATTAAGAGGAAGAAGGTACTCTTGAGTCTTAGAAAGGAGAAGGTGGATATTGCTTTGTTACAGGAGACACATTTGGATGACAAGGAGCATCTGAAATTACAGCAGAATGGCTTTGACCGAGTTTGTTTTTCATCATTTAATACCAGAAGTAGGGGAGTGGCTATATTGGTTAGGAAAAATCTCTCATTTAAATTGTTGGAATGTGTTAAAGACACATACTGGAGGTTTGTAATTCTTAAATCCTTGATAAATGGGGAAGAATATGGCATTTTAAATGTTTATTGTCCCCCAGCTCATCCTCTTAAATTCTTGGTAGATGCTTTTTCTAAACTGATAAGTCTCAAGTCTTGGCACATCAATATAGGGGGAGATTTTAACTGCCTCATGGACCCCACAGAAGACAGGTTGCCTAAAGGTCCCTCAATACCCTCTGCACAAACTAAACAGTTATTGGGTTTGTGTGGGGAATTAGGATTGGTGGACATCTGGAGGTGTCTGCACCCTACAGGTAGGGATTTCATGTTTTTCTCCAATCCGCACAGATGTCACACGAGGATTGATTTTTTTTTTCTGACCCCTGTGGTAATCCTGGATCTGGTGGCATCCTGTACGATTGGTAATATTGCCATCTCTGATCATGCTCCAGTGTACCTCATGGTTAAAATTAAGGATGTTACAGTGGATTCAAGGTACTGGCAAATGGACCCCTTTATTCTCATGGACAGCAAGTTTGTGGAGTATTTCTCTAGGGAATTTCAGGCATTCCTAGACATCAACATAGGCTCGGTTGATAGCTCATCTGTTCTCTGGGAAACTGCCAGAGCTTATGCCAGAGGGTTAGTTATTTCATATTCCACAAGTAGGAAGCAGCAGAAGGGCGAGCAGCAACGTCTCCTTGAAGCACGGTTGAAGGCAGCCGAGAAGGCCTATTTTGACAGACCCTCGTTGGTCAAATTACAGAGGATTACGGCACTGCGGTCTGCACTAAATTCCGTGCTCACGCAGACGGCAAAGAAGGAGCTGGCTTTTGCAATGCAAAGGTTATACGAGCATGGTGACAAGCCAGGCAAATACTTAGCATACCTTGCCAGAAAGAGAAGTGCCCCACAAACCATTACAGCGATTAGGGAAGGGTCTGGGAACCTAACATGTGATTCTAAAAAGATTAATGTGGGGTTCCAGAGATTCTACTCTAAATTACATCAGTCTGAGAATTGTGAGGAGGGGCAGGCCAAAATGGAATCCTTTTTTAGAGATCTGAAGCTCCCGGGTGTGACTCCCGAACAACAGTCCTTTCTCAATGCCCCATTATCAGAGCAAGAAGTGCAGGAAGCTGTGAGGCAGCTTCAGAGTGGAAAGGCGCCCGGTCCTGATGGACTTCCCAGTGAATTCTATAAGGAATTTATAAGTATATGTCAGGCCTGATGCTGAATATGTTTAATGATTCATAAAGTCATGCTTGTCTCCCACCATCTCTGGGAGAGGCCAATATTTTACTTATCCTTAAAAAAGGGAAGGATCCGGAAGACTGTGCTTCATACAGGCCCATCTCGCTCTTAAATGTGGACTTTAAGATCCTTTCTAAGGCTCTTGCGTTAAGGCTGGAGACTGTGTTACCTTCTATTATTAAAGAGGATCAGACGGGCTTCATAAAGGGTCGCAGATCCTCCAATAATGTTAGGAGGCTGCTTAACATAATTCAAGCATGCCAACAGCAGTCAGTACAGGGATTGGTGATTTCTTTAGAAGCAGAGAAGGCATTTGACCGAGTTGAGCGGCCGTACCTTTTCTATACTCTAGACCGTTTTGGTCTGGGCCAAGTTCTCATAAGATGGGTAAAGGTTCTCTACAGTGTACCTCTCGCTGCAGTCATTACCAACGGGGTACGATCAAGCAATTTTAATATTTCTAGGGGCAGCCGGCAGGGCTGTCCCCTTTCACCATTATTTTTTACGTTGGTGATTGAACCGTTGGCAGAGGCCATTTGTGGGGATCTCAATATATCAGCTCCAGAAGTGGGGTCAAAATTACATAAGATCTCGCTGTATGCAGATGATGTTCTAATTTTCTTGACAAATCCAGCAGTTTCAGTGCCTTGCCTGATACAATGTATTCACACGTTTGGCGCTTTTTCAGGGTATAAGATTAATTTTGCTAAATCAGAGGCTATGCCTATGGGTGGTCTTACGAAAGAGTTGGCTCTTGAGAGTGACTATAGATTCCCATTTAGGTGGTCACAGTGGGGTTTTGTGTATTTGGGCATATTCATTACTCCAGTTCTGGATTGGCTGTTCAAATCTAATTTTACTCAATTATTTGAACAAATTAAACAAGATGGGAGGCACTTCCAGTCTCAGGGTTGGGTCGGATAGCGCTTATTAAGATGAATATTCTCACTCATTTGCTATACCCTATACGGATGCTCCCCCTGATTTTCAATAAACAAACACTCAGGAGACTGAACAGTTGGTTCAGCTCCTTTATCTGGCATCATAAACGGCCCCTCATTAAATTAGCCAAACTGCAGTTGCCTCACAGATTGGGGGGAGTAGACCTTCCGGACATTAAAAATTACCAATTAGGCTCGCTTTTGACCTACGTGAGTGATTGGGTTTGTGGGGACCCTCTTTCAATATGGCTAGATATCGAAGTCTCCCAGGCAAGGTGCCCCCTTACCAGTTTGCTGTTTTTGGACAAGGTGAGGACAGTTAGGGAATATTGCCATAACCCAATAGTCATCAATACTGTTAAAGCATGGAGGGCAATTCGGCAGAGGGAAGGTAATATTAGCAAAACATCTTTGTTTACACCTTTAGTGGGTATGCTGAGTTTTCAACCAGGTATGATAGATTCAGGATTTCAACGTTGGGCAGCTAGGGGTATATCTTGCATGGGTGATTTATTTGAGGGAGATGTAATGATGTCCTTCGATCAGTTAGTACGAAAGTACGAGTTACCTATTAGAGACCTCTTTCGTTTTTATTCAAGTTAGGGATTTTATTCAAAAAAGGACCACACTTTTGACTGATCCCTACAAATCTGACATAGAAAGAGGGGTACTAAGGGCTAAGAGTACACTCTCTGTCAGTACTCTATATCACCAATTGGGGGGGTGCCACCTGAGATGAGTCTGATCGACTCTGCAAGATGTGGGAAAGAGAGCTGGGTGTTGAAGTTTCTTCAGAGGCATGGGAGGATATTTGGGAGAATGCAAGGAAGATATCAATTTGCAATAGGACCCATGTTTTACAGTTGAAGATTCTCCACAGGGTCCACTTAGCCCCAGACCATCTGTCAAAATTTAAACCGGGGTATCTTCAACATGCCCCAAGTGCAAGGTCTGTACGGGTACTCTTACCCATTGTCTTTGGTCTTGTGACAGGCTTCAAACATATTGGAGCGCTGTGGTGGGTGCAATGGAGAGGATTTTAGGTGTAGGGGTGGAGAAGGACCCTATTTCTCTCCTTTTGGGCCTCCCCATTGTATTTCCTGCAGACTCATATAAGGCAAAACTTTTCAATATTCTTACATTCTGTGCAAGGAAGAATATCTTGCTTGGTTGAATATCAGAAAACCCCCCAGGCCTGTCGGGTTGGCGGGAGATTGTGATGGAGCATATTCCCCTGGATTTTCTCACAAATATGGGACACCACAAAACTGAGAATTTTTACAAGACATGGCAACCCTTTTTGAAATACCTGGACACAGATTTATCTGCCACACTAACAAGGGCTTTTATATAGCCGTAACGATTGTGTTTCATGAGTCCAATATCCAGGGAGGAGGAACTGTGAATGTAAGAGTGTTTTGTTTGGCTGGGCTGAGTTATTACTATTTATTTGTTTGTTGGCAGGTATTTATTTAGTTAGTTAATTTTATACTTTTCTATATATGTTTATGCATTCGTATAGGAGGGTGGGTTGGGGAATTTTTTTATTATTTGGGTTTAGTTTTGTACTATTTTTGTACTGTTTTGAATTGCATTGTTTTGTATTTTTTGTAATATTTAAAAATCTATTTTTTCTTAATAAAAATATATTTAAAAAAAGGTGGTAGATCGGATGTCCGTCAAGTCAGCTGCTTTGTCCTGAATGGTTGGGTTTCTTGAGTATTGTGAAGCTACAAAGACCAAAATGTTCATTGTCATCATTCTGACCTGAAACCAAACTGCTACAATAGGCCCTGCCAAAAGGTATTATAGAGGTAGGTTCACTCAACAAAAAGGTATGATGGAGGTAGATTCAATCATGACATTCAGAAAAGAATTATATTGTTATTTGAAAAGAGGGTTACAGAGAGAAGGCAGGGGAATGTCACTCGTTGAATTGCTCATCTGAAGACCTGCTCCAGACAGACTGGGCCAAATAGTCTCTTCCTTTGCTATAACAACTCTATGACTTAACCAAACAATTGAAGAGAATTCCACCACTAATGTGCTTTGTGGATGGTGGTCAGGCAATGACAAGTCAGGAAATGAGTTACTCATCACAGACTTCCCAGCCTATGAATTGTTCTGGTAGCCTCAATATTTAATTATCTGTACAGTTCAGTTTCTGGTCAATGGGAACCCTGAGAATGTTGATACTAAGGGATTCAGCAATGATAACACCCTTGATTGTAAAGAAGACAGTTAAGTTCTCTTTTGTTGGAGATGGTCATTGCCTGGTTCTTATGACATGAATTTTAATTGCCGCTTATTAGTCCGAGCCTGAATGTTGGCCAGGTCCAGTTGCATATGGACATTGATTGCTTCAGTTCCTGAGGAATTATAAATGTTACAGAACGTTGTGCAATCATGAGCGAACATCCCCATCCCTGATGTTATGATGTAAGAAAAGTCAATAATGGCTTAACTTAAGATGGTTGGACCTAGGACAGTACAATTAGGACCTCCTGCTGACATATTCTGAAACTAAGATGATTGACTTTGAATTACCACAACCTTATTATGACTTCAAACATTGGATAATATTCCTCCAATCCCTATTGACTTCAAATTTTTAATTGATTCCTGATTCCACACTCAGTCAGATGCTGCCTTGATGTCACACTTACCTCACATTTTGAGTTCAGCTGTTTTATCCCTATTTGGACCAAGGCTGCAATGAGGCCGGTAGCTGTTAGTCCTGGCATAAACCAAATTAAGCTTTAGTGGGCAGGTTATTGTTGAATAAGTACTGCTTGATAGCACTGTTGATGACCCAGAGTAGGCTGATAGGGACATAATTGACTGGATTGAATTTGTTCTCCTTTTAGTAAACAGGCCATATGTGGCAATTTTCCATACTTTCGGATAGATGCCAGTGTTGTAGCTGAACTGGAACAGCTTGGCCAGGGGTGCAGCTAGTTCTGGAACACATGTCTTCAGTACTATTGCAAGAGTGTTGTCTGGGCTCATAGCTTTTGCAGTATTACGGACTTCAGCTGCTTCTTGACATTATTGAAAAAATGTCTAATTTTAGGATATATATGATTTATTAAAAGAGTATAACTTTTAATGAGGTTTTAAATTTTTTGAATTGTAAGATGATGGGAACCTCAAGGAAGTAGTTTGTAAACAGACATGACGATTTGTAATTTAAAGAGTGATATTTGTTTATTTAATGAGGTCAGAGCTAGAAGTGAGAAAACAGTAAATAATAGGCAGCCATTCCTTGGTAGAGTTGAGATCTGCTGTTGTCTTCATAGTGGGCTTAAATTATTTAATTATTATTATATTATTATTATTAAATAAAGATGCCAGATCAAACAAGTGTTTGAAAGCAGCAAATAGACCTTAAATATCCATGTACTTTTCAGATCGTAGGGCAGGTTTAAATTTGAATTTGGAACATCCCAGGTATGTATGCTTCCGTACAAACAGATCGCAGGGGAATATGTTTTGGTTTTGGCTTTATCTGCATGGTTTCTCCAAGAATCTGTTAATCATCTCTGGAGCAGCTCTAAGACAGGCAGTTTATGCCTGGAACTGGAACAGCTTAAAAACAGGGAGAAAGAGAGAGAATCTGCCATAAGCTAGAGAAACATAGGAGAGTCAATATTTCTCAATTAGAATTGCTAATAATGAGTGCAGTGCTTCATCTGGCAAGTCCACAATCATGATGTGCTTTGGCTGGATGCTCGTGGAAGGACCCCAAGAAATCTTATGCCTTTGAGAATAACAGGAACATTGGCTGAATTAAAGTGAATTCTTGAAAGTACACATTACTTGGGACCAAGAAGTGAAAGAAGTTTGCAACACAAAGAGGAACCCTTGACTGGAAATGGAAATAGAACAGAGAGTGACTTGTTGAGGTTTTAGGTCTTACAAGTATTCTGTTTGTAGAACACACTGTTAAATTAGTTGTATTTGCTTTTGTTTAATTCATATTCATGAAAGCTTTTTGGGATTCGGTGTTGATTACACCCAAGGGAACTTACTCCTGCCTGTCTGCCACTGTACTACCACCTCTAGTGAATCCGTTCTGCCAGGGAACAAGACCTATTGAGAGTTGCTGTTGGGGTGTCTGGAATACTTGTTACATGAAATAGGTGCATAGTGCTCTGTATACTGATGGGATATTTGTGGGGACAGGAAATAAACCAGTGTACAATGCTGACTTAATTAGAGGCAATATATTATTGTTGTAAACAAAACTGAAATTACGAGAGAAAACTCAGCAAGTCTAACAGCATCTGTTGAGGGAAATTAGAGTTAATCTTTCGAGTCCGGTCACCCATCCACAGATACTATCAAACCTGCTGAGTTTCTCTAGCAATTTAGGTTTTTGTTTCAGATTTCCAGCATCCAGCATTCCAGCAGTTCTTTGTTTTATTTTAATGTAATGTTGTTGTTTAACGTTAGGAGGAAAATTACGGACTAGTGTCACATTTTGGTACAACTATAACAGAATGGTGTCACCAAGTAGTTTCACACACATTCTACATGACGCCATTTAATGTTGCAATTCTTGTTGTCAGGCATGTGAGATACACACACTCTACTGGGTGGCACGGTGGCACAGTGGTTAGCACTGCTGCCTCACAGCGCCAGAGACCCGGGTTCAATTCCCGCCTCAGGCGACTGACTGTGTGGAGTTTGCACGTTCTCCCCGTGTCTGCGTGGGTTTCCTCCGGGTACTCCGGTTTCCTCCCACAGTCCAAAGATGTGCAGGTCAGGTGAATTGGCCATGCTAAATTGCCCGTAGTGTTGGGTAAGGGGTAAATGTAGGGGTATGGGTGGGTTGTGCTTCGGCGGGTCGGTGTGGACTTGTTGGGCTGAAGGGCCTGTTTCCCACACTGTATTCTAATCTAATCTACTGGCATTTTTAAACATTGTCTTATATTTTCATGTCAGTTGGCAACTATATACCTCCTCATCTTGCTGCTGTGCACTTGCATCACAGGAATTCCTGCCACACAGTCATTACTCTTCAAAAACTGGAGAAACAGTAACATCAAGAGGTGACAGCTCTGAAACAATGCTGAGGCGAGAACTGAAGGGCATTACTAGATTTTGTGAACTAACATGCACGCACAGACTATTAGGAGAAAGTGAGGACTGCAGATGCTGGAGATCAGAGTTGGAAAATGTGTTGCTGGAAAAGTGCAGCAGGTCAGGCAGCATCCAAGGAGCAGGAGAATTGTCATTTCGGGCATAAGCCCTTCTTCAGGAATGAGGAGGGTGTGTCAAGCAGGCTAAGATAAAAGGTAGGGAGGAGGGACTTGGGGGAGGGGCGTTGGGAATGCGATAGGTGGAAGGAGGTTAAGGTGAGGTTGATAGGCCGGAGAGAGGGTGAGGGCAGAGAGGTCAGGAAGAAGATTGCAAGTCAAAAAGGCGGTGCTGAGTACGAAGGTTGGGACTGAGATAAGGTGGGGGAGGGGAAATGAGGAAGCTGGAAAAATCTGCATTCATCTGTTGTGGTTGGAGGGTTCCTAGGTGGAGGATGAGGCGCTCTTCCTCCAGGCGTCGTGTTGCCATGGTCTGGCGATGGAGGAGGCCAAGGACCTGCATGTCCTTGGCGGAGTGGGAGGGGGAATTAAGGTGTTCAGCCACAGGGCGGTTGGGTTGGTTGGTGCGAGAAAGCCCATAAGAAAGTATGCCACATTATCAGTCATGATCTCATTGAATGATACAATATGCCTGAGGGGCTGAATGGCCTATTTTTGTTCCTACCTTGATATCACCCCTCCTCCAATGACATGTCTATCAACAGGGGTGGTGTCTTTTAATTTGTTAAAGGCGATCCTACAGCCTTTCTGCCCATGCCTGATCAAGCCCCAGGCAGGAAGCCTCATGGATGGTATTTCTATATTCAGTCAATGATGGGTGACAAGAGTTGCCACATCTGAAGCCGGGAAAGAGAACACTGTTGGGTTTACTTTAGGGTTCCAGGCAAGGGTGTGGAGTCCCTCATTCAAAGGTCTAATTGAGGAAACCTGGCATCGGGAAAAGGGTCCTGTCTTCTCTTTTTTTTCCAAATGAGTACCTTCTACCCAACCAGCCATCCAGCAAACCCTAATCCTACCTTGCTCTCACTCACCTGGGACTTGGTTCCCTCTGTGATCCTTTGCCTTTGGTGATGTGTCACCAGAAACTGCCACCATTCTAGATTTCTGCCTCTGGAGTCCCAAATTCTAGGAAAGGCCTACCCCTAGCTAGTTAAGCACCTGATTTCAATGAGCCTTTCAAGAACCCTGTGGTGAGCATTAAATTCTGTTCATTGATTTGATGCTGAGCCATTCACAAATAGCTGATTTAAAAGAATGGCTATTAATAGTGATCTGAAAATCCTGCTCTGCAACGTTTAGGTATTTTTACTCAATCTGTTCAGGGATGTTATTACACCACCGCTATGCCACAGGAGTCCAACCACAGCTGCTTTGTAAGTTTTATATTGGCTGTTAGGTTAATATTTAGCAAATACGATGCTGACCAATGCCTAAATACCGCACTACAGTTGCCATGAAGAAGTTTCAATTGTTAATTAATTTTTCATTCAATTTTATAAAAAGCAGGCTAACCCACTTTGCTATAGAACTATCACATGACTAAATTAGCATTGCAAAGTCCACTGAAAAACTTATCTAAAACCTCTTACCTCAGACTTGCATGTGAAAATTTGTATATTTTATCAAAAATACGAAGGTCTAGTCCCATCTCCACACACTAATAACAACAACCTATTGTATATGTGAGTGTGAACATCAATCTGTCACAACTAAATTCAACAATATATTAAGTCCTTATCAATATTAAGATCTTCAGTTATTTCCAGTTATCTTAATATGTACATCGCGTGAATGAATGCAGCATATGCTTCTTAAGCCTCTAGATTAGCTGGGTTATAAACTTCCATCATTCTAAAGATGACGAGAAAGACTGAAATTGAACCGAAACTTGACTCAAGAAAGTCCCACACAAGAGATGAATGTATAAAATGAATTTTATTAGGGATTAGGGATAGTGTATTGAGATTGGTAGAGAAAATTGTTTGGCAGACAGGAAACAAAGAATATGAATAAATGGGCCTTTTTCCAAGTGGAAGGTGGTGGGGCACCACAGAGATTTGTGCTCGGAGTCCAGGAATTCACAATGTTTTAAATGTAATATCTCAAATTGCTGCTCAAAGCTGAATGAGAGGTTATGCTGTGAGGAGGATGCAGAGATGCTTCAGTGTGATTTGGACAAGCTGAGTGAGATGTGGCATAATGTTGAAAAATGTGAGGTTATCCACTTTGATAGCAAAAACGCAAAGATAGACTATTATCTGAATGGCTATAAATGGAGAGAGGGAATATGCAATGAGACCTAGATGTCCTCATATAGCAGTCACTGTAGGTAAGCATGTAAGTACAGCAGGTGGTAGGAATGCAAGAGGACCTTCATAGCAAGAGGACTTGAGTACAGGAGCAGGAATATCTTGCTGCTAAAGGGCCTTAGTGAGACTACACCTGGAATATTGTGTGCAGTTGTTAACCACCTTCTCTGAGGAATAATGTTGTTACTATCGAGGGATTGCAGCAAAGGTTCACCAGCGATTCCTGGGATAGTGAGACTGATGTATGAGGAGAGATTGAACCGGTTAGGATTATATTCGCTGGAGTTCATAGGAATATTGGGATGGAAGGATCTCACAGAAACCTATAAGATTCTCAGAAAACTAGACAGGGTGGGTGCAGGAAGGATGTTCCCAAAGGCTGGGGAGTCCAGAACCAGGGATCACAGTCGAAGGAAATACAGTAAATAATTTAGAATTAAGAGTAGATATTTCTTCGCCCAGAGAGTGGTGAGCATCTGGAATTGACTGCCACAGAAAACATTGAAGAGAAAATATGGTGATTTCAAGAAAGAGTTGGACATTGCACTTGGCGCTAAAGTGATCAAAGGATATGTGGAAAAGCAGGAACAGGCTACTGAGTTGGGTGAACAGCCATGATCATAATGCAAGGTAGAGCAGGCTCAAAGGGCCAACTGTTTTCCATGTTTGTGTCATGAGTGGAACAAGGAATTATAAGTTAGAGTGGGTGAAGAGGAATAAAGAGAGGGGAAGAAAGTTTGGGTTGTGGGGAAATGAAAAGTTTTCTAAAAGGTTCTTTTAAAGCATAATTAATGATAAATATGTTAAGAAATCAGGCTTAATGCATGTTATCATTAATTTTCAGTGACTAAGCAGATGCCTGGGAGTAATTAACATTTGTCAATTTTTAGAGGGTACTTAGACTGTAATTAATAGCTTTTTTTCTGGAAATATTCATTTGAGAGTTTTCTGTACATGCACTGTAAATCCAATATTCAAAGTTATTTAAATGGAGCACTAGACAGTGAACTGTCATTACTACAAAACTAATAGCAAAATGTGCATCTCTGACATTACAGTCTTAATTTCCCCATTTAAGAGTAAAACATTAAATGAGGGCAGTTGTGCTATTTGATTTGTCGTCATGTTGGCAGCAATTTTTGGGATTGCATTGGATAGCCAAAGCTACTGAATGTCCAGAAAATCATGTTTCAAGTCCTTTGCTTTTATGGCACTGTACAGAAAAGTTCACAGGGAGGGTAAATCTATTGATTTGTCTTGTTTCATTGAGTGGAAAATACATTGCCAGAGGTCTTGCAAGACTAAATTTTGGCATGTTTCTAGTCAAGACATTGCAGTATTATTTTCCAAATTCATTTGTATCAAGGTACAGTATACACCACAGTCAAGATAACAGAAAATCTATTAGGCAGATGCTTTTGTGCACTCAGAAAAACACAACCTGCTCACTATTGTGCCTTCTGAAATACACATCCAGCCCATGCATGAGTTTGACTGAGATTGTTTGCCTTTTCAGTAGTTGAGTTAGTTATGTGTTTTGTGAGGTGCACTGAAGCTTGTGCATAGGTGTGGTCTGGTTAGAAATCTCACATCTATACTCAAACACAGCAGCTACCCTTCCAATATTGTTAAACAGCCTCAGTGTCAATCTGAAGAGATTTTCCCAACTTTCTCGCCAACATCAACAACATTCGGTGTCTGGGAGGATTCCTTCCATTGTCGTTGACTCTGCAAAAAATGCTACTACAATACAAATGAAAAGTAACCTTATGAAAACCTCTACAGAGACTGGTATCCCATCACCAAATCACCCTTTATTTACACATGGAAAGGCCTTGACACTGATTCTGTTCCCTCAGAGCCAGTTCTCAGAGAGAATAGGGTGTCTGACACTCCTGTTTTTATAAATATAAATCCCCACACTACCCGCCTAACTGCGGTAGTGCCTATTTTTTCCCCCAGCACCCATGTTGTGTGTGTGCAGGTGTGGGACACAATGAAAGACACAAGGTGCACAAATCTTTATTCGGTTTCCACCACCAGGAAAAAAGGAAACACCCGAGTGGCCAGTGACAAGCAGTGCCCTTCTCATCAAAGGGCAATGCTGTGTGATCAAACAGTGAAGGGGAGGACAGGGATTAAATCAAAAGAGAGTTGGAGGGGGAAATAATGCACTCCACTCCCTGCGGCGCCCACCTCTCCCTGAACAACTCCAGGGAGTTGGTGGAGACCGCGTGCTCCTTCTCCAAGGACACCCAGGCTCTAACGTAACCATGGAAGAGGGGCAGGCGGTCGGCCCTAACGACCCCCTCCACGGCCCGCTGCCTGGACCTGTTTATGGCCAGTTTGGCCAGGCCCAGGAGCAGATCCATGAGGAGTTCTTCATATCTGCCCTCCTTCCTCCGTACCGGGTGCCCGAAGATCAGGAGCATGGGACTGAAGTGCAACCAAAAGCAGAGGAGGAGGTTTTTCAGGAAATCAAAAAGGGAGTGCAAACGCCCTCACCCAATATACACGTGGTCCACGGACTCCACAGCACCACAGAACAAGCAGTTGGTCTGGGAGTCCGTGAACCACCGCAATCTGCGGTTGCAGGGGACTGCTGCGTGCAGCACCCTCCACTCCAGATCCCTGAGAGAAAGGGGGAGGACTCCCGCGTAGAGAGCCCTCCACTGGGGATCCCCACCGCCCGGTGGCAAATGGGCATGCCAAGGCATGTCCGGACGGTGGATGAGGGAGAAAAGGTGGACGGTGTGCAGCAGCAGTCTATACAGGGCCCTTCTTTTCACATCCCTAAATGAGACAAAATTAAAATTTTGGAGGCGGCTCAGGTTGTGGGGCACAGGCTCCCGCGAGAAGTACGGGACCTTGGGGCCAATGTGAATTTCCGTCCGGGCTGGGGTGAGCGCGGACGGGATCCCACCGCACACCTGAGCGTCCTCCAACTGGTGCACTACGTCGGGTCTGAGCACCGCCGTTTTAAGGCGTTGGATGGCGGTGGCCACGTACCGGACGTCTACCGCTGGCCTGCTCGCTATGTCCTGCGGTAGCGTCCAGTCCAGGCACCCGGCACTCAGCACGTCCCCGACCCTGATCACCCTCGCCGCCACGGCCCTCCCCACCAACAGCCACTCGAACCCGCGAGTATGGAGGTGCGGATTCCTGAGCAACGGCTCCCTGATGACAGCCGCTACTCACGCCGGAGGGTAGGCGTGATGCGATTCGACCATGTTCCAGACAGTGATCAGGTCCTGGTAAAAGACAGGCAGCATCTTGAGGGCGACCTCCAAACCGTCATGGTCGACGAACAGGAGCTGCGTGTTGTAGTTGAGGTTACGCACCTAGCGAAAAAAATACGTCGCCAGGGCGCACCATCTAGTAGGAGGCTCGACGTGAAGGTTACGCTGCAAGGTCTGAAGGCGGAATGTCGTGACCTGGGTGCGGACACACACCAGCGACTGACCGCGACACTCCTGTTCTTTTACTTTCTTTTTTTTTCTTCTTTCTTTACCCAGGTATTTCCTGACAGGTCTGAAATGCTAACTATGCACTTGGACACTCCTGTTCTTTTTTTTTCTCTTTTTTTTTCTTTCTTTTAAACAGTGAGGGGGAGGGTAGGGACTAAATCAACACACACCTGTTTTTCTTTTTTTTTCTTCTTAACCCCCACACTACCACCTAAGTGCGGTAGTGCTTATTTTTTTCCCCAGCACCCATGGTGTGTGTGTGCAGGTGTGAGACACAGTGAAAGACACAAAGTGCACAAATCTTTATTCAATTTCCACCACCAGGAAGATAGGAAAACACCCAAGTGGCCAGTGACAAACACTGCCCTTCACATCAAAGGGCAATGCTGTGTGATCAAAACAGTGAAGGGGAGGGTAGGGACTAAATCAAAATAGAGTTGGAGGGAGAAATGATGCACTCCACTCCCTGCGGCGCCCACCTCTCCCTGAACAACTCCAGGGTGTTGGTCGACACTGCATGCTCCTTCTCCAAGGACACCCGGGCTCTAACGTAACCGCGGAAGAGGGGCAGCAGTCGGCCCTAACGACCCCCTCCACGGCCCGCTGCCTGGACCTGTTAATGGCCAGTTTGGCCAGGCCCAGGAGCAGACCCACGAGGAGGTCTTCAGACCTGCCCTCCCTCATCCGTACCGGGTGCCCAAAGATCAGGAGCGTGGGACTGAAGTGCAGCCAAAAACAGAGGAGAAGGTTTTTCAGAAAATCAAAAAGGGAGTGCAAACGCCCACACCCAATATATACATGGTCCACAGACTCCACAGCGCCACAGAACAAGCAGTTGGGCTGGGAGTCCGTGAACCACCGCAATCTGCGGTTGCAGGGGACTGCTGCGTGCAGCACCCTCCACCCCAGATCCTTGAGAAAAAGGGGGAGGACTCCCACGTAGAGCGCCCTCCACTGGGGATCCCCACCGCCCGGTGGCAAATGGGCACGCCAAGGCGTGTCCGGACGGTGGATGAGGGAGAAGAGGTGGACGGTGTGCAGCAGCAGTCTATACAGGGCCCTTCTTTTCACATCCCTAAATGAGACAAAATTAAAATTTTGGAGGCGGCTCAGGTTGTGGGGCACAGGCTCCAGCGAGAAGTACGGGACCTTGGGGCCAATGTGAAATTCCGTCCGGGCTGGGGTGAGCGCGGACGGGATCCCATCGCACACCTGAGCGTCCTCCAACTGGTGCACTACGCCGGGTCCGAGCACCGCCGTTTTAAGGCGTTGGATGGCGGTGGCCATGTACCGGACGTCTACCGCTGGCCTGCTCGCTATGTCCTGCGGCAGCGTCCAGCCCAGGCCCCCGGCACCCAGCACGTCCCCGACCCTGGTCACTCTCGCCGCCACGGCCCTCCCCTCCGTCAGCCACTCGAACCCGCGGGTACGGAGGTGCGGATTCCTGAGCAACGGCTCTCTGACGACAGCCACTACTCCAGCCGGAGGGTAGGCGCGACGCAATTCGACCATGTTCCAGACAGTGATCAGGTCCTGGTAAAAGACAGGCAGCATCTTGAGGGTGACCTTCAAACCGTCATGGTCGACAAACAGGAGCTGCGTGTCGTAGTTGAGGTTACGCACCTAGCGAAAAAAATACGTCGCCAGGGCGCACCACCTAGGAGGAGGCTCGACGTAAAGGTTACGCTGCAAGGTCTGAAGGCGGAATGTCGTGACCTGGGTGCGGACACACACCAGCGACTGACCGCGACACTCCTGTTCTTTTATTTTCTTTTTTTTTTCTTCTTTCTTTACCCAGGTATTTCCTGACAGGTCTGAAATGCTAACTATGCACTTGGACACTCCTGTTCTTTTTTTTTCTCTGTTTTCTTTTTTTTTTCTTTTTCTTTTATTTATCTTTTTTTTTACTAACCCCCAAACTACCACCTAAGTGCGGTAGTGCTTATTTTTTCCCCCAGCACCCATGGTGTGTGTGTGCAGGTGTGAGACACAGTGAAGGACATAAAGTGCACGAATCTTTATTCAAATTCCACCACCAGGAAGATAGGAAAACACCCGGGTGGCCAGTGATATCACTGCCCTTCACATCAAAGGGCAGTGCTGTGTGATCAAAACAGTGAAGGGGAGGGTAGGGACTAAATCAAAATAGAGTTGGAGGGAGAGGACACTCCTGTTCTTTTTTTTTTCTTTTTTTTTCTTTTTATTTTGTTTCCTAAGTGCGGTCGTGCTTATTATATTTTTTTTTCCCCAGCACCCATGGTGTGTGTGTGCGCAGGTGTGAGACACAGTGAAAGACACAAAGTGCACAAATCTTTATTCAATTTCCACCACCAGGAAGATAGGAAAACACCCGGGTGGCCAGTGACAAACACTGCCCTTCACATCAAAGGGCAGTGCTGTGTGATCAAAACAGTGAAGGGGAGGGTAGGGACTAAATCAAAATAGAGTTGGAGGGAGAAATGATACACTCCACTCCCTGCGGCGCCCACCTCTCCCTGAACAACTCCAGGGTGTTGGTCGGCACCGCGTGCTCCTTCTCCAAGGACACCCGGGCTCTAACGTAACCGCGGAAGAGGGGCAGGCAGTCGGCCCTAACGACCCCCTCCACGGCCCGCTGCCTGGACCTGTTAATGGCCAGTTTGGCCAGGCCCAGGAGCAGACCCACGAGGAGGTCTTCAGACCTGCCCTCCCTCCTCCGTACCGGGTGGCCAAGGATCAGGAGCGTGGGACTGAAGTGCAGCCAAAAACAGAGGAGAAGGTTTTTCAGAAAATCAAAAAGGGAGTGCAAACGCCCACACCCAATATATACATGGTCCACGGACTCCACAGCGCCACAGAACAAGCAGTTGGGCTGGGAGTCCGTGAACCACCGCAATCTGTGGTTGCAGGGGACTGCTGCGTGCAGACACTCCTGTTCTTTTTTTTCTTTTTCTTTTTCTTTTTTTTTCCTCCGACCTAATTCCCTGTTTTTTTTCTTTTTTTTTAATTTTAACCCCCACACTACTACCTAAGTGCGGTAGTGCTTATTTTATCCCCAGCACCCATGGTGTGTGTGTGCAGGTGTGAGACACAGTGAAAGACACAAAGTGCACCAATCTTTATTCAATTTCCACCACCAGGAAGATAGGAAAACACCCGGGTGGCCAGTGACAAACACTGCCCTTCACATCAAGGGACAGTGCTGTGTGATCAAAACAGTGAAGGGGAGGGTAGGGACTAAATCAAAATAGAGTTGGAGGGAGAAATGATGCACTCCACTCCCTGCGGCGCCCACCTCTTCCTGAACAACTCCAGGGTGTTGGTCGACACCGCGTGCTCCTTCTCCAAGGACACCCGGGCTCTAACATAACCGCGGAAGAGGGGCAGGCAGTCGGCCCTAACGACCCCCTCCACGGCCCGCTGCCTAGACCTGTTGATGGCCAGTTTGGCCAGGCCTAGGAGCAGACCCACGAGGAGGTCTTCAGACCTGCCCTCCCTCCTCCGTACCGGGTGGCCAAAGATCAGGAGCGTGGGACTGAAGTGCAGCCAAAAACAGAGGAGAAGGTTTTTCAGAAAATCAAAAAGGGAGTGCAAACGCCCACACCCAATATATACATGGTCCACGGACTCCACAGCGCCACAGAACAAGCAGTTGGGCTGGGAGTCCGTGAACCACCGCAATCTGTGGTTGCAGGGGACTGCTGCGTGCAGACACTCCTGTTCTTATGTGTCAGCCAGTGCTCCCTCATTGGATCAGGTTAACAGCCCCAATCAGGGAACTCCTGTTATATGGGGTCCACCTGGCTGACCTTGTTACAATCACTACATCTTGTTAAATATCTATTAGGTTTTTAAATAAACACATTAAAGGCACATTGTGTTATTGAAGTCTCTTAAAATGTTAAATGTTCTTGGATAATTAGACCGAATTGAATTCATCAACAGCATTCTGAAATCAGCCAAACATTCATAATGGCTACAGCTGTTTTAACAAACATTTTCAGATACATTGCCTGAAATTGACAGAACATAATAGCCACCCCCCAATTTCCATTTGAAAACAAAGTTTTTGAGTGTCAGTGAGTGCAGGGAGCAGGTGCAGCTTTTTAAGTAAGGCTTTTAACAACCAAAACTGTTATTTAATATAAATCACAGCACAGAGCATGATATTTCATTTAAAAACACAGCTACATTATGGGATAGCATTGAATGACGCCAGTTGAAGGTGTCACAACATTCCATAACTTTGCAGTGTTACCAACTCCTGTATAGGCTTCCCACCCAAACAATGCAATTTTTAGGATTCCCAAAACCGAATCAGCACATAAGAAAAATGCCTTGGAGAAAATGTAATCTCCTGTGGTCTTCACAATAGGGTCACCAACTTTGGATGAGCTGCATTTATATTTCACATCCAATACCTTACTAACTTGTGAAAAAAACATGTGGAAAAGTGTGGAATGGGGATGACAGGTGAAAATTGCTTTTTCAGTAAAATTCTTAGCATACAAGGCTACAGGTCAAGTGCTAGAAAATGGGATTGTAATATATGGATATTTGATGACTGGCTTAGTCATGGTGGGCTGAAGGGCTTCTTTCTATACTGTAATGACTGACTCCCTTAAAAAAAACTAAGCTCAACAATTGCAACATAATGTAAACAACCACTTGTAGACAAAAACTCCTGCCTCATATTTCAGTTCTTGCCAGCAATTTGAAACAATAAGCTGCAACTGCTTCTGAGAGGAATTTCAATACACTGGGAATGCGTTAAGAGCAGGAAACATTTGCCAGTGCTAAGTCTGAATTTTCCCAGCCCTCGAGATGAGTTGGGAGGCTAAATGCAGGTAACGTAGTGGAAGAAAACATAGGGAAGGGAGCCCAACATTTCCCCATTGCTGTGCAGACACATTGAGCGTGTGAGGCCCGTTAAAGTGTACTCCCAAATTTGCTGGGTTTTTACAGCTACTATTTGGGAAAGCAGGAAATCTGGTGGCCTCCCAATAGCTTGCTGGGGAGACCCCACTACATCTTAATGTGCATTCCATGCCTCAAGCGGAATGCTCCTGGTAACAATGGTGGTTGCACTTGCACCCAAGGTACTGTTGAATGACCCACACCTACACTATCCAACCACTGCAATGTTGCCTTCCTTAAAAAACACTTCCATAGTCCTGCCACGGCCATCTGTGGTGGCCAGACATCACCCAGCGTCAGGATCAGGGCACTGAAACTAAAACTCAGCCCATTTGCTTTGTAAATATGCAATTACGTTGCTGTTATTGTGAATAGCCAGATCACTGAATAAAGCAAACTGTTCTATGTAAATGTGCACATATCAAAGGCTGTGATAAACAGTGTTAATGCCATCTTTTGTGTCGATTTCCCAACCCATAAGAAGTTCATGTCCATTTGCAAAAAAATCCATCTGTTCGTAATTACACACAGCAAATAAAATAGCAGTACATGTTCTTAAATAACACAAAGTGTGATAATTCATTTCTGTTTAAAATCCAAAATTGGAAGCTGATATCTATTCCTACCCAGAATTTAAAATGCAGTCTGTAGTCGGAAAGCACACCCCTGGGCTTTGTTCCATGGCACCCAAATGTACGACAATATTGGCACATTATGGTAATTTAAGATAGAAACGTCTTCAAGAACTGAGCTTCTCTAGTATTAAGACTGCAAAGTTGTGGATTTACCTGTACACATAAACTCCTTTCTTCAGTAATAACAGTAATTAAGAGATTATAATTTTTTTTCATTTGTGTTGTGTGCAGTTGATCTTTTGTAATGACTTCAAGGTGTGTATGAATGAATTCATGAACAGGCTGTTGCAAGTGAACTTAATAATCATCTTGGATACTTACAAAGCATAAGTGCCAGACTAGTTAGTGGTACCTTTTAAAAGGTGAAAGATAAATCTGTAGGTCACACTGTATTTATGGAGAGAGAAAAACAGAATTAACAAGTTGACGTTTCTTGGCCCTGTGGAGACAGGGTTGGAGGCTGGGCAGAGAAGGAGTCAGAAGAAATTAGATGAATTGCAATAGCACAGACCCCTGACACATTCCTGCCTCTTATCAGGTTTGGCTGCCTGCTCCATGGAGGCAGGCTAGTGAAACAACTGGGGTTTCCCACGTTCGAGTCATGTTGTGACAGTTTCTTTTCAGCATTATGCTCTCCCCTATACCACCTCCTCCCCCATGCTGAGCCTGGCAGCTTACTGGAGGCAGGGAAATGCTATCTGGTAATTGAAGCCAAAGGCTTCATGCCCTAATGACCAAACCACAGGGATCAAAGGCCACAACCTTGTCCTTCACTGCACCTTTGGAGGTGTTTCCCTTCGACCTCAATGGGCCCATTAACTTTGAGTTTCCTTATTTGTTGACTTCTTTGCAGGTAATCAAGGGTACCTCCATACTAAGGTGATCACGTGCGCATCTCCCTGCCTTATTAGCACCCACCCTGTTAATTAGAGCTGCCAGCCTAATTTTGCTGTTGGTTGGATATCCAACTTTCCGATATTTCTGTGCACTCTAACTAGGTGGGACTCCCACAGAATCTCTCACTTGTTACAGCGCAAAGAAGTCTTTCAACCCACCATGTCCACTTCTAATTGGCAGAGATCCAGCCACAACTATTTCCAACCTGAAATCAAAGCCATGGTCAATCCAGCCCAATGTTCCAGGACAATAATTTTTTTAAAATTATGTCCTGAAAAAGTTAGATGGCCATAAAGGAGGAATTCCTGGAGTCTGTATGGGATGCTTTTCTGGATCAATTCGTGGAGGTATCAACTAAAAACACAGGCCATCCTGGACTGAGTATTATGTAAGGAGAAAAGAATAATTGGCCCCTTGGGGAAGAGTGACCGTAATATGATAGAATTCTTCATTAAGATGGAGAATGACATTGTTGATTCTGAGAGTTGTGTCCTCAATCTAAATGAAGGGAACTACAATGGTATGCGTTGTGAGCTGGCTATAATAAATTGAGGAACTTTAAAGAGATGACAGTGGATAGACATTGGGGAAAATTTAAAGATTATATGGAGGAACTGCAACAATTGGTCATAACTGTCTGGCATAAAAATGAAATTGGAAAGGTGACTCAACTGTACCTAATGTGGGATTTTACAGTTAGTATGAGATTGAAGGAAGGAATCTATATATTGGCTGAGAAAAGCATCAGACCTGAGGATTGGGAGCAGTTTAGATTTCAGCATAGGATAACCAAGGGATTGATTAAGAGGGGGAAAATAGAATATGGGAGAAAGCTTGCAGGGAACATACAAATTAATTGTAAATGCTTCTGTCGGTATGTGAAGAGAAAAAGATCAGTGAAGACAAATGTCAAGCTTTCTCAAACAGAAATAGTAAATTATAACAGGAATAAAGAGATGGCACACCAATTATTTCAGTTCTGACACAAATAACACCCCAAAGTATTGTGTAACACAGGGTCTAATGAGAGCGAGGAACGGAAGGAAATCAGTATTAGTAGGGAAGAGATGGTGGGGAAATTGATCGGATTAAAGGCCAATACATCCCTAGTGCCCAATAATCTACATCTCATTTACTTAAGGAAGTGTCCTTGAAATAGTGGATGCATTGGTAGTCATCTTTTAAGATTCTGTAGACTCTGGAATGGTTCCTATCAATTGAAGGATAGTTAATGTAACCCTACTACAGAACTTTTAAAAAGGAATTAGAGACAAAACACTGAATTATAGACAAATTCCCCTGATATGAATAGTGGGGAAAATGCTGGAGTCCATTTTAAAAGATTTAACAGCAGAGCACTTAGAAAACAGTCGCAGGATTGGACAGAATTAGCATGGATTTATAAGTTGGAATGAAGGGTCTGTTTCTGTGCTATACATCTCAATGACTCTAAATTTTCTGAAGTTTCTCATGGTTGTAACTTGTAGAATTAATATGGGGGAGCAAGTGGATTTGGTTTACTTAGATTTCAGAAATCTTTCAGTAGGGTCCCACAAGAGATTAGTATGTAAAATTAGATGTTGAGAAATGGGAGGTCATCAACTTTATTTGCAAAAACAGGAAGGCAGATTATCATCTGAATAGGAATAGAATGGGAAAAAGCAATACCTAGATATCCTTGTACACCAATTGCTGAAAGTAAGCATGTAGGTGCAGCAGGTGATAAAGAAGGCAAATGGTATGTTGGCCTTCATAGTGACAGGGTTTGAGTGTAGGAGGAGGATGTCTGCTGCAATTATACAGGGCATTGGTGAGACCACATCTGGAGTATTGTGTGCAGTTTGCTCTCCTTCTGAGGAAGGATATTCTAGCCATGGAGAGAGTGCAACAAAGTTTTACAGACTGATTCCTGAGATAGCAGGACTGGCATATGAAAAGAGACTGGATCAGTTAGGATGTATTCAGAGGATTTTAGAAGAATGAGGGGAATCTCATAGAAACCTGTAAAGTTCTAACTAGAAGAGACAGGATAAATATACGAATGATGTTTCTGATTACTGGAGAGTCCAGACCCAGAGATCACTGTTTAAGGATACAGGATAGGACATGTTGGAATGAGGTAAGGAGAAATTTCTTCACCAAGAGAGTGGTGAGCTTATGGAATTCTCTGCTACCGAAAACAGTTGAGGGCAAAACATTTAAGTGTTTTCAAGAAGTAATTAGGTATAGGTCTTGAAGATAAAGGGATCATTATTATGGGGAGAAAATGGGGACAGGGTACTGAGTTGGATGGTCAACCGTGATCGTATTGAATGTCAGAGCTTGAAGGACCAAATGACCTACTTTGTGGTCCTAAATCTATGTTCTAAATGACAAAAGTGATGATGTGTAACACAAAAGTTGTTGTTAATAGGACAAGTAAAAGCAAAATGGATCTAAAAGAGGTGTAAATGGGAAAGCGGAATCATCACCAATAGCGGCTATCTGAAAAAATGAGGGCTAAGGTTATGAACTAAAATTGTTGAACTCAGCCCTGACAGAAAAGTTATCAACTGCCTAATTAAAAGAGGAACTGCTATTTCAAAAATATATATTAAGCTTCATTGCAGTAATGCAAGAGGCTGGGAACAGGTATGTCAGAGTAGCGTGGAGAATTAAATGAATAAGCCATCTGATTTCACACTCCTCTCAGAACTTGTCAGTGCTCAGTTTGTGCTTGTGTTTTGCTGCTTCCGTGTAAGTGACATTTGCCCATCAAAATTGTTCAGGCATCTTGCAAGCTATCTCAGCTGGCTATTGTAATCACCCTTCTCACTACCAATCTAGTGTATGCCCAATTCAAAATCCCCATGTGTGGAAGAGCCTGATGAGACCTGCATTTATCAGAGATGAGAATAAAATGGGATTATGACAAGTTATGAGAAATGTTACATTAAAGTGTTTCAGTATGAATGAAATGTAACCATGTCTGTAACTTTCAAATTAAAAATTGTGTTGAGCTTGTCTTGTGTGTAAACACACAGATATACATACATCGTGAAGATTTCTTAATGACACTTGGAGTAAAAAAGTGCATTATAACTGTTATTTACCACGTTCATCCTCTATCACCAAATACCCAAGAGCACATCTGACTGAAAATGTTAGAAGGAAAATTCTCTTAATTATTTGCTTAAAAAATTACTGTTGTGTAAGTGGGTAACCAAATGAATTTGAATATTTTTGTTTCCTTTTCACAGACTCAGAACAGAATGAAATTAATGGCAGATAATTACGAGGAGGACCTCCTGAAACCCTCAGCGCATTCAGAGTCAATGAACCATAAACTCTCCCCAGAACAGGTGAGAAATATTTTTGTATTCAAATAGGATTTGCACAGTGAATTATTAGGACTCAAGGAGTGATCGTATTATTTCTCTTAGCCTTTCTCTTCCTGATATTTCAATGCAACAGACCTGGATTGTATTCAATTTGAATAATATAACAGGGCAATATGAAGGGCTGTAAAATTGCACCACAAAATGGGAATATCTCTTACAGTTGTAAAAATCAACGGTCCAGTTATGTTTATATTCTTCAGTATGTAAGTGATGTGCATTAGAATGTTGTCACATGATTCTCTCAGCCGACAGTTGAGCAACAAGGATTGTCTAAATTTATTCGATGACTAAAACCTAGATTGGTGCCCTTCGATCTAGTTGGCACAGTACCTGTGTGAACTAAATCCATTTGCTTTACCCACAGCAAAGCCGGATTGCAGTCATTTCATCTTTTGGCCCAAGTATGTGCCCTCGTGGAAAGATGAAGCATACATGAGTTCCTCCAAGAACCCCACCAAATCCATATTCTGGATTTAAATGTATTCTTAAGACATGCTAGAATAGATCATCTTATTTCATAATAATAAAGTAAAATCAAATTCAATCAAATCATTTTTTCAGTAAGAGGTTAGCAGAAACTCATTGGTTCTACTGTAACAATAATCAGCTTGTTTTCCCAAGGATAATTTCATTTTTATCATGGCTGCAGGCTACTTGTAATAGTTTAGTTTTTTTTCAATTGCGTGTGACTATTTGTTAGAATTAAAGTTTAAATTATGTCAAGCAAAAATTCACACCAGAAAAGTTCCACCTTCTGTAAAAACTCATCACTAATCAATGTTAACAACATACGTAATACATAATTACAATCCATTTAGTCTTAATTTCAAGAGTTTTTATTGTCCTAAATGCACCAAAAGTATTTCAGTGCTTTTGAGTGCATGGAGCCTGGCATGATCCTTGACAAACAACTTGACAACACACAAAAGAAAATGTGCATTGAAAATATACAAGCACTTTTGCTTTGTTAAATATAGTGGACACATGCACCCCCAGATACATTCGCACCCCCAGACACACTCGCACCCATCCCATTACCCCACACACACTCACACCCACCCCTCCACACACACACACACACAAACTCATACACATACTCTTTCTGTTCCCTCCACCTTGTGGCTTCTAGGTTGGTTGGGTTGGTTTCCAGTGTTGACATATGCTATTTGCAACTAGTAAACAATTTCTCAGATGTCCCTTTTCTCCCTCAGTTCAAGTGAGTGTGTCATGTGTTTCCTAGCTGCTGATTGCTTCTTACTTAATTCTTTCCATGTCACGTGACAGACAAAACAGCAACAATTGGACTAATTGGTGAGATTTCATGCGGGGATGTTCAAGAGTGTACTAAGCATATTTCAGATTCCTTGAATTTCATTCAACCATTTTCATTTTCATTACATATTTCCTTATTTTGTACAAGACATCTTCCTTTTTTCAGAATGACATACCTGTACTGCAAACTGAATTGTTCTGCCTAATTTAGCATAATGAATATAATCCAAAAAGATTTTTAAAAAACTCACAGTTGCAAATGCTTTTTTTTTCCTTTCTCACCATATTGGTATCAAAGCTTGAAATCAAAATGGTTTCACTCCTTCCTTTCTCTGTTATTAAAATTGTGGACTTTCTTGCATTCCTCAGTTTTCCCCTTCCATAATCCATCCAAAGACATTTAAAACTGTAGCTTGACATTAATTAAATACAGATAGTTTGATCTTCTATTCAATCTCACTTTCTTCAACACTGGCAGTCATCTATGCTGTAGCAATACAATGGTTCCCCTTACAGATTTCTGATAGTGATTACAAAAAAGTAATGTTAGTTGATTGTAATTAGGTTGCCATCAGGCTGTGAAATTGGTGACAACAAAACTGAAACATAGATATCATAAATTAGAAGCATAGTTTTGCTGTCTAAATTCATGTGGTATCCTCACAGATCTATCCCATTTGCAATAAAACTAACAAATGTATAAAATGTTGATGGTCATGGTGACTGCAAGGCATTGTTCCCAAAGCAGACTTACAGATGAAAATGTGTTGCTGGAAAAGCGCAGCAGGTCAGGCAGCATCCAAGGAGCAGGAGAATCTGTTTTACAGATGAGCCAATGATAATTAGGATCAAGTTTAAATAATGGTTATGATGATCAATATCATTGGTTCAAAATTGAACAATTGCTTTTTTTAATAAAAGTAACACAATTCAAAAAGAAGCACAAAAAGAAAAATGATACAATCCTAATAATGACGAACCAGTGCCCAACAAAGATCTTTGACTTCCTTACCATAATTTTCTTTTGTTTTATTTCACAATTTGTACCAAACTTGATCCCTTTTAATTTCAATTTTTATTTCAGCTATCACTTTAAAAATCAGAACTTACTTGGTCCACTCCTAAAACAATGCTTTTTCATTGAAGAATGTTCTCATTTTGTGGAAGAATGAGACTTTTGTGATCTGTAAATGAGTTCCATTTTAATTCTCTTCAACTTTTAGACACATTGGGTAGAATTATAACTGAAAAAAAGGACACTGAATCCCTTCCCAAGGCTCTAAACCCTTCACAAATGTCCCAACCTCTCCTCTGCCTCCCAAACTCTGAATCCTTTCCCAGGCTTTGAGTTCCAGCCTGCACACATTCCCATATATTCTTATTGGCCTCCAATGCTTACCAACCTGACCTATCCATGACCTGGAATCAATCCCCCACATTGACAATCCCACCCCACTCTCCTGAGATGCAGAACCTACCTTGTCCTGTGACCTTCACCAGCCCCCTACCAACTGTAAACTAAACCTACAAATTAAGTGTTTAGCTTTGACCTTCAGAGGTGTGTCAAGAACCATCTCTTTGAATTTAACCCAAAGTTACCTTTCAATTTTTTTCAATACTTGATTAAATAGAATTCGCATCAGATCCACATTTTGTTTTAATAAATGAAACATTCACTGACTTATATTGTGTCTGCATCTCCGCTGGTTCTACAATAGGAATTTCTCAGCATATAAATGTATAAAAGGGTCAAATTAATAGAGATTTTCAAAATTCTGAAAACTTTTCCGAGGGTAAGTAGCAAATGATTTTTGTCGTTGTTAAATTAATAACCAGGCAGCTTGCACTGATGGTTTTCCTGTCTAGGTTATCCTCTAAAAGCATGGAATCCTCACTCATAAATGGTATTAAGATGGAGACAATATTATTTGAAATAGAGGTGAATAAATATTTGAAAATAAAAATTACAAAAAGGTAACAAGAGAGGGTATAAAAATGGCATTAGAACAGATACTTACATTTGAAGAATTAGCTGAGGCCACAAATGTGCCTTCTCAATTTCTAGGATTTTAATTCCTATCTCCACTTCATAACAAAAAAGATTCCGCATAGTTCAGAAGATCATCATTTTTTGGATGCACTTCAAATTTAATGCTGTTTCTTAACATTTTTTTGAAATTCCTTGTTTAGATTAGATTAGATTAGATTACAGTTGTGGAAACAGGCCCTTCGGCCCAACAAGTCCACACCGACCCGCCGAAGCGCAACCCACCCATACCCCTACATTTACCCCTTACCTAACACTACGGGCAATTTAGTATGGCCAATTCACCTAACCTGCACATCTTTGGACTGTGGGAGGAAACCGGAGCACCCGGAGGAAACCCACGCAGACACGGGGAGAACGTGCAAACCCCACACAGTCAGTCGCCTGAGTCGGGAATTGAACCCGGGTCTCTGGCGCTGCGAGGCAGCAGTGCTAACCACTGTGCCACCGTGCCGCCCACTGTTGTATACTAACAAATCAGAAATACCTAATGATTGACTCCTTAGAAAGATAGAAAGATATGAGGGTCAATTTTACAATGCCTGCTTCCCTCTAAGAGCACATATTTATAAACTTAATCCTCACAGGGTGAAGTATCATGAGAAATAAATTATGGTGTTACTTGCTTATAAATTTGATGTAATGTATATTTCAAAAATGTTATTACTTATGATTCCAAGAAAGATCAATGTTGCATCTTACTAAATGATAATTAGTTTCAGGAATCAGTACATCCAAAATGTCCTTAAATTTTCCTTCGTGCACCAATTAAACTTTAATTGTATAATGCTCTACAGTGCACCCATTAATGGGTGTAAGAGTTCCCTTTCAAAAATTGTCCACAATTTTGTTAAGCTATATTTATTTTGTTCTTGGGTACCAGGCAAACTGTGGTCGTGTTGTGCATTCACAGCAAGCTTCAAATGAAATCTAGTCAATTTATCTTAATCCTATCAAAGCATGAATGAATTTCCCTGAGAGCAAGAGTGAATGTTGCGAGTCTAGCTTTGTTGGTGTACATTGATAGTTGTTTTAGAAAAAGTCTAATAATTATCTGTTCTCTTGCCATCTTGCCCTGTCTCTGATTTGTTAACAGTGATTTCCCTCATATTGTGACCATTTGCAGCATTACGGTAATGCTGAGTTCATGATTTTAAGGTGCATAGTCAATCACAGATGCACATCCTTATTCTCTGTTCAAAGTATATTTCTCTTTACCTTTTCCTTTTGTTTATCATCTGTCAATCAAGCAGTACTAAGTTGGAGTGTTTCATCCAGTTCGAAGCTCCCATCATTTATATGAAGTCCTAATTTTCCTGAGGCGTATATATGTTCAGTACAGTGAGTTTGAATTTGCACTCGATCTATGAATGCAATATAATGTCTTTGAAAGTGGAAGTTTCTTAATTTACAGGATTATGATGGGAGATCAAAGGTAATACTACTAACATAGAAGTATTGTAGATTCTAGCAGACCTGTTGCATGAAGGTAAGTGCAATTGATGAGATATTTGTTAAGTGTGACAATCACCCATTGCTGTCCAAATAAAAAAGTTATATTCCATATTTTCTGCTGTCCTCTAGTCTTGGCCAAAATAGTAAAATTCACATTGCATTGTTTTATTCAAGAAAAAACAGATTAAATTAACTATGATATGACCTCCTTAGGAATGAATTTCAAACATTGCTTTTAATGAAATATTCCATGTCCATGTTTTAGTCTGAAGGAGGATACCAATGGACTTCCTTATTTTCTCATGCATAAAGCTGCTCGTGAGTAGCAATTTGTCACTTGTGAGCAGTTCTTGGTATCTGATTTGCACATTGAGAATTCAAATCTCAATTTGCCAGCTGTCATACTGAAAGAATATTTCCTTAAATTGAGAGTATGCTGGGTAGACTTAAGGATTGTATTTTTGGCCACTGAAGATTGAAATCAAGTCAGCTTCTGTGACAAATCCATACTATTCCAGGCACAGTGGATAATTGGCAAGTCTGGCTCATCAGCAGAATTTGAATTAACACTGAATGTTGGAGATCCTCTCACTCAACTCGAGGCAATGCCATAATGAATAGGATACTCTTTGGTGGAAAGCTGTGGGAAAGATTCTGTTTAAAGTGGATATTTAGCTGGTAAAGTTCCACACATAAAATGGAGTGCCCTAGTATTTAACCATTGCAAAGATTCACCTCACTGTCTCAGATATTGTAGATATCAAGCATTCTGTCTCTGTTCCTATAAATATTGTCAGTATTGTACACTTTTGGTGTTTACCTTACTAAATCTGCCTCCATTATCTCAATTGCAGAATGTCTTTAGACTCTTGCCTCGATATCTAGGAAAACTGGATTTAACTGTGAAAACAACAACTTGTTTGTAGTTGGCATTCCCACTGTGGATTGCCACCATGTTGTGACAGAGGGGCTTGCATGTTCTGACAGCTCCTTATGTAATGCTGTCAGGACTCATTGTTCCTGGTAAGGCCAACCATGACAGCAAGGTCAGGCAAAGTGTAGTCCAAGAAGGCTTCAATAGAAGAACAGGCAAAAGTAGACTGTGTGTCTCACCAGCTATCAAGGGGGAAGAAGCAACAAGATAAGGCAGCAAGGTAGTCCCAAACACAGTGGCACAACATGTTCTCAAGTTTGACCACTTCTTAATCCTTCAAGGTGAGCATTGATGATGTTCCAGAGCCTACACATTAAATAATATCACTTACAGGCTTTTGTCAGGGTCCGTGCCACATCCCGTAATAATGGAGAATTGCTGATGGGTATGGGATTGTGAACCTGGGAGTTCCTGGTAAATATTTGCACATAGATTGCATGATGCGTGAAGGATATTGGAGACCTGCAGTGGGATGAAAGAGTCTTTTAAGTAGACCTTTGCAAATGCCAGATTGGGAAGGGGTGATTGGAAAAGGTACGTCAAAATTAATCGGTCCCATTTTCTCTTGGCTGGGAGGCATTCAAGATCAAAATATTGGCATCTCTTGAATAATGTTATCATTCAAGTCAAAGATCTGAGTACTGTCTATATCGCTCAGTGCATGTGAAGAACGAATGCCTGTTGGACAGATCATGGACCTGCTCAATATGGGGAACATCAACCTAGTACTAAGGCATCATAAGACCCATCTGCCTAAGAGGAAAAAGATCAATGCCTCAGTTCCAAAGACACCAGACCAAAGGGAGGAATTCCAAGTACCAATCTAAAAAAATATTTGCAAGTTCAATTCATTTCTACACAATGGGACCAAATAATACTAGGTAGCTGTGCTTAGACCACTGGGTCTCAGAGTGGTCTCAGAATCAGTTTAATGAAAATGATGTGCAAATATGTGTGACCTCTCAGAATGAAAACAAGCAGCCTTCATTCTCTGGGAGAACAAGTCAACGTCACAAGCCAGGAAGGCAGCATTCCAGCTCAAGACGAAAACCCAAAAATAAATCCATCAGAAAAGGGTCATCTGTTTGGTAGTGGGGTCCTGAGAGATTCAATGAAATGCTGGCTATCACGAGATTGGAAGCTGCTTCAAAACCATCAGGGCCATCTATAAACCAAATTCAACTGAACAAAATTACCTTCACTCCTAGGATGATGTCTCTCCTCTTAAGGATAACAGTGCCACCCATCAACTCTGGAAAGAACATTTTCAGCATCTGCTCAGAAATGAATCCACAGAGACTCCAGGCTACCCCCAGCTTCCTATGGTAGAATCCATGGGTTAGCCACCATCGCTGGGAGAGCTACTTATAGTTTAAAACAACTTTAATGGTATTCCTCTCAAGGTCCTTAAAGCTGTTGGGATTTTGATCATGTAACGATTCTGAGATTTATCCTATTTTTGTGAGATTCCGCCATCTCCATCCTGACTTGAGGAGAACAACAATTGAAACTATTCCCCTTTCTTTCATAGCAGGGAAAGACCACAGCATGTGGATATGCATTCTCCTAAACAGTCTATTTGCTGCATTCTAATCTCACTATGTTATGGAACATTCTGCCTCAAATTCCCAGACATCTCAGAGTCAAGAATTAGCCTGTTGAGTCACATGAAGACCCACAGCAGAGTCTCATGACCCTAAGTAGGCATTACCTTTGCACTGAGGGACATATTCACCCAAACTTCACTTAAAAAAGAGAAAGGCAACCTTAGAACTAACTTACAAGTTTAGCAGAGGCAAAATGTATCATGGCTAACTACAAAGAAAATCTCACTTTTGGAGCAATTTAGTTCAATCTGTTTTAAGAGAAAACATGGAAGCTTGTGAAGTCTCTTCTGATGTTGACAGTTTGTGAATTACATCCTTTCATCTTCATACTGATAAGTGATCAGCCTATCAATGTTTTTAATTTGAAATGAGACAATTAGTTTCAGCATTGCAGTTTTGTTATGCTTTAGGTGAGATTTTTAGATCCTTCAATCCAACACTAATCATTCCATAATGAAGACTGGTGTAGCAGTGGACTGGTACTGCTGATGTTCTACCCAAAACTGAGAGGAAGACAGAAAATGATACAACTAGTTTTCATTGTTTTATTTCCCTCATCCCCACTTTAGGTTCAGGGAATATATTTTGTATGTTGGTACACTCAATACAAATCTGTCACTGCAATAACATACTGAATGGTACTGTTTACAAGAAGCTCAGTAGGTGTGTCTATCCATTTGAAAAATCCATTATTTTTCATGAAACAGAGGGGAGGAGAAAAGCATCTTTGCTTACTTTTATTCTAATGTACAATCTGGTTGTTGCCTGCATATACTAACTTGCTCTTATTTTGTCCACACGCAATCATTGGCTGTCCTTATCATCTGCAACCAAATAGGATGATGAGGAGGGCATATGGGCTTAGTCATTCAGATGAACTTAAGCAGCTATTTTGTTCAGAATGGTGAGAATCTGCTTTACTTCCTGTTTCTCACAATCGCTTGCACACTGTTACAAATTGTTAATCTTTATTCTACGTGAATGCACTCCATTTCATTTGAACCTCTTTGCTAATCAATTTGTGTCTCTGTGTTTGGGAATCGGTCATTTTTACTGGCTTGCAATTTTTTGCTGCTTGCATAAGAAAACACCACAAACATAACTATTAAGATTAAAGGTAGATATGTTAAGGATTCAAAATATTTGAACATTTAGAAAAGGTATTTTATTATGTGGCATTTTTATTTTAAATGTTTCTTGAAACCCTACTGCAAATGTGCAAAACATGCATTACATTTCATATTAGATGTGCTGTTTGGGAATCACAGTTAATCGTTATGAAAGTGGATGATTAAGAAGGTTTGAGAGTTATTTGGTTAAACTTCAATAGGTCTTTGCACAATAGGGACTGTATGTAGTGTACATAGCTCAACCTGGTTCCAAGCTGAAATTATCTTTATCATTGGAGATATTTTATTGTCTAATATATGTCTGAGCAACAAAAGAAAATCATTCATGTTTTAACTGCCAGTTGTATCTGTTAAAACTGATATGAATATTAACATCCCAAAGCACTCCACACTCACAGAAGTGAAATCATCAACATGCAATGATGGGAGAAAAGTTAAGGTAAGAAACAGTAGATTCCCCAAAAGATCATGGGTGTTTTAATAGCCTGGAAAGGAAATCTCCAATTCACTTTTGATGGGAAATGCATCACAGCACTATCATTATTGCACTGCTGCCTTCTCAAGGGCAATCAGGGATGGGTGATAACTGCTCTCTTCTCCAGCAGTACTGACATCACAAGACTGCGTGCTAGTATATTTGTGGCGTTGTTAGCCCTCAAAAACCTCCTGCTGCCCCAGTTCATCTAAGTTTATCTTCCTTATTTCATACTCTTTTCTCCCCCAGCAAATGGTGACAATCTCCTTGTCTATTCCATTTTTTTTTTTGGTTTGTGTCAATTGTGTTATGGGTGAGATTTACAATACATAAACTAATCTGTGATTATTGGCAGCCAATTCAGTTGCCTTTGTCTGATTTTCCTGCTTGTGCTTGTGCTGAGCTGGAGCACTATGCCTTCCCTTAATAATGTGGCTGAAATCACAGGTTCTTCAAATTCCAACTATTACATTATTTGGCATTAATCATGAAAGCTTTGAAAATCTTTATTTTTGAAGAATCTAGGAATTTTTTGGCGTACTGTTATCTCATTGGAGTTCCCCTCTCCCACATTACCAGCTTTTGTGCCTTTTCTTTCATCCATATATGGGATATGAAGTGGCTGGCAAAGTCATCATTGATTGCCCATACCTAATTGCCCTGAAGAAGTTGATGGTGAGCTGCATTCTTCAAGCGTTGTAATTCTTGGGTTTGGGCATTAGCTATGTACTACAATAACTGTTGGCAATGAAATGGCACATAGCTGTATCTCACTGAATGAGGCAGAAAATGTGTTGATTGATAAGAGGAATCAACCAGCAAAGTGTCCATCCAGAGGTAGCGAAGGACGGAGGGATCATTGCATTTAATATACTAACAGCAGGCCAAATTTGTTTGGGGATTCAGAAGATGCACTGTTGTTCATCTTGCAGATGTGGAAGTAGGCTTCTCATTGAGCAACTTCTGGTGATCTCTTTGAACACCATTAAGTATATTGGTCTGGACCTGGTATAACTAGATGTAGTATGTGTGGTGTAATCTTAGTGCATAGTGTGATTGATTAATTTATTGTTGTCATGTGTACCAAGATACATTGAAAACTTCCTTAGAATGCTATACAAACAGCTCGTAAACTACATCAAGGTTGTAGAACAGAGTGCAGAATACAGTGTTCCAGCCGCAGAGAAAGTGCAGAGAGAGAGATCAGAATTAACATTTAAGTAGTCTGTTCAAAAGTCTGATAATAGCGGGGAAGAAGCTGTTCTTGAATTCTATTTGTACGTGTAATCAAACTTTTATATCCTCTGTCCGACAGAGGAAGGTGGAAGACAGTATAACTGGGGTGGCAATCAGTATAATACAACTTGTGTAGAAGTCTGGTTTGCATGATTAAGGAACCTATTGCATGTTTCAGGTGAGCACAATGAGTTATTGCAAGTTGCCTGATTCAACCTCCATTTACAGGTGGCAGCTTGATGACAAAGCGGTATTGACCCAGGAATATTACTTACAAGCTTTCCATACAAGAGCCAGAATTCCCAATTATGATGCATAAGAAATAGGAGCAGGAATAAGCAGTTTGGTCTATTGAACCTGCTCGTACAGTTAATAAGGTCATGGCTGATCTGCTGTGACTTTAACTTGACTTTTCTGCCTCTTCATCCTTGCCAATTAGATAGCTGTCAAAATCAGGCGTGAGTATATTAACTTTGGAAAGTAACAATGACTGTATGGTTTTGGGAAAAGTGAATTGGCTGAAAGGAAACCATTAACACCATTTTCAGGGAAATGCAGTGCCAAACGTCAGCATAGCAAGAGTCTATAAGACCATAAGAAATAGGAGTAGAACTAAGGCCATTTGGCCCATCGATCCACTCCGCCATTCAATTATGGCTGATGGGCATTTCAACGCCACTTACCCACACTGTTTCCATATCCCTTAATACCTTGCGAGATTAAGAATTTATCAATCTCTGCCTTGAAGACATTTAATGTCCTGGCCTGCACTGCGCTCCATGGCAGTGAATTCCACAGGTCCACCACTCTCTGACTGAAGGAATGTCTCCTCATTTCCAGTCTAAATTGACTCCCTCTAATTGTAAGGCTGTGCCCACGGATCCTACTATACCCACCTGACAGAAATAATTTCCTTGCGTCCACCCTTTCTAAGCCATGCATTATTTAAGTTTCTATTAGATCTGCCCTCAACCATCTAAATTCTAACGAATACAATCCCAGGATCCGCAGCTGTTCATCATATGTTAAGCCTATCATTCCAGGGATCATCCGTGTGAATCTCTGCTGGACATGCTCCAGTGCCAGTATGTCCTTCCTGAGGTGTGGGGCCCAAAACTGGACACAGTATTCTAAATGGGACCTAACCAGAGCTTTATAAAGTCTTAGTAGCACCTCGCTGCTTTTACATTCCAACCCTCTTGAAATAAATGACAACATTACATTTGCTTTCTTAACCATGGACTCAACCTGCAAGTCAACCCTTTGAGAATCCTGTACTAGCACTCCCACATCCCTTTGTACTTTGGCTTTATGAATTTTCTCACCGTTTATAAAATAGTCCTTGCCTGTATTCCTTTTTCGAAAGTGCAAGACCTCGCATTTGCTCACATTGAATTTCATCAGCCATTTCTTGGACAATTCTCCTAAATCTTTCTGCAGCCTCCTCACCTCCTCAGAATTACATACATGTCCACCTAACTTCGTATGATCGGTGAACTTCGCCAGAATGCTCCTAGTCTCTTCATTCAGACCATTTATATATAAAGTGAACAGCTGGGGCCCCAACAATGAACCCTGCGGGACCCCACTTGTCACCCGCTGCCATTCTGAAAAAGAACCTTTTATCCCAACTCTCGGCCTTCTGTCAGACAGCCAATCCCCAATCCATGCCAATAGCTTATCTCAAACATCATGGGCCCTCACCTTACTCAGCAGCCTCCCGTGAGGCATCTTATCAAAGGCCTTTTGGAAGTGTAGGTAGATATCCACTGGGTTTCCCTGGTCTAACCTACTTGTTACCTCTTCAAAAAATTCCAACAGGTTTGTCAGGCATGACCTCCCCTTACTAAATCCATGCTGACTTATTCTAATTCGACCCTGCACTTCCAAGAATTTAGACATCACATCCTTAACAATAGATTCTAGAATTTTACCTACAACTGAGGTTAGGCTAATCGACCTATAATTTTCCTTGTTTTGTCTTGATCCTTTCTTGAACAAGGGGGTTATAACAGCGATTTTCCAATCATCTGGGACTTTGCCTGACACCAGTGATTTTTGAAAGATTATAACCAACGCCTCGGCTATTTCTTTAGCCACATCCCTCAGAACGCTAAGATATAGCACTTTCAGGCCAGGAGATTTATCAATTTTTAGACCTTATAGCTTATCAAGTACTTTCTCCTTTGTAATGGCCACCATACTCAACTCTGCCCCTTGACTCTCCTTAATTGTTGGGATATTACTCACGTCTTCCACTGTGAAGACTGACGCAAAGTATTTATTAAGTTCTTTAGCTATTTCCTTATCTCCCATCACTAGCCTTCCTGCAACAGTTTGGAGCAGCCCAATCTCTACTTTTGCCTCTCGTTTGTTTTTATGCATTGAAATAAACTTTTACTATCATTTCTAATATTACTGGCTAGCTTACCTTCATATTTGATCCTCTCCTTCCTTACTTCTCTTTGTTATCCTCTGTTTGTTTTTGTAGTCTTCCCAATCTTCTGGTTTCCCAGTGCTCTTGGCAACCTTATAGGCTCTCTGTTTTTCTGTGATACCTTTCTTGAGTTCCTTTGTCAGCCATGGTTGCCTAATTCCACCACCATCTCACCTCCGCCCTGGGTAATCTTTCTTTTCCCTGGGATGTACTCTGTACTGTTTCCTCAATTACACCCAGAAACCCCTGCCATTGTTGCTCTACTGTCTTCCCCACTGGGCTCTGCTTCCAGTCAATTTTCATCAGTTCCTCTCTCGTACCCCTGTAATTAGCTTTATTTAACTGTAACACCATTACATCTGATTTTGCCTTCTCTCTTTCGAACTGCAGACTGAACTCTACCATATTATAATCGCTGCCTTCTAAGTGTTCCCTGACTTTAACATCTTTTATAAAGTCTGGCTCATTACATAGCACTAAGTCCAGAATAGCCCACTCCCTTGTGGGCTCTATCACAAGCTGTTCCAAAAAGCCATCCTGTAAGCATTCCATGAATTCCCTTTCTTTGGATCCACCGGCAATATTATTCGACCAGTCCATTTGCATATTGAAGTCCCCCATGATCACCGTGACCTTGCCTTTCTGACATGCCCTATGTATTTCCTGGTACATCTTGCACCCCTGGTCCTGACCACTCCTGGGAGGTTTGTACATAACGACCAATATGGTTTTTTTGCCTATGTCCACCACATAGACTCCACATTATCTGACCCGATATCATTTAATACCATAGATTTAATTTCACTCTTAACCTTGCCCCCTCTGCCCACCTCTGTCTTTTCGATAAGTTGTAATCCTGCTGACTGGAATTGATTAATTCATTGATGAGTAAATATGTAGAGGGAGCAGGTGAGACTGGGGACAGTAGGAGCTTTGTGAGCAAATAGTGGGGTATTGTGGAAAATTGATGGTCTCCTTACCTCTGAAGCAGGACACCAGGGTTGAAGTCCCACCTACTTCAGAGGTGTTTAACAACATATCTGAACAGTTGGTTGGAAAATATCTGAGAGCAAATCGTCAACAAGTACTACACAAGAGGAAAAGCTGTTTTGAGGTCTATTTTACCAACAAGTTCAAATCCAGGGTAGTGCTTTGCTGGATAATCAAACAAAAAACCACTTGCCCTATTTCTCTCCATGTATTTTGATTAAAAAATAATTATCCTCAAATAATAACACTTGAAACAGTCATGATATATTTGGTTATCAAATAAATTCCTGCAACTAATGTAATAAAATAAAAACCCTGTGAAATTATTCTTGTGATCAGTTTTTAAAGATAGAAAAAAAACTGAAAAATAATTGAATAATGAAAAATCAGGCATGATGATCAATAAATTTGGACATACTTATCCAATATTTATTAAAGTCAATAACCAGCAAATGTTCAGCTTAATGAAACTTGTATCAATGTTCAGCTTAATGAAACTTGTATCAATGTTCTGATGATCAAATGCAATTACAGCTTTCACCTACAGCTCACGTCTTTAAAGCTCAATTTTTGCACAAAGCTTAAGTCATGTATCGTTACTTAGCAGACCGAATGCCAACAGCATCATATGAGCTGATGCTGGATCTAATTCAAGTGCGTGCAAGTTTGCTTTTGCAAATTGTTGGAAGCAGTATTTAGTGATTCTTTTGAGTAAATAATCAAGTTTCCTTACTCTATATAGCACTTTCCAAGTATGCATAGCTGATGAGAAATAACTCCAAGGTGTCTCAAAGTCTACTTCATAATATATTTATGTTTATATTAATCAAACTTTCTTATAGTTTTAGATTATTAATTTACACAAAGACAGTGATTAAACATTAATCAATCAACAACAGCAATAGCTGGAGCGGAGCGAGAAGTACTATCTGAAAACTACGTAATTAAAAGAGACTTATAGCATGAGGAAACCAACAACCAAAATAACCAAATTTACTGAATGACATCCAAATGTAGAAATTGCCAGTAAGATTTCACTTCTTGCATTTTACACTTTAGTGTGAATCAGAGCCGACGCTATTTATGCATTAATTAATATACCAAAGATTTTTAAAATCAAAAAGATAAATTTCAGTTTAAAAACTCCATCTTATGCAACCACAAACATTCACATCACAAGTATAGCACTAAGCAGCTACCCAGTTCCATAATACACTTCTTTCTTCATGCAGCAAAGCTGAGGAGTCCAATCTGACAACAGCTTTCACCTTTGCATTTTACTGTATAATTATCATAGTAAAGTACAATTCCGTGAAGCTACTGTTCCTTTGATCAGAAAATCCTGCTGACAGAGCTTTCTAGTGTTCCTTTTCAACAACCAACAAATAATATTCAACAAACCAATTCAATTTGGTGACTAGTTGGAAAACATCTAACTCTTTAGCATCTCTAGGCTTTCAGCAAAGCGTTCCATTCTTAAGCCTTTTGAACTAGTCAAGAGCTTCAGTCTCCTTTTTTGCCAAATAAAAATGCTGACCTCTTCCTGAGAGTGGTTTGCTTCATTTCCTCACAAGAATTTAGTATAGCTCGCTCTGTCTCAGTTTACTTTCTCTGCATGCCTTCATCTGAGCACTAATTGCCTTCCACCTTTAGGCCTTCAACTTGTGGTTTTCTTTGTGTCTGTGTGTTTCTTTTGTCTTCCGGGTCAAGGATTGCCAGGTCTGTGATCCTTATTATGCAAGAAAATTACAATTTATTCCTTTAAAATTCATGCAGACTCTTAAATACCTCTTCAAATATTCTTAAAAACAATTATAAAGTAATGAATTGCCCATACTCATACTGCCAATAGTTCAGAGATCATCTCAATAGTTGTTGAACTCTTCCCTTTATTCAATTCTATTGTAATTATTTTAATCAACAATTTCAGACTTTCTGACACAACTCTGAGAACTTGAACCACTCTCCCACAAAGCCTTATTTCATTTTAGTAACATGCACCTGGATTTGAACCTGTGTCCCAGAGCATTAGCCTGGGTCTCAGGAATATTAGTCTGTGCCACCATCTTCCTTTCATTTCCTTATACCTTTAAGTCAATATATTGACTATTTAACCTACTTATTCTGAGAGAAGAAGCATGGTCCCAAACTTTACAATTTCCTTCTATTCATTTTTCCTTTAATAACCCCTTTCCTTTCAGGAACTGTCTGTTACCTGCACTGTTCCTTCGTCTTCATAATTGAAGCTAAGTTTAGAAAACCACAATGTAGGGCAATACAGAGTCAAATGTTTTTAACACTGGGATTGAAGCTCTGAAATGCATTATTATACTTATTTGGCAGAAACAAATTGGAGGGATACTTGCTTCTAAGAAACAACACCCATTTAATAAGTATAATTTTCAGGGGATGGAACAATACTAGCTTATTATTATCTTCAAGACACAAAATACAAATTTTGGTCAAGCAAGTCTGACTAACAACCATTTGTTTATCTGGGACAGAGAAAGTTAAGCTTTAAATCTGAAAGAGTTTTGTTATAGAAATAAATTGCTTGAGAAAAATAAATTCCTCTGAAGAGAAGGGTATTAAAATTTGTCTCTGTCCAGTCGCACCACCAGGAACGATTCTACCCCATATTCATATGCTTTTTGAATCTGATCTCAGATTTTGTCTCACTGGAGTTCAGAAATGCAGTGCTTCAAAGAAATATTTGTGAAGCTTATGACAATTGGATTATAAGGGATCTACGTTTTAATACTGCCTCTACGAGACATCTATGCCTGGAATGCTTGTCTCGGCGATGTGATTTCTTCAAATACTATGCACCATAACATAAACTGATCAGAATGCAACTAGAAAGTACGCATAGACAACACAAGTTTTTTTGTTACATTAGTTGTACATACTTTGTTAAACAGTTTTCTACATAGTGCAGAAGAGTGCAGGTAAAATTCTCTTTGCATTTATGACATCATAAATAGAACTTGCCATGAACACTCTTGAGTATTATTTGATTTGATTTTCTTTTCCTGAACATTAACTCCTCAGCTTCCAATAAAAATTTTAGGACAAAAATATTGGGAATGTGTAGTCAGAAAACATTTATTTACATTTTCAAGACCCCTGTTAAAATGATATTAGAAATGACTGAGGTTTACTGTCCTCAGTCATTGATCCCTCATTTTCACAACCACAATAATCACTTTGTTTTTTTTTAAATAACCACTCTGTCCTCACCAACAGTCTAACCACCAATCTCCCCTTCCTCTCTAAGGTCCTTGAATTTGTGTGGGCTCTAATACCCGAACCTGTAACTCGATGTTTGAACTTCCCAATTGAGTTTAGTCCCATACCAATGAAATAACCTTAAACCAAAGCCAGAAACAAAGTTCTCTGAAACATGATCTCTCTACAGCTTCCCACTTAGAAAATTATGCAATAATCCTCTCTTTCATTGCTGTGTTCAGTGGTGGTAATTATATGTTAATTGTACATTCATTGTTTACTTTTTTTGTTGATAGGCAGTAATTGGGGATTCATTTGTGTCACTATGCACAAGAACAGACTGTGGTGATTCGATTATAAAATATAAGTTCCTAGTGTGTATATCTCCTTAAATAATTGCTTATAAAATTGGTTAAAGGTTGGCTTCATTCTCCCCTTCACTACAAGGCTCTCTACAATATAACAGGTGAACTGTTCCCACTGTTACCTATCAGATTATACGACCAAAGGAAAGCTCAGAGTTGAGCCAATTGAAATTCATCTTATTGTGGCACTTAATTGTATTTTGATACCATTTTTTAGCCTCTTTTTAAAAATTAATTCTTGGCATGTGGGCATTGCTGGTTGGGACAGCATTTATTACTTATTCCTTATTGCCCTTGAGAAGGTAGTGCTGAACTGCTGCCTTCAATCTCTGCATTCCATTTGGCGTAATCACTTGTAACCTTATGATGGAGGGAAGTTCTTTGATGAAGTAGCTAAAGACACGATCCTGAGGAACTTCTGCAGATGTCTTGGAGCTGCGATGACTATGCCCAACAATGACAACCATTTTTCTTTGTGCCATGTATGACTCCAACCAGCAGAGAGTTTTCTCCCTGATTCCCACAGACTCCAGTAGTGACCTGTGTATTGATTAGTTGGAAAGCTGTGTGCTAAAAAGTTAAAATCCCTGTTGAGCCAAATGAGGAGGTTAAAAAGAGAGGAGTCAAATCACTCCTCCTCCTCTGGTCGTAATATCCTTGACATTGATTGGCAGTATTACTGTGGATCTCCCACCATCAGCATGTTGCAGTTCACCTCTCACTGGAATCTTAATTTGACCAGCCACCTCAATATTATGGTTACAAGAGAAGGCCAAATGCTGGCTTTCTTGCAATGAGTGACATACCTACTAATTCCCTAAAGATTATCCACCCACCTATAAGATATCAGTCAGGAGAGTAATGCTGTAGTTACTACTTCTCCACTACTTTGGATGAGTACAGCTTCAACAAGGCTTAAAAAGCTCAACAGCATCCAGAACAAAGTAACCTGCTTGATTGACACTTCATTCACCACCTTAATAGTCACTCTGTCCACCTATACACTGTTACCTAACACAGTAACATATCAAGGCATCTTCAACAGCATCTCCTAAACGTGCAATATCTACCATCTTGAAGGACAAGGCCAGCCGGTGCACGGGAAAATCACCATCTGCATGTTTCCTGCCAACTTGAAAATACATTGCCATTCTTTCACTGTCGCTGGCCAAAGTTCAGGAACTTCCGAGTGAGAACATTTATGGAAGTATCTTCACTATAGACACTGCAGTGGTTCACAAATCTGGCTCACCATACCTTTCCAATGACAATTAGGGGCAGACAATAAATATCTTGCTCGTGAGACCCACATTTTGTGACTGTACAAAAAGGCACAAAGTCCTTATTTTCTAGAGAGTGAGGATTAATCTCTGTTCTTGCCTGATATTTCATGGCCTTTACAATTGGGATTAGTCATGATATTCTACTATGCAAGTCTATTTGTGTTGGTTATAGTGACAAAGATTGAACCCAGTAGCTGGTATTTTCCACTGTGTTTAACAGGCTACAACTTGCCCCTTTCACTTTAATCAGGGTTCGCAAGCACAGAAGCAAATATATATTGACTGGTATTCTTTATTTAGTTTGACCAGTGTGGAGTAAACCCTAGAACATAACTCTTGTAAACAAATGCTCTCCTACTCTGACCGCATATTCGATTATATGGTAGGAATTTTAAATCAAATATTCTACTCCTGTCAGTTTGAATTGTTGGTAATTTACATTTTTTGTACAATCACATTTTGAGCGACTACATTTTATTTGTTTAATAACTAACTACTTAATGTAAATTAAGTAAATAATTTTGTCTTAACGATGCATATAATCTCCAGATAAAGGTGTGTGTGACCTCAGCTGCTGGACTCTTAACTATACAGAATTCTGAAAGATGACTAATGCTAAAAATGTGTAAGCTGGATGTTGCTTTCCAAACCCAAAAGCTGCCAACAGGAAAATTAAATTAAGTCTAAAATTTCTAATTGGCGGTAAGATTTATATCTGCGAGTTGGCTGTGAGCCTGTCTGAGCTCCACTGTATGTGAAGTGCATGCAAATTCCTCATATATGAAATAATGAAAACAGATTTGATTAGAGACAAGTACATTGAGGAGGTTTGTAAAATGTATGATGAGCTCTGAACAACCCACACCCAAATTGAAAGAAAACTCGATTATGCTCAGAAAAAATCCCTAATCTCAAAGGATCTGACATCTACCTAAATATTTCATTATAAAATAACAGCATATACATTACACATTTCCACTTCAAGCTGCAAATGTTCAGAAAGTGGATCCATGTTTAAAATGCAGATCTCCTCCTCACTTTGGAATTGTAAATATAAAGTATTCTCTTTATGACTCCACCTACAAGGCAGCAGAGTAACTTAAAGAAAGAATGTCCTGCAATTAACAATTAACTTTCATGACCTTCCATGTACTTTGGACATCTCAAAGTAATTTACAAACATTGAAATGCTTTTCAAGTTTGGTCACCATTATCCTGAATGAAAACAAGGCAGTTAATTTGCATACAGCAAGGTCTCACAAACTATAATGTACAAGTAGTTCTTCCATAACACACTGATTGCATTCTTGTGCAATCCAGCATTATAGAAAAATCAAGCTTTAGAAACAGCGCTTAAAGTGTTGATGATGTAGTTGGGTTACAGGCAACACACATTTTAAAAGTTTGCGCTTTAGAAACAGTATCCCCAAATCATCAATTGCTTTCTAGTGAATTCAACAAAGTGCGTGTTATAGCAGAACGACCTATAATGACCAATTTGGAGAACGGTTTCAACTCAGAAAAAGGTCACTTGGCCCATCAAAACTGTACCGGCTTCTCCGTTATAAACTGTGACCTCTGATTGTTGATGATTCTTCCAATGTCAGCAATTTGATAGACGATTATTGTTGGTCACTATGCTCTGAGTTCTTCGGAAATCTATTTGAATGGACTGGGCAGAATATCCATTTCAATGTCTTATTCGAAAAATAGCAGCTATTGATATATCACTCAATTCAGAATGCCATTTTCAGCAAATATAATGCTCTTGTACTGAACTGGAATTGAAAACACAAGCTTTTGGTTCAAGGGTACCAACCAAGCCAAGATCAAAATTAGCACCTCAGTTTGTCTCAGTTCATTGCACACTAGAAACTGAATTTTGGCCCACCTGAGAACACATTTGAGTAGCATAATTTCCAATATTGGAGACAAAAATACTGCAGGTGCTGGAATCGAAGGTGGACAAGCAGGAGGCTAGAAGAACACAGCAAGCCAGGCAGCATCAGGAGGTGGAGAAGTCAACGTTTTGGGTGTAACCAGAAGTCCTGAAGAAGGCTTACGCCTGAAACGTTGACTTCTCCACCTCCTGATGCTGCCTGGCTTGCTGTGTTCTTCCAGCCACCTGCTTGTCTACCTTAACTTGCAATATCGGACAGTTACTGAGTACTGTATTGTAATTGAAACTTACAACGTATATGTTGCATCTATGAGGACACAAAGATTGAGGAATTCAGAGCATTCCAATTGGCTTGCACAGTGTTGGACAGGGGAGGTACAATTTATTTAATCCCAAGAGGAGGAAGAATAAGTAGGTAAAATTCAAAGATAAACCATGAACATTTTCCTAGACCTAAAAACCCCTCAACTACAATGAATCAATTCAAGCATCATTAAATAGTTGCACTACAGAGAACAAAACTATGCAGTTTTGTTTTAAACTCTATTGTGAATCTCTAAACCTTTGACAGAGATAATTACTTCCAATCCCCAACTTCTAAATACCTTTTGGAAATCAAAGCTAAATAGTGACAGAATTGCATTTGATTCACACAACCTGAATCAACTGTAAAAATAGACTGACCTATTTTTACAGATTTCTATAAGGCTCTGTGCTCTTTAGATGAATACTGATAGCATCCCATAAAATGCTTATGATCAATTACTGTTTGTTTTTCTTGTTTTCTGTGTCATTGACTTATTATCCATTCTGCTATATACCTCATGTCTGATCTATATTATTGTATGATCTATATTCTGTGAAATGTATTGATTTGGCAGAAGTCAGATGTGGTAAGTGGAATAGGTGCTTATGGTCTTGTCAGAATATGGCTAGGGAGTATGTTAAGCTTGATAAGGAGAGGTCAGAAGACTGGTAATTTTATGAAGTGATCAGTGTGCAGTGGAACTTGAAATAGCATCCATTTAGATTTTGAACTATTGCATGAGAGAAGGGTCTGAACAATCGAGGCTGGGCATTGCCAGGTGAAAGTAGAATAATTGTTGACATGCATACCACAGCTTGTATATAAGTATTTTTTGGACTGAAGCCAGTTAGGCATGTTGGCCAAAATCTTTACAACCTTGGTGATGTAGTAGTATCTTCACCCTATGCTTGGTATAAACAATGCAACCTCCTTTTAATTTATTTTTACGTACAGATTATTTACTATAAGCAACAGTCAGAAATATCAGAGGCTTCAGAAAGTAACTTTAGCACAAATAAAATTTAATCAGAATTTTCATGCTTCAGCAACCTGGAGCTGCTTGTCTCAACATGTTCTTCTTGTGTTGGTGAATACAGTTGTTTTGTAACATCAGATGATAGTGATGAGCTTGTATATTTTTCAGCAAATGCTGCTTTCAAGAAAGACAAAGGAAGACTTGCAGTTCTATTTTGGTTGACCACAGGACACCTCAAGCACTTTACAGCCAATAAAGTACTCTGAAATATAGTTGTTTTTAAAAATATATGAAATGTAATAGTTTGCACATGGCAAGCTCGCACAAACAGCAATATGATAATGACCAATTAGTTTGTTTCAGTCATGTTAGTTGAAGGATAAATATTGGACAGATTAGTTGGAAGTGAGTCCTTTCTGCATAATGCCATCAGATGAGTTGTGAATGCATGGAATGCGTTGCCAGCTGTGGTGGTGGAAGCAGAGTCATTAGGGACATTTAAGCCACTGCTGGACATGCACATGGATAGCAGTGAGTTGAGGGGTGCGTAGGTTAAGTTACTATATTTTACATTAGGATTAAACCTCGGCACAACATCGTGAGCCAAAGGGCCTGTTCTGTGCTGTACTTTTCTATGTTTTGAGCAGATAGGCTGCTGCCTCATGCAGAATACACTGCTTACAGTGCAACACTCCCTCAACATTTCACTGATGAAATGGAGCATGGATTTTTGAGCTCAAGTCCTGGAATAGAACTGGAACTAACATCCTGGATTAGTGGTGCTGGAAAAGCACAGCAGTTCAGGCAGCATCCGAGGAGCAGTAAAGTCGACGTTTCGGACAAAAGCCCTTCATCAGGAAGAAAGGCAGAGAGCCTGAAGCGTGGAGAGATAAGCTAGAGGAGGGTGGGGATGGGGAGAAAGTAGCATAGAGTACAATAGGTGAGTGGGGGAGGGGATGAAGGTGATAGGTCAGGGAGGAGGATGGAGTGGATAGGTGGAAAAGAAGATAGGCAGGTAGGACAGGTCATGGGGACAGTGCTGAGCTGGAAGTTTGGAACTAGGGTGAGGTGGGGGAAGGGGAAATGAGGAAACTGTTGAAGTCCACATTGATGCCCTGGGGTTGAAGTGTTCCGAGGTGGAAGATGAGGCGTTCTTCCTCCAGGCATCTGGTGGTGAGGGAGTAGCGGTGAAGGAGGCCCAGGACCTCCATGTCCTCGGCAGAGTGGGAGGGGGAGTTGAAATGTTGGGCCACAGGGCGGTGTGGTTGATTGGTGCGGGTGTCCCGGAGATGTTCCCTAAAGCGCTCTGCTAGGAGGTGTCCAGTCTCCCCAGTGTAGAGAAGACTGCATCGGGAGCAACAGATACTATAAATGATATTAGTGGATGTGCAGGTAAAACTTTGATGGATGTGGAAGGCTCCTTTAGGGCCTTGGATGGAGGTGAGGGCGCAAGTTTTGCAGTTCCTGCGGTGGCAGGAGAAGGTGCCAGGATGGGAGCATGGGTTGTAGGGGGGCGTGGACCTGATCAGGTAGTCACAGAGGGAACGGTCTTTGCGTAAGATGGAATGGGGTGGGGAGGGAAATATATCCCTGGTGGTGGGGTCTTTTTGGAGGTGGTGGAAATGTTGGCGGATGATTTGGTTTATGCAAAGGTTGGTAGGATGGAAGGTGAGCACCAGGGGCGTTCTGTCCTTGTTACAGTTGGAGGGGTGGGGTCTGAGGGCGGAGGTGCGGGATGTGGACAAGATGCGTTGGAGGGCATCTTTAACCACGTGAGAAGGGAAATTGCTGTCTCTAAAGAAGGAGGCCATCTGGTATGTTCTGTGGTGGAACTGGTCCTCCTAGGAGCAGATACGGCAGGGGCGGAGGAATTGGGAATATGGGATGGCATTTTTGCAAGAGGTAGAGTGGGAAGAGGTGTAATCCAGGTAGCTGTGGGAGTCGGTGGGTTTGTAAAAAATGTCAGTGTCAAGTCGGTCGTCATTAATGGAGATGGAGAGGTCCAGGAAGGGGAGGGAGGTGTCAGAGATGGTCCAGGTAAATTTAAGGTCAGGGTAGAATGTGTTGGTGAAGTTGATGAATTGCTCAACCTCCTCGCGGGAGCACAAGGTGGCGCCAATGCAGTCATCAATGTAGCGGAGGAAGAGGTGGGGAGTGGTGCCGGTGTAATTACGGAAGATCGACTGTTCTACGTAACCAACAAAGAGACAGGCATAGCTGGGGCCCATACGTGTGCCCATGGCTACCCCTTTGGTCTGGAGGAAGTGAGAGGATTCGAAGGAGAAATTGTTAAGGGTGAGGACCAGTTCGGCCAAACTAATGAGAGTGTCGGTGGAAGGGTGCTGTTGGGGACGTCGGGAGAGGAAAAAACGGAGGGCTTGGAGGCCCCGGTCATGGCAGATGGAGGTGTAGAGGGATTGGATATCCATGGTGAAGATGAGGCGTTGGGGGCCGGGGAAACGGAAGTCCTGGAGGAGGTGGAGGGCGTGGATGGTGTCTCGAACGTATGTGGGGAGTTCCTGGACTAGGGGGGATAGGACATGTCGAGGTAGGTAGAGATGAGTTCAGTGGGGCAGGAGCATGCTGAGACAATGGGTCGGCCAGGGTGGTCAGACTTGTGGATCTTGGAAAGGAGGTAGAACCGGGCAGTGCAGGGTTCCCGGACTATGAGGTTGGAAGCTGTGGGTGGGAGATCTCCTGAGGTGACGAGGTTCTGTATGGTCTGGGATATGATGGTTTGGTGATGGGGGGTGGGGTCATGGCCGAGGGGGCGTTAGGAAGAGGTGTCCTCGAGTTGGCGTTTGGCTTCAGCAGTGTAGAGGTCAGTGCGCCAGACTACCACTGCGCCCTCTTTATCTGCTGGCTTGATGGTGAGGTTGGGATTGGAGTAGAGGGATTGGAGGGCTGCGCGTTGTGAGGGTGAGAGGTTGGAGTGGGGGAGGGGGATAGACAGGTTAAAGTGGTTAATGTCCCGGCGGCAGTTGGAAATGAAGAGGTTGAGGGCAGGTAATAGGCCAGCGCAGGGTGTCCAGGTGGATGCAGTGTGTTGTAGGTGGGCGAAGGGGTCCTCAGAAGGTCGGCGGGAGTCCTGATTGTGAAAGTAAGCTCGGAGGCGGAGGCAGCGGAAGAAGTGTTCGACGTCACGGCGTGTATTAAATTCATTGATGCGTGGACGGAGGGGGATGAAGGTGAGTCCTTTGCTGAGGACTGATCGTTCGTCTTCAGTGAGGGGAAGGTCTGGAGGGATGGTGAAAACTCGGCAGGGCTGGGAGCTGGGATCTGGTGTGGGTGTGGAGCTGGGAGTGGGGGCGGAGCCAGTAACTGGAGTGGGTGTGATGGTGGGGTGAATGGGGGTGGAGTCATGAGCAGGGGTAGTGTTCTCCTCGGGGTTCTAGGGGCCAGGAATGGTGACAGTGGGATATGTGGGGGGCGTGTCAGCAGAATGCAGGTGAGTGGCATTGGTGGGGGTGGAAGTGGTGGCAGACACGGCAGTACGGGTGATGGAAGTCACTGAGCATGTGACATCAGAGATGATGTGAGGGGCGGAAGTGGTTGTGGGTGTGGCCATGATGGGGGCAGAAGTGATATCATCAATCAGCGTCGGGGTGGCAGCTGCACCAGCTGCATGGTAGTTCCAGAGGCCGGGGTAATCTTCTGGAATGTTTGAGGAGCGCTGGTTATGGAGGTGGGTAGATAAAAGTTTGTTGTACTTCCAGTTTTTGATGTTTGAGATGGAGTTGAAATACTGTTTGTTGAGAGTACGAATTCTCCTGAGGATGTAGCACAGAATGAGTCCTTTGCAATTCTGAGAGAGTGTGGCCCTCAGCTGAGGCAGGGCTGACTGTAGAGAGGTTAGGTGCCGGCACATTGCTGCAAGCGTGGAGTGGAGGATCTTGAAGGCGAACTGTTGCTGATGTTTTTGAATCTGTAGTCTGTACTGTTTGTCCTGTTCGGGTCCAAACTCTGCTGGTTTAAAGGTGGTCCGGAGTCCGTGTGGCATGAGTTGGTTACAGAGGCAGGCACTGAGGAAGCAAATGTGGCTGTGGTAGCAAGTTTGTTTCAGGACATGGTTGAAGAGCTTCAGGGCAGAGGAAATGACTTGGGAGTTGCAGTGGGAGAGGCACTCCCTGAGATTCTTGTAGAGAGAGGAGGAAAACTTCTTCAAGGCAGGCATCCTTGCAAGAGGAGGAACTTACATCCTCCTAACTTAGATTTGAGAATGCTACCACCTGAACTACAGCTGACACACACAGTTGCTGTGGAATAGGAGTGTGTTTAAGGAGGTCTGGCTACAAATGAAATTTAGTTAACTGTTTTCAAATCATGAAGCCATAGTGTATGAAAAATGATGTTCTGAATTTACTGGTTTGAAAACACTTGTTGGTTTTTTTTTTAGAACGACCTAAGCCACAGTCCAGTGACTTGAAAACGCAGTCAAAGATGGCTGCATGTGTACCAATGACTTTATGTTCCAAAGTCATTATCTGTCCAAAAAGCTGCACCAGGTGTAAATGATTTGCTACCCAATAAACACAGACTTAAAAAAAGTTAAATCCAACAACAGCTATCTTTAGGAGAATGATTAAATTGTTCTCCTCCATCTTTAAACCACCTTAATACCACCCAGCGAAGTACTAAGTTTGTCCTTAATGAAGCCAGCCAAATCATCAACTTTCAAGCCCTATACTGCTTTTACTTTACGAGATCTCTAATTCCCAAATCTGTTCTCCCACTCTATTGATCTATTTGTATATTTTTAAATTTTTTTGTAATCCTGAGAAACTGGAGTATTTTAGTTGTTTTTCTTAGACTTGGTCAATATTCTCCTTTTAAACTAAAGAAAACATGCCTGTTGTATCTTTTTGAATCATAGCATGTAAACAGTTAAACATTCACTGAATTGAAGAGTTATTATAAAAAAAAAGAAAATCATTTTGAAAATACCAGCCAACTGAGGAGTGGGAAAAGAGGAGAGATTTTGACAACTCTTTACCTGATCATAACAATAATATAAGGCAAATCAAATACTTTAGAGGAATATTTCCTGAAAGGTATCACTGAAAAGTTTATTTTGGATTGTCATACAAGTAATGAAAAGCAAGCAATATTTTCTTCTGTACTTTGTCGACCTGAAGAGGTGCATTAATAATTATTTTTGTTGGTGGTGCAAGTTAACCACTGCAAAACAATGGGATGAACCTGCGATGCAATGCAGATATTATTAGAGGGTTTTGTGACACAGTGGTAGTATCCACTTCAGCTCAGTTGGCTGGACGCTTGGTTTGCAAAGCAGTGTGATGCAGACATTTTGGCTGAGGTTACCATGAAGGACTTACATTTTCAAACTCTCCCCTCATCTAAGGTGTAGTGACCCTCCGGTTAAATCACCACCAGCCATCTCCCTCGAATGAGAGAGCAATCCAATGTCTGATAAGACTACAGCGACTTGATCCCACTTCAGGATTTAATGCCCACACAGACCGGTTAAAAAAAATTTATAGTGAAATGAATTGCAAAGCCAAGCTCCAATATGGTGTTGGGCTCAGACTCTAGTTTCTGGCCGTATTTACACTATAACAAATGTTGGAACAAGTTCTTTGCAAGTGGAACAAGTGGAGTGGGAAGAGCTATGAGGATATTTGAGAAAGATGCAAATTATTCTTCTTTAAATTTATTTATCCTTATGCTAATAATACATCATCTTAAATTCTAGACTAAATTTAAACAACTTCTCGTAATTGTGTTTAAAACATTGGGGTAGATTTTTTGGCTTCACCACCTGAGCAATAATTTGGTGCTGTGTTGCGTTGCCTTTTGTAGAACCCACATGATTTCTGTTCTATTGTAATCCATGTCATTCATCATGAACAAAATATGTTAGGAGATGCAAGGAAACCTGGTAATCTTTGAAATGAAACAAATGTTGGGAATACTTGGGGTTAGTAGAATCTGCAGGTGGGAGAAGCAGAGTTAATGGGCTGAACAATTTTGTTTTTGCCTGTTGCATTTGCATTGAGTTTTTTTGGAGAGACTTTTGCCATGAGGCCTAACAAGCCACAACTTAGTAAACCTGACTCATTACTGCCCCACCCATGGCATTCCTCCCATCTGATTCTAGTCCCATTTTATCATGTGCAAGAACAGGTTGCCACTCAGTGGATATCTACTGAGAGACCAGCATGCCCAGTGCCATGCCATTTTTAGTTTGCCATTGTGCACCCAGGTGAGCACTGGGATTCTGAAACTGCCCCACTCATGATGGACACTCAGTCAGGAGATGTCAGAGAGGTAATTTTCCAAGAGGGGCATTGAGATCTTGGTGGAGGGGGTGTTAGAGCAGAGGGGCATCCTCTTTCCAGACAACCAAATTAGAAGGCAGTCCACAGTAGGGCAGAGAGGACCTGGGCAGATAGTGGTGGGAGAAAGTGAGGACTGCAGATGCTGGAGATCAGAGCTGAAAAATGTGTTGCTGGAAAAGCGCAGCAGGCAAGGTAGAGAGGTGCTTAATGTCAGACTCCTCATCTACTACAAGCAGAGAATTCTGTCCCTTGCAAGAGAAAATCGGACCATTGCTGCAGGGATGCTGAGATGTCCATGTCACACTAAGTAAGTAAGTATCTCTCTTCATTCCACTGCAACCCCGGTGGCAGTCTCCATCATTGCACGCCACGTCAATCGACTTCCACCATCCTTGTTTCTTGCACGATCTAACGGGAATGTTCATGATATCAGCAGAGAAATGGCCTGCTCTGACAGAAGCCACCTCCTCAACCTCTGAGGCCAAGAGTACTAGCATTGGCAAGGCTACCTCCGTCAACACACCGTCACCCCAAACACCAGCTCAGACTGACAACTCAGTGAGTATGTGAGACTTATAAAGTGTGGAATCATAATCCAGTCATCTCACATAACAGCTCCACAGCTGGATAAGGAGGAAACAGCCAGGCTACTGTCACTCAGAGGTTTGCTGGAGACCAGGCACAGACCCAGGCAGGAGAGGAACCTGTGGTGTCAGAAATAAGGGACTTCATCCATATGAAATCCTTTCTTTTCTCGGCTCTTAATAAAGTTAAATGAGTTACAATAAGTAGAGACAAAACCTGGTATGAATTATTATTGTCCTTTAGAAGGCAAATTTGCCATTTCAGTTTGGGATTATGGTTTGACTGAACAATAAAAATAAAAGAAATGCAGATGCTGGAAAACAGAAACAAAAATAGAGATTGCTGGAAAAGCTTAGCAGGTCAGGCAACATCTGTGGTGAAAAGTCAGGGTTAACTTTTTGGGTTGAGTGACTCTTCCTCATAACCTGAGGAAGTACCCTCATAGTAGGGTAACTCGACCTAAAATGTTTAACACTGCTTTCTGACCCCAGATGCTGCCAGACCTGCTGAGCTTTTCCAGCAATCTGTATGTTGAAGACAATGCCTGTAGTAATAATAGCACATGATAGGAATTGGGGAAGTATAATAGAACAATGTACCTTGGAAGGCTAAGGTTGTGCTTTAGATGTGAATCAAAATATCATTATGCAATAAATTGTCCAAAATTGAATCATATGGATTTTAAAATGATGCATGACACAGAAGGTTCAGAAGGAGAAAATGGTAATTCTGATCAGGCCAAGGGATCTTACTCATTACATGAAGCTTCAACTTATTGATGAATGTTTTTGTTACAGACTCATTTGATGGTATTGCATTGTGCAGTGTTTGGACTGGACTGGTTTATTGTTACTTCGATTGTTGAAGTCATACAGACTGAATTAAGGTTAAGGAGTTTGAGGGTTTTACTACTTCAGGTTTGGGGATGACAACCTGCTGAAATTATTAGAGATAATGGTGACTTATTGTAAATTATCTGGGCCAAAAAATTTAATCAACCCAGACATAGTGTTAAATGAAATGCCCATTACTGTTGAGCAATCTGTCTGAAAAAGGCTTTAAATAAACTGAATGATGAATATGGAGAAAGTGAGGACTGCAGATGCTGGAGAGTCAGAGTCGAAAGGTGTGGCACTGGAAAAGCACAGCAGGTCAGGCAGCATCCAAGGAGCAGGAGAAGCGATGTTTCTGGCATAAACCCTTCATCAGGAATGGGGGAGAGGGGATGAAGGTGAAAGAGGGCTGAAAGATAAATAAGAGGATGGCAGTGGGGCTGGGGGTAAGGTAGCTGGAAGGCAATAGGTAGGTGCAGGTTGCAACTGATTGTGATAGTTCAGTAGGAAGGGTGGAGCGGATAGGTGGGAAGAAAGATGGACAGGTCAAGAGGGCGGTGCTGAGTTGGAGAGTTGGATCAGGGATGAGGTAGGGGGAGGGGAGATTTGGAAACTGGTGATGTCGACATTGATGCCATCCCAAGGGTCCCAAGGCGGAAGATGGAGCGATCTTCCTGCAGTTGTCGGGTGGCTTCGGAGTGGCTTTGGCAGTGGAAAAGGCCCAGGACTTGCATGTCCTTGGTGGAGTGGGAGGGAGAGTTGAATTGTTTGGTTACAGGGCAGTAAGATTGTTTGGTTCGTGTGTCCCAGCGATGTTCCCTGAAACATCCTGCAAGTTGGCATGCTGTCTCCCTGATGGGGAGACCACATCGGGAGAAATGGACACAGTAGATGAGGTGTTTGGACGTGAAGGAAAATCTCTCAGATGTGGAAGAATCTTTGGGGCCTTGGATGGAGGTGAGGAGGGAGGTGTAGGTACAGGTTTTACACCACCTGCAGTCACAAGGAAAGATACAGGGTGTGGAGAGTGGGTTGGTGGTTGGGGGAGGGGGGGTGGCGTGGAATTAACAAGGGAATCATGGAGGAAATGGTCTTTACAGAACACAGATGGGGTGGAGGGAAATATATCTCTGGTGTTTTGATCTGATTGTAGGTGGCAGAAATGGCAGATGATAATGTGCTGTTTCTTGGGGTGGAAGGTGAGGTTAAGGGGGGGTAGGGTTCTATCCTTGTTGTGGTTGGAGGGGTGGGGTTCAAGGGCAGAGGTGAAGAAAGTGGAAGAGATGCGCTGGAAAGCATTGTTGATCACGTGGGAGGGGAAATTGAGGTACTTGAAATAGGAGGCCATCTCAGATGTCCTGGAGTGGAATTGCTCCTCCTTGTAGCAGAAACAGCAGAGGCAGAGGAATTGGGAGTAAGGGATAGCGTTTTTATAGGAGGGGATGGGGTGGAGTGGGGAGTGTTGGGAGGAGGTGTAGTCCAGGGAGCTGTGGGAGTCCGAGGCTTTATAGTGGATGTCCGTGTTGAGTCTGTCACCAGAGATGGAGAGGTCCAGGAAGGGGAGGGAGGTGTCTGAGATGGTCCAGGTGAACTTAAGATCAGGGTAGAAGGTGTTGGTGAACTTGATGAACTGTTCAATCTCCTCATGGGAGCACGAGGTGGCTCTGACACAGTCATCAATGTAGCGAAGGAAAAGGTGGGGAACGGTGTTGGTGTAACAGCAGAAGATGGACTGTTCCACATACCTGATGAAGAGGCAGGCATAGCTGGGGTCAGTGTGGGTGCCATGGCCAACCCTTGGAGTCGGAAGGAAGTAGGAGGATTCAAAGAGAAGTTGTTGAGGGTGAGGACAGTTCCGTCAATCGAATGTGTGTGTCAGTGGAGGGATACTGGTTGGGTCAACGGGAGAGGAAGAAACAGAGGCCTTCACCATGGTGAATGGACGTGTATAGGGACTGGATGTCCATGGTGAAGATGAGGCGTTGGGGGCCAAGGAAACGGAAGTCATGGAGGAGGCGCAGGGCGTGGGTGGTGTCCTGGACATATGTGGAATTTCCTGGAACAGGATGGTGTCAAGGTATGAGGTGATAAGTTCAGTGGGGCAGGAGCAGGGCAATACGATAGGTTGACTGTGGCAGTTAGGTTTGTGAATTTTGGGTAGGAGATAGAACTGGGTGATTCAGGGTTCCCGGATTATGAGGTTGGAGGGTGTGGATGGGAGGTTCCCTGAGGTGATCAGGTTGTGGACGGGCTGGGAGATGATGGTTTGGTAATGGGGGGGGAGGTTGTGGTCAAGGGGGTGGTAAGAGAAAGTGTCCATGAGTTGGCACTTGGCTTTGGTGGTGTAGAGGTAGGAGCGCCAAAGTACCACTGCGCACGCACACACACGCACACCCCCATCCTCCACCGCCCTGTCCACTGGTGTAATGGTGAGGTTGGGGTTGGAGCGGAGAGAGTGAAGAGCTGCACTTTGTGAATGTGAGAGATTGGAGTGGGTGAGAGGGGTGGACAGGTTGAGGCGGTCAATGTTGCAGCAGCAGTTGGAGATGAAGAGGCCGAGTGCGGGTAACAGACCAGTGCGGGTGGCCAAGTGGATGGAGTATGTTGGAGGTGGGAGAAGGAGTCCTTGGAGGGTGGGTGGTGGGAGTCATAATTGAAAATGTAAGCACGGAATCGGAGGCAGCGGAAGAATAGTTTGATGTCGCAATGTGTGTGGAATCCGTTGAACCGGGAGCACAGTGGGATGAAAGTGAGACCTTTACTGAGGACTGATCGTCTATCATCAGTGAGGGGGAGGTCTAGTGGAATGGTAAAAACTCAGTAGGGCTGGGGCCTGGTGTAGAGCTGAAGTTGGGAGTTGAGGCAGAGACTGAACGCAGAATATGACAAAGCAATTGTTTTTAGGAAGTCTGTGGATTTAGAATTTTCACAGCCTAGGAATCATTTAATAAGTTATCTAATTAAAATATTCAACGAGTGTTATTGATGTCAAGAATAATAAAGGCATACAGCACATAAACGGACTGTTGAGTCCAACCAGTTCAGTCAAACCATAATCCCAAACTAAACTAGTCCCATCTACCTGCTCTTGGCCCATATCCCTCCAAACATTTCTTATTTATGTACTTACCTAAATGTCTTTTAAACATTGTAGCTGTACCCACTTCACCATTTCCTCCTGTAGTTCGTTCCACACAAGAAGCACTCTGTGTAAACAAACTGCCCGTCATGTCTTTTTTAAACCTTTCTCGTCTCACCTTAAAAATATGACGACTAATCTTGAAATTCCTAACCCAAGGGAAAAGACACCTGCCATTCACCTTATCTATACCCCTCATTATTTTATAAACCTGTATAATATCACCTCTCAATTTCCTACGCTCCAATGAAAAACGTCCCAGACTATCCAGCCTCTCCTTATAACTCAAACCCTCCATTCCCTGCAACATCCTGGCAAATCTTTTCTGAACCCTCTCCAGCTTAATAATATCCTCCTTCCAACAGGAAGACCAGAACTGTCACAGTATTCCTGAAGAGGTCTCACCAATTTCCTGTATAACCTCAACATGACGTCCCAATGCTTATATTCAAAGGTCTGTGCACTGAAGGCAACTGTGCTAAACACCTTCTTAACCACCCTACCTGTATGTCTTCAAATAATTATGAACCTGAACCCCAAGGTGTCTCTGTTCTACAACACTGCCTAAGGCCCTACTTTTAATTGGATAAGTCTTGCCCTTGTTTGTTTTACCAATTTATCCAAATTAAACTCCATTTGCCCATTGGCCCAATTGATCAAGATCTTATTGTAATCTTAGATAACCTTCTTCACTGTCCACTGTATCACCAATCTTAGTATCATCCATAAACCTACTAACCATGTCTCCTATATTCTTATCTAAATCATTTATGACAAACAAAAGTGGACCCAGCACTGATCCCTGTGGAACACCGCTGTCATAGGCCTCCAGTCCCAAAAACAAGCCTCCACTATCACACCCTGTATCCTGCTGTTAAACAAATTTTGTATCCAATTGCAGCTCACCCTGAATCCCATGTGATCCTAATGTTACTAATTAGTCTACCATGTGGAACCTCGTCAAAGGTTTTACTAAAGTCTAAGTAAACAACGTCTACTGCTCTGCCCTCATCAATCTTTTTGGTTACTTCCTCAAAAAAACTCAATCAAGTTTGTAACATGATTTCCCTCACACAACCATGCTGACTGACCCTAATCATTCCTTGTCTCTTCAAATGCATATAATTCCTATCTTTCAAGGTCACCTCCAACAACTTACCTACCACCAAAATCAGACTCATAGATCTATAGTTCCCAGGCTTCTCATTACATCTCTTCTTAAACAAAAACACATTAGCCACTGTCCAGACGTTCAGCACCTCACCAGTATTTATAGATGATACAAATATTTCTGCAAGATGCTCCACAATTTCTTCCCTAACTTCCCATAAAGTCCTGGGAACGTTTTAGAAACTGCATATTATGTTGACTAGAACAATTTTCACACCAAGTGAATTATCTTACACTACATTCTTCTTGTTTAGGACAATATCTGTCATCTTGCTTTAAACCAATGCAGCATTGAACTTCTCATATATTGGCTACCCAATTGCAATCTGCTTTTCAAATATTTCTATAAATTTTCATTTATCTCTACCAATTCATATTAACATTCATAGGTGTCTAACCTAATGAATTTAATTAAATAATTAAATATGAATTCCCTTTCAACTGTGTCTTTAGAATACTGACCTTTTTAATACTTCCCTACTTCTTTTTAACCTATTCCATTATTGTTTTATTATTTTTCATCATCATACTTATAAGATCCACTTTTTTCAATTTTCTGTTTATTTTAACCTTTATTTAACTAGAGAATCCTAGAATTTGCAATAGTTTCCTCTTTTAAATATTATTTATTCTGGACTGGTCCCATCACCTTGTACAAATAAACACACTTGTTGTACATTCCTGAAAGTTTCTCTTTCTGAATCACATCAGTTAGCTCACTACTCATCTTCCTAAAATCTTACCTATTAAAATCTGTTGCCCTTATATACTAACTTATTCCCTTTCCATATGAACCTTAAACCTTATATTAAAGACTGTATTGCCACGTGTGGATTCATGTTTAATTTATTTACCTTATCTGTGTTATTATGCATGACTAGAACTAACAAAGCCCCAGCATTTGTAAGCATATAAAAGACTAGCTGGTAAGGATTATTGGCTTTTTCCCCTCTGAGAAGTATTGTTCTGTTTCTACAAAGAATGCCATTCAAAGAAATCTCTTCCAAAATATCTCAACTAATTGCTTTATTTGTTTAATTTTTTGCAAGAACAAAATGCCAAATCATTTGCTGGTATTGTTTGCCAATGTAAATAATTCTCATGAGAATAAATCTGTTTTGTAGTTTAATCTACCACAAGATTGTCTGACTTGACTGATATAATTTTCTCATGTAGTTGAATGGTGAAAATGATGTGTGCCTATTCCAGGGGGAAGAATAAAGTTGAATGTCTGCCTTGAGCTTGTTATCCCAGATAACTTTAGAGAAACATGAGATTATGCTCTCTGGTCCTACATTCTCCCAAAAGGGGAAACAACCTTTCTGAGACAGTCCTCTAAGAATCTTCTATGTTTCAATGAGATAGCCTCTCAACTTCTATATTCCAATCAGATCGACCCAATCTACTCAACCTCGCCCCTAAGCTAGTTCCTCCACATCTGGTATCGACTTAGTGAACTTTCTCTGGACTGCCTGCAATGTCATTATTTTCCATAGGTAAGGGGACCAAAACTCTTCATAATATTGTTTTGGTCCCTTACAGGGTGAATCTGGGGAATTGGTAACAGGAAACAGGGAAATTGCAGAATGGTTGGAACAGATATTTTGTGTCTGTGGTCATTGTAGAAACACAGAAAAAAAAATCCCAATTATACTTGAAAATATGGAAGAAAAAAATGAGGGAGGAACTAAAAACAATCACCATCTTTAAATAAAATCCTTAAGTAAAGGTACATAATCCTTTATCCGAAATTCCGAAATCCAAAAAGCTCTGAAATCCAAAATTAGTTTCATGGAGTGTGGAGCATCATTTTGGCGTGCGAAGAGGCAACCCAACTCCATACCTACACGAACCACATCACTCAGATGTGAAGTGGCGGGGTGGCCCAGCACTGGCAGGCGTCAATTATGTCTCAGTGCTCATGCTAGTCACACCTGTGTCTGCTGTCAGGTAATTCTTTTTATTTCACTGTGAAATGTCATTTATTCCAAAATCCAAAAAATTCTGAATTCAGAAAAACAACTGGCCCCAAGGATTTCAGATAAAGGATTGTGTACTTATAGTATATGTTAAAAACTAAATGTTGACAAGTCCTCTGGACCTGGTGGCCAGCATCTTAAATGGCTGCAGAGATAGCAAATGCACAGATTGTGATCTTTTGAAATGCCTAAACTTTGTAAAGAGCCTAGAAAATTAGGAAATCATAAATATGAATCTTCTATTTAAGAAAGGATAGAGATAGAATTCAGGAAACTACAGCCCAGTTCACCTAACATCTATCAGAAGGAAAATGCTAGAATCTATTATTAAGGAGATACTAGCAGGATATTTAAAAGAATCTTACTGTAATCAGGTAGAATCAACATCTTTTATTGAAAGAGAAATCATGTTCAATGAATATATCAGAGTCCTTTTTGGCTAGGACAAGCAAAGTGAATACCAGCGAACATATAGATGTTGTTTATTCCAAGAACTTCACAAAATAAGATTTCAGAATTGGGTGCTGTTATAATAGCATGACTCAAGGATTGGAAGCAGAGAGGATCAGACCTGCAAGAGAGCAGTCCGGAGCAGGAGGCTAGAAAAAGAGCCTGACACCACAGGACCCAGGAGTTAGAGGCACATCATTCAGTTCCTTCGAGTCAGCTTGCTTGAGTTCAAAAACAGTGCAAAAAAATCAATGATGACATCATAGAAAATCTTTACAGTCATTGATTGGTTAAAAACTATAAATACTGTCTTTAAAAAGTCAAAAATTATAAAAGCTTGCTATTTTTAAAGAAATAGCTATACTTGGATTTAACTGAGAAACACCAAGAATGAGAAAGTAAAGTCAATACAATAAAGTACATAAAAGTAGTCCAAAGAAGTGTAAAGTTAATGTAAGGGATTGATTTCAAGTTATGGCAGCTCAGCTTGGTTGAGTGGAATGTAAGGTCTGTGGTATGTGGACTTCCAGTGTCCTGGATAACCACATCTGGTGTAAGTGCTGCTTTGGGTTTCAGAACTACCTACAAGATTGGATCAATATTGATTACCTGAACAAAGGGACTTGAATTTGTATTATCTAAGTTTGCTGATGACACAAAGATAGTAAGAAAAGTAATTTGTCAAGAGGACATTCAGCGACTGCAAAGGAATTTAGATAAGTGACTCGGCAAAGGTTTGGCAGATTAAATATAAAGTGGGAAAATGTGAACTTATCTACTTTGGTCAAAAGAACAGAAAAAATGTTTATTACTTAAATGGAGGGAGACTGTAGAACTGCATATTAAAGAGGAATCTGTATATCCAAGTTTTTGAATTACAAAAGGTTAGTATGTAGTTCCAGCAGATGATTAGAAAGGCAAGTAGAATGTTTACATTTGTTCCAAGGCAGTTGAACATAGAAGTATGGATGTCTTACTACAACTATTGAAAGCCTTATTGAGAACACATTTACTTACAGTTTTGGTCCCCTTTCTTATGAAAGGATGCAATTGCATCAGAAGCGGTTGAAAGAAAGTTCACTGGATTGGTTTTTTAAAAATTATTATTTTATGGGAAGTGGGTGTCACAGTCAAGGCCAGCATTTGTTAATTATTACTAATTGTCCTAGTGACTTCATAGGTCATTTCTGAGGGTGGTAAGGACGACTGTGGGTTGGGGTCACGTATAGGTCAGATGGGTCAGGGTGGCAAATTTCCTTCCCTAAAGGGGAAGGAACCAGATGAGTTTTGATCCTCTGAATTATTGGTTCAGTGACATTACCCACCGTCTTCCCTGTTGACTGATTTCTGGGTTGAGGCGCTTATGTTGTGAGAACAATTGAGAATATTGGACCTATTTCTGGATTAGTGGTGCTGGAAGAGCACAGCAGTTCAGGCAGCATCCAAGGAGCTTCGAAATCGACGTTTCGGGCAAACGCCCTTCATCCTTTATTCCTGATGAAGGGCTTTTGCCCGAAACGTCGATTTCGAAGCTCCTTGGATGCTGCCTGAACTGCTGTGCTCTTCCAGCACCACTAATCCAGAATCTGGTTTCCAGCATCTGCAGTCATTGTTTTTACCAATATTGGACCTATACCTATTAGAAGAATGAGAGGTGATCTTATAGAAGCATATGAGATCCTAAAGGAACTTTATAGGGTGGATGATGAAAAGATGTTTCTCTTTGAAGGGAATTCTAGAATCAAAAGTCATGTTCAATTATTAGGGATTTCCATTGAAGGCAGAAATTAGAATTTATTTCTTTAAGGGCTGTTAATCTGTAAAATCCTCTTCTCCAGAGAACAGTGGAGGCTGGGTCATTGAAAATGTTGAAAGATGAGTTGTCAAGGGTTACAGAGCTAGACAGGCAAGCGGGGTTGAGGACCATTATTAAATCAGCAATTATTTCATTATGGATCAGCAATGATGCAGCAGGCTCGAGGAGCTGAATGGGCTGCTCCTGCTTTAAATTCTTGTGATCATGTGTTTTATGACAAGTTTTTAACACTCATAATCTTTCACTTGACCCTGAGTCATTGGTGGGTGGGTGGAAGGAAGTAATTTATCGTGCACTTTTCATGCTTCATTTCAATTCAGAGAACTCATTTGTTGGGTAGCTATTTTAATTTGTCAAGTAAGAATAGTAAAAATAAAACAAAAAGAAACTGCTGAAAGTATTCAGCATCTCTGGAGAGTGGCAAAGTGAGTGTCTCTTCAGAGCAACTTATGAAAGAAAAGAAAAAAACTTGCATGTATATCGTGCTACCATGACCACCAGACATCTCAAAGCATTTTACACCAACGAAGTACATTTTCAGGTTAAGCAAGGTTGTAATGTAAGATCTTACTGTCGTCATGATTTGGAAATCATGCCAATCAGTACTCAAATCAAAAGAGTACAACATTTAGAATGCACTTCTTGGTTAATTTAGATGGAGACAAAGCAATATACAAGGATTTTTTAAAATGTTCCTCAGAGGAGAGAAGAAGGGGAATATGTGGAATTGAATCATATGTTTAGATTCTGAAAACACCGCATTGCAAAAGCTTGCACAAAGGATTAACTGGAGGCCTGACGTGGATTTTTCCATCATATTTTCGCATCCCTCACTCTTTGAATTATTGCTTGACTCACTATGTAACTGTCGTAAACTTTGTCTGGCTGAGTGAAGGCAGTTATCAAAAACATCATAGAAATTTGTTTAATGTCCTAACAATTGTTTGTCTTCTTTCTGCCGGAGACAAACAGATGGCCCCGACTTAGTTTGTGGGAGAGAGAGAGATGAAAAGCTACTTAAATTTCATTATTGCCCAATATCCGGCCAAACACCCAGTTCACTGCTGGGCACCCTGGGAAAAATTGCACGGAGATACACAGGAGAATGCATAAAGGTTGGACGGAGATCAAGTAACCAGAGCAGATGGCAGTGACAGAGTCAAGTGTTTTGGAGGGCCAGATCATGACTTGTAATTGTAAAAAGAGGTGTGGATCTCAGTGCAATTTTTAATAGAAGGGTACTTTCTAAACATGGGATTGCTAGAAGGATTAACCTTTTTGTTTCGATGTTTTCAGCACATGGTGGCTAAAGTGTTGGATTCCAGTACTGCCATGTGGAATTCTAACATGTAGTGTTAAAATTCTGTGGTCCATAATATCAAAACTGTCATGCATTCTGTTGCACTGAACATTGAACAAAGACCCTTGCTGAGTCCCATATCAAAGTCTGTGGCATTAGTTTTGGCATCTCTCAGGGCTGCTCATATTGTGATCATGAGGCCCAGTCTCTGGATTCATTTAAGAAAGAGTTGGATAGAGCTCTCAAGGATAGTGGAATCAAGGGTTATGGAGATAAGGTAGGAACAGGGTACTGATTAAGGATGATCAGCCATGATCATATTGAATGGTGGTGCAGGCTCGAAGGGCAGAATGGCCTACTCCTGCACCTATTGTCTATTAAATATTGGACTATTTCTCCTTACTTGGACTGCTGAGAAATTGGACAGAGAGGGGCTTCAGTCAGCCCATTCACTCATTGTTGTTATTGAGTTCGGTATCAAACAACCCAGATGGCCTCCTTCTTCAAAGACCGCAATTTCCCCTCAGACATGGTTGACGATGCTCTCCACCGCATCTCCTCCACTTCCCACTCCTCTGCCCTTGAACCCCACTGGTCCTCACCTACCACCCCACCAACCTTCAGATACATTGTATCATCCTTCGTAATTTCCAAACAGTCCCCTCCCCTATCAGCGTTCCGGAAAGACCACTCCCTCCGCGACTCCCTCGTCAGGTCCACATCCCTCACCAACCCAACCTCCACTCCCGGCATCTTCCCCTGCAACCGCAAGAAATGCAAAACTTGCTCCCACACCTCCCCCCTCACTTCCCTCCAAGGACCCAAGGGATCCTTCCATATCCGTCACAAATTCACATTCACCTCCACACACATCATTTACTGCATCCGCTGCACCCGATGTGGCCTCCTCTACATTGGGGAGACAGGCTGCCTACTTGCGGAATGTTTCAGAGAACACCTCTGGGACACCCGCACCAACCAACCCAACCGCCCCGTGGCTGAACACTTTAACTCCCCCTCCCACTCCGCCAAGGACATGCAGGTCCTTGGCCTCCTCCATCGCCAGACCATGGCAACGCGACGCCTGGAGGAAGAGCGCCTCATCTTCCACCTAGGAACCCTCCAACCACAAGGGATGAATGCAGATTTTTTCCAGCTTCCTCATTTCCCCTCCCCCCACCTTATCTCAGTCCCAACCCTCGGACTCAGCACCGCCTTCTTGACCTGCAATCTTCTTCCCGACCTCTCCGCCCCCACCCCCTCTCTGGCCTATCACCCTCACGTTAACCTCCTTCCACCTATCACATTCCTAACACCCCTCCCCCAAGTCCCTCCTCCCTACCTTTTATCTTAGCCTGCTTGACACACCTTCCTCATTCCTGAAGAAGGGCTTATGCCCGAAACGTTGATTCTGCTGCTCCTTGGATGCTGCCTGACCTGTTGCGCTTTTCCAGCAACTAATATTCTGCAGTATATTTTGAACTAGCATTTTGAAAGTACACAGTGTTCTGTTATATTCAATCCTGACTGTGTTTTAAATGTAACTTTTCTGTTGTCCACACAACACACAAACTACTGTATGAATGTCTCATTTTAAAACAATGTTAGGTTATCTCTAGTTAGGAAATGGCAAATACAACTCATTTGCTGTTCAACTGAATCTCAAGAAGAACTTATTTACAATTGCTCAAAGCTGAGATTCATGCATTTAAAAATGAAGTTCAAATTTGCTGCCAAAAAAACAAAATTTTACATCATAAAATGTTGCAGCATTTCCAAACCAAAAGAATGTTCCTTAATACCCCACATACCATTGACATTTGATTCTTACCTGCATATATATTTACTCTAGTTTTCTACAACATTGTCTCACAAAACAATCCCAGTCGCTCAAGACTTTTTAGTAATGTGTACATTTAGCCATTAAGATGAATTGCTTTGGTACTATTCATTAATCTGTGTACACAGAGTATATATTTCTAAGTTAATGTCCGCCTAGAATACTTCTCCATGTAGCTGTTAATGCAAGTCATTGCATTTTCATTCAGCAGCATGTAGAGCTTAAAATGTCTGCTCTAGCTTTCTGTAAAATACTCAAGTGGGAGGCTGACAGTTCCCAGTGTAAATATAAATTAAGTTTACTGTTCATTTTGACTAGTTCAACATGTTCTGCAGAGCATATTTTATCTGGTTACCATGGTTAAGTAGCTCCTTTCTATAATAATTTATGTCACAACACAACAATATTTTTGGATGAGTATGTTATTCATTGTATATACAATTTCTCTATTACAGAAGCAAAACAGTTACAGAAAAGACTATGGCATCCTAAAATTGATTGTAGTGAAGGGATATGGGGTTATAAGGTTTCTGGGTTAGTAAGGAACAATAGCAATCTGCATTATATTATACTCAACAAGAGGAATTGTCTTACCTGCAGTTTCGTTACCTGGTGTATTACTGTAAATGAATAGGTCAAGAATTTGATTCCTGCCAATGTGTTTGAAGTGAGATCAGTAGCCACATAATACAAAAGAACTCTGTACAGGTCATTCCAAATGATTTATTTTAGCAATGAGGATATAGTGAACTTTAACCTGAGCGAGAACTGAGAGAAGAGTTTATTTATGGATTGAAGCTGAAAAAACATCACATTTAGACAATGTTTTGCGTGAAGCAAGCCGACAAGAAACTCAGTCACTCATCCAGTTGAAGTCACATTAGTCTTTTTCAGTGAACTTAGTCTGATATTCTCAAGCTGCTGTGATTTTAAACTACAGCCCACCAACAAAATCCATCCACTTTAGGAATGTAACAACATAAAAAGTAGGACCAGTGGCTCATTGAACCCACTCCGCCACTCAACTTTATCATGGCTGATCCTCAATCTTAATGAAGTACTGCCTATTTTTCCTTATACTCCTTGACACTGAGATGCAAGATGTTTGACATATCATTTATGTTAGAATTTGAATTCGGAACTAGTGGCATGTGAGTTTTCATCTGTGTGGCTGAGGATGTTTAATGGTTAACTTGTGAGTACTTCTGAAGTCTTTTATTTTGAAACAGTATGAGAAAAGGGGTGATAATGAGGATTTATTTGCATTGGACAGTTTTACAAGTTGAAAGAATAAACATTGAGCAACATTAGTTTGCTTTCTGCTTAGAAGGATTAGGGATATTTTTGTTTGCTTCAGGGAAGAACACATAGCTTGGAAAGCTTTTGGTTTTCACTTTGCAGAACTGCTGGTTAATGTTAGATATATCAAACAACTGTTACTCAAGAAAGAATTAGTTTAGAACTGTTGAGAATTAGGTTATCAGCTTGTAAGTATTTTAGTTTGCAAATTCTAGACCAGAGGTTAGAACCTTGAAGGAGTTATTCAAAGTTAAGAAAGTTGTATCTCAGTTGTGTGACAAATCAAGGAAGAAGCTGCACAACTCTGGACTAGAAATTGAATGAAACAGTTAAGGAAACCTGTAGATATTATAGAGAAGCAAACTGTCTCTGGCATTTGAATTCAGTAAAGTGATAATGTTGGGATAATTGGGATCGTAATTTACCGTGTTTCAAAATCTTTGAAATTTCAGTAGCTTGGTTTATTTTGGAACACTTCCACAAATGGCAGTTGATGCTATAGATCAGTTGTTAATTTTGAATCTGAGATTATTTTTTGTATATTAAGCAAAAATATTAAGGGATATCAGCCAAAGGCAGGTATGTGGAGTTAGGCCACAGATCAACCATGACATCATTGATTGGTGGAACAGGCTTGAGGGGCCAAATGACCTACTCCTGTTCCTATGTTTTGTTTTGTTTTATCTTTTCCTTTGCATAGTGCACTTGAGTTTTATTGCTAAAACAGAATCTGCAACATCGTATGTTTGTGTTTCAGTGAAAGATCACAAACAAGTCTAATACGCTAGATGTACTATTCATTGTCTACATTGTTCGTGTTTTCTGCAGAATCTTATGGATTTGTATAGTCTGAACTCTACAGTCTTGATAATAGTAGAAAACATTTCTGACAAACCAGTCACAGGTTCCCATCTCATTAATGGTATGAAACAGTATTTTTTTGCCAACATAGCTAATCTCGATGGATTCTACTTTCTACTTGGACGCTTGTGGGAAATCAAGAACGTAAGAAGTAGGAACAAGGCTATTTGGCCCCTTGAGTCTGCCATTCCAGAGGATGATGACTGATCTGACATACCTTCTGTCCACTTTGCCCTTTCCCTATGACTCTTGATTTCCCTATTGACCAAGAATCTATCTGTCTCAGCCTTAAGCATATATACAGCTCTCTGTAGCAAGGAGTTCCAAAGATTCACAACCTTGTAAGAGAAGAAATTCCTTCTGATCTTAGTCTTATATTGGTGTCTTTTAATTGTGCGATTATGCAGTTTGGTCCTCGACTCTCCCGTGAGAGGAAACATCCTCTCAGCATTTACCCTGTCAAACTCTTTAAGAATCCTAAAACTTTCAATGAGATCACTGTCACTCTTCTAAACTCCAATGACTCAACTCCCAACCTGTTTAACCTTATCTCACAAGACAGTTCTTCCATACTAACGATCATCCAAGTGAACTTTCTCTAACTTTCTTCCAATGAAATGATACCTTTCCTTAAATAAGGCAACCAAAACTGCTCACAGTGCTTCAGATATATTATTACCAGCACCTTGCAGGAAGACATCTCTAGTCCAAATTCCAACCCCCTTGAAATAAGGGCCAACGTCCCATTAGCCTTCTGGATTACCTGCTGTACCTGTGTGCTAGCTTTCTGTGTTGTATGCAGAAGTACCTCCAAGTTCCTTTGTGTTGTAGCTTTCTGCAGTTTTTCTCCATTTAAATAATACTCTGTTCTTTTGTTCTCCCTTCCAAAATGAACAACTTCACATTTTCCCACATCATACTCCATTTGCCAAATTATTGCCCACTTATTTAACCTGTCAATACCTCTTTAAATTGTTTATATCCCCCTTGCAAACTTCTTCTCCACCTATTTTTATGTCATTTGCAGATTTGGCTACAATACATTCACTTCCTTCCTCCATGTTATGAATATATATCTTAAACAGTTGCAATCCCAGCACTGACCCCTGTGGAAGCGTACTGGTCACAGGTCACCACTCTGAAAAAGAACGCTCTATCCCCACTCCCTGTTTCCTGTCCATTAGCCAATTCTCTATCCATGCTAATATACTACCTCCAACACCATGGACTCATAACTTAACCCTTTGTGAGCTACCTTGCCAAACACTTACTGGAAGTCCAGATATGTTGCATCTATTGGTTCCCCTCTATCCACTCTGCTTGAGACTTCCTCAAAAAACTCTCATAAATTAGTCGAACATGATTTCCCTTTCATGAAGCTGTGCTGACTTCACTTGATTAGAATATGATTTTCCAAACGTTCTGATATTCCTTCCTTAATAATTGGCTTCAATACTTTTCCAACAATAGATGTTAGGCAAATCAGCTTATAGTTACCCACTTTTTGCCTCTTTTTTTGAATGGGATGTCACATTAGCAGTTTTCCAATTCTCTGGTGCTTCTCAGAATCTATGGATTTTTAGAAAATTGCAACCAATGCATCCACTACCTCTGGAGTTACTTCTTGTAGCACTGTGTCCAGATCCTTGGGGTTCATCTCCTGACCTAGCACTCCAAGGCTATCTGGTTCCACTCTCATCTGAATGTGGAGAGTTTTATTCCGCTGAAGATACAGGATATCTCTCTGCTTTTGTACGTGCTACACCAAAGATCAGCAATGTAGTGTTCAAAACCTTGGAGCCTGCTTTATCCCAATAATGTGCCATTCTTCAATGTTTCCCAGTTGGAACTTACTTTCTGGGGCACTGCTGCTGGTTCAAACACAATGCAACTTCCTTTAAGAGGATGGGTTCACTTTAAGTCATATAAGTCTGAAACCCCAAGTGCTGACACATTCAGTCAGTCAGTAGCATGGTTAACTAGGGCTGAGTGTAGCAATCATTGAAGACAGCTAATAGCATGAAGTTGGTAGGGATTGCAATCAATGTGTAGGTTAATCACAAATTGTGATCTCTGCATCGATTTTCAGGCTAACCAATTTACCCCCTGGTGTTTTTTTTTCAAAGTTATAAATATTTCAATAAATTAATTGCCAATGTTCTCATTCAAGCTCATATTATTTTAATGATCTTTGTTAAAACTACCCTTAGGTGCTCTTTCCACATACCACCTCTGCTATCTAGGTATTACCATCAATCTGAGTTTCCTTTCTGTAATTTACTCAGTATGTGCTTTATTCTCACCAGTTAGATTTTATGATTCACTTAAGAGAATGCACCTCCTCCCTCCACACACTATTACTTTATTCATTAACTCCTGCAAAAGAAAAAACACAATCTAAATATCTAATTTAGAGATAGGACCAAGCACCAATACCACTGAATAAACAGCGCTCAGTCATCTAATCTGCTGTGGGTACCCAACTTTCTTGTGCATACATCTGAAGAATATGTGCCAATTTCATAAGCAATAAAGCTGATTGGTCAGTAAAACTCTTGCAAGCTGACAGGGCCTTTTAAAGAGAGAGCCTTCTTTCTGACATTAAAATAAAAGGAATACTTCTGACTTCCTATTTCCCTCACACTCTGACTGTTCTTGACTTATTCAATATGCATTCAACTCTTGATATTGTTTTGGTGATTAATAGTATAAAAACCCTTTTTTGGTTATGTTTTCCATGCTGTCATTGAGATTACTGCAGTGCATTTCTTCAATACTCTCCTTGCTGACTTCCACACTCTATACACTTTGACTTGGACAGTACAAATGGCAGATTGCAGAATTGAATTCTACCACAATCTATAATCTCATGACCTGGCATATCCTTCACTGTAAGAGAAAGTGAGGGCTGCAGATGCTGGAGATCAGAGCTGAAAATGTGTTACTGGAAAAGCGCAGCAGGTCAGGCAGCATCCAAGGAACAGGAGAATCGACATTTCGGGCATAAGCCCTTCTTCAGGAATGATTCTGAAGTAGTATTTGCTTCATACCAAGATTCCCCCCAAGGAGTGTAGGAAAGCATAACAAGAGCAGAATACATAAAAATAAGGATGCCAACCTGGAGAAATTACGACACAGGAGTACAGTACATGCATGCTAACCAATCGAAACAACATGCAACTGGCAGAGTTAAGCAATCCACAACAAACAAATCATATCAAAGTCCTGTTGTCCTGCCACATCCAGTCATGAATGGTATGAACAGTTAAGCAACTAACTCAATGATGAAGGAACCTAGCACATCAGTGTAAGAGACAAGTCTGGAGCATTTGTAATCATATTCAGCCAGAAATACAAAGTAGATGATCCATCTTAGCTTTTTTCTAAGATACCCAATATCATACATGCTGATCTTCTAGTATCAAGGAACACTACATACTATAGCAAAATTTATAAAACCCAGGCTGTAATACTGAAGACTTACTCCAAAACTAGTCCCTCGCCAACTGTTACAAAACAGCTATATCACTGACATCCACTCAACAATGGAAATTTGTCCAGTGTTGTTCTCTTCAACAAAAGAATATGCAAATCCAGTCTGACCAATTGCCAGCAGGGGTTAATGAATAAAGTGATGGTATATGGAGGGAGGAAGTTCATTAATCTGTTCTCTATAATCAACGAAGTGATGGAAAGTGTCATCACTGTAATACCAAACAGTATTTACTCGCCAATAACTTGCTCACTAATTCTTTGTTTATGATTCTGTCAGGGCCACACAACTGCAGACCTCTTTATAACCTTGGTCCAAAAGAGCTGAATACCAGAGGCAAAGTAAAAGCAATTGTCTTTGATATCAAAACAACATCTGACTGAGAGTGACATTACAGAATCCCTGTAAAATTGAAGTCAATGCAAATTGGGGGAAACTTTCCACTGGTTGGAAGAATATCTAGAAGACCAATCTTCTCAGCTCCATGCCGTTTCTAAAGAGGTTCCTCATGGCACTATCCCAAGCCCAACTATCTTAAATTGATTCAATCCTTCCTTAATCATAAGATCAGAAGTAGGGATACTTTCTGATTAATACACAGTATGTGCTACCATTCGTAATACCTTAAATATTATACTAATACTTACACACTTTCCATGGGTCGGTAAGTAGCAACTCACATTTTCAGCACGCAAATGCTCCACAATGACCATCTCTTCGAAAAGTAAATCTAACCATTCCTAGTTGATGTTCATTAGCAGTACCATTAATGGTAAGCAAGAAAGTTGTGTTGAACTTATCTGCTTCAGCCTCAGTTGGAGTATTCTGTCCAATTCTGGGAAGTATGTAAATGTAACGGTTGTAAAGATGAGGGACTGAATTTGGGGATACATTGGTAAAGAAAGGTCTGGGCTCCCGAGATAGTGAAGACTGAAAGGAAATGTCATAGCTATGTTTAAAATCATCTGAGCTCTGCGAAGCATAGACAGGACTAAATTTCACAGTGGCAGAAGGCTCAAAAATCATTGGAGACCAACTTAAGGTGAATGGCAAAAGGACCAAAGATCATGAGAGGAAAAGCTTTTTACACAGCATATGGCTCTTTCTGGAATGCCTGTTGTGGAGACAATTTAATAGGCTTTTAGAACAGATTTGCGTGATTATCTGAACAGAAAATAATTGCCTGTATATAAGGAAGTGTAAGGGAGTGGCACCAGCTGAAATCCTGTTGCAGTGAGCTGGAATGGACGCACCAGGTCAACTGACTTGATTGTGCACAATGACCATTCTAAGATTCTCAATGGCAATTAGAATAAGCAACAAATGTTGACATCCCATGAATGTTTAGAAAAGTGTCCAAATCACTGGTAGGCAGTATTGTGGGTACTTGCTGGGGATCCCTTAAAACCAGGACAATAAAAAGTAAATAAACTGTTCGTGGACAAATACTCTTTGCATGATTGCAACCAAATTATTTTAATTTTAACCAACATCTACACATCAAGTTCAGTCACTAATTTATTCCTTCATTGTTTTGGTACAGAGTCAGATTTCAGACTGTTTGATTTTGGTTCAAGATTCACTGAAGACTTTTTTTTTTACCTGACAACTTATTTCTTCTTTTCAATTTACTTTTATATTTTTGCATAATCTCAATCTCAGCAATTTTTCTAAGAGCCTGTATTTTCAGTGTATGTTCCTGATTAATTAACTCTCCACAATTAACTTTTATGTTAATTAAGTTGTCCGCTCTGTTAGTTCAATTCTGCTTGGAATATTTTCCTTTCCCTTTCGCATAAATCTGCATGAACTCTTACAAATGGATGATCCATAGGGCACAATTTTAATATCATTCTGAAGACTGCTGTTGAACCTTTCTCAAGGGCAATGTTTTGATCTTAAGGGACTACCTTTTTACTCTCATGAATTTATTTTGATGATACAGTTATGTAGTAATATTACCTTCTGTATTGGTGTGATGTTTGGGATATATGGACTCAGACAGAATTAGAAAAAAATAATTAATATCCTCAGTGGTTATCCATCATCCATTAAATCTAAAGCCACAGCACAATAGGAAAGCTTTACTTTCCTAGATACCACAGTATTTAAAGTTATACAAGACAACAGGCATATGAAGAGCATAAGTATTTTTTTCCAGAATAACTGATGCTAACTCTAACAAAATGCCATCATCCTAACTTCTCCTCCTTCAGGTTTATGAGGTCACATGTTTCTATTGCATACTCTCAAAACTGGACCATTTTAACCAGGCAGTTCTTTTTTTAATTCATTCATGGGATGAGGGCATCATTGGCTCAGCCAGCATTTATGCCCACAGATAGTTAAGAGTCAATCACATTGCTGTGTGTCTGGAGTCATATATAGGATAGACCAGATAATGATGGCAGTTTCCTTCCCTAAAGGACATTAATGAACCAGATGGGTTTTTTTTTATTCGTTCATGGGATATGGGTGTCTCTAGCTGTGCCAGCATTTATTGCCCATCGCTAATTACCCAGAGGGCTGTTTTCAGAGTCCACACATGCTGTGGGTCTGGAGTCACATGTAAGCCTGACCAGGTAAGGACGTCAGTTTCCTTCCCTGAAGGACATTAATGAGCCAGAGAGTTTTTTCCTGACAATTAGCAATGGATTCATGGCATTATTAGACTCTTAATTCCAGATTTTCGTTTCGTTGAATTTAAATTCGAACCCAGCTCCCAGGATATTACATGAGCTTCTGGATTAATAGTTGAGTAATAGTACACTAAGCCATCTCCTCCTCCAAAGGACATTAATGAACCAGATGTGTTTTTTCTGATAATTGACAATGTATTCATGATCATCATAAGACTCTTAGCTCCAGACTTTAATTGAATTTGAATTCCACCATCTGCCATGGCAGAATTCAAACCCGGGTCCCCAGAACATTACCTGGGTCTCTAAATTAACAGTCCAGTGATAATACCACTAGGATGTTGCCTCACCATGACCCTTTTTACTGCATCACTATCTCTCACCTACCTTATTCGCTTTGTCTTTCACATCAACATTCGTCTGACCCAGCAGACAGATGGTTACTTGGCAAATGGTGACTGATGGCTCTCCCTCCCTATCTTAAGGGATAACAGCCTCTCCTGTTCCCAGCACTCAGGCAACTAGATCACTGCCTCCAACCTCTGACAGACACTCCCCTGATGCCTCTCTTAGAGCTAACTCCTCACAGCTCTTTCAACCACAAGCTGGTTGTCTGTTGATTAATCTGATGATAGATCCATTGGTGAGCCTAGTACTTCATCCCTCTCATATAGAGTCAGACAGGGCAGAAAAGTCCCTTCGGCCCATTGAGTATGCACTGACCCATTCACACTAATCCCACTTTCCAGTACTTGGCCCGTGGCATTGCATGCTTCACATATATTCATGCGTGTACCTTAAAGTTCAAGGTTTTCTGCCTCTATTGACCTCCCATGCAGTGCATTCCAGATTCCCAACATCCACTGGGTGAAAAAATGTTTCCTCAAGTTCCTTCTAAACCTTCTGTCCTTCACCTTATAATTATGCGTCCTTGTTATTGACCCTTCCCATCAATGTCCTCCATAATCGTACACACCTCAATCAGGTTCCCTTCTCCACTCAAAAGAAAAAGAGCCCAAGCCTATCCAACCTCTCTTCATAGTCAAAGTGGTCCAATTCAGACAATATCCTAGTGAATCTCCTCAGGACCCCCTCCCATGCAACTATACCTTCTTGTGGTTTGATTACTAGAACTCACACAATACTCCAACTGTGGCCTAACCAAAGTCCTGTACAGCTCCAACATAATCTCCTTACTCTTCTAAACTATGCCATGATTGAGTACTCCCTCATCTTGTTACTTTTTTCCAAAGCTCATCACTTCACATTGATCAGGGCTAAATTTATCTGCCACTGATTCATTCCGCCCGAATTTTCTCCAGTTGTCTTCCTTTTGGTCTGTGAGATTCACTGGTCTGTAATTCCCTATTCCTGTTCAATCAGTGGAATCATATTGTTGATTTCAGATGTAGTAGTAACACAGTACCTTTTCTGTGGTCGTATTAGCTTGGTAGAACAAATTACGCAGTCGATCAGGTAGATTTTGGAACCCTGCGGCAGCCTATTTGACGGAGTGTAGCCACATGATGTCAGAAGCAGTGAGACTTAGCACAAAGCAGATTAAGTTTTCATCATCCAAGCAGGGTCACTGGATGTAGCTGATTCAGTCCTCAAGGTTCCTTCTGCTTTCTGCCAGTCTTGGGACAGAACTGCAAAGAGAGATAGAAACCAAAATACATCAGTGTACACTGATTCTGCTCATAATGTGGAAAAGCATTACACTAACCAGCTGTCTTCCATTTTCAAATTTAGCATAGGCACCTTTTATTTTGAATCAAATAATTTTCAAATTGTACACAGAATGGAAAGAAATATGTCTTTACATCACAGGATAATTCTGGTCCAGCAAAAACAAGTTGTTTTGAAGTTTGTGAGTGAACTAGTTACATAGTTTGAATATGTATATAATGCCAAGATTATACTACAAGTGACTGCCAGGTAGCACAATGTTTTGTTGTGCTCCCAGTAATAGGTTCATTCTCACAATTTCCCATGTGGCAGGTTTCCAAATTATGTCGTGGTCTTGATGAGGGTCAGACGAGAAATAACAAGTCCCACTCTACTCCATCTGAGCACCATGAGTGCCATGACATGAAATTGAATGAGGAGTTAGTTTACCCACTGGTCCTGTTGTGCTAATGACAAATGTAGATGTGAGGAAGAAAGTGGGATTTTTTTAAGATAATGAATCAATTCGTTTTTTGACTGCATATCATCCAGTCAGAGTTACCATCTGGACCTAGCAGGTGATCAGGAGTGGACTAGTACTTAACCTATCATAAACTATATCTACGCAAACTTTCCATGTGTCAGTGAATGTTAACAGCAGAGTAGAGTCTTGTTTTGTGAATTGCAATGGGAACCAGATGCTGGTTGATTAGGGCATGCAGATGACAAGAGAAACTGCATTAGATTACAGTACATGCTTTCAGTCAGCTTCAGATGGTTTTCATTAGCCTTTTTTCACTCTATCCAAATTAACTCTTTCTCCCCCTCCCCCTTCTCCAGCATTGGATTGTGGATTCCGATGGTGTATGCAATGTGCCCCTCATTTATTTTACCAGAAATGGTTTACCAAGCTTGTCCTTGTGTGACCTGCTGCCAAAAAATTAGGATTTTGCCTTGTTAGTGCATCTGTATCAGGGGAAAAGTATCAGCCAAAAGGTGCCCAAATGATGCTTTCACTGTGGGTTTCGGCAAGGAATGACTGGCCACATTTAATTTGTGATGTTGGATTAGTGTTTGATCTACTGTGGTTTAATTACATTGTTAAGAGTGGCAGGGTATAATTTAAGTTGCCTTTCAAGGCATAGTTTCAGAATATCAGATATATCATTTCCTTACACTCTCAATTTATCTAAAGTTTGCACAGCAACTGCTAGACAAGAGGAAATAAAAGTTACTCAAATTCCAAAAAATCCTAGCTCACTGCTCCTCCTCAAGATAAATGAGGGTTAGTAAATAGAACTGTTAGATTTAATGCTTACGCTTATTTGGAACTGAAAAGGCAAAATTCTTTTTGAAGAGAAGATTTGAAACTAAATTTAGATGACTGTAAAAACCCTCTACAGGGACCAATAAAAAAAGGATCTCGCAGCTTTAAAATCCTGAGTCTGTGATTTCACACAGCAGTTTTGGAGAGGCAGAACATGTGTAATTGTGGCATGAACTTACATTTTCTGCAGTTTTCCTTGCCTGCCATTCTGAGCAAGAAAACATTGCTGTGTAGATTTCTGGAGCAGCTTAATTGTACGAACAGTGATATGGATTCACAATGTTCATGTTTGTGTAAAAAAAAAACTGATGTTGTGACCAGAAGATATCCCACTAATTAAAGGACAGCATCAAGCAAGATAAAATAAGAAATCAAAACAAAGTCACCCTCTGTGACCAGGTTCTTCATGCTATTAGATTGAGTTTACAATGTAACCAAAAGGACTTGCTTATTTAATGTTTTTGCAATTTTCTCCTTAAATTGTCATTCCTATCCGAGAGGTGCTATCATGAAGTAAAACAGATTTGTTACCTGGAACCCACTGGTCAATTATTCAAACAAACTCCTGCCTTTGGCAATACAAAAGAAAAGTAGATTGGTAGCATCAATACATTATTTGTATTACAGCTTAAATGCAGTTTGTAAATTTGCTACCTGACAGATGCATTCTGAAGGACAGCTGTGCCAAAATTTGTCAACTAAAGTATTCCTATTTCCATTTGACTTTGGAACTTTGCTTTATCAAGGTAGTCATAAATGAGGCTATAACTCAATACATGTTCCACATCAACCGCAGTGACTATAAATGTTACACACAATGTGAATTTGCATGCTGTACCATCGTTCAAGGCTAGAATGAAGACTGAAGTTATCAATAAAATTAGCTAACAATCAGTTTACAAATAAAAAGAAGCAACTTAAAGATCCATTGGATTAGATTTTTACAGTGGGCTTTGAGACCACGGTACAATCAACTGTTGATATTGTAAAGTACTGGGATTCATTTTTGTAATGTCTAAGTATATTGAAGAAAATCATTACATTTAGTGATTTACTTTGCCTTTACATCAATATTCTTGTGTATGTCCTGATGAGTACAGAAAAATATGTTTTGAAAACTGTACTTTTTCGTATTGATACTAAAATTATAACAGAACACTCAGAATGCTAAATTGCTGGGACTGCTGTTCTCCTGCTGTAAATGTAGCATTGTGAATCCCAGATTCTAGATGTGGGAATAGCTTGATATTTATAACAGGTGGCCTGTGTCTGAATGGGTTCCAATACTGGCTGCCTTCATTCCGATGAATGAAGACAGAGGCCCCTAACAATTGGGTAGGCATTACTTTTAAAAAAAAATTGAATTTCCTGAAGCAAAACAAGGGACTGAACTCCAAGGTAATCTCGGCCTGATAAGGTTTGATTACCTAGCAAGAAAACCTTTTCATGAATGTTTGAAATCTTGAAACAAAATCTGCACCAGCTTCCAGCAGGCAGAATCATCTATTAGACTAAGAGTGGCATGCTAGTTAGACTCCTGGGGTAGCCTGAGATTGCCCCAAAGATAGCTGCTGACATGGAAATGGAAAGCAGAAGCCTAGCAAATAAATACAGCCGGCCCAATTCTTTACAGTCCATTGCAAAATGTCTGGTGCTTGATTAATAGAACAGAAACCCAGCAAATCTGGGTTCCACCCCCAGTTCCTGCCCTCTGTGGGCCATCCATTTGTGTTGATGTTTTTCCTACTTGTAATGAGGTCAGCCCGGTGGACCTCATAGAACAGGAGTTCCCTGATTGGGGCTGTTTCTGGTCCAACCATGGTGGAGCCCTGGCTGATAGATAAGAACAGGAATGTCAGACATCATGTTCACACTGAAAACTGACTCTGAGGGATTTGGATCAATGTCAAGGCCTCTCCACGTGTAAATAAAGGGTGACTTGGTGATGGGATACCAGCATCTGTGGAGTTATTTTAACCAACCCAAGAATTTTGGTTCATGGTATGTGAATATCTGCTTTAAAAGTGTGACATGGCAAAAGAAGCATTTTACTTAAGATACTTTTTGCGGTTTTGGAATTGGCTTCCACAGGCTGACAGAGAGAAATGTCATCGCTTTTATGTGGTTGTATGATGCAAAAGAAATGCCACTGCCCTGAGACAGTGAAAACCACCCAGTCTATAAAGAGATTATCGTATTTCTGGTGTTTCACCTCAAACTTGTGAAATTGATGCACTTCATTATTGCAGTTCAAATGATTTGAGATTTGTAAGACTTAATGGTTCTTTAACTGCCAACTTAAAGTTTAATCACGTAAAATCCTGAAAATTAGAGAAATTTGAAATCCTTAGTATTGCTGAAAAAGAAATATACTCTGGAAACATTTTATCTTGCATTTATCAGGACAGTTGCAAAAATACCAAGTTTTCAAAAAGAACAATTTATGAGAAATGCATGTTGATTATTTGGCAAGAGGACTCTGATTAAGGTGTTGCCATGGAGAACGCAGCAGAGAAAAGATATTCTCCAAGCATTTCTGAGGGAAGATTTCAAATTAGGGCTACCTCAGAAATGTGGAGCTCTCTTCTTTTGTAAAACAACCTGCATGAAATTGCCAGTCCTTGTAAAACCCAACCCATGGTCTTTACGTTACATTGATCTAATTTAAAACTTTCAAAATTATTTGAAGTTGATTGATAAAAGTTGATCTTCACAAATTGTTTATTGTCACAAGCTTAGGAACTCCCAAAGACTTCCAGAAACTGACATTTCATGGGCCACAGGTGTAGAATTCAAAAGTGCATCAAATAAATATTTCTCTGCCGTGGCCCTCCAACACAGGCTGAAAATAGCGGAGAGAAATACTTCAAAGTCTATCTCAGAGCACCATCTCAGCATTTTCTCAGCCTTCATCTAAAAACTGCTAATGTCAATACATCCAGATTTAGATATAACTAGGGAATTTGACTTGAGACATGATTACAATCCAAAAATGAATGACTTGTTCACATACATCCAATTTCATATGGAGGGAATATGATGAGAATTAATGCTGATGAAAATTGTAACATCGTTGAGAGTCCAGCAAAACTTTCACCAATATTAGTTCTTAATCTATCAACCGACATCTCTGTAGCCCAAGAGCATTGCAATATACACTAATTTCAATACTGCAGCTGTTCGACATGTGTACTGGCTGCAGACTAGATTTCATATATCAAATTACCATCTGGAAATGGCTATATATTCTACAAATATAGAATGGCTATGAAGTTAGGCCCCTGCAGTGCACATGTGCAAGGTGCTTACATCATGGTATTGTTGAGGGATTGCACTGCTCCTGGCACAGTGCATTCATTTTGCCCAGGAAATGCAGCTCTACTGACCCTGTCGAAAAATCTGCTGACTTCAGCTCACTTGCAGTTGCCACTGGCTGAGTGAGGCCCACACACTGGGCGGTATCAACACAAAAGTAATATGAAAGCAGCTATTTGTACCAAGAAGGATTTTTCTTTCTCATTTGGTTCTTGCCTTGTACTTGATATATACATTTAACTGGGATAGCACACAATGAATCAAATAAAAATTAGTCAGCTAATTCTTAATGCATAGTTCTTCCTCTCTTTCCACTAAAGACATAGTCTAAAGCATGACTGTCTTAATTTTTTATGCAGGAGTTTGTTTTATTCTTTCCTGTGATGTGGGTGTTACTGGCAAGAGCAACATTTGTTGCCATGGGTTACTTGCCATTGAAAGGCTTATGGTCAACTGTTTGTGGAACCACTGCAGTGCATGTGGTGTGGGCAGGGAAGGGGTTTTAGGAACTTGATCTGCCACAGTGAAAGAATGGCGATGTAGTGGTGTGTGGCTTGGAGACTGTGGTGTTCCTGTGAGTCTGCTGCCCTTGTTCTTCTAATGGTTAAAGTTTATCGGTTCAGAAGGAGCTGTCAAAGGAATGTTGGTGTGTTGCTGCAGTACATCTTGTAAATGGTACACACTCTTGCTACTGTGCATCTTTGGTGGAGGCAATGAGTATTGAAGTTGGTGGATGGAGTGCCAATCAAGCAGTCTGGATGGTGTTCAATTGAGCTGTACTAATCAGGCCAGGTATACATCATACTTCTGATGTATGCCTTGTAGATAATGGACAGCGTTGGGAAGTCAGGAATGTGTTCCTTGGTTCAGAAATCCAGTGTCTGACCTGTTCCTATAGAGACAGTATTTATATGGCTAGTCCAGTTCAGTTAATAGTCACTGGTAACCCCAGGATGTTGATAGGGATTTGGTGTTGGTTATGGGGAGATTTGATTCTCCTTTGTTGAAGGCCTCAGTGGAAATGCATAAAGTCATAGAGATTTTTCAACATAGAAACAGACCCTTCGGTCCAATTTCATCCATACCGGCCAGATATCCTAACCTAACCGAGTCCCATTTGGCAGCATTTGGCCCATATCCCTCTAAACCCTTCCTACTCATATACCCATCCAGATGCCTTTTAAATGTTGTAATTGTATCCCTTCCTCTGGCAGCTCATTCCATATATGCACCACCCTCTGCGTGAAAATGTTGCCCCTTAGGTCCTTTTTAAATCTTTCACCTTCTCACTCTAAACCTATGCCCTCTAGTTCTGGACTCTCCACTCCAGGGAAAAGACCTTGTCTGTTTATCCTATCCATGCCCCTCATGGTTTTATAAACCTGGATAAGGTCACCCCTCAGCCTCTGATGCTCCAGGGAAAACAGTCCCAGCCTATTTAGCCTCTCTCTGTAATTTAAATCCTCCAACCCTAGTAAAATCCTTGTAAATATTTTCTGAACCCTTTCAAGTTTCACAACATCCGTCCGATAGGGGGAGACCAGAATTGCATGTAATATTCTAAAAGTGGCCGAACAAACGTCCTGTACCGCCGCAACGTGACCTCCCAACTCCTATACTCAATGCTGTGACCAATAAAGGAAAGCATACCAAACGCCGCCTTCACTATCCTATCTACCTGTGACTCCACTTTCAAGAACCAATGAACCTGCATTCCAAGGTCTCTTTGTTCAGCAACACTCCCCAGGACCGTACCATTAAGTGTATAAGTCCTGCTCTGATTTGCTTTTACAAAATGCAACACCTCACATTTATCTAAATTAAACTCCATCTGGCACTCCTCGGCCTATTGGCCAATCTGATCAAGATCCCCTTGTGACTCTGAGGTAACCTTCTTCACTGTCCGCTACACCTTCAGCTTTGGTGTCATCTACAAATTTACTAACTATACCCTCGATGTTCACAACCAAATCATTTACATAAATATCGAAAAGCAGTGGACCCAGCACCAATCCATGTGTCACACCACTGGTAACAGGCCTCCAGTCTGAAAAACAACCCTCCACCAGGACCCTCTGTCTTCTACCTTCAAGCTAGTTCTGTATCCAAATGGCTAGTTCTCCCTGTATTCCATGAGATCTAACCTTGCTAACCAGTCTACCATGAGGAACCTTTCTGAACGCCTTACTGAAGTCCATATAGATCACATCCACTGCTCTGCCCTCATCAATCCTCTTTGTTACTTCTTCAAAAACCTCAATCATACAGGACTTGAAACATCAATTCTGTTTTTCACTCCACACATACTGCTGAATCTTGATGGTAGGTGACAGAGGGTGGTGGTAGAGGGTTATTATACAGACTGGAGGCCCGTGATCAGCGGTGCTGGGCTATTGTTATTTGATGTTTATATAAACAATTTGGAAGAGGATATAGGATGCAGGGTTAGTAAGTTTGTGGATGACACCAAAATTGGTGGTATAGTGGACAGTGAAGAAGCTTATCTTGATCATCTGGGCCAGTGGGCTGAGGAATGACCGATGGAATTTAATTCAAATAAACGTGCAGTTTGGTAAAACCAACCAGGGCAGGAATTACTCAGTTAATGGTAAGGCCTTGGAAAATGTTGTTGAACAGGGAGACCTAGGGTGCAGCTACAAGTTCGTTGAAAGTGCAATCACAGGTATGCGTGCCTACATCGGTCAGAGCATTGAGTACAAGAATTGGGACATCATGTTATGACTGAACAAGACATTGGTGAGGCCACATTTGAAGTACTGCGTACAGTGCTGGTCACCCTGTAATAGGAAGGCTGTTATTAAACTGGAAAGGATGCTAAAAAGATTTACAAGGATGTTTCTGAGATTGGAGGGCTTGAGTTATGAGGATAGGCTTGATAGGCTGGGACTTCTGCTCCCTGGAACATAGGAGGTTGAAGTGTAAGGTTGAAAAAGTCATGAGGGGCATAGGTTTAAGGTGAAAGGGGAAAGATTTAAAAGGGACCTGAGGAGCAACATTTCACACATACGGTGGTGCATATATGGAACCAGCTGCCAGAGGAAGTGGTCGAGGTATGTAAAATTACAACATTTAAAAGACATTTCGACAGGTACATGGATAGGAAAGGTTCAGAGGGATATGGACCAAAGGTAGGCAAATGGGACTAGCTGGTTGTCATGGACAATTTGGGCCTAAGGGTCTGTTTCCATTCGATATGGACTCTAGGACCTACTGGGTTTCTCCAGCACTTCCTGTTTTTAATGTCAGATTTGCAATATCCACAGTATTTTGCTTTTAATAGAAAACTGTTAACTGGGTGGATTTATTGATATGGATAAAATATCAGAAAACTTAAAATGGCAGGCATAATAATTTAAATATGAGTTTAAAATAAGGCAGGCAGTTCGGAATCTTAAAGCCCTAAAATATGAATGAAAATTCAGTTCAATTTAGTACCAGAAATAGCTTTTTACAAGTAAAAACTGAAAACTGTCATGGATAATTTGTGGGGAAGGTGATAAATGTGAGAATTTCTGGTAAGAAAACAGTTGGGTATACGATTGAGAAATGGGATGAACATTGTTATCTCAGAAAGCATTGACTTGACTTTGAAATGAGTAAACGAAGTGTTTTTTTGTTACATATGATAACATGTACAGTCAATCCTTATAATACATGTTGCCCAAAAATCTTAACTTAAGTAAAGCTGGCATTCAGTTGCAAGAAATTCCAAACATCATTTGAGGACCATTCCTAAAGCAGCACCAAGACACAACACCTAGCCTCATTAGAAATCAGGAGACTGCTTACTTGAATTACTGACTGTCTCTGCATCTTTTCTTTTATTCTCATGGTTTTAAACCCATTTCTGTTCATTCATATTGTGTAATATTTCTGACCCAAAAAGCATAATTTGCCTTTGAATACTCAGTGTGGTACATAACAATAACACTTCACGAGGATAAAGTAGATTTCAATTCTCTGAAGACTTCATTGCAATGTCTGTTAAGGTTTAGTTCCTTTTGTTTTTGTTCAGACTGGAATTATAAGTGATTAATTCAGTGCATTGTATTAAAGAGATTTCCCATCTGGGTGTTTCATCTAGAGTTTCTGTTGATCAGAGAAAAACATTTCAGCAAATGGCTTAATTTGCAATTGTTGGGAATTTATTGCACTGTATATTTCTGATTTGCATCACTAAATAGATTTGCGCATTTTCACCAACACGCATTTGGTTCAGTATGATTAACACTTTCAGTAGCATTAACCCAGATTTTCATATGTAGCCTAGTGCTGTTTTCTGGGTGAGGTAAGTTTCATATTTACCCTACCAGCCACCTGCAAAACAATCTACGCTGATATAAAGTCAGATGCGCTATCCTCATTGATGTCTGTTAAACAATTAAAACAAAAATAATTGAGGCAATAAGGTGCAGGAAAACAATGTAACACTTCTATATAACACCCTTCCAGAAAAGTTGGAGTATCCATGAAAAAGTACCCTGAGGTTGGTCGTGATGGTAGGGAACAGTTGAACATCAGAACATTAAAAAGAGAGAGGAAATGTGCACTATGTCTTAACCATTGTGTGAACCTAATCACTGGATTTGTGTGCTGTATTTCCAATTGTTTGTGCATTTCTCAAGATAAATGGGGGATTCTGGGAGTTGTGGTGAAGTTTGCTATGGTTTTTATATTGCTGACCAGCTTAAAAACTTAATGGGCTAGTAGGTGATTGAACAATTATAATATACATGTTTTGGAATAACATTGTGTAGGGTATTAGCTTCCAGTCTGAATATCTAATTTCTGCATGGGAACTAACTATATGCCTCTTTTCTAGATTTCAGGCTGTAATGTTGATATTTTTCTCCATGATCTGTTTAATACTACCTTTCACCACAATTCCAGTAGACCATGTCTACCTCCTAGAATTGGCAAGGAGAATAATGGCATTCAGTCAATTCAAACAAGCAGAATCCTGATTTTTAATGAGGCAGGGTGTTGTGTCTTGGTCCTGCTTTATATCTTAGGAATGGTCCTTAAATGTTGTTTGAAGCTTCTTGCCATTTAAGTGCCAGCCTTACTTAAATTAAGAAGAACTTGGGCTGCGTATTTTAAAAGGATTGACTGTACAGGTTATCATGTGTAACAAAAGAATGCTTGTTTAGCTCATTTCTGGTTTCTTGGGTTAGGCTAATGTACTCTAACAGCTCTCATATTCAGCCTAATGTATCACTTTTTTCCCTGAATTTTTGTGGTCAAAGTGTAGCAATGTTAATCATAAGAAATTGAATACTTTATCGGTTTGGCATACAGTGGCAACATAAATCCCCTCAACCTAGGTACAGCACACTGCCAGTTGTGATAACCTGCTGCTTATGTGTGGAGTTGATTGACCTAAAATGCAACACACAGTGAAATGATTGGATTTCAATTGTGAGAGATTCAGTCTAATAACAAACCAGCTTCCAAGTATACTGCAACTCAATGTTTGACCAACCACCTGACATTTTCCTAGTTTAGACATACACTTGATGTTTTAGTTACTCACCAGGGTCAAACCTTTTGTCATGCCCACAACCATGAATTTAGTTTCAAGACAAGCTGGTTGAGAAGAAAGCAAGTTCAAGAACTGTGTTTGGACTGATCTTCTTTCAAAATCTGTTTATAATAATGCTAAAATCTCGTATATGTGTTTCTGAAATATACCAGGCTCTAACCTGACTGAGGACAGTGTTCCCATGTATCTGCTGGTCTGGTGCTTCTTGATGGTATTGATCATGGGTTTGGAAAGTGTTGTCTAAAGAACCTTAGTGAATTTTGTAAATGGTATGGAGAGTGGATGTGGTGCCAGTCAAGTGGGTTGCTTTGTCAGGGATGTTGTTGAGCTTCTTGAGTGGTGTTGGAGCTGCACTGATCCAGGCAATTGAGGAATATTCCATCAGACTCTTTACTCATTGTAAGTGGTGGACAGGCTTTGGGGAGTCAGGAGGTGAGTTACTCTCTGACCGATTCCTAGCCTTTGACCTGCTCTTAAAGCCAAAGCTACAGTATTTATATAGCTTGACCGGTCATGAAGTGTTTAAGAACTAATCAAATACTTCTTCCAATCAACATATGTGATTCATTGGTGTTCTTGATTTTTAAAAGTAATTTAACTACAGGATTTTCAATGCAGACAATGTATTTAGTAAATATAAACTACAAGTGCTTAAACTCACCTGATCAAATGAGGTTACATTATTAGTATAATTCACATCTTGGGGCTAAATTTATTTTAATAAGAAGGGCAGGTATCCATTTAGTACCTGTGTTAGCATATTACTGTTATACTGTTCAAACTAATATTTTGCTGGTTTGCTGATATCCATATGACACTAAATCTGGGATTTAACTTCATGTTTCAAGCCCTTACATGGTAATTAGACTTGTTCCTTGCAGAAATTGCATAGGAGAGAGAAAGTAGAATATGCGACTAAGAGAGCAGGAGACATAAAATAGGACATAAAACTGTAAAAAAAAAATTAAGAAGCAAGAGATTATCCAAAGTAAGTGTGGATCCCTTACAGGCAAAGACAGAAATTATCATGGGATAAATGGGATAAGGAAATGGTAGAGAGATTAAACTAATACTTTAAATAGTGGTAAAAGGCACAAAAAGCGTTCTTGGAAGACTAGGGGACCAAGGATCTAGTGAGATGAGAAATCTCAACAATGTAAAATACTTAAGAAATTAATTGAACTAAACTTAAGCTCCTATACCCATTGTGTCACATCCAAGGAGTTTAAAAGAGGTGACCGCAGAGTTAGTAAATGCATTGCTTTTGATCTTTGATAATCCCCTTTCTGGAACAGTTCCTATTGAAACCCCACTGTTCAAAAAAGGAGGAAAAAGACAGAGAAAGGGACTACCAGCTAGTTAGCATGACACCAAGCTAATGTTAAAATGTCCTTTTCCTAACTAACCTGTCCAGCTAATCACTCAAAAACCAGGGCTGCTAGGTGGAACATGTCATGCGTATACCTGGCACACCAGATCATGAAACAACTGCTCCACACAGAATTTATTCATGTCAGGAAACTCCCAGGACAACATTAGAAACACTTAAGGGATATCCTTAAAATATCCGTGAAGAGCTCAAACGTGTTGAGAATCCTGGTTTGGGACCAACCAAAATGGAAGATGAGGTTGGGATTGTGTATCAGCCATGACCTTACTGAATGGTGAATGAGGCCCAAGGGATGTGCTGGCCTACTCTTACTACTTATCTCCTGATATTTCATGATATATCTGTTACTGGCAGACTACTGTGAGCTTTTGATGCAGTTATTAATTTTTTACAATCACACCATCATAAATTAGCTAAAACTCTTTTTCATGGAATATTTATTATTGATAGCAAGTTGGCAGCAAAAATGTGACATGTACATTTTTTGCAGGGTCTTCAGCACACTGATTGGTGAATCCATTTTACTAATGAAACTGGTTCGGATAGTGCAGGTCTGAAAGCTATCCTCAGGCAAACCTAAAAATTGGGCAAGATTCAGTTGGAAAAATTTCATTTCAGTTTTGCAGCGATTGGTATAACGGGATGGCTTGCTAGTCCATTTCAGAGAGCAGTTGAGAGTCTCCCTGTGGGTCTGGAGTCACATATAGGCCAACCCAGGTGAGGAGGACAGATTTCCTTTCTCTTCCTTGAAGGACATTAGTGAACCATATGGGTTTTTCTGATAATCAATAATGTTTCATATCATCAGTACATTCTTAATTCCAGATTTTTTTTTATTGAATTCAAATTCCACCATCTGCCATGGTGGGATTTGAATCTGGGACATGAGCTGGAATGGTAGAGCAATGATAATACCACTATGCCACACCAACCCTGCCACCCCCCCACCCCCCCCCCCCCCCGCCAACCCTGTTATTTCAAGGTACCATTTATAAATTGGCACTTCTGTTTGTAATGCTAGCTGGAACAGTGCATTATTTTGACTGCTCTTCCACAATTGACTCTAACGAAAGAAAAAAGTTTGTTTCATGTTTAAAGTCAGCAGTCGGATGGACTGTTCCCCACTTACCTGCACAAGTGTAGCCCCAATAACACTCAAGAAGCTTAACACCACCCAGGACAAAGCAGGCCACTTGATTGGCACCATGTCCACAAGCATCCACTCCCTCCACCACCGATGCTGAATAGCACCAGTAAACTACAAGATGCACTGCAGATATTCACCAAAAGTCTTCAGACAGCACATTCCAAACTCACGATCACTTCCATCTAGAAGGACAAGGGCAGCAGATAGATAGGAACACCACCACCTTCAAGTTGCTCTCCAAACCACTCACCATCCTGACTTAGAAATATATTGCATTCCTTCACTGGTTCAAAATCCTGGAATTCCCTCCCTATTGGCGTTGTGGGTTAACCCACAGCAGGTTCAAGAAGGCAGCTTACCTCCACCTTCTCAAGGGTAACTAAGGACGGGCAATGAATGCTGGCCAACCAGCAACACCCACATCCCAGAAATGAATAAAAAGTTTTTAACAGTGACCAAGGAAATTATTGAATCATTCATAGTATAAGTATGTGACAAAAGCTCTAATAGAAGAGAGCTTATACGTCAACAGTGTTACTGGGAAGTTCTAAAAGATAAATTGAGGATATGGCATGGCCTGTATAATTGCAAGTTATTTCAAGGTAATGCATATACTGGAAACTTGAAATGAAAATGGAAAATAATGGAAATACTGAGTTGGTCGAGTATCATTCATGGCAAGAGAAGTAGAGTTGGCATTTCAATTCAACATTCTGATGAAAGGTGATCTACCTAAAACACTAACTTTATTCTCTTTCCAAATATGCTTCTTGATCTGCTGGGTATATCCTGCATTTTCATTTTGTCTTTTGAACATTTTACTGGTGGCTACCCTGGTTCAGTGACAATTTTTGGAATTTTAAATTTAATTTAAAAATGAAACAAACTTTTTTTATTTCATTAGAGTCAATTGTGGAAGAGCAGTCAAAATAGTGCATTGCTCCAGCTAGCATTACAAACAGAAGTGCCAATGTATAAATGGTAGCAGGTTAATCCAGAGTAAATATAGAGTAAGTGCAATGTGATGTGAAATAGTTGGTGAAAGCCCAAGACTTTTATTCAGAGGTTGTGTGTTCTGAACAGGTCTCCTCTTTCTGCTATACTCTCAGCCATAAGGTCAAGTACCATCAGTGAACTCAAGAAAACTCTTATCTTTGGCAAGAGAAATTCATGGCACTGTCTATACAAAAGTCAGTAAATGCAAATGCAGTACCATCACTTCAGTAGTTGTTTTGACAGTCTTTTGACAGAATTTACATGAATCTCCATTTTGTAAATTTGAGTTGAACCAGTGACTTACACCATTGTATATTTGCCCAACTGTTCTTTTGATTTAATTATTCTTTCCTGTTTTGGAGAAAGAGTATTGAGTTTGTGAGTGAATTAATTAAAATAATTGAAAATAAAATTCTGTTAATGTGTCTCCTAGATTAGGGGAATTGTTTTTGAAGATTTGGACTGAGGAGGATCTCTTGGATCTCAATGGATATTGAACCTCTTCCCTCCTGTCTACCTCTCCCTTCGTGTCCACCTGTCCCATTAAGGTATACAGCATAGCATCAGGAAAGCTTGTAGCAAGTGCTCTGCCGTCCTTGGTGTTTATACTTTTTTTTTCTGTAAACGATTCTAGCATCTGTTGCTCCCAAAATGCACCTCCCATTCAAGTGCTGCAGGCTATCTTTTAAGTATGCTGTCATCACAAAAACTTAGGCCTCCCTTGCTGAGGCATGCAGCCATTGAGCTGAATACTGGGCTGCATGCAGCTATTATGTAATTCAGCAGGCAGCATAATGGTTGTGTTCCCTGCACCAGAAAAAATGAGTGCAAGTTATTTACATATTGCAATCTGCCTGTGCCAGTTTTTGAATCCTCTCCAATACTGGAACATGCAAATTTGCAGGCTAAGGTAGATAAGCATTAGAAGCAGCGAAAAACACTGAGCGAAAGGAGAAAAATGGGGATTCATTGAATTCCCATAATACAGATAAAGGCCGTTTGGCTCATTGAGTCTGCATCGACCCTATCCCTGTAACACCACATTTGCCATTGCTAACCCACCTAGCCTGCACATGCCTGAACACAATGGGGTAATTCAGCATAACCAATCCACCTAATCTGCAGATTTTTGGACTATGGGAAGAAACTACAGAAACCCAAGCAAACACAGTGAGAATGTGCAAACTGCATTCTGTCACCCAAGGCTGGAGTTGAATCTGGCACAGCAAGGCAGCAGTGTTAACCACTGTGCCATCATGCTGCAATAAGTTTAATGTTGGATTGCTGGAGCAAAAAGTTGATACAAACTCACTAGTCCCTGCTGGAACAGTGGATCATTTGCAGGTCATAGATCTAGATAGTGAAGGTACTGGCTTTGCCTGGCTTCTTTCAATGAAACCCAAGATATTAGCATCCCATCTCTGGGTTGTTCAAGCAGGCAGCATGTGGGTGGAACAAGGCATCTGCTCTAACACTGGAACGATTTCTGATTAAAAGACCAGCATTGCTTACAAGGCATCACTAGCACTGAGATTGTTAAGGCTGCAGCAACCACAAAACTTGGCAGAAGACCTGGAAAGGCTACTCCTTAGCTCTCTGACTTAGGTGAATGATTTCTTGTGAATTGTCAAGAGGCTGCATTGAGTTGTTTTTTCCTAAAGAAGGAAGAGGAGATCTTCTCCAACTAAACAGACATGAATGGAACTGGGAGCAGCCAAAGTGTGCTGCCTCCATACTGGAGACAATGCACTAAGATGACTCAGAGACTCAGAACCTCACAAGTGAGAAAAGCAAGTGGCATCAACTGTCAAACCTCACACTCTGAGTTTTTCAGCTTTCTCCTGTACAGCAACACACAGGACAACACACCTTGTAGCTCCAATCATTTTTCTTTCTGTGGCATCTCAGCATTCACAATCACTCAACCTAAATGTGGTGACGGTCCACAAAAATTGTTCTTTGCTCCTCTTCATTTCTCACCTTGCATCTCTCTGCATTCTCTCCTTGTAGAAGAAAGCACAAAAGCAGAATCCAGGACAACTGGATAGGGAGGCAAAGGGATTGTCCTGCAATGACTGGCATTGTTTTGGCCCATGGCAATGTGTCAGAAGAAACAAGAATTAGGACCAGGAGTAAGCTACTTGATACTTTGAGCCTGCCAAGATCATCTTCTAATCGGATTGTGGCCTCAGTTCCATTTACAATCAACCATCTATCTAACTCAGCCTTTGATATAGTCAATGACTCGGCCTTGGACTACACCTCCTCCTACCCCACCCATCCTGTTAAAAACAAAAACACGATCCTTTATTCACAATTCCTCTGCCTCCACCGTATCTGCTCCCAGGAGGAGCAATTCCACTCCAAGACACTCTAGAAGGGTTCCTATTTCAAGGACTGCAATTTCCCCTCCCACATGATCGACAATGCCTTTCAGCACAACTCCTCCACTTCCTGCACCTCTGCCCTTGAAACCCAACCCACCAAACACAACAAGGATAGAAACCGCCCCCCCCCGCCCCCCCGGTCCTCACCTTCCACCCCACTAATATTTGGATACAGCGCATTATCCTCCACCATTTCTGCCACCTACAATTGGACCCCACTACCAGAGATATATTTCCCTCCCCACCCCTATCTGCATTCCGCAGAGACAGTTCTCTCCGTGATTCCCTCATTAGGTCCACACTTCCCACCAATCCACCCTCCACACCGGGCACATTCCTCTCCACACCGGCACCTTCTCCTGGTCCCGCAAGAGGAGTAAAACCTGCACCCATACCCCTCCCCCCACCCCACCCTCACCTCCATCCAAGGCTCCAAAGGATCTTTTCACATCCAGCAGAGATTTTCCTGCACATCCAAGCACCTCATCTACTGTGTCCATTGCTCTTGATGTGGTCCCCTCTACCTTAGGGAGACACGACGCCAACTCACAGAACATTTCAGGGAACATCTCTGGGACACACACCCCACCACCTTGTGGCCAACCACTTCAATTTCCCCACCCACTCTGCCAAGGACATGCAAGTTCTGGCCCTCTTCCACCTCCAAATCTAAGCCACCCAGTGACTGGAGGAAGAAAGCCTCATCTTCTGCCTTTGGACCCTTTAATCACATAGCATCAACACAATTTCACCAGTTTCCAAATCTCCCTCCCCCCCCCCCCCCCCCCCCCACCCCCCACCTCATCCCAGATCCAACCCTCCAACTCAGCACTCCCCTTTGATCTGTCCTACCTATCTGCTCCACCCTCCCCACAGACCTATCACAATCACCCCCGACCTGCATCTATCTATTGCCTTCCCACCTATCTTTCCCTCAGCCCCACCCCCATTTATCTATAAGCCCCCTTCCCCCTCCACATTCCTGATGAAGGGCTTAGGCCTGAAGCATTGCCTCTGCTGCTCCTCAGATGCTGCCTGACCGGTTGTGCTTTTCCAGCACCACATTTTTTGACTCCACTGCATTGCACAGACTGATGACTTTCTGAGATAAAGGAAGTTCTCCTTATCTCTGTTGAAACTATGTCCTCTAGTTCTAGACTCTTAAACAGAGAAAACATCCTCTCAGCTTCCAGTCCTAAAGTCCTATGCAGATTTGTATGTCAGCAATGACTTGCATGAGAAGCTGAGCCTGTTGACTCCGTGGTGTGCAGACCTGTCGACAGTGCTGAGTTAATGCCTGTAAATCAATGTGTTTTGGTTTTGATTTCCCTCAAGTTGGACCTTGACATCCATTCATTTGTCCTGTGGAGGAGCATGTGGCTGAGAAGAAAATGGGTGCTGGTGCTGGTAGTGTTGCTTCTGGTTTTGCTGCTGCCACCATGTTACTTTTAGTGGTGGTGTGGCTTCTGCTGCTGCAGAGGTGAATGCTGCAGCTTCTATCAGGTTGTATTCAGAACTGCTGGGGGATAGTACAGTGAAGATGAGTGAAATGTCAAGTCAGATGAAATGCCTTCCAAAAAGTTGGCAATCGCCTGGCAAGCAGTAAAAGCAAATCCTCAGAGAAGTAGTGGTTTGAAAGCAGCCTATAGTGTGAGCCCACCATTTTCAATTATCAAAATCTTACTACTTGTTTTTTATTTAACCTGTTTTTCTAATCGACCTGTTTGGAGGTGTTGTTACACACCCTGGAGGAGGTGGGACTTGAACCCAGATCTCTTAGGCGAAAGTGAGGACTGCAGATGCTGGAGATCAGAGTCAAGATTAGAGTGGTGCTGGAAAAGCACAGCAGGTCAGGCTGCATCAGAGGAGCAGGAAAATTGACATTTCGGGCTAAAGTCCTTCATTAGGTTTGAGCCCCTCATTCTTGATGAAGGACTTTAGCCCAAAATGTCGATTTTCCTGCTCCTTGGATGCTGCCTTACCTGCTGTGCTTTTCCAGCACCACTCTAATCTTGACCCAGATCTCTTAGTCCAGGGGTAGGGACACTATCCTGGCGCCACAAGAGCCCCCTTCCCAGCTTGCAAGGTTCATTAAAGAAGTTCGTTCTTCTGTGCACTGGCCAAGATGCTCCTGATAATAGGGAAGAAAATGGGTGCCCTGGTTATTAAAACATCTTAATGGACTTTTTCAGTATTGTATTTGCTTCAAAGGAGCTCCTAGTTTGAATTTACACTGCTGCAAACTCCTTTACATGCAGATAAATAATCAGCCCCTAGATCTAAAGACCGCTCTACGTCACCCATTCTTATAGTTTTCCAGATACATTGAAGAAGGCAACTTGCCCTCATCAATCAGCCACTGCCCTCCCATAGTGCAGCTGTGATTACAAAGTACTGCGTTGTCAAGCATCTGTCTGAGCCAACAACGCAGAGGTAGTTAGTTCATTGACAGAATCCTATAAATACGATTTACCAGTAAATGTTTTCAAACGCCAGACAGCACAATCATTTCTGACACCAGAATATGATTCATCATCATCTCTTGAAAATAAAAAGTTCCTCCATAATTTGATTAGTAATAACAAGTATTAGACCAAATAGATCAGGAAACCTTAGATCCAATTCTCAGCTAGAAATTGGGGCAATGCCACTGGCCTTAAATCCCTTTAGAGTCATAGAGTCATACAACATGGAAACAGACTCTTCAGTCCAACTCGTTCATGCCGACCAGATATCATAACTTAATCCAGTCCCATTTGCCAGCACTTGGCCCATATCCCTCTAAACCCTTCCTATTCACATTCCCATCCAAATGCCTTTTCAATGTTGTAATTATACTAGCCTCCAACTGTTTAAATGGGGACAAAGATAAATGAGCCTGGATATTTATTCTGACCATTTTGGGTAAGAAGATGATAAGTTGTGATACCATCCAAAGTAAAATGTCATTATCTATCTCTGTAGAGAAGAATAGTCACTTGGGTGAGCTAAAATAGAACCGTCAGGACAGATGGAAGTTTCCTAGGTGAATTCAATACCTTCAGAAAGGAGGGGGATAAAAAGAGGACAATATAGATTTTAAAGACATTATTGAAAGTATTAATGATGACACGGGGACAGAACTGATACTGAAAATAGATATTTCATCTTTATTTTATATTCATATTTTTAAACATCACTGTACAGCATGAAGTTCCTGCCTATCATTGCTGTACCTTCAGGCACAGCATGATATAGTGTGGGTATGAACATAGCCCCTTTACTGCTCTACATGAAGTTGAGAAAATAGTGTGAAGTTTATTGTATTCCTTCAACTATTTACAGATGACATTAATAAGATCTGTAGTACTTCAGAGACTGCTTGTAGCTCATGAGCCTCTAGTCTGTCCCCTTTTTTACTCTGCTGGAGAACAGCGATGTCATAATAGTAGGTAGTGCTTCATGTCTCAATCAATTATCAATTCTTTTAGACACATATATCACATCTCCCCCAAGTCTTATTTTCCTCATAATATTATTGTTATTTATTTGTAAAAAACATTTACATTTACCACTTCCCCCATTTCCCAAGTTTTTGACTTACAATTTCAGACAATCTGGAAATTTCACTATTCTCCCTGTATATGTTCCTTTTGGACTTGGAAGGATGGTAGTTTGTTGGGTGGAAAGTAGTTAACTTGTACTATCTTCTTGATGTCTGAGGTCTGTAGCTTAAACAGAAGGGTGTTGAACGTCCTGTATTTCTTTCGCAGAGCACTTCCTTGGTGTAAGGTAATTCTGTTCAGCTGCAGAAGAGGTCAGGGAGAAACAAGGATGTTCCAAAGGGGCTTAGGAGGGAAGGAGAGGAAGAAGACACCCAAAGAGCTTGGAGGGAGAAAGTAGATCCAAGAAGTTTGGGGAAAAGGAGGTTCCAAAGTGATGGGTTGACAGGCTAGAAGGAGGTTCCAAGGATGTTAGGGAAACAGGAAGGTGGGGGAAGAGGGAGACTGCAATCGGATATTGCAGAAACAGGAAGCCTGTAAAGGAAGATGGAAAAAGAAAGCTCCAAGGAAGGAGACAATGGGAGGCCACAACTATGCAGGGGAGAGAGAAGGAAAGGAAACCATTTTAACTTGGTTGAATGGTCAGCTAACTATAAGTCAGAAAAATATGATATGAATGAGCTAATGAATTCCTTGATAATCTATGTGGAATCTCTAGTTTAAGGTTACATATGAAGGTAAAATTTACAGTGGAAGATTCAGTTGTAATGAATATCAGTTGTAAAATTTAAATCAGAGATTGCAATCTGAAGTGAAAATGTCGTAATTGCCCAAATTAAACTATCAGCCATCATACATATGTGATTACCTCTGACCTCAGCATCTGCAGAAGTTACATTTATGCTGATGGCTCTTTGCGTGTTGAAGTGTATGTCAGTTATTTTGAAAACAACTTTGAGCCAAGTTATGCCTGTTGTTTTGTACCAATTTAATATTGTGGTATCTAGGCATTGATGCTTTCCTTGTGTACAATGCTTTAAGTTTAATGCCGAGTTAATAGCTTTTGAGGATGTTGAGGACTGCAGGTGCTGGAGATCAGAGTCGAGAGTGTGGTGCTGGAAAAGCACAGCAGGTCAGGCAGCATCCAAGGAGCAGGAAAATCTCCTGTACCTCAGATGCTGCCTGACAGGCTGTGCTTTTCCAGCACCACGCTTTCAACAAATATCGCATTGGTCAACGTAATTTCAGACATATTGTTACGATATGATTACATCACCAAATAAATAAGCAATGAGAATGAATTGTTATTACACAACTGCATCACCAAATATTTGACCCTAATGAGAATGGAAAAGGGATTTCTGAAAAACCAGAAGTAGCCAAAGAAAATCAAAAATTATCCCTCAAGAAACAAAAATAATTTTGACTGCTGATATGACCAACATTTATTTTTAAAAATATATTCCCTTAACATTATTCTTTGTAATGTACCATTCTCTAATTGGTCACAAGTAATGTGTGCATTAACACAGTCTCTGATTTAAAGATTCAGTGTTCTGTTTAATAAAGAATTAGGGCATGGGTTCCCATCACAATTTAGTAAACTATGAAGTTTTTTTTTATTTTGCTGAATCCTAATTGCAGCTATGCTTTCAGGGAAGATAGCCAAGTAAGGTTAGGTATCTCGACATAATGAGAAAAGTCAAGGAAGAATCATGCTAGACCTTAGCTAGGATTGGAATCAAATAACACATCAAAATCAGGATCTGAGAAGAAAAATAAGTGCAATTAACTATGCGTAATTTCAAGCTCGTGATAATCATGAACTCTTCAATACGCTACACAAAAGTTTATCCTACTTTAAATAATTAAATAATAAATTTTTTGCAAACTTTATTTTTGAAAACTTGTTTTTTTCAAATAAACTTCATTTCAACATTCTCTCATTGCTCCAAGTATACTTTTCTCAAAGCCATTATGAATTGTTTCTGGAAATTTATCCTATTCTCCAATATTTTCTTTCTGTGAAGAATGTGACAGGGTATGCATGTGGCTAAGTCCCAGATTATACTCACTCACATACGCACAATGACAGAGCAATGACAGTTCTAATCAATGATGAAACATGAGTGCTTCAATGGGTGGCTAAATGTTCTGACAGGGTCAGTAAGGCAAACTGCTCACTGAGACCAGATAATGAGTTGTTACCAGCTCCCTGCTGTGAGTGAAGACATTAATGAAGAAATCAATAACGTAAATTCTACTCTAACAAATCCCTTCCACTTGCATTTCGTCACTTTGTTGTCTCTACAACGTAGTATACAATTGGTTCCTCTGAGGTAATGTTAGAAAAGATCTTTTGCCGCATCTTGTGGCATTGAGAGATATTTTAATTATTGTGACCTTTTGAACCCTTTTGCCTGCACTTTATTGTACTATATCACCACTTCTTGACCCCACAGTAGTCTCTTTATTGCACACTGCTATTTATAACTATATTAATGATAAGAGGTCATAGGCTAAATGTTACTGGTATCCATACTTGGATTATTGTGTTTTTTCAAAAGATCTGTTTATATTTCAGAAGTCGACTTAAAAGAGGACTAGCTCTGCTCATTATAACTGAGATAACAGATAAGCAAGGTTATATTCCAACACTGTTATCTATCCATTCAGATTAGGTTATGTTGCAAGTCACAGAAACAAATTGTGTAGTTTATAATTATTACCTGAGTTCCTAAGATGAATGTGAAACTATAACGCGGGGATATATTTTTGAAGCATTAGTTAATAAAAAACACATTCCTTCCTTTATGCTTCTGCCTAAGTTTTCACAAAAAGGAGCATCCAGAAAAAGATCTATTCCAATTTTAAATTTTAATTTTCAGGCAATCTTTTTAACATCAAATAAGCTCCACTTCCTTCTACTTCTTTGCATCAGGCAGCTCCAAAGTCAACAAAGCATTCAGAGAGTTTGATTCCATTAATTAGTCTGTATTGCCTCACAGCCTTAAAGTAGTTTTCCAAGAGTGGCTAAGTTGTGATTTGCTTTTTATTTACCCATCATAGTAATTTAAAAATCTGTATCTTAATGTGCCTACCATCCTCTGAAGCCTACCAATAAACTGGTAGTCACTGTATATTGATGTTCCATACTAACCTGGGACTCATCAAGAGCAGCCATGATGTTTTTGTGTTGATAATGTGTTTTGATAGCACTCTAAATCAGGTATTGGGGATCATGTGGGTCAACTTATCTCAGTATGAGAATCCATAACATTGGCTAAAATTAGGAAGGATTTTGAAAAGCATAGATTAATCAAAAGTCATCAACTTGAATTTGCAACAAACATGTCATATTTGATTCATTACGTTCTCAGTGGAATTGACTTTATAAATAAAGAAATTACAATGGACTTTCAGAAGGTATTTGGATGAGATATCACAAAAACATTTGTTATTAAAATGACAGAACATTATTTTAAAGGAAATGTAAAAACACTGATGGGTGACTAGGGAGCAGAAAACAAATAGAATTTATTTTATTTTTGTATGGTTGTGAGTATTGTTCAGATTTGCTTTCTAGGCCATTTTAACTACATTGCTGTGGCTCTGAGTCACATGTAGGCCAGACCAGGTATGGACCGCAAATTTCCTTTTCTAAAAGACATTAAGGAACCAAGAAGTTTTATGACAATCAACCAAGCTACATGGTCGCTTGTAGATTAACCTTTAATTCCACACCTTTTTTTTCACTAATTTCAAATTTCGCTATCTGCCGTTGTGAAATTCAAAACCATATTCCCACAACACCAGCTTGCGGGTTCTAAATTATTAGCCCACTGACATTTCCAGTATACCACTCATTCCCAAATAGGAGTAAATAGATTAAGAGGTTAAGATAGCATTGGAAAGTTTGTGGTGACAGAGATATTATGGAACCTGAAACTAATTTCAGAATCCAGTACTATACCAAATTTGCTGGAGACAATGGCCAGATAGAGGCTTGGAATATTGGAAAAAACATTGTACTTGGTACCATAACTAATTGCATGCTGATGGAAAGAGGATTGCTGGACATTGTGCAAACTGAATGTTGAGGCCTGGACAGAATGGATGTGGAGAAGGTGTTTACACTAGTAGGCGATACGAGGATCCATGGGCACAGCTTGAGAGTGAAGGGATGACCCTTTAGAATTGAGGAGGAATTTCTTCAGCCAGAAGGTAGTTATTCAGTGGAACTCGTTGCTGCAGAAGGCTGGAGAGACCAAGTCAATGGGTATATTTAAGAAAGATTAGTAAGGGGATCAATAGTTACAGGGAAAAGGCAGGAAAATGAGGTTGAGAAACATATCAGCCATAATTTAATGGCAGAGTAGACTCAATGGGCTGAATGCCCTAATTCTGCTCCTATATCTTGTGGTTTTATGTCTTACACCTTCAGATAGGATGGTGTTTCATGTGTGTGTTTTAATGGTTTCTCTCTCTAAAAGTAAAAAGTCTTCTAACAGAAGTCACGTGACTTTGGCAAATCTCAAGTGGACAGTCGCTTTGCTAATACATTTCTCTCTAAAGCTACAAAAATGCATTTAATATTCAGAAATTTAATAACATAAGTTATTGTTGGCTGTTTGTCTGGCATTGCTCATTCCCATGTCATGACACTAATATACTCTTTTGGAGCAGTGGAAATGTTAAATGGCAGGTGCAAACATCTCTGCCTCCCAAATGGCATCCAGAATGTAGTCAGAAAACTATTGTATTTATCCAATTTCACTTGCCAATATCCATCCTTCACATCTAGGGTATTAAATGCCTTGGCAAGTTGCAACAAAACATATTTATTGATTGACATGGAGTAGTGAGATCTCTTTAAACCTTTATTGAGCTCCTTTTGATCTTTGCATGCTCTCAGCTTTTCACTGCTTCTTTCACTGCTACCAAATTGTTAATCCAGTCTGTAGGAGTAATCACTTTCTGGATTATCCCCTTTCTTTTTCAACCCTCCTATCTTGTCTTTTAGGTTGAACTTGAGGCCATCTGGAATTCATCTCAGTAAATGCTGAATTGGTCTAATACTCTCAAGTACTTTGAGATGGTATTCACCAGGAAGGCATCCAAGTCCTGCAAAAATATATTTGTACATTTTTAGGATCAGTTTAGCAGCCAGTGACCTGCCAAATGCAGCAAATCTCTTCTAGTAGCTGTTAGATTCCCAGACCAAGCTTTAAACTTATTTCAGCTGAGGATTTTGCTTAATATTTGCTATCTGAAACTCCAGAATTTTTTGTTCTTCCCGTAGCATTGGTCTCTCAGCTTCATTTGTCCTCTTGGAAACTACTATTCCATTATAAAGACTCAAGTTTACCTTCAATTGCTTTATTTTTGGGTCACCAAACTGAGCCACATTACACAGATCTGCAGAGCTCAGGAAGTTGCATGTAGTAGCGATGTTTAATTAACACTTTGCATTCGCGTTATGTTCTCCATTCTGCAGTCGTCATTCTAATAGTGACAAGCCAGGTAGCACCTTGAGATGTGTGGCACTTTAGTGATTCATTTCAATCATTGTTTAATACTTCTCCAAAGCCATCATTATAGGCTTGCTTTTCTAACTCCTAACAAGTATGCAAAGTAATTTGGCTTCTTGCAGTTCAGGATTTGCTTCCCCCATGCCAAGAATATCTCCTTTCCTTTCATATGGTTTCCTTCACAACATTTACATCCTATGCTCTAGCCTTGATATTTTTACTGTCCTTCTGGAAATGTTTACTCCTTTTTTTTCCCTTATTTTGTTCTTGTTAGGGCTGGACTGTCACAGCAAAGAGCAAAGCTTCATCAGTTCTCCTATTAATATTCTCTTGCTGATGATTAACAATCTGAGTGCTTGCCATATGTTGATCACCTTCTTGAGAGTAATGTTCCTTTCTCTTAGTTGACATGCTTTCATGGAGGGATTTCTTATTCCTAAAACACTCCTACCTCTGATGAGATCACCCTTCTGTTGTTCAAACTCTTAAGATTTATCCAGATGTCCCAATATAGTCACACACTGATCAAAAATCCCCCTCCATTCCTGTGCTCTGATGTTGAACATATGCCATTTGTAAGTAGCATTACAAAAGTTCACATAGCTCTTCAAGTCCTTTTGTGTTTTTCTGCTCTTCAGTCAGGTCTAACGTATAATGCTATTGTAGTACTGTTCCACCAGCGCTGACAAAGGGATTACTCCTCTTAATTAGTTCAGATTTTCTGTTCAATTCTGCAGCTACTTTATAATTTTAACATTTTAAACTGGAAGAAGTTCCAGTTGTGTTTTGTATCTCCTTTCATCTCCATAGCACCAGGCACTTGAAAAATCAAAGCCCTCCTAACCCAACCACTGTTGCAAGCTACACTTCTAGTTATTTCTTGCTGTTTCTTACAAAAGCTATCTCTCTTACAGGTCTCAAATTTCATATAGTTTCACTTGTTCACTTCTGACCCCATGTGTTTCATGTGTATGTTTTATTAGCTTTTGTTTATAAAATTGAAAGCACATACAACAATGGTCATATGACTGTTGAGTAGAAATCTCTGCACCATACCATTGGTAGCCTTGCTTTTCCTTTTTCTATGAAAAGTAGGAATGTGTACACAGTATAGTTGCAAGATTGCCATAGCTCAAAGTTGCCATCTGTGATGCATATATGTGGTGATTTTTACAATGACTAAGTTGAGTATTGCTGAAATACACATTTTGTTGAAACTTTTAGTCTGCACTCATCAGGACAATTTCAAGAATACCGATAAAGGGGAAAACCAACATTTTAGAGCCTATTTGTCAAACAATCAGAAATCTCCTCTCATGCAATATAAATGTTTTATTTTTCCCCCTTATTGCTAGATGACTAATTTCTAGAAGTAATTTGATTAGATTCCACATACCCATTTAACTGTTTTAAAGCAGAGATTGCCTTTGATGAATTTAAAAAAATACATCAAAGCTTTACTATGACAGAACAGGATAAGTACTTTCAAATTTCTCACAGACTTTGAAGACAATCCAATAATGTTTGGGAGAAGATGTTTTAAGCACTCTTATTGAATGCATTTTCTTAACTATGTTGTCCCCAGCTTTTCTTCTCTAATAAGTATTCATGAGAGTCTCTAAAGGAGCCAAAACAGAAAACTACTCCACAGTTAAGAAGAGTACTTATAAAAACACAATGAGCATTCTCTAAATGAATATTGCGGCTTTCAGTCAAAGGAGCTTCTCATTATAATGCTGAATGCTATCTGTTGTTTAAGGAATTGGCACCAAACCGAACAAACCTTTAAGTCTGTGGCTGGGTCCATCTGTCTTAAAGATTGTTGTACATTTGAAGGTGGACACCTAACTAGTAGGACTCTTGTGATTTTAATTGTTCTTACAATTCATTGAAGTGGCTGACAAAATATTTTATTTCTCAAGCAATTGCAATTCTAAGATAAATGATGTTAAAATGATCTACAGGTGTGCCAAAAAAAAAGTCAAATAAAATCCCTGTTTGGAACATTTTAGAACAGCTGCTACACAAACTGTTACTAATGTGAGATTTAAGTTAGATTTAAATATGTCATTCACTTTGATAGAAAATTAATTACCAGAAAAATTTTCTTCCTAGAGTAATTTATACATGACTTTGATTTTTTTTAATACATGTAATATTCTTTCCTTGTGTTCTTTTGACAATCTCCATATCATAAACCATCTCTGGCCAGGAAAGTGAGCAGAGGATCTTCTTCTGGCATTGCAACTCTATTCTGGGAACACAGCCAGCACTGAATTTTATGCTTCATCTCTAGGTTCAGATCCAAGACTAGGAAAGATGCCAATGCTTGTTAAGAGGAATCAGAGTCGGCTGGAGACGCACTTGTGAGATAATTTATCCAAGCAAGTGATTTTTCTAACCGGGAGATCTAAAGTAATTTCTTTTCTACTCTCACAAACTAGAATATTCCTTTTCTTTTAGTGCTCTGTTTGGGAGAGAACTCAACACTTGAATTGTTCTCTTCCGCTGTTAGTAAATGCCTTTTTGAAAACATCACTAAGTCCACTCTAACATAATTCATTTTAAAAGTGAAGAATATGGATTTGTCCCTATGAAGCTGTGCTTCTGAGGGCAGGTATTTTCCCAGAGAGACCTAAAGAACTACAGAAAAAATTATGTCTGAGATCTCTCCCATAATTTCTGGTCAGCAGCATTGACAAAGATGCCAGTGTAGGTAATACTCACATTGTCAGTCAAGACATAATGGAGGCGAGGATAGCAACTTGTTGAAAAATTATTGGATTAATGTCAAATATGAACCAAACATTAGTCTTCTGGTGATCTTTGTGATACCAAAGAGACACAAGCTTTTTATCTACATTTTCCCAGCTGAAGTTGGAATACTGGCAAATGTACATTCCCTGTGCTGACTGGACACACTTCAGGGAATGATGGAGTTCAAGGTGACGTTTTCCAAATTCTACAGATGGAATTTGCAATTGGTATTTTAACACTGAACAAAATTAGCATTTGTAGAGCTCAGAGGAAGATGTTCATATGCTAATAACTCATGATACCCTGCTTTTGAATACAACCATAGAACCTTGTGCTTCCTGAAAATAATGGAAAACCGGGGTAAATTTGCACAGCTGAATTGAGATTAAGTCTATATATTCCCAGCATTTTGTTACAGAATATGTACCACGATCTTGATATGAAAGATTGAAATGAAACTCGTGCAATTAATGTGTGAATTAATATTCTTAATAGGGTCAGTGTGATAGAACATAGAACAATACAGCGCAGTACAGGCCCTTCGGCCCTCGATGTTGCGCCGATCCAAGCCCACCTAACCTACACTAGCCCACTATCCTCCATATGCCTATCCAATGCCCGCTTAAATGCCCATAATGAGGGAGAGTCCACCACTGCTACTGGCAGGGCATTCCATGAACTCACGACTCGCTGAGTAAAGAACCTACCCCTAACATCTGTCCTATACCTACCCCCCTTTAATTTAAAGCTATGCCCCCTTGTAATAGCTGACTCCATAAGTGGAAAAAGATTCTCACTGTCGACCCTATCTAAACCCCTAATCATCTTATACACCTCTATCAAGTCACCCTAAACCTTCTTTTCTCCAATGAAAACAACCCCAAGTGCCTCAGCCTTTCCTCATACGACCTTTCTACCATACCAGGCAACATCCTGTAAACCTCCTCTGCACCCGTTCCAGTGATAGATAACCATTTATCATGGGGTCTGAGTTGAAGTCAAAGAGCTTCATGAATTTTCTTTAGCAGCTACCAATGGCCCAGAGTGGTATTAATATGTCCCATTTAAGCTGATATCCATTGAATCTGGGCATTCAAGTCCAGTCAAGCCATCATTCTGAATTGTTCAGCCTCTACTTTCTGACATTAGCAACTTTTAAACGAGTTAACAGGTTGAAAGCTATTGGGATTTGCATTGAATGTAGGTCCTACATTCCCCACAATAAAGGTGTGCTGCAGGTTTGATCACCAAGGACTACATTATTAGTCCATTTCATATTTATTCATGAAAGTGTGATATAACTTCCCCAAAAGCTTTGTGGGTTAGCGCACAGCGCAAATGGTATGGACACAAAAGGGCCAAATTGGTGCAAATTCAATTTCTCCAGTCTCTTCTGCATTTACTAATGAGGTATAGAAGGCCAATTGTGCCTATGGATTCTATCTTAAACAATACTTGAGAAAAAAAGTATGGGTGGATGAGTGAGTACAAAATTTTTGAAGTGAGGGAGTGAGAGAATGAAGACAGAGAAAACAAAGACAGTGGGAAAGTAGAACTTAAGAAAATGAATTTGGTATTCCCAAAAGTGAAATAAACTGAAAACTGGGGGAGTATTAAGCAGAGCTGTTACTGAATTAAGGGACAGCCTGAGGTAGGTGCCTGCGATAAACTGTGATTTATTCCTACATTTTTACGTGGAACTCAGGATTGAACTTGAGCAGGTGCAATCACACAAACTTTACAAAATGTAAATATATTGTGTGTGTTTGTTAATTATTCTTATTTATTCAATAAATTAAAGCTTTCTGAACGTTTTTCTTCAATTCATCCCTGGGAGCTTGAGTTGCTAAGCAAGCTTTCCATTTCCTTATGCAGGATTAATTGCTTTGACTGATAGTTCTTATAGTTTTATTGAATGAAAACGCATTTGATTCAAAAAGTGCTGTCAGCAGAGAACAATCAATAAAAGTTCATGATCGCTGGCACAAGTTCAGTGGTCTCCTAAGAAGCTGTAGAAAAGTGTGAAAAATGGAAATGTCATATTAAAGCTGTGGGGAGTATTCATGTAGGGTCAGTGGCTAAGATTCATTGCGAACCTAACATGGAGAGTGTTTTCTGTTTCATACCAATGAATGTTTCACATTTATAGTAATCTTTGGATTTCAGGTTTAGTTGGCCTTTGAGATATTTATTTCTTTTTTCTCCTGTAAAGAGAAATTAATTAAAGCAGTACTGGTGTTGACCCACTAGATGTCACTGGTACAATAAAGTGAAATGGTTATTTGATTCGTCTGCCCCCTCCCACACCGCTTGAGCGTGCCCCATATGTAACCATAAGATGTAGGAGCAGAATTAGGCCATTTGATCCATTAAGTCTGCAGCACCATTCAATGAGATCCCCTCTCATCCTTCTAAAACTCTCGTACAGATCTGAAGTCCCTAACTGCTGCTCATATGACAAACCCTTCATCCGCGAGCTCATTTGTGTAAATCTGCTCTGGAAGCCCTCCAACACTAGCACATCCTTCTTTAAATGCAGGACCCAAAACTGCTCTCAATATTCCAAATACAGTCTGACCAGAGCCTTATACAGCCTCAGCAGTACATCTCTGCTCTTCTACTCTAGCCCTGTTGAAATGAATTCTAACATTGCATTTGCTTTCCTAACTGCCAACTGGATCTGCATGTTAACCTTATGAGAATCCTGAACTAGGACTCCCAAGTCCTTATATGCTTAAGATTTCCAATGCCTTTCCCCATATAGGAAATAGTTTATGCCTTTATTCTTCCTACCAAAGTGCAAAACCTCAAATTTTCAAACATTGTATTCTATCTGCCACTCTCCTCGCCTGCCTAAGTCCTACTGCAGTGTCCCCACTTCCTCAATGCTACTGATCCCTCCACCTCTCTTTGTTTCATCTGCAAGCTTAACAACAATGCCCTCAGTTGCTTCGTCCAAGTTTGTTAATGTATAATGTGAAAGTTGTGGTTCAAACACTGATCCCTGTGGAACTCCACTAGTCACCGGCTGCCATCTTGATTTAACCCTACTCTCTGCCTTCTGCCAGTCAGCCAATCCTCTATCCATGCCAGCACCTTACCCCTAACACCATGGGCTCTTATCTTATTTAGCAGCCTCCTGTTTAGCACCTTGTCAAAGGCCTTTTAGAAATCTAAATACATTATGTTCACTAACTCTCCTTTGTCTAATATGCTCATTATCTCCTCAAAGAATTCTAAAAGATTTGTCAGACATAACCTCCCCTTGACAAAGCCATGCTGACTCAGCCTTATTTTACTATGCACGCCCAAATAGTCTGCAATCTCACCCTTAATAATGGACTCTAAAATCTTACCAATGACAGGTCAAGCTAACTGACCTATAGTTTCCGGTCTTCTGCCTCCCTCCCTTCTTAAACAGGAGTATTACATTAGCCATTTTTAAGTCCTCTGGAACACTACCTGACTCCAGTGATTCCTGAAAGATCACCAACAATGCCTCTACAATCTCCTCAGCTATCTCCTTCAGAACTCTGGGGTGTAGTCCAGCTTCCCGAGCACCTTCTCCTTAGTGATGGCCACTACACTCACCTCTGCCTCTAACTGTCTTGACGTTCTGATATGTTGCTGGTGTCTCTATGAAAACTGATGCATACTTCTCACTAACTAAATTTGTATAGTGACTTCATGTAATAAAACATCCCAAGGTCCTTCTTAAGATATTATAAAGTAAAATGTGACACCAAGCCATAAAGGAAAATGTTGGATTAGATAATCAAAAGCTTGGACAAAAAGGAAGTTTTAAGGAGTGACTTGAGACAAATGAAGTAAAGGAATTTAGAAACAAAAACAGAAATTGCTGAAAAGATTTAGTAGGTATGGCAGCATCAGTGGAGAGAAAGCAGAGTTAACAATAATTCAAGAAGGGTCACTGGACCCAAAATATTAATTCTGATTTCTCTCCACAGATACTGCCAGACCTGCTGAGTTTTTCCAACAACTTCTCCTTTTGTTTCTGATTTCCAGCATCTGCAGTTCTTTCGGTTTTCTGTAAAGATGATTGAAGGTGTTACTGAAGGGAAGTCCAGAGGTTGGGACTTGGCAATTGAATATATGGCCACCAATGGTGGAGCAATAAGGTAGACTGAAAACAATGATGACAATTTTAAAGTAAAGAAATTGCATGGATGGGATCCAATGTAGGTTAGCAAGCACAGGGTATTAGGTGAATGTATCTTAAGATAATGGCAGGAAAGTTTTAGTTTGGGAATCCAGCTCGAACATTATCAGTATAGTTGAGTTTAAAGACAACAAATGGATAAATGAAATTTTGAGCAGCAGATGATCTGAGAGGGACAGAAATTTGACAATGTTATGAAGATGGAAATAGACCACCCGAGTGATAGCAGTAAATTAAGGTTGTGGACAGACCGATTTAATCTCAGAATGCTGTCAAGGAGAGAGATGTGATTATAATAAGGGAAAGGAGTTGGGAATGAGAGTTGAAAACAGTGGCTTTTTATCTTCCTAATATTTAATTGGAGAAATTTCTGCTCATTTAGTAATGGAATCTGGATAAACAGTCTGTTAAATTTGGTATTGAGAGAGATGGTCCTGAGGTAGAGTGTCATCAAGGTTTCTGTGAAAACTAATACTGAACATGATTGACAGCATGTGAATTAGAAATGGGAGGGGTCCAAAAATATATGTTAGGTCTCAGCTTAACTTGACTGTAGGAATTTAAATACTAATTGTGCGTAGCCTAGCACCCAAAGTAGCTTTTTGGCTGTAGGATTTCACCCAATTACTACACAATGCACACTTCATGTAAGTTGATCAGAAAGTTAAATTAAGCCCTGGTGCTTGAATGAATACAACATTTTTATGTTTCCTCCATTTTTTAGTTAATTTCCTGTACATTATGTTCCCTCAAATTAAAACTTTTTTATAATTTCCTTCAATATCTTTCTGGTCAAAGAGGAGTATTCAGTTCTTCTTGAAATTAACAGACTTTAAATGAAAGAAGCTTGAGTCTGTAACTCTGCTGAAGTGTTATAAGTTTTGTAACTGCTGGGAGACAACTGGCATGAGAAAACCAAGTTCTAATGAGAGGAAAATGATGGTGGAATCATCACTGGGTCATTCTGACATGGCATCTAATGGCTGGCAAATTAATAGAATTACATATTTGGCAATCAGAACATTGTAGTTCATGAAGAAAAGGGCATAAAATAAGAAAATAATATTTTGTGAATTGATTGAGAAAGTTCATTTTGTGCTTTTTCTCCCCTCCAAAGAAAAGCATCCTCTCAAACTATGGAATGCAAGGTTTGGTGGAGATTGTGAATGTTTGTTGGTTTATTAAGAGCCAAATTGCTTATATTTATGCTGAGGTCAATTGGCATACATATTATCAAAATATTTTAACATAACTAATTTTTATAAACTTTGATTCTGACAAATATGATTTCCGCGAGAACTCAACTGTGACTTTGGATTTTGACACATTCAGATAGATAACAGTGTTTAAAATCATGATTCGGAGATGCCGGTGTTGGACTGGGGTGTACAAAGTTAAAAATCACACAACACCAGGTTATAGTCCAACATTCCTGATGAAGGAGCGTCGCTCCGAAAGCTAGTGTGCTTCCAATTAAACCTGTTGGACTATAACCTGGTGTTGTGTGATTTTTAACAGTGTTTAAAATCAGCTGACTATGTGAAAGAGGTAAAAACAATGACTGCAGATGCTGGAAACCAGAATCTGGATTAGTGGTGCTGGAAGAGCACAGCAGTTCAGGCAGCATCCAAGGAGCAGCAAAATCGACGTTTCGGGCAAAAGCCCTTCATCAGGAATAAAGGCAGTGAGCCTGAGGCGTGGAGAGATAAGCTAGAGGAGGGTGGGGGTGGGGAGAAAGTAGCATAGAGTCTATTATTGTGCTTTTCAGATGATGCAGAAATTAGTTAGTTTGCAATCTCTGGATGGAGAGACATTTCATGCATTCTGATCTTATATAAAGTAGCTTCCATATATTCATACAAGATTATAGATTTTCAACAAAAAGAAATCACCTCTTAGCACCAATTCACTAACCACATACACATGTAACTTCTGTATTTTTTCTGTGTTTTGTAACTTATATGTTATTTTGATCATATAATTTATTTTATTTACAACTATTCTATACAGTAACTTTTTGCAAAATTTTATTAAGAGCTAATCTATCTCCACATAGAGAATAAAGACCAAATAAACACAGTAAGGTCCACCCATAGAAGGTACAAAAAGTCCTTTCTGTCACTGAACCAATCCAGCACTTTGTATTTTCCCTGTTGTAAAATCATACAACATGACCTCTGGGTTATATTGCTATTAATATTAAGATTAGATGATCTAAATATTTTATTTATGAAGGATTATGCAAAACTCTTGCTTAGGTTACCAGTTATCCACATATTCACTATCTTCTTATCTCATAAGTAGCTCCAAAAGCATCTTCCAAGCAATAGGTGAGGGGTGAAGGAGGAACTGTCACTAAATCAGTACCGATCACAAGCCAGTGACCTGTGTATCACCATAATACCCTATTTGTTGACTCCTGGAAGCCTATTAACTGCTAATGATGCTGGGACATGAAAGGGAGTGGTGCAGTTTTTTGGCATGATGTCTGTCAGCTTTTTCCTTTTCATATGGATGCAGTTAAGTGGGCCTCTTTGGAATGTAATTGGAGGGTGAACGAGTGGGAGAAGGACTGCCTTGAGCTATCCCAGAGGAACACCAACAAGGCGTGACTCCAGCATCCCAGGCACATTATTTATTTGACCAAGAGAATGTGATTTTGTGAGTGAACATCAAAGTTTGTCTGACACATCGTAATTTACACCAGTGACATCTAAACCGGATAAAGGCCAAGAGGTTGCTGACTAGCTGCTTTTTCCTGAAGTATTGTTCCCCTCACAGATATTCTAAAATGGCTAATTTAAAAAAAAATTGAAACAACATATTTAACCTTTCCCTCAACATTAAAGAGAAATACCCTGGAGTGTAAAGATGGAGCAGTGTCCACCATTGAGTGAGAGTACGCAGCTCAAGTATTTCCAGCCTCAAGATGCTCTACTGATCTCAACTATGCAACTGCATGTGTGAGAATGCATGGTTCACTGCTGGGGGATGGTGGGAAGGGTGAGAAAGTTGTGAAAGTCTTGCTAAGAGAAAAGGAAGGCAAGAAGTTCCATTTTTTTCATGGCTTCCTGCAGAGACTGCTGATCAAGCACTGTATAACACATACAGAAATTGCACAAGAAGCTCAGCAGGTGTGGCAGCATCTGTGGGGAGAAAATGGCGTTAAAGTTACGAGTGCAGTGATCTTCCTTCAGGGCTGATTCTTAAGCAGGGTCACTGGATCCAAAAGATAAATTTTGTTTTCTCCCAACAGATGCTGTCAGATCTGCTGAGCTTCTCCAGCAAACTCTGCTTCTATTTCAGATTTCCAGGATCTGCAGTTCCTTATTTTATTTAAGGAAATGTATTATTTAGTTGTCTTGCCTTCCTTGATTGAGTGGTAAACGATATTTGCTAGCTCGGCTTGCATATGAAGAATAGCTGCTTGGGTGTGAGCTACCTGTTGCTGCATTGAAACAACCCTGATCAAACATGCAAATGGCATCTAATGTGACTGTGTCAAGCATAAGTAAGCCTTCCCTGCATCATTCTCAACCTATCTGCTGTCTTTGAAATGATTAACCATGCCACTGTCCTTCAACACTTCTCCTCAATGTCCCGTTAGGTGAGACTGGATTTGTTTAATGCTAATGTATCTACCAAATTGTAGCCAGAGTATAAACTGCAATGGTTTCTAATCCAATTCCCACTCTATTACTGTTGGTATCTCCCAAGTCTCTATGCTTTATCCCTTCCTAATTTTCATCTATGTCCTTTCCTCAGTGATATCATTGGTAAGGACAATGTAAGACCTCAGGTATAGAGTAGATTCAGCCCACCACCATTTGATCTTGATACTTACATTACATTGATCTATCACATTTGAGAATCTTGGAACCATTAGTTGTAATTTTCCAAAATGCCTTGGATTCTGGAGAATTACCAGAGGATTGGAAAACTACCAATGTGATATCCTATTTAAAAAGGGCACAAAGTAAAAAGCAGGTAACTATAGGCTGATTGGCCAAACATCTATTGTTGGAAAAATATTGGAATCACTTATTAAGGAAAATTTGGAAAATCGTAACCTGATCAAGCAGTGTCAGCATGGCTGAAATGCACTATGGAATGTAGCATGGCCACATTTGCAGACAACACAAAAACAGATGGAAAGGCAGGTTGCGAGAGGGATGCAAACAGTTTACAGAGATATATTGAGAGGTTAATTAAATAGGTAAATGAAGTATAATGTAAGGCTATCGTAAGGACAGACTGACGGGCAGAGGGGGTGGGGTGGCCATGTTGGTAAGGGATGATATTCAGTCCCTTGCGCGGGGGGACCTAGAATCAGGGGATATAGAGTCAGTGTGGATAGAGCTGAGAAATACTAAGGGTAAAAAGACCCTCTTGGGAGTTATCTTCAGGCCCCCAAACAGTAGTCTGGATGTCGGATGTAAGTTAAATCAGGAGCTGCAATTGGCCTGTCGCAAAGATGTTACTACAGTTGTTATGGGGGATTTCAACATGCAGGTAGATTGGGAGAATCAGGGTGGTATTGGACCTCAAGAAAGAGACTTTGTGGAGTGCCTCAGAGATGGATTCTTAGAACAGCTGGTGCTGGAGCCGACCAGGGAGAAGACAATTCTGGATCTGGTATTGTGCAACGAACCAGAATTGGTCAGGGACCTCGAAGTGAAGGAGCCATTGGGAAGTAGTGACCATAATACAATAAGCTTCAATCTGCAATTTGAGAGGGAGAGGGTACAATTGGAAGTGACAATATTTCTGTTGAATAAAGGGAACTATGGAGCTATGAGGGCGGAGCTGGCCAAAGTTCACTGGTGCAATACCTTAGCAGGGATGACAGTGGAGGAACAATGACGGATATTTCTGTGTATAATGTAGAAGTTGCAGGATTAGTTCATTCCAAAAAGGAAGAAAGATCCTAGGAGGCGGCATGGGTGGCCGTGGCTGACAAGGGAAATTAAGAAACATATAAAGTTAAAAGAGAAAAAGTATAACATAGCAAAGATAAGTGGGAAAACTGAGGACTGGGAAGCTTGTAAAGAACACCAGAGGATTACTAAGAAGGAAATACGCAGAGAAAAAATGAGGTACAAAGGTAAACTGGCCAATAATATAAAGGAGGATAGTAAAAGTTTTTTTAGGTATGTGAAAGGCAAAAAAATGGTTAAGACTAAAATTGGGCCCTTGAAGACAGAAACAGGGAAATATATTACGGGGAACAAAGAAATGGCAGAAGAATTGAATTGGTACTTCAGATCTGTGTTCACTGGGGAAGACACAAGCAATCTCCCTGAGGTAACAGTGGCTGAAGGACCTGAACTTAAGGGAATTTATATTTGCCAGGAATTGGTGTTGGAGAGACTGTTAGGTCTGAAGGTTGATAAGTCCCCGGGGCCTGATGGTCTACATCCCAGGGTACTGAAGGAGGTGGCTCGAGAAATCGTGGCTGCGTTGGTGATTATTTTCCAGAGTTCGATAGATTCGGGATCAGTTCCTGCGGATTGGAGGGTGGCTAATGTTGTACCACTTTTTAAGAAAGGTGGGAGAGAGAAAGCAGGAAATTATAGACCAGTTAGTCTGACCTCAGTGGTGGGAAAGATGCTGGAGTCTAATATAAAGGAAGAAATTACGACACATCTGGATAGTAGTAACAGGATAGGTCAGAGTCAGCATGGATTTATGAAGGAGAAATCATGCTTGACTAATCTTCTGGGATTTTTTGAGGATGTCACTCTGAAGATGGACGAGGGAAATCCAGTAGATGTAGTGTACCAGGACTTTCAGAAAGCTTTTGATAAAGTCCACATAGGAGGTTAGTGAGCAAAATTAGGGCGCATGGTATTGGGGGCAAAGTACTAACTTGGATTGAAAGTTGGTTGGCTGATAGGAAACAAAGAGTAGTGATAAACGGCTCCATTTCGGAATGGCAGGCAGTGACCAGTGGGGTACCGCAGGGATCAGTACTGGGACTGCAGCTTTTTACAATATATGTTAATGATATAGAAGATGGTGTTAGTAATAACATTAGCAAATTTGTTGATGATACTAAGCTGGGTGGCAGGGTGAAATGTGATGAGGATGTTAGGAGATTACAGGGTGACCTGGACAAGTTAGGTGAGTGGTCAGATGCATGGCAGATGCAGTTTAATGTGGATAAATGTATGGTTATCCACTTTGGTGGCAAGAACAGGAAGGCAGATTACTACCTAAATGGAATCAATTTAGGTAAAGGGGCAGTACAGAGAGATCTGGGTGTTCTTGTACACCAGTCAATGAAGGTAAGCATACAGGTACAGAAGTTAGTGAAGAAGGCTAAGAGCATGCTGGCCTTCATAACAAGAGAGATTGAGTATAGAAGCAAAGAGGTTCTTCTGCAGCTGTACAGGGATTTGGTGAGACCACACCTGGAGTACTGTGTGCAGATCTGGTCTCCAAATTTGAGGAAAAACATTCTGGCTATTGAGGGAGTGCAGCGTAGGTTCACGAGGTCAATTCCTGGAATGGCGGGATTACCTAACGCTGAAAGACTGGAGTGACTGGGCTTATATACCCTTGAGTTTAGAAGACTGAGAGGAGATCTGATTGAGACGTATAAGATTATTAAAGGATTGGACACTCTGGAGGCAGGAAACATGTTTCCGCTGATGGGTGAGTGCCGAACCAGAGGACACAGCTTAACAATACGGGGTAGACCATTTAGGACAGAGATGAGGGGAAACTTCTTCACCCAGAGAGTGGTGGCTGTGTGGAATGCTCTGCCCCAGAGGGCAGTGGAGGCCCAGTCTCTGGATTCATTTAAGAAAGAGTTGGATAGAGCTCTCAAGGATTGTGGAATCAAGGGTTATGGAAATAAGGCAGGAACAGGATACTGATTAAGGATGATCAGCCATGATCATATTGAATGGTGGTGCAGGCTCGAAGGGCAGAATGGCCTACTCCTGCATCTATTGTCTATTGTCTAATGTGGGAAAATGTGAAGTTCGCTTTGAAAGGGAGAACAAAAGAACAGTATTACTTAAATGGAGAAAAACTGCAGAAAGTTGCAACACAAAGGCATTTGGTGGTATTTGTGCATGAAATACAGAAAGCTAGCTGGTTCAGCTGGTAATCAGAAAGGCTGATGGAATGTTAGCCGTTATTTCAACGGGGTGAGATAATAAGAGTAGGAAAGTCTGACTGCAACTGAACAAGGTGCTGGTGAGACCACATCTGGAGTACTGTGAACAGTTTTGGTCCCCTTATTTAAGTAAAAATGTTATTTCATTGGAGGCAGTTCAGAGAAGGTTCAATAGGATGCTCTCTAGTATGGAGGGATTGTCTTATAAGAAAAGATCAAACAAGTTGGGATTCTACTCATTTCAGTTTAGAAGAATGAGAAGTGACCTCAATCGAAATGTAAAGGATTTTTTGGGGCTTGACAGGGTAAATGCTGAGAAGATGTTTCCCCTCAAGGGAGAGTCTCGGACCAGAGGGCATCGTCTCAGAATTAAGTGGTACCAACTTAAGACCGAGATGAGGAGGAATTTTTGCTCTCAGAGGATTGAGGGCCTTTGGAAATCCTTGCCACAGAGAGCTGTTGAGAGCAGAGTCTTTGTGTATGTTTAAGGTTGAGATAGATGCTCGATTAGTTGGAGAATCAAGGGCTGTGGGGAAAGGACAGGAAAATGGACATGAGGAATGTCGGCTCAGCAACCATCCTATTGAGTGGTGGAGCAAGCTCGAGTGGCTGGATAGCTACTCCTGTTTCTTTTTCTTGTATTTTATGAACAAACCAAAGGCATTGTTTTGAGTCCTTGCTTCGAACTCTAATACCAAGCCACAGCTGTCATCCTTTTCCCTCGCCATTGCCTGATGCTAAAACAGACTGTTCACAATTTGACCTAATTTTTTTTACACATATTTTTATTGAAAAAATAGATCTTTTTAATATTACAACAAATACAAAACAATGCAAAGAACTCAAAAAAGTTTTTAAAAACCCAACCCGCCCTCATGTACAAATGTATAAATCTATATAGAAAAATATATAATAAAAAAACCCAACTAACTATTTAACTAAATAAATAATAACCAACAACAAACTAATAGATAGTGATAACTCAACTCAGCCAAACAAGACACTCGTACGTTCACAGTTCCTCCTCCCTGGATATTGGACTCATAAAACGCAATCATTACGGCTATATAGAAGCCCTTATTAGTGTGGAAGATAAATTTGTGTCCAGATATTCCAAAAAGGGCTGCCATGTCTTATAGAAATTCTCAGTTTTGTGGTGTACCATACTTGTGAGAAAATCCAAGGGAATATGTTCCATAACAATCTTCCACCAACCCAACGGGCCCAGGGGGTTTTCGGATACCCAACTTAGCAAGATATTCTTTCTTGCGCAAGAAGGAAGGATATTGAAAAGTTTTTTTCTTATGCGCATCTGCAGGGAACACACTGGGTAGGCCCAGAACAAGAGAGATGGGTACTTCTCCACCCTTACACCCAAAGTCCTCGCCATAATACCCGCCACAGCACTCCAGTATGTTTGAAGCCTACTGCAAGACCAGACACAATGGGTACAAGTGCCCGTACAGACACTTGGGACACATTGAAGATACCCTTTAAATTTTGACAGATGGTCTGGGGCCAAGTAGACCCTGTGGAGAATCTTCAACTGTAAAGCATGGGTCTATTGCAAATTGATATCTTTCTTGTGTTTCCCCAAATACCATCCCATGCCTCTGAGGAGACTTCAACACTTAGCGCTCTCTCCCACACTCTGCAGAGTCGATCAAACTCATCTGAGGGGGCACCCCCCCAATTGCTGATATAGAGTGCTGACAGAAAGTGTACTCTTAGCACTGAGCACTCTCCTCTCTGTCGGATTTGTAGGGATCAATCAAAAGTGTACTTTTTTTTTGAATAAAATCCCTAACTTGAAAAAAACTAAACAGGTCCCTGTTAGCTTTAATTCCCATGCTAACTGATCAAAGGACATCATTGTGTCTCCCTCAAATAAATCATCCATGCAAGACACACCCCTAGCTGCCCAACGTTTGAATCCTGAATCTGTCATCCCCGGTTGAAAACTCGGCATACCCACTATAGGTGTAAAATAAGATGTTGTGCCAATATTGCCTTCCCTCTGCTGAATTGCTCTCCATGCTTTAACAGTATTGATAACTATTGGGTTATGGCAATATTCCCTAACTGTCCTCATTTTGTCCAAAAACAGCAAGCTAGTAAGGGGACACCTTGCCTGGGAGGTTTTGATATCTAACCATATTGAAAGAGGGTCCCCACCGGCCCAATTACTCACGTAGGATAAAAGCGAGCTTAGTTGGTAGTTTATGTCCAGGAAATCCATTCCCCCCAATCTGTGAGGCAATTGCAGTTTAGCTAATTTAATGAGGGGTCGCTTACGATGCCAAATAAAGGAGCTGAACCAGGCTTTCAGTCTCCTGAATGTTTGCTTATTGAAAATCAGGGGAAGCATCCGTAAAGGGTACAACAAGTAGGGGAGAATATTCATCTTAATAAGCGCTATCTGACCCAACCACGAGACCAAAGCCTATCTTTGAAGGTCTTATTTAGTTTTGTCAAATAATTTTTTAAAATTGGCTTTGAACAACGATCCAGAACTGGAATAATGAATATGCCCAAATACACAGAAAACCCCTGTGACCACTTAAGTGGGAATCGATATTCGCCCTCAAGACCTAGCTCCTTCATAAGACTACCCATAGGCATAGTCTCTGATTTTGCAAGATTAATCTTGTACCCTGAAAAGGTGACAAACGCACTGATGCATTGTATCAGGCAAGGCACCAAAACTGCTGGATTTGACAAAAAAATGAGGACGTCATCTGCGTCCAACGAAATCTTATGTAATTTTGACCCCACTTCTGGAGTTGATATATTGGGATCCCTATGAATGGCCTCCACCAATGTAAATCACCAATGTAAAAAGCAGTGGCGAAAAGGGGCAGCCCTCCCAGCTGCTCCTAAAAATGTTAAAATTGCTAAATCACACCCCATTGGTGATGACCGCAGTGAGAGGATCACTGTAGAGAACTTTTACCCATCTTGTAAAGACTTCACCCAAGCCAAACTACTCCAGGGTATAGAAAATGTATGGCCGCTCAAGTCGGTCAAATGCCTTCTCTGCATCTAGAGAAATCACCAATTCCTGTATTGACTGTTGTTGGCACACTTGAATTACGTTAAGCAGCCTCCGAACATTATTGGAGGATCTGTGGCCCTTTATGAAGCCCATCTGGTCCTCTTCAGCAATAGAAGGTAACAGTCTCCAGCCTTAACGCAAGAGTTTTAGAGAGGATTTTGAACTCCGCATTTAAGAGCGAAATGGGTCTGTACGAAGCACAGTCCTCCGGGACCTTCCCTTTTTTAAGAATTATTGAACATGGCAAAGTAGGTTGAGTGCTTAAAAAGGCATAAAGATTGTGGGCTTTATACATCAAGGTATAGAATGCAGAAACAAGGCAATGATGATGAACCACTTCATAACTGTGGGCGGCACGGTGGCACAGTGGTTAGCACTGCTGCCTCACAGTGCCAGAGACCCGGGTTCAATTCCCGACCCAGGCGACTGACTGTGTGGAGTTTGCACATTCTCCCTGTGTCTGCGTGGGTTTCCTCTGGGTGCTCCGGTTTCCTCCCACAGTCCAAAGATGTGCAGGTCAGGTGAATTGGCCATGCTAAATTGCCCGTAGTGTTAGGTAAGGGGTAAATGTCGGGGTATGGGTGGGTTGCGCTTCGGCGGATCGGTGTGGACTTGTTGGGCCGAAGGGCCTGTTTCCACACTGTAAGTAATCTAATCTAAAAAAAACTCTTGTTTGGCTTCAGCTCAAATATTGTGTCCAGTTCTGTGCATTACACTACAGGAATGAAGTGAAGGCTTTAAGAGGGTACACAAAAGATTAATGAAAATGTTTCTAATGATACATGATTGCATGCACAGATTAGTTAAGCTGAAATTATTATTGTTAAAGAAAAGGTTCAGAGAAGATACTGAAAATCTTGAGTAGCCTTGTCAGAGTAGATGGAAAGAAACAGTTCCCACTGGCAGATGGGCCAAGAACCAGAAAGCCCTCATTTGAGGTGATTGACAAAAGACCAATAGTGGCATGTGGAAAATCCTGTTTTTAATGTAGTGAATGGTTACACTCTGCAATGCACTGCTGGAAAGTGTGGCAGAGGCAAATGGAATCATGGCTTTCAAAAGGAAATTGGATAGAAAATTGGATAACTGAAGATAGAAAATTTACAAAGTACAGGGCAGAGGAATGGGTTTGGCTGTTCTAGTAGCCAGCTAGCCAGCATGGACATGATGGATTTCATTGTCTCCCTCTGCTTCTGTGGTCATAGCCATATCTTGATAAACCAAAGGTGGAAGCTAACCAAACGAGGGAAGTTTTACCACAAATTTCAGTAAAGCTTTCTGGCATATCTCATTCCCTGCAGAAACAGGATGTTGTCTGCCTTTTGACTAATGTAATTCTTCTGAGTAATAAATGCAGTAGCGTAAAGAGCATACAAATGAAGCACACATGGTCTTTGTCACTTTCAGATAATGATCTTTAGAAATACATTGAAATTGTCACAACACAGGGTTGGCCTCACCAACCCTATTGAGGAGAAAGTGAGGTCTGCAGATGCTGGAGATCAGAGTTGAAAATGTGTTGCTGGAAAAGCTCAGCAGGTCAGGCAGCATCCAGGGAACAGGAGAATCGACGTTTCGGGCACAAGCCCTTCTTCAGGAATGAGGAAAGTGTGTCCAGCAGGCTAAGATAAAAGGTAGAGAGGAGGGACTTGGGGGAGGGGCGTCGGAAATGCGATAGGTGGAAAGAGGTCAAGGTGAGGGTGATAGGTCAGACTGGGGTGGGGGCTGAGAGGTCAGGAAGAAGATTGCAGGTGAGGAAGGCGGTGCTGAGTTCGATGGATTAGACTGAGACAAGGTGGGGGGAGGGGAAATGAGGAAACTGGTGAAATCTGAGTTCATCCCTTGTGGTTGGAGGGCTCCTAGGCTGAAGATGAGGCGCTCTTCCTCCAACCGTCGTGTTGTTGTGGTCTGGCGATGGAGGAGTCCAAAGACCTGAATATCCTTGGTGGAGTGGGAGGGGGAGTTGAAGTGTTGAGCCACAGGGTGGTTGGGTTGGTTGGTCCGGGTGTTCCGAAGTGGCCTCCTCTATATTGGGGAGACAGGCCGCCTACTTGCGGAGCGTTTCAGAGCCACCTCCAAACGGACCCCACCACCAAGGATATATTTCCCTCCCCTCCCCTATCAGCATTCCGTAAAGACCACTCCCTCCGTGACTCCCTCGTCAGATCCACACACCCCACCAACCCAACCTCCACTCCAGGCACTTTCCCCTGCAACCGCAGGAGGTGCAAGACTTGCGCCCACACCTCCCCCCTCACCTCCCTCCAAAGCCCCAAAGGAAACTTCCATATGCGCCACAAATTCACCTGCACCTCCACACACATCATCTATTGCATCCTCTGCACCCGATGTGGCCTCCTCTATATTGGGCAGATAGGCCGCCTACTTGCGGAGCGTTTCAAAGAACACTTCTGGGACACCCGGACCAACCAACCCAACCACCTTGTGGCTCAACACTTCAACTCCCCCTCCCACTCCACCAAGGATATGCAGGTCTTTGGACTCCTCCATCGCCAGACCACAACAACATGACGGTTGGAGGAAGAGCGCCTCATCTTCTGCCTGGGAACCCTCCAACCACAAGGGATGAACTCGGATTTCACCAGTTTCCTCATTTCCCCTCCCCCCACCTTGTCTCAGTCTAATCCATCGAACTCAGCACCGCCTTCCTAACCTGCAATCTTCTTCCTGACCTCTCCGCCCCCACCCCAGTCTGATCTATCACCCTCACCTTGACCTCTTTCCACCTATCGCATTTCCGACGCCCCTCCCCCAAGTCCCTCCTCCCTACCTTTTATCTTAGCCTGCTGGACACACTTTCCTCATTCCTGAAGAAGGGCTTGTGCCCAAAACGTCGATTCTCCTGTTCCCTGGATGCTGCCTGACCTGCTGCGCTTTTCCAGCAACACATTTTCAGCTCACCAACCCTATTGACAATTATTCTCCACATGAGCCAATAGTTCTAATCAAATGTACCCACCCTTTTCTGTTTGTCCCTTTTTACTCACCTCACTATTCAATCTAATTTTGACTGTTGATTTAGTTTTTGGCACTAATTCCCAAAGGCTAATTCCATTACCTCATGACTCTCCCAAGTTCCTATTTTCTGCTCTGTATCTCTTATTTTGTATCAATTACTTATTTTTGGTCCCTTAACTACATTAACTGTTTACTTCTACATTTAGGTTATCATATCTCTTCATAATTTTAAACACATACAGAGTAAGACCAGGATCTTTTGCTGATCCCAGCTGCATGAAATAAGACATATGGTGAACTTAAATGCATAGGAGGCCAAAATTTTTAATCACAATAGCTGAACTTTTAAAATTAAGTCCTTGGCACATACAAGGCAGGTCGAGATTCCTGACAACAAGTGCCAGGCAATCAATCTGTAAATGTGAAGGAGGAGGTGAGCTTGATAATGGGAGTGCTAAAAGGTCAGGGTGAGCATTGGGACGGTGATGGATGTGAGCTCCGGATGGAGTGCAGTCATATGGGTATCTCTTGTTCTGAGGTTCACTCACTCACTTCCATACCCATTTCCAACCTTAGCTGCATAACAGAAGATTTCACCCAGTATCTTCTCATCATCCACGTTCTCATCAGCTGGAAAATACCTAATTTATCAAGTTCAAATGATGTTTGGCTGAAGGCTTCCTTATTCATATCTTATGCTATTAGCACTATCAAGTTAAATCATCACCAGCATAAACAGAATACCCATTTAATTTTTGTATCTGGATCCATTTTGTCTGGTTGTGTTATAACTGTTAGTCTATCTTTGTTTGGAGTTCTGCTGAGGGGAACTTCAGACTTTTATGTAATACTTAGTATTTTCAGCATTCATGCATCTGATGTCTTTTTCCCTAGATGTTAGTGATGATGACAAACTTGGTCGAGAGAGAAAATTGCACCTTGTAAACATATTACAGGAAACTGGTGGTTTCTGGCTGATTCCACAAAGTTTATCGGAAAATAACCAATTTGATCAAAGGAAATGGTACTATGCACAAATAAAAACTGAGCTCGACGTTAACCAGTCAGAATTTAAAAAGGCAACTCAGTCATGAAGTAGAGCTAGTCCTGACATTAATGATGAAGTCTTAAAACGTTTTTTTCAGAAGTAACTAATTATATTAGACTTGTGGAGATGGTGCATTTGAATTTTCAAACTAGTTTGTGAAGGTGTCTTTGACTAAGCTTACTAAAAGGCTGGAAGTCACATGGCACCAGTTCATAGTCTGATAGGTTACCTAATGAAGGGCAGCACTCCAAAAGCTTGTAACCTGGTGTCGTGTGCCTTCTGACCTGTCCACCCCAGTCCAACACGGCACCTTCACATCTTTACAAACAGGCTGTCTTTTGGCATGAAAAGAACTGTAGCGATGTCAATGAAAAGTCATTCAACAGAGTGTCTGAAGGTCAACCTCACTATAATTTTGCACTTTTTTTTACCTTGTTCCAATGCTGTCTTCCCTCTACAGTCAATAAACTTGAAAAGATTAATTTCTTGGATTAGAGAAGAACTAGAGATGGTATTGCAATCGGGCCAACTGACTCTGTTCATCTTCTCGCAACGTTATTTGAATTTAAGTTTGAAGAAGCACACTTTCCAAATCTGCTGAAGTCACACATATAGGGAGTGAGATTTCTACCTGTTTACAATACTGACCTTTGTGTGGATGACACCAAAATTGGTGGAGTTGCAGATATTGAGGTGAATTGTCAAAGCGTACAGTGGGATATAGATGGATGACAGATTTGGGCAGAGAAATAGCAGATCTAATGTAATCCAGACAAATGCGAGGTGATGCATTTTGGAAGATCAAACTCAGGTGCAAATTATACAATAAATGGCAGAATCCTTAGGAGCATTGACATACAGTGGGATCCCTGAAAGTGGCAACACAGGTGGATAAAGTGGTCAAGAAGGCATACAGCATCAAATATAAAAACTTACAAGTTATGTTGCAGTTGTACAAAACTTTAATTAGGCCATATTTAGAATACTGCATGCACTTTGGTTGTCACACCATCGAGAAGGTTTACCAGGATGTTGTCTGATCTAGAGGGTTTCGTTATGAGGAGAGGTTGGATAAACTCATATCGTTTTCACTGGAATGACAGAGGGATGACCTGATAGAGGTCTACAAAATTGTGAGAGGCATAACTAGGGTGGATAGACGGAGGCCTTTTCCCAGGGAGGAAGGCCAACTGTAAGAGGGCACAGATTCAAGGTGAGAGGGGGAAAGTTCAGGGGAAAGGTATAGGGAAAACTTTTCACACAAACGGTGTTGGGTGCATTGAACGCACTGCCAGTGGGAGTGATTGAAGCAGGCACATTAGCAAAGCTTAAGGTGTATCTTGATTGACACGTTAATGGGAGACGAACAGAGGGATAGAAACCCTGCATGGACAATAACTACTGGGTCTAAATGAGGAATAGGAATCGGTTCAGGCTTGGTGGACGAGAGGGCCTGATCCGATGTTGTATTGTATTATATAAAGCAACTCCCTTGTAACACAAACATAGTGAGCCTGGAGGAAGGGGTGGACACTACAGATACAGGCATTAAATAACAAGAAATGACTCAAGAAGCTTATCTGAAATTTATTTGACAAGTCAGATGGTCATCATGGAGAATGTCTTCTGCTGCAGGAGTAGGAAGAAGGCATTGGGATGGGCAAAACAGGTGCAAAGTTATAATGAGACTGACTTTCAGACACCAGAGTGTAGTGCTGGAAAAGCACAGCAGGTCAGGCAGCATCCGAGGAGCAGGAGAATCGATGTTTTGGGCATAAGCCCTTCATCAGAAATGCAAATGAAGGGCTTATGCCTGAAACGTCATTCTCTTGCTCCTCGGATGCTGCCTGACCTGCTGTGCTTTTCCAGCACTATACTCTCGACTCTGATCTCCAGCATCTACAGTCCTCACTTTCTCTCTCCTGACTTTCAGACACTCAAATAATTTCAGAAATTGAGAGAAAGTTTACCAGCACCCATGAGGGAAATGGTCTCTTACCATTTATGTGAAGATGGGTAAAGTGGAATAAAGACAGTGTTTACAAGAGGAAACAGTTAAATAGATTCAAGCTTTCCACTGATAGATTGCATTCTGATATATTGCACTAAGCACCATCTTGAAGAGGCCTCTGAATGAGAGCCTTCATGATAATACTCCATTCAACGACCTGCATCAAAAGCAATTGCAGTTTATTGAGAGGAATCTTTATGTCCATCCCTTTTTTAACTTCAGTTACTGTTTTGCAGATGCATGCTTGGCAACATTCAACACAAACTCACATTTTTTGAAGTAAAAAGATCCATAGCTATATGGAGAAAGAAGGCCAGTTGGTTGCATTTTCCGTAAAGCCAACACTGATGGAGTAGGCTAAATGGTCTTCTAATCTGTAACATTCTGCTGCTGTATTCTGATACCAACACATTTCAGTGTTACAAACCACAATTTAAAGTAATCATTTCTGAGATCTTTCAATCTTGTAACACAAATAGATAAATTAAAACTGAATATGTGATCAGAAATGGAATTGGCGCAATTGGCTGGTTGCAGCAATGTTAGGACACAGTTTAAATCTGTAATTCAAGTGTAATTTTGCATAACTGCTATTAAAAGCCACTTATTTTTCAACTATAATTGTTGATGTCAATTATGTTAAGCTCAATTTTACTGCCATTTCAAGCTACAAACATCACTATTGTGAAAATATATTTGTGTATCAGAGAACAATGTAATAGCTGTCTGAATATATGACAAGTTATGATTTTAAGCCAAAATTTTGATCCTCCATTTCCAGTGTAATGCAGGCAAAAGTACTGTTAGTACTTTTGACCAACTGGGACTCAACCATATTTTTGCATTTCCAGTAGAGTGTTTCCTTTACCTTGTACATGTAAACAACAACGAGGGATTAATGTTGAGGCAGAACACCCTTAAATATGTGAGGATGATTGATACCAGTCAAAGCAAGTGGAACCTTAAACCTCAGGCCAAACTAATTGCATCAATTTGAGAACAAAATCTGCAACCACTTGGGAGTTGCCCAGTAACCAACGTGGCAGCCATTTGTTCTCTTTGTAAGTGAGAGAGCTAATCATTTTCTGTGTGTGTACTTTGTGATTTACAAATGACACCATAACCACTAAACACATGGTTTGACAAACATTTTAAATTGTATATAGGTCTGACTTCTGTGCTATATTTTACTTGTATCCTCTGTCCAGATGTTGGGTTCCATGAAGTGAGTGTTCATCAACCTTGAAAATAACATGAGCACAAGTCTTCACTTCTGTTTCACTCCTTTATATTGTATCTTTATTAGGTTGTAATACTTACTAACGTCATGAGAGTCCATTGACATCATCCAAATGTATTCTGTAAAACTATGGTCTTGTGAACCTGAGGAGATCAACCACTGAAACCTGAAAGAGCTTGCAAATCAACTTAAAAACATGACATGAAATTCTGGGAATATCTCGCATGAACTACTATCATTGAACAAATTTTGCTCATTGTCTGGCGGTCTATCCAACCTAATTACTTCCTTGAGAACAAAAGAGCTAAAGGACTGCTAGGTGCTGTGCGTAATCTTTTGTACATATACTTCTACTAATTATATTACTCAAAGTTGGCTCCGTCCCCAAGATGCACCCTCATATTGTGTCAACTACAATTCAACTCTCCCTCTTGGCATCGAATCTGTTGAATCATTGAACGAGTACAATACTCTGGCTTCACCAATTATCATAAGAAAAACGAGTAGAATTCTCATTAAGCCAGAAAGATCTTGTTTCGTTCTGAGCAACCAGGGAGAGAATAGGGCTCCTTAAAAATCAATGAGACTGTCTGTGTGTGAAACCACTGCAGATGGGGGAGATAATAAGCTATTATTTCACATCAGTTTTCACTGTGGAGAAAGACTTGGAGGCTGAGGAGCTTAGGGAAATAAATGTTGATATCTTGAAAAAAATCCACATTACAGAAGAGAAGGTACTGAAGGTCTTAAAAAGCATAAAGGTGGATAAATCGTCCAAACCTGATCAAGTGTATCCAAGTACATTGTGGAAGAAATTGCAGGGCCCTCAGAAGAGATATTTGTATCATCTACAGCCACAGGTGAGGTGCCAGAGGACTGGACGGCGGCCAATGTTCTGGCTTTATTTAAGAAAGGCTGTAAAGAGAAGTCTGGGAACAATTCACTAGTGAGTCTGATGTCAATGGTGGGTAAGTTGTTGGAGGGATTCTGAGAGATAGGATTTACATGCATTTTGACAGACAAGGATTGATTAGGGATAGTCAGCATGGCTTTGTGCATGGGAAATCGTGTCACACAAAGTTGATTGAATTTTTGACGATGTGACTAAAAATATAGATGAGGGGAGAGCAATGTTGTCGACATTGGCTTTAGTAAAGCCTTTGACATTGTTTTGTATGGTAAACTGGTTAGTAGTTCGATCACATGGGATTCAGAGAGAACTTGCCAATTGATACAAAATAGGCTTGACAGGAGGAGACAGAGGATGATGGTGTTGGAGGGTTGTTTTTCAGACTGCAGGCCTGTGACCAATGGGGTGTTCCACAGGGCTCGGTGCTGGGTCCACTGTTGTTTGTCATTTATGTAAATGGTTTGGATGCTACAGCACGGTGGCTCAGTGGTTAGCACTGCTGCCTGACAGCGCCAGGGACTCAGGTTTGATTCCAGCCTTGGGTGACTGTCTGTGTGGAGTTTGCACATTCTCCCCGTGTCTGCATGGGTTTCTTTCAGGTGCTCTGGTTTCCTCCTACAATCCAAAGATGTGCAAGCCAGGTGAGTTGGCCCATAGTGTTAGGTGCATTAGTCAGAGGGAAATGAGTCTGGGTGGGTTACTCTTTGGAGGATCGGTGTGGACTTGTTGGGTCGAAGGGCCTGTTTCCACACTGTAGGGAATCTAATCTAATCTAATCAGAATGAGAATTTAGGAAGCATGGTTAGTAAGGTTGCAGATGACATCAAAATTGGTGGTAAAGAGATCAATTGGGCCAATGGGCCAAGGAGTGACAGATGGAGTTTAATTTGGATAACTGAGAGGTGTTGCATTTTGTAAGGCAAACAACGGCAGGACTTATACAGTTAATGGTAGGACCTGGAGAGTATTGTCGATTAGAGAGACCTGGGAGTTCAGGTACATAGTTCTTTGATAGTTATGTCATGGGTAGACAGGGTGGTTAAGAAGGTGTTTAGCACACTTGCCTTCATTGCTCAGACCATTGAGTATAGGAGTTGGGATGTCATGTTGCAGTTGTACAGGACATTAGTGAGGCCACTTTTGTAGTACTGTATGTAGTTCTGATTGCCCTGCTATAGAAAAGATATTATTAAATTGGAGAAGGTTCAGAAAAGATTTACAAGGAAGTTGCCAGGAATGGAGAGTTTGAGTTAAAAGGAGAGGCTGGATAAGCTGGGACAATTTTTGCAGGAGCAGAGGAGGTTGAAGAACGACCTTATAGAGGTTACAAAATCATGAGAGGCATAGATACGTTGAAAAGCAAAGGTCTTTTTCCTTAGAGGTGGGGGAGCTCAAAACTAGGAGGCATATTTTTAAGGTGAGAGAAGAAAGATTTTAAAAGGGACCTGAGGGGCAACGTTTCATAGAGGGTGGTTCATATGTCGAATGAGCCAGAGCAAATTGTAGATGCTTTATTTAAGAAAGGCTGTAAAGAGAAGCCTGGGAACAATAGACTAGTGAGTCTGATGTCAATGGTGAGTAAGTTGTTGGAGGGATTCTGAAATGGGATTTACATGGATTTTGACAGACAAGGACTGTATAATTACAACACTTAAAACACGTTTGAGCAGTTGCATGAATAGGAAAGGTGTAGATGGAAATGAACCAAACGCAAGCAACTGGGACTAGTTCAGATTGGGAAATTTGGTCAGCATGGATGCGTTGGACCAAAAGGTCTGTTTCGGTGCACTATGACTCTATGTATATTATAGTCAGTCAACTTTCTTACCTTTATAATTTAGAAGTACTTCCAGCACAAAGCAAGCTAACATAAGGAAAGCAGATTCTACCATGATTTCTGTTAGTACATCCACCGGATGATGTTTACCTGCTTATTCCAGAGTTAGTTCAGAGAAGTATAGAAAGAAACACCATTCTCCAGAGAGAGAGAGCCAGACATGTTAACCAAGCTGCGCTTTAGGCTAAACTTGAAATAGTGCTGTCAGCAAACATTTATAAAGGACAACAGTTTCCAAACCCTTGAAACTACTGGTATTTAAATACAGAACTGTGGTCACCAGGTAATGTCCCGAAAGGCAGCTGCTACTTGCTAGTTAACCAATAATATGTCCATTTATTTCTATGGATATTCTTGGACAGTTCAACCTGACACGTGTGCTGGAGAGATATTAACAATAACTCATACATTTTGATCAGCACATGCTGATGTATTGCCAGTAGATCAGAACTGTAGATTATAGAATTGAATTGAATTGAATTGAATTTATTGTTACGTGTACTGAGGCACAGTGAAAAGCTTTGTCGTGCGAGCAATACAGGCAGATCACATAGTTAAGTAGCATAGATAAGTAAATAATAGGTAAACAGCAGCAAGAACAAAAACACAGGTAAGGCAAATGTTAAGAGTTTGTTTGTCCATTCAGTATTCTAACAAAGTAGGGTAGAAACTGTTTCAAAACCAGCTGGTGCGTGTTCAGGCTTCTGTTCCTTCTCCCCGATGATAGAGGTAGCGGAAAAACATTGCCAGAGTGGGATGGATCTTTGAGAATGCTGGCGACCTTTGTGATTGTCCAGGCCCAGTTCACCACTCTCTGTAACCATTTCCGATCTTGAATGGTACCTGGTAGTGATACATCTAGACAGAATGCTCTCAATGGTGCGCCTATAAATGTTGGCTAAGGTATTCGCCGGCAGGCCAAATTTCCTCAACTGCCTGAGGAAGAAGAGACGTTGTTGGGCCTTTGTAACCAGTGCTTCGACATAAAGAGTCCAAGAAAGCGTGTTGCGGATGACCACTCCCAGGAGCTTGACAGTCACCACTCATTCCACTTCTGTGCTGTTAATGTGTAGGAGGGACATGAGTAACATCCTGCCGAAAGTCATTAATGAGTTTCTTGGTTTTGCTGGCATTGAGAGCGAGGTTGTTCTCAGTGCACCATTTTTCCAGGTCTTCCACCTCCCATCTATAGTCTGTTTCATCGCTGTTTGAGATTCGACTGACTATGGTGGTGGTCATTAGCGAACTTGTAAATGGCATTAGTCTGGTATTTGGCGACACAGTCATAGGTATACAGTGAGTACAGTAGGGGACTGAGTACGCGCCCCTGGAGGGCTCCAGTGTTGAGCATTAGTGAGGATGAAATATTATTCCCAATCTTCACTGATTGTGGCCTGTGGGTCAGGAACCTGAGGATCCAGTTGCAGAGAGTGGGACTTAGTCTAAGGTCACTAAGTTTAGTAAACAGTCTCGAGGGGATAATAGTGTTGAAGGCTGAACTGTAGTCAATGAGTAGGATTCTTACGTAGCTGCTCTTGATGTCAAGATGTTCGAGGGAGGAGTGAGGGGCAAGTGGTATGGCATCAGACATGGATCTCTTGGTCCGATAGGCAAATTGGAGTGGATCAAAAGTAGTGGGGAGGCTGGAGTTGATTCATGCCATGACCAGCCTTTCAAAGCATTTCATGACCAATGAAGTTAGAGCCACTGGACGGTAGTCATTGCAACATGCTGCATGGGCATACAATTTGTGCAATACTGCACACCTAATCAAGAGTTTAATTATAAAGAGTAAGGGTACGTAGAGCATGCATATAAATTCGCACCATTAAAAAATATTCATGCTGCTCATCTCTCCCTGAAACAATGAACTCCACAATAGATTAAATGTGGAGCATATGCATAGGTTTTCAGGCTCTGCGTAGTCAGGAGGCTTCCATTGATACTGTAAAAGAAAACGTAAATGCTGTGCCAGTGAAAACAATATGGATACAAAAGAAATGGTGAATTTAAGCGGTTTTTCAAACAAACCTATGAACACAGTTATTCATTTTTGTTCAGAATGGGTCAAGCTTTAGATAGAGAGATACAAAGAAAGCAACAGATTGATGCTGACCTATTGGTAACATTTACAATTCAAAATCAATTCACTCTTTACCTACAATTTGTTTAGCCAGCTGCATTGAGTGAATGAAACTAATTATTCGCTTGCAGTGGAGAATCCGAGAAATTTTATGAGGTAATATTTTTTGTGCATTCAGTCGACACAGTTAATTTTGTTATTTTCAGTTTGTTACTCTACAAAATTAACTATTCAAATAAATAATGGTTTCTGAGGTAATGTCTGGAAATGTGAAGACAGCACAAGCTAGAATATTCTTGTGTCATCAGGTGTCTTGCTTGCTTACTGTAAAGGTGTCAGGATACCTGATGTGGCATTCCATGGCTTGGTTCACCATATCTTCCTCTTATAAGGAAATTTGGAGGACAAGGTGGACCTTTCTCTGAAATCAAGTCATTGGAAGTGGAAATCCATCCCCAAGTGAGAACTGTTGCTCAGTAAGAGGCCAGTAACTGTCACAGTCCACTCATGACTGCTGTCTGGAAGTTGTCTGTTATCACAAGGATAAGGATGTCAGGGAAATTACTTTTTTGGGGGAATGAGGGTTTCTGGGATTGGTAAATAGGGGAAGGGTCGAGAGGGACAGATGCAAGGGCAAAGTCTCTTCGCAACCACCTCTGCCCTATTCTCCCTCAAATGTCTGGTGATGAAATAATTACAGCCCAGGAGGGAATAGGCATTCAAGTAGTCCTTCATTGGTCACTAATCACCTCAGTTGGTGATAAGATGAGAAGGTCAAGTTTGCGCTTGCCTACTCAGAACTTTAAGCAATACAGAAAGGCAGCAGGGTTGTGGGATGCTGTCATCCCATCAGATTAGCTTGCCTTTTAACCTTGAGGTCCACCACCTTTGGGACTAAAGATTTCGCCCACCGGAGCAGTTTAGAGAGTATGTTATCTTCTCGCCCATCCATAAAAGTGCACTTTTAGAATGAGACAAAAATTGCTGATTTAGCTTTGTTGGTTAAAAGGCATTTCACTAAAGTGACCATGCACTCATTCGCTATTCCGAATGCAATAGAGTTTATACTGTGGCCCAGATTTTCATGGATTCAGGATGCCTTTAAACATATGAAGGGATCAAGTTATGGGATTCCAACCCACAATCTCATTGCTGGCAATTCTCTCAGGTGCAAGCTAAAATAAAGATAATCAGCCTACCACAATACATCTGCCATTTTCAACTCCATTGTACATTTCACATACTGCTATTAATAATTTTGATGAATTTGGACCATTCTATTAGGTGACATGGTTCACACTATTTCAGAGGACTAATGAATCTTGAGGGATCCAAAATAAAGACTTGCAGCATTGCCTTTGAAGAGTATTGCCCTTCTTATCTTCTCATAAAGCTGTCAATCACTCATTTGTTATGTCAGTCAGAATAAATTCTTAATTTTATGTTGATTCACATACATTGACAAGAATTCTTCAAAAAATAACTTCAAAGTTGAGCAAACAAAGCTTGCATTCCCATCTGCAGCTGTCAACAATTATCTGCTGAACTTAAGTGCATTAGTTATTCTTGGAGTTCAGCTAGGCATTCATGATGAGGTAATTAGGAAAAAGAGATATTTGGTCTTTGCTATCTTCTATCTGCTCCTTTTAAAGGCTTGAGTTCCTGATATTCATTTAATTACAACTGGACAAATATTCCGCATAACCAGTTTTGGTTACTGACTTGGAACTGGGGCTCCCTGCAAGGTTCATAACTTCTTTGAGATGCTGCAAATCATGTCTTCTAGCCAGCTAGCCCCACTATTCAGTAGCCTCCTTTAACACCATTGCCCTGCCTTCAGAGAGGGCAAGCCTGACTCCACTCTATTCCCCACCTCCTCATTTGGTGAGTAGAGGCTTCCTTAACAAAGATGGATTTGTGGAGTCTGGAACTTTCCTAATGCTAATTTCACATTTCCACAAAAACACAGCCTTAAGTATGAGAAATTGGACCCATTAGCATTTAGTGTTTTGGAAGTACAAATGTCCGTAGAACTTCAAAATGGTGTCTGTGGCACATGTGTACATGTCCATAGCAATCATGCTGGATGCAATATTGGTGCAGATGTTAGCACATGGACAGCCATTAAAACAAAGAACAGCAGACAGATCATGATCTTAAGCAGGTGTAAGGCTGATTTAACATCAGCAGTACAATCGAGGTTCTCAGCAGTTTAGATAGTGCCATCTCTTAATTTTGAACAGTGCTTCGGCACTGAGAAGTGTTTTTTCCATCCCAGTTCAATATTGTGAATGTCACAGCAAGGTCAATATATATTTCCCATTCCGAATTGCCCTTGAGCAGGTGGTGAAGAGTTATCACCTTCTTGAGCTACTGCTGTTCAGATAGTGTAGCTGCACTCAGTGCTGGTTTGTTTCTTTCCTATTATTATGATTTTACAACTGTTCAGTACTTTCTGTCATTACTTCATGTTGCAGACATCTCCAGGGAGATGCCAAGTGCTGAAGGATTGTTTGCTGACTACAAGACATCTGCACAAATAATTGCTCCCACACATTGATGCATTAGTAAGCATTGTCTTTTCAATATGCCACAACTTGTAGAATGAACAGAATGCTGCAGAGAGCAAGAAAAGTTGCTGAAAAAGGGAGGAGTGGAAGAAGGGTTCTGAGCAGAAAGCCATATCTGCCCAAAGATACTCAGAGAGCAATTTGCCTATCCGAATCCTCACAAGCAGAATGGATAAATGTTAGGATGTGCTATTGCTGAAGGTCAGCACAGAAACAGCAGGCCATGTCAGATTTAAACCTTTTGTGGTGTAAGCATTCTGTGATGTCCTCATTTAACTCTACCTTATGTTGCAGCTACAGCTACAATCTCAAGCAGGTCAAGCAATGAATAGCCTATGGCTGTGAAGGTGACTATGTTGATAAACATTTATGCAGTTAGTTCCTTCTGGGCTGGAGCTTGAGATATTTGCTGCCTCCTTGCATATGGGAGATCATAAAAATTCGTTATTCAGTAAGAGCCAACTACATTTCATTCATATGTTTGTTTGGTAGTACAGAACTTGAGTATTACTGAAAAGAGAAATCATTTTCTTAAAACTTTTCATCTTGTACTCATCAGGACACTTCACAAGAATGCCAATTCAAGGGGGAAAGCCTTCGCATTGGTTTTATCCTGTGAATTGGTGATATTGCAAATTGCCTGGTTGAGTGTAAGACATAAAGCTTCCACAAAAAAGGTCCTTTCTCAGCAATACATTTCATTAATTTCAATATTATAATGAACCAGGCAGCCTCACATTGATTTACAATTTTAAATTTGATCCTGGCGACCAAGTATCCCATGTCTTTGGAAGCCTAGCAGCTAAAAAGATGAACAATTTATGCAGAATGATGTTGATCTATTCTCATTTAGTAAGTAACAAAATTAACAATTTAGTTAGCTCTGTCTAACCACTTTGAGTTCCTCAATCTTACTGCCCTACCTTGAATATCTGATTATCTGTGAGCTACTCATGGCAGATGAGTTTATTATTAGTCTTAATGTACAATTTTGGGTGGGACTTTGCACCCTGCCACCCAATGGGTCAGAGGGATTTCGTAGCCTTGCAATTATTGAATGCCCTGAGGTGTGTTAATTAGCCGGAAACAGAAATTCTGCCCCCAACTCAGACAGAGGTATTGCCTGAGAGCCCTGTCAACTAATCCGATTCCCATCCACCAGACTGAAGATTGAGGTCAGGCAGCAAGCAACCACTTAAGATCTCAATTGAAGTGAGAACACACGGGTCACCTATCCCACACACAAAACTCTGCCGGTTGGAAGATTGTGCAAGTCGGCTTTTAGTTGATCACATCACAATTCATATGCCAGACTTTTCTTTGGGCACCAAACGTCAATTGGAAAAATCAGTTCATACCAATCCTCAAGTAGGAAGCAGGAATTTTGTCCAATAATTTATATAGAAAGGCATTCCACAGTGCTTAACATGGAAAGACAACTAAGTCAAAGAGCAAGCAATTAGCGAGAGTGAATAGAAGAGTGGTCACAGAGAGGGTTTCCTGGATGATGTTGGAGGAGACAGATGGAGGGTGTTATTGAGGGAATTGTAGCTGAGGAGGTTGTAGCTGCCAGGATAACTGACAGCAGTGTCGAAGAGAGAGGAGTATACATAAGAGACTGAAATTGGGACAGGTGTAGTTGAGGTGGGATTATTGCAGAGGAGGTTCCTAAAGAAAGACAAACCTTAGGTTTGAGACATAAAGTGACCAGGAGGAAGGACAAAAGAAAATATTTTTTAACAAATATGAGTATTTTGATTTTCATTATTATGGTAAACATTTCTAAAAATATTTTGAGTGTAAAAGGTGAAAAGAAATTGAACATCTGGGAGGAGTTGCTGTATCATTCAGAACTGGAAGGATAATGTTAAGGTACTAGCTGAATGGATTTATTAAGTCCAACATTGTGAGAATAATGGTTTCACATTTATGCTTCCAACTTTTAAAACACATGCTTACTTGGAGGAGAGCATGGGTCCATGCCAGAGCTAAGTAATTAGGCAGACCTTGATACTATTTTATTGCATGATAATTGGGTTGTCTCTCATTATTGAACTCATAATTTTACTAGCCATCACTATTGAATGACAGTATTTTTGATCTTTGTGAGTTGAGAGGACTATTATTAACTTAAATTATAAGGACTGTACTGCTAGGATTGCACTGACGTTTGCCACATTAATCAACTGAAAATCTAACACAACTATTCAGCAAATCCAAAGTAAGGTAGTGCAACTTATTTATTAGTAGCTGGTGGAAAGTAATTAGTGTAGTATGCTCTTTCAATATGCTACCCAATCAAAGACCATTGAGCTAAGAGCTCATATGGTGCATGCAGATCAATACGGTAAGTGAAGAGGAAACGGTTTGCGATGCCTGGTTTAAGTCACTGTTCTTTTCAATTCTGCGCATGTAGGTTGGAACTGTCCGAAATGAATTTGATAAACAATTTCTCTTTCTATTGTTATAAATCAGCTGATAGTAACACTCGACACACTAGATCCCTGAGTGAAACCTGGCTTGATAGGCATGTTTTACGTTTGCAATTTGTTTATCATGGTGGACAGACAAGAAACATATTTACAAGAGGCTGTGAATTTTAACATCAGAACTTCAAATTTATTCTTCTTTCGGTATGGCTGTTACTTTTCAGCAAACTTCCTCATTCACGTGATGCTATTTCTTTTATTCATGTTTCTCCCTGAGACCTTTAAACAAACATGAAATTAATTATTTGTTAACATGGATTCTTTAAAATCCACTTCCACAACCTGCTTTTTCTGATTTTTTTCTTCTTACTAACATTAAACTCCCTCGGAGTTCTTTTATTTTCTGCCCTGACTGTTTTGGACACAGCTAAACTTTATGGCTGCTTTTCCCAATCTTTTCTGAATGACCTGATTCTCTCTGAAAGGTGCCTGCACACTCTAATTTTCTGGATTGTTCTGTCACTCTAAAATAACTTGCTTCTGCTTCTATCTCCCTGTGTCATAGGCAGCAGCCCAGTTTTTTCATTCTTCTACCCTTGTATTTCATTTCTCAGATACAGAATACTACTATTTTCTAGCAGCATATAATTCCTGTTCAACCTGATCTTGTTCTCCATGGTTTGCTTCATTCAAAATCATTTTAAGTCTCAACACTAAGGTTACCTCAAAATTGTAGCCGGACCCAGATTTGTATACATATTTGATAACATGCTAAGCTTTCCAAACTTTTGCAATGAGAAAGTTTCAGAGCAGAATCCAAGTGAATGAAAAGGGAAAAAAGTCAGCACAGATCTCTCAAAGTTTACAGCAATGTAAGCACAGCAAAAAGAAGTGTGAACAGATCCAGTTGGTTTAGGGGAATGATGGACAATGTGAGACACTTCAGATGAAAGTTGAAAAGTAAGCTTTTAAATGAAATAAAAGAAGAAATAAGAGACCTGACACCAGCCATGGGGTTTTTGTGGCAATATTTGGTGTGCACATATTATTTTCATTGTTGTAACACTTTCTCTTCACTGCATAAAGTTGTTGTATGGTTGATGACCGATGTGGAGCAGTCAAGGGACAGCTGACACTTACAAGCTGCTGCATTTTCTGGTTGCTTAACTATTGGAAATATTTTTGAAATTCCACACCTTCCAACCCACATTCACCTGGAAAATGACATCAATTATGAAGCACTTGCCTCATCAGCAGCCAGGATTGATCTTATTCTGTGACATGCAGTGTTGACAGACTGTTGTTGCTAGCTGGCTCTGCAGACATGTCATTAGAAGAAGTGATGATACCGATGTTTAGCAAAAACAGAGTTTGTTTTCAAACATGATTTTCTTCCTTACAGCCCAGACAAAAGAGAAGGCATTGAAAAGCCTTGAAAAGAGAAATCTTGTCATCAATATCCCTTTTATGTTAAAAAGAATTATTGTTAAGTTTAACATTTTCAATATTTACTAATCAAACTGTAAAGCAATGTTAGCACACACCTCCAGAGCAGGTAAACCTTAAACACAGGTTTCTTGATGCAGAGTTAGGGGCGTTACCACTGCACCACAAAAAGTCCTAACTTTAAAATTTATATTGTTTATTATAATTGGAATATTTTTTAAGCAATTAAGTATGAATGCTTTATTGGAAACCAAGGTGAAGGAACTTAATTCGCATCACTGCAGTTTAATTTAGTAGTACTAGATATTGAATTGTTAAATGTGTGTTTGTTAGTTCTTTTCCTTCACACTGTCATGATTTGCAATAATTTCTAGTCATCATAGTAAAAATATATCATGTTGTAAAGTTAATCACAGAAAGGAAACCAAACAGAATAATTTGATGAAAAGGTACATTGGTGATGGAGATATTTTATTTAAAATTGAATGAGTAATTATTCTTCTTCATATTTTGCATGTTAAGGAGCAGAGACTCTTCATTTTCTTTCATTACATTTTCTTTCCTATTTCATTGTTGACTTCCTTCATCCCAGACAATGTCTCTGGCTTTAAGACTTGCTGCTAAGTTATGTAACAATGCTTCTCTAAAATTGGTTGTCAGGTTAATGTCTTAAAGAGAACTATGCTCATTCCTATTTAAATCTTCCTTCTCTTCCTCAGAAAAGTATCAGGTCAAAAGTTGCTACCTACTTGGGGCAACATAAAAGATTTTAGGAACTTACCAAAGGTGAATTGGGATGTTCCGAATCAATCCATATGAGGCAAATATTTCTCAAAACAGTTCCTTACATAATTTTACATCCTTGGATAGGAGGACAGTGAAAGCTCCCAAATATTCAGAAGAGTTTCACATCCAGCCACAGAAAATATACATTTCAGGCTGTAGTGACAGATGAAGGACGAATGTATTTGTTGCTGACAAAGCACAAGAACACATGAAGGTAATTAGTTTTGCCTCATCTCTTCACAAAATCAACCATGTGTCTACACTTATTTGAACTGTAGATACTAACCATAGTTAAGTCCAATCTCACTCTTTTATATTTGTCATAGATCATAGAATCCCTAGTGTGGAAGCAGGCCATTCGGTCCATTAAGTCCACACTAACCCTCTGAAAAGCATCCCACCAAGATCCATTGCACTACCCAATCCCTGTAACTCTGCATTTCCAACGGCTTATCCACCTAACCTACACATCCCTGGACAATATAGGGCAATTTAGCATGGCCAATCCACCTAAATTGCACACCTTTTGGACTGTGGGAGGAAATCCACGCAGACAGAGGTAAAATGTGCAAACCTCACATAGAAAGTCGCCTGAGGGTGGAATTGAACCTGATCCCTGGCGCTGTGAAACAGCAATGATAATGACTGAGCCACAGTGCTGTCCTCTATTACATTGCACTCAATCACTTTCTGCTACTATACCCACCTCCCAACAAGACTCATACTTTACTGCTCTCACTCTTGTCTGCAACGTCTTCCTTCACCAAGTTTCAAACTTCACTAACCGTGCAAGCCCTCTATGCAACCTATTCACTTAGCAGGGCACCCCACCACTGTTCATCTACCTGCACCAGGACTAATAACCATGCCACCCATTTCATCTCAGCCAATTCTTCCGTTTCTCTCATTAGAGAAGAGGACAGGGCAAACAGAGCCTGTACAGGTGAAGAGGTGCCCAAATTTAGGCTGTTCACCCAAAGAGAGTAAAAGGCCAGAAATGCTCCTGTGAAGAGGACAAAACATAAATGTCCCATCAGCCTTGGAGTGTAGGTTCGGCTTCTTGAAAGTAGAGTTGCAGGTAGATAGGGTAATGAAGAAGGCAATTGGTATGCTTTCTTTTATTGGTCAGAATATTGAGTATGGGAGTTGGGAGGTCATGTTGCGGTTTTACATGACGTTGGTTAGGCCACTTTTGGAATATTGCATGCAATTCTGGTCTCCTTCATATCGAAAGGATGTTGTGAAACATGAAAAGGTTCAGGAAAGGTTTACAAGGATGTTGGCAGAGTTAGAACATAGAACATAGAAAAGTACAGCACAGAACAGGCCCTTCGGCCCATGATGTTGTGCCGAGGATTATTCCTAATCTAAAATAAAATAACCTAACCTATGCACCCCTCAATTCACTGCTGTCCATGTGCATGTCCAGCAGTCGCTTAAATGTCCCTAATGACTCTGCTTCCACCATCACGCTGTCAATGCATTCCATGCATTCACAATTCTGCATAAAGAACCTACCTCTGACGTCTCCTCTATACCTTCCACCTAATATCTTAAAATTATAACCCCTCGTGCCAGTCAATCATGCCCTGGGGAAAGGTCTCTGGCTATTAACTCTATCTATGCCTCTCAAGGTTCCCCATGGTAGGCTCATTCATAAAGTCAGGAAGTGTGGGATACAGGGAGATTTGGCTATCTGGATTCAGAATTGGTTGGCTGACAGAAGGCAGAGAGTGGTTGGAGAAGACAGTGATGAGTGGTGTCCCACAGGGCTCCGTTCTTGGGCTTCTGCTCTTTGCAGTTTGTATAAATGACTTGGATGAGGAGGTTGTGAGGGGTGGGTTAGTAAATTTGCAGATGACACAAAGGTTGGAGGTGCTGTTGACAGTATCGAGGGCTATTGCAAGCTGCAGCACGACATTGACAGGATGCAGAGCTGGGCTGAGAAATGGCAGATGGAGTTCAACCTGGATAAATGTGAAGTGATGCATCTTGAAAGGTCGAACTCGAATGCTGAATTTAGGATTAAAGACTGGATTCTTGGCAGTGTGGAGGAACAGAGGGATCTGGGTGTACAAGTACATAGATCCCTCAAAGTTGTCCCCCAAGTGGATAGGGTTGTTAAGAAAGCATATGGTATTTTGGCTTTCATTAACAGGGGGATTGAGTTTAAGAGCCGTGAGGTTTTGCTGCAGCTCTACAAAATCCTGGTGAGACCACACTTGGAATATTGTGTCCAGTTCTGGTCACCCTATTATAGGAAAGGTACAGAGGCTTTGGAGAGGGTGCAAAGAAGGTTTACCAGGATGCTGCCTAGACTGGAGGGCTTGCCTTATGAAGAGAGGTTGACTCAGCTCAGACTTTTCTCTCTGGAGAGAAGGAGATTGGAGGGATTGAGCTATAGGGCAAGGTTGAATAGGCTGGGGCTCTTTCCCTGGAGTGTCCGAGGCTGAGGGGGTGACCTTATAGAGGTTTATAAAATCATGAGGGGCATGGACAGGGTAAATAGACAAAGTCTTTTCCCTGGGATAGGGGAGTCCAGACCTAGACGGTGAGAGGGGAAGATATAAAAGGGAACTGCAGGGCAACATTTTCACGCATAGGGTAGTGCGTGTGTGGAAAGAGCTGCCAGAGGAAGTGGTGGAGGCTACTACAAATGCAACATTTAAAAGGCATCTGATGAGTGTATGAATAGGAAGAATTTGGAGAGATACGGGCCAGGTGCTGGAAAATGGGACTAGATTAGGTTGGGATATCTGGTGGGCATGGACAAGTTGGACTTAAGGATCTGTTACCGTGCTGTACATCTCTATGACACTATAACTGAGTAAGTCCCATTGGTCATTCCACTGCAACTCTCATTGTAACCCCACCGTCTGTCACATTAATTACACACCACTTCTAACCACTGGCCGCAATGGTTTCTCTCTTTGTCTTGCAAGTACCGCCAACACATCCACCACGTCCAGGTGAATCAGCCACTCACCAAGATGCTCCATCTCCATTTTTGTTGAAAAGAATTTGGAGTCCTCAGAGTAAACAGTGGCAAGGCTACCTCCTGTAATCTCCACACCAGCTCATGTACTGATACATTACTGAAAACATCAGGCTTAGAAAGTGTGGGGCCATAATCTGGTGACTACCTCATTGCGAAAGTGCCACAACTGGCCAAAAGAATTTCCCAGACCATTGGCACTCACAGAATTGCGGGAGACAAGGCACCTGATCAGCCCCAGAAAGGAGATAACTGAAATAGCTCCACAATATATTCCATAACCAAGTCCCCCTTCATTTAAACTTGGAGAGTCCCTGACACTAATCCAGCCTCCTCAGAGCCAATTTCCAGTGAACGTAACCTCTGATATTCCTGTTTATATTTGTCAGCTAGGGTTCCCTGATGGGACCAGGTTAACAGCCCCAATCAGATAACTCATATTCTATGAGGGCCCCTTGGCTGACCACATTACAATCACTACATCCCTCCCCCGCGTCCAGGACATAGGCTGGTTCTTTTTTTGTGTAGCTCCATCTGGGGTGTTTTACCACCACGTCAGATTCCTAAAACTCTGCCTCTGATACAGGCACGGGTAACGTACAGTAGCTCATCCCTTGTGTCCGGTGTATTTTGGAAGAAATTAATTCTCCTGTTCAAATTGCGAAGGGGTTGAGATAGTGACATCGGCCATGTCCATCCCAGATTCCAAGGTATCTTAAACCCTTGATAGAGGGGCATGCTTTTATGCTTGCATTTTATTTAAATGTAAAGGAAAATTAACAAAATTTCACATGTAACATTTCACAAGTAAGGGGTGCCTTTAAAGTGCTATTCTTACCTCATTCCTGCATGCACCATCTACCACCATCTCCAGGCACCCTGCCTCACAAAGTCTTCACAAAAAGGCAATAAAGATGGTTTTCTTCCTAAGAGAGGCAGCAACCTCATGGAAGTCTATCAGATTCTATTATCTGTTCAGAAAGGACTACTTGATTGATTCCTCTGGCTAGCTGTTGTAAAATGGAGTATTATTAATTCTGAATGCTGACTCCTGTATTTAAATAAACAAATGAACAGACCAGTCAGTTAGCTGAAAGTTAAGCTTGTTTGAATATTGCATATTAGAATGGGAAGATGTAAATATCAGTAAAATCAGGAAAAGCTGCAGATACAATAAATCAGAAACAGAAATTGCTGGAAAAGATCAGCAGATCTGGAGGGAAATCAGAGTTAACTTTTCCGGTTGAGTGCCCCTTCCTTAGATTGTTCTTTCTTGAAACATATCTGTCTACTCATATGCCAAATCCACATACAGTCAATTCTGCTGCACTGCATGTTTCTTCAACACAAATTGGCTTGAACATGGTTGAATAATTTAGACCGTTATTTGCAGAATGCAAACTTGCCTTATCTAACCATTGGTTATAATGTGATTCCAGCCCCATTAATTTGAAAGGCGTAGCTATTGCACAATTTTCTTATAACATAAGATTGCATGAGAATGGAACAGTCGTGTTATATCAGAACTGACTGTAATTGCTATTTTTAAAGGGTCCGGTGTTCTCAACAAACAAGACATGAATAATGTTTAATATTTCCATCTCTTCTCCCACCACTTTTTGCTAGGAGCCTGATCAGTGACTTTGTCAGACATATCAGCCATTGAGCCATCAGAGCTGAACTTCACCTTCTGTGAAATTGGCCAGGTAGAGACTGTCTGCTGATTTAAGTGATCGCTGTGTGAAGCCAATTCTGAGTGCACTGTTGAGTGACTACACACCTGACAAGGGCTGCAAAATTGAAAGATGCTAGTTGCTAGCTGCAATATTTAAAGCCAGCCTCTTAAAACAGAGATGCCTTCTTTCTAGAACAGGAAGCTGCTGAAAGCGCTCCCAGCAGAGGATCTACTCAATAATGGCACAACATGGCAGAATGCAAGCTCTAATGTTTTCTGACACTGCACTAAGGCCTTACTGTAGAGGATGGGGAGAATGAGAGCATTGAAACCATTCAGACAAATATTGCAAAGGTATTGGAACCAGATAGCTGTGGCAGGCATTGTCACGGGCCTGGCCCTGACAACCTTTCTTGCCTGCTGTCCACCTGCCATTGGGCTGCTCACCCAGTGTCATGAGCCATGTCACGTTAGGAAAGACCTTTTCATTCAATGGCCACTCTTAGTTTATGGCTTGTCTACTGCAGTTCCTGGCATCGTCACAGTCACTAACCCTGCTCTGAGGCTGGAGTAACAGGTGGCAGATTTCAATGAAGATGTCCTTAGTGAAATGACAACATCTGATACACTGCTCACTGAGATTCAGGTAAAAGGGTTATTGTTTGAACACAGTAGTTGGAGTCGCCTGCTGAATACCGCTAAGCCCCCTTCCACTCCCCACCCCAGCAGATTGTTCTGTTATTTATCACTTCTGCTCATTCTCCTTGTCATACCGCAGTCGAGGTGAATGTAACTAGCTGCATGGATATCTGACAGCCCATGCTTTGTGCAGAAGTTAGGACAGAATTCTTTAGGAAATGCTACATCACTGTCAGTAAGCTTTAGAAACTTTAAACTACTCTAAGAAACCATCAAATAATTCTATAATTGCCACAGTAACTACTGAAAATCAATCAGCAATTAACCTGAAGATGGATGATAATCCCTTAAAGTAGTAACTGTGGTATCAAAGCAAGCGCTTGAAGTGAGAACTTTAACCACATGCTGCACCACTCCTTACAGACTTGAACTTTAACCTCCAAAAAATTCTGCTAACCCAGCAACAGCCGGTACAAATCAATCATTGACTGCCCTGAAAGTTGATGATCCCGTTACATACCAAAATGGCAATACTAGTGTCAAATCACCATGATACGCATTACCACAATTATTAGTTAAAAGGATTATTAGCTTTCTTCAGGTTAATTGCTGGTTGATTTTCAGTGTTGCTGATATCACAATCTCCCGAGTTTGGTTTCCAGGGATGCTTCATTTGGACATGCAAGCACCCTCACTAAAATGGCTGCCAATGCCATTTTGGAAACAAAATTATATTCGTAATGTTGAGAAATAGATAGTAAGTGGTGTATACAGTTCACACTGGGAAATGATCAGGAGCTGCAGCTAGGATCTCCTACCTTAATCATGATAACCATAGCAGTCACAAGTACATTGATGTTTAGGCCAGCAGCTGTTATTGTACAAGTACCAATACATATAATTCATACAATGTTCTTGTCAACTAATGAAGCAAAATCTTTCTTCTAGATCCTGAGTGTGGATCATTGGTGTAGACTTTGTTTCTTAGTGCTCATATGGAATTGTGCAAACTTCAAACCAATCCTTTTATTCTACACATATAAATAGCTATTGTTTACAAACAGCTATCATTCTGACTGTAGTGACATCTTCAGTGAGATTAAATCAAATTCTGAAGTACAAAAAATACAACCCTTGAATATATTTACGTGGAGCGTTTTTAAATTCTTTCACGGGATGTGGACGATACTGGCTGGGCCAACAACTATTGCCTATCCCTAATTACTGAGAGGGCAGTTAAGAGTCAACCACAATGCTGTGGGTCTGGAGTCACATGTAGGCCAGATCAGGTTAGGACGGCAGTTTCCCTCCCTACAGGACATTAGTAAACTAAATGGGTTTTTCTGACAATTGTTCATGGTCATCATTTGACCCTTAATTCCAGATTTTTATTGAATTCAAATTCTACCATCTATCATGATGGGATTTAAACCTAGGTCCCCAGAACAATACCTGGGTTTCTGAATTAACAGTCTAGCAATACAAATATGTAGGCTTTCAGGATTTAAACTTAAATAGCAAGGAACATTAATCCTTCAGGCAAGCATTCAGTTTTGTTAAAAATAATTTTACTTCCATCTACCTTGCTTAGCAGGTTATTCGAAACATTTATCACTTTGGCATTTTTAAGAAATAATTATAGTATCTGGTATAACTTATTTTCACTAATGTAAATATCAGTCTTCCGTTCTACAAATCTGATATGTCTTAAAGTAATGTCTGAATTAATATATCCATACATCCATACCAATCTTTACCCTTATCTCACCTCTATTTGGTATCCTTTCAATATACATATGTCCTTTTTCTATCCTGGTGACCTACACATTACTCCAAATGTAGACTGGACAGTATATGTCTTAGAATAATCTTGTATGCTTTTGTTTGCGGCAAAATATCCAAGTTTTAAGAGTCAGCCTGAACTTAATGATAGTACACACATTTCTGTGTGTGAGATGTTTGGGTTCAAGCCCGGTCCAGAAACCAGACCATTAATGGAGTACTGGGGGATATTTTCAGCTGTAATGGTAAGCCAAGGATTTTTTAAAGAAGAGCAGAAAGGTTGTCTCAAAATTCTAGCTAACATTTATTTCTCAATTAACTCTACCAAAAGTGGAATATTCTACCATTTATCATCTTGGTGTGTAGAAATTGGATACTACAAAGTACAGTGAAAAACAACAACGCTTCAGAAATACTTTGGCTGTGGTGTGCTTTGGAATGTCTTGAGTCATGAAAAATGCTATACAAAATTTAGAAACTTCTGTTTCTTGTTTGAGAAGAACAATTTGGTAATGCTGGTGATGGGAACAAAGTAGAGCATTTAAGAATTCGAAATGATCAGAAGTTAAACTCTCGTATTACAGTTAACAAGCCAAAAAGTTCAGAAAGGGGGAACCTCCTATTTCAAATCATTACATCTCTGTTGTTTTAAAATGTTTGTGATTGTTTTCATGCTGCCTTGATTTTGTTGCTTTTGTTTTGGTAAGAGGTCTGTGGCTGTTCTCATGAAACTTGGGCCATTCCATAATTTTTAGTACAATATTGGGCGTTAGTAACTACATTATTTAATGTCTTTTTTTTTAGTTTTGGTATGTGGCTACATTGCAGATTTTCTGCCTTATGTCTCTCATGCTTAAGTCTCAACTTTGTGGTGAAGGCTTCCAGAATTTATTTATTCTAATGGTGATGGCCACATTTGCTATTGCAAATGTTTAATGGTGATGGCTTGTTCCAACCTTTTTATTTTCTTCCCAGCAGATCATCCAGTCACTATTAGAACTGAACCAGAATCGCAGTAAACTGAAGCTGTACATAGGACACCTCACGTCTCTGTGTCAGGACCGTGACTCTCAGATTCTTCAAGGATTGACACCACCCCCAGCATATGGAATTGACAATGACAGGGCAATGTGGGAGGAAGAGTTGCAGAAGATGAGCTCAGAGCAGGTAGGTAAAGCATAAATAATAAATGTTCAAGCATGTTTTAGTTAATTCTGCTCTTTGTACTATTGATATCAGGGAGTGAACCTATAGCAAATAAGTTGTCAGATCTACTACTACAGTTATCAAAATAGTATAATGATTCAAAAATGTATTGAACTGATAATCCGATAAATTCACAATATAACACTTACTTCTGCTCAAAATGTTTATTGGAAATGTGATTGTTTGAAGCATTTTTTGCAATGATTCCAAAACCAGGACTATGTTAGTCCTATTGTGATTTTATGCTACAGCAGGGATCCAATGAACTATAAAAAGCCCCAGGGTGCTTTCCTCATTTGTAATATACATGTCAACACACTCAGCTGGTCTGGTGTCACAACAGTTACAACAATATGCTACCCATTAAGTTTCCAAATTCCCACACTTTTGTTAGGAGATGAGCTGACATGTTTTCCTTTGAAGCCTTAGATGGTGGTAGCAAGAACAGTGAATTGGAGATGCTCAAGTGTAAGCCGTGATGTTTAGTGATACAGTTACATCTTGCGCCAAAGATCCTTAAAGGGGACTAGGATGATTTTGTTGATTTCATTGCATTTGCTGATGTCTTTGTTCAAGCCAGTTTATAATAGTCATGACAAAGCAGATGCAATCATGAGATGAATTCTAGAGTTCCATGTATTCAACACATACTTTCATTTACTTTGACATTGATCATTGCTGATGTGTAATAGAGGAAAATAAATAAGATATTGGAGAGCATTCATATCAGCGCTGGTCCTTTAATAATTTTAGAATATTGTTATAAATCTGCATGGATAAACACTTTTTCTTGCAAATGCAATGGACTAAGCTTCCTTGACATTCCAGATCTGCAATTGAGCTGTTAAAAAGTTTTTTTTTCTTTCAATATGTAATTATTGTGATGTAGGTTTGTGATATATTATGATTTGTGCTCTTGAATTAGAAAATGGATTTTTTTTAAAATTGATTTCAGTTTTCAGTTCTGGAAATGTGATTTCTTTTTTAAAACAAAGGTCAGAAAGTCATTTTGAGCACTAAACTGAAGACAGCATTTCCAAGAAACCATGTGACTTAAATTAAATGATTCAATTAACTACCTGGAGAATTAATTGCTGAATCTTTGTAGAGTTGAGTTTTATGATACCAAAACAGATGGTCAGGGGCCACAAGTAGGGTTGAGTTCAGAAGAGCAAATGTAATCATAGCAGAAGAGCTTTTTCATAGTTTGGTAGAATTCTGCAACTGTGAGCGTTTAGTTTGTAGTTAGGCTGTGAAAGTGGCAGAAATCTTTAGGCTCCAGAATTAAACACACTCATTTGGGCGATCTGAGCCAGAAAGAAGTCTTTAGACCTTGAAGATTAAAAAGAAATCTGAAGCTGCTTCAGTTGTTCACAGACAAGGGCGAAAAATAATCATTTTAGTAAGAATATAAAGAGTTAAGAAAGGAGTGATCCCTCCTTGGGTGATTGTTTAAAAGGTATTGCTGGGAAGAGGATTGAATCTTTTTGCTACTTTTAGTAAGATATTTCGAAATGATCATATATGTTCACAAATATTATCTTTTGTGTAGTAAACCTCTTTTCTTTAAAAGAACATTGGCAGCCTTTGTGAATAAGTTAAGTGGAGGGCCACCATGGTAATCAGACTGTAGATGTATGATCTATCAGACCCAAGTTTCACTCTGGGGTCTGACTTGTGCAGTATTACCATCGGCTGTGTTCATAACACTATCCAGCATTTTGCAAGAAGTCATCACTTTCATTTATCTGGGGAACATGAAATATGAATATCCACATTTTTGATAATCAGTAGGGACTGTATGAAAAAGGTCAGATGGGTAAGTATTCTTGAAATGAGTACAAAAACAATACAGTTTCATATTTGTAAATAAGGCTCATATTTGTGAGTGTGTTACACAGAAACAGTGGGCAGAGTCTTGTTTGTTTCAAGATTTTTGGAGAGATTTCCCCTAGTGAGATTTTTTTGTCATTTCTTACTAAACCTGCCCCATTAATGTCGAGAGTGTGGTGCTGGAAAAACACAGCAGGTCAGGCAGCATCCAAGGTGCAGGAGAATGAACGTTTCGGGCATAAGCCCTTCATCATTCCTGATGAAGGTCAATTCTCCTGCTCCTCAGATGCTACCTGACCTGCTGTGCTTTTCCAGCACCATACTCTCGACTCTGATCTCCAGCATTTGCAGTCCTCACTTTCTCCATAGCACAATTAATGGCCTACCTTTCCTGCATGATACTCTTCACATCCAATTCCAGCCCCATCTTAGCACGCACCATTACCAGAACAACTTGCCAATCAGCAGATATTCCAGAATTCACCAGCATTCTTTGCACCCATACCATCAAGCATTGTCAGTCGTGGGCTACCCTGTACAGCTACTGACACTTGCCCCAGGCATGGCAAACAGGAGAAATTGGCACCGCACTTGGCAGGCAGAACCTGGAGCCCCTGCTGGATGGAGTGATGCAGACATGGAACTTCCCCTTTCCCCAGGACCAGCAGAGGAGACCACAACACCAGACCTGGTCCAAGATTGCCACCATTTCAGTGCAATCTCAGCCATCTGGAGGAATGCACAGCAATATAGAAGGAAAATCAATGACCTAGCCCTTCTACAGAAGTATATTCTCTCCAATAAATCAAACCCATATCATGCTGCTGTATCCACCTTCCATTAAGTTCATGTTCTATCACTCTCACTATTGCCTGCGACATCTTCCCACTCACTGTCACCCAACAACTCCTGACAGCATGAACCCTGCAGGACCTCTGATCTGCAAATCACCAGGAGGAAGGCAACACAAATAGGGCCGAATGTGTCTTAACAGGCATTAAGGTGCCCAACATTCAGCACCTCAACTCTGTGTTGATGCTGTAGCTTTAAGTGGTGTGTTTTGTCCTGGTTTCTCGTAGAGAGAGACTAAGAGGTGTAGAGCAGTCTATGAAAAGATAAACAACTTGGGAGGCCTTGGAGATTTTTTTAAGTTGGAACAATAGAAGTAGTCTGATGGTCAAGCTCTCACAGATCAAGGATATTTAGTGAACTTTCAGCAATTGCTGTTGTAGGTTGGAAGAAGTAGAAACTATTCCCCCCCCCCCCCCCCCCTCTCAATTACAGACGAAAGCTGAAAGTTCTCTTCCTGGATTGCATGTGAGACAAGATCTGTTTCTGAGTTTATCTTTTTGGCAAAGGGTGTGTTTATGGGATGTTACTGTATTGGGACAGTTAATTAGTAATAGCTACTGTACCTATTATTCAATTAAGTTTTCCAATAGAGATGTTATCCTGAATTCTTTCCTTTATTGTATTTTAACTATAATGTTTAAATAAATTGTGTTGAGTAGTCTAATCAGTTGAATTGCATCTGGAACACAGCACTTTACATCTGCCTTTACAATAAGGAAAGATTAGGGTCTAGGCTACCTTCTTAAAATATTTTGAGGGGATCTGGTCTGGTCCATAACCCCCCCCTTAGGTGGAGAAAATCCTGAATCTGACTGCCTGTGTAGCTTGGACTTATATCAGACGGCGTGCTTTACTTAAAGTACCAGGATCCCCAGCCTGATGGCTATTTCCCCTTGACAATGTTTCTGTGATTTGACTGAGGCCTACTGACAACTTATTTCCTTTGTGCCTGGGCTAATCTGCAAGGCAAGACAGAAGTAATACAACCTATATTTCTGGCTGAGGGGTAAAGTGTAAAAAGGCAAGGCAGGGACACTATGAACATTACATTAGCTCAGAGTGAGTGAGTGCTATGAGAGCAAGTGCAGAACCCAGAGATGCAACCTGGCATCATGAGCTGGGTGTGTCTCTCAGAAGCACAAAGTGTCCTTTTGACAGCATTACAATGACAGTTGCCTGTACAGTCTGAAGTGCAGCATGGAAAGTACAGAAGCATCTTTAAGTGGATCAGCGATGTGTCATGAGGGTCCTAGAGGCTAGCATATGTCAGATACTAATGTGGATGTGGGATGTGTATGGCTGGTGCCTACTGAACATGCCCTGTTGATGTTGGTGTTGACTGGCCAACACAGGGGTCCTTTGGGGCAGAGTGGCGAGTTGGAATCAACATGTACCTACTCCTAACTACCATGCTGAGATTTTACAATATCTAGCTTGTTGGCAGGTTTGATAAGATGGAAAGCTGTACATAAATGTGGAGCGCTAGACCACCAACAAGCAATAGTTCCTCTCAGTTGCAAACTTGCTGCTGCCTTGCAAGAAACTTAATATGCTGTTTTTCAATTGCATAGAGAATGGTGTGATTTGCTTCTGATGCCAAGATGGATCTTGCCAAATTTCTCATCCGATTCTGCAGAAGTTTCACCATCGCCCACATCACTGAGACCCCTATCAGATTCCATCCAGTGTTTCAGTACCACTTAATTCTTAACTTATATGATGTTAACCACAATAATATTTATTTATTCAGTTCCTTTAACATAATAAAATATCCAAAGACTCTTCATAAGAGCATTATAATGCAAGGTAAGACACCAAACCACCGAGGACGATTTTAGGTCTGATAACCAAAAGTATGGTCAAAGGCTCAGTATTTAACCTTCTTAAAACCTAAGGAGCTGAAGACACTGGATTTCGAGGTTATTTAGCAAATCAGAAAGGGTTTAAAATGAGGGAATGTGTAATTTGTAATTATTATTAGACTAGAATTTTGACTTCAACATTGATTGCTGTGATTAAAACAGACATGGATTTAGAATAATTTCTATTTTTAGGATTTTGTAATAGTCTTTCTTGAACAATTCTATCAATTGTTTAAAAGTAGAACTTTCCATGCAATTTAATTTCAATTTTGTAGCATTCATTGTAAGTATCAGGCACTTCCAAGTCCAGTATTGTAAAGCTGGGAATAGAACACAACTCCTCATTCTCTGCCACAACAATGCGGTCTAATCCAAACTAGAGAAGATAGACCTCCAGATAAAAGTTACAAATTGCATTGCACAGTTGGTAAGACTTGGAGATGTGCTTACTTCATTTTATTCTTTCATAGGATGTCAGTATTACTGCCAAAGCCAGGATTTGTTGCCCATCCCTAATTGACCTTGTGAAGGTGACGAAGGACCAGCTTCTTGAATACCTCAATCCCTGTGGTATAAATACACTCTCAATGCTATTAAAACAAGAATTCAACTAATTTAGCCCAGTCACAGTGAAAGAAGTGTGAGTTCACTCCTTTAATCTGACATCTAACTGGCTATTTGAGTTTAAACATCGTGATATATTTTAGTATTAGTGCCAGGCAAAACAACCTGTCAGTGTCTGCTCTGCCACGCACCTTCAGAATCATGTATGTTTCAAGAAGTCACCTCTCATTCTTCTAAATTCCAGGGATTTACTCAGTTGCCCATCACAGGCAAGTTCCCTTATTCCACAAACTGATCAAATAAATATTGGCTGGACTATAAATGTACTGTTCCTTAGATATAGAAACAAAACTTGCACACACTATTCAAATGTGGTTTCACAAAAGCTGTTTCTTTAAATAAAATATTTTTATTGAGAAATTTTTCTTTACAAAATTATAAAATTACAAAAACATAACAGTATAAAATTATAACAACAATTACAATAAACTAACTACAAGCCCAGGCGAAAGTGAGGACTGCAGATGTTGGAAATTAGTCAAGATTAGAATGGTGCTGGAAAAGCACAACAGGTAAGGCAGCATTCGAGGATCAGGGCTAACTACTACCCTACCCTACTCTACAAAACAAAGCAAAACTATACTCATAAATCAATAAATACACCACTTAACGCAACAAAACCAAAGCTCCCAATCTTCGGCAGCATTATTTATTACACCCATATTTATTTGGGATTCTTCCTCCCAGGGCTTCAGGTTCATTTAACCTAACCATCACGGCTAAACAAAGGCCCGAATTAAAATGGCAGACAAATCTACTTACAGGTTATTCAAAAAGGGCTGTCATGTCTATAAAAAAAGTTCCGGTTTATGGTGCACCATGTTTGTGAGGAAATCCAAAGGGATGTGTTCCATAATTAACTTATGCCATCCCAACAGGCCTGGGGGGTTTCAGACACCCAGCTCATCAGAATATTCTGCCTCCTACAGTAAGTGAAAATGTTAAAAAGCTTTTTGCCATGTACATTTAAGGAAGGTAAATTTGGCAAGCCCAGGAGAAGAGGGACTGAGTCTATGTTAACTTTGGACCCCAAGACGCACTGTATTACTTCTGCCACAGCACTCCAATACCTACAAAGCTTGTGGTATGACCACAAGCAATGAGTGAGGGTTCTTGTGCTTATTTTGCACTTGGGGAAAATTGGAGATGCTCCCTTTTTGAATTTTGCAAGATGATCTGGGGGCCAAATAAACCCTACGAAGTACCTTCAACTGCATGGTACGTGTTCTGTTACAGATTGAGATCTTTCTCGCATTCTCCCAAACGTCCTCCCATGTCTTGGACATCTCCACTCCCAACTCTTGCTCCCAAACCTCACATAGTCGCTCAATATCATCCGAGGCACTGCCCTCCCGGTAGGCTGTAGAGAGTACTAACTGAGAGAGTGCATTTGGAATGAAGCACTGTCTTCTCTGTATCAGATCTATAGGGGTTGGTCAAAAGCATAGTAGTTTTTTGGATAAAGTCCCTGACCTGGAAAAAATGAAAAAGGTCTCTGCTACACAATCCATACTTGTGGCTCATTTGGTGGACAGACATCATGATATCACCCTCAAATAGGTCACCCAGACAGGAGACTCCCCTAGCTGCCCAAAATTTAAATTCAGGGTTCATTATCCCTGGCCAGAATTCCCACATACCAACTATCGGGGTGAGAAAGGAGATTTTAGATAGATTGCCCTCACTCTGTTGCATTACTTTCCATGCTTTGACAGTATTAATAATGATTGATTTCCGACAGTATTCCATAACTGTCCTCAGCTTGTACATAAACGACAGACTAGTAAGAGGGCACTTTGCCTGGAAGGCCTCGATATCCAACCATATTGATGTGGGGTCCTCACAAGTCCGTCACTCATGAAAGACAGAAGCATGCATAGTTGGTATCTCTTAATATCCGGGAAGTCTACTCCCCCTAACCCTTGGGGTAATTGCAATTTGGCGAGCTTAATGAGGGGCCACCTGTAATACTAAATAAAAGAACTAAACCAAGCAGTAAGTATCCGCAATGTTTGCCTGGAATACATCAAAGGAAGCATTCGCATGAGATATAGCAAACAAGGAAAACACAAAAGCTATTTCTAGTTGTAGGAAGACTTCCTTGTTCTTGTATTCTAATCTCTTGGCAAAAAGAGGTCAATCTTCCATTGGCCTGAGAATTTCTGAACAGAATGTTCCCTTCCTGTGAACCATGCACTAGTCCACACAAGTCTGCCTCACTATCAATATTTAAAACTTAATTTTTAATGTGTTGTTATTTTCAAAATGAATATCATTACAATTTCCCACTTGCAACCTTGTTGTAAACTCATTAAATCTCTTTAAATCCCATTGTAGTCCCTTTTTCTTTCACTGTCCCCTTCTCAATTCTCTTTCTTGAATAGTGGTAATATGTTTTACAACTTCATTTTTGCTGGGACCATTTTAGAGTCAAAAGGACTTTTGGAAAAGCATGACCAGGTGCATCCACTATCTCTGCAGCTGTTTATTTTGGAAGCCAAGGCTGTAGGCCATCAAGACATGGGGATTTGTTGTCTTTTAGTCCCTTCTCTGCTAATGTTAATTAAGTTAAATTCCTCACTCTTATTAGTCCCTAGATTACCCTATATTTCAGATGTATAATTTGTCATGAAAAAGAAACAAAATATTTATTCAATGCCTTTGCTGTTTCCTTATTCCCTACGATAATTTCTCTAGACTCCCTCAAAGGGCTTGCCGTTTATTTTAGTTACTACTTATAATATACTTATAAATGCTCTTACAATCGGTTTTTATATTCCAGGCCAATTTGCTTTCATATTATTTTGTCCTGTTTCAATAGCATTTCGTCACTCTTTGCTGCTTTCTAAAACTATCCCAATCCTCATCCTTGCTACTGTTCTTTGCAACATTTAATCTAATACTATTTACTGTAATTCTAGCAAGTTATACAGTTGTACAAAGTATTTAATAAAAAAAGTAGAGCATGTAATAAAGGAAATATAATAATTGTGGGGACCTTAATCATCATCAGTGAATGAAAACTGGGCAAATCAAATTGACACAGATTGTTTGGAAGGTGGAATTGAAATGTGTTTTCATGACAGTTTCTAGACTAATACTTCGTGGAAGCAAATAGGACTAAAGCTATCGTAGATCTAGTGTTCAAGTTTAAATAGCTACCTTATGGTAAAAGAAATTCTATGGGAAAAGGTGTTTATAATACAACTGAATTCCACATTAAGTTTGATATCATACTCGAATTCAAAATAAGAACATTAAACTTGAGCAAAGCTTAAGTGAGAGCTACATCAGTGAGAGAGCTGGCTATCCGAGCCTAATCCATTGGTAACCACAACTGCTTTGGGATCACTATACAATGTTGAGACCCATTTGGTAAACACCTGTCCAACGCCAAACCTCTCCAATGTGTAAAACAAATATGACCATTCGACCCTATCAAATGCCTTTTCCGCGTCTAATGAAACCACTACTCCTGGTATCTTTCCCTGATGACAAGCTTGAATCATATTCAGAGCCCTTCTAACATTATTGGATGATCTACGGCCCTTAATAAACCCCGTCTGATCCTCCTTTATAATATGTGGCAGTATCCTTTCTAGTCTCAGTGCTAACATTTTAGAGAGGATTTTAAAATCTACATTTAGCAAGGATATTGGTCTGTATGATGTACAATCTTCTGGGTCCTTTCCTTTTTTAAGGATAAGAGAGATATTTGCCTCTTTCAGCGAAGGCGGGAGACAGCCCTGACTATATGCATAGTTATACATGTCCATAGGTGGACCAGCCAGTATTTCTGTAAATTCTTTATAGAATTCAGCTTGAAAGCCATCTGGGCCCGGCGCCTTACCATTTTGAAGGTGCCTAATTGCATCAACTATTTCTTGGGGTGTAAGAGGAGCATTTAGGACCGATACTTGTTCCGGAGTTAGGTCTGGAAAAGTCAAATTTTTAAAAAATGACTGCATCCTCTTCGTCCTATCTTCACAATCCTGTGATTTATATAACTCAGAATAGAATTCTCTAAAGGTCGCATTAATCTTTTTATGATCATGAATCAAAATACCCGTACTTTCCTTGATAGACATAATAGTCTGAGGGGCCTTTTTTTTCTTTGCAAGAAATGCTAAGTATCTACCCGGTTTGTCGCCATATTCATATAACCTTTGCTTTGCAAATAATATTTCCCTCTTAGCCGTTTGAGTAAGTGTAGTGTTTAGAGCTGTCCTAAGAGCTGTAATCCTTTGCAATTTAATAATAGAAGGTCTATCAGAGTATGCTGTTTCAGCCGCTTTTAAGCAGGCTTCAAGCAGACGCTGTTGTTCTCCCTTTAATTTCTTCTGGGTCGCTGAGTAGGAGATGATCAAGCCTCGCATGTAAGCTTTGATGGTCTCCCACATCATTGACGGGTTGCTAGCTGTACCTGAATTAATTTCTAAAAAAGTTTTAAATTCTTGAGAGAAGTACTTTACAAATTTACTATCTTTCATTAAGAAGGGGACCATACGCCAATGCCGAGGGGATGTCCCACTGTTCCTCGCCTTAGTTTCCATATATACAGCAGCGTGGTCAGAAATTGCTATATTACCTATTTTACAGGATGATATGGAATTTAAAAAAATCGAGGGGGCAAAAAACATATCAATTCTGGTATGACATTTATGTGGATTAGAGTAGAAAGAAAAATCTCTACCCTGTGGATGAAGACATCTCCATACATCTACTAATCCTAATTCTTTGTTCAGATCCATCAATTGTCTAGATCTGGGAGATACTCCTGCAGTACTCTTGGGAATCCTGTCTATTTCCGGATCCATAATACAATTAAAGTCTCCCCCTATAATTATATGACGGGCATCAAAAGCCATCAATTTTGAAAAGGCTTCCGTTATAAATTTAAAGGGGTGTGCCGGGGGGCAGTACAAATTTAAAATCCCATATTCCTCTCCATTTATGAGGGCTTTAATCAAGATATATCGTCCAGATTCGTCTTTTATCTGCTTTAGGATTTTGAAAGGGAAATTCTTCCGAACAAGAATAACAACTCCCCTGCTTTTTGAGCTAAAAGAGGAAAAAAAGGCCTGATCAAATCTGCCCTGTCGTAATTTCAAGTGTTCTTTATCTGACAGGTGTGTCTCCTGTAGGAGAGCTATATCAACTCTTTCCTTCTTAAGATTTGATAATATTTTCTTCCTTTTGAGTGGCGAATTACTCCCCTTGACATTCCAGGTGCACCACTTAACCGACTGATCAACCATAATCCTCTGGGCCAATCCGAGACCCCTCGGGAGGGGGAACCCTATCCAGAACATCCCGAGGGTGGAACATGTAAAATTTACAAAAATAAAGCCTCTTTAATACACCCACAACAATACAGTAAAAAACTATTTCTAAATAAAAAAAATATAAAACGTATCTAAGTGGAGACTTTCCCCCTTGTTCCCAGGGGGCGTCACTTCCTCTCCAAAAGTCCCTCATATCCTCTCCCAACCAATGCCCCACCCTTGACCCAGGCACTCCTCAATAAAATGAGGAGAATTCAAATCTAATACAAAGCTAGAGTTAACAGTGAGCACCCCACCCCCACCCATACCAACACCTGGGTATATTTGGTAATGTTAATACCGTATATAAACATATAACTATAAAATTACCACTTCAACAAATAATAATTAAATATGATAATACAAAATAACGAAGGGAAAACAACCCCGCTCCTAAAGACAGAGGTAAAATCGAATAAGGTAACCACCTCCCCCCACCAACATTAACCAAATCCCCCAGCTTATATATATACATATATATACATACACATACACACATATACATACACACACACACATATACATACATCCCTCATATATACATAAAATAATAACAGAAAACAACTCCAAGGGGGGGTGGGGGGGAGAAAATCAAATCCCTCCCCCCACCCCCCATGATAATATTAAGCAGTAAGGTAAGAGAAAAAAAAAGGGAGGGGATATAAACAAAAGCGGGGGGGGGGAAGGCAGACCAACATCCATTATGTCCTACAGTTTATCTAAGAGAGTCCAAAAATTCCTTAGCCTTTTCTGGTGATCCAAAGTTATATATGGATCCTTCATGGTTAAAGCGTAACATCGCTGGGTAGCGTAAGGAGTACTGAACATTTAAGTCCCTTAAACGCTTCTTCACCTCGTCGAATGCCTTCCTCTTTCAAACCAGAGCCGGGGAAAAGTCCTGAAATAGCATGATCTTGGATCCTTTGTAGATCATAGCTTGGGGGTCTTTTCCGAGATTTCTAGAGGCTTCTAGGAGTATCTGCCTCTCCCTGTAGCTCTGCAGCCGGAACAGGACCGGGCGTGGGCGCTGGTTCGAGCCGGGCCCGCGTATTGCGACCCGGTAGGCCCATTCCACCTTTACCTGGCCTGATCCAGCTTGCAGATTTAAAAGTTGTGGCAGCCACTTCTCCAGGAATGCTGTAAGCTGGCCTTCCTCTTCCCGGTCGGGAAGGCCCAGCAAACGAATATTTTTTCGGCGACCTCGATTATCGAGGTCGTCAATATGATTTTCCAAGGTCCGGACTCGCTGCTCGAGAGTCCGGACCTGATCCACGGCCGATTGAGCGGTTGTCTCGGAGGTCGCGGCCTTTAGCTCCGCCCCTCCGACTCGGCGTTGAATTTCTTCAATCTCACGGTCGTGCTTCTGCAGCGCGGCCGAGAGCGACTCCCAACGATTTCTGGATTCGACGATAAAAGCATCGATCTTCGAGTCAAGCTTGGAAAGCATTTCTGCAAGACTTGCTACTGTAGGTAAGTCCCCCGGGGCGGCTGTGGACGCCTCTGCTGCAGCTGGAGAGTGTGGGGGAGGGGTTCCTGCTTGCTGAGAGCTGCGGGCTCCCTTTCCTTTAGTCATTTTAATTTAGGATTAAGTTGTTTAAATGTAATATTACACAACTAATTGAATTACAAAACTATTATAAATGATTTGGTGAGCTTGGTAGGGGGTAGGTGACCCACTGTGCCCAAGTCTTGGGAGGAGCACTATAGACTCAGTCTTACTGGGTCGCCGCCATCTTGGATCCCCTCTCTTTTTAAAATAACACTTCTACAGAGTTTTATTGTCCTTTGTGTTGTGTGAGTGTCTGTTTTGGAATTAAACCAGGATATATTTCTAATTCCAAATAATAGTCTTACCAGAGTCAGGTTTGTTTCATAAAAAAAGAACTATATTTGAGTTAATTAAAGAAGCCTGGTGCAAGTGTCTTTTATTCTGGATAGCCGTACAAAAAGGAAACAATTGACCATTTTGGTGATTAAATCAAAAAAATTTACTACTGTTGCAACTCGTGGATTAGTGGGTCTTGATTACCAGCACATTCTTCCTTTCAACAATGTGAAGATTAAAGTCCCACACAATTGTTACAAGCTCTAAATGTTTCTTACTCAGTGCTCTGTCCAATGTTGTAACTGCTATTGGGTGGGCTATAAATTATTCGTACCACCGTTTTCAGGCTTTTGTTTCTAATTTCCACCCATACTGAATCAAGGTCCTGATTTTCTGAGCCAAAATATTTTCTTTCTGTTGTCCTTACAACAAGGCTATTCTTCCTCCTTTTCTTTTCTGCCTGGCTTTCTATAATGGTAAGCATCCCAGAATATTTACTTCTCAATCATAGTCTTACTGCATGATATCTGGTCCATTTGATTAAGATATTGTGGTTTTAAATTATCAACATAGATTCAATTTACAAAAGAAAATACAAGATCATCACTGACATCAAATGGAAATTCTGTGGTTTAAAGTGGTTCTCAGTGGCTGACCATTTCTTCACATGGCAAGAGTTATTTTCGATTGCTTTCAGGTCATGATGGCCACTTTAAAAGTTTTGTAGTGGATCCCTGGGTACAATGTTAAGGTGGTTAGGGAGGAGCTGACTGGTCTTTCAGGAGGAAAGCAAAATAAATTGAGAAAAGGGCAACAAAAATAATTATAGATGCATAAATGTCTACTTGGCATCATAATATTTACTAAAAATGGAAAATACAGGATACAAGCAGGATAACCATTATCTGTAAAGAGCAGAGATGCCTCCTATGTTGACTGTGAACTTTTCACCAGAAGTCAACATAACCATCATTAGAACTGTTGTTTGTTCATCCAAACAGTAAGTGACAGGCAGTCTTTAAAGTATTAACAGTGAGGCTGACACTCACATTTGTTGCATGATTTATCACAAGACTGAAAATACTGCTCACAGCAGTCACAGCAGAGTAAACCGTGTTCAATAAGAAATCAATCTCCACCAGAGGTCAACAACCAACTTTGTGTCAATGGAAGTTTCCATTTGAGAAAGTAGAAAATCCAATTGGTAAAAGTACTAATGAGATGATACCAATGTGCATCCTGTTAGAGTTCATGATTACTAAATCTAAATCTAATCTAATTACTAAATGTTACTTACTTTAAGGTGATAAATCTTAAGAGTGGGGCTTTGCAGGGATAAAATTACTTAATGATACATGGACCTGTACTTGATATGAAGGAGCAACATTGCACTATTCTTGAAGCTGTGACCATTTGAGGGTGGGGGTTAGAGAAGAAATATGTTGATATATTTGCAACTGAATTCTTCTCTGATTGCAACTATAATGATGTTAAAACTGTCAGTTCTTACTGTCAATACCTGTCTGAAATGAACAACCAGCTCAAGGGTCTTACACTGAGGACCCCATAGAACCATATAAATGATACAGCACAGAAGGAGGGCCATTCAACCCATCTTGTCCATGTTGACCCAAAGATACCCAGATGCCCTAATCCATCTTCCTGCACACGGACAGAGCCTTGCAGCCTATACTACTTAAGGTTGAGATCCAAGTACATTCTAGAGAGTCAAGTCTCTGCCTCCACCACCAACTCATGCAGCAAATTCCAAACACTCACCACCCTCTGTGTAAAGAAGATTTTACTCACATCCCCTCTAATCCATCTCCACTTAATTTGAATCTATGACTTTTGGTTTTTGAACTCGCTGCCAAGTGAAACAGGTTCCTCCTATCTATCTCATTCCCTCACAATTTTATATACCTCAGTCATGTCACCACTCAGCCTTCTCTGTTCCAAGGAAAACATGGGCCGACCTGATCTCCCAGTCACCACCCATTTTTAATTCTCCTTCTCAATCCCTTTCAGACATGATCATCCTTGGCCTCCCCCATTGCCACAGTAAATCAGACCACAAATTGGAGAAACAACCTTATCTTCCACCTGGGCAGACTACAGCCTGGGGGACTCAACATTGGGTTCTCTAATTTCCAATAACCTTCCTTCCCAGCAACTCTCCCTCCCTTCCATTCCTCTGACCGACCCTTCCTTCCAGCTACCAACCAGGTTCATTCCTCCCATCGACCAACCAGGTTGCACCCTCTACCTGTGCTCACCTATCCCCACCTCACCACTCTGTCCTCCCTACCCCTTTATCCGCAGCTCTCCTTACACCCACCCCCAGTCCTGAAGAAGAGTTACATCCAAAATGTTGTCTTCTCCATCTCCTGATGCTGCCTGTGTTCTTCCAGCCTCCTGCTTGTCCACCTTGGATTCCAGCAAGTGCAATATTTTTGTCTCTAACCAAGGAAAACAATCCCAACCTCTCCAATCTCTGATAACTACAACTCCAGCCCTGGCAACATTCTACTAAATCTTTGCTGCATTCTCTCCAGAGCAATAATGTCCTTCCTGTAATGTGGTGACCAGAACTGCACACAATCCTCCAGTTGTGGTTTCACCAGTGTCTTGTATATTTCATCATCCCTACTTTTGTATTCTATACAGCATGAGCAAAACTAATGTAGTGTACAAAATCCCATGCAAGGACTGCACAAAACACTATATAGGACAAACAGGAAGACAGCTAACGATCCGCATCCACGAACATCAACTAGCCACGAAACAACACGACCAGCTATCCCTGGTAGCCACACACGCAGACGACAAGCAACATGAATTTGACTGGGACAATACTACCATTATAGGGCAAGCCAAACAAAGAACAGCCAGGGAATTCCTAGAAGCATGGCACTCATCCACAAACTCCATCAACAAACACATCGACCAGGACCCAATATACCGGCCACTACAGCGGACAGCTGAAACTGACAACCGGAAGCGGCAGGGACAGGCCACTATAAATGCCGGAGGAAACACCACAGAAGCGCTTCACAGGAGGCTCCCAAGCACTGAGGATGTCACCTAGACAGGGGACGAAACATTTGCAACAAAAACTTCCAGCTCGGCGAACAAAACCACAGCAACGAGCACCCGAGCTACAAATCTTCTCACAAACTTTGTATTCTATACCTCTGCCAATGAAGGATAGCATTCCATATGTCTTCTTTACAACTTTATCTTACTATACCTCTTTTTTAAGGACCTCTGCATTTGCATGCCAAGTTCTTTGACTTCATCTATTGCTCTTACTATATTCTCATTTATTGTGTATCCCCTTGTGATCTCCCGAAATGCATTATCTGAGTTGAACCCTATCTGCCAATTCCCTGCCCATCTGCATCATTTTGGAACTTACAGCTAATCCCTATTCTATCTATGACATGGCCAACTTTTGTGTCATCTACAAATTTCCCAATTATGCTCCACACGTTCAAACATTTGTGCAGTTAAACCCAGAATCTAGTCATTGCTGTCAGTAATGACAGCTTGTTGAATGAATGAATGAAATGAATTGAGATCATAATTATTATTAGCAAACTCTACCATGCTGGAAAATGAAGTTTATATGTTCAGAATGTCACATTTCACCATTGTGGTTTAAAAGTAAAAAATCACACAAGACCAGATTATAGTCCAACAGGTTTATTTGGAAGTACAAGCTTTCAGAGCACTACTCCTTCATCAGGTAGCTCACGAAGGAGCAGTGCTCCGAAATCTTGTACCTCCAAATAAACCTGTTGGACTATAACCTGGTGTTGTGTGATTTTTAACTTTGTCCACCCCAGTCCAACACCAGTACCACCACATCATGGTTTAAAAGAGTATACATATTTAAAAATTGTCAACAATATGTCTACACCTTGTATTTGTCCCAATATTTCTATTCTATAAACCGAATTTAAAAAGTGAAGCATAAATAGTGCATTTTATCCACTAGTTTGCTGTCTATGAGCACTTTTTAATATGTTTGGATACTTACCTGACTTGAAGGCATAATTTTGACTGAGTGTATGGAGATCGTCTTGACCTGGCTCCAGATTTATGTCTGGCAATGCTAAATTCATTATCCAGAGATTGCTCACTCTTTGTGGGCAGTTTTCTTTCAGGTATTGGAAAAGTGCCATTGTCTAGAAAATGCATGCCAATATTCCACTGCCTCCTGTGACACAATGAGGTGACATCATTATTGGTCATGTATACTAATCACAGACATCACCAACAAATGTCACTTAACAACTCAACAACAAGTGAAAAGTTAAATGGCAATTCTTGTACATTCCATCTGTAGGTTTTTCTTTAATTTGTCACCAGATGAGGGTGTCACTGGCTCAGCGAGAATTTATTGCTGATCTCTTGTTGACCAAAGACAGTTAAAAAATTACTTTCATTGTTGTGGCTCTGAAGTCACATGTAGGCCAGACTAAGTAAGGCAGTCTGAAAAACATGATTGAACCATTTGAGTTGTACAACAATCTGTAGAGATTACATGATTGCCATTAGGATAGTTTTTACTCCAGAATTTAAAGTAAGCATCAACTATCTTATGAAGAAAATGTAAATCTATAGAAATACATATACCTTCTATTCTTAAAATCTTTAAAAGTGTATCACTGACCCTTTATGTTTGTAGGAGAAAGTGGGGACTGCAGATGCTGGAGATCAGAGCTAAAAATGTGCTGCTGGAAAAGCGCAGCAGGTCAGGCAGCATCCAAGGAGAATCAACTTTTCGGGCATGAGCCTGAAGAAGGGCTCATGCCTGAAACGTCGATTCTCCTGCTCCTTGGATGCTGCCTGACCTGCTGCGCTTTTCCAGCAACACATTTTCAGCCTTTATGCTTGTATCCAACTTCATTCTATTATGTGACAGGTACTTTAATGAATTTTGGGTTTTGTAAAGATACTTGTCAAATACAAGCTATTAAATTATGAGATTATTTCTCACTTGCTTTTGGGGTACTTTACCCCCTTTTTTTGTTCTCTGTAATTTTCAAATACTGGGTATTATCCCCAGTTGTTCAATAATTTGCTTCTAGGCTTTACCTCTGTACTTTGAGTGTGGTGCTGGAAAAGCACAGCCAGTCAGGCAGCGTCCAAGGAGCAACAGAATCGATGTTTCGGGCATAAGCCCTGCATCAGGATGCTGCTTGACCTTCTGTGCTTTTTCAGCACTGCACACTCAACTTTGATCTCCAGTATCTGCAGTCCTCACTTTTACCTCCATGGTGACTCACTGTGTGGTGTAAAGAATGGGTCCTGAATTGATCACATTTCAGTTAATTCTTATATTCTATAAAACTTCCCATCACAATACAATTGCAATTGTCATAGTCATAGTAAATACATTATTGGCAAACAATCTTGCACCGTTCTTAAAATTATATGTTACACTGGCAATGTGTAGGTGACTTTGTTAAATTTACTCCATTGGCAATAGGTGTCAGGTAAATCCACCATTTCTTTTTCCTATCTGTTGCTGGAGCGGTCATAGGATTAAAGGTTTATTTGTGTCAAAGGGAAAAGGCAAAGATGGAAATACTCATTGCTGCTATTTTACCAGAAATGTCACATCCACCATTCGTTGCAACATGAAACAGAACTAAACTTTTTGGTGACTTTCATCAAAATCGATTAGATTACCCTAATCCTAATGCAGAAATCCTTTATCTGAGACCATTGTGGGAACACCACCCCTAGAAGGACAACAGCAGTTCAAGATAAAGATTCCCCATTATCTTCTCAGAACAAGCAACCTCGAGCAGTAAATGCTACATTGCCATCATCACCTATATCCTGAGAAATAAGGACATCTCGACAGGTTGGAACTCCCCAAAAGTGGAATACTTTCAACAGAAGATTGACCACATGTGATTTCAGCTAATATTTTACCTTTTTTGGGGCTACGGAGGCACCATACCACTTAAAGCAAGATTTTACAACATTGAGATGTGGAAAGGACGAGTGAAAATAATTGTAGAAATGCTCCACACTATAAGATTGTAGCAGTGGTGTTGATAAGAGCCACAAGGAGGCCAACAAAAAAATTCCTAACTTTCTGGTGGAAAACAAAATCTCCGACAAAGATATGGAAGACTATGTGGAGGAAATATAAGTCAAAACTGAAGGGATTTTTGTGTGAAGCTCTGACTCAGATGTATGTTTATTCCTCTCTATGAGAATGCAGAGTTAAACAAGATGTAAAGTCTCCTGAGTAATAGGTAATTGACATTGTCAGCTGCCTGGCATGAAACACATGGGAAACATTAATAAAAATGCACAGAAGGAGAAGCTATTTGGCTGCAGAAGGTTAAGTTTTAACAGGAAGCGGCCAGCCACTAATATTTTTACAGGACAGTTAGTCCTTGTAAATGTCTTATATTTAAAAGAAAATGTTTCACTTTTTTATGTGCAAATTAATTAGAAAGAAAATTATTTTTCAATGAAATAGTTCAGGCAATTTTCTATGTCCAGTTATCCTGAGTCAGAAGAGTTTACTTTGTTCTGATATTCTAAGTTTTAAAAATATAGATAACAAAAGTGAGAAATTATTTCAGATGTTTTTAATCCATAGCAAATTACAAATTGGTTTTACAGTATCTTTTACAGTATCTTTTTTGTATAAATACTATTTTTAAACTTCTAGCTATCTCCACCTTTAATTCAATTTCTGATCTCCTTGATCCTTTGAGATGGTCCCCAATTAGTTACAGTTCTGCATGGAGCATTAGAGTCTTACTGTGTTTTTCTTATCAATTTTATCAATCCCTAAAGTCGCTGAGAATCAGAATAACAGTGGAGGACATAAATGCAAAGTTAAATTTACAAAACTAGACTTTCTGTAAATAACGAAACATCTTAGTTATAAGTTTGTTTTGAAAAATGTCTGATGTTTTCAAAATTGGTATTTTGGCTGATCGCTTATTGCTCTTTGTGTAGCTGTGTATGTGTGTCCTTGCCTGCATGTCTGTTTGTTTGTTTATTTTCAAAGCAATGTCCCAAGAGAAGTCAACTTGTCCCAGGAAATATAAACTATATCCTTATGGAAGGAGAGTACATAACAAAATAGCAATAACACAAATTGTTATCTTTTTTGAAGGGAAGTCTGGAATAGGTTGCAAATGACTATCATTCTAAGATATTTCCAGATTTCTTGAATAAATAGAAGATAATTTTTAGATGGACCACACAGTTTGATATTTCATTTTGATGTTTCATTTTGTATTTAAACTTACATTTTCTTCAAGTTATTTTAACCATAGTAAGTAGCATTAGTTATATGTAGGATTATAATACCTAAGTGAGTTAATAGAACCCAGAATAAAATAAATCCACAGAGCTAGTTGACATTTATTCCAGGGTACAGAAAAAAGCAAGAAAATAAATTTATGAGGCATTGAGGGAGTCACTGGAATGAAGAAAATACCAATAGATTAGAAACAGGATGACATGATTTTTCATTTTTAAAAGTTTACTAAAAGACTGACAAATTATGGACTACTTACACTTACATCAGTCATATTTCAAGTAATTGAGTTGTTATCAGAAGTAAATTTTATTTTGCTGGATATAGTTAACATAAAATGGTGCACGCTTTCAGGCTTAAGGCTGTGTACAAGTTTTGCCATTCGTGCAAAAGATTGAAATAGACTCTTGTACTTGGTGCAAAGGTTTCCAACTCAGGGAAAGCTTTCTTGTTTTTAGTAACAACTTTCAAAAGAAGCTCCAGAATCATCATGTTGTTGTTGTTGTTGTTGTTGTAGTACAGAAATGTAGTACCGTTCTCTCTGCCTGTCTAAAAGTAATAACTTATTAAATTGCAATCAAGGTTAATCAAACCCAGTCTGACCAACTTCCTTGATGAAGTGAAAGTTGTATATATTGTATATTATTTTACTGTTCTAGCCTTTTGCAGTAAAGTTGAGCTTGGGTTCAGAATGTGGAAACTTGTGGCTTTATTCACATGTTAAGTACCTGGGATCTCAAATTTTGTCTACTTTAAACAAAAAAAAAATTGCTGGTGCCTAACTAGATCACCCTCGTGCAATTACATCCTTCTTGTGGATCCTTTTAGTGACTAGAATTTCATGCAGTTCTCAAGCTGTGAAACCTAACTAGCATCATACTGTATACAAATCTAGCATCATCTCCCTGCTCTTATTGTCTGTGCCTTGACTAATGAGGAAAGCATTCTGTGTACTTTCTTAACTACTTTATGGTCTGTCCTGCTACTTTCTGGGATCAGTGGAGGTGACGTCTAAATTTTCTCTGCTTTGCTACACATCTCACAATCCTACAATTTGCTGTGTATTTCCTTCCCTTGTTTTACTTCCCAAAATGAATTACCACACACTTTTCTGTTTTCCACCTTAGTCCCAACCTGACCAGTCCATTGCAGTCCAAGGCTTTCTTTCTGACTGTTAACCACATGTACAGTGGCAAATGTCCAAATCATTCCCATGAATCTAAGTGTAAAACGTTGATATATACCAAGAAATGCAAGGGATCCAATACATAATCCTGCAGAACCCAATTGGAAACAAACCTGTATTCACCTGCAAACCATTACCTTTTCTTTCCTGGCATTGAACCAATTCCAGGTGCAACTTGCCACTTAGCCTTGAAAGCTATCAGTGTAACGAATTTGCAACCACTGGGATTGCCTTGCATTGGAGCATAAGGACAAGCCAAGGCACAAGAAAGCCAGGTACACTGAGAATGCATAAGGGTGGCTTGTCTACTTCTGTATATGCTATGGCATGGTTTAGTTTATGGAGTTGGTTTGGTACATTTGTTTCATCGTAACCTTTTTGTTTGCATTATAACTAAAAGAACACTAATGGTTAGTAAGAGGTATGGTTCTCTGGGTGAACAGGGAATTGGGATTGTGTTCATTGGTGGCATATTTGGATGCCAAACCAAGCTAGATAGCATCTGTGTTGGTTGCCCCCTCCTTTCCACATCATCCAGTCCCCCGTCTCTCACCTGCATTTTAGCACTCTCTTTCAGAGGATGTAGTGCTTTTCTAGACTTCTCCAAGTGGCAAAACCATTATTTAAGTAATCTTTATCACATTTTGTGTGGCCGCAGGGTGCCCACATATACATTGCCTCCACACTGGAGTCATGAGGCATGTTGCTAAAGATGTCTTCTGTTGCCTGGAAGCCACCAATTGGTTGATGGCTCACATGCAAATAGTTGGTGGAAAACTATAATGTGAAAGCATCATGACTGCTGCCAGGATAGGAGGTATTGAACTACATGACTAACCAGTTGGCCTATAACCATATACACAAAGTTAAACGTTTGATAACTTCCCAGTTTCAGTACATCTCAGTTGACATACAGCCCCTCTGCTGTGTGTACAATCAATAGAACTCTGCGACATGGGAAAGCCACAAGCTGCTAGGCAAGCAAAGATGGCTATTTGTGCAGAATTTTTCAAATCAGGCCAAATTCTCTGGGTTCATGCCACACCAGCTCATGTAGGCTTCTGTAGCATTAAACAACTCTGGAAACCACCAAGCTCCCCAACAACTGCAATAAAACCCAGTGATACATCATCACTGAAAGCAGTTAATGGTCCCTTTAAACAATGTTAGTGGGTGATCTTGCAAGTTTAAAAAAAGGCAGTAGCTGGAGCACAGGTCCAAAATGGTAATAAATATATCTTACACAAAAGTCTGTCGACTCAGCATTCTTCTGGTAGGCATTCTCTTCATGCATATATGCTAATATCCTCACTAAAATGACATCTGGCATGGTACTGGGAGGTTTGTGCACTGGGATCTCTAGTTTGGAGCCAAACTCTTCTGTTGGCACCAAAAATATGTGCTGTAGAGCCAGAAATTGCAGTCAAAATCGGTAAGAAAAAGATCAGGACATCCTGAGCATGGACTGTGTATACAGATTCCCAAGCTGCATCAGCAATATTTCGCCAAAGCAAATAGATTTTTTCTTCTCTCTTTCTCACTTCCCAAGCTCATACATTTCATGCCAGTAATGATCTTCTCCAACAAGAATCTATCATCCTTTGGCGTTCAATGGCATTGTGTCTAAATCTCCCACTCCTAATATTCCTGGGATTACCATTGATCAGAAACTGAACTGGGACCAGACATAATAACATTATGGCTACAAGAGCAATTCCGCAGTAACTGACTCATGTCCTAAATTGCCCAAAACTTGTCTTCCATCTAGACAGCAGGTCAAGAGTGTGATGGAATATTCCCACTTTCAGCTCTAACAACATTCAAAAGTTCAACACCATCCAGGACAGAGAAGCCCAATTGATTGAAACCTCCTCCATCACCTTCAACATTCACTGCCTTCAATACTGACACCCAATAACTATAGTTTGTGTCATTTAAATTATGCACTGTAGGCTCTTCTGACAGCACCTTTGAACCCTTAACCTATTCCACTCAGAAGGATAAGAGCAGCAGATATATGGGAACACTATTACATGCAAGTTCTGTTCCAAACCAGACAGCATTTATATTGCTGTATTTTCAGTGTTTCTGAGTCAAATTCCTGGCATTCTCTTCCTAATAGCACTGCAGTGGGTCAAAAAGACAGCTCACTACCAACATTTCCAGGGCACTTAATGATGGGCATTGAATGCTGGCATCCATATTGCATTAACAATTTTTTTAAAAATCTGCTTGATTGTGTTGAACATGTATTTAAAGAAAGCCTAGGCAACAAATTTCAACAGCTTTAATTGAGCAAAACTTAGTTTGAGAATTTTTCGAAAGGCAGGTTTGTTGAGAGGGAGAAATAAGGTAAACTTCAGATATGAGAGACCGTGCTAATTACACAACTGTTCCCTTAATTTGTGTTCAAATTAAAAACATTTTGATTATTTATGTTTCTCAGTCAAAAAGAGAAATTGTCTCCCTTCTGGAAAACTGCATTTGTTGGTCTTTGATATAATTTGATGAAATATTAAATTTGATTAGGTTTTCAGCTAAATAAATGTTATTAATTTCATTTTTTTTACTTTGTGAAGTCAGCCTGAGAGAGACCGGGAAATAGTGTCCCATGTTAGATTTTCATAGAGCTTGGAAGACTCGATGTGCCTTTCAACATGGCAGGCAGAATCCTGTTAGAGATGTCGCATCCCATTTCTAACACAATGTTTGGGTGGCTGACATCTGCAGGGTCATGCCATTTTGCTGATTCAGAACAGTGTGGGAGTCACACATTATGGAGTAAGCAGAAATGCTTTTGAATGGTCATTTAGGCCTGTATAGATTAGATTACTTACTGTCTGGAAACAGGCCCTTCGGCCCAACAAGTCCACACCGACCCTCCGAAGAGCAACCCACCCAGACCCATTCCCTACATCTAACGCTACGGGTAATTTAGCATGGCCAATTCACCTAACCTGCACATTTTTGAACTGTGGGAGGAAACTGGAGCAACCAGAGGAAACCCACGCAGACACGGGGAGAATATGCAAACTCCACACAGACAGTTGCCTGAGGCTGGAATTGAACCTGGGTCTCTGGTGCTGTGAGGCAGCAGTGTTAACCACTGTGCCTCCCTGCTGCCCATACCTGTTATGATCTGAATTGGCTGGGAGGGAAATTGTTTAGGGAGTGTGATGTCTAAGGAACTAAAGAAGCTAGTAGCTTCTGAAACAACGGTAACAAAGTTCCAGAGTACAATGGTGGGTTTTCTCACTTTGCTATCTTCCCATTCACCTGGCCCTCTGCAGTGCTCTGCTTTCAAGGTCAGTGGGCAAGCCTCCATCCCACACGCGGGATCTGAAATTGAAGTTACATAATTCAAAGTAATTTTTACCAAGGAAAGTTTGGCCTATAAAAATCAGCCCCCATTGTCTGTAGTCAATCATTATGCAAGAGTTGTTTACACAGCTGCTGTATGTTAGATGAAATGTTCATTACCAGCTGTTAAGATGAAATGACACCAACTGATCTACAATTTTTCATATGTTAATCTGACGATGTAATACAAACTGTAGGTTAGTTTTAAAAACTTCATTATTTGGGCCTGGGTGCCACGAGCTGGGCCAGCATTTTAGCTATGCCTAGTTGCCCTTAAGTAGCTAGTAGTGAGCTACCCTCTTGAACTGCTGCAGCAAATTTGCTGTAGATAGACCTACAATGTCCTTAGGGAACTAATTCCAGAATTTTGATCCAGTGGCAGAGAAGAAACACTGAAATGCTTCTAAGTCTGGATGGTGAGTGGTTTGGAGGGTGATGCCAGGTATCTTTTGGCCCTATCCTTCTCGAGAACAGTGATCATGGATTTGGAAGGTACTGTCTTAGGCAAATGTTTACAATGCATCTTGTTAACAGTACACACTGCTGCTGCTGAGCATTGATGGTGTAGATGTGGTGCCAGTCAAGTGAGCTGTTTTGTCCTGGATGGTGTCAAGCTTCTTGAGTGTTGTTGGAGCTGCACCCATGCAGGCAAATGGGGAATATTCCATCACACTGCTGCCACATGTCTTGTAGCTAATGGGTTTTGGGGAGTCAGGAGATGAGTTACTCCTCACAGTATTACGAGCCTCTGACCTGCTCATGTCGCCACTGTGTTTATGTGGTGAGTCCAGTAGAGTTTCTGGTCCATGGTAACCATAAGAATCTTGTTGAAATAAGATGAAATGACACCAACTGATCTACAATTTTTCATATGTTAATCTGACGATGTAATACAAACTGTAGGTTAGTTTTAAAAACTTCATTATTTGGGCCTGGGTGCCACGAGCTGGGCCAGCATTTTAGCTATGCCTAGTTGCTCTTAAGTAGTTAGTAGTGAGCTACCCTCTTGAACTGCTGCAGCAAATTTGCTGTAGATAGACCTACAATGTCCTTAGGGAACTAATTCCAGAATTTTGATCCAGTGGCAGAGAAGAAACACTGAAATGCTTCTAAGTCTGGATGGTGAGTGGTTAGTTGGTGGTGATGCCAGGTATCTTTTGGCCCTATCCTTCTCGAGAACAGTGATCATGGATTTGGAAGATACTGTCTTAGGCAAATGTATACAATGCATCTTGTTAACAGTACACACTGCTGCTGCTGAGCATTGATGGTGTAGATGTGGTGCCAGTCAAGTGAGCTGTTTTGTCCTGGATGGTGTCAAGCTTCTTGAGTGTTGTTGGAGCTGCACCCATGCAGGCAAATGGGGAATATTCCATCACACTGCTGCCACATGTCTTGTAGATAATGGGTTTTGGGGAGTCAGGAGATGAGTTACTCCTCACAGTATTACGAGCCTCTGACCTGCTCATGTCGCCACTGTGTTTATGTGGTGAGTCCAGTAGAGTTTCTGGTCCATGGTAACCATAAGAATCTTGTTGGAGCTGCATTTATTCCAGCAAATATTTTAACAGAAAGTAGTAATTGCTAATTGAATTTTCATATCTGTATTAACATTATAATATTTGGTTGTTTTAATCAAATTTTATTTTATCCTTACTTTCAGACAGGTAGACTTGCAGTGTGGAATATGAATATTTATTTCGACATTAATTGCACATATTTGGAGAAATAATTGCAAACATTTCTTAGAAATGTCGAATGTAATCCAGGTGCAGGAGTTCGTCAATGAGTCAGACACTATTTTCTGTGTCTCACTTTTGTCAAACTCTTAGATACTCCCTCCATAGTAATGGACAGTACCAGACTCCCTTCCAAAACCCTGCCTCATATTCAAAACAGAAACTTGAGGACCATCTACACAGCACCAAATCCTTCCAGTGTTATGAAAACTTGGGCCATTTCCAGTGATAGAAAAGTCTGTGACCCTGCATCATCAGAAATCGTAAATACTAATGAATTGAATTTTTAGGAGAGGACGATGGAGTTTGGATTTTTCCCAATCATCTTTCATAACAATTGCATGTCCAATTATGAATCAATGTGGCAGAGCCAAGTAGAGTGTACTGGGAAAGGAGTTTAGAAGCAAAGATGGTTGAGAAACAATGGTAGATGTTGAAGAAAACAGTTCATGGCGAAGGCACATTCCAGTGACAAAGGATTATTCTAGAAAGTAAACAAGTCAACATGGTTAATCAGGGAAGTTAAGAATAGAATCATATTGAATTTTTTTTTAAAATGGCAAAGATTAGTCATAAGCCAGATCATTGGAAACGTTTTTAAAAATCAACAAAAAGTAACCAAAACAAAATAGAGAAAGAAAGGATGTGAAAGGAAGTAGCTACAGAAGTAGTGGATGCATTCAAGAATCATTAGATTCTGAAATAGCTCCAGACAATTAGAAAACTATCCATGCAGCACCTTTATTTGAAAGGGAAGGAGACAAAAATGTAGGTGACTGTAGGCCAGTTGGCTTAATGTCTGTTATTACAAAAATATTAGAGTCTGTAATAAAGGATGTAATAGCAGAGCCTTTAGAAATAGAAAATATAATGAAGCAGAGTCAGCATGCCTGAAAACTTTACTAGAATTCTTTGAGGAGGTGAAAATGTGTTGCTGGAACAGCGCAGCAGGTCAGGCAGCATCCAGGGAACAGGAGAATCGACGTTTCCCTGGATGCTGCCTGAGCTGCTGCCCTGTTCCAGCAACACATTTTCAGCTCTGATCTCCAGCATCTGCAGACCTCACTTCCTTCTTTGAGGAGGTAACAAGCAGGATAGGTAAAGGGGAAGCTGTGGATGTAAGATGTTTGGATTTTTAGAAGTTATTTTATAAGGTATCACAAAGTAGGCCTCTTAAGGAGATAAGGGCCTATGATGTTAGAGGTAGTATTTTCACTAGTTCCAATCTCCCAGAAGTTTCTCCCAACTTAGGTTCAGTCTTAGTTTCCTTGGAAACTGCGAGAGTCAGTTTCTCTTCACAGTTTCCCTTTTCAGTGAAAATTTCATCTTATAATTCTACAAGTTTTCAAACCATGGAATCTATCACAATTTCCAGCAGATAATCCAAGCACTTATTGAGGCAAAAGTATAAGGAAATACATAATTAAACCCATCATTTAAGGTTTCCTCCATCACTGATGTAAAATTTAAGGGCATAACTTATTTTTGTGTATTCTTTTATCGAACATAGACTTCCTTTGATATCTCTGCCTTCCACACCATCTACCTAATAACAAAACAGCAACAACTTGTATTTATCTAGCACCTTAAACATAATGAAGTGTTGCAAGATGCTTCACGGCAGCATTATGAACAAATATGATGTTGAGACATAGAAGCAGATAATAGGCCAGATAACCAAAAGATTGGTCAAAGATGTAAGCTTTAAAGAGTATCTGAAAGGAAGAAAGTGAGGCAAAGAAGTGGAGAGCTGTAGGTAGAATATTCCAAGTGCAGTCACCAATAGTTGAAAAATTAAAATTGGAAGTGTACATGAGCCAGAATTAGAGAAATGCAAATATCATCAATAATGCTGGGGCATCAAATTTCAGATCAATTTGCCTCGAGGATTTTGCAAAGAATCATGACTTGATGAGTATCAGCACAAACCAAGTGTAACTGTTCCTGTATGATGCTAATCTGCATGAATAACAGAGCACAACTGATGAACACATTCTTCTTTAATACATCAAAATCCTATTTAGTTACCTTATCTGGGAAGGAAGGAAATCCTATTTGGATCTCACATCATGGATCTCTTTTCCTGTGGCATCGTGAAATAGGGAAGGTCATGGCCGAGGGGTATTGTTGCTAGACTAGTAATCCAGAGAGCCAGGTAATGTTCTGAGCACCTGGGTTTAATTCCTATCAGAGCAGATTATAGAATTTGAATTCAATAAAAATCTGAAATTAACCCAGTACTGATTGTCCTAGAAACCCTTCTGGTTCATTAATGCCCTTTAGGGAAAGGAATTGTTGTCCTTTCCTATTCTGGCCTATTCAGAAGAACCTCTATTTTCCAAAGGACACAGGCGGGGAATATTTCATTCGGTTAATTGAATGCTGGATAACATAATTAGCCATGCATCAGGATCTTGCAATCATGTTCGGATCATCTGAAATTCAGTTAATCAAATGCCGGATAATTGAGGTTCCTCTATATACCTACAGCAGTGGGCAAATAGGGATGAGCAGTAAATGCTTGTCCAACCAGAGATGTCAACATCCCAAGAGAGAGTTAAAATAAAGGAACAATTTCTTAAAAAAAAATGACAGCAGTTAAATATGTTGTCCCAAGATGCATGTTATTTTCTAAACAAGGGAATAGTCCTGTAAATTGTATACTGTAACAGTAGGAATCATAGAATGGATATAAGAGCAGGAAAACATTTTGCCCCATCAGTCATGCACTAATATTCTGAAAGAGCTGTTAGTTTATTCCAATTTCCTTGCCCTTTCCACATATCCTTTTAAATATTTAAGTTACAATCTTTATCCACTTTTATTCGATTGCCTTTACATATTCTGTTTGCATTACTTTTCCTAGGAGGTATTCTATGTAATAAAACCCTTCTCTCTTCATTCCTTTGGCTATGATCATAAACGTACATGCTCTACTTACAACATCTTTCCTGATCGTTACCACTGTATGAACTAATAACGATTTAAAGAAATAAGTATTTTGACAATCTAAGACACTTGTATGAAAAGTCATTGGTATGAATTAAGGAATAAATCTGGGACCTTTCTAGCATTATGTGGCTTGCATATATTGACCCAGATATTCTAATCTGGGTCAAAACTCCCTAATTCTGACCCCAAACAAACTAAATATTGCTCATCTACTTTTAAACTGTATAGTCCAGGTACAGCAATGCATGCCAGCAACCACTAAATGTGGCAACACTGAAAATATGCCTCCTTTTGCTGCCATGTTCCATTTGTTACTTTGTGAACAACTAAGCAAAGCTAAGTGAGCTATTAGGATACCAAGTGGGTGAGGGGGTTGGGTGTCACTGGATAGGAACGTAGGTGAACTGGTGTCTGAGTGAAGTAGAATGCCAGATAGATGGGTTAGGATCCCAGCTGGGGGAGCGTTTGGTGGTGACAGATCAATGAGGGAACACATGCCAAGTGGATGGGGGTTACAGGTATCAGCAGAATAGAATATTTGTCAGTTAATGAAATGAAGGTCTGTCAGATGGTTCCAGAATACTGTTAATAGTCACTGGGGCCATGGAGTTGGGAAGAGTTGTAAATCAAGATTAAATTGGATGGTATAGGTTCAGAGGGTCTGTAAGGGGTGCAGGGTGATGGAGAATTACAGGTCTGTGGAGGAAGTTTCAGGTGTCTATGGTAAGTCATGATGGGTTGAAACTTTATTGCTGGAACAGCACAGCAGGTCAGGCAGCATCCAGGGAACAGGAGATTCGACGTTTCGGGCACAGGCCCTTCTCATTCCTGAAGAAGGGCCTGTGCCCGAAACGTCGAATCTCCTGTTCCCTGGATGCTGCCTGACCTGCTGTGCTGTTCCAGCAATAAAGTTTCAACTTTGATCTCCAGCATCTGCAGACCTCACTTTCTCCTCTAAGTCATGATGGGTGTCACTTGAGTCAGTGCGGAAATTGGAACTCTGAAATAAAAACAAAAAGTGCTGGAGAAATACGGCAGCATCTCTGAACAAAGAAACATGATGGGTCATACTGGACACAAAATGTCAACTCTGTCTCTGCACAGATCCTGCCTACCCTGTTACATTTCTCCAGCACTTTTTGGTTTGAGTCAGTTTTCCAGTTAATCAGGAGTTAGAGCCGGTTTTAGTTCCTCTTTGTTTTCCTAGCTATCTATTCAGCTAAGTCAATCAAATTACCTGAAGTCTCCAACTCTAATTCTGAGCTGGGAACACTGGTTTTTCAATAGTTTTGGATGCCAGGCAATTCCCCATTGGAAATTTCAACTTCCCTGGCATTCTCATACAGTCAGCTGCATTGGGACTTCCACGTGGTCCCGATGCACGAATCCTGACTATATTGCTGCAATCTCTACCTTTCTAGCAGAAGGTCTGGGCCAATGAATTAACTGTTTAGTTTCTTTAGACTATATTTTGATTCAGAAAATTTTTGCAGGGTTAAATTATCTCCCCTGCTGTTTATACCAGTCACTCCTTCAGTATTGAGTGTAACTCACTCATGAAATAATGCAGGATTTATTATTGAAATTATTTCTGCAGCTGCAATCAGTAGAGTAAATCATGATCTAAACATAAAATACAGAGAAAACTGGCACGCTGAAATGCCATCAGTTACCCAGCTTTCACCACAGTTGACTCTCGATAAATGTAAGGCTGATCCAAGGATAGCATTCCAATGTATAAAGTCACTTCCTGTTCACTCCCCTTCTATAGAATTCTTGATCCAGGCATTACACTTAAAGTATAGTCTTGCAAGAGCAGAAATGGCTGCTCCAATTATGTGTGTTTTGATTGCACAGCCTAATTGAACGCTGTCAGCACAGCTTGTCGATCACTCCACACACTTGCCTTCCTTCTGTAAGATTTTAAATACTTTCTTGAAAATAGAAGAATTCTTGTTTGGTTTAACTTCAGAATCATTTGCAGCATCATTGATTAAGTGAGATAAGATACAAATATTACAAATTGTTCATTTTTCATTTGCAGCATTAGAAAAGCATTTTTTTTTTGGCAAACTAGGAATGCATTTATCAGAATTCAGATGTAGCTGAAAAGTGCTCCAAACTAAATTGGACAGAGTTTGGAAGCTTTTTAGACTGTGGGTGGAATCATTCCCTCGTTATTGTTGGCACAAATCAAGTTCTGGAGGAGTAAGACACAGTGGGGATATTGCTGGCCTTGAGTGTGCTATGCTGCTATTTAATTAAAGTTCCCCAAAACATGCAACTTCCCACAATGTTTTTCTGATACCTTCTGTCTTGCATGCATTTTGTTTTTATTTTTCCCCTCAAAGTCTTTCAACAGCTGTGGAGACTAGAAGTGAGCATAAATATTTGTTCAAATGAAATTCCAGAAGCATATCATGAAACTTTATTTATTACACGTATATAAATCTCCTTAATAGTCTGTGTACTTGTAGTGCGAGTCATTATTTGTTAATCATTATCATCACTGTGAACTTATGAAATAGGAGCAGAAGGAGACTATTCAGCCCTTGAGCCTGTTTCTGTTTGTGTCTGATCTGGTCTATTTGTGTCTCAAATTCCATATTCCTACCTTCTCCGATCCATCTCTGTTTAGAAATATTCAATGACTCTGCCTCCTCTACTCTTTGAGACAAAGAGGACAAAGTCACACAACCCTCTGAAAGAGAAAAAAAATCATCTCTGTGCCTTCTAGCTCTGGACTGATCAATAGAAGGAAATATCACTTCTACTTCCACCTTGTCAAGAAAATTTGGGATTTTGTACACTTCAAGTCACCCCTCACTTTTCTAAATTCCACTGAACATTAATATTGGACAGTTGAAAGATCCAGTGATATTTTAATCTATAGGAGCAAAACCAAAAACTGGAATAGAATCATAAAATAGTGACAGCACACAGCAGACTGTTTAGCTCATCATGTCCATGCCAAGTCTCTGGAAATTCAGGGTATTAAATCCCCTCCTAGCACCTCTCCCTTTGCTTCCCACCACACTGTCCCACAAAAGCCTGCTACCCTCAGAGCCCTACAAGTGCTCAGCTGATTCTGTTTCCTAAGCCCACATGAAATCTGAGTCTAACATAATCACAAACAGTGCTTTCCACATCCTGACCACTCAGTATGAAAAAGGTATTTCCACTTGTTACTCTTAATCCTTTTTGCCAGTTACTTTATATCATAGTCTTTTTGATTCTCAACACCACCTCCAGTAGATAGAGAACAATTTATCTCTATCTACTCGTCTCATGATCTAAAGCACCTCTATTAAAACTCCTCTCCATTCCTTTCTCCAGAGGGGAATAACCCCAACTTCTACACCTTCTGTAAAGCCTTCACGTTCTTCCTAAAGTGTTGTGCCAGAGTTAGACATGGTTAAGTCCAAACCAGAGCTTTATAAATGTTCATCATAAATGTATTATTCTAATTTACTGTTTTTAGTTTTGTTAATGTAGAGGTATGGGTTACATAGAATATCTAAGAGAAGTGTTTTACAAGTCTATGTGTTTATTCACTGATAAAAGCTTTTCAACAGAATTTAGCTGCATTTGGAATGAACTTAGCACAGTTAGTAGATCACCTAGTGTCAGATCTCAAGAACGGTTGTGCGCTATTATAAGTTATAATACCATTTAATTTAGCAATTCAAAAGCTGTCTTCAGAATTTTATTTGGTCTGTAATATTGAATTCTTTGAATTCTTCATTCAAATGATGTATACATAGGTTGCTTGTGAATTGAGTTTTGTGCTTCTGCTGAAGTTGGCAAGTTAAAGTGTCCTACATAGAGCATTTGAAGGTTTGAATCTTACCGTGTCAGGAGATGATAAATGCAAACCACAAATCTATCTATAACTGCCAGAAGTCATAAGGATGGTTATTGTGACGAAAAGAAAAAAAGGTGCTGTCAAAGTAATGTACAAAGATATTTTGTGCTAATGTAGGGGTTCAAGCAGATTTTTAGGTAAAAACTGGAAAACTCCAGTAATCTTTATCCTAAACGTAACCAGTATTGCATTTGATCTCTGGGAGTATGTAATGCTGACCATGGATAAACAGTGAGTTATACTCCATTCCTTTTGTGTGCTGAACACAAATTTAACTTGCTCCCACTACTACTGACCTAAAAATCTGTTTCTTTTCCAGATCAAAATACTTAATTGCAGGCTGATTGAATGCAAATTTGCACCATGTCTCATGCATCATGGACTTCTAATCTTAGTTGAGCAATTAGGAGAGATTGCAGGGTGGAGAAAAAAGAATTGTCACATGGAGAGAGAGAGAGAGAAAGCTTGAACTTTGAGTGCATTCAGACGCACAGTCCAGTATCTAGTTCACACAGAACCAACAGCCAAGGTCTTACATTTGAGATAGTGCAATAAAGTAGGATTTTGCTGCTCTTGTATGACAGTGCTAATTTTTTGTGACGCAATCATTAAATATTAGGGGCAAGTTCCATTAAGGATCACCTTGACCAAGTTAAAAGATTTGCAGATCAGTGACATACCACTTCATCTGAGACAAGCCACAGATCCATTCCTTTGAGCATCTCAAATATTTCTGGATTAGAGTGGTGCTGGAAAAGCACAGCAGTTCAGGCAGCATCCGAGGAGAAGGAAAATCAACGAGTCGGGCAAAAGCTCTTCATCAGGAATAAATTTTCCTGCTCCTCGGATGCTGCCTGAACTGCTGTGCTTTTCCAGCACCACTCTAATTCAGAATCTGGTTTCCAGCATCTGCAGTCATTGTTTTTACCTGGTTGATTTTAACCCTACTGCGAATCCTCTTGCAAGGATGCCGACCTTGAAGAAGTTTTCCTCCTCTCTCGACACCTATATTCCTGATGAAGGGCTTTTGCCCGAAAAGTCGATTTTCCTGCTCCTCGAATGCTGCCTGAACTGCTGTGTTTTTCCGGCACCACTCTAATCCAGAATCTGGATTCCAGCATTTGCAGTCATTGTTTTTATTCATCTAAAATATTTAAAATGACCAAACTCAATGGGCTGGAAATTAGTTTTTGGTAGAGGAAGTGGGTACTGCAGATGCTGGAGATTAGAGTCAAGATTAAAGTGGTGCTGGAAAAGCACAGCAGGTCAGGCAGCGTCTGAGGAGCAGGAAAATCGATGTTTCGGGCAAAAACTCTTCATCAGGAATTAGTTTTTGGTGACCTGCTAGCACAAATTGGATACAGAGAATAATCCCAGTGATGGTGCTTAGCCTAATTTAAACCAGGGATCCCTGAGCTGGCCGGCAAATCAATATTAACTTTCAGATTTGAATTGCCAGTGTGATCTCAGGTATTTGAGGGTGAGGGAATGGTGGGTAGAAGCTAAGCAAGGGAAAGGAGAAGTGATTTTAAAAGGGATTATGTAAATATGTCAGAAGACAGGGTGGATTGAGAGAAGCCAAGCAGGAGTCTTTGGCATTGCTGCAACATTCCTCCAGTTCCTGGCTCCAAATTGAGAAATGTATTTTTGAACAAACTTATCTTTTATGTGGTGGTCTCCAGCAGTTCCTTTAAGGCCCATCAATCAGGCCACAAATAGATTTTATTTTGCTGAATGCAGCTCACCCAGTACCAGATGCATTCAGGACAGCCCAATTTTGGTACATGGCCATCAACAAAAGTCCCAAAACATCATTTTTTTTCTGCTTTACCAGTATTGTACTTTGCACAAGTCCTGCGGCAGATGTATTAATGCACATTGTCCCACATTTGGGAAGGTTGTGGTAATGTTACTAAATTGGTAGTTCAGAGACTTGCATTAATGTCCTGTGTTAATAGTTTCAAATTCCACTGTGGGAGCTGATGGAATTTAAATTCATTCAAGAAATCTAAAATATGAAGTTTGATTCAGAAATACCCATCTGTTTCACCAATGTCATTTAGGGAAGGAAATTTACCATTCTTACCTGATCTGATCAGTGACTCCTGACCCCACAGCAATGTACTTGATTCTTAGTTGTGTTTTGAATGGCCTGCACCATTCAAGGGCAATTAAGGATAGACAGCAGATGCTGGCCTGCAAAGAGTAAAGAGAAAAAGACATTAGATTGGATGTTTTGCATTTCATGCCTCTGACATAGCTGCTTGTTAGCCAATTTCAAACCCAATGGCCAGAATCTTCCCACTTCTTAGATTAAGGTTTTCGTTTTGAGGTGACTCTATGGCCATTTCCCTGTCTTAGGTATAGTTCTGGTCACCCTGTTATAGGAAGGATATTATTAAACTGGAGAAGGTTCAGAAAAGATTTACCAGCATGTTGTCAGGATATTTGAGATATAAAAATAGAATGGAAAGGCTAGGACTTCTTTTACTGGAGCATAGGAGATTGAGGAGTGACCTTATTGAGGTTGATAAAATCATGACGGCATAGATAAGGTGAATAGCAAGGGTCCTATCCCTGGGTTGGGGAGTTCAAAATTGGGAGGCATACTGTTAAGGTGAGAGGAGATAGGTCTGATGGACATGAGGGGCAACATTTTTTTAAACAGAATGGTTTGTGTATGGAATGAACTGTCAGAGAAAGTGGTGGATGCAGGTACAGTTGCAATGTTTAAAAGACATTTGGAAAACCTTCATGAATAGGAAGGGTTGGAGGGATATGGGTCAAATGCAGGCAAGTGGAGTTAGGTTTGTGTGGAAGTATAGTTGGTGTGGACTGGTTGGACCAAAGGCTCTGTTTCCATACTGTACAACCTTACACTCACTCGAGCACACAGACCAAGGGGAATAGATAAACCCTTAAGTCATCATTGATTGACCATCTCAGGGCCTCAGTTGGCAGCAGGTCAGGAAGGTTGAGCTTGGGCCTTTCTGTATAGAAATTAATTTGAGCAAGGTCAGAAAGGCAGTGAGGTTCTGGTCCACTGGTATCCCGGGCTGGAATATTGTGCACATTGTCTTTTAAATACTATATTGTGGGGACCATAAAAGTTAAGGCCTCTTCATCCAGAGAAAATGGTCATGCAGGAAATACAATGGTGAGAATTTCAGAAGTGTCCAAGGTTCCATCAGACCTTCGCTTGGGGTTATGGTACTTACTGAGAGGATAAATGAAAGCTGACTAATCAAATATGAGAAGGAAATTGGAATACTATGCTTTCTGCTATAGGTTGTAAGTCGAACTGTTGAATTGATGCACATACAAGGGCATAGTTTTACAACAATGAGAACTCATAGATATATACCACCTATATGTATGTGTAATGTAAGCACAATTCAGGTGGAATCAGCCAAATCATAGGACACAACTGACAAATTTTAAGTATTAGTTTCATCCAAAACCACTTTATTTTGGGTTTTCTTCAATCTTTTACATTAGTTTAAGATTCAATTCACCGGATTATGCCCCACAAAACTAACCCGCACACCACTGGCCCAATCACAATCAAACTTCAAATTATATTTCATTCATCTAGGGGATGTGGACATCCCTGGCTAGGGCAGCATTTAATGCTCATCCCTAACTGATGAGCAAATTTCTTGATTTGCTGCAGCCTTCAGAGTGTATGAATACCCACATGCTGATAGGAAGGGGTTCCAGGATTTGGACCCAATTTTACCACAATGCTAAGTCAGGATGGTGTGTGACTTGGAGGGGAACAGCAAGTGGTGTATGCGTCAGTAATACTATTGAACGCCAAAAGTTATTGTTTAGATTCTGTTGAAGATGGCCATTGCCTGGCACTTGTGTGGTACTAAAATTATTTGTTAATCAGCAGCCAAAGCATGGATGTTGTCCAGTTCTTGCTCCTTATGGGTAAAGACTGCATAATTTTCTGAAGAGTTGCAAATGGTGCTGAACATTGTGGAATTATCAATGAACATCCCCACCTTATGATGGAGGGAAGGTTATTGATGAAACAGCTGAGATGGTTAGGCCTAGGACACATGTCACATCCAAGCTAAGCAATACAATGTCTTCAGAGAGGTCATTGACTTCCAACAACCACAACCATCTTCCTTCCTTCTAGATATGATTCCAACAGAAGAGGGTTTTCCCACTGATACTCATTCACTCCAGTTTTGTTAAGACTCCATGATACCATACTCAGTCAATTCCTGACTTGACATCAAAGACAGTCACATTCACCTGACCTCTGGAGTTGAGCTCTTTTGTCTATATTTGGACCAAGGTTGTAATGAGGTCAGGAACTGAGTGGACCTGACAGACCCCAAATGCACTTCTGTTTTCCGAGTGTGTAGACTCTAGTAGGTACACTTTACAAATTTTGCATATAGGAAATACCTACAAAACAGACTAATGGACCAGTATAATGTTTTATTATGTTTTTATTTTTAAATCAAGTTACTCATATTTAAAAGTTAGAACTTACTTGTTTTCCTTCATTTCATTGAATGAACAATTAAAAGCTATAATAAGGCATCAAGTTACACGTTTAAAAACAAGAAATATTTTTAATAAAAACAAAAAGAAAACAATTGCATTCTAGTATGCAGTCCAGAGGTCCTGCTTAATTGAAAATTTTACACAATTTGATTATGCAAATTAATTTATTGGAAACATTTGTTATAATCTAACATCAACATTTCAAGTACATTTTGGAACAATATCCCAATTGCACCCAAAGCAGAAATTCTCCCACACTAGTTTCTTGAATGGATGTTGAGAATTCCAGGTAAAACGAGTTTCAACATTCTGAAATCAATTTTTGATACATGTCGTTCCATGGATACAATTCAAACTACTTAAGTTTATGCCAGTTACACTGAATATATAAGGATAAACAATCCACAAGTTTAATTCCAGTACATGGATGCACCCTTATGAAATGGGATTTAAGTAATTTGTCAGTGATGTTAGTCATTTTGAATAGAATCCTCACATTCTCCATAACAAACCTCAGGGAATATGAAGTTAGCTTATAAATCAATATAGAATACTGTTCACAGGAACATTGAAAGTACAGTTGAAAAAGCACTGATTTACTGCAATTTTGCAAAGTTTGAAGGAGGACCTGCTAAGGCGGTGATATTTTTGCCAGACCAAGTGAAGCAATTGTTGCCATCCTCTGCACGTCCTATGATAATACAGAATAAAGCAGAATTCCATTTTCTGTCACTCACAAGCCAACACAATGACAGTGACATGTCAAATCCAAGCTTAGCAATACAATTGGTTAGGATAAACCAAACAGTGGACATTTTGCTCAACTGAGACACAGATAACTGGTTTAGCTCAATAAATCCTGATTATTGTCACATTGTGAACAATTCTGATTTGAATGGAGAGATTTTTAAACAAAAATTTTGAAGAATTTTCTAATCAGTCCATGAAGACCGTATCTTTTTGTTTTTCTTGTATTTTTAATGATGGATTTAAATGAGAAAAGGAATGTTTTTAAAATAAGGACTGTGGAAGGAATTGCTGCAATTTTAAAAATAAGTTACTGGAACTCATTGTGAATTGCATGCACACTGTTGCTTTGTAAGCAGGAGGGGAACAGAGACAATGCAGCATGGAACATGGGACAGTATGTGTGTAGAGCAAGCTTTGGCTAGCAACAAAGTGCTGATGAGTTTGTGACCAATTATGACCAGTTATGGATGTCAGAGCTCATCTACATGGTAACAACTCTCTGATTGGTTCCTGGTTAGCTGAACCACTGGTGTGTGTAAACAATATCAGGCCCGAAGGTCTCCACACCAGAATCTGATCTATACAGCAAAGTGAATCATGCCAGTTATTTTCTTCCACACTTTGCTATAAAGTGTTGCCTCTAACCAGTGACAGTCAAACTGAATAATTAATGTGTAAATCCGCTGACTCCCCAGCAAAGAATTGAGAATCTGGCAAACATAAACCAGAGAACAGAAGGTCTTGGGAAGCCAAGCAAACACTTCAGGAAAGCTTGAACTAGTGCTAAGAATCTGTGATTGCTCAGTACTTTTCATCCATCCATCCATAACACCTTTTTTTGTCTACATGTGTATGTATAGGTTTTAAAAAAGGTAGGAGTTAGGGTTTCATGTAGTAGAGGTTATTGATAGTTCATGGTTATTTACTTGCAGTTAGAATGTATTTAATTGCCATAAATAGTAGTTCTAGTCAAGTACGGAAGCCTGGTATTTGTTTTCTGATATAATATCTGGAGATTCAAGTTTGGAGGAATTCCTTAAAGAAAAATGCACCCAATACTTTCCACATATTTCTATATAAGTACTAAACTAATTCTATTTTCTGGGTGCTAGAAAAAGTTAGAAGGTTTTGGCTTTTCATTTTAATTTCCTGTTAGATCTTCTTCCTTGAAGATTAAAACTTAAAATTAGGTCTTTAGTTTGGAAAAACCGAATGGTAATACCAGTGGTCCAGATTAAATAAACTCGTTCAATCAATTCAAATCAGTGATGCAATGCCATTCATTCCTGTTTATGATGTTCAAGGATAGCAATCCTCTAACAAAAAGAAAAAACACAGTTTGAATTGAAATGATCCATAGAGAAAGAAACCCTTGGGTAATATTGGAGCAGGAGAATTTGTAATCAGTACAGAGAGTGAATTTCTTCTCTCATTGTAGCTTCTCATAACTAAGTCAGTAAATTCTTCTCTAACTATATTAGACCATAGAAGTATTTTGATGCTTTGCCAAGGAGATATGATATGTTGGCCAATTTCTGCAATAAGTTCAGTTCCATTAACTTGACATTGAAGGTCACTGAAAGCCAGCTGCAAATAACAGCCACCCCCTTTTCCTCGCCCACTATTAATGAACCAGCATCCTATCATCCAAGACACATCACAGCAGGTACTTGGATTAATCTCCTGATGGATGTTTGTGGTCAGAATTGTGCACCATAGTAGCACAAGGACACAAAACAAAACACTACAGCAGAAATTTCTAACAATGAAGAGAAGAAAATATATAAATTATAGAACAGTTTTGTTGATAGAATTTTTTTGTTTCATGTAAAAGAGCTCATATTCTTCATTATTGGGACAATCGAATGAAATGGAAGTTGGACAGCTATAATTGGAATACCAGAAAAGTTTTGGAACTTGAAGATCAAGTGTTGCGCATATTGTTAAGCTGTGCATACAATATTGCTTTTTGGAGGTAAAGAGAAAGAGAATTCGAGACTGAGCAGCCCCAAGAAACTTTTGAATTAAGGAAATTTGTCTGACAGCAGCCCACTGGTTGGTTGAGCTGCAGAATTTTAAAAAGCTTAAGTGATAAAAGCAGTGACAAAACTATCCATTGCTTGGAGACCGAAAGCATCCATTTCACACTCTCTCTCACACACACACGCTCGCTCGCTCGCTCACTCACTCACTGTCTCTGTGTGTGTGTGTGTGTGTGGAGAAAAGACAGGAAAGCCAAGCAAGCTGAAGAAAAATACCGTACAAGAGAAGACACAAGTTTGTCAGATCAACCATTGAATGACTGTCATCCTACGGAAAGCCCCATATTATTAATGCAAAAAATCAAAAGAACTGTATGGAAAATAACTTTCCACCTTTATGGTCTAGACTTTTGATCATCGGAATTTGGTCTACCCTGTCTATATTATTTTTCTACCCTTAGTATACATGGAAATGGTTTCTCTTTTGTCTGCCTTAATTGCAATTGTGTGTGCGTGTGCATTTGAGGTTTGAAAGGATATAGTTTAAGTTGCATAACTTAGAAATCTCTGCTTTAACTCTTGTTAAAGTTAAATGTTGCAATAACTGGAGAAAATGTGTTCAGTTACTGAAGCAACCTGATGTGAATTATATTTGTTCTGAGAGCATTTGGTCATTTTGGTGGTTTCATTGGGACAGTATATATTTATACGTTTTGTGAAACTTGTGGACCAATGGGGGCGTGATTGTGACAACTTATCTGGGATGAATGCATGGTATTCATAACATTTATCTGTTAGCACAACACCAGTTTAATTTCAAACTTAAATTCAAAATGCACTAAATGCACACATGCTTTTCTGAAAATCTGCTTGAATCTAACATTTTTAACTTGTGGGGAAATATTGAGAATGAAGAGATGTTAAGGAAGATTTCAAAATTTGGTTCTCCATGAGGGGTGTAGAACCTATAGGGAGTACAGCTTGGGAAGCTAAATCAAATTGATTCAGAATTTCCCATCTATTTTTCCTTGGAAAACCGTAGGCTACACTTTTAGCTTCCCATTAGGTGCAGTGGACAATGAAAACACTATTAATATTTTCTGCACCAAGACAAATATAATTGTAAAAGCCATTCTGAGTAGAAAATCACAATAGCATATTCAGAATGATAAAGCCCAGCTGTTGTTCATATTGGCTACATGATTCCATCAGGACAGTGATCATTTTCTACCAACAGACAAAGGTATTTTTGTAATTTTACTAGCCATACATTTTAATTATAATTTTATTTTCATATTCTCCATGCAGAATTGAAAAGAAAATTTTAGCACCCTGTATTACTGCAGGATATTTAAGTTAACTTTCATATTTTTACAAAAAATGTATTTAGTGTTAATTATCTAATAACTGAATGGATTGCTCAAACCTTTCTGACAGATATAATCAAAGAGACAGTGGAATTTAATGCCCCACCCAGCAGCATGTTTGGAGTTAGGTATACTCTGTTTGCCATCCGCCTGCCTCGACCCAATTAGGTCCAGGTTGAGAAGGCTTATGGACTACCTTCCCATTAATTAGGAGAAAGTGAGGACTGCAAATGCTGGAGATTAGAGTCGAGAGTGTGGTGCTGGAAAAGCACAATAGGTCAGGCAGCATCCGAGTAGCAGGGAAGCCCTTTCCTACTTCATTTCTGATGAAGGACTTTTGCCCAAAACGTCGATTTTTTTCCTGCTTCTCAGATGCTGCCTGACCTGCTATGTTTTTCCAGCACCACACTCTCGACTACCTTCCCATTAATGTCCAGTTAAGGCCCTAATCCAGCCAGTGCCTGCAGGGATTTGCCACCACAGGAAGTTTGTACAGCGAATTCTTGCAGGCTCCCACAACAAGTCTCTCATTCCTCGGGACTTCGTACCTGATTAAGGACCCAGCATCAGGAAGAAGGGCCTCAGGACTCTCATCCATTTCCCGCTCTCACCCTCCCCCCAAAATTACCTATGGTCCACAAACATATGAAAATCTGAATAAGGAGCAGAAGGCCATTCTGCCCTTCCGACCTCCTTTACCATTCAACAAGATCATGGCTGATTGGAAATGTGGCCTTCATGTTCTCACCTGCCCCCATTGACTCCCTTGCTTGTGAAGAATCTAACTACCTCTGCCTTTAAATGACCTTCCTGCCTTCCACCACTCTCAAGGGAAGAGAGTTCCAAAGACACACAAACTTCTAAGAAAAAAGCCCTCCTTATCTCAGGCTTTTATGGAAGATCCCTGATTTTTAAATTGTGTCTCTTGTTCTCTCTCCTACAAGTAGAAATATCCATTCAGCATCCACACTTCCAAGTCATTTTAAGTTCTTATATATTCCAATATGATCACACCTCATTGTTCTAAACTCCAATGGAAAGAGGGCTATCCTGTCCAAATTTCTTGCATAAAATAATTCCCTTTCCCATGTACAAGCCCAGTGAACATTCTCAAAACTGTCTCTTAACACATTTGTACCTTTTCTTAAAACTGTACATATTATTCCAGATATTGTCTCACCAATGCTTATACAACTGTAGCAAAAGATCATTACTTTTGTATTCCATTCCCTTTAAAATAAATAACAACATTTCATTTACCTTCTGAATCACATGTTGTATCTGCCTATTAATGTTTGTGATTCATGGATCAGGGCACCCAATCCCTCTGTACCTCAGAGTTCTGCAATCTCTCTCTATTTAAATAATATGTAGCTTCTCTATTTGAAGTAGACAAGGTCATTATTGCCCACATTATGCTCCATCTGCTAAAGTTTTGCCCATTTATTTGACCTTTCCATATCCCTACACAGATGTTTTATTTCCTCTTCACAACTTACTTTCCTGCCTATCTTAGTATCATCTAGCACTCATTTGATCCTTTCATCAAGTCATTAGTATAAACTATAAATAATTGAATCTCCATGTGATGCACCACTTATTACTTCCTGTAAATCCAAAAATAACATTTATGCTTATGCAGCTTTCTGTCAGCTAACCAATCCTGTATCTGTGCTAATAAGTTATTCCCTACAATATGAGCTTTTATTTTACATAGTACACTTTGTACTTAGATTTCTAGAAAGCATCTGACAATCAGTTCTGTTATAACACGATAGTTCCATTCTCATGAGATCTCGCATTATAACAAAATCACGTAATAGCCACGCCATTCAAACTAACCGGGCCGGAACCACGGTTTAGTCAATGCAGGTAAGGAAAGTTCACGATCTACCAATAATAGTCGAAATTCTTCAATCATGTTAAAGCCAATTCACGTTGACGAAACATGCACTATAGCAGAATCAACTGTACACTACATCCCTTAGTTCTCCACTACATTGGAGTTCTTTGAGGAAGTAAAAAGCAATGAATTAGTCAAACAATATTTCCCTTCCATAAAATAAGATAAATATTTTCTAAGTGTTATACTATAACTTCATTAATTACTGATAGTCCCCATTCTCCCTTTAACAGACATTAGGCTAACCAACCTTTTGATTCCTGCTTTCTGACTCCCACCTTTCTTGAATAGAGGAAGCCCATTCTCTATTTCTCAATTTGGTGGGATCTTCTGAGAATTTAGGGAATTTTAGAAAATTAAAATTAATGATCATACCATCTCAGCAGCTCTTTTTATGACCTAGGATGAAGTCCGCCAGAGCAAGGAAACTTGTCAGATTTTTTTATCTCAGAATTCTATCTATACCGTTTCCTTCATGATTATGTTTGTTTTAAATTCCTCACTTCCTTTTACCTTCTGATTCATATTTAGGATGTGTATCATCAACAGTAAAGACAGACATAAAATACTTGTTCAACTCATCCGTTCTTTCCAATTCTAGCTAGCTTTCTCTTCTACTCTTAATTTCTCCCTCTTTATCCATTGCTTAGTCTTTTTTTGCGGTTCTTTATACTCTGGCCAATCTTCTAACTTGTAACTCAGATTTGCCGATATCCAGGCTTGAGTTGATAAGTGACAAGAAACATTCGTATCACACAAATGCCAGCCAATGACCATGACCAATAAGAGGCAACCTAACCATTGTCCCTAGGTAGTCAATGGTGTTGCCATCACTGAATGCCCCACTATCAACATCCTTATTGTTACCATTGACCAGGAACTCAACTGGACTCACCTCATAAACACAGTGGCTCCAAGAGCAGGTCAGAGTCTAGCAATACTGTGATGTGTAACTCACCAAAGTAAGTGATTCCCCCAAAGTCCATCATCTACAAGGTAAATGTCGGGAGTGTGATGGAATGTTCCCCCTTTGCCTGCACGGGTGCAACTCCAACAACACTCAAGAAGCTCAACGCCATCCAGGACAAAGCAGCTCACTTGATTGGCACCACATCCGCAAACATCCACTCCCTCCACCACAAAGCATGTACCATCTACAAGATGCATTGCAGAAATTCACCAAAGATCCTTGGACAGCACCTTACAAAACCACAACCACTTGCATCTAGAAGGATAAGGGCAGCAGATGCATGGGAACATGTCCACCTGCAAGCTCCCTTCCAAGCCACTCACCATTCATACTTGGAAATATATCACTGTTCCTTCATTGTGACTGGGTCAAAATCCTGAAATTCCCTCTCCAAAAGCATTATGGAAAATCTACAGCATGTGGATTGCTGCAGTTCAAGAAGGGAGCTCCCTACCACCTTTTCAAGGGCAACTCCAAATGGACAATAATTGCTGGCCCAGCCAACGATGCCTACAGTCTACTCGTGAATATGAGAAAAAGGAATGATGTACTTTTTCTTTCAGTTTGGCATTATCTCTAACTTCTTTAATTAGCCATGGATATTGTGCACTTCATGTAGAATATTTCTCATTGGAATGTGTCTTTTCTGAGTATTTTGAAATATCTGACATTGTATCTCTACTGACCTATCTCTTAACTATGTTTCCAGTGTCAATTAGACAGCGCTGTTCATATCTTCATAATTACCCTTACATTTAAAACACAAGTGTTTGATTCATTCTTCTGTACCTTGAGTTAAATGTGATGTCCAATATTATTAAGATCACCACTGCCTGAGGCGTTCTTCCCCAAGGGGTCTGGTGGTGAGGGAGTGGCGGTGAAGGAGGCCCAGGACCTCCATGTCCTCAGCAGAGCGGGAGGGGGCACGCCTCATCTTCCGCCTCAGAACACTTCAACCCCAGGGCATCAATGTGGACTTCAACAGTTTCCTCATTTCCCTTTCCCCCACCTCACCAAGTTCTAAACTTCCAGCTCAGCACTATTCCCATGTCTTGTCCGGACTTGTCCAGCTGCCTATCTCCTTTTCCACCTATCCATTCCACCCTCTCCTCCCTGACCTATCACCTTCATCCCCTCCCCCACTCACCCATTGTACTCTATGCTACTTTCTCCCCACCCCCATCCTCCTCTAGCTTATCTCTCCACGCTCCAGGCTCACTGCCTTTATTCCTGATGAAGGGCTTTTGCCCGAAACGTCGATTTCGAAGCTCCTTGGATGCTGCCTGAACTGCTGTGCTCTTCCAGCACCACTATTCCAGAATCTGGTTTCCAGCATCTGCAGTCATTGTTTTTACCTTGATAGAGTGCATGTCCAAGCACCTATCCAGTAGCCACGAAGTGGGCTCTTGGATCACTCTTTGAGGCAGCAAAACACTTAGGTGCCAGAGCCACCACAGCAGAGGATGGACAGGTTTCTTTATCTTTCACTGGAGTCTAGTAATGGCCCCTGGCATCGTTCCCTGCTGTCTCAGCAGGTTGAGCACGTCACCTGTGACTGAGTACCAAAGAATGTCCTCTGCCTGGGGCTGACCAGGGCCTGGAGTTGGAGACCTCGCATGTTTCTTCTTCCACCAGCTGCAGATTCTTCAGTGATGCACTAACCAAATTGTGTCTGAGTCTGCCCTAGAAACAGTAATGGTCAAGGTGTCTGTTTTTGTGCTGATGGAAGGTGCAGATGAACACCTTGCCAGTGGGTGTGACAGGCTTCCTCCTGAAGGGTTCTTGCGCTGGAGAACCTCTGGGACCTCTCTTGCTCATAACAAGATACAAAGGAAGGAATTTATGGGGGCAGACACAATTTGTTACATGGAGGTATGTATGAGAGAGTAGTTGCAGTTGACAGAAGAGTAGACAACAATATTGCTCACTGACTTCTGATCTCTATACAAGGTCTTGATCCTTGAGCCCCAACTGGACCACATCTTTCTCAAATGCAGAGAGAATGGAAGTGTCTCAGCCAGGCTCAGCCCTCTCCTTGGTGTTGTGTGGCACTTTGTCCAGCAATGAGGGAAACACGAGTTCAGTGTGATGGAAATGTGTAATGAGTATTGAATCAAGTGGTGAGCCCTCCCCACCTCATTAATCCACTTTCTGTACTGGCTTCTAGAGATGCCTACTAGAGGTGCTGACCTCATGTATGGCCTGGGCCCAGACCACCCAGGTCTGACGGAAGGGATTATTTAATTCTTTAAATGAGGAAGACGATGCATTTCTGACCTGGAGCAGATGATCCAATGAGACCATTAATCTAATAGTCACTCTCTGATGCTTAGTAGACAGGGGTTGAGAGAAATGACCACGGACTCTTGTCATTCTCCTGCTGTGCACCCGGAATGGGATGCCCAGGTTTAAATATGTGCCTGAAACTTTAACCGTATCTGAAGGATCGTAAATGTTTTCTTTCCCCTTTCAGTTGTGCTGCAGTGGGAGGCATCTCTATCTCTAAGTCAGAAGCTCTAGGTTCAAGCCCCATCTCAAGGCAGGTTGCTAACAAAAGTACATTAAATGCAGGCAAGCAAGATAATTATCAACATGCAAAGCCTTCCAACACACTCCAGTGGCAAGTAGTAAGAGCAGGATACATTCCTGGTAAGCCATGAAATGGAAGGAATTGGAGCCTCTACCTTCACTCTCCAAAGTTCAAGATTACAACATGCATGTAAAAGGGCATATTGCCACATCATATCAGACTGATCTCTAACACAGCAGTACCATCTGTACTATAACAATAAGATGGTCATCATTCAATATAATGTACTTTGTGACAGCAGAAGACTGGAGGAGAGAGAAAAAATTACTGTTCCGCAGGGATAGATTCTGGGACCTTTGTGACTTTTATAAATGACTTAGATGAGGAAGTGGACGGGTGGGTTAGTAAGTTTAACAATGACATGAAGGTTGGTGGAGTTGTGGATAGTGTAGAGGGCTGTTGTAGGTTGCAACGGGACATTGACAGGATACAGAACTGGACTGATAAATGACAGAGTTCAACCTGGAAAAGCGTGAAGTGAATCACTTTGGAAGGTCGAATTTGAATGCAGAATACAGGGTTAAAGACAGGATTCTTGGCAGTATAGAGGAACAGAGGAATGTTGGGGTCCACATCCTTAGATCCCTCAAAGTTCCCACCCAAGTTGATAGGATTGTTAAGAATGCATATGGTGTGTTGGCTTTCATTAGCAGGGGGATTGAGTTTGAGCTGTGAAGTTATGCTGCAGCTCTATAAAACCCTGGTTAGACCACACTTGGAATATTGTATTCAATTCTGGTTGCCTCTTAGAATCTCTACAGTATGGAAACAGACCCTTCGGCCCAACAAGTCTACACTGACCCTCTGGAGAGTATCCCACCCAACCCTATTATTCTACATTTACCCCTGACTAATGCACCTAACCTACACATCCCTGAACACTATGGGCAATTTAGCATGGCCAATTCACCCAACCTGCGCATCTTTGGATTGTGGGAAGAAACCCACGCAGACACGGGGAGAACATGCAAACTCCACACAGACTGTTGCCCGAGGCTGGAATCAAACCTGGGTCCCTGGCACTGTGAGGCAGCTGTGCTAACCACTGAGCCACCGTACCTCGTTATAGGAAAGATGTGGAAGCTTTAGAGAGGATGCAGAGGAGGATGCTGCCTGGACTGGAGGGCATGTCTTATGAAGAGAGGTTGAGGGAGCTAGGGATTTTCTCATTGGAGCTAAGAAGGATGAGAGTTGATTTGATAGAGGTGTACAAGATGATGAGAGGCATAGATAGAGTGGATAGCCAGAGATGTTTTCCCAGGGCGGAATTGTCTATCACAAGGGGTCATAATTTTAAGGTGATTGGAGGAAGGTTTAGGGGAGATGTCAGAAGTACGTTCTTTACACAGAGACTGGTGGGTGCCTGGAATGCACTGCCAGCAGTGGTGGTAGAGTCAGATATATTAGGGACACTTAAGCAACTCTTGGATAGGCACATGGAAGATAGTACAATGAAAGGTATGTAGGTTAGTCTGATCTTCGAGTAGGATAAAAGGTTGGCACAACATCGAGGACTGAAGGGCCTGTACTGTGCTGTACTGTTCTATGTTTTTAACAGTTGGAACTACGCCAAATTTATATCAACTGAACAAGCTTGGGACACCTGTGAACAATAATAGTAGGCTACATTGTATTTTGAAATTGTTGTTTTGGGGTTTTATCAGCTATTGAACAACTGGTTAGAGTTTGAGTTGATCTCAGAGCTCTATATCCAGGCCTCAGATATATCACGTATGTCCATTTTCCATTAATGCTTTTTCAGTCTGCAGGTGAAATGTTTGCATCCCAAAGTAATGGAAACTGGAAGTCATGTGTTAGTCTTTGGAGATTTGGGGTCAAAGTTGGAGGGAAAAATAATTTATTTTTTTTTACTGTCAAAAGGAGAAATGAGTAGAGCATGTTACCTTGCAGAACACATTTATAAACACAAGACTGGAAATGACTGTGTGTATTGTTATCAAATAAAAGCTTAATGCACTGACGTCAAGTTCCTCTCAATGGAGGCATTAACCCTTGTATTTTAAACAGTTTAACACTCCTGTTAAAGTAGCGAAGAGAGAAATGTGATATAGCCATGTTAAGTGTTCTTATGATAGCATCACTTACAGTCATTTTAAGCTGAGGTCGTTTCAGATGATGTTTCTTTGGGTGAAGGCCCAATCAGAGGCCTTTTTTCGTATCTGAAAGCATAATACCTGGAGGTCAATGCCAGGTTGTCAACAGACACTTCATTGTAAAGGTCACTGAAGCTGAGCAAAAACATCCAATCTCCTGAAGAGTGCAAATGTTTTATATTGTCAGAACGTGACAATTTCTTTATATAGCTCACATTCAAAGTTTGCAAATTATTCTGTAATAATGAGTGGATTTGTTGAGTGTCTATATCCATGATCCTAGTATTGTGAATAATTCTAAAATAATTTTAAATAAATAATTGATACATAATAAATCATTTGCAAGCCGTAAATTCATGCTGGTGGATTTGGTATCAACCATGTGTTCTTAGGTCGGTTTGAAATATGAGGCTTTTATATGGAAAAATCATGAAGACTACTTTTTAAGTTCTTCAATTACAAGTCAAAGGAATGAAGCAAGACCAAACAGCCAGTTCACCATCCCCCAATTCTCATAGTTTAGGATTTGTATGACTGAAAGTAAAACGGCTCACATCCTTTATATTATGATCAAAATTAGGAGGTTCTTTCCCATTACTGAAAGACAACACAGTATCTTCAATAGGAATAAGTGGAAGAAGGGGGGTTTGGTACAATGGCATTGGATTATGCAAATAGTCTTGTTCATAAATCACCTGATTTATTGTTTAAATATCAAAATTATGTTCTTGGCAGGGCAAAGATTCTTTTAAAAGAGAAGAATTGTTCAAAGTTGCAATGAGGTGAAGTTCAGTTGGTCCTCTGCTTCTGGAGGAGTATAGGTAGAATGATAAATGCAAAGTATTCACAACGAAGGTAAATGTTTTGGTCCTTCTGTCTCAAACGAAAATACTTATTTACAAATATATACTTTATCTGGTTTTGTTTTCAAGCTAAATGCTGAGCTGGAACAGTGTGAAAAAGAAAGTTCAGAACTTCAGGACTATGCCAACACCATCTTACAGCAGATTGCAGACCACTGCCCTGACATCCTTGAACTGGTAGTCAACGCCTTAGAAGAATCCTCATGAGACGCTGTGCCTGGACATCAGAGATGAGCTAAGAAATGAGCAACATTGCTGCAGTTTTTTAAAATTTGTATTTTTCTTTCTTTACAAATTATTACAGTTTTGTGACATTGGCAACAGTCACTGCAGTATACTGTCTATGCAAATTTTGGTAAAAAAAGAGTTTTGCACCAAGTTTCAATTTTCTCTGTTGAACCCGATAGATCCTAAAATGATCAGAAGCCCTAAAGTTGCAAATATAAAGGGGTTATGAATATATGGAATTTTTTTAACTCTGGGAATTTCTTGTGCATCATATTATTGATACTGAATTTGTAAAAAATCTGGCACACAAACGACAACACCCTCAGTTGTACACAAATTGGTCAAACAACGTAAATTAATTTTTTCTTGAAATGGTCCAGTCCCATTTCAAACCTTGTGCATAGATGATACAGTTATAGAATGTTTCATACCTGTTTCAGCCTTCAGACAGCCATTTTTTTAAAAGCTGCAAAGGAATAAACAGACAATCTCATTAAACAACAATAACAGACTGATTTTGTTGTATGCCAGGGAAATTGGGGATTGGGATCAAGTCAAAGAATGGAGCTATGGTTTTGTCTTTCAAATCAAACTACAAGTTCTCAGTTAAGAGATTGGAACTAACCTTTTCAAGCTTCAAACTATCATGCCAGTCCTAAATTCCTCAGTAGAAGTTGTCCATTGTAACTTTTTACTAGAGGACCTAGACATTTAAATAATATTTGTAAACACTTTCTGGGATCTAAAGGGTTAAAGCTATGCACAAACCTCCTCTCTCAGGTGAGGAACATCCATTTGCCTGTGAGAATTCTGTATGATTTTGATATAGCTTACATGATACATAACTTTAAAAATTAATCACTGTAAATTTTCCAACAGACACTACAAGTTTGCTTTCTTCGAGTGGAACCTCCATTGTCTACCTAATACTAGAGAATGGAAAATTGGCAGATAATGAAGAAACACATGCATGCACACATCCATGAAAATGACATGAATTTTGTGTTGTACAGTATATGATGGGTAATGTACACCATTGATTAGGAACCTCATTTTAGTGGACTGTGCAAGCAATCAATGAGAAACCTAAGTAATTGAGAAGGTAATTAATTGGAGTCTAGATAATGGAGGTTGCACTGCATGGGATAGATACTTGTAACACAAATTCTGTAATAGATCCACAAAACTTAAATGTTTGAAGCACAGCACTGCCAAATCTGTACTTATCAGTTCCTATATGGAACATGGAATTTGTGGACAGCATCCTTTTTCCCATCATTATACTCCTAAAACATTGGTCTCCAATGCAACATTACTGATGAGAATTACCAGTACAACTGATACTATTTCATTGCATGGTTTTAGTATTGCAACAGAGTGTATCAGAAATGGGTCATATTTTTTAGGAAAGTAAATGCATTAAAACAGTCAGAGTTAATATTCTTGATACTTTGCAGTTGAACAAATGGTGTAACCAAAAAAAAAATTAATTTGTCACTATTTTATAGAATTCTTTTGAAAAAGATGAACAACAGAAGGAAACATAATGGAAAAATATCTGAAATAATTTGACAATTTAATGAAATCGTTGAAACATGCCAGGTCTGATAAATCTACTGGACATTGAAAACAAAAATTCTGTTTCTAAAAATCAATCAATTTTGTGTGCACATTAACCCAAACATTCTTGCTTGCAAAGGATTACGTCTACATCCTGCAGCACAACATGTTTTCACATCTTTGTGATGTTTGTGAAAATTCTTAGAGTGCTTTGAATCTGTTCCTCAAGATTTTCATAGCGTTGGGTTTTAACCGGTTTAAACAATCTAGCAGTGAGCTACACACTGGGGTACTCCTTATGATAATATTAATACCAAGAATAGCCTTGAAGTCTTGTTTCTCTGTAAATGTGCAGCAGCTTGCTGATATCAACATGTAACAGTTCTCCAATGAATCTGAAAGAGTGTTTAATGCCACATTTGGACTCAAACTGAAAGCACTCTGAACAATGGTTTCAAAGTTGCTCACTAGAATTGAATAGGAATGGTTTTCTGTCGTGGAAATCTGTGAAAATAAGTACTGAATTGTTTTCCTCAAAACAAAAGTCAAATTGAAGCTGAGAAGACTGAATATAGAGATTATTAAAACTTATGCCACAACAGAGGTATCAAAAAGCACACTACTTTTTTCTATATAAGCAATATTTTTCAATAACTTTCTTGAAATACGTCTTCATATTTTCTAATCAGTCTTTATGTAACAGTTACTGCATTTCTCTGTTGCGTAATGTTGACTGGTTATAAATTGTAACTTAAACTCAAGTGCAAATGTATTTCACAAAAAAGTCTCAAATTTCTCTCTGTAAGACTTACATTAATAGTTGAATGTTAAAAGTAGACATTTTAAAATCAGTATTACAGAGGGTCTGATAAATTGAGAAAATACTTAAAAATACTTGTCAATAATATCCTACAAACAGATATACTGATTGATTGCAAATAATTTAAACACTAAGGGGGAATCTTGAGGCATTTCTTCTTCACTATTTAAACTGATATTAGTTTACTGCCACGCACTTACAGTCTACAATCGTACTACTTCCAGGTGAAATGTCTGTGTTAATCCCTTGTTACTTAGGCCACAGCCTAAATACAGTAACCAACATGAACATTCAACCAGCTTCCAGACCTTTTTAACAGGACTGCTGTGCCTAAAACAAAGCAAAGCAATATCCCTGCATGAGAGCAACCCAAAAATGACACTTAAATTGCCATCTTTCTTTCATTCACTCCCCAGTGGAAAGTAGATCAGACTGCAACCGTAGTGAGAACTTCTGCTGTCGTATAAAGTTGTAACATTGGATGGAATAATTTTACATTTCTTAAACTGATGTTTGAGGGAATCAGTAGCTTAGTATATTTGGTGTTGATCTTGTAGAAACAATGAACAATCTCTAATCCAAGTAACAATGATTGTGCAAATCCAGAGAACATGTTGCTGGCCACAGGAACCTACTTTGTGATTCCAATTCCAGTGAAGTGTATTTGCATTTCGCACATATTATATTACTCAACATGTCAGTGTAGATTGAATTTTTTTCCCCACAGTAACCTTTAGTAAATCTGATTTATAACAAGAATGCGGGAATTGATCTTTTGCTCTTTCCTATAAGCTAGCATTCTTTTCTCAAATGTCAGAAAAATTAGCTCCACAGTTAAATATGGAGTCAGAATCAAAGGAAAATGCCACATAATTCACAATTTAATATAGGGAATAGTGAGAAGGTATGTTTTCTTTATCTGTAATTTAAATGAGTGATAAGTAGATTTATTTTAAAACAAAGTTCTTATTTTGCTACTTAAGTTTTTTGTTCCAAACCAACAGTGTCATTTTGCTTCTCCCTTCCCCAGTCAGAGATTGCATTTAGCTCGTTGGTTTACTTATTCCTCTACCTGCTTCACTGTGGGAGTTTTTTTTAAACTTGATGGCAATGCAGTTGCTGATGTCAACAGTTTACCATCGGTTGTTACAGCACTCAAGAATGAACTACACGCTTCTTCATCTATGAGTTGGGAATTGCACATCAGGTCCCTGCAGAGTCCTGACACGCAGGCGGAAATTTTCCTGGGAAGTTTAAACTTCCAATGGTCTAATTTCCTCTATCAAGGACCCTCAATGATTATCAGCGACCCTGAGCTCAGAGTGAAACTTAGGTTAGATATGTGGAACTTAGCCGGATATTTACTCAGGAATTATTACACAGTTTAAGACCTGGGTTAACTCGGTGCAACTCAACTCAACTCCCAGCTCCAATTATGACACCCAACCCCAGAAAATTCATATAGTTTTAACAAACAAAGCTGAAGATAAACTCTACAAGGTTAGAAAAACCAAACAATCCTACGTGATGTGCAATTTATACTCATGAACCTCAGAATGAACATGAGGTAAGTATGGGCTACCAGACAAATTATGGTCAAATACTCCACACAATACATCAAATAATAGATGTGGTCAAGACAGTCCCCACAGATTTCTCAGCAACTTACCCAGACATGGTTACATTTTCGGTCACCGAATCTCATTCAAGGTTTTCCTGCTTTGCAAGGATTCCAGTTAGTGAAGCTGTACAGCACGGAAACAGAACCTTTGCTCCACCTCACCATGCCAAACAGATATCCTAAATTAATCTAGTCCCATTTGCCAGCACTTGGCCTATATCCCTCTAAACCCTTCCTATTCACATACCCATCTACATGCCTTTTAACTATTAATTGTACCAACCTCCACTACTTCCTCTGGCAGCTCACTCCATACACGCATCAGCCTTTGCATGAAACAGTTGCCCCTTTGGTCCCTTTTAAACCTTTACCCTCTCACCCTCTCTAGTTCTGGACTTACCCCACCCCGGGGAAAGTACCTTATCTATTTACCCTATTCATGCCCCTGATGATTTTATAAACCTATATATGGTCATCCCTCAGCCTCCGACACTCCAGAGAAAACAGCCCGAGCCTATTCAGCCTCTCCCAAAGCTCAAATCCTTCAACCCTGGCGACATCCTTGTAAATCTTTTCTGAATCCTTTCAAGTTTCACAACATCCTTCCGATAGGAGGGAGACCAGAATTGCAGATAATATTCCAAAAGGGGCCTAACTAATGTCCTGTACAGCAGGAACATGACCTTCCAAATCCTATATTCAATGCTCTGACCAATAAAGGAAGCATACCAAATGCCTTTTTCTTATCTACCTGAGACCCCAATTTTAAGGAACTTCATATGAACCTGCCCTCCAAGGTGTCTCAGTTCAAGACTACTCTCCAGGACCTTACCATTAAGTGTGTAAGTCCTGCTAAGATTTGCCTTCCAAAATGCAGTACCTCGCATTTATCTAAATTAAATGCCATCTGCCACTCCTCGGCCCATTGGCCGATCTGATCAAGATCCCGTTGTACTCCGAGGTAATCTTCTTTGCTACATCTCCAATTTTGGTGTCATCTGCAAACTTACTAACTATACATCCTATGTTCACATCCAAATCATTTATATAAATGGCAAAAAGCAGTGGACCCAGCATCAATCCTTGTGGCACAAAGTTCTGGAGGTTACAGGCCTCCAGTCTTAAGAGCAACCCTCCACCACCATCCTTCTGTCTTCAAGCCAGTTTTGTATCCAAAGGGATATTTCTCCCTGGATTCCATGTGATCTAACCTTGCCAACCAGTCTACCCTGAGGAAACCTGTCGAATGCCTTACTCATCAATCCTCTTTGTTATTTCTTCAAAAAACTCCAAAAAGTTAGCGAGACATGATTTCCAATGCACAAAGCCATATTGACTATCCCTAATAAGTCCTTGCCAAGCCAAATACATGTAAATCCTGTTCCTCAGGATTCTCTCCATCAACTTGCCCATCACCGGTCAAGCTCACTGGTCTATAGTTCCCATCACCGGTCAAGCTCACTGGTCTATAGCTTGTCCTTACCACCTTTTTTAAACAGTGGCACCATGTTAGCCAACCTCCAGTCTTCCAATACCTCACCTGTGACTATCGATGATACAACTATCTCATTAAGGTGCCCATCAATCACTTCCCTAACTTCCAACAGTTCTAGGGTACACCTGATCAGATCCTGGGGATATATCCACCTTTATGTGTTTAAAGACATCCAGCATCACCTCCTCTGTAATATGGACATTTTTCAATATCTCACCATCTATTTCCCCACATTCTATATCTTCCATGTCCTTCTCCACAGTAAACATTGATGCAAAATACTAATTTAGTATTTCCCCCATCTCCTGCAGTTCCACACATAGGCTGCCTTGCTGATCTTTATGGGGTCCTATTCACTTCCTAGTTACAGTTTTGTCCTTAATGTATTTATAAAATCATTTTGGATTCTCCTTTAACCCTATTTGCCAAAGCTATCTCACATCCCCTTTTTAGCCTCCTGATTTCGTTCTTAAGTATACTCTTACTGCCTTTTATACTCTAAGGATTTTCTTGGAAGCTGCTCCATCATAGACTGTCTCAACAACTGCTCACATTTCTGGTATTCCAATCTCATCCCTTGAGATTGTGTTGCACAGGATTTTCGAGGATGCACTCCAAGACTGACGACGAGCACGTTTCCAGCTCTCTTGCAAACAGCTAGCTTTATTAAGCAGACAGTGTCCCCAGATTTCTAATCATCAATAGTTCTCGGCTGCACCAAGTGAATGCTGTTTGAGAGCTTCTTTCATCCCATTTGCAGTTGCTCTGAACGAGGACTAGTTCTGACTAACCTTCTCCAACATGGAGTCACCTTCTCAGGTCTCCTAGACCTGAGTGCCTGGATATGCTAACACAGCTTGGATCTGCCTGGATCCTCTTCCTCAACTTCTAAATCACTGATTGACCAGCAGCCCAAAGATAGCAAATGTCTGCTTTGACGGCTTCTGATCAAGTCTCCATCGGGCAAGTACACTCCATACTCTTAAATTTCAATGGCGCATGTGCAGCCTGTGATAGTAACATACCTGCACCAGGATTCCCAGGGCATACAGGGAATTGGAGTTCTCAGTCTCTGGAGCAATGCTACACAAAGGTTAGAACACCTCCACTAAAAGAAAGATAATGTTTCTTCTTACCATGTTAGAACTACACGACACTGAGTTTTATTGAAATTGCAACTTTGGGTTCAAGTTTGGATGTCACTTGTTAGACTGAAATTTGTCAACCTTCCCTAACTGAGTAAAGAAGTATCAACCATGTTGCTGTTAAACAGAAATCTCATCGGCAGACAACAACAATGTTTTACAAAATTTAGTTCACTTACAGATTTCTGGTCACCTGAAACCTGACAGACCAATGAAACAAGAAAACCTATCCACCATTTGTTACCTTCTCTATTCTCGTTCTCAAAGTCTGCCTCTAAATAACGATACATTCAGATTTGTGGAGCACTGTGAAAGGCAGGACCGACCTTCAGAAGGATAGCTGTCTGACTGCTCTAAACTTTTCTGCAGGAATCCAGTAGCACCAGGAATATCAACTGAGGAACTGATTTTATTTTTCTGGAAGTTGGCGGTTTTCACAAAACAGTTGAGGTGTGTCGGTCTCAATGTGTTGAATTGTGCAAATTTTGCATTTGGAGGTGATGCAACCAGAATCAAATGTGTTCAGCTTTGATCTTAAATCTGTTGAAATGAAAAATGAAAAGAATTGGACACTAAAGGCATAAAAATGAGTTTTCAGAAAATTGATCATGAGCCAAAATGTAGTAAATATCTGAAAACAGTGTTTGGATAGGCAGGCAACAGAGTGTAAGCAAAGCAGGAATCAGAATACAGAAGCCAATACATAGAGGGAAAATCATCAACAAATCTGAATCTCCTAATATATGAATTGAAGAAATGTTTTTAAGTAAACTAGAACACGAAGGTATAGAACACTTCATTTAACAGACTGCCATCACCTTTGAGAGTGAATGCAGCGGACTGGTTTTGTAGAACAGCTCGCCTGCCATTTTAAAACTCAATCTATTTTCAAAATATTACACATTTTTGAGTAAGAATACATATTTTATATTATGTAATGAACATGGTGACTTGCACATTTTGGTGAGCATTGAAATTGCATTGGGTAACACTAGAGTATAAGCACTTGCACATGGAAGAGAGAAAACACTAGAGCATGTTCATCTACACATACACCAGGCCATGATGAATACACTGGGCATCGTGGTATATAGTTGCCCAGGTACCTTGCTTAGGTGACTAGGTGATTTGGTTATGAAACTATCAAAGTCAACCTTAATCCTTTAATCACCAATGTTCATGTGTGCAATTTCCAGAAGAATCATTGATTAGAGATCAGCAATAGAAATCTCAGCGATTTTCCTCCTTCCTAGCCCGAGGATATCCAAGCCACTCATAAAGACTTGAATTCCATACCAGTTGAGATCTGCAAATTCAGTATAAATGCGCAGAATTAACTGAATTTGGGAGTTTCCTGATAGGCTGCTTCAGTACTAATGAATCTAATCATTAGCATTTTCATTGTTTTAAGAAAAGTGCACTTAAATTATTTGAGTTTACTAATTTAAAAAGAAGTAATGATCAATTATCAGCTGACAGAAGTTGCTTTCTCTGATTGCCTGGTTTTGCAGGTGTTGTAGTGTGACATGTGACCTATATTAGTAAGTGGGTGACAGATTTTGAAGTAGTAAATCAATTCTGCTAGTTTGGATAATGTGAAAGAAAATCTAGTGCTTCTGCAGATTGAATTACTGTCTTAACTCATTGCCATACAAAGTTAAAAATGACACATCACCAGGCTATAGTCCAACAGGTTTATTTGAAAGTACAAGCTTTCAGAGTAGCGCTCCGAAAGCTAGTGCTTCCAAATAAATCTGTTGGACTATAACTTGGTGATGTGTAATTTTTAACTTTGTCCACCCCAATCCAACACCGGCATCTCCACTTCATCATTACCGAACAACATTTCTGATAGTTTTAAAGCTGTGTTGAGTATGGTAGTTGTGCTGTACACAAGCAAAATATTTGAACGGTTAATTAGGAACTAAAGATATGTGGAATTGGACTGTTGTTATCGAAATATCGATTTTTGAAAACTCCTCAAAATTTGGTAGACAACACACAGCCCATTGAGTATTCAGCCATACAGAGTACAAGGCTCAAGATCTATCATTGCAGTCAGGGCTGTGTTTGATTACCTCTGAAAAAGGTATTTGGGGCTCACAAAGCCCTGTGGCTTTGGAAAAAAATCAAGTAAGATTTCCACTTGTGATTACTATCCAGAAATTGTAGATGTGGGTTAGATGAGATGCTTACCATGTTATGTTGGTTTGGACTACAATTCTCCTTATTGTGTGTTTGTGATGTATGCTGTGGTGGAGAGGAGATAAGGGGAGGTCAGTCACTTTCCCTTAGGGATGATAGAGAAACCTCTGTAGTGGCAGATGTTGAAATGATAATATTAGGAACCTGGAAACAAACTGAAAAAAATAGCCACAGAAGTAGTCAGCTATCTGATATCTTCACGTAATAATTTTTTCATTTAAGTAGATTTTAATCTGCTACCCAAGTAAAACATTAATTTTTAAATAATGTTCCAAAGGCTACAAATACAATGATTGAAAACAGTGTCCCCTCTGAGGTTTCAGTCTCTCTGCTGTCCCATAACTGAAGAAACAGTCTGTCCTAGTTATACAGACATAACTGGAACCATCCATTCCACACACAACTAACAGAATATTGACAAAACATAAAATAATTATATGTCAGGAACATCTTATGCCATCGCTGTATGATTGCTTCATTTTTACATCCTTGATCTGTTGTGTTTACTTTATTGGAAAGCAAAATCAGACAGAATATGATGACTGATTTGCTATTGACCATTTTAGAGTCCCTTTTATTGCATTGTCATTTAAGCTTTAATATCTAGAAATTCTGGATCAAATGTTTTAATTAATAAAGAATGTTTTTAATTTTCCACTGCCATTCAATGCAACATTTCTAGCCCTCATCCATTTCTTGGTAGTTAAGGCCAGCAGTGGCTGTTCCTGATCCATTTTTATTGATATATGGTGGACTCTTGTGGTGCAGTGGTAATGAGCCTACCCCCTGAAGCAGGAGACTCAGGTTCAAGACCCACCTGCTCCAGAGGTGTGGAATATTAACATCTCTGAACAGTTTAGTTATAAAATATAAAAAAAGGACTTTCTCAGCCTCTGCACAACATAGGTAATGGTGGGAAAGTTAGGAAAATACAGTGAGAATTAAAAAATGAATCTCTTAACGTTGAGAAAAATTTTTCACTTGAAGTTTTAATACCTAGTGAGAATCTCACAAGTGAGCTGTCAGAGGCCTACTTGCATGCTTTAACATCTCACTATTAGCCAAGTCCAGCTCATTTAAATGTAGATTGCTATTGTCCCAGGAAGCTGGTGACTGTAGTTCACCAATGTCTTCTCTGGGCATCCACCTTAGTCAGCATTCCCCAAATATCTCAGAGCACACTCCATGGCCAAAAACTGCTTGCACCCACTGTCCACAGAGATTGGCATCAGCAAAGCACAGCCTGAGCACATCATCATGGCACATCCTGCACTCGCTTCTAGTACAGCTCAGTGCTTTAATACTGCACTTTGAAGCTCATTGACACCTTACATTGCAATGCTGCTGCCAGGCTACTTTGTGCATAGGGACAGGCAACCATTTGTGTCTTAGAACAGGGTACATCTTTGGCCTCTGAGCTTGCTTTCTTAGTATTCACTCACTCGGACGACTCACAGGATCATTGTCTTGTCTTGCTTATTAGCACAGGAAGAAAGTCAGGTAGCTTGACATGGTTGTGAGCAATGATCAGTCAAAGGGGTGGACATGTTTCTGTGGCTAAGTCAATGTCACACCTACAGCATGTTGTCACATCTTACATTGCAAACTTGTGGTACTAACTTCAATCAGATGCCCATTTCTGAAAGTCTTAAGAGTGGTAGTCCTTAGTCTAGTCAAATGGACTATGGTAAGACATTGTCAGTTAGGAAAGGTAGTGAGGTGTCCTGAGTGAGTAGAAATGCAGAAGGCAGGAAGGACGAGTGCTTTGGGGATGGAATAGCTGAGAACCATTGAGGCAATTGCTGCATGCAATATTGAAATAGACTCTTGGTGGGAGGTGAATGCAATATGTTACGAGTGTAAGGTAGCAGAGAGAAGATGGTGGCACTTACTCTTCGGAGTTCAGAGATCATTAACCTTCTTGCGCTTTTTATTTCTCTGGATTGTGGATACCACACAGACGAGACTTGCAGTGTTTGAAATGGTGAAAGACTGGGGTTTAAATATGCAGCCACCATATGCATGCAGAAGGTCCTGGCATTAGCAAACACTTCTGTCACTGCAGAGTACAAAATTGCATGAGAGCAGCACTGTGGGGATAAATAATGTGACTAATGGAGAATTGCATGAGAAAAGTCACCAGGAATCACAGAAGGATACCATGCAAAACTTTGAGATTAATACTTGGTCAAAATGTGGGAGAATTCAGCTCATAGTCTTACATCCAGTGTGAGCTTTGGTTAGTGAGAAAATATTATCTCGAATTTGAAATTGATAGAGGTGCCTCACATGGTATGTGTTTGTGAAGGATGCAACCTAGCGTTGGCACTGAAACCCTGTCAACAAAATTATCCTTCATTTATAATTAGGGCAGTCAATAATGAATAAAAGATGGCAAGGTAATTGATGTGCAAAAAGCATATGTGTCAATCACTGTTTACATCAGTAACTAGCAAACTGCAAAAAAGACAAAATCACTCGATTTTTCAAACTAACTTTGGCCATCTTGAATTAGACTCAGCAGATATAAATCCATCTATGGAACACAATGTGAAAAGATATCAAAATGAATATTAGAAAAAAATTAGAAAGCCTGATTATTATGTCAGCCTCTGCACCTTATAACTGCCTTTAGGAATTTAAGAACTAACCCTACCCTTCCCCCCAACCATCAAACCTACCAATTTGAACTCTGTAGCTCGGACTATGACAAGGAGATTCATGTAAGCCCCAAAATCGCGAGAACATGCCACTCTGCTGTCAAATAATCTCCTGCAGTTGCTTTAGTTTATCAGTTCTATAAACTGATGAAGCCTGTGTTTCAAGAATCAATGACATCCCCCTGAGCCGGAAGAAAAGTACCTCAGTTTTCTCATTTCCAATCCTTGTTATGGGACAGCAAATTGACCAATTTGGCGTCATTTTTTCAATTTACTCTTGTCCTCCATAAATTTCTACATGTAATTGTTTTTAAAAAAATAAAAGTGGGTGGGAAACCAAGAAGCTGATCCAAAGAACCAGGTTGAACTGTAAGCCTGACTGTTGTCATGCATCTTTTGAAATGTAATTGCTGTTGGCTAGGTTTCCTGAACATTGAAGAATCTGGCAGCTTCAAGGAGAGGGCTCAGTCAGTTCGTGGGTATTTACATCTACACTTCCATCTGCATTCAAATATCTGCCTGAGGAACCTCTGCAAAGGGAGCCCTCTGTCATGATCTCCCCACTGAAGTCTCTGACTTCCCCTCACCCACTTGAGCCCCAATTCCTGCATCAATCTGATTTTCATCCCTAACTAAGTCCTGATCATGTCTCAGCTCCAACTCCACCCCAAAAAGACCCGGATTCCTATACCTCACCCAGGCCCTGATTTCCCCAGAAGGTCCCAATCCCCCAATAATCAGCAAGGTGTGTTCTTTCTCCATTGCCTGGTTTCAGATTGTTCTCACCACAAGGTCTCCAACCTTTAGGGTAGCATGATAGCTCAGTAGTTAGCACTGCTGCCTCACAGCACCAGGGACCCAGGTTCAATTCCAGCCTCGGGCGACTGTGTGGAGTTTGCACATTCTCCCCGTGTCTGCGTGGGTTTCCTCTGGGTGTCCGATTTCCTCCTACAATCCGGAAAGATGTGCAGGTTAGGTGAATTGGCCATGCTAAATTGCCCATAGTGTTAGGTGCATTAGTCAGGGGTAAAATATAGGAAAATGAGTCTGGGTGGGTTACTCTTCGGATGGTTGGTGTGGACCTGTTGGGCCGAATCGCCTGTTTCCACACTGTAGGGAATCTAGTCTAATCTAAGCTTGCCCTTGAGTCTCTGACATTGGGCTGCCTAGAATCATCAGCCATGACAATTGCCATTCCAAAATGCTATAGTGATTTGATAACTGAAATTTATTAAAGAAGCAGTCTGCCTCTCTCTCCCCTTTCCTTGAAACAGCAACTGGAGAGTAGCCAATTCAGCATCATCAAAAACCGATTAATACCACTCTTCCAATACCAGCTGGAATTTTCAATTTGACATATGGAAGCATGCAGAGGTTAAAATGGGGCCTACGGACTGACCTGGCAGTAGACAGGGGGCTAACAGACCACCATGTTTAAACATTCTCCTTAACCCCACCCCAACCCCTGCAATCAGCCAGTAGCTGCAATCACAGGGTGGCGACAGCAGCTATATGGTTCCACCTCCACAGTGTAGTCCAGCATGACAGGCTACTTCCACTCTCACATTTTTAAAGAATTGTTTAAATAGTGCTCCCAGCATGGAGTTGCTTATGTGTTATCTTCTGTTGGCCCTTTCATAAGTGGATGTCAGTGGTACTCCCTGGCTATTATTTGACCAGCTGGTAAAACAAAAATCACAAAGTCAGGTGCCAAGGAAATTCAGGATTGGGACTTGGAAATGCAACCAACATGTGATTATGACCCAAGAAGTAACACCAAGCTCCAGATTTATTTTTCCCAGACTATTTTGAGCATCATGGTTCAAGATTTTATATTAATAAAGGCATAGCAGAGAATTGAAGAAGGAGGCTCAAAAGTTATTGCTATCTGACCAACTGAAGAGAATACAGTTCTCTTTTAAGGTTTTCTGTACTTATGACATGGTGGGCCAAATTTGGTATTTTGCAATACAAACCCAATCCATCAACTAATGTCAAAAATTTGGATAAGGGAGGAAAACTTAGGCACTTTTCGACAGAGAACTTCCTTTAGCTGCCAGTCAAAATCTTCAGCAGTGCATTGCCTACCCCCTTCAACATTCAAGTGCCCCTCAGTTGAGACTTCAGTTTTCACAAAAGCTCCATCATTATTGAGACCTCCTATCAACACAGCTGAGTTCCTACAGTTAACCTCCCTTAGGGAATGCTCCAGGAAGCCAGTTGATCAAAACCATGCTTTTCTACCTTCAATTTTAAATGTGCTGCTTTACTCTGAATTCCCTTAGTGTTTGCGATATTACTTCTGCTTATTAATTATCATCTTAATTAACAATTTGTACTCATCACAAGCTTCTACCACACATCAATTATGATAACTATAAATCTACTTTGATATCCTTTAATCCACATCCTGGGCTGTTATTACTGCATCTTTCAATTGAAGCAAACTAATCTGTAAACGTACATTTACTGTAATTGAAATGAAGTGAAATTACTTAATTTATTTTCCTTTAAACTGCAGAACTATCGTGGTGACATCCCTGACTTCAGCAAGTTACTGCAAGATGTCATTTTTCTAGGCATAGGGCAAACCAGGAATGAGTTTTGTAAAGGTTGCCCCTTTTACAGTAAGCAAAGGAACAGCTGTTTGGAGGAAAGAAGTAAGCAGCCTTTGAAAGCAATTGATGCAGAATTCCACAGTTACATCCCTCAACCATTTCTTTTCTTGATATACTACATTTCTTTCATTGCTTTGTAAGCCATTATCTGGCAAGCATATTTATCGCACATGAATTGTCTTTATTGGAATATGGGTTGGCTCAACACGCAGGATTAGAATCTTGGCAATGAGAATCAGAGGGAAGAATATCATTTCAAGGTCATCTCCAGTTATACGGATCCACAAGCTGTCAACTGCAGTAGCATTAAGCTAGGAAATTGTTCATAGTTCTGAATTTATTTGCACTTTGCAAACAATATTATTTTCTTCATCTTTCATAGAACTATTTTTGGTAACAGTCCAAATTATTTTGAACAATGATCTAATTATTTCAAATAATCTGTTTTTCATATTCCTCAGCCTTTAACAAGAGTTCTCAGATGTAAAGATTTCTAGAAATGTAGTCAGTCAATGAAATTCCTACTTATTACCTCAGAATTTGATGGCTTTGATATGTCATGTCTTCATTCAGAAATGTATTATTCGGTGCTTATTTTTGCATGGACTTCAAGTCATTTCCACCATATTTAATTTACACTGACAAGGTCACACACTATCCTTCACCCAATAGGTACATTGACAATCTGCCACAACATTGAGCTCAATGTGACACAACTTCTCACATCCCCAACATATCAAACAGAATGAGGGAAGACAATAAACTGGGATAAAGAAGGAAAAGAGATTTAATTAAGGATTTTACAATGATCGTGAGGTTTTTCCAAAGAAAAATATGGAAATAATATTTGCTGTGTTTGGAGAGTCACTAATGCAGGTGTGTGGAACCATAAAGTTAAAATTGAAAGAGAGAAATTGCTACCGAGAGAAGCAAGGTACCATTGCATGTTTTAAATAGAAGGATTTCCTATATAGAAGAATAAGGTTGTGGCTAGAGCAAAATGCTGAGATTCATTTCAATTGAGCCAGCTAGCATTTTTTTTACATTTTGTTGTTCTATCTTGCTGTGTTTAACTTGTAATTTGACATATCCCTCCCTGGTAGAAAATCAGGTTTGAATCTGAAATCATTGTTGAGTTTTGAACATCAGCAGCCAACAGAGGTGAGAGAATCTCCTCGTTCTGTTCCACGATTATTGCACAGTTTGGATTGATACCTATTGTAATCAACCATATTCACTTTGGGTATTATTTCAAGGTGATTAAGTAAGTTAATGTATACCTAAGTGGAACATGTTTGCACACATTTTTTCAATTTATAAATCAGATTGTTCCCAATGTGTAAGCCTTTCTTCAGTCTTGTACTTTTATTTTATAGAATAATTCATTTGATTTATTGTTGTGTTTGAGGGTTGTCAGATTCCTATTCAGACAAGAATGCAGCTGTAACATAGATAATTACCTTACATGTGTTTTTCCAGTCAGACATTGTGCTCATATAATGTGCAACATGCCTTTTGTCTAGAAATTGCCTGATTTTTACCACTGTTCTTTTAAGAACCATCAATGCATTTTTCTCTAAGCACATCATCCATAATTATTCACTACAGGAATCTGAGACCACTTGCAGAAGAAAAAGGATTTTCGAAACCAGTCAGGGCACAGTGAACTCTACCTCACAATCAGAAGCTGTGTTACCGCTTGTCGTTGACATATATGGGCAAAGACAGAGGCATATTGATGTGTAATAAAAATGATAATCCAACCGGTCAGGGCAAAGTAATCTCTATCCCACAGTCTCTGATTATAGGCTCTCCCAATGTCATATATGGGCAAATACAAAGTAATGCGATGCATATAAGATGATAATTCTTTCATATAGCTGTAGCATTTATTTACTAATAACCACAAGAATGATTAAACTGCCCATAAAAGTTCTATCAGAGTATGTGATGCTGCTGATACATTTGCAAATATGTGCATAAAACATTAACCTCATCTCCATCAGGAAAATGATTATTGTATTTAATATTTTCTCTCTTACATATGGATGATCAATTAATACTTCCAGTGTGCAGCAGTCCAATTAAAATTCTTTAAAACTCATTATTTCTGCAACATAATTATCCAGTTGATTAACTGTTAATACAGTGTTGTATGAATTATTCTGCTCAGTACTTCGTTCAGTATTAGATTTAATGTAAGTAGTAAGTTTAAATTTTTATTTTGGGCATACTTGGTAATTCATTCAAATTATGCTTGAAATTACAGCAGATTTTAGAAGTGAAGTTATGGTTGAGGTTTTCGCTCAAACCCATTGCATCATTGCAGACATTACATTGTCAATGAATCAATGCAACAAATCATCAAAATAAAACAATTGTTTTTTTTCCCTTGTAGGCACATAAGCCACCTTCAGATCTATTAATACAGATAAAAATCATTTATTTTACAAAAAAGTAAGCAGCTATCATTTGTATCTATTCCACCATTTGGGAGTAACCTAACTAAATTATTGAAAGTTATTTCTAAACAAAACGATACTGAATTGTTAACTATTTCATTGGTTTGCAATGTTAGTGTTGAAAAATGTGCCACTGGAAAAAGCACAGCCAGTCAGGCAGCATCCGAGGAGCGGGAGGGTCAATCTTTCGGCATAAGCCTTTCATCAGGAATAGTTGCTTACTGAATTACTTCTTTGAATATTTTTTAAATGTGCCTTTATGCCTAGAAAAATAGCAATTGAAACTGAAGAGTCTGCTCAAATGATCAGAAACTTGGACAATTGTTGAAGATTCATTCTGCTCATTATTTCACTCTGGTGAAATGTTTTTGGCAGTTCTGTATTCCCGCGCTATTTTTGTTAAAGATCAAAGAAACTCTCAATTGATACTCAATCTAACTGCCATTTAATATTTCTGAATCTTTTTATTCTAGTTTGACTGATCTTGGGCAAACCTAAACAGTGCAAATTAATTAGACAAGGAAGTAACTTTTCTTTTCATAACCTAAAGAACCTAATTTTCAAATGATCCAATCTCTTTCACTATTAGAGTTGATGGTCAAAATGGAGAATCATTAATTGAGAAAATTCTTCTTATTTCATTTCAGTTTTATGAAATTTGCCCTACAATTCTAACTTAAATATATGGAGCATGTTATCCTTCTTAAATGAGTAAATTTTAAACACTGCAAATATCATGCTGATGGATTAAAGACAGGTTCCATGAAAATACAATGCCATTCAACCTTCAGCGCTTATTTTTCCTTTTCATTCTCTGATCCCCATTTTGGAACCCTATTCTCACCACTCCACTTTGCCTTGCTGTGACAACTGTCTGCATTTGAATATTCCTGTCAAGTTTTAGCATATCCACAGCACTATGGAGCTTATAAATATTTTGAAGGAAAATGTAGCAGCCCATTTGTGTACAGCAAGTTATCAGGAACAGAAAAAGGGATGATTGGCCAGTTAACTTGTTTTGAAAATACTAAGACAAATGATTGAAAGAGCACTTCTACATAACTCTAATTTATGTCACACAAATGAGAAAGGCTTAACAAACACCTGAAAGACAGCACTGCTGACAATGCAGCACTCATGTCAGTAGAAACTATGGAGCTAAAACTCCACAGCCCTTTGAAGGCAATGCCCCTATCAGTCCAGTCGAGATATAGGTATGTCCCCAGTATTCCTTATCAATTTCACGTCACCTTGTTTCAGCAGAGCTACTTCATTCCCTAAAAATAGAAGCAGCATGTCTGAAGGAAGTAACTCTCAGAACTTGGATTTACTCGTCCTTTGTCTACATTAGAATAGCATTGTGTAAGCATTTCAATGACATTGAGTGTACCAGTTTGTGCTCAATAGCATTGCAAACTTATATTCCATCTTTAACTTCCTTCTCATCTCAAGTCTTTGAATATGTCATTGCCTTCAAAATCACTCTCCATTTAACCAGCAACTCTCCAGTTAGATTTCTCTCACTTCTGCCACAAACAACCATAATAAAGACTTGCATTCTATATGACTGGTACTGTAGTGGACAATCCCTCCTTATCCTTCTCAATCTTTCTAGAGTTTTTTTTACATGGTTAACTATGGTATCCTCCTCTGACATTACCCCTCCATTGTCCAGCAGACTGCATCTTTGTACAACTGGCTACATTCTTATCTATCTCGTCATATACAGGAACTCTTCTTCAATGATTTCTTAATCCTGCAGTACTAAATTTGGAGTGACTAAGGATCAGTTTGTTGACCCATCCTATTTCTCACTGAGTGGGATTGTCAAACAAACATTAGGTTTGTTAGAACCCCCATAGAGACCGATGACTTGTAAAGAAGTGTATTAATTTACTGAAAAGATCACTCAACAAGATTTGCCCCCTTAACTAAGAAATTACAGCCTCACTGTACTTCTGTGATTTTCTAGCCTTTTAGCACAGGTGCAGTTTTCTGCACTTTGTAATGTTGCCAGCAATGATCAGTCAAGAGAGTAGATATGCTTCTGTATGGCACTGTGCCATGTCAATGTCATATCTGCGCCATAAGCCAGCAGCTTATATGGTAAACAAGGTGCTTCAACCAAATGGCTATTTGTCCAGTCTAAGGGAAGTAGTCCCCAGTCAAATCATAGCGGACTGTCATCAGTCAGGCACAATTGATCAAGGATATCATCCATTATCAGTTGAGGAGCTTCGACACAGTCAGGCACTTGGGCAGACAGAGTCAGAGGTTCGGTATAATTAGCGACCAGGGAGTGGGAAAAGGTTAGCCTTGCAGATTCAGTGTAACCAGAGATGGGATTAGTGGTAAGTCGGTAAAGAGATCAGTCAAGGGTCTAGTCATTCATCAGTTAGTGCTGTCCTTCCACCCAATCAGGAATATGGCCCACAGTCAGTTCTGAACAATAATGAGATGAGATGTTATACAAAACCGGGTGTTAGGAAAAGAGTAGCACTCTCTTGGACAGTGTTTTAAGATGATGTTGTACTAATGGGGGCTCGACTCTGTAGCTTTATTCTTATCAGCTTCAGTTACAGTTACAAAGACAGTCGATCAGACAGGTGGTGATGTCAAGTAGCAATACATATATAAATGTGAGGTTCTATATCCAAAGTGTCATCCATGCCACCTGTGTGCATTCAGAAGTTTTTCTTTTTCATTTTCCTCCCACTGTGTGTCTGGGAAGCACTATTTATGGCTGGAAGCAATTGATCTAGTATACAGCTGGACTTGAAATATGGCACCAGTGGTGGGAAATCCCTGAACATCCCAACAATTACCTGTGTTTCTGCCATTGGGGAGTTCAAGATAACACAAGAGAGGCACTGTAGAGCTGTGTGTAAATAGTGCAGTAAATTGTGGATAATTGTAAATGATAACTCACTCACAGAGATAAAATTTTCATGAAACTCCCTAAAATTGACAACTAACCATTTTTGGTAAAATTAAGCCCTTTGTCTGTACCAAAGTAACTGAACTCATCTGTTTAGGCATTAAAGTACTGTGATCACTGTTGATATCCCAAAGTTCCTAAGATGGATTGTTCTTCAGTGAAGCTTGCTACAGCAAGTAGTTTTGGAGTAGCAAGTGAGAACTTGGTAAAACTAATCTTCCACCATTCACTAAGCTCATAATGAGAACTGGGTGAAGGTTTGGAGGGCTTCTGCTCCAGTCACTGAGCCTTCCATTATATTGTCAATATTCCAACAAAACAAAGGATCAGTACATTCAAGAGAAGATGGGAGAAAGCTGGAAACAGTACATAATATGGCACCAGAAGGCCAGGTTCTCTTTGAGAGAAAGACACTTCTAACTTTTAATTTAAAGCCATCTCTCCTGTTAACCAGCCTACAGTTAAGAGGATTAAATGGTGTTTTTTGGATGAGGTCATGAAGTGATTAATCTTTTTTAAAGTTTCATCTGGTAACTGATCAGACACATCATAGAAAGTAAGACGCAGAGAGTAACAAGGATGTGGAACGCTGACACATGGAGTAGTTGGTGTGGTTGAATTAGCATTTGAAAGGGAATTTTAATACATACATAATTGAGAAGAAACTAGAGCCAGGCCATGCAACTGTAGTCAGAGTGAGAGAAGTCTACTCTGCAGCATAGTACAAACATCTGTATAAACTAGTTGAACCAAATAACCTGTTCATGTGCAGTAAATTCTATGTGGTCTGTTAGGAAAAAAATGTAAAATATTGTAAGAGTTTCAGTTTCTGCTTCTTTAGTTTTATAGCCACATAAGCTCTTTGTTAATGTGGTCACTTATGAGATCACAGTAATGTTAGATTTTGCTGTACAGAATATAATCTTATCCTTCCTTTGATCCCATTGATAAGGAAATTAACATTATAGGAAAGGTTAGAATTTGTGTGGTCAAATGTGGAGTGAGTAATGAACCAGTACCGTAGTGCTTGGGTTAAATGGCACACCAAGATACAAACTCAAAACTTATGTAATCTTACAGGTCATGTGAATCCTTTCTACACCATCTGTACTTTGTTCATATATCTCCATATACATATACAATGAAACCTGCAAATGAACATTTTCTACTGTTGAAAGTTATGAAAATTAAGGCTGAAAATTCACAGGATGTCACTGACAATTTGTGCCTCTCCCCAATTCATTGATCTGACTGCTTTGGTGTACTGTTAAGCTAAAGTGTCCCAAAGATGGTTAAACTGTTTCTTAAACCAATGATGGAACCATTATTCCTTTGGCACCTGCACTAACTGTACCTGTCACAGTCTGGTACAAAACTAAACCATGCAAAGAAACATGTGTTATATACAAGACTGGTACAGCTTCACTTTATTAATAAAATGACCTTTTTAAAAAAAACTGCTTAATAATTCCTACTGAACAAAATTGTTTTGCTGGTTCTCTTTTTAAAAAAAATTGTTTAATGTTTCTAGTGTCAAAAATAGTGTAAAACAATGAATTTTAATCTATGTTGAAAACGTATTGTAATTCTATACTTGTTAATATTTTAATTTTATTTCTTTTTTGGCCTGTTCATTGTCTGTGATAGTAGCTGTCCAAAATGGGTGTGTGTTTAATGGGTTATTGTGCATTACATGAAAATCTTGTATGCTTAACAGATTGATTTCTCTGGCATTTACATTGACTAAAAACTCTACTGCCTTCATTTGTCTTAATGATGAAATAGGTTTTCTTTTTGATTCTTTTGCTGCAAATTGTTGCCTGATTAAAATCTTTCTTTATTCTTCCTGCCTCTGTAGTTTAATCACGGTTAGCATGCTTTGTGTTTTTTCTCTTTCCTGTGTTACTTAACAGAAATGAATGTCACTTCCAGAATTGAAATCAAGTCCAGCAAAAAAATGACAGTTACAGAGCATTGAAATGTAGTGTTTTATCCATAATTCCTCTTTTTGTTTTGAATATGAACCAATGGGTAACTGATCTGGGATCTGCACCATATTTAATTTGAAGGAAAAATAAACAAAGCCATTCCATTTCACTTGACCCTGACACATGCAGATCTGATCAAAATTGACAACCAACTCAGATTAAAAATCAAATTAATTAATTTATCATTGAAATTCTAATTGTAAGTACATTCCTCAGTAAAATGTGGCACTCTTTACATTGTTAAATGAAGTATTCTGCTGATATGGTCAAAATGCAATTCATATCCATCATTTTGACAAATACATGAGATTGTTGATAGCAGTAGCTAAGTAGATAAACAGTGAAGAAGAAGTTAAACTTTTAAACAAAGATCAGATGCAAACTTGCAATTATGTTCTTCGTGACACACTAATGATTAGAATTCCCTAGTGTTGTCTTGGGGATTTATTTTAAAGATAAATAGGCACTTCAATTAAATTAAAGATCTGCATGATATAACAACGTTTGATCCAAATTTGCCATCTCTTAAGACTTATATTAAGATTGTTCATGAATGTCTCTGTGTGATTCTTGGAATTTTGAACCCAGAATTGGCATTGCTGAACAATAAACATAGGTCAACCAGTTCATTTGATCCAATTCTCCAGGGCAAACACATAACAAGAGTGGCTGTTAAAACAAACTGTCTGGGTGGACAATTATGTTTAAATGTGTACTTGTCCAATCAGCAGGCCAAATATAGGAGAGAACCAGCATGTGATTGGTAAAATATTGAGAGCCCAAGTCCTGGAGCCATGGTGCTGAATCTGTGGATCAACTCTGGTTAAAGGAAGCATTCAGAGTGAGTAGACAGGAGGGGAACGAGGTGGGAGTTGCAGCCTGAGGAGAAGGCATTGTGAGTCAGATGGCAAAGGGGAATTGAGAGTAGGCCCGTGACTTTGAGAAAAGGCATGATAGTCAGGTGGTTAGGTCACTCGGCTGATATTTCTTTCCCCAAAACCTTGGGTATTGATCAACTTTTTTCCTTCCCTGATTAATCAGTTTGCATATCCCCTTTTGGCCATTTAGTCAGGCCACTCTGATCACCTATTTGGGGATTCAGTTTGAACCTTGCACATAGCAGAAGGGGAATTCCTGCTCAGAAAAAAATCATTTCAAAAATCCTTTATCAAATTGCATTTAACATTTGTGGCTCCTTTCATTTTAATGCAAAATGTTTGCTTGTGGGATAATAATACTGGTAAAAATGATTGCACCTTAAAACCTCATGGTTTATTTTCACAGGCTTGTGGGGAGGGACTGAGACACTAAGACAGTGTTTCAGGTCCCATCTCCAGCAATGTGCAGTCCAATTACAGGACAGCTATGTGTGAACACAGTGGTACACAGATAGGAGGAGGTTTCCTTGGGAATCCTTCCCTCCTGAGCATAAATGTGGAGCAGATTCTTTGGCTCACTTTAGATCTGCTTCTTAACCAAAAAGGCAAAAAGTGGACTTTATTATTAAGTTTTGCTACTTGGCACCTTTTAATTATCATTTGTGTTAATCCACTAATTTAAATTACGCTATTGATTTCTTTTGTTAATTAAGTTCAAGTTTACTATTATGGCAACCCCCATTGTTCTGAAATTTAATCAACTACAATCCTACCACACCGCCAAATTGTAATTAACCAATTTTTTACATTAGTTAGGTCAATCATTGCATTATTTGCAAGTTAGTATAGATTTTCTTAATTGAAAAATGATCAAATTAGAAGTATAAATGTGAGCTCTCTGTTATTTCCTGCAGCCACATGGCAGCCTTGCCAGACATCAGAGGCAGAGTGTTTTCTGGGGTGCAGGTGGCCTCTGGAAGGTGTAATGGAGTGACCTGTGATGGCTTTGCTCCTTTATAGCAACATCAAGTTTCCAAGACACAACTTTGTTCAGTGATACAATAATGTTAAGATTAGTCTTGTGCTCATGATGTAGACTTTAGTGAGCAGACTATTACCTGAAAGTTCTCTATTTGGTTAAAAAGCAGGGCAATGGAAAATAATTCAAACCTTAATCCATTTACTTCCATTTGTATTTTTAACCCCTTCACCCATGTGTCAAGTTTCTAAACTCACTGCTTCCTGTTAAATTGATTTTGAATGCTTCAATCATGTTCACATTCAAAGCCAATTTGCAAGTTGAGAACGTTTAAATCTGAAGTAGATATACCAAGTTTTTTGTGACTTTTAATTGGAATCCCTTTACTTAATTTCTCTTGATCCTTTCAAAAGAGTTAAATTGCTTGAAGCCTGCTCCTGCCTGTTCTAATGTAAGCTACAAGAGTCTACTGCTGGACCAGGATCCCGCACTGTTCCTAAGTTTGATATACATGCTTGAATAATGAGCTCAGGGAAATGGTGTTGATAACAGGCTAGTTACAAAAGGCACCCTTTGGAATAGGAAATCCTGGGCACTAAGTACGTATAGGGAAATGCACAGTTCACATTTTTACTACTGAAGGACTGCTGAAAGAAAACCAAAATATCAACAAAAACCTTTTAGGAAATTTGTGAGCTGTAAGAAAAAAATGATTTATTTTTATTTTCTGTGTATGTTATTCTTATTAACTTTTATTATAAATTCATCCACTGCACACGTCTGTTTGCACAATGATTTTCCTTCCTTCTACAGGTTGGTGTGTATGAAGTTGCACACTCAAAGACAGCAGCAAGACAAAGTGGCACCTCATTTGTTTTGAGCAGTTTGCTTACACTAAAATATTTCCTCTGTGATTCACATTTATGATATACACTCATTTAAACTTAAATTATGGGTAACCAATTTTTATTTTTAGTAGTAACAGTGTATTAAACTGCTTTCCCCTGCTTTGATTCAGACATTTTAGCTTCATGGGAATCAGGCTTTAGTATCATTGTGGGTGTTAACATTTTGTGGACAGGCAGTATTGATATGTTCTTGCTATTAAAGTATTTCATCTGGACTTTAATAAAATATGTTTAACCGAATGTGTGATTGAGTTTGTATGTGTTTTGTTTTATTTACATCTTTACTATTTACCAGCAAAATATGTTCATGTGCATGCACAGTAGACAATATAATGCGAGATTTGTAGAATGAGTAACATTATACAATGGTAAAGATCTGTGTGTGACTGTAAAGACAGAACGGTTTAGTAGCTGTTGGTTAAATATTGGGTGACATTAGACACAAGTCTGTTAAGCGATTGCAGACATTCTGCCTTGCATTTTGTACTCCTGGAACTTTGTGTGTCACTCTTTAAATTAAACGATAAACAATGTTAAGCATACCATTTGGGTCCAAATCTTTTGCTCTGAATCGGAATCCGTATTTCTGACTCAGATCAGGCAAATGGTTGCCCACTGACATGTTTAAACAAAAACTTCCAGACAAACATCTGAACCAATGAGTGCCAGCCAAGTCAAGTCCAGGAATCCACGAAGATTTCAGGGTAGGCCCAGAGTTGGGATCTGGGGTATGGGTCCAAGGGGATTGATTCTATCAGATAAAGGGATTTGAGGGCTAGGTGTCATGGGAGAATGCCAGTTGGGTGTCAGCTTTGTGGTTCAGATCAGGGTGGGATATATAGATGAGTTACCTTTGGGGAATTTGGTCGTGAGTCAGGGGAAGGGTAGTTAGTTTATCTTGACTAACTACAAAACTGTCTGAATTGAAACCATTCAAAGCCTCTGACTCTATCACAGAATCGAGTCAGAGGGTTCAAAAACTTGGCTAATAGCCAATTTGGAAGTTTCCACTTCCCTGGCAATTCCCCAAGTTATGTATTGAGACCTACATATGGACCCAAAGCACAACTCCTATCCCCACTGCTGTAACAACAATCTTCTGCTAGAAGATCTGGGCCTTAGTATTAATAACTTAGATACCAGGAGGAAAAAAGTTAGAAATATAGTGGCAGAAACTTGGATCATCATCAGGGGAATTGCCCATTGAAATTTTCAATTGCATCAGGAATTCCACACGGGTCCAACTTGTAACTACAATCAACAGTACAGAGGCAGCCATCTTGTCAGAATTTGTGGCATATCTTGCAAAAGAATGACTATTCAAAGGCTAGTTCTGACACCAATGTGAAGCAAATACCATTAAAGGAAACATAACTACAGAGATAGCTAAAAAACCTTTGCAAGAAATGGGTACTGAGTGCCCAGAAAAATGTACTTTCACATCCTTCATCTTTCATTTCAACGTCAACGTGGATGTAACAAACAAGGCTCAATATTATTTCAGATTTTGCTGGACCAATAACATCAAGGCAATTGACTCTCTCCATTAGTACAAATCACAGCTGATCGTGACTTCTAGTATCTGCACTCATACAGTTAATGTGGAAATGCCAAAGTTACTATGAATGATACCCTGATTCTCCACAGGTGGTGCTGTTGCCAACTTCTTAAATAGAATCTGCATTAAAATTATAAGTGTGAACCTGGGCTAATTACCCAATATTCTCATTGTCCAGGTGGGTTTTTCCACTTAAGAATTATTGATTTTTTGGGGGTGCAGTAATAATTAGCACTGATTTGAACTTTTATAAATATAAATTTTATTCCTTCAGAATACACTTAAATGATCCAAAGTTTGAAAGCCTTGTTTTTATGTTTTATGTAATTCTGTTCATTCCATGCTCATGTCCTAATATTTCATTCCTGTATAATGATTTAAATTGCAACTGATATTTCCATATTTACTTCCTATGTTATTGCCCGTGTGTCTGAATGAGAATTCCACAATCAGATTTGTTATAAACCCAGACTCTACACGGTTTCTGCAGAGGGCATGAAACTCAAAGATGCTCCATTACAAGTAATGTCCTCTGACAAGCTCAAAAACTCTCATCGGCAGCTGGAAATGAGTTGAATAATTAACAACTTGCCTTTACTCTTACAGCAATAGCTGGACGAATAAATTTACAGACCTGTCCAATTATGAGAGATTCCAGAACTTGATAATAGATTGATTATGGATGAACAAGTCATTTAAAAAATGCATTGTGTGCAGAAACTGTTCATATAGTCAGAGTTGTACAGCATGGAAACAGACCGTTCGGTCCAACTCATCCATGCCGACCAAATATCCTTTGGGCAGCATGGTGGCTCAGTGGTTAGCACTGCTACCACACAGCACCAGGGACCCGGGTTCTATCCCGCCTCGGCCAACTGTTTGTGTGGAGTTTTCACAGTCTCCCAATGTCTCCAGGTGCTCCAGTTTCCCCTCTCAATCCAAAGGTTTGTAGGTCAAGTGAATTGGCAATGCTAAATTGCCCATCGTGTTTGGTGCATTAGTCAGAGGTGAATATAGGGTAGGGGAATGGGTCTGGGTGGATTACCTTTTCAGAGGGTCAGTGTGAACTTGTTGGGCCAAAGGTCCTGTTTCCATACTGTAGGGAATCTAATCTAAATTACTTGAGTCCCATTTACCAGCATTCAGCCCATATACCTCTAAACCCTTCCCGTTCGTATAGCCATCCAGAGGCTATAATTTTTAATTGTTATTTTACCACACTCCACCATTTCCCCATTCCATAAATGCACCACCTTCTGCTTGAAAACGTTGCACCTTATGTCCCTTTTAAATCTTTCCCCTCTCACCTGAGACCTATGCCCTGTAGCTCTGGACTTCCCCCACCTCAGGGAAAAGACCTTGACTACTCACCCTATCCATACCCTCAATTTTATAAACCTCTATAAGGCTACCCCTCAGCCTGTGACACTTCTGGAGAAACAGCCCCAACTTATTCAGCCTCTCTCTATAGCTCAAACTTTCCAATCCCAGCAACATCCTTTTCTGAACCCTTTAAAGTTTAACAAGATCTTTCCTATAGCAGGGAGATTAGAATTGAGTGCAATATTCCAAAAGTGACCTAACCAATGTCCTGCACAGCTGCAACATGACCTCCCAACTCGTATGCTCAATGAACTCACCAATAAAAAGGCAAGTGTATCAAATGCCTTCATCACTATCTTGTCTACCCATGACTTCACTGTCAAGGAACTATGAACCTGGGCCCCAAGGTTTCTGTTCAACAACACTCCTCAGGAACTTGCCATTAAGTGTATAAGTTCTTCCTTGACTTTCCTTACCATAAATGTAGCACCTCACATTTATCTAAATCATACTCCATCTGCCACTCCTCAGCCCATCTGATCAAGATCCAATTGTACTCTGAGGTAACCTTCTTCATTGTTCACTACACCTCCAATTTTGGTGTCATCTGCAAACTTACTAACCATTCCTTCAATATTCACATCCCCATCATTTATATGACTAACAAAAAGCAGTAGACCCATCATGGATCCTTGCAGCATATTACTGGTCACAGGCCTTCAGTCCGTAAAGCAATTCTCCACCACCACCATTTGATTCTGACGTTCAAGCCAAATTTTGTATCCAGTTGACAAGCTCTTCCTGAATCCAATGTGATCTAACCATGCTAACCAGTAGGCCATGTGGAACCTTGTTGAACACCTTCTGAAGTCCATATAGATAAAATCCACCGTTCTACATTCAATCATCTTCAAAAAAACTCAGTCAACTTAGTGGCACAATTTCCCGTGCACAAAGCCATGTTGACTATTCCTAATCAGTTCCTTGCCTTTCCAAATACATATAAATCCTGTCCCTCAGAGTCCCCTCCAGCAACTTACCCACCACTGATGTCAGGTTTACCGGCCTATAGTTTCCTGGCTTTTCCTTACCTTTCTTCAATAATGGCACCATGTCAGCCAACCTCCAGTCTTCTGGCACCTCACTTGTGGCTATGATTGATACAAATATCTCACAAGGGACTCAGCAATTATTTCCCTAGCTTCTCACAAAACTTCTAGGATACACTTAATCAGGTCCCAGAGATTTATCCACCTTTATACATTAAGATGTCCAGCACCTGCTCCTCTGTAATATGGATAGGATAGTCAGTTCTGGTAGAACGCAATAGTTCGGTTCTCATGTGAACTCACATTATTAAGAAATTGCACAATAGCCGCACCATTTAAACTGATGGAGCTGGAATCACATGATAGCCAATACAGGTAAGGAAAGTTTTATCAACTTGTTCTGTTTTAATGAAAAATACTACTCTTTTGTCTTTCTTCAATACTATTATTTCTTATTCTGCTATTTTTAAACTTCCCATTTTGACAGCCATTATATCTTTCCTATAGTGCGGTCTCAATGCCAAATCCAATACTTCAACTGCAACTTAAATATTTTGCCTAAATTTATTATTACTGTATTTCATATTATGTGTAGTATATGTAATTTATTTGTAAACACATCTAGGATTTATTGTTTAATTTGAACATTTTCATTTAATTCCTGGTCACTTTTAAACTGAATTTAAACTCACAACACAAATATGTTCTGATCTGTGAAATCTCTTATTTAATTTGAATTCAGTAAAATTCAAAGAGATCTGAGCTGATAACCCCCTGGATATTCAATCTTGTCCTATTGAAGAAGGCCAATGGATTCAAAGAAAAATTAAGTGTTGGCCCAGTTTCTGTATTCTAAATCTTTCTTTAGAATCTCTGCTGGTCCCCCTCTGGGGAAGTAACTGATGTAAACATGAAGTTTCAACAGCTGGGCATACGATTAACATTCTTGAAATGTATTTCACTCAAAAAACAGTCACCTACCTGGTGGACAGCGAGGTGATTTGGTTGTGATGGATTGAATTGTCAGTAGCTTCCTCTCTAAGCTGCATAGTCCCACTGCCCAAAAATTAGGAGGATTCACTGTTTGGATTTCCTCCTTCCAATTTCAGTATTTTTCGTTAATAGAAGCAACAATTTGTTTGGATAGAGCTTGTTCAAAAGACCAGTTCCATCACCACCAAATCACCTCGCTCTCCTCTCCATTTCTTTTATGATGCTTAAATTTCTGACAGGAGAAGATAAAAAGGTGCTACACTGCTTTGACAAAGGAATGCATCGCAAGGCAGCATGGTTGTCACCTTGAGTCAATAATCAAGTTCTCCAGAATTGTCAGTTTCTAGGAGCAGCCAACTTATTATAGAACCTAGAACATTACAGCGCAGTACAGGCCCTTCGGCCATCGATGTTGCACCAACCTGTGGAACCAAACTGAAGCCCATCTAACTTACACTATTCCATTTTCAACCATATATTTATCCAATAACCATTTAAATGCCCTTAAGGTTAGCGGGTCTACTACTGTTGCAGGCAGGACGTTCCACTGCTACTCTGAGTAAAGAAACTACCTCTGACATCTGTCCTATCACCCCTCAGTCTAAAGCTATGACCCCTCATGCTAGCCATCACCATCTGAAGAAAAAGGCTCTCACTGTCCACGCTATCTAACCCTCTGATTATCTTATATGTCTCAATTAAGTCACCTCTCAACCTTCTTCTCTCAAATGAAACCAGCCTCAAGTCCCTCAGCCCTTCCTCATAAGACCTTCCTTCTATACCAAGCAACATCCTAGTAAATCTCCTCTGAACCCTTTCCGAAGCTTCCATGCCCTTCCTATAATGTGGTGACCAGAACTGCATGCAATACTCCAAGTGTGGCTGTCCAGAGTTTTGTACAGCAGCAGCATGACCTCATGGCTCTGAAACTCAATCCCTCTACCAATAAAAGCTAACACACCGTATAGCTCCTTAATAACCCTATCAACCTGGGTGGCAACATTCAGGGATCTATGTACATGGACACTGAGATCTCTCTGCTCATTCACACTATCAAAAATCTTTACCATTCACCAGGGCTCTGTATTCCTGTTGCTCCTTCCAAAGTGAATCACCTCACACTTTTAATTAATCTCCATTTGCCACCTCTCAATCCATCTCTGCAGCTTATCTATGTCCGTCTGTAACCTGCAACATCCTTCAGCACTATCCGCAACTCCACCGACCTTAGTGTCATCTGCAAATTTACTAACCCATCTTTCTACGCCCTCAGATCCTTGCAGTACCTCACTAGTAACTGAATGCTTCCCATTAACCACTACCCTCTGTCTTTCAGCTAGCCAATTTCTGATCCAAACTGCTAAATTACCCATGCCTCTGTATTTTGTGTAATAGCCTACCATAGGGAACCTTATCAAACGCCTTAATGAAATCCATATACACCACATCAACCACTTTATTCTCATCCACCTGATTGGTCACCTTCTCAAAGAACTCAATAAGGTTTGTGAGGCATGACCTACCCTTCACAAAACCATATTGATTATCCCTAATCAACTTATTCCTCTCTCGATGAATATAAATTCTATCTCTTATAACCTTTTCCAACACTTTACCCACAATCGAAGTAAGGCTCACTGGTCTATAATTACCAGGATTGTCTCTATTTTCTTTCTTGAACAAGGGAACACCATTTGTTATCCTCCAGTCTTCTGGTACTATTCCTGTAGACAATGACGACATAATTGGCTCTTCAATCTCCTCCCTGGCTTCCCAGAAAATCCTAGGATAAATCCTATCTGGCCAGGGGACTTATCTATTTTCACACTTTCCAGAATTGCTAGCACCTCCTCCTTGTGAACCTCAATCCCATCTAGTCTAGTAGCCTGTATCTCAGTATTCACCTTGAAAACATTTTCTCCACTATGAGTACTGACGAAAATACTCATTTAGCGCTTCTCCTACCTCCTCGGACTCTACGCACAACTTCCCACTACTGTCCTTGATTGGCCCTTACTCTAGTCATTCTTTTGTTAATGATAAACCTATGTTAATGAGAAAGCCTTAGGGTTTTCCTTGCTCCTATCTGCCAACAAATTCTCATGTTCCTGCAGTAGCTGATCCTTGAATAAGCTCCACATTTCAATTGGGCCCATCCCCTGCAGTTTCCTTCCCCATCTTATGCATCCTAAATCTTGCCTAATTGCATCATAATTGCCTTTCCCCCAGCTTTAACTCTTGCCCTGCGGTATATACCTATCTCTTTCCATTACTAAACTAAACATAACCAAATTGTGGTGGCTTATCACCAAAGTGCTCACCTACCTCCAAATCTAACACTGGCCTGGTTCATTACACAGTACCAATTCCAATGTGGTCTCGCCCCTTTTTGGCCTGTCTACATACAGTGTAGAAAACCCTCCTGCACACACTGGACAAAAACTGACTTATCTAAAGTACTCACACTATAGTGTTTCCAGTCAATATTTGGAAAAATAAAGTTATTGCTTTCTACTATCAACACACTTGCCACAAGTACAGTGGTCGCATCTAACTTTGATACGAGTACCAGAGATTCCAACAATCAACAGCGATCAAACTTATTGAGCTCTTGACTCAACTGGCAGCAAAGTCAGGCAATGTTGAGAAATAAAGTCATATGGAAAAGATGTTTCCTTTTGCATCCTAACCTACAAGGGAAAACAGCTCCAGCCTCTCCCTATAGCTCAAACACTCCAACCCTGGCAACATCCTTGTAAATCTTTTCTGAACCCTTTCAAGTTTCAGAACATCTTTCCTATAGGAGGGAGACCAGAATTGCAAACAGTGTTCCAACAGTGGCCTAACCAATGTCCTGTACAGCTGCAACATGACATCCAAACTCCTATACTCAATGCTCTGACCAATAAGGCAAGCATATCAAATGCCTCCTTCACTATCCTGTTGACCTGAGACTCCACTTTCAAGGAACTATGAACCTGCACTCTAAGGTCTCTTCATTCAGCAACACTGCCAGAAACTTACTATTAAGTATATATGTCCTACTAAAATACAACACCTCACATTTATCTAAATTAAACTCCATTTGCCACTCCTCAGATCAAGGTCCTGTTGTACTCTGAGGTAACCTTCTTGGCTGTCCACTATACCACCACTTTTGGCATCATCTGAAACTTACTAACCATTCCTCCTATGTTTATATCCAAATCATTTATGTACATAAAGTAGTGGATCTGGCACCAATCCTTGCAGCGTTCCACTGGTCACAGGCCTCCAGTCTGAAAAATAACCCTGCACCACCACCCTCTGCCTCCTACCTTCGAGCCAGTTATGTATCTTATCCAAATGACTAATTCTCCCTGTATTCCATGTGATCTAACCTCATTTATTACTTCTATTTCCAGTTGGCTAGCCAATCTTCTATCCATGCCAATATATTACCTCCTACATCACGAGCTTTTATTTTCTGCAGTAAGCTTTGATATGGCACTTCATCAAATGCTTTCATGAACTCTAGTATAGTACTTCTAACCTTTTATTCATAGCACATGTTGCTTCCTCAAAGAAGTCTCATAAAGTTGATAAAAATGATTTCCCTTTCACAAAACCATGCTGACTCTGTCTGATTACCTTCATTTGTTGAAGTGCCTTGCTATAATGTTTTTGATAATACTTTCTAACATATTCTTTATGACATGTTAAGCTAACTGATCTATAATTTCCTGTGTTTTTTTCCTTCACCTTTTGAAAAAGAAGTGTTATATCTGCTATTTTCCAATCTAATGGAACATTCCCTGATTTTAGGGAGTTTTAGAAAATTGAAATCAATGCATTGACTCTCTCATTAATCACTTCATTTAAGATGTTACATTGATGTCCATTAGGACCTAGGGATAATCCATAGTTCCATCAATTAGCTCAGTACTGCTTTCCTAGTGATTACATTTTTCTTGAATTCCTCCGACCCTTCCCCTTTTTGATTTTTATGTACTTCTGGGATGTTATGTATGTCCTCTCCAGTAAAACCAATGCAGATAACTTGTTCCATTCATCTATAATTCTTTTTCCCATTATTAATTTCCCAGATTCATGATGTATATGATACATGTTCCAGTTAACTCTTCCTTTATAAAATATGTAGAGAAGTTCATTTAACCAGGATGTTGGTGAGGCCACACTTGGTGTATTGCGTTCAGTTTTGGTCACCTTGCTACAGGAAGGATGTTATTAAACTGGAAAAATTGCAGAAGAAATTTACAAGGATGTTGCCAGGACTCAATAGTCTGAGTTATAGTGAGAGTTAAACAAGCAAGGACATTTTTCTTTAGAGCGTAGGGGACTAAGGGGGGATCTTATCGAAGGGGTTAAGCTCATGAGAGGCATGGATAGGGTGAATGCACTCAGCCTTTTTTCCAGGATTGGGGAATTGAGGGTGAGAGGGCATCAGTTTAAGGTTAGAGGGGAAAGAATAAAAGGGAACCTGAGGGGCAACATGTTTACACAGAGGGTGGTACACAGATGGAATGAGCTGCCAGTGGAAGTCATTGAGGCAGTTACATCGACAACATTTAAAATGCATTTGGATAAATACATGGATAGGAAGAGATTAGAAGGATATGGACCAAGTGCAGGGAAATGGGGTTAGAGTGAATCTATGACTCTGTAAATGGGTCAGTGGGCTGAGGAACAGCAAATGGACTTTAACGGAGATAAGCGTGATGTGCTGCATTTTGTGAGACACTCCACTGCAAGATTCATACCATTAATGTTAAGGAACTGGGGAGTGTTGGCAAACAGAGAGACCCAGGAGTGCAGGTACACAGTTCCTTGAAAGTGGAGTCACAGATAGACAGGACAGTGAAGAAGATGCTTGGCAAGCTAACCTTCATCGGTCAAAGCAGGCATTGAGATGTTGTGTTACACTGTAAAAGACAATGGTAATGTGGCATTTGAAATATTGTGTAAAATTCCAGTTGACCTGCTTTGGGAACACAGAACAGAGAAAAGTCCAGCACAGAACAGACCCTCATACTAAAACTTATCAGTCTGTGTGGGTTTACTCCGGTGCTCCGGTTTCCTCCCACGTCCAAAGGTGTGCAGGTTAGCTGAATTGGCCATGCTAAATTGCCCATAGTGTTAGGTGCATTAGTCAGAGGGAAATGGGTCCGGGTGGGTTACTTTTCAGAGGGTCTGTGTGGACTTGTTGGGCCGAAGAGCCTGTTTCCACACTGTAGGGAATCTAAACTAATCTAATCATTTCTGGCTAGCTTTCTTTCATACTCTTTTTTTTTCCTTCTTTGTTAACTTTTAGGAATTCTTTACATTTTATTATGTTGTCTGATCTTCTGACCTGTCATCTGGTCTTGCACAGTTACATGCTTTTTTGTTAAGCTTGAAATTTTTTAAACTTTAACCACAAATGATGGGTATTCCTCTTGATGTTTTTTGTTGGAACTGCTTCTATCCTGTGTATTCTGAAATATTTCCTTAAATATCGTCTACTGCATCATTATTGACCTATCCCTTAATCTTAATTGTCAGTTCACTTTAGCTAACTCTGGTTTCATGCTCTCACAATTGTCCTTATTTAAGTTTTAAATACTAGTCTTGAACCAATTCCTCTTCTCTCAAACTGAATATAAGATTCAAAGATATTATTTCAAGCATCACTGCTATCTCAGATTTCTTCACTATGAGGTTATTAACTTATCCTGTCCAGTTGCTCAATACCAGGTTGAGTATATCTGCTATCTTACTGGCTTTAGAATGTGCTATTTTAAGAAACTAACTTATAAAAGTCTATTAATTCTTCATCTAGACCATCTTTGCTCATCTGATTTTTCCATGTCTGTATGTAGATTTAAATCCCCTGTGATCACTGCTCCCATTACTTTTTCCTTTATGCTCCATCTCAATCTGTGGTTACTGTTAGGGGGGTCAGTACAACATTCCCACAAGTAACTTCTGCCTTCATCATTTTTTACCTCTACCAAAACTGCTTCTACATCCTGGTTTCCTGAATGTGGGTCAACCCCCTCTCTTGTGCTAATATCATTAATTAATAGAGCCATCCTTCTAACTTTTCCTAACTTCCTGTCCTTCAATATTCAGGTCTCAACTATTTCTTCCTGTAGCCATGTTTTTGTAATTGCTATCAGATCATACGTATTTATTTCTATTTACATGATCAATTTGGCTGATTTGTTTGGAATGCTGTGTGCATTCAGATACCATTTACTTTGTCCTTTTACTATCTTTGTCGTCTGTAGCCTTATCTGTTAATTTACTTGGATGTGTACTCTATTCCTTCTCATTATGGTCTGTTTATCATTTCCCATATTATTGCCTTGCTCTACTGTGGATTTAACCATATCTTCGCAATTTGATCCCACTATTTAGTTTTAAACCATCCCTATTTCCCTAACTACACAACTCACAACTGTATTCACCCTTGCACAGTTCAGGTGTAGTTGATTCCAATGGTACAGCTCTCACTTTGGTCACTGCCACCAGTACTGGACAATGAATTGGACTCAGTTTCTGAGACATGCACTCTCTAATCTTATTTGACCAATGCCAGTTTGATTGCAGCTCAGGTAATAATCCAGATATTATCTTGGAGATTGTGCTTTTTAGTTTGTTTGCTCAGCTCCTCCTGCTGCCTATACAGAGTCTCCACCCTCATTGTGCCTATTTAGTTGGTTCCTATAGAGACCATGGCAACTGGATCCTCCCCGTCTCATTGCAAGTTCTTTTCCAGCCTGGGCAGATTTCCTGACACATTGCACTCGGAAGCTCAGGCAACCTTCTGGATCCTTGTTCTTTGGCTGCAGAGACTAGTCTTAATCAGACCCCTCATTATGCCATCTCTTACTACCACTATACTCATTTTTACTGTCCCAACCTGAATGGCTTTCTGCAGCATGGTGCCATGGTCAGTTAGCTCATCCAAGCAAGTTGAAGGTATTTCAGACCTTTTGAACAATTGCAAAAGTTGAGGATCCTCTGTCTCAAGTCCCCAGGTCTGCCTCACACCCTACTATTCCTGTCCACTGATTGAATCAGGAAACCATATCCTAAGGAATATGACTACCTCCTGAAATAAAATGTGTGCCTAGGTAACTATCTTAAGCAGCATCTGCAGCTTAACTTTCAGCTCATGAATTTTGAGCTGAAATTCTGAGCTGCAGACAAATTTGCCCTGGATTACACTGACTTCCAGGGGTTCTGCCACTTTTTTTCTTTCTAGCTTAATTCATACTGCTCCCAGTAATATTTAGTACCACTTTTTAATTTTACTAATACTAATGAAAATTTACATTTAGTGAAACATTTCCTGGATTTAAAGATATGGGGAGGTGATTACCTAGTGGTATTAACACTAGAATATTAATCCAGAAACTCAGTCAATGTTCTGGGGACCCAGGTTCAAAACCCATCACAGCAGATGGTGGAATTAAGAATCTACTGATGAACACGAATCCACTGTCAGGAAAAACCCATCAGGCTTACTAATGCCTTTCAGGGAAAGAATCTGCTATCCTTACCAGGTCTGGCCTACATGTGACTCCAGAGCCACAGCAATGTGGTTGACTCTCAACTGCCCTCTGAAATGGCTTAGCAATATCTATATCAATCACTATGAAATCTCAACAAAAATAAAATAGGACAGACCACCAGGCATCAACCCAGGCATCTGAAAACAACACAGAAATAGCCATGTTGACCCTGCAAAGTCCTCCTTTTAGCTAGGAGCGAATGCCAAAATTGGAGAGGTCTCTCACAGGCTAGTCAAGCAACATAATCATAGTCATGGAACTGTACCTTACAGACAGTTAATGTACCAAACACTACCATCACTATCCCTGTCCCAAGGATAAGACAGGTATATGGTCGGGAGGGAATTGCCCCGGGATTCCTTAGCATTGTCTCCAACCTAATGAGGTCTCATGGCATCAGATTAAACATGTGCAAGGAAACCTCCTAAGATTGCCACATACCATCCTCCCTCAGTTGATGAATTGGCACTCCTCCATATTGAACACCACTTGGAAGAAGCATTGAGGATAGCAAGGGTGCAAAATGTACTTTGAATAGGGGATTTCAACATCCACCATTAAGAGTGACTCTGCAGAAACACTACTGATAGAGCTAGTCAGGTCCTAAAGGACATAGCTGCTAGATTGGGTCTGCTGCATGAACTAACAGAACAAATAAGGGGGAAGATCATATTTGACCTCATCCTTACCAATCTGCCAGCTGCAGATGCATCTGTCCATGACACTATCGGTCAGAATGGCCAACACACAGTCCTCGTGGTGACAAAGTCCCACCTTCACATTGAGAATATTCTCCATTGTGTTGTGTGGCACTATCACTGTGCTAAATGGGACAGACTTCAAATAAATCTGGCAACTCAAGACTGGACATCCACAAGGCACTGTGGGCCATCAATAGCAGCAGTAATGTACCCCAGCCCAATGTGTAACCTCATGGCCCAGCATAGCCTCCACTCAACCATTAACATCAAGCCGGGGAATCGACCCTGATTTGATGGAGAGTGCTGGAGAGTATGCCAGGAGCAGTCAATGTTCTGGGGACCCAGGTTTGAACCCCATCACAACAGATGGTGGAATTTTAATTCCATTTAAATATCAGGAATTAAGAATCTACTGATGACCATGAATCCACTGTCAGGAAAACCCCATCAGGTTTACTAATGCCTTTCAGGGAAAGTATCTGCCATCCTTACCTGGTCTGGCCTACATGTGACTCCAGAGCCACAGCACTACCTAAAAATGGGATGCCAACCTGATGAAGCAACCAAACAGGACTGGTTTCACGCCAAACAGCAGAAGCAGCAAGTGATAGACACAACCAATGGATCAGATCTAAGCTCTGCAGTCCTGCCACATCCACACATGAATGGTGGTGAACAATTAAACAACTCACTCACAGGATGAGGCTCCACAATTAACCCAATCCTCAATGATGGAAGAGCCCAGCACACTAGTGAAAAAGATAAGACTGAAACATTCACAGTAATCTTCAGCCAGAAGTGTTGAATGGATGATCCATTTTGGCCTACTCCCCAGCATCACAGATGTCAATCTATTGCCAATTCAATTCACTCCATGTGATGTCAAGAATTTTTTGGGTGCACTGAATAATGCAAAGACTATGGGTTCTGACAACATACTTGGCAACAGTACTGAAGACATACATCAGAACTTTCTGCATCCCTAGCCAAATTCTTCCAATATGACTGCAGCACTGGCATCTACCCAATAACAGGGAAAATTTCCCAGGTATGCCCCGTCAGTCTACCCTTGATCATCACTAAACTATTGGAAGGTGTCAACAGCAGTGCGAACAAGCAGCACCTGCTCAGCAATAACCTGCTTAGTGATGCCTGTTTGGGTTCTGCCAGGGTCACTCGGCTCCTGACCTCATTACAACCTTGGTTCAAACATGGACAAAAAATATTTGAATACTGGACAGGAGATGAGAGTGACAGTCCTCAACAACAAGACAACATTTGGTCGAGTGTAACGTCAAGGAGCACTAGCAAAACTGGAATCAGTGGGAATCAGGTCAAAGTCTCTGCAGGTTGGAGTCATACCTAGCACATAGGTTTTGGTTGTGGGATGTCAATCTTCTCAGCTCCAAGACATCTCTGCAAGAGTTCCTCAGGGTAGTGTCCTATACCCAATCATCTTCAGCTGCTTCATCAATGACTTTCCCTCCATCATAATGTCAGAAGGGGAGAGGTTTGCTGATGACTGTACAATGTTCAGCACCATTTGGGAATCCTCAGATACTGAAGTAGTCCAGGAGTTGGGAAGTCATAAAAGCAAATTACTGCAGATGCTGGTATCTGAAACCAAAAGAGAAAATGTTGGAAAATCTCAGCAGGTCTGGCAGCATCTGTAAGGAGAGAAAAGAGCTGACGTTTTGAGTTTATCTGACCCTTTGTCAAAGCTTTATGTGCAATTCTGGTCTCCCTCCTATCAGAAGGGTTCAGAAAAGATTTACAAGGATGTTACCAGGATTGGAGGATTTGAGCTACAGGAAGAGGTTGAATAGGTAATGGCTGTTTTTCCTGGAGTGTCGGAGGCTGAGGGGTGACATTATAGAGATTTATAAAATCATGAGGGGTATGGACAGGGTAAATAGACAAAATCTTTTCCCTGGGGTGGGGGAGTCCAGAATGAGAGGGCATAGGTTTAGGGAGAGAGAGGGGAAAGATACAAAAGAGACCTTTTCATGCAGAGGGATGTGCATGTGTGGAATGGGCTGCCAGAGGAAGTGGTGATGCTAGTACAATGGCAACATTTAAAAGGCACATGGATGGGTATATGATTAGGAAGGATTGAGAGGGATCTGGGCTGGTGGGACTGGATTGGGTTGGGATATCTGGTCGACATGGACAAGTTGGATGGAAGGGTCTGTTTCCATGCTGTACATCTCTATGACTCTATGTCAAATTCAACAAGACTGAACAACATCCATGCTTGGGTTGGCAAGTGGCAAATAACATATCCACCTCACATCCAGGTAATGACAATCTCCAAAAAGAGATAATCTATCCAATGCCCCTTGACATTTAATTATGTTATCATCACTGAATGCCCCACTATCACCATCATGAGTTTTGTCATTTACCAAAAACAGACCCGGACTAGTGGTATAAATATCGTGGTTACAAGAGCAAGTCAGAGGCTAGGAATACAGCAGTGAATAACTCACCTCCTGATTCTCCAAAGCCTGTTCACATTTACAAGGCACAAGTCAGAAATGTAATGGAATACTTCCTACTTGCCCGGATGAGTGCAGGTCCAACAATACTCAAGAAGCTTGACATCACCAAGGACAAAGCAGCCCAATTGACTGGCATCACAGCCACAACTCTCCATCACTGACACTCAGTTTGAGCAATGTGTACAATATACAAGATGCACTGCAAAAATTCACCCAAGACAGCATGTTTCAAATCTATGAACACTTCTATCTCGAAGGACAAGGGCAGTTTTTACATGGAAAAAACTACCACTTTAAGTTCTCTTCCAAAACATTCACCGTCCTGACTTGGCAACATATCACCATTCCTTCACTGTCACTGGGTCAAAACCCTGCAATTCCCTCCCTAATGGCATTGTGAGTCTACCTACAGCACAAGGACTGCAGCAGTTCAAGAAATCACCACCACCTTCTCAAGGGCAACTAGGGACAGGCAATAAATGCTGGCTAGTCAGCCATGCCCACATCACACAAAGGAATAAATGTAAAAATGTGAGCACAATAATCACTATCCAATCACTTACCCACTTCCCAGTTATGTTACCCTTTTTTTTGTATCCAAATGCAGTTTTTGGGTTCAGAGAGCTGAACACCTGCCAACTTTCTGTTCCTTCTCATGCAGCCCCTCAATTCCTACTGTCCTAGAGGCTGAGAAAGTAAGGATCTATCCAATCTCCAGTATCTAATCTCCAATCTTCAAACTCCAATCTCCAAACTTCAGATCACATCTCCTCACATTAAACTCCATTTCGCTGCACTCCATGATAACTGCACTTTGGTTTTACTTTTTTATGCTGTTGTGATTTCAGCGAGTGAGCTTTCTGGCACTTACAGAACTGGATTAAGCCAGTTACTTCATTAACTCATCTCACCTGCTCTTCAGCAGAGAGCTTATTAAACTCTGCCCAAACCTGAAAGAATGTTCAAACTTAATACAGTGCATTTAACTGAAATGTTAATTGCAAACAAGCAATACTAAATGTTGTAAAATAGATTAAGCGTTTAAGATTCACTATATAACCATACACTCAGCTTTATATTCTGTTTCAGTTGGGATGCTGTTTCAAAACAAGGGGTCAGCCATTTAAGACTGAGATAAAAAGGTTTTTTTTCTCAATGAGGGTCTTAAGTCTTTGGAAATGTATGAGAGGGATATAGGCCAAATATTGGGACTAGATTCATATAGGATATCTAATCGGCATGGATGAGTTGGACCAAAAGATCTGTTTCCGTGCTGTAGGTCTATGAATTAAAAGCAGGGAATGAGACTAATTGAATAGGTTTACTAAACATCTGATTAGGCATGATGAACCTCTCATTTTTATCATTCTATGATCTATCCAAAACTGATTAGGATAGTCAACCTAAACTCCTGGACACAACTTGTAAAAGAAATATGATCTCCCGGCATTGTGGGAAATTGTGTCTTATAAGGTTGCCTGAGTTTTTTAGGATGTGACCAACACAGAGAGTAGAAGGGTAAACATCGTCGACATGAACTTTAGTCAGGATTTTGACAAGGTTCCGTATGGTGGAGTGGTTAGTAAAGTTAAATCACATGGGATCAAGGGAGAGCTAGCCAGTTGGATACAAAATTGACTTGATAGTGGGAAACAGAGGTTGGTCGTAGTAGATTGTTTTTCAGACTGAAAGCCTGTGACCAGTAGTGTTCTGCAGGGTTCAGTGCTGGGTTCACTGGTGTTTGTCATTTATATAAACAATTTGGATGCAAACATAAGAAGCATGTTTAGAAAGTTTGCGGATGACACCAAAATTGGTGGTATAGTTGACAGTGAAGAGTGTTATTTAAGAGTACAACAGGATCTTGATCAGGCTGGGAAATGGGGCTGATGAATGGCTATTGGAGTTTAACTTGGATAAATGCAAGTTGTTGCAGTTTGGTAAGACAAACTAGGACGGGACTTACAAGTTAATGATAGAGCCCTGGGGAGTGTTGTCGAACAGAGAGACTTAGTGGCTCAAGTACATAGTTCCTTGAAAGTGGCATCACAGGTAGACAGAATGGCAAAGAAGGCATTTGGCATGCTTGCCTCCATTGCTCGAGAATTGAGGATAGGAGTTGGGATGTCATACACAACACTGGCGAGGGGTAGGGGAGAGTAGGGGAGTTCAAAACTAAAGGGCATAGGTTTGAGGTGATATGGGAAAGATTTAAAAGGGACCTAAAGGGTAACTTTTTCACACAGAGGGCGGTGTGGATATGGAATAAACTGTCAGAAAAAGTTGTTACAACATTGAAAAGCATTTGGATGGGTACAGGAATAGGAAAGATTTAGAGGAATATGGCTAAACGCAGGCAAATAGGACTAGTTTAGTCTGGTCGGCATGATTGAATTAGATCGGTGTCTGCTTTCTGTGCTCTATGATTCTATGACTCTATGAAAACTGTTCAAAATACGTGTACTAGGGAACGATCTAACAACCATTTATTTGATGGTGAATTATATGGAGGGTACACATACAGACTTGTGACAGGTTCAGAGGAAAGGCATAGAAATATTTCCAATCAGAAATATTGAAGTATTTCAACAAATGCAGTCTGTTAGAAAGGGGAAGCAATGTAGTAATACTCCCAAGATTCCAACAGACATCACATTATTTATTTCTACATACTGAATTTTGCGACTGGTCACCAATAATGAAAACACAACGTGACTGGTGTATTCACTTGACTGCTGCCCTTCTGGTCATTGAATCTTTTTGGGCACAATTATACAGTTCTTTGTTACTGACACCCCCCTTCCAAATGGCAAGTTTTTTGTTGATATGTGCTACTTTGATCTACTTTCTAGTCAACTACTTCACTGAACCTTTCCCCACAATCTCCCCACTGCTCCCCTGCACTCACGAACCACCACCATTAATTCATCATCAATAACAATCAAATACCTAGGACCTTTAATTGAACCTGGGACCCTGGCACCCTGGTGCTGTGAGGCAGCAGTGCTAACCACTGAGCCACTGTGCCGCCCTAAGCACCAGGGTCCTAGGTTCAATTCCAGCCTTGGGCAACTGTCTGTGTGGAGTTTGCACATTCTCCCTGTGTCTGCGTGGGTTTCCTTTGGGTGCTCTGGTTTCCTCCCACAGTCCAAAGATGTGCAGGTCAGGTGAATTGGCAATGCTAAGTTGTCCATAGTGTTAGTTGCATCAGTCAGAGGGAAATGGGTCTGGATTGGTTTCTCTTCGGAGGGTCGGTGTGGACTTATTGGGCCAAAGGGCCTATTTCCACACTGTAGGGAATCTAATCTTTAATGGAGGAAACCATTCCATGACATTTGGCAGCTGAATAAGAGCTTTAGATACTCAGAGTTCATTGAAGAATTTGGAGAAATATCCAGAAATGTTGTCAAATAATTGCATTTGGAGAAAGCTTTAAAATGTTGGAAGGAAGATAGAATAAAGAGGTTCAGAAGAGAATTTCAATGAATAGGACTAGGTGGCTGCAGAGAATTGTGAAGAGGTGATTTTACAGATGTCATATATTGTGAAATAAATATAATAAGGTAATTCATAACAAGATATATCAGTACTAATTTGCAGTAAGGTAGGTGAGAGCATCAAAGAACTTGCAGATAAAGAGAGTGATTTGAAATGTGATCCACTGAAAATAACCACATGTTGTAGGAAAGTAAGAATGGTAAAACATGTTGTAGTACAAGATATAAAGTCTTTGCTGGTTTGGCATTTATAGAAGGAGGAGGTTTGGAGGACAGTAAAAGGCAGAAGGAGTAGTCTAGATGGAATAAATAAAAAATGTTCATGGCAGTAAGGTAAGGTGGGAGCAGAGGGAAATACCTTTGAAGCTGGAAATAAAACCTTTTTGGCACTGGATGGGATGTGGGGTTCAAAGTTCAGTCTTGTAAAGGCTGGAATGTTGAAAGTGTGCATTATATGATTTATGTAGAGTGGCAGTCACTGGCATGAAGTTCTTCTCATAAATGCCAACTTGTAAAACCTAAATTTATAAATTTAGAGTTATCAAAATTCACATGACACCGATTACAAAGATCAAAAAATAGGTTTACATACACTTTTCCGTCCATTTTAATTTAAAGAACACAAAAGATTTCGAGAACGGAAATGGTCGCGTTTCCCCTATGGTCACTCAATCTCGTTGTCTCATTTTGAGCAAAAGCACTGGATTTAACTTTTTTTAAAAAGCCTTTTTTTTTCTAACAACCAACACAAATCCGGTTTGAGTGTTGAGAAAAATGCATGTTTCTGACTGATTCTTCAAACTCAATGGTGAGCCCGAATTATTCTTCCCAGATGCTACAAAAACGTGGTTTTAATTATACGCTTCAATTTAGATACAACATCGTTTACCCTCACAACTTGATCATTTGAAAGTCCAGTTCGTAACTGTAAAGTAAATGTCTTTATTCTAGAATTCTGCAGAGTGCTGTATATTTTTTGTTGCATCTCCCAACCCCAGGCTCTGTTTAATATGTTGGCAAATGTATCAAATTCACATCAACTCTTCTAAAGCTGTTCAGAAACCCACATATTGTTACTAAGTCGAAGAAAGGGGATGTTGACCAGGATCTCTGGAAAAGGTTTCTCTTCGGGATGCTCTGATTCTAAAGTTTCCCATTGTTGGGCAGCAAACGGTGTAAAAGGGACAGATTAGGACCTTCAAGGTTAGGACAATTTCTTGTTATTTTTGTTACAAGACTGACTGATCGGTTTGCTACTTGTTCAGAGGCTAGTAACATTCTGAGAACAAAACTACTGCCGAGTTTTTGACGAAATCTAAAACCTATAGCTTCTTTTGCAGGAGGAAGATTTGCCTCTTCTCCCTTGGCTATCTATGACAATGTCTGTTCAATCCTTTCGAATCAAAATATAAACTAATGGTGTCAATGGAATTCCAAATGTAAATTTAGTAAGGATGAAAGAAATGTTAAATTCTCCATGAACGTTTAAATGACTCTGGCAGGATGTTGTGGCAAAATAAATAGTAAACGATATTCAAATACTGTACAATTAATGTAAGGAATGATGACGCTGGAAGCAATCGGAAAAAAAGTCCTTCTTTTGATCCATTTATTCCGGAGGAGTTTCTAAGATTAAAACGATGTGCGTCTTGTTCCTCTAGTTAGTCTCTTGGAGACTTCCTCGGAAATGAAGCGGTTAATATTTAGAATTGGAACCAGCTCCACATCCGCTCAGACCCTACAGAGAAACAGGATGAATGGATGCTGGAGAAAAGAGCAACTCACATTTAGCCATTTTCCAAATTGCGATGGGTGTGTTTTCTGGAATGATGCGGTTTGCCTTCGGCGCCAAATACACTGAATTAAAATGCTTGAAATAACAAGATTCTGAAATAACGCCAAAATGCAGCAATTAGTGTGTCTCTTTGAGGAGCAAAAAATTAAACAATGTGGTGACCTTCAGATTTTTTTAAAAAAAGCTGCACTCCACATTATTTCCCGGGTTTCAAGTACTCCATTCAAGATAGCGCAGGTTGGAAGGAGAGACTTGTCTTTCATCGGGACCCGTTACAACTTCACCGACCAGAGTGATATTTTCTGGATATGCGCCCAACTTTAAAATAAACAGATGCTTGAAGATGCGGCGTTCAGGGTTTTAACTCTGCTCTGGGGACTGCCTGCCTCCTCACTGATTTGAAATGACTTTGAAATTAATAAGCTAATGGCTGTAACAAAACAATTTTACACATGGAAACTGAAGACACCTAAGACCAGGTATCGACGAGATTTTAAACTGTGCCCATATTTCCAAATGCCCTACGTTTCAATAACTTCCACTTACCTGAATTATCTGGTTTAAATTGGACAGCGCCATCTTAGGACGTGGAGACATAATGAAATGACTTTTCATGGACATCTTGGGGACGATGCTACTGCGCTGTGGTGATAACTTTGGACGTATTCGGAGCTGACAAATTATAAATACAAATACAGTAAGATCTAACCTCCAAGATATTGTTCTATATAATATTTCACCTTGGTACTGACTGACTGCAATGTAACATGTCAGTCAAAGATCAGTGGCATTACCCTGTCTTGAACCTGATTCAGCATTCAGCGAAGTGCTGAGAGAATGTTGCCGGAGGTGCTATGTTTGGGTTGAAATGTTAAAAACGCAGCTGTTCACTGTCCAAAGGCCTCACAAGTCTCGAAGAGTAGAAAGCTTTCCAAATTGGCCATTATTAATCACTCCATTATTATCATTCCCACGTTCGCCCAGATATTACTAGTTTTACACTCCAAGTCATTAATTGTTGTGAAACCTGGTGGGATGTCAAACTTGATATTTATAATATACCCTGTGCACAAAGTATTTCTTTTGGAATTGCTACAGTCATGTTTCACAGACATTGGCTTCCATGATAAAGAAAGGAAAAGAACTGCATAAAATATTGACTTTATTAAAGTTGCTCTTTACATCAACAATGAAATAGTTTGTGGTTAAGTGCAATCTCTTTCGCCATACATTCTGATTATGTATCAACCTTTCAAAGAATCAGTAATCTTTCCCAATGCTTCTAAAAGCTGCATAAACTACACTAATGAAACAACTCAAGTCTCAAGAAGGAGAAGCTCTGAAATAGTTGATGTGATCCTGCTCTGTTATTGTTGTACAAGATGATAGTACTGAAAGAGTTAATATTGAAGTTGTATGAACTCCACCCAGCCTGACCAGATCACACAGACTTTGGATGAAGGAACAGTGAGACTTGCATGAGGTCGCCAGAGAAACAGAACAAATATATCTGTCTCTGTATAGCTGTAATGATGCCTAATGAGTTAATTTAGGTTGTACCTTTTTGCTACCCTGGATTAAACAACACCTTGTTGTGTAAAACAAGTGCCATTTCTTGGACTCTGTCTTTTGTATCTGGTAATTAGAAAGATCCTTCAACTCAGTGAAGAAAGCAGGTGTGAGGGGCTGTTTAACTCTATTTTGTTAAATAATTAAAAGATTAAATCAGCTATGCCTTGGCTTAATGTTTACCCTCTGGTGGTGGTAATCCCCAGTTGAGAGCCCTCTACAAAAGGGTTCTTCTCCTTGCCATTTGGAATCTGGGGTGGAGAGTCCTGCGTGCAGCAGTCCCATGCATTCTTAGGTTAAGTAAGTACACTGGGGGCAAGACCACATGTAGTTTATGGCCTGGAGGAGATGGTTCTTCACATGAATGTAGATGATTTTTGTTCACAGCCCCTCTTGTTTTTTTTTGAAAGGGCTGCTCCTACATTTCTGGTTGCACTTCAGCTCCACAATCCTGACTTATGGGCATCCCATGGAGGGAAGGGGCAGACAAGTTGGAAAACCCCCTCCTGGGTCTGCTCCTGGCCTGGCCAAAGTGACAATTAATAAGTCCAGGCAGCAGGTCATGGAGAGGGTCATTGTACTTTATTGTCTGACACTCTTTCATGGTTAGGTCCGTATTCAGGTGTCCCTACTGAGGAAACACGTGATGTTCACCAGCAAAATAGAGGCCTTCTAAGACTGATGGGTACCACAGTGTTTGGGGTGCACCAACATGCCAGACAATGTAGTTTTGATTTGATGTTTCTGTTCTCCCATATAAGTTTCTATTGACTAATATTTGTAATTTTGGTTGAATGCCCCATCAGAGGATGAGAGAAGAGCTTTTACACAAACAGTGCAAAGACCAGTCATGAAGGAAAAGAAGCATAAACAGAGTTTTCACCTCCCAAAACAAGCGCCACATGACATCACCGCAAGGGACAGAGTAAAGGCCATCGAAATAATTTATAACACAGCCATAATGCTGAAAAAAGCTGTAAACTTTAAGTAAGGTCATAAATTGGACAATATCAAGGAATTATTGACAGAGTCCAACAAAGGAAGACAGTCTGAACAATTTTCAGACTTTTATAAAATCTGGACACAGACAATTTAAAATGTGACATTGGCCATGACCAAAGAACATTATTCTAAACATTGTGGAAAAGGATGTGTTTTATGTGTTAGGTTGTGAAATGCAGGGAATAATGAATTTTACCATGGGGGAAGGAGAAAAATTTTCATTTTGGCTCTGAAGGTGGGAAACTTCTCTAGAATCCAGGAACCACCATTTTCATCATTAAACAATGTAGCAAACACCCTTTAAATACAGAGATATAGATTGATATAATTTGAAATTGGAAAGAAGTAACACAATATAGTGTTACTATTCACTGAATTTAAAATTTTATAGCAAGCATATCATGTTGTATTCCTGCAGAACAAAGTTAAAAGTCTAAATACAGAGGCTAAAAGATTGAGGACACTTCTAAACAAAAAAAATTTAAAACAGCATTCATTTAATAAAAAAATACAATCTTGCAAAGAGTAAGTTACAAACATCCTTGAGGTTCTACAGATTTAAAAGTAAAGCAATATGAATAAATAAATACATTAGGAAAAATTGAAAAAAGAAATACACTTACAAAAATATTTAATGTCAGACATGTGCCAAACAAAACTCAAATATCGATATCCTGGAGAAGATGATCAAAATTAAATGCTAAATCTGTGGTTAAAAAAAGTTAATTCACTATTGCATTCATTGGTACTAAATGTCAGTACCAGTGCTGTGCAACACCAATATCTCACAGGATCAGACAATGCTAAGCTGTGACAAAAGAATGCTATATCTGTAACACCATAAATCACTTCCAAAGAATATGCAGATGTAGAACACAGCTTTAGAACAGAAAAAAAGTCATCTTGCTAAATCATACAAAGATGAAAATGTGTTGCTAGAAAAGTGCAGCAGGTCAGGCAGCATCCAAGGAGCAGGAGAATCGATGTTTCGGGCATGAGCCTTTCTTCAGGAATGAGGAAAGTGTGCCAAGCGGGCTAAGATAAAAGGTAGGGAGGAGGGACTTGGAGGAGGGGCGTTGGAAATGCGATAGGTGGAAGGAGGTTAAGGTGAGGGTGATAGGCCGGAGTGGGGGTGGGGTCAAGAAGAAGAAGAGGAAGGTGGTGCTGAGTTTGAGGGTTGGGACTGAGTCATACAAAAATGTCAATATTGTTGAACCTCTGTCTTTGGAAATTAAACAATATACCTTCTTTAGGAAAGATATCTGAGTACTGCGAGGGAAAATGTGTGATCTAAACAACTTAGATTCCACAGACTGTGTTTATGTCAATGGGCATCCAATTAATTTTAAGCATGATAGTTGTACGAGTCTGAAATGTCTCTATTCTTTCCAATGAGTTACCATAGGTGAAGAATAAAGGTTTCCAGCCTACAGAAATGAGACAATGTGGTGCTGGTGGAATAACTGTCAAGAACACAATTATACTACAAGTTATATTTCAACACAAGGAATTCCAAAGAGATGAAAATGTTTGCACAATCAGCATTCCTCATTTTTGAGCCGGCATGCATGTTTTAGCCTCAATATCTTTAATGAGACAGAAGGGGATCCCATTCATTCTAAGAGCAAACTGTTCTGAAACAAACTGTTGTTAACAAATGCAATGTCTTTAATGGGACAGAAGGGAGTCCCATTAATTCTGATAGCAATTAGTCCTGAAACAAATGGTTGTTAACAAACCAAGAGCAACTAGTAAAAGGCTTTTTTGGGCTTCCTAGACTGATGGCAAAACTCCATAACATTGTGATTACCTATAATAGCAGAAGAGATGTTTCATATGGCTGAGAAGAAACAGTTGCCAGCTAGACAAGAGAAGCTCAAGAAAATACACCAAAAACTAAGAATGTGTTATCATCCATGGTTTTGTGTTAAAAGGTGATTAAACCAAAATTCCAGGGAGTTGGCTGTGAACATATGCTTTTGAGCACTAACAGCTGGAAATTATTGATGACTTACTAGTGCATGTCAAAAGATTAATTATTCCAGTCTCCCTTTGGGAAGATGCATTTGGAAAACAACACCAGGGGCACTTAGACATTGCCAAGTATACACCAAGGGCTCAATCAATGATGTTTTGGTCAGAGTTCTCAAAAGATATTGAGGATCTCATAACTCATTGCAAACTCTGGGATTACACTGGACTGTCAGGTCTGGAAAACACTCCTGTTATCATTGACAACAGATCAGAATATAAAACATAGCAATGCTTGCCCAAAGTATCGAATACTGTGAAGGAGAACGTATTGATGCATTTTGAAGTGAAGTTATTCAGACAGCAGGACACACCAGTGAACAAATTTAGACAGTGGATATGTTAGTGCCACTGTCAAAGAACATTAATCCTCCATTGACATAACTGAAGATATGAGATGTTTTGTTTACCACAAGGACATCGATAGGAGGTGAATAAAGATGTCCAATCTAATCAACAAACTGATATAAATGGTTTATATCCTTTAACTCAGATGGATCAGTAGTTTGATAGTAAAGATTTGCTTGACCAGAATGCACTGGAGTCGCATGAGACTGCAGGGAAGCCAGAGCAATATTTACAGATACAAGATACAGTCAAACAGAAAAAAATGCCTGGTCTGAACAGACAGAATATGGTAAAAAAAAAAGGAAGTATTTGATTTAAAGAGCAGTTACCTTGGATAAACATGAGATTAAAACACCCCCAGATTATGTTATGGCCAAGTATCTGTTTTAGCAGGAAGGCATTCCAAGAGATTTAAGTTCCTCCAGTTAAAGTAATTGGGGTCAGCAGGAACAACATCCTTTGTGAAAGATATTCAAGGGATAAAGGATCCTCTGGTGGAAAAATTGTTAACAGAACAATCAATGCCAAGATCAGAATTGAGATCAATAGTCCTCAAGTCAAAGATCTCCCAATCTTTCAAGTTAGGAGGAAATGCATTCTGGAAGAATTGAGCAATCTCCAGACCATATGTACTGTATTTGTGAAGTCAGAAACCTGAGGGAAGATAGGGCAGAGGTAAATGGAAAAGTCATTATCTGTACATTACTGCACAATTACTAACTAAGAGCAAAAACGCTTGGGGGAGATTTTAAAAAATATTTACAGGATGTGGGCAACACTGGCTGGGAAAGAATTTGTTGCCTATTACTAATTGTCCAGATGGCTGTTAAGAGTCAACAACAAGATTGCAGACCAAGTCTGACCACTGTAGGCCAGACCAAGTAAGGACAGCAGATTTCCTTCCCTAAAGGACTTAGTAAACCAGATGGGGTTTTCCTGACAATCAATAACTGTTTCATGTTCATTGTGAAGCTCTTGATTCCAGATTTTTATTGAATTCAAATTCCACCATTTGCTATGAGAGGATCTTATCTTATCCACTTATCTCCAGAACATCATCTGAGTCGCTGGATTAATAGTCTAACAATAATACCTCAAGGCCACTGCCTCCCCTTGTACAATATAATATTGTATAATGTAATGGTTGTAAAAGATTTAATGTTGATATTGTATTAGCTCCTAATGGTATCAGACAGTCCTACAGTCAAAGAGGTGTACATATGGAAACAGACCTTTGGGTCCAACTCGTCCATGCCAACCAGATATTTTAAGTTAATCTTGTCCCATTTTCCAGCATTTGGCCGGTATCCCTCTCAGCCCTTCCTCTTCATATACCCATCCAGATGCCTTTTAAGTGTTGTTATTGTACCAGCCTCCACTACTTCCTCTCATTGGGAGAAGAAACAATGAAACATGCCCGAGGTCCTGACATGACATGCATGTTCCTCATGGTTATAATTCCATTTAACTAGTACCTTTTGCTATCATACAAGAAAATTCCACTTTGCTATGTAAGCCATTTCTTGTTAAGATTCTATAGTGGTTAATCTTCTACCATTGGAAATTTGACAGGGTTTAGGCTCAGAAGGAAGGAATGGTGGCAACTATAAGCCACCAGTGGTCAGTAACTAGAACATACAACAGTTGCAGCACTGGGTACCACTGCACATTCAATATTGGCAAGTTATTATGATTGATGGTGACAGGATGCTAAGTTCTATAGCAAAGATAAACCACAATACCGCTATAATCCTTCAGAAATGTGTTACATTTTTATTGTTGTTTCCTGCTCATTTCTGTAATAAAACCAGAGAATTAATCAATGCAATAGAATAAAAATTTATTGATGTGTGCTAATCTGATACAATAAAGTGTACTCCAAATGCTGGAACTCTGAAATAGAAACTGGAAAATGCTGGAGAATCCCAGCAGGACTGGCAGCATCTGTGGAGAGAGAGAGAAACAAAGTTAAAGTTTTGAGTCCAAAGACTGTTCTTCGGAATTGATAGATTTCTGGTGGACTTTGATTCAGTCCTGGTTATTAGATAACCTGAATGCTTAGGTGCTGTCCTTGCCTTCCAATAATCTTTTTTTATATAAACATTGAGTAATTCTATTGCATTGATTAAATACTCAGGTATTATATAATAAATACATACATATTTCACATATGTATCCCCTGAGCAAGATTTGAGAACTAAATGTTACTTGACATATCAAATAATTAAAAATATAACCCTTTCAGGATTATTGTCCTTCCAAGGAGGTTATCATGAAGCTGGATGTAAATTTAGATAGACCACAGCTGGAGTACTGTATAGTTCCAGTAGCCATACTATATGAAGGATTTGCGCGAATTACGATGATTCACCTGTGAAGAGAGACTAATAGCCTGGGATTGTTTGCCTTTGAGTAGATAAGGCTGAGATAACGGGTAAAAACAAGGACTGCAGATGCTGGAAACCAGAGACTAGATCAGAGTGGTGCTGGAAAAGCACAGCAGGTCAGGCAGCATCCGAGGAGCAGGAAAATCGACGTTTTGGGCAAAAGCCCTTCATCAGGAATAGAGGCAGAGTGCCTGCAGAGTGGGGAGATAAATGAGAGAGGGGGTGGGGGTGGGAATGGAGGTGATAGGTCAGAAAGGAGGGTGGGGGAAGGTAGCAAAGAGTACAATGGGTGAATGGGGGTGGGGATGAAGGTAATAGGTCAGACAGGAGGGTGGAGTGGGTAGGTGGAAAGGAAGATAGGTTGGGTCATGAGGGCGGTGCTGAGCTGGAAGGCTGGAGCTGGGGTGAGGTGGGGGAAGGGTAAATGAGAAAGCTGGTGAAATCCACATTGATGCCCTGGGGTTGAAGTGTTCTGAGGCGGAAGATGAGGCGTTCTTCCTCCAGGCGTTGGGTGGTGAGGGAGCGGCGGTGAAGGAGGCCCAGGACCTGCATGTCCTCGACAGAGTGGCAGGGGGAGTTGAAATGTTGGGCCACAGGCTGGTGGGGTTGATTGGTGCAGGTGTCCCGGAGATGTTCCCTAAAGCGCTCTGCTAGGAGGCATCCAGTCTCCCCAATGTAGAGGAGACCGCATCGGGAGCAACGGATACAATAAATGACATTGGTGGATGTGCAGGTGAAACTTTGATGGATGTGGAAGGCTCCTTTGGGGCATTGGATGGAGGTGACAGAGGAGGTGTGGGTGCAGGTTTTGCAATTTCAGTGGTGGCAGGGGTGCCAGGAAGGTAGGGTGAGTTGTTGGGGGGCATGGACCTGACGAGGTAGTCATGGAGGGAACGATCTTTGTGGAAAGTGGAAATGGGTGGGGAGGGAAATATATCCCTGGTAATGGGGTCCGTTTGGAGGTGGTAGAAATGTTGTCGGAGGTGAACACCAGGGGGTTCTGTGCACCCTCCCCTGCCACTGCAGGAATTGCAAAACCTGTGCCCACACCTCCTCCCTCACCTCCATCCAAGGCTCTAAAAGAGCCTTCCACATCCATCAAAGTTTTACCTGCACATCCACCAATATCATTTATTGTATCCGTTGCTCCCGATGTGGTCTCCTCTACATTGGGGAGACCGGACGCCTCCTAGCAGAGCACTTTAGGGAACATCTCTGGGACACCCGCACCAATCAACCACACTGCCCTGTGGCCCAACATTTCAACTCCCCCTCCCACTCTGCCAAGGACATGCAGGTCCTGGGCCTCCTCCACCACCGCTCCCTCACCATCCGACGCCTGGAGGAAGAATGCCTCATCTTCCGCCTCGGAACACTTCAACCTCAGGGCATCAATGTGGATTTCACCAGTTTCCTCATTTCCTCTTCCCCCACCTCACCCCAGCTCCAACCTTCCAGCTCAGCACTGTCCCCATGACCTGTCCTACCTGCCAATCTCCCTTCCCACCTATCCACTCCACTCTCCCCTCTGACCTATCACCTTCATCCCCACCCCCATTCACCCATTGTACTCTTTGCTACCTTTCCCCACTCTCCTCTCTGACCTATCACCTCCATCCCCACCCCCACTCACCTATTGTACTCTATGCTACTTTCTCCCCATTCCCACCCCCACCCCCTCATTTATCTCTCCACTCTACAGGCACCCTGCCTCTGTTCCCGATGAAGGGCTTTTGCCTGCTGCCTTAGCTGCTGTGCTTTTCCAGCACCATTCTAATCAAGGCTGAGATAACGCCTGATTGAAGTGTACAAAGTTCTGAGGGACATAGGGTAGAAACGTTTCTCTCTATCTACCGGGGGCACAGGAGCAGGAGGTTTAGAGGAAATTTGAGGATATTTTCTTCTCACTCAGAGGGGGATGGATTATTGGAACTCACTGTCTAAAAGGATGGTGGCGGCGGGAACCGTGAAGACTTTAAGAACTATTTAGATGAGCACGTGATTGCGATAGCATACAATGCAATCGTGCCAAGTGTTAGGAAAATGGGACGAGAAAAAGCTGGATATTTGATTACCGGTGCGGATGGGATGGGGCGAATGATCTCTTTCCGTGTTGTAAATACTCTTTGATTTTCCTGCACTGAAAACAGCATGATGTATCTGATCGTGTATCGTCCCCAGTCCCAAATCATCGAGTAATTGGTTAGCTCCTAGCAGAAATCCAAGCAGTAACTTGACAGCAGAGACCAAACAAGATTTAGATTTGTACTGGGTCCACGTCTTCAATATGATAGTTCCAGTTGAAATATACATTTCTTTGATCATGTCATTTGTTTATTTGATGAATTAATAGCCTCGGAAACTTCGTTTTAACCAACCCAATGTATGATTGACAATAGGACATGTTGGGTTGGGTTGTGTCTCGTAGCTGCACCAGAAACGAATTGTAAACCTCAACCAAATCGACAGCACACATATTTTACACAAGTAAGCGAGAGGTTAGTGAAACCAATAGTATCTCCGCTCCAAAACAAACCCGTGTAAAGTGAAAATCCCACAATACCAGGTCATAGTGACGACCACCTGATGAAGGAGCAGCGCTCCGAAAGCTAGTGCTTCCAAATAAACCTGTTGGACTATAACCTGGTGTTGTGTGATTTTTAATTTAGTCCAGCCCAGTCCAACACCGGCGTCTCCAAACCGTGTAAAGTGAGTTCGTGTAATCAAAATACCCACAACAATGGGCTTCCGTTTTCGAAAACTAGTGCAGCTGTTGAATTCAAACATTAAATGATTCAGGAATATTAAAACATTTCAATCAGTTTGTTGTGACACATCTCTGGAACTCTTAGAAATTAAATGTAGGCCTCCGTGAATTGCACACTACCACTGAACTAGAAGAACCCTTTCAATGACAGAAGCTCTTGCTCACAGATCTCTTGGTATATAGCCTTCATTAAATAACCAGCGAATAATGATTTTGGAAAGGTTAACTGAAATCCACCGTTTTGATTGGAACGCAGGTGCATATTTTCCTTGGATGTTACTTTTAACGCCAGGGAGTCACATCATCTTCTCTTAGAAATGCGATAAAGTGTTGCCCGAGACCAATACAGAACGTGGCCTTAAGAATGCACAATGAGCAAGGCATACTATGATGTAACTTGAACCAATTGTTCATGTATAAATGCAACGCCATACTAACATATATGTGCATGGACATGTATGTAGACATACGTATATCAAGATAATTGTACTCTGTTTCTGGTTGTGTATTTGAACTCCGTATACTCATGTTTATGTAAAGTATAAGTTGGTGTTTGTGTATTTGACTTTTTAGTGATAAAACACACGTACTGTTACGTGTGGATACATACACCTGAATATTATTATGTGTCTGTGCACTGTGTATTACAATCCTCCAAAACACTGTACTTAGGAATAAACTATTGTCAGCTATCTCGTGAACTAACTCAGCTGATCAATACATGGAACATGGAAATTCGACAGTCACCACACACAGTAATTAAAGAACTCCCCTCCCCAAAAATCTTCAAGAGACTAATAAACATTAACATAAAAAATGTTCAAAAATTTAGAATGGCATTTAAAAAAAGAAAACAATTTGGTTTAACATGGGGTATCGAATTTATCCTGAGAGAAAATTCGCTGATATTCACTTTGTGGGAAAGACGGGAATACAATACTTCACCGTTCTTTTATCAGAGTCACTTGGGTTAAATGAGAGGTAAAGACTAAAAATTAGATAAGGAAATTAAGGAAAATCGAGTATCAAAACTCAGCCCTAGGCACTGAACAGACAAGAGTCGTTTGGATAATGTAGGAAGTGTGGGTGACCTGTGAGATGCCTTCAGAATTTGTGGTGATATGTCTTAATGTGTTAACTGCTTTCTCTACATATTATCATCTGTAATTGTCAATGTTGTAAAGACTATGCAGACATTAAAGCACGCCTAAAAGTAGGGGACCAGAAACTCTGATCTTCTCGGATTACTTTGAGGTTTTAGCTCTGATAAAATATGCAGATGCTAACTCCTTCTACTCTCCAGCTTTATATTTTTTTAAAAATGAAGCTTTAACTGTAATGCTGTGTTTGTTTTTTTTTGTGTGACTTACTTTATATTGAAAGATCCGGGACAGTCTCGCTTTAAGGCGTTAACCTGCCAATGGGCTGTGCGCAAGGCGGGCAGTGCGCAGGCGCGGTGCTGGGTCTCAGGTAGCAGTGTCAGTGGGAGTTCGGGAGCTGCGCTTTGTCAAAGTGCTCAGTCCAAGTGGAGCAGCCTGACCCGCCGCCAGCGACCCTCAGCACACAGGACGGAAGGCGAGCACAGCGTCCCCTGAACGAAGCAGAAACGAGAGCAGCCTTCACTGATCCAAACGGCAGAGAGAAAGCGCCACCAAGATAAAGCGGAGTTTCTTCTTTAGAAAGGCAACAACAACAAAAAAAGTTTTTGAAAACTTTTACAATAAGTTTTGTAGAAGTTTGCACGTTCAGCTGTTGGTGCATTTCAGAGCTGTACCTGGCCCCGGCTGAGAGTGGACGTCAGTTGAACACAATTCTTGGACTGCTGGATGAGTTACTTTGTCAAACGGAGGGGTGTATGTGTGAACCAAAGTAGCCAGTTGGAGAAAACTGGGAACTCGAGTGGGGAGCCGAGTGACCGTAGCTCGGTGCACTACAAGTGGCCATTCAATCGGTTTACTGCCGCTCGAGATCTAAACTAGACCGAACACTCGGGGGAGTAGCTCCTTCTGAGATTTTCTTTTCTCTCTGACTTGTTTCGAGTGGATTCACGTTTTCAGCATTTTCTAAGCGATCCCTGTGAGAGCTAATCGTGAAATGGCTGAACCGCGCTCCAACATTACAAGGCTCTGACAGACCAGACTGCCACACAGCAACAGACAAACTCTCACACTGATGAAGTGGCACTCGATTTGACAAAAAATAAATTGTCCCTCAGGTATACTAGACTGCAGGGAAAGTCAAATAACATTAAAATCAAATATAAAACCGAGGGACAGGCTTGCAAACTTTACATCGAACTCCATTAACGGGACAAGAGTGGGAGAAAGAGGTAGAAGACGCCAAGTGTCAATATTGCAGTGTAAAAAAAGAGATCGGCCAACTGTGTGAGGGGGGAATTGAGAAGAGTTCAAGGGTTGGAGCAAGAATCTGAGGAGCACGGATCCTGTCGTGGGCTGGAGTTGGGGTGGGGTTATGGATCTAAACCTGAAAGAGTTCCACTAACAGGTGCAATGCTGACACAGTCCAGCTCGATTCTTTTATCTGCCCTGGGCTCCTGAGGACCAACTGCTCCGTCCGTGCTTACCCTGACTGCTTCATCCTGACCGTTAGATTCGATACGGCACATCACAGCAACTCTGATTAATCCCAGCAGCCTGGATATTTAGCCGGGATATCCTGACCCTGAAAATGCAGGTGAGTATTTACCTCTCCTCTGCTCCATTTCTTTTCATGAAGCGAGTACTATTAAACTGAATGAGAGGTGCCATGGATGGAGGTGAAACGTTAGTTTGTTGGATTTGGCCTTATCGTTGCTGTTTGTACTTCATCGCGGAGTGCTGCAGAACGAGTGCTGTGTAGTCCTCGCATCATATAGCTATTTGTTTGACTTTGTTTGGAGTTTGTGTTTGCAGGTTTCAGACAGAACGTTAAGATATCTTTATCACTCATCCTACCGATCCTACCTTTCCCTACATGCTTCACTTCCCTTTACATGTTCCCAATGGAAGTAACCTCATTACTGTTCCTAGACAGTCTCGTTTTCTTTACATCTGAGTTCACATCTTCAAAAGTATTTCATTGAATCTGTGGTGTGAAACAGAAACCCCTGGAAAGAATGTTTTAAGCTGAAGCAGAATGTCGTTTAAACTTTCTTTCAATATCTCATTCAACCAGTGCCTTGGTTTTTCTTTACAAACACTTTACCACCTTGTATTCCAGACTGTACATTTGTTCAACTTTAACCGTGTTTAGTTTGTCCTGTGTATGGTGTTCCTGCACACACCGGTTAAGTGTGAATGTTGCTGCGAGGTACATCTCCATACAGCAGCTTTTCGGACCAAACTATTGGGCGGTCATTCTCGAGACAACCAGCTCATGGACTCTCAGTTTCAGGGCATTTACCATCCATCCTCCCCAACAAAATACAGATCTCCACTGCAGCCAATGAAGAGAGCGTTTTGACATGAGCTCCTCTGCCGGGCAGTGTCACCCATGCAGCTCCCAGCTGGCCTGTGATCGGCGTTGGGCTGAGACCGGCTGTGCTGGATGCTTGTTGTATTGAACGGGACGGATAAGGAAGCTCTCAGTGAACAGCCTGAGATTGATCCATCTGTGTGCTGGGTGTGTGTGTGTACACAGCGGAAAGGCCCAGAGTCGGTTTCCATACACCCCCGGCCAGCTGATTGAGTTCTGTTCCCTTTGGGGGGGTGGGGGGGAGGGTGGCGGGGGTGTACGCTGTCCAGTCCCATATTCTGTCCGGACCAGTCCGTCGCTGCAACTCATTTTCTGGCTCATTAAATCACTTCAGAAAGTCCTTTAAACAAACAGCCGCGTTCGGGAGGACCGCTCGCAAAATGTCGCGTTCCACCAGCAGCCCTGAGCAGTTCAGGGATTTCCTCAAACTTCATACCGGAGGCTTTGTGAGAACACCCGTTACATCTTTGAGTGCGAATGGTGTTTGTCGCTAAACCTTGTAGACCGCTTAGATAACTGCCAGTGATGCTCAACTCAGGGTTTTTATCGAAAGCATTTAGAACTACCATATTAAACAATAGCTACCTTTCTAAGACTTTAAAAAGCACTTTAGACCCAAATATTTTTTGAATTGCTGCAAAAGTTCTTTCCAGACGTATAGATTCACACTGAAGATAGGTGAAGTGTGCAAGTATTCGAAATGGTTCAGATAAAGGGGATATTGTTCAGTTTTGTTGATTAAAACCAGATCTGCTCGCAGTCAGTCTGCGGGCCCTAGCTCAGACAAGTCGCCCTCCTTTTCACTTGAGAGCTGCTCACTGCCGCTCCATCGCCACTGTCGCCTCAGCTCACTGCCGGCCCATCCTCAGCTCAGTGCCGGTCTTACCGCAGGGCTGGCTGTAGTTTAGAGGTGGACACTGTTGGCAGTGCTTTAGGAATCCTACACAAACCCCAGAAAGAGATGACAGCACTATGTTTTGTTACAGTTTGTTGTTCTCACAGTGTTACCCACAGACTACTCCTGGATCACGGTTGTTTTATTTTCAATTGAAAGTAATTCTTTTGGATCCGCTGAGAGACCTACAATAGAGTGGTTTATCTGCGTAAGTGATTCCGTAAATTCTTTCACAACGAGGGTAGTCTGCCCGACCGATTGCCAATATTCAAAACCCAGTCTTGAACACGTTATCAATCATCTCAGATCATGCGTCGTTAAGTATGTACTGGGGCTCGGTCAAAAAAATCGTTACAACTGTTAAAAAAAAAAATTAAAATTAAACGATTCAACAGTTTTCACCGGAAATATTTGTGGAAATGATCGGTCTATGATGTGCCCCGAAGTGAACCCACTGCGAGTGATTTAGGTCAAACCAATGAAGTTTGAAATATGTGAGTGGCTGAATTTCATGCAGCAAAGCAGAGAGTAGGGAGATTCCAGAAAACCAATCGTATCCAGGTTCTTCAGATGCAAAACCAAGTTCATTCATCCGCAGAACTTTCTGAATTCGCACGATCGGATTTCAAAAAGTGCTGAAATCCCAGAGCGAACCTGTAGCGAATGTTGCCTCTCGCTGGCAGAACGCTGTAACTGCAGGCCAGTCTGCAACTTTGGGGGAACACTGTCTCTCTGACCGGGTTGTGACTGGGCGACAGTCAGCACATGCCAGTTCTATTCGATCGTTAAGGTTTTAGCTGAAGAGCAGTAGGATTTGACATAGAAAAATTAATCGCCTAAAAGATCAATAACTGTTTAATCCTGGGTTAAATTGCAAAATATCACCCATTTCCGGTTATATGTAAATCTTGTCGAGTGCACAATCCTAATTTATAACCAGTCAGCCCATTCCACAGAAATCTTGTTCCATTTACTCAATTTCAATGTACCATCTGTTCCCATGACAGAGAAACTCCAATCCCGATACCCATTGTCTTTGTCCCAATCCGTGTTCAGTATTTAGAAATCCCGATTCACTTGTTCGATCTCTCATTACCACTTTGAGGCATTTTGATCTGGATCAGTTGGAACTGTGGTGTGAAATTCCACCGTACAGACCACAAATGATGAGAGTTCAATCTCCCAGCCAGTGCTAAATTTGTGCAGGGATTTCCGTTCACATTCCTGGGCTCCAGAAGAGGAAACGAGCCAAGTTGCAGATGACTCCCCGGAGACCTCTATTGGATAGTGCATTTGTCTGAATGTTGGGTGGGTAGTGGAATGGGCTCGGCTGTGTGGCCACCAGTGGTCAGGGAAACCTGCCAGCACTTACGTCTGGGCTCACATGAATAATGACAGTGTGCTGGAGGTTAGCGGGTTGTCTGTAAAATGTACATCAGCTTCAGCAGAGGGGAAACTGCCAAACAAAAGAAATGCCTGATGAAGCCGCGTGAACATCTATCTTTCCTATTCAGCGCTCCATTAAAAATAACAAACTTAATACACCCAAAGCATCTGAGCCAGATGTTTAATTTTCATATGCTTACCAAAAATGAGGAAATGTGTAGAATAAAGTTGCTTACATTTTGCTCACTATTTTCCAAAATATTAAACTCAAAATTCAAATAATTAACCCCCGCCTGACCAAATACTTTCCTACTTCTGCAGTGTTTTCCAGTCAAAAACCTCATCTCTACCCTGAGACCTCAGAATTACCTGTGGAAACCCCTTCACTACTTCCTCACCACTCCCCCTTCAAATCCTACCCTTTTAACAATGCTTCTTTTAGCAGCATTCTACATTTCAGAAGCACCTCATTAATTGTCAAGTACTTTTGGATGCCTGAATATGAGGAAGCACGATTTCAATACAAATTTTCTTCCTCCTCTACTTTTATTCTCCACGCTCCCCTTCCTCCTCAGCATTTATTCCCCCTTAAACCACTGAGATATTTCATCACAGTTCAAACTGGGAAGTTTTGAACGTAAAGTTCTCTGCTCCAGAAGAACTTCACTCTCTAGTATTCTGATAGACTGCTGATCCTCTGTTATTTATAAGAATTTAAAGAGTGAGCATCAGCAATGTTTAAATTTCACTTAGTTACAATGGGTTCCAAAGCAGAAGCAATGTTAGTTTATACTTTTTACCTAATATATGCTTTAGGTGATTTCACATCTGAGTTCATCTTCTAGTTTTTTCACAGAAAATGGGTGTCACTGGCTGGGCCGGTATTTTCTGCCTTGCCCTAATTGTCTTTGAGGAGGTGGTGGTGAGTAGCCTTCTTAATTGCTGCAGTCCACATGTAGGTACACCCAAAGCGCTGTTATAAAGGGAGTCCTAACAATTTGAACCCAGTGAGAGTGATATTGTTCTAAGTCAAGATGATCTGTGGCTTGGAAGGGAATTTGTGGCAGTGGTGTCCCCGTTTATCTTCTGCCCTTGTTCTTTGAGATGGTAGATGCCATGAGTTTGGATGCTACTGTCAAAGGAGTCTTAGTAAGTTGCTGCAGTGCATCTTGTAGATGGTACACACTGCTGTCACTGTGCATTGGTGGTAGAGGCAGTGAATGTTGAAGGTATTGGATTCAAGTGGGTTCTTTATCCTAGATGGTGTTGAACCTCTTGAATACTGATGGAACTATATTCATCCAGGCAAGTGAAGAATGTTCTATCATTCTGCTGTCTTGTATTTTGAACATGGTAGACAGAGAGAAAGTCGATAAATTACTCATGTAGAATTCCTAGCCCCTGGCCTGTTCTTGATTCTTTTGAATGTCAAAAGGCAATGTTTCTACTCTGTTTGTTGGAGATGGTCATTGCTTGGCATGAATATTATTTGCCAGTTATCAACCCAAGCCTGAAAGTTGTCCCTTTCTTTATGCATATGGACAGAGACTGCATCAACATCTGAGGAGGCACAAATGGTGTCACAAATTGTGCAATCATCAGTGAACATCCCCAATTCTGACCTTATGATTGATGGGAACTAATTGACAAAGCACCTAAAGATAGTTGGACCTAGGGCACTGACCTAAGAAACTCCACCAGTTGTAATGGTTCATCTTGGTTCAACCTCAGCCATCTTCCCTTTTGCTTGGTATATTTCAAATGAACAGAGAGTATTCACCATACCCAGATTCTTATTGACACATTATCCAAATGACACAGTTAGTCAACTGTGACCTTGATATCAACAGCAGTCACTCTCACCTCACCTCTGGAGTTCAACTCTTTGTCCATGTTTAGAGCAAAGCTTTAACAAGCTAATGGACTTAGTGGTCTGGTAGAAACCACACTGAATACAGGTATTAATGAGCACATTATTACTGAGCATTGCCAATTACCACTTCCATCACTTTGCTGATGATCAGGAGTTGACTAATGGGACAGTAATTGGCTTCATAGAATTGGTCCTGTTTTTCATGGTCAGGGCATTTCTGGTCAATTTTTCACATTGCTAGATAGATGCCAATAGCCAGTGTTGTGGCTATATCGGAACAGCTTGGAATGGGGCACAGCTAGTTCTGAGGAACAGATTTAAATACTATTGCTGAATGTTGTCAGGGCTCATAACCTTCTGCAGTATCTTCAGTCATTTCTTGCTATCATCTGAAGTGAATTAGATTGACTGAAGATTGACATCCCTAATGCTGGCGAACTCAAATGGAGGTCAAGATGGATCACAGTTTGGACTTCTGGCCGACTATGGTTGCTGATATTTTTGCCCTGCCATAATTTGTGCCCCCCCCCCCCCCAACATTAAGGATGAGAATTTATGCACACTATTTGATTTTACCAACTTATGAGCATGTAAATGAATTAGAGCACTGTGTGCATGCAGACACTGGTGGCTCAGTGTGTTAATGAGAATGAATAAGTAATTGAGTGCATGAGCAACCTAGTGAGCTCAGTTTGATTATATATGTGAACATCTGAATCTCACGGGATCATCATAGGAGATCATAGAATCCCTACCATGTGGAAACAGGCCCTTCGGCCCCAACAAGTCCACACTGACCCTCCGAAGAGCATTCCACCCAAACCCATTCCTCTACATTTACCTGTTACTAATGCACCAGACCTACACTTCCCTGAACACTTTGGGCAATTTAGCATAGCCAATTCACCTAACCTGCACATCTTTGCATTGTGGGAGGAAATCCACACCGACACAGAGAAAATGTGCAAACTCCACACAGACAGTCGCCCAAGGCTGGAATCAAACCTGGGTCCCTGGTGCTGTGAGGCAGCGGTGCTAACCACCGTGCCACCATGCTGCCCCTGTTTTATTTGTGATTTTGATGAGCATTTTGATGTTGGGTTATGTCATATATTTTCAGACAAATAGTGAGGAGTCTTGAACAGTATTGGAAGAAGTTGTGAAATATTAAGATTGAACACTTTCTGCATAATAGTCGCTACTTCAAATAATCAAATGTAAATAAAATTTCAAGATTATTATTAAACGCATTTAAAAAAACCATTGTATCTTCATCATCTGGTTTCAGCTATATGTCATGCCTAGATTATACAGCCTAAACAAAAAATAACTACACTGCAGTTACATTGCCACTTTTACATCAATGCAAAGTTGTTCACTAAAGTCGATTACTACTTAGGTTCAAGTCACTGCATTGAAAGTAACTTTCAAAAAAATGTGTTTTTAATTTTAAATGTTTTATTGCTCTGACCTGGCTGGTTTTGAACTTTGAGTGTTATTTCAGCTGGATTCATCCAGTAAAGTGGTAAGTATTCTATCACACTCCTAACCTGAGACTTGTAGCTGATGTAGAGGATTTTGGTAACCAGGAGGCGAGCCACTTACTACAGACTAACTAGAATTTGTGTTGCTTCTGTGTTGAAACAACTGGGAACACTTCTGGTCATTGGTAACTCTCAACATTGACTCTGACAGACTTTGTTATGGTAGTGCCACTGATTATCGGGGAAAAAGTTGTATTATTTATTGTTCGAATGGTGATGGACTGGAAAGCACGTGCTGCAAACATTCTCTCCTACTGGATATTATTTAGAGCCTGCTGTGGGCTAGTACAGACTGTGACTTTGCTGCTTTTGTCCTTTTTTGATAGTCAATGTTTTGGGAATACTGTCACCTAAGTAGCAACTTGAATATTTATCAGTGATTCCAAACCTTTTTAATATCAAGACATACTCCAATGAGACAAACCATTCCAATACACACCTTTCTCAAATCTATTCACATGTGGCTCTGGAGATTTGTGCATGTGCAGTCGATGTAGGGGCACATGATCTCAGCAGATACTGGCTTCAATAATAGCCATCAAGGCTCTGGAGGAGATTATGAGCATGGATGCAATCTTGAAGCTCAGTTAAAGCAGCATTGCTTGCTGAAAATTTTATGGCACGCTACTCACCTTGTTGCGACACACTAGTGTGAAAATTACTGATGCATATCAGTTTTTTCACTGTCCTTAAATCAGAATCTTGGAATTCCCATCCGTGATAGCATTTTGGGATACCATCATCAATAATGCTTACACCACACCCTGCATCCGAAAGGCTAAGAGCATTGTGGAAGACCCCACATACCCCTCACTCAAACTCTTCTCCCTCCTGCCATCTGGCAGAAGATACTGGAGCATTCGGTCTCTCATGGCCAGACTGTGCAACACTTTCTTCCTCTAAGCCATCAGGCTCCTTAACATAGCATGATCGTACTTTTTCCCATCTGAAGTTCTCCAAATTGCTGCTGGAAAATGTGGATTATCCATCATTCTTCTATTACACGGTAAGTTGCGTTATTTTGCATTTCTTATGCACTTTATGCCGTGTATGAGTGTGTAGTTTGTGCTGATCATGTAGTACACTTGGTCCTGGAGGAATGCTGTCTCATTTTTTACTGTTTCAGTTGTATATGGTAAAAATGACAAAAAGCTACTCTACACAAGAATGCATACAACCACATCTCAGGGATGGGCAAGAGATGGGGTTTCTCCACATTCTAAGGGAAAGTGAGTGTTTCTTAATTTAGTCTTTTTTTAAAGCAGTTTATTTCTAGAAAACATTAGCATTTACTAGCTTAATTAATGTTTTATAATTTATTTTAGTAGTTTTAATATCTTTTTGGTGGTTATTTCATTATTGATTCACTACTTTGTTCACATAACAAAGTAGTGGGGCAGCACGGTGGCTCAGTGATTAGCACTGAAACCTCACAGCACCAGGGTCCCAGGTTCAATTCCAGCCTCAGGCGACTGCCTGTGTGGAGTTTACACATTCTCCCTGTGTCTGCGTGGGTTTCCTCCAGGTGCTCTGGTTACCTCCCACAGTCCAAAGATGTGCAGGTCAGGTGAATTGGCCATACTAATTTGCCCATAGTGTTAGGTACATTAGTCAGATGGAAATGGGTCTGGGTGGGTTACTCTTCGGAACGTCAGTGTGGAGTGGTTGGCCAAAGGGCCTGTTTCCACACTGTAGGGAATCTAGTCTAATAACCATCTGTATCCATTCAGAATGTGGGAGAGTTTATACAGGCGGGGTGGAATTGGCCAGCTTATCCATTGTGAACTCTAAGATGTGGGGAAAAACCTATCCTATAAAACAGCACAATTTTGAGAAAATATTGCAAGACACAAAGCATTCTGGGAATATTTTTTGTGCCTAATTAATCCAGCCTCCTTTCAACCTTTTGAGTACTCGTGTTTTTTTGTTCCTCCAGTGTAGAAGAAAGTTTTAAGTTACAAGTATATGTCCCTTTGGACTTTTTGTATAATTACTTGTTTTGCTTTATAATATTCAAGGTCATTTTTGGGTTGTCGTTTGGGACTGTGCAAGTGTTTTTTTTTGAACAACTGGTCAGCTTTTGTTAATCTCACAGCTAGTATGTATGTTTACTAAACGTTTGCTGCTTGAAGTATTCACTAAAGGAAACACTAATAATATGGCTACCCATCACAGGAGAGTTCGTGGGTAATTTAATCAGTTTGTTGGGTTGATCAGAGACTGGTTCAAACCAATTAAATCCCAAAGGCAAATATCAGGATATGAGGTGAGATTAAAATACACAAAGTGCTTATGGTCATCTTAAAAATGGTAAACACAGAGTCCCATTGGATTGGAAAAAAAAGTGACAAAACTCAAAACAGAATCATTAATCTTATGGTTGTATAATATTGCCAATCACTTGTGGATAGAAGAAAATGTAATGTTTTGAAGGGAAGGATCCTGCTTGACAAACCTGCTTGGTTGTTTTGAAGAAGTAATATTCAAAATTGACAATTTTGATTGCTTATATCCAAACTCTCAAGCTCTGTGTTAATATTGCATGAGCTTAAGGAAATATATACCATGATTTACATCTTACAACCCAGAGGAAGTTAAGAACTGGTTCAAGGAGCAAAAATATGTGTAGTAATTGGGGAACTATTATCAAACTGAAAACATGCTTCTGAGTGGGGTGTTGTCTAAATCAAATTATATTTAAAGGACTCCATTTAAAAAACAGAAACATAATTTGGTCTAACTTTCAAATGTTTTAGGCATTAGGATTGAAATTGTCAAATATAATGTTATTGCCAGGAAACTATGGTAGATTAGGTTAGATTCCTACAGTGTGGAAACAGGCCCTTCGGCCCAACAAGTCCACACGACCCTTTGAACAATAACCCACCCAGTCCCATTTCCCTCTGACTAATGTACCTAACACTATGGGCAATTTAGCATGGCCAATTCACCTGACCTTCACATGTTTGGACTGTGGGAGGAAACTGGAGCACCCGGAGGAAACCCACGCAGACATGGGGAGAATGTGCAAACTTCACACAGACAGTCACCGAGGCTGGAATTGAACCTGGGACCCTGGTGTTGTGAGGCTTCAGTGCTAACCACTGAGCCACTGTGCCACCCAAACCACTGTGCCGCCCGTAGAGCGAGATAAAATTTGCAAGTGGGCAAAGTTCAATAGAGGATGGTGTTGTACACTGGGAGAAATGCGGTAGGGGGTAAGGCTGTCAGGAGCCTATAAGAATCTAAGCCTTCCATCACTGCAACATGGACATCAAAATAGAAACTGAATATTAAGCTAAATTTCCATGTGAGTACCATAGAGTTTGATGTAATCACATCAAAATAGTATCACATGTTTAGTGTGGCTGTGCATTTGAGTATTGCGTCTTAATTTTAATCAGTAAGCCATAGAAAAACAGCAGTGCAAATCCAGGAAATTGGGTAGAGTGTGGGATTCAGGGTGATCATTCATGTCAGAGTGAAGAGTTGGAATTGTAATAGTTCTATCTCTATCTTGGGAGAGGATGGAGTGCGCATTTATTTTTAAATTTTTATCTTTCTATTGTGAGGCCTATAGTACAATCCAATCAAAGAGATCGTTCCTTTTGTATTTGTAATATCAACCCACATATATTCACTGGACAATTTTTCAGAAATATCTTCCCTAGTTACAGCAGTAATATATTCCTTAATCAAAAATGCCCCCACCCTTTCTTGCCTCCTTTCCTATAGTGTCTAAAAGCTAGAAGATTGAGCTGCCACTCTTGTACATCTCTCAGCCAAATTTCTGTAATAGCTATGTCATCCCAAATCCCATGTTTTTAAAATTGCCCCGAGTTCATCAGCCATACTTATAAGACCTCTTACATTGAAATAAATGCAATTTAATTCTTTAGAGTTAGGACATACTAAATCTCTTGTCTTTCTTTTCTAATTGACTTGCTCTCCTCACATTGATTTGCTCTCTTTCCCATCAATCCTTCCATTTAAACCGCTACTTAGAATTCCTCCACTCCCTTTCTCCATCAGCATAAAGTCTCCCTGCTAAGGTATTTGTCCCTTTCCAGTTTAAATTAGACTCTTCCTTTCTGAACAGGTCTTTTCTGTCCCAAAGGACATTTCAATTGTCCAAAAATCTGATTTCCTGAACAATACACCATTTCTTCAGCCATTGATTTATCTCCTTTAATCTTTTATTTCTTCCTTTTTTTGAGTTTGGCATTGGGAGTAAACCAGAGATTACTATCTTTTAAGGTTTATTTTTTAAGCTTCTACCCAACCTCCTAAATTCACTCTGTACTGCTTTAATCTTTTCCTAAAACTGTCATTGCTACCAATGTGTACAATAATTTATGGCTTCTCAAACTCACCTTTCACAATATGCTTGAAACATTTAGAGATGCCCTTTATCCTAGCAACAGGAAAGCAGCAAACCATCCTAAATTTATGTTCACTGCCACAGAATCTCCTGTCTCGGCCCCTGACAGGAGACTCCCCTATAACAATAATTCTATTAAATCTTGTCAAATGCTGCCTAACATAAGAATCTTTCTAAGTGTCCAATAACTGACTGACTGGTCCTTCCATTTTCCTCAGAAGGATTATCCCCTTCAGCAGTTCCAAAAGCTGAATATCTATTTGACAGAGGAATAGCTACCAGAGACTTTTGAACTACCTTCTTAGCTTTTCTTACAGTCACCCATCTATCTGACTGATCTTGCTGGGTAATAACTTTTTAATTCTACTAGCCATCTCATTCTGTACTTTATGTCCTTAATAATAATAAGCTGAAAAAAAGGACGTTTTAATAAACTATCTTTCACTACCTGTGGAATATAGTGTTAAAGTGGGAAAAAAAATTAAACCTATGTATCAAACATATAAAACATAAATAAAATCAACCACTTAGCTGATTAACTGAATAATGTGCCGAGAAATGACTGATGGAGTTTAATCTGGGTAAGTGTGAAGTGCTGCACTTTGGGAAATCAAATGTTAAAGAAAAGTATACAGTTAATAGCAGGTCCCTGAACAGCATTGATGTACAGAAGGATCATGGGGTTCAAGTCCATAGCTCCCTGCAAGTGGCTTCCTGCAAGTAGAGAGTGTGGTAAAGAAATTATGTAGCATACTTGCCTTTATTAGTCAGGGCATGAAGTACAAGAGTCAGGATGTCATGTTGCAGCTTTATAAGACTGGTTAGGTGGAACTTAAGAGTATTGCGTACATTTCTGGTCAACACATTACATGAAAGAATGTGGAGGCTTTGGAGTGCCCTCTATACTATCGACGACACCTCCAACCTTTGTGTCATCCGCAAAGTTACTAACCCACTCCTCAACCTCCTCATCCAAGTCAGCCAGCCAATTCTGAATCCAGATAGCCAAATCTCCCTGTATCCCATACTTCCTGACTTAATGAATGAGCATACCGTGGGGAACTTTATCAAATGCCTTGCTGAAGTCCATATACACCACATTCACTGCTCGACCTTTGTCGACCTGCCTTGTCACCTCCTCAAAGAACTCAATAAGGTTTGTGAGGCATGACCTGCCTCTCACAAAGCCATGCTGACTGCCTTTAATCACACTATCCTTTGCCAAATAGTCATAAATCCTATCCCTGAGAATTCTTTTCACAGCTTTGCTGACCACAGACGTGAGACTGACCGGTCTGTAATTGCCAGGGATTTCCCTATTACCCTTCTTGAAAAGTGGAACAACATTCGCCTCCTTCCAATCCTCTGGTACAACTCCTGTGGAGAGTGAGGAGGCAAATATCCTTGCCAGCGGCTTAGCAACCTCCTTTCTCACTTCCCAGAGCAGCCTAGGATAAATCTGGTGTGGCACTGGGGACTTATCAATCTTAATATTTTCCAATATTTCTAGCTCATCATCTTCATCAATCTTGATCTGGTCAAGACTGTATCCCATCTCATCTAAGTTTTCATTTACAACAAATTCCCTTTCCTTGGTGATAACCAAAGCAAAAAACTCATTTAGGACTTCCCCTACCTGCTCAGACTCCACCCACAAGTTCCCTCCGCTATCCTTGATCGACCCTACCTTCTCCCTGATCATTCTCTTATTCCTCACCTATGAGTAAAACGCCATTGGGTTCTCCCTAATTCTTCTTGCCAAACCTTTCTTGTGCCCCCTCCTGCTCTCCTCAGTCCATTTCTGAGCTCCTTTCTAGCAAGTCTGTAATCCTCTAAAACTGTGCTAGATCCTTGCTTCCTCCACCTTATGTAAGCTGCCTTCTTCCTTTTGATGAGAAGCTCCTCTATTCTCGTCATCCAAGATTCCTTAATTGTACCCCTTCTTACCTGTCTCAGAGGAACAAATTTGTGTATCAATCACAACAACTGCTCCTTAAATAGTCTCCATATGTCTGCTGTGCCCTTTCTGTGGAACAATTGCTCCCAGTCTGTACTTCCCAACTCCTGTCTGATAATGTCATAATTTCCTTTTCCCCAATTAAATATCTTCCCTCGGTAACTGCACCTTTCACTCTCCAAGGCTATGCTAAATGTGAGGCAGTTGTGATCACTTTCACCAAAGTGCTCTCCCACCGCAGGATCTGACACCTGTCCTGGCTCGTTGCCGACACCAAATCCAAAATGGCCTCTCCCCTCGTCGGTCTGTAAGGAAACCCTCCTGAACACACCTGACAAAAATGGCTCCATCCAAACTATTTGCACTAAGGAGGTTCCAGTTGATATTGGGAAAGTTGAAATCACCCATAACAACAACCCTGCTACTTTTGCATTTTTCCAGATTAAGTCTGGTTTGGACAGACTGAGTTCTGTAGGGGTTCTTTATTCTGTTCCTAGTGTTTCATTGTGTAATTTTGTGAATAAATTTTTGTCCGTTTTAAAACCTGGTAGTCAACCTCGCTAACTTACTCCAGGTAATTTTCACTGTACACTTACTGAAACAAATTACAAAGTTATGATCTGGGGCTGCCTGCTTATGAATGTTTTGAGTGGTCTGACCTAGTCCATAACCCTGGCAACATTCTTGTAAATCTTTTCTGAACCCTTTCAAATTTCACAATACCCTTCCAATAGGAAGGAGACCAGAATCGCATGCAATATTCCAAAAGTGGCCTAACCAATGTCCTGTACAGCTGCAGCATGACCTCCCAACTTCTGTACTCCATACTCTGACCAATAAAGGAAAGCATACCAAATGCCATCTTCACTATCCTATCTACCTGCGACTCTACTTTCAAGGAGCTCTGAATCTGCACTCCAAGGTCTCTATTTTCAGCGACACTCCCTAGGTCCTTATCATTAAGTGTATCTTGATGCTGATTGTTGGTTCAACTTGGGAGGACAAGCTGCTGCAGGTGACATTTGCCATGAGCTGGCAGTGTGGCATCAGTAGCAAACAGGTCGTGGACTAGTACTTTGCACTTTGGTCTTGGCATGCAGTCTTGCCACGTTGAACAACTTGTGGTCAGCACTGCATGCAGGTAAACACCCTCATTCAAATGTCCAATTGTACAGTTAAGCAATAGTGTACAATAGTACAAAACATAATCATATTCTTTGGCAAAGAATATGCAGAAGTGGGTTGGTGCCAGGTCACAGCCCTGCTTTACTCCAGTGCAGATCTTGAAAGTGTCTGATGTTGTTCCATTGTAACCTGAAGGAATGCTGCATGTCCTTGAAGAAACAATCTCAGGAGTTCAGGTGAGCTGCCTATGTTATGCAGTAGTTCGAAGAGTCTGTCTCATTTCATGTAAAGTCCATAATTAGAATGATCTATATTTCTGTGGCACTTCTTCTGTAACTGCCAAAATGAGAAAGTAATGTCAATCGTCAATGTATCAGCTCTGTTAGATTAATATTCAAGATATATGCTCAATCCTAGATGCTGCAACTTTGTCCAATCAAAGCAAGCCAAGAGCTTCCCACAATACTTACCAAGGAAATGCCTTGGTCATTGAGTAATTACGATTTCCCCTTGTTTCTGCATAAGGTTTGTGGCATGCATATCTTCAGACACCAGTTTTCTTTCAGACAGGCTGCAGTAGTGTGGGTTTTCTACTTTTGATGATTTCAGGTGGAATGCCATTGCTTCCAGCAGCTTTACCAGTGCAAGATGGTCATTTTCTTTGCTGAACTCCACAATCATGAACTCACTGTCCAGCTTCTCCATGACTGGTGTGTCTGCAGTACCACTGAGAACTTCTTCAGTGCACTGTTCTCTGTTTAGAGTTTGAGGTAGTGTTATATCTAGATTCAGTGATGATCATCCCTGTCCTTATCTTCAAGGGGGCCAGTTTAATTATTGCTTAGTCTGTTGCTTTCTTAATTCCTTCATCCAGCTCTCTCACATCCCCAGATTCAGTTTGCAAGATATTGCAAACAGTCTGCTGAAACTTGATTATGACAACTGAGAGTATTTGAGTTTTGTTTGTGGGGCTTGTTTGCAGTTTGAGAGCTCTCCTTTTATGCTTTAGCTGACTCCATTTCAATTAAATAAACTACAGACTATTCTGCAACATTTCCTATAGACAATGAGTGCATAGTTGTAGATGGTGATGTGCAGAGAATCCCACTTCGACACGGTATTCTGGTCTTGCTTCTGGAAGGATCCTGATCACATGTTGAGGAGCTCTTAGGATGTTCTGGTCAGTAGTTTGACAAATATTGATCTGAGTTGAGCTTTCTTGAATGAATGGTACAGTTTTCCTTGGCTGTAGTCTATATTGCTATAAATCAGAGAATAGTCATTCTCACAAGCATGGTGACACTGCTGAAGGTATTACATCAGGTGAGAATCTATCCAGCTGGTGCCCATTCAGAGGATCTTTGATGTTTCCAGGACACCTTGCAGCATGGTTTGATTTGGAAGTATCTATTCAGTAACCTCTGTCCATTTTCATTATGCAGATTCTCTGGTGCCATGTGCACATTGGTTTAGATGAATAGTCAGTAGCACTCTTGCTTTGAAGTCTCCTGGAAAGTAGTGTTTTGGTGCTTGCAATTCTGCTAGTGGCAGCATTGTGTCTCAAAGAATTGACTTTGACATCAAGGATGGAAATGAGTGTTGGGGTATAGATGCATGAGATTAACCAAGCCCAAGAAACTCACTCCAGTTCATGTGAAGATTCTTAGGCTTTCCTGTTAATAAAGGGTAACTTGGTGACAGGATACTAGCCTCTGTGGAATCATTTCAATGGTGATAAGAGTAAAGTATATTCCTGAAGAAACTCGCAGCAGTCATCTTTGAGTTGGGTAAGCATTGCTTGTGTCATGCCATTGTTTGAGAAGCTTGACTCATTCAACCCTGCTACCAAAGACTGTGCCCAATATGTGGAAAGAATTCATTACTTTTCTGGGCAAACAACACTGGGGCAGATGAAAAGCAATGAGTGATTCTCCTGACAGCCTATGGACTGCAGCTTTGTCAGTTATAGAGTCATGGAGATGTACAGCACAGAACATAGAACAATACAGCACAGAACAGGCCCTTCGGCCCACGATGTTGTGCCAAACATTTGTCCTAGCTTAAGCATCAATCCATGTACCTATCCAATTGCCGCTTAAAGGTCACCAATGATTCTGACTCTGCCACTCCCACAGGCAGTGCATTCCATGCCCCCACCACTCTCTGGGTAAAGAACCTACCTCTGACATCCCCCCCATACCTTCCACCCTTCACCTTAAATGTATGTCCCCTTGTAACACTCTGTTGTACCCAGGGAAAAGTCTCTGACTGTCTATCTATTTCCCTGATCATCTTATAAACTTCTATCAAGTCACCCCTCATCCTTCGCCGTTCCAATGAGAAAAGGCCTAGCACTCTCAACCTATCCTCGTACGACCTATTCTCCATTCCAGGCAACATCCTGGTAAATCTCCTCTGCACCCTCGCCAAAGATTCCACATCTTTCCTAAAATGAGGCGACCAGAACTGTCCATGCCAACCAAATATCCTAAGTCAATCTAGTTCCATTTTCCAGCACTTGTCCCATATCCCGCTAAACCCTTCCTATTCATGTACCCATCCTCTTGTCTTTTCAATGTTGTAATTGTACCCACCTGCACCACTTCCTTTGGCAGCTCATTCCATCCTTTGCGTGAAAAGGTTGCCCTTTGTATCCCTTTTAAATATTTCCCCACTCACCCTCAACTAATACCATCTAGTTTTGGACTCCTCACACCCCAGGAAAACAACCTTGTCTATATCCATGCCCCTTACGATTTTATAAACCTCTATTTGGTCATCCCTCAGCCACCGATGTTCTAGGGAAAACAGCCCAGCCTATTCAGCCTCTCCCTATAGCTCAATCCTTCCACCCTTTTTTGAACCCTTTCAAGTTTTACAGCATCCCTTCCAATAGGAAGGAGACCAGAATTGCACACACTATTCTAAAAGTGACCTAACCAATGTCCTGTACAGCCCGCAACATGACCCCTCAACTCCTATACTCAATAGTCTGTCCAATAAAGGAAAGAATACCAAAAGCCGCCTGCACTATCCTATTTACATGCAACTCTGCTTTCAAGGAGCTATGAACCTGCACTCCGAGGTCTCTTTGTTCAGCAACACTCCCCAGGTCATTACCATTAAGTGTATATGTCCTGCTGTGATTTGCTTTTCCAAAATGCAGCACCTCACACTTATCTAAATTAAACTCCATCTGCCACTCCTCAGCCCATTGGCCCATCTGATCAAGATCCCGTTGTACTCTGAGGTAAACTTCTTCTCTGTCCACTACACTTCCAATTTTGGTGTCATCTGCAAACTTGCTAACAATACCTCCTAACTTTCCTTGAGGCACCAGATTCAATTCTTGAAAGCTTTTCAGATTTAAATAAGGAATATTGTGACCCCCAAACCTCCTCTAATTCTGAGTTGCTATCATTTTTACTCAAATTTGAGAACCAGGAAATTCAATTTTGGATTTCTGACTAGGTTAAGATGACTGGCAGAGGCATGTGACTTTGATTTATCCCTTCATGAGGCTGGTCAATATGTGGGATTAATGATGTAACCATGCAAAAGTGTCTACTGGCTGAAGTCCAATTGGGCTTCAAACAGGCTCTACAACTGGCTTCATCATTGGAAAATACAGCAAGTGGAGCATTTGAGTTGCAGGGTATTTCAATGGAAGCAGACACAGTTGCCAGGCTGACCAAGCTTGGGAACATCACTGAAGTGCAGACAATTGCATAGTCTCACTTGGGACATATCCCCCGATCGGAGGGACTCTAGGTTGACCCAGAGCAAAACCCCACAACAAATTCAAATCTCAGCCAAACAGTTAAAATTTTCTTCAGGATCCGGGCTGGCAAGCCATTGAAGTTGCTTTGGGTATGCAGATTCATGATACCAAGAGTTTCCCACTAAATCTGAATTAAGTAAGAGAACCCATAGGCCGGTATCTAAAAGAGTACACACCCTGTTAAGTCCACCTAGATCTGGGTTGGAACAGGTAAATTGCTTAGCGACATCCAAATCAAAACCAATCAAAATAAATGTCAGGTTAAATGGTCACCTGATTCTAATGGAGGTTGATACCAATGTGGCCATATCAGTGATCGCACAACCAGTTTTTAAAAAAAATTCGCTCTGGACTCACCCTTAAATTTGCACAAGACCTTAGCTAGGCTGAGAACCTATATCAGGAAAACCTGTACAGATTAAAGGTTACAACTTTTGGTTCCAGTCTCATATGAGAAGCAGCTGGTTCAATTCCCACTGATTGTAGTGAAAGGCTCAGGCCCAAGACTGATGAGACATTGCTTAAAATGAGGGTTCATATAAGCATGTACAGTGTCTACTAGTGGAAGTTTTAGAAGTATTCATTTTTTACAAGGATACATGTGAACAAAAGTTTCAGTGTAATTCTTTGCCATCAGTTCTTCTAGTTGAGAATTAGCAAATTATGGAACAATGACTTCCTATTTCTTTTCAAATAAAAGGTATAAAGTGCCTTCAAAACATTTGTAACAACTGAACATACTTAATGTGGGAAAGGCAATGAGCCAGTCAGGGGAATGTTGTGGTTTTATTTAAGAGGATGACCATCTTAAAATGTGCTCCAGATCTCCTTTTTCATTTGTGGTCTGCTGATCTGACAGTTTTGGATATGACATATAAAAGATGTCATCACAACACATTGTTTCATGAGTGAAATGATTTTGATTTTAATGAGGCTGTTGATTGTAGTTAAAGAACAAGTACACATTTTATGTTGGGCAGAATATTTACTAAATGGGTGGAACCAATGTTAACATGCATTACAATTGTGTCTCTTGTGTATTAATTGGCAGACTCAGTAGGAGGGAAATATTGTCTAATGGATGTCTATTTGACCTATTGGTTTAATCTTTGACTCTTGAATCAATAGGGTTGTTTGTCCTCGCCCCACTCCAGGAGTGATGATAACGTAATTTGAGCATGTAATTTATATTGACATGATAGTTAGCACCAAGGGAGTGCTGTCTTGTCAATAACTTATTCTTTGCATAAAGTATTTCTGAGAGCCCTCCTTGCCTTTACTAATGGTGCAGCAAGATGCTAAAAATTAGTGTACTATTAGAAGAAGAGAAAGAAGCTCTCTCAGCAATGTTCTTTCCTCAATTACGCTGAGCAAAAAAAAATTGAGAAAGTATTTAGTGACCTTATTCTTGATTTTAGGATCAAGTGTGTACAAGTTCCTTGATTTGCCTATCTAAGTGACTGTTTCTCCAAAAATGATTCATTATATTCAATAGGGATTTATAAATTACTAAGATGTGATGAGGGCTACACAAACACAAGCCTTTCTTCCCACCACACTGTTGTCTGGTTACTGACCATTCTACAGCTGGAAACGATCTTTTTCATTTACTGTTTCAAAATCCATCATTTCCAACACTTCTAGCAAATCTCTTGTAACTTTATTGGCTTTAAAGTCAAAGCAATCTTCTCTAATCTCTCCATATAGCTGAAGTTCCTGATTTTTCAATCACTGTTTCAGATGCATCTCATGAAGCAACTGAGACCTGAATCTTTGCCTCCTGGCCCAAAGGTGGGGCCATTATCATTGCACCCCATTACACCTCCCTGACTGACATTCGAGATTGGAAATGATAGGCAAATGTTTGAGCAGTAGTTTTTGAACTTGGAACTGAGTTATTCTTCCAATGACATTGGCCAAGTCTAATCGCTCCTGATGTTGCTTTATCAGCATATTGTGAAACTAAATAATACATTGACCTGGCTCTAGGCTGTCATTTGATTGAGCATCTGAGGTCAGGACAAAGCAATAATGAGTCAATGTTACATCTTGAATGTGAAGTACACTGTTTATAGAAATACTGTAGGTACAAGTCATAGATGTGTTTGGTTTACAAAATGACATCTAAATCTCAATTTCCAGTGAAAGCCTTAAGTTGCAAAACCACATTTTTTTCATTTAAAATAAAATTAGATTAGTTTTAAAAATGGCAAAAGCACATCTCATAGCAGCTAAATATGAGTTTTAATTGAATAGGGTCTGTCCAGATTATCTGCTGGATTTTGACGTCAAGACTCTCATTCTGCTTCAGCATCAATACCAGTCGTCAATACCAGCAATCACAATCACATTCAACACTAATTTATTCAATCTCTCAATTCACCAGTATTGCAGCAAACTGTAGCATGAGGTCCTTTACTTTTTTTCCTCTATTATAAAAGTGATACAATGTTGGGTATTCCTGCAGTTATGATAACCCCAAATTCCAATGTAATTTCTGCTGAACTTTTTCTTTTCATTTATAATTAGATATTGTTGTTTTGGAGAGTATCATTGAATCTGGGCTCGGATTTTTTGATGTATTGGTGATTTTTAAAAATTGGATCCCTAAGTTGATCTGTGTGTATCAACTGCTTAAAAAAATGTAAAAGAAAGGTACTGAAATTATAGAGATGAGAACTAACAGATTGAAAAGAATTGTCACCTTTCTTTCTATCAAACAGCAAGCATCTTTTTGCACCTCTCCTTTACATAGATATTTTTCAAAATATTTAAGATTACAAATGCAGAGGAAGTAATTTTCCCATGTTAAATGATAGAAAATGTGATTATTTTGAAAGCTGCATCAAACATTCAGCAAAATGGACATCCAAATTCAGAGAAAGAGAAGGCCATTTTTCTCTCGATCTTGCTCTGCCTTTCAACATGATCATGGCTGATTCCTGCATATTTCCAATAACCATTGACTCCCTTTGTTAGTCATGAATCTTTGTACCTCAACCTTAAATGTATTTAATAGCCCTGCCTTCACTGCTCTCTGGAGAAGAGAACTTGAAAGACACCAGACTCTCTGAAGGAAATAATTCCTTCTCATCTCCATCTTTAATGATATTTTTATTTTTAAATTTGTGTTCCCTAGATCAGCATCTCCCACACGTGGAAACATCCTTTCAGCATCCACACTGTCAAGTCCCCTTAGGATCTGAAATGTTTTAATCCTGAACTGATGGATTGATAAGTCTGCAGAAATCAATGCCTTTAGGATATGACATATACAGAAGAGACTTTTAGGTTATATCAGAGGTTAAAACTCAGTTAACAATCATAAACCTCATAATTATTTTATGATGTGCTCTGAACACCTTGATCAGACTGTTGCTTAATAGTCATGTTAATTTTGTGATATAAAAGTAACCCAAATCTATTTTAATCACCATGATAATCAGGGCTGAGGGAAGAGCATGGATTGAGATATAGTCCCTTCTCTTTAAATTTCTCTTTTAAATAGGGATAGTTCTGCAGCCTTTGAACTCCAGTTAGATCATTGCTGATCTATAGATATAGTTGATCTGCTTTACCTGGAACTTGGTCATAGCAGGAGAGTCTCATGAGGTCAGTGCATATGCTTTAAGGATTCTTCAAAGCACCCCTGTGACTCATGGATGTCCATGATTTGTGACTAACTAAAATGAGGAAGATTTACTTGGGAAGGTAATAGAGAAGCTTTGTCAGGAATTTTACAGAGGCAAGGTCAAGACAGCAGAAGTAGCACACAAGTTTCCAAGCATTCCATCTATCCATAGCTTTGATGTACATGCAGATTACACATCAGACTGATCATCATCTCAGAACTCATCAGACTGAAGTGGAAGAAATTGTCCTCACTGCTGTGGGATTGCCCAGAAGGAGAAGATAACCTGTACCTCAACCTTCTGCAATTCTTACTGCCACTATAGTGTCCACAATCCAACCCCATTGTGACCAAGACCTTAGAGGATTTTGGGCTCCCTAACAGCTGCTTCTTACAGACTTCATAAAGCCCAAGAAAATGGTGAATTTCTGATTCTCTTCCCTGAAAATGTCCAGGAATATTGCAATTGGAATGCTCCTGCCAGTGGAACAGGCAGCTTTGTTTAAAAAACTATTATTATAAAACTATCACCATCATTTTGCTTAAGGCCCTTTTGAGTATATTATTTTTTCTCTAATACTGAGTACAAGTTAGGCTCAAGAACTCAGTTCTTATAAGTGAGACATTTTTTTTTGCTCTCTGGGCCATTGGAAATAATATTGAAGAGCCACAGTGGCGATAATTTCAGGAAATGAGGCCCCTCTGATAAGAGCAAAATAAATCTGTGCTGTCCCTGACTGTGGGCCTTTGACCTCTAAATACTGCCTCATTGTCTGAGTGAAGGTTTCTCAGTTTCTACCACATTTGGACCACGATGATGCCAATCACAGCCAGCATTATAAACACACCAGCAAGAAGAAAACAAAGAGCAATATCAAATTGCTTGTCAGCTTGTAATCCAGATCATCATCCTTTAGACTGAAATTAGCCACACTCAGAAACAGCACTTTCTGTCCTCAGAAATCAGCTTGAGAATGGCCTCTTCACATTTAATTCTGTTCCTGGGAAAAGTGCTTGAGAAACACATGTCCAGTTTTTGGACAGTTCTGCATTTTATATTGCTGGATTTGAGATACAATACTGTACCTATATTTTCACAGGTTTTCTTCCAAATTCAGAATGCAATATCTATAAATGAAATATATAATTAGAAGTGGCAAATATAAAATCATAGGTCTACATTGGAGCCCATTCAAACTGGTGTTAATTGTTGTGGAATCCAATTCAGGAGCTAGAATGCACTTCTATGATAGTTTCGACAGAAACAATATTTCTAGAATACAAAAATAAAGTTTCTAAATGCAGTGGACAAAACACATTTCCAGGCTAATGAACATATACTTGGTCCACAGTGACACTTGTACTGTAGGGGAAAATATAATTCAAACTGTAGTCAGAAGCAGTGACTGATTAATAACGAAATGGGTCTATGACTGCTCAGGCATTCAACTGATATTCCTAAGGCAAGGAAAGACATATCTTCTCAAAAAGATCTTGTTTTTTGAGAGTTTATTTGGTGCACTTTGTTAACAATGTTGATTTAAGATTAAATAGAAGCAGAGGCTTTTGATTGAATGGTACTTGACTACATTTAAGGAGACACATCCTGGAACAAGGATAGGATACAGGTGTTTCACTCCATGAATAAGTTTTTCCAGGTAAAGGTTGACTCTGGTTTCTTCCTTAACCAATTGGCTATCAGGAGTATTATATACTTCCCAGCATTGCAGACTCAACAGTAACTCCAACAACAATGGTTTCTTATGGAAGTGTTGCATTTCAGTGGGAAAATGAAATAACACTATGGTCATCAATACAATCTGACTGGGAGTGAGCTCCAGTGAGCATTTAACCAAATATTAAATGTCTTTCACAACACTTGCCTATAAAAACCCAAACTACTTAAAGTGCCCGATGAAATGGTTCTTGTGGTGTTGTGCTAGTGTCCCTGTCTCTGAGCTAAGAGACCAGTGTTCAAGTTCCACCTATTCCAGCGGTGTGGAGTGACATTATTGAAGTAGTTGATTAAAATATAAAGTATTGAATGGACTTGAGGAACGGTGGAGGAACAAAGACAGACCATAATTTGGACATGAACAAACTGCATATAAAAGTATAAAGGTGGGATTAAACATATTGAGAGAGTGTCCCTTTTGTTGGCATATGTTCCTATCTCTATCTCAAGGTAGCATCATCTTCAGTGCAAATAACTGCTAGTACCAGCAGTTTAAAAAAAATTTAGAGGTACAGCTTCATTCTCCCTATATCAAATTTACAGAAACAAGCAGATAGAGCTCAATTTTCTGTTATTAGGTGGACCAGTTGGAAAGACTCGAACATATCTGGCGATTAGAAAATATGTTTTCTTCAACTGAAACGTGGATAGCATTTGGTTTAAAACATTGACTCCATACGTGATTGGCACTTGTTTTAATTGGTTAAGTAACAATTATGGTTACTTAATAATAGACTTATCCAGACAGCGTTTTGACCTAGCTGGTTGATATAGAAACCAAATTTACTGCAAAAAAAAAAAGCAGGCTTTCAATAAATGTGAAACAAAATAGCATATTGAACTTCAGTTGTAATGGATAAAAAAATTTATGGTTTTCTTTTGACATTTATTGTGGGAGTTGTTCTGACACTAGCTTTGAGCTCTCACTTAGTATTAAGAGCAACATTTCTCTTGGTTTTCCTATGATACTGTTTAACCTAGGATATTTCCTTCCTTCTTGAAAGCAGTGCAAATACCAGTCTCTTAGTGTTGTTGCCACTTGGGCAATAAAAATGCCATCTGGGCAATTAGTAGCTTAAATCATTCACCACATAGTGCAGGATCTGATAATATACATTTACTTGCACAAACATTGTACGAAGGTAACATTTCCCAGGTGGCTCTTTATTGTAATGGGCCTGATTTTAAATCTGTCAAAGTGGGTAGGTTTTGAATAAGGTTAAAGAAAATCTTTCACCAGTGTTTCTCACCACTTTCAAAATAGTCTTGGATTATAAAATTAACTTAAGTCTCAAACAATGCAGCTACAAGGAGTTTCATAACTAACAACATATAAGATGTAACGTGAAAAACTCAAAGTTTTCATTTCAATGCTGTCCAGCAACTCTGGTCCTAGTCAAGTGTGAAATTATACACAATGGATGACTATCAGTTCATTGACAACTGTGGAAATTCTCCCAAACGAATATCAAATAACAACTTTATAGATGAAAGTTAATCTAACTAATTAGTGCCAGTTAGTGTTTTCTTTATTTAATTGATACTTCTCCTGTCAGATTTTCTTGCTAGCAGCAACTGTTTTTCCTGGGACAAGATGCTTGGCCTTCTAGATTTTTTTTCTGGTCTGTTTGATTCAGCAAGATGGCACAGCACATTAAGTAAGAGGAAGATTGAGAAGTTCCACGGAGAAGCCTGCAATGAATAATACTTGGTGTGCCCATCCATGTTCAGGACAGATTCCAATCATAAAATAGGTCATCATAAAATCAGTTCACCCACACCTTCCAGGGAACATGCCAGAAATACCTTATCGCTTGGTTTTATGAGAGGATAAAATCCAAACTTGAAACCATTCTAAAACTTGGAAATCCAGCCTAGCCACTCTGAGTTAAGTTGTACTTGTGCCAGCCAACAGCCTAGTACATCAAAAGATCATTCAGCCAGTGAATAAGAAAACTTGTATCTTCCTAGTCCCTTCACCATCTACCTTCTCCTTCACTAAGTGCATGTTTAAAAGCTATTACCCTTTAAACTTTTGGGCACTTTTATAATCTTTCTTTGCTTTGGCTCGAGCGCTGTATCTTCTCTTTGCATATCTCTGCACCATGATGTGAAATGCACGATAGAATTGCACCACAATATGGTTGTATGGTTCCTCATGCTTAAAAACTACAGAGTACATTTTAAAAAAAAATCAATGTTCATTGATCATAGTATTTTGGACGTGAACTGAATGCTACTGAAAAGTGGTGAACTTCTATTACATGAAATCTGTTCAAACTTCGTTGCCCCTTGTGATTTTGCAGGATGGATTGTAATATGTCCAGGAAGCAGCTACCAGATTGTGGCTAGTGCATGTAAGTAGGGTCCAAGTGGTATTATGTACATTATCTTGCTCCATTTTCACCAGCATGGCCCTCGTTCTACTACATGTCTAAATTGGTACCATGTATTTCTCGGTGCTGATGAGTACGCTAAAGGTTAAGGAGTTCAGTAAATTGTAGGGCCACTTTGCAGTTTTGTCATTTTTGGTTACTTTTCTGCTGTAATTTAGCTTTTCAGGAGTCTTTCTAGAATTATTTGGTATGTTGCTTTTTATCTTCAACAGATCACAAGTTTATTATGCAAATTGTCCATGTATTTTAGAAGAAATGACATTTTACGTAACTGCTTGTATCTTGGAATCTACAGACAGGGCTGCACATGTCTCTGTCAGAGGAGTCAGGCTTGCAGAGCCTTGAGCTTACAAAGAAAGCTGTGATAGAGAAGTGTCATATATTCTAATCAGACCTGCAGTAAAATTCCTCTAAAAGATAAGAACAGCATGTTTCTCAAGGCCAGAACTGCCCTTAACTTTTATGCTTTGAAATTGTCAGCTTTCAATTAGCTATGGATAAATATGAGAAACAAATTTGCTTGAGAAAGCAACCATATTTTGATTCCAGAATCAATTAACAGCAACGTGAGATGACTGTGTAATGCTTACAAGGTGATACAACTCCTAAAGGTGTTTAGACTGTGCTTGTTTGGTCCTAGATGTTTTATTTCACAATGTCAGTAACTATGTGAATAATGATGGAAGCCATGTGTTCATGGAGCCATTTATGACCACAGTACTGGATTCTAGAAGGTAATTCTTACTCTCAAGCAAAGGTCTTGGTACTTTGTATTTTAAGGGGACCAGCTGTCACCAATATTTGATTCACAAAAGCAATTCTCTCACAGCCCTGGGAAATTATGTGATTCTATGTAGTTATATCATGTGACAGATGTGGTTCCAGGACATGGTTACAATAGGACACATGAATTCCCTTCCCCGTGCCCCCCCCCCCATCCAATCACACCATTAGCGTATTGAATGTGTCCTTCATTGGAATAACCTGGAGGTATTCCGCAATATAATCTCGTAAAGGTTTCAAGGATTCCTTCTGCTTTGTTCTGCAGAAGAATCATTATCGGTCCTTGGATCACCCAGGTTTAGAGATACATTTATGAAATTGCCAAAAAGATCAGGCAAAACATGAAATAGGGGGTAGTCTGAAATTGTAGGTACATTCAAAATCTATCAATCAATTTTGCATACAGAACATCCTCTGAACATTTTTCTGGTTCTACTATGATTCTCTTTGCTAACCATATGCAACTTCTCTATTATTAACTTGGTGAGTAAATTGAGAGTTGAATGTTGGCAAAGACACCTCTTATTTAAGTAGTAAAGGACATAGGTTTAGGGTGAGGGGGGCAAGATATAAAAGGGACCTAAGGGGCAACCTTTTCACACAGAGGGTGGTGTGTGTATGGAATGAGCTGCCAGAGGAAGTGGTGGAGGCTGGTACAATTGCAGCATTTAAAAAGGCATTTGGAAGGGTTTATGAATAGGAAAGGTTTAGATGGATATGGGCCAAGTGCTAGCAAATGGGACTAGATTAGGTTAGGATATCTGGTTGGCATGGACTTGGACTGAAGGGTCTGTTTCTGTGCTGTACAGCTCTATGACTCTAGTACTGCGGAATCTTTTATATCCACATGTCTTGACTTAACATTTAAAAATAAGGCATTTCAAATAATGCAGTACTTGGTCAGTACAATATCTCCAAAACTGAGTGTAGACTATATACTCCATTCTGTGGAATTAGGTTTGGATGTACGTCCTTCCAAGTTCTGAGCTGAGTACACTACCACTGAGTTAGGCCACCATTAGATGTGAACTGTATATTAGCAGTGTTCTGCTTTTGCTGTTAGGAGCTCTGGTGGACTGATCTTGCCAATTCATCCTCGTTGAACCTGTTTATTATCATACTGCTGAAAGCTGGAAGTTTGCTACGAGTGCTAAGCCGAGGCACAGTGCAGTCAAGGGCTTACACAGCTGCCATCTTGGACTGTCTTGTACTTTAATCCAGTCTACTTTAAACATACTACATAACGTGATTTATCTGTAAACCTTCATCCTCATGGCTATAAAATACATTTGTCAAGGAACAGTTGTACTCTTAATAATAAGGGAATATGCTTTCTGTTGATCTCACGCAAAACAAACAAGACTTGGCAATATGCAAATCATATGTTCATCTTAAACACTTGATCAGGGCAGAGTTCGGATGGAAATGTTCTCATCATTACTGCATTGTAAATTACATATGACATTGATAAAGGTTTATGACATATACAGATGAAAACTCACAGCTTTAATGATTTTTATTACTGAAAAACACTTTCACGCTTATGTTCAGAAACAACTATACTTTCAACCATTTGTTATCTAGGAAGTCTAATGTGTTCCTATCAGAAGAATGTTGTGAAACTTGAAAGGGTTCAGAAAAGATTTACAAGGATGTTGCCAGGGTTGGAATGATTTGAGCTGTAGGGAGAGGTTGAATAGGCTAGGGCTGTTTTCCTTGGAGCGTCAGAGGCTGAGTGGTGACCTTTATAGAGGTATATAAAATCATGAGGGGCATGGATAGGATAAGTACTCAAGTCATTTCCCTGGGGTGGAGGGCATAGGTTTAGGGTGAGAGGGGAAAGATATAAAAGAGACCAAAGGGGCAACTTTTCCACGTAGAGGGTGGTGAGTGCGTGGAATGAGCTGCCAGAGGAAGTGGTGGAGGCTGGTACAATTGCAACATTTAAAATACATCTGGATGGATATATGAATAGGAAGGGTTTGGAGGGATATGGGCTGGGAGCTGGCAGGTGGGACTAGATTAGGTTGGGATATGTGGACAAGTTGGACCGAAGGGTCTGTTTCTGAGCTGTACATCTCTGTGACTCTATGACTCTATTAGACAAAGACATTGCACAGCAGGGTAAGAAGAATATTTAATAACAAAGGATATTTTAGAGAATTATTGATGGATACACTGGTAGTTGTATTGATTTATGCCTTTGGAAATCTGGATGCCACAAAGAAAACTTCCTAAGTGGTTTATGCTAAAATAATGTGGAGGCCATTGTCTCAAAAGGTACTTCTAATGAGTTCATATATTTTTCAAAATGTGTGTACACTTAAAGTAAGTTATTTATCACAATATGGAACAATAAAAAAGTTTTTGTTCCTAAACAATTCTGAAATGACTGTCTAACATGCCATCTAATGTTGGATAATTAATTTAATCCTATATTAAAGTGTGTACCTGATTTAATAATATAGCCATGATAGAAAATCTAATCTTAACCACCAATATAATCATAAAAAGGCTCTTGTGGCACGGTGTTTGTGACCCTGTCTATGAACCAGGAGGCCTGAGGTCCTGCCCCAGAGGTGTGTAATAACTTCTCTGAACAGATTGATTAGATAATATCTATAATTGCAAGCACTGGGGCTAAAATGAAAGCCTCAGGATGGGTATGGGGATCAGGATGCTCAATTATCCCTTGCCCGTCCATTGCAATGTAGGTAGTATACCAAATTTGTCCTGTTTGTCTGCTTATTTTGAGTGATTTCCGTGTCTAGCCAGTATAAACCACACCATTTTGATCACAAATTGAGAGAGGAGCAAGGGGTACAGTATTGTATGTGGCTTGAATCACTTAAATTTTACCTGCACCTCTTAGAAGGGGCATTGTATCTGGAAATAATACTGACAGTAATGCAAAAAATGAATCTGACCTGGGATTTGGGGAAGATTAGTGTAACGTGGGAGAGTTTAGTTTCCAAGGTTTTTGAATGCAGCACTAGAAATGTGGATGAAGGAGGTACAAAATAGGAGGTTTGTCTCATGACCAAGAGTTATGTTAAGTCTTATTCTGTGCTGCTAAACATGCTGGATTCCCCCTCACTTCTGGGTTTTTATTACATTTTATAAAACTTTTCATCCTGGACTCATCAGGACAACCACAAGAATGCAACATTTCAAATTTGTATACAGAGGAAAAGGCTGTTGATTGGTTGGGAAGTAGATAAGCTGAGCTGTTCAGGTGAGTGTAACAGGGACTTAAAGCCCACCTCCCACTCCCAAGCTCCCCGCTATTCCACAAAAAGCACAAGACTTGAATATTTCCTTTCATTTGTTGAGAATTTGTCCTTGTGCATGTCACTTATTGCATGTGTAAATGAGCTTTGTTAGAAGCTTAACTGATTATCTTGATTTAGGTGTTAGTATAGATACTAGCACACGCTCAGGATTGTTCAGTAAATGTTCCCAATTGCAGTCCTCTTCAAGAGTATACATTTTATTTTTGTTTTGCAAGTGCTAACAGGTTGAGTACAATCAGTACTTTTCCTATAATGAATGTGGTGTTTGATTTAATTAACTGTTTACTGGGATGTATGTTCTACGTACCTGGTTTAGCACTAGCACTGAAATTCATAAATAACTTTGCTCAATCGTATGGTAAACAGAATGTCTTCTTGAAATAATGGCAGTATCCTGTTAATGGAACATACCACTCACGTAGCCACTGCACAGTAGCAGCATGAAATTAATCGCTTAACCTTTTGTTCAGTTTTTGAGGTACTTCTGAGGTAGAGCAGTCTTAAGCAGCCCCCTTTCCTTTTTGTACTACTGGAAACACAATTAAATGTTACCGAGTGTAGATAATGAGAAGAAGATAATGCAGCAAAGTGCAAGAACAAGAGTAGTGACATTGGGGAGCTTTATTTATCTTAATCTTGACTAGTGAAATAACAGTTAAAGGCTAAAGAGGGAGAAGAATGCCTGGAATGTAAACAGAAGAATGTTCTTGATTAATATGCTTCCAGTTGAACAAGAAAGGAGAGTTGGGAGGCAAGGACGGGGACAATTACATTTGGAAAAACTCAACTAGAGGAAAGCTATTTTCAGTGATTGGAGCAAGGAGTGTGGCCCAGGCTGATTAGAATGAAAGCCTGACAGGTTAGACAGTGAATGAAGAAGTTCAGAAGAGATCATTTTAGGCTCAAACCAGATACCAGAATAATAAGCTGAATAACAGGAAAAATGAGGAAGTCAATAAGAGTGTCAAGGAAGATTTATGAGAATTGGTTAGCATGTAACAAAAAAAGGGACCTCAGAAGAATCATAAATGACCAATCGTAAACCTGATCATGTGAATAGGGGAGACACAGAAATGGTGGAGCTAATTAAGGACCAAAAAGGAAATCCTCTTGTGGATGCAATGGGCCTGGTCAAAGTACAATATGCCACATCTATCCTTAGGAAATAAGTCACAGAAAAGGAAGATGGAAAGAGGTAGAAATTACATTTAAATTGATAAAGAGGAGATACTTGAATGCTAGCTGCACATTCATTTCAGAGTCATAAGGTTCAAGTCCCATTTCAGGGCTTCAGCAAATAAAAATCAAGGCTGATACTCCTGTGCAGTACTGAGGGAGAGCTGTACTGTAAGAACGGCTGTATTTCAGATGAGTTCAAGGTTCTGTCTGCTTGTTGAGGTGCATGTAAAATATGCCATTGTACTCTTTAGAAGAAGAATAGGGAAGCTATCTTCTTAGGGATTAGAGTGGTGCTGGAAAAGCACAGCAGTTCAGGCAGCATCTGAGGAGCAGGATTTTCCTGCTTTTCTGCTGTGCTTTTCCAGCACCACTCTAATCCAGAATCTGGTATCCAGCTTCTGCAGTCATTGTTTTTAACCCAAGCTATCTTCTTATCCTGGCCAATATTCATCCCTTAACCAACAAACAAAAAAGATTATCTGGTCGTTATCACATTGCTGTTTGTTGCAGCTTGTAATGTTCAAACTGGCTGGTGCACTTCCTGTATTATAACAATGCTATGTTTCAAAAGAATGTCACTGACTGTGAGTCCTTTCAACATTTTGTGGCTTTAAAACTTTTACATACAAGTAAGATTTTCCCTTCTTCCTTAAAAGCTTGGTAGAACTCAAAGTGGGAATGTCGCTTGGTTTGGATGGGTTACATCCTTGGTTGCTGATGAAAGTAGTTGTGGAAATTGCAGAGGCCACATTCTTCCAAACCACCAGAGACATGTGAGTAGTTCCTAAAAATTAGATGGCTGTAAATGTAATACTCCTACTGAAAAAAGGGGAGAGGACAAACCTGTCAACAACAGGTCGGTAAGCCTAATGTTACCGATGAGAAAACGTGGTGGTAACATAATCTAGAATAAAATTAATTGTCATTTGGAAAGATATTGCCTAATAAATGAAAGCCAGCATGGATTTGTTGAAGGCAAATCATGTTTGACCACATGATCGAGTTCTTTGTGGTAATGGAGAGGTTTGATGAGGGTAGTGCGGTTGATATCTGTATATGGATTTCTGAAAATTGTTTAATAAAGCACCATATAATTTTTGACATGCTCATAGGATTAAAGTGGCAATGACTGAATGATATGAAGCTGACTGAGGGACTGAAAACAGTGAATAATTTTAAACAGTTTCTTTTCAGATTGGAGAGAAATGTGTAGTGTTGTCTCTGAGAGGTCAGTATTCGGACTACTACAGTTTTGATATATATTAATGATTTGGATATACAGGGCATAATTTCAACATTTGTAGATGACACAAAACTCAGAAAAATAGTAAACAGTCAGGAGGATAGAAACAGATCTTGTGGGGACATAAGACAGCCTGGTAAAATGGGTAGACACATTCCAGATGAAATTTCATACAGAGAAGGGTGAAGTAATTGCTTTTGGTAGGATGGTTGGGGGAACTAACTAAATATCACTATAAGAGGGTTTCAAAAACAAAGTTCTGGAATGTGTGTATACAAACCTTTGAAGCTGGCAGGTCAGGTTGAGAAGGTTATTAATGAAGCATACAAGATCCCGAGCTTTATAAATAAAGGCAGAAAGTACAAGAGCAAAGAGGTCACGCTAAACCAATTCTGCTCACTACTGTTGAGAATTCTTTCAGGGCCATAGAGAGAATGCATTTGAAATTTACCCAGTATGAAAAAAACTCAGTCATGTTTGGAAACGAAAGCAGGTTTTTCTAACAGGCGCAGACTGTTTCCCACCATAGCATCCTGTTCAGCTCACAACCAGTTCTCCAAATATAGGCAAGTACATGTGGAAGACTCTGTAAGGATATTCCCCTTCAATCAAAACCTGTTTTCTAATGATAGGCTCACTGGTGGAAAGAGCAGAAAATTGTGTGAATGGCACTAACTTCATTCAGCCTGAGTCTTTGGTAGTGGGAACCAAGTAGCAAGGGACAGGATGCCTGATTAGGTGGTGATGTCCAGGGATTAGGTGGTGGCTGAGTCAGGGACCAGATGGCAAGCAGTTTAGGCAAAGACTAGATTCTGTCCTTCATACCCCCAGAAAGACTTTAGTTAATGGCAATTCAGAGTGGAGTATTTAGGAGGGAGGAAGAGAATGTGAAAGGATGTAAAAGGAGGAAACAAGAGAGACAGCATGTGTAGGACAGTGTGAAAGAGTTTGTGCATGTGGGAGGAAAAGATGTGTGTACATGTGAAGGAGAGAGAAAGAGAGAATGAGTGTCCATGAAAGAATTTTTGTGTGTGAGAGTGGGTGAGTGATAGAGAGAGAGAGTCCATGAGAGAATGTGTGTGTGAGAGAGAGAGTCCGTGAGAGAGAAGGTGTGTGTGTGTGTGTGTGTGAGAGAGAGACCATGAGAGAATGTGTGTGTGTGTGTGTGTGTGTGTGTGAGTGCACGAAAGAATGTGTGTGAGAAAGAGAGAGAGAGAGACTGTCCATGAGAGAGAGTGTGTGAGTATGTGAGTGTGTGAGAGAGAGAGAGACCATGAGAGAATGTGTGTCTGTGTGTGTGTGTGTGTGAGTGAGTGCACGAAAGAATGTGTGTGTGTATATGAGAGAGAGAGAGACCATGAGAGGAGGTGTGTGAGTGAGTGAGAGAGTCACCATGAGAGAAAGTATGTGTGTGAGTGTATGTGAGAGAGAGAGCGTCCATGAGAGAATGCGTGTGTGTGTGTGTGAGAGAGAGAGTCCATGAAAGAATGTTTGTTTGTGTGTGAGAGAGAGAGAGACCATGAGAGAGTGTGTGTGTGTGAGTGAGTGAGGAGTGAGTCACCATGAGAGAAGGTATATGTGTGAGTGAGCGAGCGAGTGTGAGTGCACGAAAGAATGTGTGTGCGTGTGAGAGAGAGTGTCCATGAGAGAATGTGAGTGAGAGAGCGAGAGAGAGAGAAAACGTGTGAGAGAGAGAGTGAATCCACGAAAGAATGTTTGTGTGTGAGAGAGAGAGAGAGAATGTGTGTGTGTGTGTGTGTGTGAGAGAGAGAGAGAGAGACCATGAGAGAATATGTGTGCGTGTGTGTGAGAGTGAGAGAGAGAGAGAGAATGAGTGTCCATGAGAGAATGTGTGTGTGTGTGAAGGAATGTGTCCTTGAGAATGACAGCAGGTGTCTGTGAGAGTGAGTGTGTGTGAATGTGTGTTTGTTTGTGAAAAGAAGTGTGTATATCTGTAGGAGTGAGTGAGAGATAATGCAATTGAGTGTGTGAATCCTGAGACTGAGTGATCCAGACAACGCCCACTCTTCCCTTATCTTCCTCTCCCCAAACACCTCTCTGCAAAACAAGCTGAGAGAGGAGGAAACCTAATTTGCCTGCAGCCTACTTTTGTATGAACTTTACTGAGGCCAGCTCAGATTGTACACCACCAGAAGTGATTGCAAGATCAGAATTAGATAAGCCCAATTCCTCAGCTCGATCCCAATCCTTACCCCTTTCCCTAGTGATTTGGGACTTTTGGTCTGGTCTGACTGTTTCCAGTTCTGCTTAACTGAGGTAGCAAAAATAGTTTTATTAGTTATCTCTGCTGCTTGGTACTTCTTAATGGTCTTTGTTTTATTTATACACTAATTGACATTATCAATTTATTGCTTTGGAATATAATTTTTGAAATTCGTTTCCTATTGTGCCAAACCTTATCTTCCTGAAATTTGATCACTGGCCCTGTGAGTGAGAGAAAAATTGAAATGTGGCCTGCCGTACAGAAAGTTTGGTCAAGCCTAGGATGGAGAAATTGGAATTATTTTCCCCCTCTCTATCACTGGACTGGTTTAATGAAAATGATGCTGAAATGTGTGACCTCCAGAACAAAGACAAGCTGTTTTCATTGTCTAGCAGAACAACCCAAGGTCAAGAAGGCAGCATTCCAACAAGACTAATGCCCAAAGACAAATCTGAGAGATAAAGCTCATGTGAAGGGAAGACAAAACTCAAGAGATCGAACAATATGTTGATCATCAAGACATGCAATGATTTTTTGAAGTCACCAGGTCCATTATAGGTCAAATGGACAAAATCTCTTTTGTTCAAAGTATGGTGATTTTCTTCTTAAGGCTGATAATACTATCTTCCAATGTTGAAAAGAACATTTTCAGCACCTTCTCGACAGTGAGTCACAGTGACAACTAATAGAATTCAGGCTATCCCCTAGTACTCGGAGGTTGAATTCATCAATGGGAGACCTGCAACAAGCAATCAAATAGATTTTTTTAAAAAAACAAAGCATTCAGTACCGACAGTATTCCAGTCTAGGTCTTCAAAGCTGTTGGGTTTAACTCGCATCAAAACTCGCATCAAAACTCCATGCACTCATCTTACAGACTTGGAAGAAACAAAAAGAACTTAACAGGACTGTGACAACTGAAATGTGATCAATTATAAGTGGAAACAATCACAGTATTTCCCAAATATCCATTGGAGGGAAATGTCACACACTTGTTCTTCTTCCTGTGGCTGAGGACATTCTCAGACACATAGTAGCTTTAGACCCTCCAGTGGAATCTCTGACTTCAGCCCAGATTTTCTAATCAGGATCAGAAACTATTTCTCACACTGATCCCCTGATCATAGAAACAAAATACAAACTAACCTTTGGAGGAGCTTATTCATGTGAAGTGGCTGAAGGAAAGCTGGAGGATTCCCGTACAACGAAAGTTAATGGGTAGAGCACATGAAATTTAAGCATAGATTATGACACTACCTGAAAGGCTGCTCTGGATGTGTAGGAGTTAGTTCCTGAAGCATCCAGGCAAAAGTTTCAAAATTTGAGGAAGGAGCCTGGGCAAACCTAAAAATTTTGAAATGGTAAAGCAAAGTAATTTTGACAACCATATCTTCTCTCAAACTCTTAAAAGAGCAAGAGCTCTCTCTCACACACCTCAGTGTGCATTCTACTATTAGTTTAATCATTAATTACATGTATGTAGGAAAGAAGTGAACCTTGCACCAAATTCTCTGTCCTAGGAGAGGTCAAGCATCCCTTTTTGTATCAAAAAAGTGGATACAGATTTTAAGTATAAATATCATGTATTTATACTCTCTGATGAAGCCATCAGAGGGATCATTTGCTTTGAAGAATTTAAAAACTCATTACTTTTTGTAATAAAAATCCATGTTGAAGACTAGGGAGTTGCAGCCACGAGAGGGACAGCAGCAATGTCAAACAATTGAGCTCATCCATGAAATTAAAGCTTTTATTGTTGCCACCATGAATTTGAGAAGGATAGAGTGAAAGGAAGGCATGGTACAGAAAGGATGGCTGGCAATTCCCTAAGATCCCCTTCACAGATCAGAATGCAAAATGCTGTAGATGCAGAATGAAAGTTGAAGGCCAAAGTGTGCAATTTGCAATTTGGAAAATCAAGTGGGATTGTATGGTATAGTTATATAGTGTAATGCTACTTTTGCACATTGAGATTGTTACATCATTGTGACAAGTGTTTAAGGGAAAACTGCCTGCTGACAGGCCACAGAATTGTCTGGCTGCAAACCTGTGAAGGCAGTGCAGCCAAAACATCCAGGGTTGGCAAACAGAACACATCCCTCTCCTTCTCTCTATGTGAGTGAAAACATAAAGAAAGGTAGGAAACTTAAAGAAGGAATTTGAATACAAGAAAAGACCTAGGTCTAGGTGATCAACAATTGAATCAAAGAATTGAATCAGTCTACAGAAAACACTGTGCGTTCTTTGGTAAAATCAAAAGTGTCAAGAGAGATAACATAACTCATCCGTTTGATCTGGACTTCTGATCTTCAGCATTTTGTTTGCTTTGCCTGTATTTTCCACTCAATTTCTGTATTAATCTGTCTGTCTTATTCATGAAGGAGTGGAGTGTGTATTTGGGTTCTATAGGGGTATGGTTCAAGTTGCAGAGTAGTAAATTGGTAATCCTTTTCCTCTATTTGTTAAAGAAAGTGTGTTCCCAAGAAATAGTCATTTTCTTTACAATGACTAGACCTGATGTGTTACTTTTGTCTTGAATAACAGGTCACTCAGGCAAATTGATCACCTTAATGGAGATCACAGGTTGCAGAATAGTGAGGTTCAATTACCCCACTATTCAGCCCAATTAAGTTGCACTAAGAGTTTCATTTTCATTTTCTCTATTATTGATGTTAGAGTAACTGATGTGTAATCCCAAGTTTTGTCCCTCCTTTTTTTTAAATGTTGGGGTTATGTTTACCATCCTCCAGTCTGCTGATCATGTCCCAGAATTGACTGAATTTTCAAAAATGACAAGCTTTCAAAAGCATTTGTTATTTCTATGGCCACCTCCTTTAGTATCCTAGGATGTTGATCATCAAGCCTTGGTCATTTGTCAGCATCCAGCCCCACTAATTTCTCCAATACTAACTTCTTTTTTAATTGATTCAAATTACGTCAATTCCCCCTTCTCACTAAATCCTGGAATTATAGAAACCTAGAATTTTATATAGTACAGAAGGAGGCCATTCAACCCATCGATTCTGTACTGGCTTCTAAAAGATCTACCCAGCTAATCTCATTCTCCAGGCCTATCACTTTCAAACATATATCCAGATCTTCTTTGAAACCTCCTGTGGAACCTACTTCCACCACTCTCCCAGGCAGCATATTCCAAATCCTCGAAACTCTGAGTAAAGAAGTTTCTCCTCATCTCAATCTTATCTCTCTTGCTGACAATCTTGAAATTGTGACCTCTAGTTCCTGACATGCTCGCCAATGGAAACAAAATATCCTCCTTTACCCTATCAAAATTGTTCATAATTTTGAGCACCTCACTTCTCAATCTTCTCTACTCTACGGAGAATAAGCCCAATTTCCCTAAACTTTTCTTGTATCTAAAAACCTGGGTATCATTCTATACAAATAGAGAACTAAAATTGCTATTCAGTTGTTCTGCCATTTCCGTGTTCAAATGATCAATTCCCTCAGTTTGGACACTAAGGGATCTGCATTTTTCTTCTCAAATCTTTGTTATTTCATATGGTTACAATTCACTTTTATGTTCCCTACAAGTTTACTCTCATACACTGGTGCATTTCACTGCTGCTGCTATTAGGAGTTTACATGACCCATGTAAATTGTAGAATATCCAGCTTCAGCAACCTTTTAAAAAAAAGGTCATTCAGCTTCCCACCTTTTATCTTCCTTGTGTACTTGTGCACGTTACTGCATTAAAGTAACATTCCTGATAATTGCATTCCTCACTTTTGTCTTTTTAGGAAGAGATTATGTTCACTGTCTGGATTGAATCAGAACTTTTGTCTTAGAGGGGAATAAAAAGTGATCTGATACACAGTGACATTCATTCGTTAATCAAATAGCAGAGACTTAATGTAATCTTTCTGGGCTAGGTTTGAACTTCTACCCCAAAGGTGAAACAGCAGTCTTTGAACAGACTATGAGACATCCTTCAACAGAAAATAGAAAGTTTCATTTAATTTGTCTGGGTTAGATTTAACCTATGCCTCAGAGGGCAAAGAAAGGTGTTTTAATATTCTGTGGCACCTAGTCATCCTTAAAAGTCATCCTTCAATTTATTAGGGCTGAATTTGAACACATGTCAAGGGTGGAAAATAATGATGAAGAAAACAAGATCAGCCAGTTAAATCACAAAGCAGAATTTTATCCTATCTAGGCTGGGCTGAAAACAAACTGATAAACTATAGATTAAAAGCTAATAACATTCTGATTTCATGGGCTATCTTATATGCACTACACAATTGAATTTTAAAAGTGCCCTGCTGGTGGGCAAAGGTCCCTCACAAAAGCAGTCAGTTATTGACAGTGCAATATCTTGTTTTTAAATTTGTCTTTTTCCTCTCAACTACAAAAAGAGGATTTTCATATTTTTGCTCAGTTAATCTTTCTTTCAATTGTGGTATATTTTCAGCATGGCTTTGATGAAAGCTTATATCTTAAAATGGCTGAATGCTTACACTTTTTGCTAGAGTAGTCATCGTTTAATAAAAAAGCTGAGGGAGACTTGTTTCAAATGGTAGGTTGTAATTTTTTTTCCACAAGCACAGTCCTTTACTCAATTTCGGAACAAAATGGTGATCCAAATCCTATGTGTACCACTGTGCCCAGGGCTGATGCTATCTTGCTTCTCTTCAGTATTGTAGTCAATTCTGAGAATTGCTACCTCTGACCGAGAAATTGTTTTATGAGTGATAGTTACAGCATAAAATCAAGATGAATGTACAGGAAATAGCACACCTAATCAGCTCCAGAATAATTTGTTTATTACCAACTGGCACGCAATGAGAAATATTATCTGGTATCGGAAACAAACACATTAGACTGGATTCTACCAGAATGAACATTACAAAGGAAATAAAACTGAAAGTGAGAAAGACATGTCTGAAACATGCACCTTCCTATTGTCTTTTTCAGCCAAATTACTACAACTTATATTAATGCGATTACTACAAAGTTAACAGTACTTAGTGCTTTTTGACACTAACAAACCATGTTAAATACAAAACCCCTTGAACACAGCCATGTCACTGGCCATTGCATCTTCATGCTTTGCCCTGTCCAGCAAAGTTTAAGTTGACAATACAACAAAGTTTTGAAGACACTCATCAGGACTGGGAGCATCTGTGGAGACAGAAACATTTAACATTTTGAGTTCAGTATGACTTTTCTTCAGAACTGAAGACCAGGAGAAAACTGGTGGATTATATGTCACAGTAAAAGGTGAGAAGGAGCAATATTAACAGGATGGAAGGTTAGGGTAAGGTTAAAGTGTGAAAGAGAATAGCATTTGTGGGTTTTACAAGAAAAGGTACAGAAAGTGGTCATGGCTGTATACAAGAGAGAGGGTCCAGGGAAGATGTTAATAGCAGAATATAGGACAGCTCTGCTGAAAGCAAACTGAGGAGGCCAAATCTTGGGGAAAGATGGGAGCAGAGATGGGAAAAACAAAATGGAGGGCAGAGTTCATGGTCTGAAGTTGTTGAACTCAATATTGAGTCCAGAAGGCTATAAGATGTCTAAATAGAAAATAAGATGTCATTCCTCCAGCTTGTGTTGGGCTTCATAGGAACACTAAAGCACTTAGAATATAAATGTGAGCCAGATTGCTTGCCATTTGAATACACACAATCAGAAGGTTACATCATGCTTATGGACTGAGTGCAAAGGAGTCTCCCAGTCAATTGGATTTGGCAAGTAATCTCAGCATGTTATTGGAACAAAAGGGATAACTGGGAGCATCACATGTCAGTAAACAGCCAAAGATGTCAGAAACATGATAATTTACCTGCATTTGGACAGATGTCCTAAAAATACTTGAATGACCTCCAGTGTGAGACAGTTTTGTTTTTTTTCCATTAAGATTTGATATGTTAAAGGAACTTAATTCAATTATTGAATGCAACTTTTCTAAAACCGATGATGCAATAGTTGTAGTTCTCTATATGTTACCCAGCTAGGCTTTCTCATGCAGTTAGTTGCACTTTGACCGATGAGTCAGATAGTACCTACTCTGTTCTAGACTCTGGCACATTCTTGAAAAGACACATCCATGTTTATTGAGGGAATAAAATAACAACACAAATGAATCTAAACAAGTGGAAAAAGGACATTTTAAAAGAGTGACCCCATTTAGTATGAAGCTGTTTCGGAAGAGTTAATTAGTATTAGCATCTGAGTCAAGAGATAGTTTCATACTTTTACAAAGGTAACATCTATGTGCCGAAATTGCTTGGGGCTTTCACCAGTCTCTCACTATAAGTCTGAAAAATGTCATCCCACAAGGTAAAGGCAAGCTTTCAACTTCCTAGGCTACATTGGAAAGCAGTGAAGGCTGATACATTGAATTAAATAAGGTTTGCTCGCCTCCACAAAACCCACAGTGGGTCCTGAACAGTCACGTGAGAAGAGGGACTGAGCAGTGTTCTTATATAGAGATCAAGAAGACTTTGACCAGAATCAGTCAGAACTTCAGAAACCACTGATACCAGCAGTTTTGCTGTCCTGTGTAGATGTGCTGAATATGGTGCTTAAGCCTAACTTTCTAATGTTTATTCGTTTCCATCTCAGCCCAACCTTCAACTGATGCTTCGTCAGTGCTAGAAGGTAGTGTATCTATTAGGGCCTGAATTGTCAGTTCCTACAGAGATTATTCCTTGCTGAGCAATTAAGCAGACTGCATGTATCTCACAGCTGAAAAGGCAAAATGTAAGAAAGCTCTGTTCATTCACAGAAGATCTGAAGCAAAAGTGAAAACAATCAACATGCTATAGTCGGTCCTGGAACCTGAGTCGTGGAGTACACATAATTTCCCAGCTTTCTGAAGTATATCAATGCTATATTTCTGTATTAGAAATAATCACAACAAACAATACAGGTTGATATTTGAGGGGAGTTCAATTTGTTACATGTGAGAACATGAAAGAAGAAGTTGCAGCATTCACTCAAATTGCAAAGGAACCCAAGATTGTCTTTAGAAAACCAGCAAGATGACTAACCGATGGGCAGGAACATTACACATTACGCATTTAGATTTGATGTATGCAAACAGGTTGTAACCCAGCATCAAAAACATTCTTTTATAAGTCATTAAATACCAGAAAAGATCCATGATCTATTTGAAGCATATGGAAGGAATCAGCTCCATCTTTTTAGTCATCTAATTTTTAAAAGTCTGATGATCTAGCCTCGACGAAAGCTTGTCTTCACATCTGACATTCCAAATGCAGTTAGGGCAGGTGGTGGGCACCATTCAAAAAGGAATTGCAGAAGTTGACAAAGCAATATGTGTTCAGTCATGTCACCAGCTTGCTAAAGCTTTAACAGATAAAGGCAGGGCAGGGCATACTTAAAATGATGAAGAGAATCCTGAAAACTGCATTATCCTTCTCAACTGGTACATTAAACTGGTGAGATATTGATGAACTCACCAATTAAAAGGGTGATATGGCAGACAAACCAAGATATACTATCAGCCAGCTCTTACCATTAAAGATAATAAAAAACACAAAACAGAAGAAGATTTAACTGAAAACAAGGCAAAGAACATGAAAAACTTAGAAAATGACGAATTGTCAGAACAAAATATTCGAATGCTGGTGAAAATGCAACAGCAAACAAATTTTGTGCTTAGATCAGAAACCAAAGATTCAATATCATGTGAGCAATCTGACATACCTGTAAAAGCGAGTTTTGAGAAGATTTGTAGCTCATGGTGAGGTTTTGGATGTAGGTTTGCTCGCTGAGCTGAAAGGTTCATTTCCAGACATTGCATTACCTTACTAGGTAACATCTTCAGCGGACCTCATGCAAAGCAGTGCTGAAAATTCCTGCTTTCTATTTATATGTTTGGGTTTCTTTGGGTTGGTGATGTTATTTCCTGTGGTGAAGTCACTTCCTGTTCCTTTTCTCAGGGGGTGGTAGATGGGGTCGAACTCCATGTGTTTTGTTAATAGAGTTCTAGGAATTCTCGTGCGTGTCTTTTGTTTGGCTTGTCCTAGGATGGGTGTGTTGTCCCAGTCGAAGTGGTGTCCTTCCTCATCCGTACGTCAGGACAATGAGCAAAACTAAAGTTATTTTCAAAATACCGTGCAAGGACTGTAACAAACACTACATTGGAAAAACAGGCAGAAAACTAGCCACCAGGATACATGAACACCAACTAGCCACAAAAAGACATGACCCTCTCTCACTAGTATCCTCACATACAGATGAGGAAGGACTCCACTTTGACTGGGACAACACATCCATCCTGGGACAAGCCAAAGAAAGACACACACGAGAATTCCTAGAAGCATGGCATTCCAACTGGAGCTCTATTAACAAACACATTAAATTAGACCCCATCTACCACCTCGAGAAAAGGAACAGGAAGTGACTTGACCACCGGAAATGCATCACCAGCCCAAAGAAACCCAAACATATAAATAGAAAACAGGAATTTTCAGCATTGCAACACATGAGGTCCACTGAAGATATTACCTAGTAAGGTAATGAAACGTCTGGAAATGAATTTTTCAGCTCAGCGAGCAAACCTACATCCAATACCTACCTGTAAAAGCTAAAAGACCCACCATTGCAGAGAGACTTTGGAATCAGGCTATGTATCCTGATGAAGGGCTCTTGCCCAAAATGTTGATTCTCCTGCTCCTCGGATGCTGCCTGACCTGTTGTGCTTTTCCAGCACCCCACTCTCAACTCTGATTTCCAGCATCTGCAGTCTTCACTTTCTACTATGTACTCTGTAACCCAAGTGATACCTTCATTCAGCCCACAGTCAAGAAACCACAAACAGCATAGCAAGAAAATCGAGGCCTATCTTCAGCAGAACAATTTATTCATTAATGGGATGTGCTGCTGGCTAGGCCAGCTTTTGTTGCCATCCCTGTTTGCCTAGAGTGCCTTAGGAGGCAACTACATGGCTGTGTGTCTGGAGTCACATGTAAGTCAGACCAGGTATGACCAGTTTCCTTCCTAAAGGGCACTAGTGAACCAGATGTGTTTTTCCGACAACAGTTTCATGGTTATCATTAGATTGTTAATTTTTAAAAATGTATTCAAATTCTACATTTGTGCACATGAATCAGAATGAAAGCTAATCATAGAGTCATAGAGATGTACAGCACGGAAACAGACCCTTGGGTCCAACCCGTCCATGCCAACCAGATATCCCAACCCAATCTAGTCCTACCTGCCAGCACCTGACCTATATCCCTCCAAACCCTTCCTATTCATATACTCATCCAGATGCCTTTTAAATGTTGCAATTGTACTAGCTTTCACCACTTCCTCTGGCAGCTCATTCCATACATGTACCACCCTCTGAGTGAAAAAGTTTCCCTTTAGGTCTCTTTTATATCTTTCCCCTCTCACCCTAAACCTATACCCTCTAGTTCTGGACTCCCCGACCCCAGGGAAAAGACTTTCTCTATTTATCCTATCCATGCCCGTCATGATTTTATAAACCTCTGTGAGGTCACCCTTCAGCCTCTGACGCTCCAGGGAAAACAGCCCCAGCCTATTCAACCTCTCCCTGTAGCTCAAATCCTCCAATCCTGGCAACATCCTTGTAAATCTTTTCTGAACCCTTCCAAGTTTCACAACATCTTTCTAATAGGAAGGAGACCAGAATTGCACGCAATATTCCAACAGTGGCCTAGCCAATGTCCTGTACAGCAACATGACCTCCCAACTCCTGTACTTAATACTCTGACCAATAAAAGAAAGCATACCAAACACCGCCTTCACGATCCTATCTAGCTCCCAATACCAAGAGGAATAAGCCCTGTATCCTGGAAACAGACAATACAAAGTCATATGAAAACCAGATAATCGATTTTATTTAGCAGTGATTTTGTAGTTGTTTGAACTGCTTCCATTGGAACTAGAGGACTGTTCGAACTTAATTGTTTGTTTTTGATGTAAAGGTTTGGCTTTCTTTTCAGGATAGAGATGTATTGCTGTGGAATTGAAACCTTGCATTGATATGAATCACAGGATGAAGACTAACTGTTCCCTTTGATCCCAAGTTGTTTTACGGTTACCAGCTGCAGTGTAGAATCAAAATGGCTACACACAAAAGAACATATTTCATTAGCTCCGAATGTTGTGAGTCATAGTAACTTAAAGCTACCAAAGAGTTAACTGCTTACTCCTATTCCCTGTCTTTCACTCCCAACTTTTTGTCGTCTTTTTACTACATGCAAGCCCTCAAGTTTTGAACAAATCTATATTATCCAGCATTAAAAGCTTCCCGACTATCATCAAAAGATTCTCTGTTCCTCCTACTATTGCTTTAACTAGAGCCTCTCATCACTGGGATCTTCAGTTGTTCATTGCATGGTGAGTTTCACTGACTGGGCCAATGTTTGTTGTTTGAGCCACTGGGGACCATTTGCTGTAGGTACAATTACATCACTCTTTGAAGGAAGTTCCAGGTTTTGTGACCAAGTAACAGCAACATATTTCCAACTCAGCATATTGTGTGACTTGTAGGGTAATTTGTGGGCACAGGTGCTCCCATGCATTTCCTGTCCTTGACCTTCTGGGTGGAGGAGTTCATAGATTTTCAATGTGCTGGCTAGGGAGTCCTGAAAAGTTGCTAATCTGGTACACTGCTTCTCTTGTGCATTGTTGGTAGGGGGAGTGAATGCTTAACATTCTGAATGAGGTACCAATCTATTGGGCTGCTTTATCCTGGATAGCTGTGAATTTCTTGTGTGTTGTTGAAGCTGCATTAATCTAGAGAATATTCCAGTACTTTCCAGATTTGTTCCTTGTAGAGGATGAAAAGGTTTTCTGGAGTCAGTTAGTCAGTTACTAAATGCAGACTTCCCCAGCCTTTGATATGAATGTATACCTCTCGTCTAGTCGAGTTTCTGGTCCGTTAAATGTAATTCAGTGATGGCAATGCTGTTGAATAGCAAGTGGGAATTTGGGGGTTGTTGGCGGGGGGGGGAGGGAGGAGAGATGGTTGGATTCTCTTTCTTTGGTGATAGTCGCTACTTGAAATTATGTGGGGCAAATGCTTCTTGCTACTTTTCATTTCATGCCTATGTTTTGCTGTATCTGGACATGCTTCATTTTCTGATGAGTCTCACTGCAACTATCAGCAAGCATCCCCACTTCTGATCTTAGGAATGAGGGAAGGTCATTGAAGCAGATCAAGGACATTATCCTGAGGAACTTCTGCACAGATGTCCTGGGGTGCTGAGAAAATTGACATCCAACAACCACAACCATCTTCCTTTATGCAGGGTATAACTCCAACCAGTGAACTGTTTTTCCCTTGATTCCTGTTAACTCTAGCTTTTCCAGGCCACCTTGATGTATCACTAATCAAATACTGCCTTGATATCATAGGTAGTCACTCACATCTCCTGAGTTCAGCTTTTCTGTCCATGTTTTGATGAAAGTGGTAAAGAGATTTGGAGATGAGTATGAACCTAAACTGAACATATGTGAGCAGGTTTGGCTGAACATGTGGTGCTTGAAAGCAATGTCAACCTTGCATCACTTTACTGATGGTTCAGTGTATCTGATGGAATAGTGTTTATTTGGACACGATATACATGGGCAGTTTTCTATGTTATTGGATAATAGCCAGTGTCATAATGTGCTGGAACAATTTGGTCAGGGGCATGGCTAGTTGAGGAGCACAAGTCTGAAGTACTGCAACTAAGATGTTACTAGGACTCATAGCTTTTGCTGTATTTTGTAATAGCTAATGCATTTGTTGCATGTACTGATATTACAGGACATGAGATACTTCCTGCACATCCCCTCTGCGCGGGCAAGGCAGGGGGGTCAGTTAGGGTCGTGGTTGGCAAAGGAAGAAGGGGTTATGGCAGCATATTGGTGAACTGGGTAAACATAATGAAAAAAATGCATCTGTTAGAAAGGAAAGAAGATTTCTTTTTACACTGGTCTCTCATTTCAGTGCTCACTCCAAATTTACTGCTGTGCATCTTAGAATTGTGCTTGGACTTCCAGTTATTTAATGCAGATAATTCTTTGCATCCACCAAATCTGATTCTTGAATTAGTTTCAGGTACAATTAGTGCACTGGCACCCAGTCAATATTTCCTGATTTTTTTGGACTGCATGGTGATTTGTCTAAGTGGGGTGCCTGTGCAGGTGCTGTAATGTAAAAGAATGGACAAGACCTTTTGGTGGCTGCATGGCTGTGTGGCTTCAAGGAGACATTATGTACTAAATGCAAGCTGCTTGATTAAGACTTCTGAAAACATGAGGCACATTGTAAGCAACATTCAAATAACATTCATTCCATACAGTGTCAGACAATGACCATCTCCAACTAATTATCTCCCCTTTTCTATCAATAGTGTTACCATAATTCAATTCCCCACTCAATACACTGGGAGTTATTATTGAGTAAGAACTCAACCAGCCACATAAATACTTGTAGATGCAAGAAGAGGTCAGAGGTTAGAAATGCTGTGGTGAGTAACCTTCTGTCTCCCCAGTGCTAATCCATGAGTAAAATGGAAAACACTCCACTTGCTTGGATGAATGAGGTTCTAATGGCATTCAAGAAGCTTGACACCACTCAGGACAAAACAACCCATCTAACACCTTTAACAGTCATTCCCTGCATCACGGATGCACAGTGGCAGCAATGTATTCTATGCTTTATTTCCTTTCCAGTCTCTTGTGCTGCCTAAAGCTTTTTAACACAGTTGATCATACCAACAATTCTTAATTGTTCCTCCATCTATAAACCCAGCCTCTCTACATATAACTTCTCTACCTACTCATAGATGTTACCTGCTCACCCTTGGCAAAATTACCCACAAACAAAGCATCAGCTTTCACGTGTCAGCTGATAACACTCGGCTCTACCTCTCCACTATCTGACCCTTCCACTCCCTTTGTCAAATGTCTTGACCATCATCCTAGGATTGTCTTTGTAAATATTTCCCGTATACCCCGTCTACGACATTCTTTCTAAAATAGGAGAATAATTATGAGAGTTTCAACTTCATTATTCCTGACACACACCAGGAGTGAACAGCAAGAAATCCCATCCCTCAGTGCATGATTTTTTTTAAAATCAAAATTGTTAAAATGTAACAAGCTATGATTTCAGAATCTCTTGAAATATTCTCAAGGCATATGCCAGAAACAATAAAATGAAAAGGCCTAACCAGTCATTTGTACTGTTTAGCATTACCTCATTGTTCTTTTGTGCTCTCATTTATAAAATTTAGCATTCCATAATCCTCCCATTAGTTAAAAAAACCTGTCTAGCCTTTTGACTCTCTACACTTGTGTTTCTTTCAAAGTTTTACCATTGATCCTCTCCTTTATCTGCCACTCAGAAATGCAATATTTTACATTTCTCCACATTAATTTTCACCTGACATATAGCTACCCAATCTGCTATCCCATCTGTCTTCCTTAAGTTTCACTCAATCCTTTTCACAGTTCATTTACATTAACTACCAATTTTGATATCTTTTCCTTTATGCCTTATGAATTCTGGGAAGTAACATTTTGTGTATTCTCAAGCCCAAAAGCCATTAATTGAATAATTCTCTCCCTCTGTTCTTTAACCAATTTCCTACTCATACTGCAATGGGATCTGTAATTAATACAGTTTAATTTCATTAGCAAGTCTTCTATGTAAAGATAAGGTCACCATTGTCCTACTATATCATTGGCTGCTCTGTCTTTCGAGAGAGACAACTGGTGGTGTTTTAATTTGAGAGTCACCACCTCTCAGGCAAGGGAAGAGGTTGAGAAGTAGAGTTCTTCATACTGAGCTCAGCCGGTGCGGGAATTGAATCCATGCTGTGGCATCACTCTGCATCACAAACCCGCTGTCCAGCTAACTAAGCTGTGAAAATCCCATTTCAGCATTTGCCAGATTTCTTCATCTGTAAACTCTAAAGAAGTAGAAAATGGATATATTTGTAAAGCAGGGCAAACATTTGGAAGAAGAAATGGTCAACCATCTTGAAAGTTCCAAAGGGATTAAGTTGGATGGACTCATGGTTACAGTGATGTGAAATGTAGTCATTCAGTAGCATGTGCTGGCTGATAAATTCACAACGTATCAACATATTCTTATTCAATGGACTGAAAACAATCTAATTTAGATAGATGTAGCAGCATGCACTATGGAAGAGCCAACTCCGGATACTTCAGAGAGCAGTACTAAAAGAGATTGGAAAAGTTAAAACATCTCGCTGTCATTGTGTACTGATTCCCAAAGACTTGTGATTGATGTAAAGAAACTGCAACTAAAGATAACAAGATATTGATAGAATACTTCAGGATAAAATGAGGGACAACTCTTTGATACTCAACTGGTTGCTTTATATCTATGTTCCTATCTCCAATTTTGGTTCCCCAAATGGTGGATGATATGCTGGCCCTGGAAAAGGTCCAGAGCAGATAGCTAATAGAACTATACCAAGCTTAAAGGGTTTCAGCCACTCGGATTAAAGGACTTTGGCCAAATTACTTTAAAGCAGCACAAGCATGAAGATCATCTGACAGAGAGCTATAAAATAATTAAAAAGCCAGACAGCAACCCTGTTGATAACTTTTAGTTTAGCAGTTAAGAGAGGTCCAGAGGACATGAGGCTGAACAAAATAAGATTGAGAATAGATTAGATGTTAGGCTACACAAGGAAGAATTTCCAAGAGGATTGTCAATCTCTGGAATTTTTTCCATTCTTTCGTGGACGGAGTGTTTATGTGGCAAGTTGAGTAGAGTTTCAGGTCAATGTGAACCCCAAGTTGATAGAGTCATAGAGATGTACAGCATGGAAACAGATCCTTTGGTCCAACTTGTCCATGCCGACCAGATATCCTAAATTAATCTTGACCCATTTACCAGCATTTGGCTGATATCCCTCTAAACCCTTCCTATTCATATACTCATCCAGATGCCTTTTAAATGTTGTAATTGTACCAGCCCCCACCACTTCTTCTGGCAGCTCATTCCATAAATGCACCACACTCTGCTTGAAAACGTTGTCCCTCAGGTCCCTTTTATATCTTTCCCCTCTCACCCTAAACCTGTACTCTAGTTTTGGACTCCCCACCCCAGGAAAATACCTTGTCTGTTTACCCAACCATGCCCCTCATGATTTTGTAAACCTCTATAAGATCACCCTTCAGCTTCCAATGCTCCAGGGAAAATAACCCCAGCCTATTCAGCCTCTCCCTATAGCTCAAAACCCTCCGCCTTGGCAACATGCTTGTAAATCTTTTCTGAACCCTTTCAGAGTGGAACATTCAGTGATGGTAACACCACTGAATGTCAAGGGGTGGTGGGTAGATTCTCTCTTATTGGTAGTGGCATATGTGTAGCTTTTGCCACTTGTCAGCCCAAACTTGGATATTGTACAGATCTTGTTGCATTTGAACGTGGACCGCTTCAGTATCTGAGGAGTAGCAAATAGAGGGTGCTGAACATTGTTTAAACATCGGTGAATATCCTCACTTCTGACCTTGACATGGAGGGAGGGTCACTGATGAAGCAGCTGAAGACTGTTGAGCCTAGGACACTACCCTGAGGAACTCCTGCAGGGAAATTCTGGAGCTGAGATGTCTGACAACCTATGTGCCAAGTATGCCTTTAACCAGTGGAGAGGTAGATCCAATTCCAGTTGATCTGAGTTTTGTGAGGGCTCCTTGATGTTTCACTTGATAAAATGTGGCCTTAATGTTAAGGGGTGTCACTCTCACCCCACCTCTGGAGTTCAGCTCTTTTGTCCATGTTTGAAGCAAGGCTGTAATGAGGTCAGGAGCTGAGTGAAGCTGGCGGAACCCAAACTGGGTGTCACTTATCAGATGTTGCATTCCATCTCTTTACTGATGATCAAGGGTAGACTGATGAAGCGAGGTTGAATTTGTCCTGCTTTTTGTGTACAGGACATACTTGGGTAATTTTTCACATTGTTCGGTGGATGCCAGTGTTGTAACTGTCTTGTAGGAGCTTGGTTTAGGAGAGCAACAGGTTCTGGACCACAAGCCTTCACTACAATAGTCAGAATATTGTCAGAGCCTTTGCACTATCCAGTACAACCAACTGCTTCTTGATATCAGGTGGAGTGAATTCAAGCGGCTGAAGACTGCGATCCATAATGATGAGGACCACTGGAGGAGGCCACAATGGATCATCCATTCAGCACTTTTGGTTATAGATTGCTGCCAGTAATTCAGCTTTATCTTTTGCACTGATGTTCTGGCCTCTTCCATCATTGAGAATGGGGATATTTGTGGAGCATCTTCCTCCTCCAGTGAATAGTTTAATTGTCCACCACTATTCATGACTGGACGTGGCAGGATTGCAGGGATTGGATCTGCTGCTTAGGTTGTTTGGCATGCAAGTATTCCTGTATGGTAGCTTCACCAGATTGATATCTCATTTTGAGGTGTGCCTGGTGCTGCTCCTGGCATGCGCTCCTGCACTTCCATTGAACCAGAGTTGATCCCCTGGCATGATGGTAATGATTGAGTGGGGATAGGCTGGGCCATGAGGTTACATATTGTGCTGAATACAATTCTGCTGCTATTGATGGCTCGTCTTGAGTTGCTGGATCTGTAGGAAATATGACCTATTTAGCACAGTGATAGAACCTCAGAACACAATGGAGAGTATTCTCAATGTGACAGCAGGACTTTGTCTCCACAAGGACTGTGAGCTTGTCATTCTTACCAAAATTGTCATGGACAGATGCATCTGTAGCCAGCAGATTGGTAAGTCAAGGTCAAGTATGGTATTCCCTCTTGTTAGTTCCCTTGCCACCTGCTTCAGACCCAGTATGGCAGCAAAGTCCTTTAGGATTGAACCAGCTCAATCAATAGTACTGCTGCCAAGTCACTCTTGGTGGTGGATTCTGAAATTCCCCCATTCAGAGTACATTTGGTGCCCTTGTCACTCTCAGTGCTTTCTCCACGTGTTGTTCATCATGGAGGAGTACCGATTCATCAGCCAAGGGAGGATTGTACATGGTAATCAGCAGGAGGTTTCCTTGCCCATGTTTAACCTGAAGCTACAAGACTTCATGGACTCTGCAGTCAATGTTGAGGATCCCCAGAGCAACTCCCTGACTATATACCACTGTGCTGTCACCTCTGCAGGATCTGTACTGCAGTTGTGACAAAACATATGCAGGAATGTCAGGGACATTGCCTGTAAGGTATGATCCCATGCGTATGACCATATCAGGCTGTTGTTTAGCCTGTAAGACGGTCTTCTCAATTTTGGCACTAGCCCCAAGATGTTAGTCAGGAGAACTTTGTAGGGTTGACAGGGCTGTTTCTGCTGTTGTCTTTTCCAGTGCCTGAGTCTATGCCAGGTGGTCCATCCGGTTTTATTTCTTTGAGACTTCATAGTGATTGGTACAACTGAATAGCTTGCTAGGATCTTAAGAGTCAACCACATTGCTCTGGGTCTGGAGTCACATGTGCAACACCAGGTGAGAATGGGCCGATTTCCTTCCCAGGAGGTCATTAGTGAGCTAGATGAGTTTTTCCAACTGATAATAATTTCATGTTATCAGTAGATGCTTCATTCCAGATATTGTTTCTTGAATTCAAATTCAACTATATGCCACAGTGGGATTCGAACCTGGGTCCCCAGAACATGATGAGTTTCTGAATGAATAATCTAGCAATAATACCACTAAGCCATTGCCTCCCTGAGGAAGTACATTGCTAGATGATATGGTGGGTGTTGAATGATTTTTCCTTAGACCTGGGTGTTGCTCAATATTCCATATTTCCCTTGAGCTAAGTGGCTTGCTAAGTCATTTCAAAGGGCAGTGAAGAATGAACCACTTTGCTGTAGGACTGGAATCATATGGGCCACATGGGGGGTTGGGGGAGAGGGGAGGAAGTGAACTAGGTGGGTTTGTACAACAATCAATTGCTATGGTCACCAATACTGCTTTTGTATTTTGATTTATTGATTGAATCAAATTCCACCAGAACCATGGTGGAATTTGAGTCCAAGACCCAAAGCATTAGTTTAGTCATTGGGTTCTTTGTCCAGTGACATTACCACTACAGCGCCATCTTCCCATCTCTCTGTATACCCTTGTGTACTCGAGCTGTACTCATTCCTGACTGGAGAAGAGGCCATACTATATGAAAGATCTTTAAAGGTTACTCGTAGTCCATGTGATATCCTGGACAGGTTTCAATTGACTAAGAGGTCAGAGAAGACTTTCCGCTGGGTTTTAAACTCTGGGTTTTAATTTGTTGACATTCTCTGGAGAATCAGATGGTTCTAGGTATAAGTTTGGGTGGAATAATCTAGTAATAGTGGAGATGTTAGAGAAATGTGAAAGAATGTAACCCTCATGGTCTGCCATCATGGCTTGGCACAAGTTTGATGAACCTGCTAGTTGTATCTGTCCATTTGGTATATTCACATACAGCTGTAGTGCCAGTCAGAGGCACTCTTCCAATTCTGTCTTGAAGGAATAAGCACCTGGGTTTCAGTCTCATACCTGCCAAGACTAATTTGCTTTAAAAGATAACAAAATAAAACCCTAGTGGGCACGTGTCATCAAACTACATTTTGGTTATTCTCCCATATGCTGTTATAATACAATGTTGTCATTGATTCGACATTCCCTCCTTAAGAAGAAGAAAACATGGAAAATTAATTGTTAATTTAGGAAAATAAAGTGGGTGTTCAAGATGTAAAATATTAATATTTGATTATTAACTTAATTACTTTACTCGTACTTTGGCTTCAGATCTCTTCGTTCCAATTTCACAATTGTGGCTGTCTGGATTTTCCCCTCTTATACATGGCTTTGATCCTCCCTCTCCACATGGTTCTCTTTGTTCCCAGTCAGGCTTGACTTGTTCAGTATGTCTGCAGATGTCTGTTTGCCTGACACTCCCAGCTGTCAAACATTAAGGCTTGGATTCAGCATTTCTTCCTTTCCTCCACAAGAAAGTTAAGCAAATGCAAGATATTTCAGCTTCCAAACATAAATAAAAGTTCTGTATTTGATATTGTACATTTAGTCTTATATTGTTAAAAGCATCTGTTTTGTGCTTCTTGATTATAAAGAACCTCTTGAATGGGTTTCTAGTATTCAATTTATATACATTAACACTAAAATTCAACCTACATTCAGGAACATAAATCATTATCAAGCTGCATGCCAAATCAGTGCTATTTTTAACTACCACTCACCTCTTTCTCCTCCTCTTGAGGGTTAGGTTTCATTGCTAGTATCAGTTTTGAGCAAGTACCAGTATAAACTGAAGGTGGAGCTGCAAAAGTTTCTCTAATTCTGATTTTTATAGCTGCCTTGACAATGTGTGTTTTCCTTTCTAATTGCTGTATAAATCCTGCAGAACAATTATACATGTTCATCAATTTTTTGAGTCAGTACAACAAAATAATCTTGCATGCTCACTGATCGAGATGTTGCACTCAATCTAGCTGTGCAGGAATAAATAAACAGTTCAAATTTTAGCACTGGATTGAACTACAAATAGAATCTGCATCTGGATTGACTGTGAATATAAAAGCAAATAATCTTAAAGATTGTGAATATAGATATTGTCATGAACTGATTACTGTGCAGAGGGTACATCAAATATTAGATTAATCGAAACAATTTCAGTATTAACTTGCATTTACTTGTGGCTTTAACATAAGAAAATGTCTCAATCCACTTCACAAGAGCATTATAAGATGAAATTTGATACTGCGGTACATGAGATGATATTAGGGAAGGTGGCCAAAAGTTTGGTCAAAAACATTCATGTCAAGGAGCAGTAAAAGGAAATTGGGAGGTAAAAATTAAAGATGAATAGGTTTAGGGACAGAATTTCAGAGCTTAGGGCATAGGCAGCTAAAGATAGCCACGAATTATGGAGGAGTCAAAACTGAGGACACTTCAAGAAGCCAGAATTAGAGAAGCATCAACATCCAAGAGGGAGTAGGCCTGGAGATTACATTTTAGGGAGGGGTGGGAGAGATGGGTAGTGTAGTTGAGTTGAATGATCACGAGTTTGCGATGGGTAGTATGTTGGTGAACAGGACTGTTTCGCAGTAGTGTTGAGATACCAGAGGCAGGAATCATCAGTTTGCAAAATAGTGTTAACCAGAGTATGTTCAAGCAAGCAAGTCAGTGATAAATACATTTATTGATAAAATAGGCAAAAGCACTATCTGGTCCACTATCCTGCTATTAGAAAGTACTAGATTTGATTTCCATTTGGTGAAAGTAACTTGATTTCAAATGATATGCTCAAATTGGCTCCGTGCTTCAGGACTTTGGAAGATGAAATCGTCACTCAAAAATCTTGCTCAACATTTGTCACCAGTGGTTCCTGTTGGTAAATGAATATACATTGGTTCTTGCATGACTTTTAATTATTTATGGCCAAATAACCAATTGGCACTTGTCAGGATTCTGAATATTTGCTAGTGTCAGGAATTATCTCCAATCAAGTGTCAGTGTCCTTGACAAGACAAAGGGAAAACTGACTTGTCATTAATTGTGTTTTGTAAAGATTGTGATGGTACTGACTGTCTAGGCTTTAAACAGAATGAAATATAGAGTCATAGAGTGATACAGCATGGAAACAGACACTTTGGTTAAACTGGTCCATGCTCATCAAGTTTCCCAAAGTAAACTACAGGCCGTTCTGGTATAATGCGTGTTTCATCGATCCAAATTGGCTATAACGTGAATGATGAATTGTGGACACTGAAGAACATAGACTTTCTGCTGAATGAGTATGGCAATCTTCTACAACATAATTTTTGACCGCAATTTTCTGTAGCTCAACCTGAGCTACAAATCTTCTCCAAACTCGGTTTCTATAGCAGTTTTCCACAGTGCAATTTTCTATAGGGGAAGGTTGCAGAGGAACGCAACTGTTGCCTTAGAGCAGAACGACCTGAAATCCCATTTACCAGTGTTTGACCTACATCCCTCTAAACCTTTCCTCTTTATGTACCTGTACAAATGTATTTTAAATGTTGTAACTGTACCTGCATCTATCACTTCCTCTGGCAGTTCATTCCACATACGAACCAACTATGTGCGAAAAGGTTACACCTCAAGTCCCTTTTAAAACTTTCCCCTCACCTTAAAGCTATGCCCTCTAGTTTGGACTTCTCCACCCTGGACAAAAGACCTTGCCTATTCACCCTATCCAGGCCCCTCATAAACTTATTTAAGAACACCCTTCAACCACCTATGCGCCAGTGAAAAATGTCCTAGCTTATCCAGCCACTCCTCATAACTCAAAGCCTCCAGTCCCATTAATATTCTTGTAAATCTTTGCCACACCCTCTCCAATTTAGTAATGTCCTTCCCATAACAGGACAACCAGAACTGCACGTTGTTCTCCAAAAGTGGCCTCACCAATGTTTTGTAAAACTGCAATATAATGTCCCAACTCCTTTATTCAATGGTCTGAACAATGAAGGCAAGAGCGCTAAATGCTTCTTATTCAAGGAACTGTAACGCTATTTTCAAGGAACTATGTAACTGAACCCTTAAGTTTCCATCCTACCAGCTCACCACAGATCCCATGTGATTTCACCTTCTGTACCAGCTTACCATGAGGCACTTTGTCAAAGGCCTTGCTACGGTCCAATTAGACAAAATTCACCACCCAGACCCCATCAATCACCTTTGTCACTTCCTCAAAAAACACATTCAAGTTTGTGAAGGACAACTTCCTCAGCACAAAGCCATGCTGCCTATCCATATTTTTCAAAATATAGTAAATCCTGTCCCTAAATATCTTCTCTAATAATTTCACTACCACAGGCGTAAGGCTCATTGGCCTGTAATTTCCCACATTATCCCTTAAACAAAGGAACAACATTGGCTTTTCTCCAATCCTCTGGGACCTCCTGTGATTGAAGACGAGACAAAGTTTTGTACAAAGCCCAGCAATTTCCTCACTGGCTTCCCTCAGCATTCTGGGATGATCCCGTCAGGTCCTGGGAACATATCTATCTTAATGCTTTTCAAAACAACACCTCTTCTTCAATACCTTTGTTAACGATAAATTATTTTAGATTAGATTAGATTAGATTACTTACAGTGTGGAAACAGGCCCTTCGGCCCAACAAATCCACACCGACCCGCCGAAGCGCAACCCACCCATACCCCTACATTTACCCCTTTAACCTAACACTACGGGCAATTTAGCATGGCCAATTCACCTGACCCGCACATCTTTGTAACTGTGGGAGGAAACCAGAGCACCCGGAGGAAACCCACGCAGACACGGGGAGAATGTGCAAACTCCACACAGTCAGTCGCCTGAGTCGGGAATTGAACCCGGGTCTCTGGCGCTGTGAGGCAGCAGTGCTAACCACTGTGCCACCGTGCCACCCATTTTGTTCTGCAAATGCATTGGTACATTCCTGTGTCTTTAAAGCAGACTTAAAATTTATATATTTGAGATACATATTTAGAAATGAAGACAACAAGAAACACCGCAAAAGCCCATAGGTAGTGATCCAACATTATTATATAGGAAAATCACTTAATCTGGCCTGAATTTCATTTGAAATTGGTTGTCAAATTTGGCGAGTTTCATGGAGGATTTTTCTCCATAAGCCCGAGTGAGTTTTCTCACTCTATCCCCACAAAGTTGCACCATGCATTTCTGGTGCCTCGCTCTTACTCTCACTTGCCACAGACTGGGACTTCCTTGGATTCCTAGCAGCGGTATATCTTTAAAAGCCACCTGCACACATGGTCAAACGCTGGCAGACCACAGCTTGGTTCCTGTCAATTTCCCCAAACATGGCAGATGGAGGGAAATATGCCTCTTGCTTGATTGACTGGGACCTGGAGGTTCTGGTGGATAGGGTTACGCATGGAGAATGCCCTGAAATACTGGTGCCTGATGTCCAAATTGGAGGGCTGGAGGAGTAAGTGCCAAACTGGAGCAAGTGCCAAACAGGTTGCTAGGCTTCCATGCTGGGATTTGTTGCTATCTAGTTTCTATCCATGGGTGGAAGAATGTAAACTGCATATCGATACAGTGAGATGATGTCATTAGGAGGAAGTCAACGGAAGATGATGTCATTAGGAGGATGTCAACGGAAGATGATGTCATTAGGAGGATGTCAACGGATACTAATGCATGTCTATTGGCCTCTCAACCCTCACTAGTAAGATTCTTGTCTCATTGTTCTATACTTTGTTGAAAATTGAAACCTTTTGCTCTTGATATTGGGAATCTCTTTACTGCTGATCTCTCAATTCTCCCAACTTTCTCACCAATGCCCATATTGATGTAGGGATAGGGAAGTTCCATCCTCCATCTCTAATGCCCTTAGGTTAACCCAAAGTTAGCTTAGCTCCAATTCTTACAGATACCTTTACTCCAACTCAGTCATATGTTGTACAACTTTAAATATTGCAGTTGCTTTACTTCTGGTATATTCCATATTAATTTTCATTTGCAAACTACTCACACCAAATACCAAGGATTACTGTATCTCTAAATAAGTTATTTCAGATACAGAGATATTTACAAATTACTGAGAATACACCATACTTGTATAGCTGACTCCATTTTCCTGTTACCTAATTGTAATGTTTACATTTAATATAGAACTATACATAAAGCAGGAAATTCTACTTTATTATAACCATTTTTATGAAAATGGGGGAAAAAAGTTGCTAATTATTGCATCTCTGACGCATTCAATTAGCTAACACCCATTATGATTGGACAAGCTCCTCACTGCATATCCCATTTGGTCAACCTCACAGAAATGTTTCCAAGTCATCCTGGTAACCTTATGGTAATAAAGATACTGATTCACCTTGAGAATATCTCAATTACTGAAAATGCTTCAATTCCTTGATCTATATTTTATAATAGGCACACCCTATTTAGATCCTTAATCTGTATCAGTGGAATTGTGCTTTGATTTACGAATCATGAAATAACCATTCATTAGACAATAATTGGTTATACATGAACCTAAGTTCACAGACTTTTTTAACAATCTCTAATGACAAACAGACACAGCAGAATAATGTGGTGTGGAGATTGGAATGGCATAGTTAATCCAATATCTATCTTGTTGGTTGTTGATTAATTTATGTTCATTTAAACTACTAGACTTGCAGATATACTGTTGCTTTTTTATCCTTCCAACACAAAGGATAACAAAAAACCTACAATATAAAACAAAAAGTGGCTGTGAGGTATTTCCCTCTTCCTCTTCATTCATGACTACATTTGAAACTGTTTCCCTGTTCTCCAGTCTCTCCCTATCTCTGTACTGTGGAATGGGGACATAAGCAATTTAAATGTTGTGTCCTTTGTATGAACTTCCCTAAAAGGAAATGGCTTGTCTCTCCAATCCTAACAATCCTACCTCACGTGATTCAGCAGTGTAATATAATGGTTTACCAACATTCTATCTTGTCTGGGTCAGACTTTGACAGTGTTCAGTATAATTTTCAAGCAGAAGATCCTTTATGAAGATCACAATCTTTAGTATTCAAATTTGTTTTCAAAAGATAGTAGTCTTTTGACGCTTAATTATGTAGTTCTGACAATACTCCTTTAAATAGCAAAATCTTCATCCAAGTATCTGGGTCAAAAAATGTTTATTTCATAGAAGTTTATTTTCATTATCAACTTAGTATTTCTTCTGAACTACTTCATTGAATTAAATTCAATGCCGTGGGCGGCACGGTGGCACAGTGGTTAGCACTGTTGCCTCACAGCGCGCCAGAGACCCGGGTTCAGTTCCCGCCTCAGGTGACTGACTGTGTGGAGTTGGCACGTTCTCCCCGTGTCTGCGTGGGTTTCCTCCAGGTGCTCTGGTTTCCTCCCACAGCCCAAAGATGTGCAGGTCAGGTGAATTGGCTATGCTAAATTGCCCGTAGTGTTAGGTAAGGGGTAAATGTCGGGGTATAGGTGGGTTGCGCTTCAGCGGGTCTTGTTGGGCTGAAGGGCCTGTTTCCACACTGTAATGTAATGTAATCTAATCTAATCTAAAAAACGTATGAACTTCCTGGTGGTCAGTCTCTCTAATTAGAGCAGACACAGAAACATTCAAAAACTTACCTAATTATTAATGAAACTGACAATGATTATTTAACACCTGAAGATTGGTGCCTTTTTGAAACAAATATAAAAGATTCATTTTCAATAGGATTTGACATGTTGATTTCATCCTAATAACAAATAGCTTCTTTCATATCAATAGTGCAGTTGGTTCAAAACATACTAAAAAATCTAGTGGCTATTGATGAGAATTCCTATTACCGTGTAAGAAAAAATGAAATCACTGTCAAGGCTAAACTGCTAAAATGTGTTTCAGACTAAAATATTCTGAATAGAAGTTACACCAAATAAGCTGCATTCTATTAATGTCCACCAATTGGAAGTTTGATGTGAACCCAGGACAAATCTATTAGATAATAAAAGTTTGCATATAAATGTACATAAGACACTGATCATAGTTTGATATTATCTCTGCTATCCAGCAAAATATGAGAACATTATTGTGTTGCATCTTAGCGTTTAATCAATGGAATGTCTGCCCTAATATGATGCAAATCTCAAAAAGTGAAGCAACTCCAATCAGGTTTATTTCCAGTATCATGGAATACCATGAATTAATAACATGTATGAGTGAAAGGATGTGGTTTACTCCGAATCTAGATTTCTATAAAATATGAAAACTATGCTTCTGCTGTTTCAAGATTATTTGGCAAAAAGACGAGGTCATCTTGCTGGTTTATGTCCATACAACATTCGACAAATGACAGGGATGAATTGGTCATGGTTTGAAAGTGGTTAACACACAAAAGCCTGATTTGTTTTGTGACAAAAAGCACGGAAGAAGTGTTTAGGCCATTTCAAATGGAGATGGACTTCAGGTTGGAAGAAACATCAGTTTGCTCTTTGTTTATCTTCTAATACCACTAATACGGTGGACAAAACAACTGATTAAGGTCACCAAAGTAACTTCAGCATATTGCTATTCAATGCTGACAGCATATGTAATACAGGCTGATGTCCATATGGACAACAGAACATGACCTTTATTCGATCATGTACATGCAAAGTGAAGCACATGACTATGGCAGTGCCTCACAAACTATTTTCCAGTGTGACCAATTTAATTCACCAGCACCTTCTCGGGGCAATTAGGGACGGACAAAAAATGGCTTGACTATCCAGTAATACTGAGTCCATGAATAAATATACATACTTTAAAAATCTATAACTTAATGTAAACCAGATGTCAGCAAAGCAAAACAGCTGTAAAAGGGCATAGCAATGTTTAGTATATCATTTGAGAATCACATATTATAAATCAACATAAAAATGTTGGATATAAATATGAAAATGTTTTTCTTAAGAAGTACTTTGTAGAAATGCTATTGTTTTATATACTCATGTTGGTTTAAGATGATTTCTCTATATTTCCTGATGACAGAAGACTTGGCGAACACCTCTGTCCCACAAATGCACTATAATTCATCTTTCTCCCACACCCTCCATATATTCTTCCTATTCCCCTCAACCCCCCACTCAGTCAATAGTTCCTCTTCAAAAACCATTCGCTGCTACTCACTGGAGGAGCTCCTCTCCCAGTTCCCTCCTTGCTACTTGCTGAGGAGCTCCTCTTCCCAACTGTCTGTCCCTAATAACTCATGTCCTTCCCAAATCTTATCCCACCATCACCAACTCTCTCCTGTCCACCACACCACACTGTCCTTCTCCACTCTTCCAAAATCACTCTGCAACCTCGCCTTTCCAGTGGTCTAACAGCATCACCAGGCCCACAGACCTCTACCTGGCCAAGCTATCACTACTTAAAAGTTTTCCTGATTCAGTTCAAGTATGCCTGCACTGCTTATCCCTCAGTACCAAACCCATGAAGACTTGTACTCCCTTATTCCTCCTACACCCACTGAAACTTGGTCTCTGCTGCTCCCTGTCCCCAGTTACCAGTCCGAACCCTGCGGAAGGTCAGGTTCTGTTGCCTCTTCCAACTAGAGTCATAGAGATGTACAGCACTCAAACAGACTCTTCGGTCCAACTTGTCCGTGCCGACCAGATATCCCAACTCAACCTAGTCCCACCTGCCAGCACCCGGCCCATATTCTTCCAAACCATTTGCCATCAATTAGGCAACAGAAGAGCATATGCTGTTAGTAAGACAGCAACCAGGACAAGGCTGGTGCGAGGCTGAGTGGCAGTAGTTGGGATTTAGATCTAGGCATGAACTCCAATGGGGGTCCCCACACTTAGGCCTTGACTTTGGATGTCGACTGAAAGCATACAAGATTGGAGTTGAATACATGCACCAACAACCATGGAGCGGCAGAGGGCAAAAATTATTTCCAAAAGCAGAGTATCATACTCAGACAAAACCAAAATCTGCCAAAAATAGGCAGAATTTTTTCATCCCTGATATTATAAAATGGAAAGAAACAATTTTGAATATTTATGTATTTCTTTTAGAAAATAATTTAATCTTACCTAGATTGAACTTGTTGGATTTAACAATCAGGTTCTCTTTTATATAAAATGATTTTACAATGAGAACACATCCTACTTTTAAGTAGCACTGGCCTTTAGTATTTGCCACCTTGTTGTACACAAGTCTTCTGTTTAGCCTTTGAATCTACCTTTAGTTAATGAAATTTGGGAACTGAAATCCTGTATTGGAGCTTGTGGGTATTATCCATTTCAACTTGCCCACTGCTGGTTCTATGGTCATGTCACCCTTTCGTACATAATTACTCTGGAATGGCTTATGTTGTCTACACATTTGTGGTGTTAATTGACCTAAGTGTTTAAAATTATAGTAGAAGTTTCATTATGAATTATCATGAATGAGCTTGTAGAATTATTAATCTGTATTGTTATTTGAGGGAACAGCATTTCATAATTAAGGCAAATGGTGGAATATCTCGAGCTTGTGTGGGGCACTAGCAGCTAGTTAAGGGTTCAGTTATTGTAAAAAAAATGTATTTCGGCCATTTTTTATTTTGCAAAATTATTTATCACAATTACCCTCATCTTTGAAAGTGAACAGTAAAAATATGATTTTAATTAGATGCAGTGAATTTGAAATGTGTATTTCTAATAAAGATACCGGAAGTTGCAAATGAAACAGATCTGTTTTCCATCAGGCACAGTTTTATATCAACCAGTTGAAGATGAATTTGTATTTGAGATCCAAGTGCACAAATATCCTACTTAATAGTTTTGGATTATATAGATGATCTCTGCTGTTTGAATGTTACCATGTTAAGTAGGTTCAGATAGTCTTCTCATTGGAGGGGCAGGAACGTAACAGAAGCTCAGTCATTTTCAATTTACAGAACTTGCCATTGGAATACTGTGAAGTGTAGTTTCATTCATCTGTGCCCCCTCCCCCACATAAAATTTAAGTAGGAGAAATTAATTTCTGAGATGGACTATATGCTATGATTGAAAAAGATATGTAATGTTAAGAAAGAACACAATCCACAATTTTAATTTGATATTTGTTACCTTTAAGTGAACTTAGGTTATCTTCCATCATGAGTATTATATTTTGACTATCTTGTTGGAATAACTTCAGTCCTAATTGACCTGATATTGCATAATTTTTAAAAAAAAAACTTTTATTTTAAGGTAATCCCAACCTATGATGGCTATGGAAAGAGCAGTTAGAAGGCACGTCATCATCAAAACGTTATGTACAATGTGACAGTAAAGTATTAGGGTTGTACCAAATGGCAGTGCTGGCATCTGGAGGTCATTTCCACCTTAATAAAAAACCTACCGGAAAAAAAATAGGAGTGCTTATTGAAAAGGTGGTTGAAAGATTCCAGATTGGACAAACCTCAACAAAATATTTATTTTTAACAGCCATATTCTATCATGAAGCTGTTAAAAGCTGACACTTGTCTGTTGAAAACATTAAAAATATGGTTAAATCAACTGTCTTATAAATTAAAAATTATGAAAGCCATTGTGGGATCGTTAAAATGCTCATTAAAACAACTTGGGGCAAAAAAAATTATAATAAAATCATTCACATCTACAGGAACTCGCAGAACTATTACATATTCCCAACCCACTTTTTTTTGAAAGAACTGCTGCTGAGAGTAAGTCTTGGAGCAGCCTTCTTCCCTTCCGCTTGAAAAGCCGATTAAACGCACTCAGAAATGGATAGGAATGCTTAAAGAAAAACCTCGGGGGCAGGACGAGGATCCTGAGGGAGCTGCACACTAAGCTATTTGGTATGCATGAGCGGGCAAGCAGAAAAGGAGAGCGCCGTAGCTTTTTAACTTTGCCCAACAATGCCGCGCCTGCACCGGGTTCGCTCAGACCATCAAACCCCTTTCATTTTTCAAAAAATAAAACAAAAAGCGACGGGAATCGTCGGGAGGTTTGGGTATACGGTGCTCAGTGTAAAGAACAAGGCCATCCGGGTGAAAAGGAAACCTGATCAGACACAAGAGAGGCTCCACAAAGCTATCCTCGACTGCATCTCGTCACTGACAACAAGGCGCCATTGGCCCACTTCCACCACCGTACTTTTCGAAATGATCACACACAATAGGGGCACTGACACTTTTTTTTTCCAAAACATACGTCATATTTTCCCGTCTTTATTATATAAATATCAGCTTTTTAACGTTTACTGTAAGAATATAAAACGTTTAAGTATCATTTACAAATTCACATACAGTACAATTCAAATATAGGTTGATCAGCAGGATTTTGTTTTCCTTCAGCAACTAACTGCCTGCCCTAGGCATCACGGCCCTGACAGGCATTCAATCCTCGGGAATCGATGATTCTTCACTTGACGTGGTCGCCCTATTTAAGGTAGAACAGGCTTTAATCATTTCTAAAAAGGACAGGGAAAGTAAGTCCCCCACAAACTGTTGTAAATCTCGACCGAAAAGAAAAGCCTGTACAGCTGCCAGATCAAGGCGTCTACTTTCCAACTTCAGTTCTTTTTTGTTTCCTTTGCATAAAACTATAGTTCGGTGGTTTTTGACTTGAGTGCAGCCAAGTCTACGAAAACCAGCGTCATGTGTGCTTCATAGATTATTTGTAAAAATGTTTCCAGCCAACTTTATTTTCATTGAAATATATCTTTGTTTTTTTTTGTCCACAAAAGGGTAACGCTGTAGACCAACCAGAGGCGGGGAGGGGAAAAGGTTGCTATAAGGACAGATCTTACTGTGAAACATCTTAATTTCAGGGCACAAAAGAAAACGAGGTAGCCTTGAATGTGTCTATCAGCAATATGCATATTATCAACAAAACAAAAAGTGTGAACAAAATTCCAGAAACAGTGACCACCGTCAGAATTGCTTTTTGTTTTGCAATTGAAAACCATGTTGAAGGATGGGAATACTGCAACTTATTTGATAGCACAGTGTGGAAATAATTTGCCGTGTAAGTTACAACAAAACGAACATCACTTTTTAAAGTCATAATTTTTGGAGGAATAAAAACAACAGTATACTCCTGTTTTGACAGCAATGGAGGCGATTCTTAAGTGTTTGTTTTAAACAAAATTTTTCACCTTACTTTTTCACTTTCAGTCATCTGCCAGAGTCCCAAGTTAAGAACTTTCAGGCAGGGAAGTTGCGTTATTCTTTCCAATCCCCTTTTGGTGATTTTTGTGCAGCCGTAAAGATCAATGCCAGTGAGTTGGGTCAAGTGGTCAGCTATGAGCTCCAGTCCTTTGTCTGTAATCCTTACACACTGGCCGATATTTAGGGTCCTCAATTCGTGCATCTGCCGGGCCATTTTGTTGATGCCGTCATCACTTATGTGGCAGGAGCAGAGGGAAAGCGACTTGAGCTGAAACAAGCCTTGAGCGATGTAAGCCAGGCTCTGGTCGCCTATCTTATCACAAAAGGAAACGTCCAAGCCGGTCAGTCTCAAGCTGCCCATGGCCAAATGCATGATGCCGGTATCGCTGATGTTGTCACAGGACCTCAGGTTGAGACTCCACAAACTGGTCATGTGTGATAGGTGCAACATACCCGCGTCTGAAATCCCACCGCAGAAACTCAGGTTGAGAACCTTAAGCTTGGTCAGGCCTTTGGAGATGTGTTTTAAGGAGAGATCCGAGAGTTTCTGGCAGTCCTGTAAAGTCAGATACTCGAGGTTTAAGCAGCCTTCCGCAGCGCTCCTGGTCATGCCAGCCAAATGGCCGATGCCGACATCCGAGACATGCCGGCAGCTCCTCAAATTTAGGCTCTTGAGTCTGTGCAAGCCCCAGGCAATGAGCAGAAGGCCGGTGTTGGTGATGTTGCTGCAGCCGCCCAGCTCCAGTACCTCCAGGTTCTTGAGGTACTGCGCGATTCGGCCCAGGCTACTGTCGGTGATCTGTTTGCAGAGGCTCAGGTTCAGCACGTTGAGGGACGGGATCTCCTGCACGAACGCGTGTCCCAGGCCGATGTCTGTCAAGTTGTAGCAGCCGCTGAGGTTGAGGCTCTCGATGTTGGGCATACCCTGGATCACGTAGCTGAGGCTACGGCGCAGGCTGAGGATCTGCACCCGCCTGATGCCCCTGGCCTGCAGGCTGGGGAACAGGGAAGGGTTGGCTCTCCTCAGATGCAACTTGGCTTCGACCCCCCTCCAGACGGATTTGTGGTAAGCAGCGTCCCTCCAGGCCGCGCACACTTGTGCCGCTCGCCCTTTGTCCCGCACGTCCAGATAACTGAAGATCATGGCTAAAATCTCCGGGAAGAGACAGGAGATGTGCGTCTCCATATTTTTTTGACCCGATCTTCCCACTGGCCTCTCTCCCTTTCTCTCTCTCTCTGTCTCAGTCTCTCCCTTTTTTTTGGGCCAATCGATCAATTCGCGATCCCCGGGACTGCGTCACGTGACCGTACTGCTGCTGCTCGTTGCGCAGTCGGATTCAAACTGCAAAACCCGTCGGCGCATCAGAAAAGCAGCTTTAAAACTCCGGGCTCTCAGCCCAAAGGCACGGCTGCCGATGCATTCCCCACCCAGGCTTGCATTACTTTAAATCGCGGGGGGAGGAGGAGGAGGAAGGGGGTGGATTAAAAAGTGGAGGCCGCGGAGTTGTTCTTTCTGAATGATTGCACCCACCCCTTCGTCGTCCTCCTCCATCGGAGCTCCTCGCTCTCACTCTCACGCCTGCAGCCCGAGGGCTTCCTGCGGCCTTTGTCTGATCTTTTCAAACCCACTTGGCAGGCGCGCAGCATTTTCCATCGCGGGGGTGTCCCCGGAAATTAAAAGCAGCAGGAGAACCGCGCTGCCAGAACCCAAACCTCCTGCTCGGCTCAGGAACGGCCTGACCCGCTGTCGTGACCCGTTCGCTTCCCTTCGACAGGGAAGCATAAATGATCTGGGAGTTGGAGCAGCGCCGTCTGCGGTGCTCGGACTCCCCCCGCCGTTCCAGCCTGCAGTTGGTCTCGCCCAGATGGAACGGCAAGAATCGTTCCCTTGGTAACCAACTTCTTACAATTCACTTCACTTTCCATTAACCCTGGAGTACCCGGAGCTTAGGCAATGAAATAGCCTTTCTCTCACCTGGAAATCCCCCACGACAACCAAATGCGAACTTCTCATTCTCGTTTTGTTTAAATAAAAAGTATCCTCCCCGCCTCATCCCGAGTTAGAAGACAATATGTTGCCGAATGCAGCAAAATCCTAATTTACTGCATTGTTTTTAATTTAAAAAAACTATTCGGGCGTTGCATTTATTGTCCACCTCTCTTTGCCTTGGTGGTGGTGAGTTGCCTTCTTGAATTTTTTTGGGGGGTAGGGACATGAACAGTGTAGAAGGAACGTGGGAAATACTTTACATAGGTGACTACATACGCTTATAATCTGAACTAAAGCAGCTGCGTTGTGAAAGAGAATGTTTCTTCACTCGAGAGGATTGTGAATCTTTGTGGAATTCTCTACCCAGTGATAAAATCTATGATTCTATTCTATGCGCATAAACCTGGTCACATACTTCTCTGTTCTTCCTTAAAAGTCTCATTTTCGACGCAAATCTAAAGCATATGAATTGCAATTAATTATCTCTTGATGCAAGGTCTAAAACATAAACTCTTCTCCCTGCTATGCTGTCAGATTTGCCGAGTATTTCCAGAATTTTCTGTTTTAATGCCAGATTTCCAGCATTCGCAGTATTTTGTTTTTGTACCTAATTACAGTTTCTTAAACCCAAAAATAAAACGAATACTGGTCCAAATTTACAGCCGCAGTATAAACAGACTTATATTGTCTGTATTTAATGCAACGAGTGTTGACTCCCTCAGTGCTTAAACTACATAGTCGTTTTCCTTTGTCTTTGTCAATTGTGATTTAACTAAAACAGGTTTGCACTTCATATCAGATCATCAGTTTTCATAATATCCTGAGTCTACATCTATATTATTCCTGGATACATTACCAAAGATCATATAATGCAATCATAAATAGTGTTTGAAGAGACGAGATTTTCACTTAACTCAAGGTAATATATAATGTGATTAATGTGTGAAACTAGCCGTTGTTATTGTCAACACTTGCTAACATCAAAGAGTTAACTTTCAAAAAGGCTTGGAGACAGCGAGAGGCCTTTAAAGAGCCGGGCGGGGGAGGAAACTGCAGCCAGTGTGGGATTGTCTATCAGAGTGCGTGTGCGACACCTTCAGACTGGCCCCGGCGCCGGAATGAAAAGGGCCAGCGACAATTGGTGCTGTCAGTGTGTAAATACAAACAGAAATTACACAACCAGATTTTGAAGGTGAATAACGTCTGAACCCAAATAATTGCGGTACATTCTGTTCATCAGGGTGGAGGGGGTCGCGGTCCATGCATGCAATGAGCAACTGTTCACCCAACATCAATAGAAAGGCAATTAAAAACATCTAGATAATAAGATTTTGGAATTATAGGTTTTTTAAAATAGCAGTGAGGCAAAACACAAGTTTCTCACGATATTGCTCCTAAATAGTATATACATTTAGTTAATTTGCAGGAGAACAGAGAGAGTGAGAGTTTCCATAATCATATGCTGAATGCAAATGAATTTTTTTTAAAAAGCATGTTCATTAATGATTCAGGTGCTTTATTCAAGCTTTATGTTTTAATTTTACTTTAGAGTAACGGATACAAACTCTCCTCCCTCTTATCTACTCCAGTAGAAGAAAATACATGTCAGTCCCCATTATATTCATAGCTGTAAGAATAAATTGTATCAATTCATAGCTTTTGTCTTTTTCAAAGTTGTTATTCTTAGTAAACTTGAATGGGATGAAATATATTCCTTCCTTTGGGCTATACTGGCCAAGCAGCATCCCCAACTACAAGTGTTGGCTAACTCATATTAAATAATGCTGGTCATTTTGCATTTGACAATTTCATACAGGAATCTTATCAAGAATTTGTTTGTAAACAATAATTCACTAATGTCCATATACCTTCTTTATTAAAACAGGGTCCTCTTACACTTCTGTACTATTTAGTCATAGAGTCATTTTCAGCAGACCAACTTAAAGTTTGCTTTACTTTGAAATGAAGCACTTTTTGGCAGTGCCTCGTCAAGTTAAATTAAATGAAGACTCTTAATCCAGGTGAGTTGTTGAGAGGTTTCTGAGCTACATAAGCAATAGGAGAAAAAGTTGGCCATGCAGCCCGTGGAGTCTGCTGTGCCATTCAATATTGTGAAGGTTGGTCGTCTGCCTCAGCCCCATTTCCTGCCCACTCTTCATATCTCTTGATTATCCTGTCAGACCAAGCATCTAGCTATCTCAGCTTCACATATATTTAACAGCTGAACATTCATAATCCTCAGGATTGTTAATTCCTCAACGATTCAAAGAAGTCACAAATTTCTCCTCAGCCCATTCCTAAATGATCAACCCCTTCACCTGAGACTGAGCATTGTGTTCTAGCGTCCCCAACTAGAAAAACAACCTCTCATTGTGGATGTTGTCAAGCTTCTTCAGCCTCTTATATGTTTCAAGGAGACAACCTCCCATTCTTCTAAACTCAAGACAGTATAGGCCCAATTTATTCAGTCTCTCACTATTGGACAATCATCTCAACCTAGGATCCAAATGTATGATCTTTAGTTGTACTCTCTCCACTGGAAGATTCTATTTCCTTGAATAAAATGGTAAAGTAAAGGAAGCATTTGATTTTTCAAAGCATTTTCAAAGTATATTGCAAGAGATAAAATAAGTTGATTTCTTGCTCAGATGAAGACATAAAAAGGAGTCTATAATGTAACCAAACACAGAATTTCTGTTCTTTCCAGCAAAATAAGACATTTTTCTCTATATTCTGTGTTCTTGGCTATTAGCTGCATTTGAATTTTGACTGAATGCAAGAAGGAAACAGTAGACTACTTAACAGAGTTATGTTTTGCTCGGGTGCACTGATGACATCTATTAGAAAGTGCTTTTGCTTGAGTAAAACTGAGTGACTAGAGATTCCCTAGTTACATGCTTGTAAGAAGAAAAACATTGCCTTTCCAACCAGTGAAGTACTTTTTTGCTGCACTGTAGGAGAGATGGCAGCCAAATTGCACCCAGCAAACTCTCACAAACAACAATGGAATAACAATCAGATAATTTGAATTTATTTTTGTGATGTTGAGGAATAAATATTGGCCAGGACACCAGGGATAGCTCCCTTGTTTATCTTTGAATAGTGCCATTATAGGGGTCATTTATGTCCACCTGAGTTGGCAAATGAGGTTTTGGTTTAAAATCTCATCTGAAAGACAGCTTCTCTGTACTCCCTGAGGACTGCACTGGAGTGTCAGCCAAGATTTCTGTACTGAAGCCGTGTAGTGGGACTTGAACCTTGTTGCTTAAAGGAAAGAGTGCTGCCAGCTGAACCATGGCTGACAGTGATACTGATTGTCAACTGTAAAATGTTTGGATTCAGGATAATGTTAACCTTTCTGGCAGAAAGGCATTGTACTTTGGTGAGAGTGTGATAGTTGCTTTAGACACCCCAATCCATACTGGTGCTTAAAGCAACATGAGGACACAAATACTTTCAGTAAAACCACTTTTACAGGTTTCAACAAAATATCTCAAATCCACGTCAGGCCATAAAACTACACTTCCATTTCACATGTCTGTATTGGTAAAGACACTGTTTGGTACTCAATTCATTTTGTTGACCCCATGGATGGAGTAAAGAGAAATCCACCAGTCTTTCTGTTTTTAATTGATATCTAATGACCCTTGCAAGCAAGTGTACTTATGTGGGCCCCAGGAGAACAGCCCAGTAATATTCACTCTTCAAGCTCATTGGTTACTTGAAAAAAATGTACATTCAACTGAATTCCTGTATTGAGTAGAGGTTAAGGAGAAAAATTGAAAGAAGAATTGATGTGAAATAATACAGATCCCAAAAGCAGTATATGTTTTTTTTAGGATATAGTAAATAGGTAAATATCGGCATCATAACAGTAAATGCAGTTCATTGACTGTAAGCAGTTTGAGATGCCATGACAGGTACTTTTTAAAATGCAAGACTTCATAAAATCTATCAATCCATAACTACCCATTTCAATCATAGTTTATATATTTACAATTACAAAGTTACTAGGGATTTTATGATTCTATAATGTGCTCATGAAACTACACTTACCAACCTGATAAGGAACCTATAATTTTTGTCATGGTACACTGTGATGTCTGCTAATTTACCACTGAATCCATGAAAACATATCCAGGCATTCTGAATGTGAGATGCCTCAGATTCTCTGTTGTATGTTTCTCACTTTTTTGGTGTTGGATATTGAGAGTTTGGGTGTTTATATTGCTACCACAATTCCATTGCAGGCAAAGTCAAATTAAAGTCCACAGATCAGTTTAAATTTTGAAAAAAAATGCAACTTGCTTATTTTCTTCGAAAATGATGTCTTCTTTGGTCTCTTTGTACTATTCACAAATTAAAAGAAAAATGTGAACTGTTTCAAAAATGTTTCAAAATAACTCCCCACAGACTAAAAGTTTGAAATTTGTTTATGAATTAGTGTTATTTCTCCTCCTCCTGTAGCATACTCCTTAATCTTTTCTAATAGTATCCTGTGTGGTGCCTTGTTGAAGACTTCCTGCAATTTCATATGTATCACATTCATTCAATTTCATCTCATGCACCATACCCATCACTTCTTTATCAAACTCTTATTAAATTTTGGATTAGTGGTGCTGGAAGAGCACAGCAGTTCAGGCAGCATCCAAGGAGCTTCGAAATTGACATTTCGGGCAAAAGCCCTTCATCAGGAATAAAGGCAGTGAGCCTGAAGCGTGGAGAGATAAGCTAGAGGAGGGGGGTGGGGGGGGAGTGGGGAGAAAGTAGCATAGAGTACAATGGGTGAGTGGGGGAGGGGATGAAGGTGATAGGTCAGGGAGGAGAGGGTGGAGTGGATAGGTGGAAAAGGAGATAGGCAGGTAGGACAAGTCTGGACAAGTCATGGGGACAGTGCTGAGCTGGAAGTTTAGAACTAGGGTGAGGTGGGGGAAGGGGAAATGAGGAAGCTGTTGAAATCCACATTGATGCCCTGGGGTTGAAGTGTTCCGAGGCGGAAGATGAGGCGTTCTTCCTCCAGGCGTCTGGTGGTGAGGGAGCGGCGGTGAAGGAGGCCCAGGACCTCCATGTCCTCGGTAGAGTGGGAGGGGGAGTTGAAATGTTGGGCCACGGGGCGGTGTGGTTGATTGGTGCGGGTGTCCCTAAAACGCTCTGCTAGGAGGCACCCAGTCTCCCCAATGTAGAGGAGACCGCATCGGGAGCAACGGATACAATAAATGATATTAGTGGATGTGCAAGTAAAACTTTGATGGATGTGGAAGGCTCCTTTAGGGCCTTGGATAGAGGTGAGGGAGGAGGTGTGGGCGCAGGTTTTACAGTTCCTGCGGTGGCAGGGGAAAAATTTGTCAAGTTGTTTTTCATCCCTTTCTGTTTCTTATCTAAATATTGCTTAATGATAATGACATCTGAAAGTACAAGAATACTTTCCACATGCTCATTGATGACACCCAGCATTTTTCACTATTATTTTCCTTGACTGCATTCCTGACTCTAAACTTCCATTTTACTTATCTGACATCCAGTATGAAATGAACAGAAACTTCTTATGATAAAATATTGGAAAAAAAAGCAAAGCCATTTGGTTCAGTCTTGACTAGAAATTTTGTTCCCTACAGACTCCATTTCCCTTGCAAGTATAATCAGACTGTTTATAATGTCGGTGTTATGTTTGACTCCAACACGAGCTTTTGAACACAAAACCAGACAATCACTAAGACCACCTATTTCCATCTGTGAAAGTTTACTATATCAGCTCATCTACTGCTGAAACACAAAGCCCTGTCTTTGCTACTTCTAGACTTCCCATTCTCACACGTTGCTGACTGCCATCCTTTTTCCTACCATCTGTAAACTTGCTAAACTCTTTTCTCTGTCCTGTCAAAGTCTCCTTCACCCATTACCTTTGTGCTCGCTGGCATGCATCAGTTCCAGTTTAGGCAGTGCTTGGATATTAAGGAAAGGGCCTTAAAAACATAAATAAAGTGAGTGCTGCATCCAATTCCCTGCACCTTCAGTGCAATGATAGCATACAAGTAGGAAGTGAAAGCATATTAATATAAAGCATGTATGTAGATATTTTCGATTTGATCATTTTAGCCATCTGTTTATCTTGATTATTGGTATAGATTTGTCTTCCTTTCAACCTGCTTCCTTACTCACAGCTATGGACTGTGCTGAGATGCAGCTCCATGACTAAACCCAGACATGATTTTTAGCAGGCTATTGACAATAAATGGGAGGCACCACAACTGAGTGTGATCTTTTCTTTTCCTTTGTATTTGCTTTTCAGGTTGTGGAAGGTGTCAGCCTCTGGACAGTAATAAAGAGTGTGAACTTTGGCTCATTTTGCCACTCCTTAGCCTCAGACCAATATTGCATTACTACATTCATGATCAACTAACACTTTTAAAATAAAACATTGAACACAAAACCATTTTGGTCTGTATTTTTTATCACCAAACCATATAAAGTATGAATCTTTTAGTGAAATGACTTTAAAAATATGATCTCGTAGTTTTAGAACTTTTTGTATCACTTGCTCCAGGACACAAACTATTATCAGAAATGTAATCAACAACAATCACCATTTGTATTTATTTTAAGCCTTTAATGTTGGAAAAGGAATCACTTCAAATGATGTAGTTGAAAGCAGAGGCTAATGTCAAAATAGAACAGTCATGAGGAGTGATCCAACAATAGTTGGGTTTTAAGGGAGGGTGGGGAGGCAACAAAACAATGTTTTATAGATGAGATTTTGTAGCCTTGGGTTTTGAAAGTGGCAGTTTGTCCAAAGGTGAGGCAAAGACGGAAGGGTGTACAGACTGGTGTCAGTAGAATAGAGATTAATGTTAGGGAGGAGAGGCATTTTTAGTGCCAGAGATTAAAGAGAATGGAAGGACAAGTCCACAAAGGAATTTGGTGATGCTTAGAATGTCAGCATGGCCATGCATAGTTTTTATGGTGCATGGAGGCATAAGGAGGGCAGTGAAAGCAATAAGAACACATTCTTTAGATGAAGATTAAAATCACTAAGCGTTGTCTAGACTAGAGGTTCAGGTTTGAAATAAAGGAGGATATGTTAGAAAGAAATTTATGGTGGAGTTGGAACTTAAAGTGAGAGAGATGCAACAGAGTTCGTTGCTTGAAGGAAGACAGATGATGGAAGAGTGGTGTCAGCTCAAAGGTGATGATGAGGGTCCACTTACCACTGCCCCACTTTGGGCAGGGGAGTTGGTGGAAAATAGAACATGGGTTAGAGACCTCAATAATGGTAAAGTGTTGCCACCCATAATCTAAGCATCAACACCATCATGCTGAGTTGGAGAGCCTCCAAAAATGGATGCAGGAATTGCAATACATGATTACTCTGCACTTGTTGTTTGCAATGCTGACAGCACACCAACTTTGTACTGCCTGATTATTTTCTTGTGTCTGTAGCCAAACAGTGCTAATCATACTGTTCATTGCCAGATTCATCAGCAGGAGCCAATTTCTTGGGTGGCTAGCGCCAATTAAAACTGCCTAGCACTTTGTCAAGCAAGTATCTTTAAAGGTGAGGGAAAATGATTTGAGGCTGGAGCAGATACTAGGAGTTATTGTTTAAAATAATTTGATTTGGATTGCCAACCAAAAGCTGGCCCACCTTCCCCACCATGTGAAAGGCAAGAAAATCATCACATTTAATTGTTGTTTGAATGGTGCTGGTACTGAACAGTGTGCCTTTTCATTTATCATCTCTCAAGGAAACAATTCTGCCATAAGACTAGATTGACCATCTGGCATTGAAAAACACTGTCTTCTTGGATAATATGGGATTTGGGGTACAAGATAGCAGTAATCATTCAGCAATTATAATCCCCTGTAGATGCACAACACCACTTGTAAGAATAAAGACTCGATGTCAAAGATCCTCATCCCTCTTTGTTGGAGTCCTCCATGCCGGATTATATAAGTAAATATGTGAAACAAGGGCTAGATGCCTTTCAAGGAGGGTGACTGATAGTAAGGCCTTCCCTCCAGTGGCCAATCACCAATTTACACAACACCTTGACTGAGGCCAAATGTAGATACAATGCTGCCCATTCTTTGATGAAGACTATTGCGGAGCAAATGATCAATCTGCTAAAGATGAGATTCAGATGCTTTGGTTAGTCTCGGAGAGGTCTTGCAGTACAGTTCAGACAGCGTGTGCTGCATAATACTCACATTCTGTGCTCTACATAGATAGAGGAAGTAAAGAGGGGATGTGATGGAAGCTTAAGATCTGGGAGAGCAGCAGCAGCAGTCATCTGGGGAGGAAGTTGTAGACATTGCGCAATTGGAACATCATCTGAAGGAGCGCCACAACATTGGGCACAGCAAGACAAGCAGGACTTAATTGACACCTGCTTCTAACAGACATATGCTGGGTGCAGTGATCACTCATTGATGATAAATTTGTTGCTACCTGAAATTTCAAGCTATCCATGTCAGTTGCAAAAAGAAATGCAAGTATTGTTAGGTTTTTCCTTTGCTTTTGCTGAATAAAAGTGAATATTTTCAATCATTTGACACCTTTCCAGATCATCCTGGTCCCACATTGAACAATGAGAAGATGTAGGCTACACTGGGTTTTGGGGAAAGGAAACCCCTGTACCCTCCCACCTTATACAATTGGCTACAGAGAACAGCCCATCTTCCGGAACTACACCGGCACCACTCCCCACCTCTTCCTCCGCTACATTGATGACTGCATCGGCGCCACTTTGTGCTCCTACAAGGAGGTTGAACAGTTCATCAAATTCAGCAACATATTCCAACCGACATTAGATTCACCTGGACCATTTCTGACACCTCCCTCCCCATCCTCACCCGGCCTCATTCCTGATGAAGGGCTCCGGCCCAAAACATCGATTCTCCTGCTCCTTGGATGCTGCCTGACCTGCTATGCTTTTCCAGCAACACACTCTCAACCAAAGTTTCCACACAATTGACTGGTGAGCATCTTCAATCCATCCCAAATGATACTTTAAAACCAGCAGCTGGTATGTGGTGATTCAGCCTCTGTGTTTCTACCCCGAACTACACTCTAGAAATAACTGCCCTAAATAGATATGTAAAATCTACTCAAGGTAAGCTTTTGGACAAATACCATGCATGAGTTGCTTGAGTAACAATGCAATATTCTATTCAAGAGGCAATGTAACTTTTAAGACACTTTTGTGCAACAGGTAATTCTCTTGCCAAGAGTGGCATCAGGACTTTTCAATCGATGCAATTTTGAGGCCTGATTGAATTCAGTAAGTTTAGCGGTTGAGCTAAGGCATCTTGGCTTAATCAATGTAAGGTCCCCAAACCAGGCCTAAGGCTCAAGCAAGTATAATGCCACTTCTTGTTTGTGTAGGTGATTGGTGCAGAGAGATTGATTCACTGGGTCAAATTTCTGTAGCTTTTTGAGGGTTTGGGAGAGTTTGTGATATTGAGGAACTTTCCTACACACCACTTCCACTTTCCATACAGAAATTACTGGAATTTATATTGAATCCATAATTTCTGCTCATCCTTACAAAATCTGCATAGCAATGCATGAACCAACATGACATTGTAATCCACTGTGACATGTTGTAGAGTGATAGGTTCATACAGCACAGAAATAGACCCTTTGGCCCAACCAGTCCATGCCGACCACAATCCTAAACTAACTTAGTCCCACCTGTGTTTGGCCCATATCCCTCCAAACATTTCTTATGCATGTATTTACCTAAATATTTTTAAATGTATTAAATATTCAGACATCCAATTGTTGCAATGACCTCCGTTTTCCTTGAGGAAAGCTTCTTTGAGGTTGAGTGTTGTAATATAAAAGATTTCACCCAAATTATTCTTCCATGGCAGACCAGGTAATCTGAAATTTGAGGACATTGTTAATCATACTAAAGGGAGTAGGATCTGGAGGGGAAGCCAACATAAGCAGGCCGTCACTTGGCTCAAGCTAATCTGACTAGTCAGTATCCAGATGGAGAATATGGTCCTAACTGGATAAATACTGAGAAGGCAGTCATATAAGGCATTACTCCTGCTGTGATTTCTGTGCTTAGTTAAATGAGATCTATCTCTCTGGGAGAAGATGTCTGGAATGAGCACTAGAAAGACTATGTGTGTATTTCTCAGATTGGTTTGTCTGCTTTTGAGCATAGTAGTGGGTTCCAACATGCATTAGAAATTAACTGACACGTTCTTTTGTAATGACAGAAGTTGTAAGGTTCCAGTCTCATCAATATTATTTGGAACTGCAACACCTTTGGAAAAGCTGGAGAGGAAAATGAGCTTTCTCATGAGGTGATATAGGCTGTCTCTCTCCTGGGGCATAAATAGAGGAGACATACTTGAGATCTGCTGAATTATTACAATTTATGGAGAGATACAAGATATTTTCCGAACAGCTATGTAAGTTAACAATACCGATATTAAATCTTCCAAAAGATTACGATGTAAGTAAGGATAAGTTGCTCACACTGATTTGGTGAGATTAAAAAAAAGAGCCCAAATTTAACTAAATATAAAACATTGAAAGAAGAGGCTACAGTAAACCTTTTTATATACCAGATATTTACAAAGTGGAATTTTGTGCCACAAACCATTGTTAAAGTATAGCCCAGATTATGTTTGAGGAGAATTAGATGGTTGAAGAAGGTGAAATTAGGCATTACATGAGAGGAAGCAGGAATGGAATTAAATTAGCTGATTTGTGAAGGAAAACAATGCTATACATAGGAAAAATAACCTGTTTCTTCTAAGTAACAGTGTATGATTCTATAATGTATTTCACTTCTACTAATTTTTTTCTAAGATTGTTAAGGCTAACGGCATTCACCATTATTTATGTGAATGTGGTTTAGCAACACCAGGCTGGGACAGATGCGCAAATAGCTAAACCTACTGCTGCAGTTGTATCTATCATCTTTTACATTTATGAAAATAGCATCTTGCTTTCTGACTTGTCATTTAATTACATTGAATGATATTAAGTTATGATATGTCTATGTGGCAGATAGAAACTAATCTCAGCATAGAAAGTTAAATCTTGTCTCTTCCTGGATAAGTATTGCTTTAACAATATGATAAATGTTAATTATTCCCAAACCACCATTCTGACAAGTGTGGTGTCTCACCTTTTGAGGTTTTAATTGTGGTTGTAAGTTTTAAAACTTTGAAATTTTCTGCTTCTCTTTTTCTTTCAATTCAATCTTTTTTTGTTTTTCTTTCTCTACTGATCTAACATTGAATTTATCCACTTTAACTTAGTTTCTAAGTTCCTGTATTGTTAGTTTCATAATCCTTCAAAAAGGTTGTTATAGGAGACCATTCTTAGCCAGCTGACTCAGGTCTGATAAATTGTTTTCATTGATTCATTGTTAGATACGCAGTTCCAGTAAAATTTGTCTCCTGCATTTTCTGCTATTGGTTTACACACATATTATCTGCTGCTCTGCTGTATTGCTAAACTTTCAAGGTTAATACCTGTTTCCATTAACGATCAAACCCCTTGCATGTGGTTGCTCTACTTAATTTCCACTCTCTAGATTTGGAAATTTCCTCAGAGATGGGTAGTGTTGATAGCTTGACAAGTCCATTGCATTGAAGATTTGGGACTAAAATCAACCTGCTCTTCCATGAACCATCAGATCTGCAGCACTTATTGTCCTCTTAAATAATACCCAAAACAAATATTGTCCCTTTTATTGACATTGGATATTGAGCAACATTAGAATTATTCTAATTTTTTTCCCAAAACAGTCAGCTGATGTTTAAATGAAGAGTACAGGAAACACTTTTGATGAGTTTGAAAGTTATTTGAGCCCATGATTGTGTATTTATTTCGGTATTACTCTGTATTAATAAATATTCACCACTAAAAATAAAGAATTATGATGAAATCATTTAATATATCATGGTACAGTAAAGTGTAGGTTTAAGAGATGGACTGAGCCCTGAGGGGAATCACAACTCACAAAGACACCCCACTGAGAGGCTCGTACATCATGTGACCCCTTCATGGGTGAAGTGCACAACAAAAATAGGAGGCATATAGCACAGATCTTTGATATCTGATAAACTGGAGAAACCATGGCAAGTGTGGTGGTGAAAGATTGGGAACTGGATTTTGAGGGCACACGGAGGCAGAATGCAATGAGCACTGTTCCTGCCCACTTCCATTGTAACTTTACAACTCAGCCTGTCCATGGACTTATTAACACCCTTTACAAGTCAGTTGAGGGCATTTTCCCACCACTGCTGGGATTTAATCTATGGCAACAGGTGACCAATAGTCTATTCACACAGGCAGATTTCAGGCTGGTGCCTGGCCAGGGGTTGGGTGCTTCGCTCGCAGGATCCTTGTGCCTATTGGAGGCACTAAACCTCAATGTCATAGAGATTTACAGCACAGAAGCAGACGCTTTGGTCTAACTCGTCCATGTCGACCAGTTATCCTAACCTAATCTCGTCCAAATTGTTAGCACTTGGCCCATATTCCCCTAAACCCTTCCTATTCATATATCCATCCAGATGCTTTTTAAATACTGAGTTAAAAATCACACAACACCAGGTTTTAGTCCAACAGGTTTAATTGGAAGCACACTAGCTTTCGGAGCGACGCTCCTTCATCAGGTGATTGTGTTTAAATACTGCAATTGTACCAGCCTCCACCACTTCCTCTGGTGGCTCATTCCATACATGCACCACCCCCTGTGTGAAAACGTTGCCCCTTAGATCCCTTTTATATCTTTCCCCTTACACCCTGAACCTGTGCCCTCTAATTCTGAACACCTCACCCCAGGGAAAAGATCTTTTTTATTTATCCTATCCATGCCCCTCATGATTTTATAAACCTCTATAAGGTCACCCTTCAGCCTCTGATGCTCCAGGGAAAACAGCCCCAGCCTATTCAGCCTCTCCCTATAGCTCAAATCCTCCAACCCTGGCAACATCCTTGTAAATCTTTTCTGAACCCTTTCAAGTTTCACAACATCCTTCTGATGGGAAGGAGACCATAATTGCCTGCAATATTCCAACAGTGGCCCAACCAATGTCCTGTACAGCTGCAACATGACCTCCCAACTCCTATACTCAATACTCTGACCAATAAAAGAAAGCATAACAAATGCCTTCTTCACTATCCTATCTACCTACGACTCCACTTTGAAGGAGCTATGAACCTGCACTCCAAGGTCTCTTTGTTCAGCAACACTCCCCAGGACCTTACCATTAAGTGTATAAGTCCTGCTCTGATTTGCTTTTCCGAAATGTTTTCTCACCCATGTCCCCTATGTGGGGCAGAAATGCCCATGACATATGCCATTTGTAGAGTCGGGGTGGGGGTGGGGAAGTCAATCTGTGATTGCACTGTCCCTCCCCCACCGATATAAATTCCAACCCATTGTATTTTGGACTGAATGCAACCTTTAAAGGATATAAGTAAGGTACCCAGTTTCAAGGAAAGCAGTGTTGTTCAGGTTATGCTGTTTGAGGCTGAATAATGTAGATTTCTGAAATTCTCACCTGGCCACTTTGAAGCATATTGCAGTCACAAGACAGACGGCTACCTTAGGAAGGTTAAAGTTAAAAATCACACAACACCAGGTTATAGTCCAATGGGTTTATTTGGAAGCACTAGCTTTTGGAGTGCTGCTCCTTCATCAAGTAGCTGTGGAGCAGGATCATGAGACAGAGGACCATGCTAAATATGGATTGATGCAGTACCAAGGGGATCAATGCTTGGGTCTTAGCTATTCACAATATATTTCAATAATTTGGATGAGTGAATTGAATGTAATATTTTCAAGTTTGCAAATGACACAAATCTAGATAGATTTTCAAGATTAAGAAGAAAGCAAAGAGACTTCAAGGCAATTCAGAGACTAGGAGAAAGTGAGGACTGCTGATATTGTAAAGTCAGAGTTGAAATGAATGGTGCTAGAAAAGCACAGCAGGTCAGACAGCATCCAAGGAGCAGGAGAGTTGATGTTTCTGGTATATTCCCTTCATCAGGAATGTGCAGGGGGAAGGGGGATGAGAGATAAATAGGGGGGTGGCAGTGGGGCTGGGGAGAAGGTAGGTGGTAAGGTGGTAGGTGGATGCAGGTGGGGGGGTTGATTGTGATAGGTCAGTGGGGAGGGTGGAGTGGGTAGATGGGAAGATGGGAAGTAGGACTGAGCAAGAGGGTGGTCCGAATTGGAGGTGTGGATCTGGGATGAGGTTGGAAACTAGTGAAGTTGATGTTGATGCCGTGTGGTTGAAAGTTCCCAAGGCGGAAGATGAAATGTTCTTCCTCCAGTTGGCCAATGGATTTGGTTTGACAGTGAAGGAGGCCCAAGAACTTGCATGTCCTTGAGGGAGTGGGAGGGGGAGTTGAAATGGTCAGCCACAGAGCGGGGGGTTGTTTGGTGCATGCATCAACTCGCATAGTGTTTCAGGGAACAGCTCTGGGACACAAGCATCAAACAAGTACAGCACGCAATTAGGAAGGCAAATGTGATTTTGATCTTCATTGCAATGGGATTTGAGTACAGGATCAAGGGTTTGTTGCTACTGATGTTAAGGGCCTTCCTGAGACCATACCTGGAGTATTGTGCATAATTTTGGTTGTCTTATCGAAGAAAAAATATACAGCCATAGAGGAGTTTAGTGAAGGCTCACCAACCTGATTCCTGGGAATACAGATTTGTAATACGAGGAGATTAGGTTGATTAAGTCTGTATTCAATGGAATACCAAGAATGATAGGGGATTAAATTATAACACATACAATTCTGACAAGATTCAGGCATGATGTTCCCCTTTGCTGGGAGGTCCAGGATACAGAGTATTTATGATTAAAATAAAGAAAAGAGAACTTTCTTAACTCAGATGGTAACCTGTAGAACTCTATACTACAAAGGGGGGTGGAGACCAAGTAACTGAATATATTTAAAAAAGAAATAGATTGTATCATAAACACTAAAAGTGTCAAGGGATATAGGAAGAGTGTGGATGTATGGATTAACTTACAGGATCAGCCATGATCATAGGAGGAGACAAAGAAATCTGCAGATGCTGGAATCCAAAGTAGACAGGTGAGAGGTTGGAAGAACACAGCAAGCCAGGTAACATCCGGAAGTGCAGAAGAGCAGACACGATGGGCCAAATAGCCTAAGCTTGCTCCCATTTGATATGTTTCCAGGTTTCTTGTGAACAATAGTTGATTGTTTCAGAGCAAATGTTAACTGATTATGTCAAACTCTTGTTACAATTAGAATATGATGTCACTGATGTTTTATCATTTGTCATTGCCCCTGACCAGAAGGCAGACAGATTTCCTGTATATTCTGATGCCAGGTGATGAAGTTATAAAATAACTTCAATTAATAAGAAACACATGCACTGATTTTGCCAAGAGCTCCACAAGTGATCGCAACTGTTTTAGTGATGAGGAAACTATTTTTAATACAATGGGAAAGAAGTATTAGGTTAATCTTTTAAATTTGATTATTAAGGTATTTCTATGCAGTTTTGTTATACATTTGGCAAATATGCAATGTAAGAATTAACTGGAATGACATTTTTAAGCCATTTGTTCGTAATAGTTTATTGCGCTCTTCTTGCATTTACAGTTTGGGAGAAACTGAACATTATGCTTTCAACAGTCTGACTTAGGCTGGGCATAAGAATTTCTCCTTTCAACTGTGTATATGTGAACAAAAGCATTGAGCCACTGAAACTCCAATTTTCATACAATCGCCACAATTTTATTTTGAATCAACAAGAACAGAGAGTAGCACTTTTGTAGCAGTGAAGCAGTTACATAATTAAACTGTTTTCTTTATAACATTCTGAGGTCAAGAAGGAATTAATCTCTAGATACACATACTTGAACACAAAGTGCTGTAACTTGGCACCTGAATTTCTTAAATTTAGAAAAGAATTGGCTCTGTCCAAAACACAAATTTTAAACTTGTGATATTTGGCTTAACACTGGTTAGAAATAAAGTTAACACTATTTAGGCTGGAGTTATCAAACTCACTTAGCAGGAATGTAAATGTACAGTACAATTGTCCTGTAACAGTTTTAGGTCTGGTGTTAATAAATCTTTATGGAATGTATTGAAGTATACTGAGCTCATTAATTAGTATATATCAGTGAGGTCATACCATGTGGAACTGAGACCTTAGTGTGTAAGATAGAGTGGGAAATAAATGGACTGCCAATAGCAAGTGAAGAAAGAAAGAGGGTGCAGTTGCCATTATTGAAAGATCACATTGGCCCAGCCAGTAACACCGAGTGTCGTGAGTTCTATGACAGAGGCCATTTCAGAATGGTATCAGGAGGATGAAAAGATGAGAATAGACTGCAATAGTCAGCAAGTGCCCAAGGATTTGAGGATGTTGAGATGCAGGATGTACTCTTCTAGGAGGATATAACAGTCACATTAGACAATTTCTACTACCCATATATAACAGATCCACTACAGGCTTTCTGCTACTTGATTTTGCGATTTATAGGATGAATTCTGGTTTGCCGACATATAGTTAATGGCGAGAAAACGGAAGTTGGTTTGGATACAGGAACTACGGTATCCATTCTTTCAGATTTCACACTGTGGCTGAAGCCTAAGCTTTTTTGACCTTCCAATATTCAGTTACTGAGCCAAGGAGCTATTCCAAGGATGCAAGGGCAGGTGATGGCTGCTCTGCATTATAATGGGAGAGATAGCACCAATATTCTAGTAATCCCTGATCATTATTCTTCCTTATTAAACAGAAATGCTTGTATAGTTTCTTTGTTCAGCAGTAGCAAAGGAAACAGATCTTCCTCCATTATGCTGTGAATCAACCTTGATGAAACTCTATTCCTAGGGCCATAGATTTTGTGGGTTCCTTCATTTTTTGAGAAAAGAGTGTCTGGGAATGATGACCACATTAACAGTTATGATTTGGTGAAGGAGAATGCCTTGGATTTGACTGTGCTCTTTAAAAAAGACAGCATAGATATTTGCAACCTTTGTGAAGTCTCTGCTATCCAATTGAGTAACGTCACACATGTTCACAGATTGATGCAGAGATGCACTTGTGTCATAATTCCACTGAAGACACCAATCCCATAAAACAGCAACTACAACCTGATACGGCAATTCCTTTACCTGAAAAATACTGAAACTATGAATTATTCATATTGCCACAGTTGCTGTTAGGGAGAAAAGAAAATCATAGTCAATGAAGGAAGAAGTTCAGATTGAGCAAATAGCATTTTTAAGCAAAAGACAGGATTTTTAATTCACATTAACAAAATTGTCCAGAAAAGGAAGACTGAGAGATTGAAAAAGAAATGTTTTAGTGGAAAGCAAACAATTGCAGTAATCGCTTGATAAATGAATGCAAGAGAATAAAGCCCCTCCAAACCCACCATAAGTGAGCTTCAGACAGAGATTCATGTGAGGATGTGAACGAACACAACTGCTTCAAGAACAGGAAGAATTGTTACCAGTCCAGAGAAAAGACATTGGAGGAAAATGGGAACTTGCACCTAAAATAGAAAAAATTTCCACACTTATGTTCAGAGAGACCCATTGCCCTTGTGAAATTAGCAAGCAAAAGAGTTGCTCTGATTATGGAACATGACTCTTTTTCTTAAATATTCAAAGTTTGAAGCTCAGTGAGAAGTTTCAGCTCAGAAACCTGCAACCTTAGATATAGACAAAAAAAACCTGCGGATGCTGGAATACAAGGTAGACAAGCAGGAGGCTGGAAGAACACAGCAAGCCAGGCAGCATCAGGAGGTGGAGAGAAGTCAACATTTCGGGTGTAACTCTTCTTCAAGACTGAAGAAAGGTTACACTCAAAACGTTGACTTCTCCACCTCCTGATGCTGTCTGGCTTGCTGTGTTTTTCCAGCTTCCTGCTTGTCTACCCTACTCTCGTGCAACCTGCAATATTAATTTAAATAAACACCGAAAAGCGCTGGAGAATCTCAGCAGGTGTGGCTGCATCTGTGAAGAGAGAAACAGAGTTAACAGTTCAAGTCCATTGTGACTTTGAACCAGAGTTTAAATCTTCTTTAAGATGAAGTGTTGTGAATGAGAGTTGTCATCTGGACTGGATGGGCCAAATGTCTTGCTTCCATACTGCAGACAGTCTATGATTCTATGAACATGCAGGATTTAAAGCTCTCAACATTGAGCGTGTCCAAACTCTCCAATGAGATTATGAATTGCAGGGAGGTGACATCATGCTGTTGTCCAATCTTCCATCAAGTCTGCAGATCGGTGCATTGCCAAAGAGCTTTCTCAGGACACAGTTGTGCAGAAGGGATCCCAGAAATACTACTTACATCAGATCATGATGAATGAATCCCAAAACATTTTGTTGGATCTTCCGCTATCTTTTATTATATGATGGTATGACCTCGCATTTTGTTGGCATCCCACGAATCTTGTCCAACATGAGGAGCAGTCTTGAGTTGAGGTGTGTGAGGAGTCGATTTGTTGTTTGATTGTCATTGTGATTGTAGAGATTTTCAAGGCATCATTAAATTCTCCATTTTCTCAGACTGCTGTTGTCACTCTTTCCATTGGACAATGCAGAAGAAAAAGGAGAGGATCCAAACTCAGACCTGTTGCTTTCCTCTTTATCATTTTTTTTAAATATTTCATATTGTGAAGGTTTGTTACCTGGGTTGGTTATTCTTTTAGCCCTGTACACTCCTGTCATTACATTCAGATCTTCATCAGTGCCACAGTTCACAGGCCAGCCATTAGAATCTTAGTCTACTAAACAATTTCCCTTCCTAGAAGAACATTCCCTGGACTATCAGAGTTTGAGGGGTGACCTTACAGAGATTTATAAAATCATGAAGGGCATGAATAGGGTGAATTGTTAAGGTCCAAAACTAAAGGAGATAGGTTTAAGGTCAGAGGGGAAAGGTTTTAAAAGAACCTGAGGGTTAATTCTTTCATGCAGAGGGAGGTGCGTGGATGAATGAGCTACTAGAGAAAGTGGTGGAGGTGGGTACAATTGCAACATTTAAAAGGCATCTGGATGAGTATGTGAATAGGATGGGTTTAGAAGAGTTTGGCCAAATGCTGGTAAATGACACTAGGTCAGATTAGGATGTCTGGTTGCCAGCAATGAGTTGGACTGAAGGGTATGGTTTTGTGCTGTATGACTCTATGACTCTAATATGCATTGTGTCCATCCCATCATTCCTTGTGAAGGACTGGGAATATTATCGGAGATTGAAGCTGTTGGCCAAAGAGTATTTAGGGGCTGAGGGTGAGTGTGAATAAGGGAGAAATTTTAATGGTTAAATCTGAATGGTTTAAATGGGTAGGATAAAAGATTTTGGAGGAAGTGGAGATGTAGTATATTGAATTTATCCAAACTATGTTAATCAATAGACAACATCATTAGCGCCATGAGATCACATGGAACCAGGACCACACATATTGGGTTCTAGAGATCCCATCTTTTGTGTATAATGTTAGGCTAGAGATACCAATGGTACATCAGTCTCCTTCTCCTTAGGTGTCAGACACTCTCTCCACATTCCCCTTGCTCCAACTCCACTCCTCTTTCAGTATCATATCATGAGAGACACAGCAGGCCACACAATCCTGGAGACCCTTGCTGAAGCATCTTGCAGAACATTCAGATTTGTGAAGACACTGGAAAGACACTTATAGCAAACCAATGGCTTCCTGATGGTGACTATGATTGTGAACTGACCCCTGACACGTCTCTCCTGAATTTCTGTGGTTGGGTCCCTTACTGGAGATGGTGGCTAGGTCTTGAATGTGAATATGTTGTCTTCTGGGAACCAATGATTGAGGCTGTTGGAGAGAATGCTTGTACAATTTGAGACTGTTGGAGGATGAAAGAATTATGAAAGTTGCCTGGATATCTGGCACAGTCATGTTTAATATTCTTGTGATGGATCATTGACAAGCTGCCTATTCAGGAAATGGAAACTCTTGCTTGTTCTGATGACTCCTTGAGTGCCACAAGAGTTGAATCACCCTCTGCACTGGTGGTAATCCTGAGAGTGAAGCAAAGCTGACAGCTACCTGGGCTTCAATCACCTCACTATATCATTGGATGCCTTGGCAAATGAGAGAGAAGGAAGTTGGATGGTGCATAGTAGGCACTAGATTATAAAATCTTGAAGATGTCACCTGAAGATCCCCAGAAGAAATGGGAAATTAATGATTGTTGGCCCATTAACAGCCACAGGCAAGGTACGGCTGCTTGCTGCTCCCCTTGGTCATAGGTCTGCCCCCAAGATGCCTTGCTTTGTTCAGAGAAATGAAGCAAGCTGACACTTGGTACATCAGGCCTGTGCAGGGGCATGGTCTCCTTTGAGATGCAACTCTATCTCTATTCTCTGTTCTGTGGAGCTGCTTCTGGTTATCGAGAAGGCAGCTACTGTTTGAGTATCTCAATGTTGTTACGGCTGCAGCTTCTCCTCAGACATCCAAGCAACTGCACAATTGGCAGGTCCCATGGTGCAGGGCAATGCAGGTAAGAATTTCATGCCATTCCCAAAGACAATAATGAAAGATATAATCCTTTCACTGTGGCAAAGCATGGACATGCTGATTTTCTGCCCTGATACTATTGCTAGCAGGTTAATGTCATTCAACAATGACTTTTCACTGTGCACTTATCTTCTGCACGTTACGCACTAGCAGGGAATGTCGCAATGCAGGGCTAAATAAGAGCTTAGTTACCTTTTTAGTGCTCTTATGGGTTTCCTGCCAGTTCCAAGGAGATTTCTACCGGCCTTTGGAACCTGAGGTATGTCAAAAAAAGATAGCATGGCTCCAAGATCACAGGCAACATCGATTTCTGGGAATTGAACTCTCGATTTCTGGGAATTGAACTCTAATTTCTGCAAGCTTGCCACCCACTGCATGAATAAAAAGCACTCTGTTCCAACTTTACAAGATAATTTTGAAATAGTTTACCTTGTTGGTGATTTGGGGTTAGACAGAAAATCTCAGCGCACAGAAGCGATGCCAGGGTTGTGAATTGTCAGGGAGGTAGATGGAAGGAGAGATCTGAAAGCTGACCTGTGTGTGAGTGATGCCACTGTGGAGCAGTCAATAGTGGAGGGGGCACTATGAAGAGTAATAAAATGATTAACCTCTGAATAGATTTTTAATATAACAGAGACCAGTTCAAGTAATACAAAGGACGATAAAACACACATTCAATTCAGCTGAAGATCTGAAATTACAGAGAGATTCATGTTAAAGATGTATAAAACACCAGAATTAGGGCAGCATAGATATTTCTAAAATGTTTTAAGATAAAAGGAAATGCCAGGAGGGCCATGGCCATGGAGGAATTTAAAAATGAAGTTGAGAATTATAAAATTGGGACATTTAATGGGCTGTGGAATCTGTAAACTTTAGCAGGAACAGGGGTGCGAAAATGATGTGATTGTGAGCAAATTAAAATATAGAGTTTTGGATGAACTTTTATCCAGTGGGAAAGGTGGATGATAAGGGACAGCACTAGAATTGTCAAGCTGAGAAATAACAAAGGTATGTCTGAGAATTTAGGCAAGAGATGAACTGAGGAAAGGTTGTGGTCAAATGACATAGGGAAGTGAAAGTAGGCAGTCTTGTTAATCCAGAGATGTGGGAAAGGTTGGATACAGTATTTCTCAGTTTAACAGCTATATCAGAGTTGGCCATGCTCGACAGGCAACTGAGACTGTGGCTGAACCAAAGCAGCAACAACAACAATGACAACTTATATTCATAAAGCAACTTTGGTGTAATGAAATGTCTCTAGGCACATCACAGGAACATTACCAAACAAAATTTTGAAACTGAGCTATAGGAGGTGATATTAGGTCAGATATTCATACATTTGATCAGTTAGGTGTTGAAGGATAAAAGTGAAGCAGAAAGGCAGAGAGATGTAGGGAGGGAATTCTAGAACTTGGGGCCTAGACATCCGAGGACTCCACCAATGGTGAAAGTGATTAAAAATGGGAGTGCATAAGAGGTTGGAATTAGAGGAACACAAATATCTTAGGGTTGCTGGACCAGAGGAGATTATAGAGATTGGGAGGGGCAAGGTTATGTGGTGATTTGAAAACAAACATGAAAATTTTAAAATCAAGACATTTCTTGACTAGGAGTCGGTGTCGGTCATCAGAGCTCAGGGATGCTAGGGGAATGGGATCTGCTGTGAGTTAAGACACATGCAGGAGTGTTCCCTCCCAGTTGGGGAACACTTCGTGGTCCAAGACATTCAGCCTTGGACCTTCGGGTGACCATCCTTCAAGGTGGACTTCGGGACAGGCAGCAGAGCAAAGTGACCGAGCAGAGGCTGATAGCTAAGTTCAGTATCCATAGGGCGGGCCTTAACCAGGACCCTGGGTTCATGTCACATTACAGGTGACCACCATTGCACTATACACACACACAGATACTCCTACTCACACACACACAGGCACTCCTACATACACATACACACGGACACACATATACACAGACGCGCACACAGACACCCTTACAGACACACACGCTCCCACACTCACACATGCACCCCCTCACAGACTTAAGACACTCTGCACTTACTACACACACACATACACTTTCTCACACTCACAACCCCCAACCCAGACAGACAGACAGACACACACACACACACACACACACACACAGACAAAGACTAACATGCACACATATATTTTGTGGGGTGAATTTGTACTTGCAGGGTTACATCGTAATTTGCTCAAAAACTGCATGCATTCATGTAAAACTCCGTTATCTCACTTTTTAGATTAGAATCAATCTAAACATCATGGCATAGACAGAGAACACAGGGGGCCAACACCTTCAACATGTTGTCTAGCTATCACCATTGTTAACAGCTAACCCGAGAATGCAACTGTTTAAAAAAAGGTTTTGTGATTTACACATGAAAGAAGTGAAACTATCACGGTATTCTAACAGATGAAAGGCCTAACAGACAATCAATTTTTCAATGTATAATTTCAGTTACATCACACAGTAAATTTTTGCTATAAATTCTGTGTGTTAGGATTGAGCCCTCCACTACCACCTGATGAAGGAGCGGCGTTCCAAAAGCTAGTGTGCTTTCAATTAAACCTGTTGGACTATAACCTGGTGTTGTGTTGTTTTTAACTTTGTACACCCCAGTCCAACACCGGCATCTCCAAATCACAGCTAGATTTGTTTGACATCAAATTATGGTGGTAGAATATGCGAGACTGGGCAGGATTGTGTTAAAATAGTCCAGTGTAGAGGTAACAAAGATATGGATGAAGGTTTCAGCAGCTGATGAGTTGAGGTGGTATTAAGCATTGTTACACAGATTGAAATGTGTCCATCTTTGTTGTTAGTCTTCCCAATATTTAATTGATGGAAACTTATGCTAAGGAAAGATAAATAGGAGACGTGATAGGCCCTTTCAGCCGATCAAGCCTGCTCCATCATTCGGTAAGATTATGGCTGATATGATCGTGGCCTTAACTCCACTTTCATGCCTGACTCTGTTACCCTCAACTTTCTTGTCAATCAAAATCAGTGCCTTCATCCAGTCATTAATATAGCACATAAATAACTAAGGCCCCAGCACTGATCCCAGCAACACCTCACCTATACAGTTGTCAACCTGAAAGTGGCTACTTTGTCCTGAAATTGTTCTTATGAGTTAGTCAATCCTCTGTTAATATTAATATCATGTGCTCTTACCCAGTGGCCCCTTCCATGTGGCATGTATTCAAATGCCTTTTGGGAATCCAATTACATTACATCTACTGATCTTGCTTTACTCACTCTGCTTGATACTCCTCAAAAAACTTTTTTTTAAAATCAAGCATGATTTCCCTTTCATAATCCCATGACGAATATACCTGAGAGCATTAGGATTTTGTAAATGCCATGCTGCCCTCTGTGATGGTAACCATGACAACTATCATCAATTGTTTTAAAAACCCATCTGCTTCATTCATGTTCTTTACCCTGGTCTGGCCTATGTGTGACTCCAGAACTACAGCAATGTGGTTTACCCTAATCTGACCTCTGAAATACTGCAGCAAAATTCAATTCAAGTGTAGTTCAGGATGGGTGGAAAATGTGGTCGCCGACCTCACATGAAAGAATTTTTAAAAAGTTAGAATAACTGACCTACTGATTTTTTTCTTGGTCTTCATCCTTTCTTGAATAGTAGTGTTATATTTGCAACTTTCCAGAATCTTGGGAATTTGGAAGATTACAACCAATGCATTTATTAACTCTGCAACCAATTCTGTTAATACCCTAAGATGTAAGCCATCAAGTTCAAGGAAATTGCCAGATTTTAGTTCCAATACTTTTCCTCATACAATAAAAATCACTAGAGAAAAAGTATGTTCTTTGTTTTGCCTATTGACTTTATACTATTCTTAGGATAGGTGTTGTACATTCTACCATAAAACAGATACAAAAAAAAATGTTCAAACTCTCTGCTATTCATTGGTTTGCCTTTATTAGCTCTTCATTCTCAATGTCTCAGAGTCCAAAGCCTACTTTAGATATTCTCTTCCTTTTTTAATACTTACAGAAGTTTTTACTGTTTATTTAGGTGGCACGGTGACTCAGTGGTTAGTACTGCTGCCTCACAGCACCAGGGTGCGAGGTTCAATTCCAGCCTTGGGTGACCGTCTGTGCGGAATTTGCACATTCTCCCCGTGTCTGCGTGGGTTTGCTTCAGTTTCCTCTCACAGTCCAAAGATGTGCAGGTTAGGTGAATTGGCCATGCTAAATTGCCCATAGTGTTAGGTGCATTAGTCAGTGAATAGTGTAGAGGAATGGGTCTGGGTGCGTTTCTTGTCAGTGTGGACTTGTTGGGCCAAAGGGCCTGTTTCCACACTGTAGGGAATCTAATCATATTTCTTACTAATTTTCTCACATATCCCAATTTTTTTTCTCTTATTTTAAATTTTCTTTTTTTTTAACCATTACTCATGGGACATGGGTGTTGCTGGATAGGCCAGCATTTATTGTCCATCCCTAGCACGTACCTATATCACACTTCAATTAAAACATAGTTCGCTAGATAAAAATGAAGGCATCAATTACTAGGTTTTCTTGAGTGAAAGAACGTGAAATTTTATTGCTGATTAACCCAGGGAAAGATAATAAAACATCACAACAAATGTACATGCAAACGTGAGTTTAATGTTTAAAAAGGGAGTGTATCTAGTATAATAAGAAGTTAAGAAGTATAAATAATTTCAAATGTTCTTGAATCTTGAGTTATCAGAGTTAAACCTGAGCCCATGGCCATGTAGTTAATGTATTCTGAGCAGTAGTGGAATTTGTAACATTCTGGCATTTTCATTGAATGGATGTTTGTTTGATTTGCCTTATTATTGGTCCTGCCTTTTGAAGTGATGAGGAAGAAACACAATTAGAGTGAACCTTACAGCTGTTTTCCTGAAATACAGTTCATTTGTGTATTTCCATGTCTGGCATCAATAATTAAGAAAGCTCTTGGAATGCTGGCCTTTATATCTAGAAGACTGGAATACAAGGATGTAGAAGTTCTGCTGCAGTTATACCATACCCTGGTTAGACCCCACTTGGAGTACTGTAAGCACATCTGGAAATCATACCTTAGGAAATATATACTGGATTTCAGGAGTTATAGGGAGAGATTACACAAATTAGGCCTGTTTTCCCTAGAAGTTAGAAGATTAAGGGATGTTCTGATTAATGTCTTCAAGTTATTAGCAGGAAAAGATAAATCACTTCTACTTATTAGGTATTCTAGAACTAGGGGATATAATATGACAATTAGGGCCGAACTATTCAGGTGAGATGTTAGGAAGCACTTCAGTACACAAAAGAGTTGTAGAGATTTGGAACTCTCTTCTACAAACGGCAATGGATGCCAGATCAAGTGTTAATTTTAAATCTGAGGTAGATAAATGTTTGTTAAGCAAAGGTGTTAAGGGATATGGGCCAAAGGCAGGTATATGAAATTAGGTCACAGAGCAGCCATGATATCATTGAATGTTGAAACAGGCCTGAATAGCCTACTCCTATTTCTATGTTCCCGTGACTGTTTTTCAAGATGGTTGATCTGCTGACAACCTTTATCCAAATGACCTTACCTGTGAAGAGGTAGATGTCAATAAGACATCTTGTAGGCTTGAACTTAATGATTATGCATTCTATTCAGATTTACCTTGTGACTTGCTTCATTAGGTAGCCAGGAGGTAGATTCTGGATCAGTGGTGCTGGAAGAGCACAGCAATTCAGGCAGCATCCGAGGAGCTTCGAAATCATCAGGAAGGGCTTTTGCCCGAAACGTCGATTTCGAAGCTCCTCGGATGCTGCCTGAATTGCTGTGCTCTTCCAGCACCACTGATCCAGAATCTGGTTTCCAGCATCTGCAGTCATTGTTTTTACCTAGCCAGGAGGTAGAGTCCATTACTCTATCTGGTGAATTTACTGCTAAAATTTTCAGAAATGTGTAAATCAAAAATAGGACACGCCTTACTGAATTTATGAATTTTGGCACAAACTGTCTTTGTTTCTCTTACTTTGGTTTCAATGATCTTAGCTTAACCTGGTCAGGTTGCAGCCATTTTAGGCCCATATTTCTTCCTTTGTAAAACCATTTTATCTATGAGGGTCTTGGGTATTAAAATCAGATGGTGGAATTGATGTTCTACATTCACAGTACCGATTGTCCCATTGTGACAAATATCAAGAAAATGACAGTGGAAATACATTTTTCCATTCAAAGTCTTCTCAGATAAGTTCCAAAATTTGAATGTATTGTTATGCAAAATATATGAAGAAACATCAAGGCTCATTGGTGAATGCATTTAAGTTTAGATTGGCTACAATTACATTTGTGTATTAAGATGTCATTATTTTTCAATAACAAACCAGTTTTGAGTTTAAACCTAATCATTACTTGGAGCTTTACATCAGGTTATATATGTTTTTGGCAACTTGCTTAGAAACAAGTCAATTTTAACCTGACAAGACTGAACAGGCATTTACCAGAAAGCAAAGTTTGCCTGTAAAGTTCAGGTTTTTAGTATGCACTGAGGCTGTATTCAGCTCATTGGTTAGTGAACTTTAAAACACTTGCAGCTGTAAATGTACATGAAAATACGTTGTACTAGAGCTTCTTTTCTTTCTTCCATATTTTTTGTTTGCATTTGTATTAAATAAGTAAGGAGCAATCCTATTCTTTCTCAAAATTATCACAGCTACGTATAATGCTTACAAAAACTAAATGCGTGGTGAAAAAAAAATACAATGGAAACCAATACATTAAAACCATTCATTTAAATTTGAGTTTAACTTTGCCAAAGTCCATCTCAAGTATTGTGTGAAAAAGTGCTTTGGATTAAAATGATTTTTATGTGTAGTAAGATTGTTCCTAGGAACCAACCAAGCTTTTATGAAGTGTTACCTTTCTTGTTAAATGCTTCTATGAAATATTAGCAGAACAAACATTTAATATTCAATTTATTCAAGAAATTCAATTTCTGACCTTATCAATGAAAGAGATAGATGTCAATGAGACATTTTATGGGCTTAAACTTAATGATTATGCATTCTATTCAGATTTACCTTGTGACTTACTTCATTAGGTAGCCAGGAGGTAGAATCCATTACTCTGGTGAATTTACTGCTAAAATGTTTGTCTGAGGCCTTAGTGGTTGTGGTGCTAATCTACTAGCAACAAGTTTTCCCCTCAAAATCCCAGGCACCTTTATGTCTGAGTGATCCTGTTCTTTATGCCAGAGAAGAGCTAATTTTATTCTAGACAAAGTCTTCACTTAATTTAACTTTCTGTTCTTCGAGCTTCCTTACAAGTTTCGATATTACAATTTCTTATTCCTTTGTCTAACAGATGTGGTAGTAAAACTAATGGGATTAGCACAGAGTTAGTAAAGGCCTTTACTATCACACTAGCCTGCCTGAAAAGCTATTGAGATGTTGGTGTAGGACATGAAGCTGATCTTACAGTAACAACTATGTCTGCTAAAAGCTCATGCACACTTTCAGCTTTTGTCCTTGGCTTTAATTGCTGGTTATGTCAATCACTATAATTTACCATCCTTTGGTCTCTTAATGCAACAATACAAATACTTTCATTAGGGGAATGAAATGATGATGCTTATCAAGTACTTGATGTCAGACAACAGCCTGATAGTTTGACAACAGTTGATGAGTCAAGGGGGAGTGCTGAGGTGCAGCCCATATACTGTCATTGTACACGTAAAAACCACATTGAGCACATGTGAAAGCACATAATGCCTTGGAACAATGCCACTGAGGGGCAATATGGATGAGAAAGAGGAATTGACCAAGATTATACCTTTGGAGAATACCAAAGTTAAGGCTGTTGGAGCAGAAAAAGAAACCATTGCAAGTAATTATCTGACCACAATTTGATAGATTATTATGGAACCAAATGAGAGCAGTCCCACCATGTTGGATGGTAAAAGTGCTGGAAATGGTTGGTGTGGACATAGAGTCATAGAGATATACAGCACAGAAATAGACCCTTCGGTCCAACCTGTTCATCCTAAATAAATCTAGTCCCATTTGTCAGCATTTGGCCCATATCCCTCCAAACCCTTCTTATTCATATACCCATCCAGACCCTTCGGTCCAACCCGTCCATACCGACCAGATATCCCAACCCGATCTAGTCCCACCTACCAGCACCCGCCCCATATTCCTCCAAACCCTTCCTATTCATATAGTAATCCAAATGCCTCTTAAATGTTGCAATTGTACCAGCCTCCACAAGTTCCTCTAGCAGCTCATTCCATACACGTACCACTTTCTGCGTGAAAAAGCTGCCCCTTGGGTCTCTTTTATATCTTTCCCCTCTCACCCTAAACTATGCCCTCTAGTTCTGGACTCCCCGACCCCAGGGAAAAGACTTTGTCTTGAAAAGTTGCCCCTTAGGTCCCTTTTAAATCTTTACCCTCTCATCTTGAACCTATGCCCTCTAGTTTTGGACTCCCACATCCTGGGGAAAAGACCTTGTCTATTTACCCTATCCATGCTCCTCGTGATTTTATAAACCTCTTTAAGGTCACCCAATGGATGCAGTTTGGTTGAAAAAGATGAGTAAGATACATTAACCTTTGCAGTAGTTATGAAGAAAGTTATATATGTCTTTCATAAGAGCTGTTTTGGTATAGTGAATAGGGAATTGGATTCATATTCTGATCACCAGAGAAAGAATATTTTGTTCAGGAATAACTTTGTTGGCAAAAATAAAGACAATCAGAAACTTAGAGTACAGATTAACAAGGTTATTGAAAAATAAAAATTGATATTAAAAATGTCATTAGTCAAGGCATGGCACAATATACATGCTCCACACCTATTGGTCTGTGGATCTTGGGACTTCTAGGATCTTTTCTTCCTGGTTCCTTGAACCTGGTCTCCTGACTCACAACATCATTCAATATTTTACCTTAGCTAACTTAAATCTAACATGCACACAAATCACTTTGCAGCCTTACAACTTCATCTTTTGTGGATTCTTTTTAAACCCACAATTTCCCAGTATACCTTAACTGTTCAATGTATAAGCTCCACAGCTCCCTTCTGAGTGTTCTCCCTCTTTCTTTGATGGGACTAACATCCTCACAAAACTGCAGCTTTCCCAAAATCATTCTCCAAAGTTAGACTTTAACTGACCAAATGAGGCCTTGTCATTTGTGTAGTTATATAGTTTGTATTCACTTTCTCAAAAGGCAATTACTTTAGCCATGACAATCCGGTCTGTAATGGATTCACTGATTTCTATACTGGGTTCTCCCAATATAGAAATCCTCCAGCTGTAATAATTATTAACCCCCAACACTGGGTTCTTACAGCAGCCTTTGACAAATACTTGTTGACTGGCAACATCCTATACAAATGCTAGCTTCGTAGAAAATGCACACTCCCAAATCTCTCTTGTCTATTGTCTCTTGTGACTTGTTATCACTTGATAAGTGCAAAATCCTCAATGACGCACCCCTTTTTATATTCCTCTAACCAAATATCTGCAACTATTGATCTATGTGATGAGTGCTCCCAGCTTCCCACCAACAATCTAACCTTAATTTATATTGCTTTGGTTTTCCTTTGCTGCTAACCTAGAAAGATTTAGTGCCTGAATATTCTTCATTATAACACCAATGTACTCCACATGTTCTTTCTTAAAGTTACATTGTAGTATGATTGGAGAGAGGCAAATGTTGATCCTCTGTTCAAGAAAGGAAATAGGGAAATCCCTGGGAATTACAGACCAGTCAGTCTAATGTCTGTGGTAAGCAAGGTATTGGAAAGGTTTCTGAGAGATAGAAGTTATGACTATTTTGAAAAACATAATTTGATTAAAGTCAGTCAGCATGGCTTTATGAGGGGCAGTCATGCTTTATTTATACAAGCCTTATTGAGTACTTTGACAATGTGATTAGCCCAGTTGATGAAGGTCGAGCAGTGGATGTAGTGTATTTGGCTTTCAGTAAGGCATTTGATAAGATTCCCCACAGTAGGGTCATTTAGAAAGTTAGGAGGTATGAGATACAGGGAAATTTGACTTTCTGGATACAGAATTGGCTGGCCGAAAGAAGACAGTGAGTGGTAGTGGATGGAAAGTATTCTGCCTGGAGGTCGGTGACCAGTGGTGTCCCACAGGAATCTGTTCTTGAGCCTCTGCTCTTCATAGTTTTTGTAAATGTCTTGGATGAAGAAGTGGAAGGGTGGGTTAGCAAGTTTGCCAATGACACAAAGGTCGGTGATGTTGTAGATAGTGTCGAGGACTGTTGCAGGCTATAACATGACATTGACAGGATGCAGAGCTGGGCTGAGAAGTGGCAGATGGGATTCAACCTGGATAAATGAGAAATGATTCATTTTGGAAGGTCGAATGTGAATGCTGAATACAGGGTTAATGACAGGATTCTTGGCAGTGAGGAGGAACAGAGGAATCTTCAGGGTACAGCCCTCAAAATTGCCACCCAAGTTGATAGGGTTGTTAAGAAGGCATATGGTGTTTTGGCTTTCATTAATAGGGAGATTGAGTTTAAGAGCCGTGAGGTTTTGCTGCAGCTCTCTAAGACCCTGGTTAGACAACACTTGAAATATTGTGGTCATTTCTGGTCACCTCATTAGAGGAAGATGTAGATGCTTCAGAGAGGGTGCAGAGGAGATTTACCAGGATGCTGCCTGGATTGGAGGGCTTGTCTTATGAAGAGAGGTTGAGTGAGCCATGGCTTTTCACACTAGAGATAAGAAGGAAGAGAGCTGACTTAATAGAGGTGTACAAGCTAATGAGAGGCATAGATAGAGTGGATAGCCAGAGACTTTCCCCAGGGCAGAAATGGCTGTCATGAGGGTCATAATTTTAAGATGATTGGAGGAAGGTATAGGGGAGATGTCAGAGGTAGGATCTTTAAACAGAGAGTGGCGGGTGCGTGGAATGCACTGCCAGCAGTGAGTAGAGTCAGAGACATTAGGGAGATTTAAGCGACTGCTGGACAAGTATGTGAACAGCAGTAAATTGAGGGGTGTGTAGGTTAGATTGATCTTAGATTAACATCACGGGCCGAAAAGTCTGTACTGTGCTGTGCTGTACTGTTCTATGTTCGATGTATTTGCCACTGAAAAAGACAGCAACAAGATTATCTTAACCCAAACTTCACAAAACATGAAAATTATTTAATTACAAATTAATTACATAAATGTACCAACAAGGTGAAGTCAGTCAAGTGATGAGGAAGGAATTTGATTGGAGGTATTCAATAGGAGTTTGGAAACAGGATGATAGTACACAAAGATGGTGGGTTATGTGAAAGGTGATGACTGCAGATTTAAATGTGAGACGGACAATAGCTGAAGAAAGAAAACTGTTCACAATATCAGTTAATATGAGGCTCAGGAGGACTCATCGACAAGATGACTTTGAAGAGAACATGAAGGTAGAGAGGAGAGATGCTTGAGTTCAGTGCGAGAGCAGAACATGGCATTTATAGAAGCATAACCAGGTAGACTGGTTGAAGAGTGATGCTATGGAGACTGCTGATTAAATTGTCTCAATTGCAGTGACAATAAAGCTTATGAGTTCCTTGCTCATTGTTGCTGAGGATAAAAGAGAAGAGTTTAAGAAGACAGTTTGCAGCAAAGAGAAGCCAGAGGTTACCATTACATTCCTGAATGATTGAAGAAAAGTGTGCAATTTAGCAGATGAGAGCAGAACCTGATCGTGTGTTAGGTGGTCATACAAATCTGGAGATGAATGGCTACTTGCTAGTCCAGTTGTATCATTGACAAATAGGGGCATTTTTGATAATCTGCTTTATTGCTTAGCATGCATGATCCCTATTATGCTTCAATTAAACTTGCTTCCATATCTGTACATAAATTGACTTACAAATGCACTTTTAAAATTAAAAAAAAATGTCTCTGGTGGATGGTGACTGCCTAAATTGAAAGTGGAGATCGGGACAGTACTGGGTTGGATGGCAATCCAGTAACAAGGATGAGAGAGTGTAATAGTTTATTTAGGAACTAGGACATCAAAGCTGAGATGAGAGTTTAATTGAATGAATCAGTAGTTGTAGATCAGGTTATGGTGAAGGGAAGTCCGAGATTAGAGTGGTGACTGAGGTGTTGGTCAAGTGGCAAGCATAATGAGTGAGATAATTATCGAGTGGTGAGTGTAGTGAGTGAGATGATGATTGAGTGATGGATGTAGTGAGTGAGATGATCAAGTGGTGAGTGTAGTGAGTGAGATGATTGAGCGATGAGTGTAGTTAGTGAAGTGATGATTGAGTGATGAGTGGCATGAGTGAGGTGATAGAGTCACAGAGATGTACAGCACGGAAACAGACCCTTCTGTCCAACTCATCTATGCCGACCAGATATCCTAACCTAATCTCGTTCCATTTGCCAGCACTTGGTCCATATCCCTCCAAACACTTCCTATTCATATACCCATCCAGATGCCTTTTAAATGCTTCAATTGTACCAGCCTCCACCACTTCCTCTGGCAGCTCATTCCATGCATGCACCACCCTTTGTGTGAAACAGTTGCCCCTTAGGTCCCTTTTATATCTTTCCCCCTCACCCTAAAGCTATGCCCTCTGGTTCTGGACTCCCCCATCCCAGTCTATTTATCCTATCTATGCCCCTTATGATTTCATAACCCTCTATAAGGTCACCCCTCAGCCTCTGATGTTCCAGGAAAAACAGCCCCAGCCTATTCAGCCTCTCCCTATAGCTCAAATCCTCCAACCCTGGCAACATCCTTGTAAATCTTTTCTGAACCCTTTCAAGTTTCACAACCACCTTCCGATAGGAAGGAGACCAGAATTGCATGCAATATTCCAAAAGTGGCCTAACCAACATCCTGTACAGCTGTAACATGACCTCCCAACTCCTGTACTCAATACTCTGACTAATAAGGGAAAAGAGACCAAATGCTTTTTTCATTATCCTATTTACATACAACTCCACTTTCAAGGAGCTATGAACCTGCACTTCAAGGTCTTTTTGTTCAGCAACACTCCCTAGTGTATAAGTGTATAAGTCCTGCTCTGATTTGCTTTCCCAAAGTGCAGCACCCCACATTTATCTAAATTAAACTCCATCTGCCACTCCTCAGCCCATTGGCCCATCTGATCAAGATCCCATTGTAATCTGAGATAACCTTCTTCTCTGTCCACGACACCTCCAATTTTGGTGTAATCTGCAAACTTACTAACTATACCTCCTATGTTCATATCCAAATCATTTATATAAATCACAACAAAGTAGAGGACCCAGTACCGATCCTTGTGGCATTCCACTGGCCACAGGCCTCCAGTCTGAAAAGCAACCCTCCACCACCACCCTCTGTCTTCCACCGTCGAGCCAGTTCTGTATCCAAATGGCTAGTTCTCCCTGTATTCTATGAGATCTAACCTTGCTAACCAGTGTCCCATGGGGAACCTTGTCAAAAACCTGAGTGAAGTCCATATAGATCACATCCACCACTCTGCCCTCAACAATCCTTTTTGTTGCCAAGTTGTAAGACATGATATCCCACGCACAAAGCCATGTTGACCAACCCTAATCAGTCCTTGCCTTTCCAAATACATGAAAATCCTGTCCCTCAGGATTTGCTCCAATAACTTGCTCATCACTGATGTCAGGCTCACTGGTCTATAGTTCCCTGGCTTGTCTTTACTACCCTTCTTAAACAGTGGCAATACATTAGCCAACCTCCAGTCTTCCGGCACCTCACCTGTGACTATCAAACATCACAGCAAGGGGCCGAGCAATCACTTCTCTAGCTTCCCACAGAGTTCTAGGGTGCACCTGATCAGGTCCTAGGGATTTATCCACCTTTATGTGTTTCAAGATTTCCAGCACTTCCTCCTCTGTAATATGGATATTTTTCAAGGTGTCACCATGATCAAGTGATGAGTGTGGAGAGTGAGATGATGATTGAATGGTGACTGTAGTGAGTGAGATGATGATCGAGTGGTGGGAATAGTGAGTGAGCTGATTGAATGGTGAGAGTAGTCAGTGAAGTGATGATTGAATGATGAGTGTTGTAAGTGAGGTGATAATTGAGTGATGGGTTGTGTGAGATGATCAGGTGATGAGTATAGTGAGTGAGATGAAGATTGAATGGTGAGTGTAATGAGTGAGGAAATGATCGAGTGGCGAGTTTAGTGATCAAACAATGAGTGTGGAGACTGAGGTGATGATTGGATGGTGAGTGTAGTGAGTGAAATGAAGATTGAGTGGTGAGTTAGTGAGTGAAATGAAGATTGAGTGGTGAGTGTAGTGAGTGAGATGATGACTGAGTGATGTGTGTAGTGAGTGAGATGATGACTGAGTGGCGTGTGTAGTGAGTGAGATGATGACTGAGTGGTGAGTGTAGTGAGTGAGATGATGATTGAGTGATGAGTGTAATGAGTGAGATGATGACTGAGTGGTGAGTGTAGTGAATGAGATGATGACTGAGTGATGTGTGTAGTGACAGTCACAGACACTCTCAACCAGCTCCCCCCCCCCACCCCCCCCCCCCCACACACACACACGTTTGTGGGGTGAATTTGTACTTGCAGAGATACATTGTATGTTGCTCAAATTGGGAAGACTGGATGCCTTCTCGCAGAGTGCTTTAGGGACACCCGCACCAATCAACCCCACCGCCCCATGGCCGAACATTTCAACTCCCTCTCCCACACTGCCGAGGACATACAGGTCCTGGGCCTCCTCCACCACCACTCCCTCACTGCCTGATGCCTAGAGGAAGAAAGCCTTATCTTCCGCCTCAGAATACTCCAACCCCACAGCATCAACGTGGATTTCACCAGTTTCCTCATTTCCCCTCTCCCCCCACCTTACCCCAGTTCCAATCTGCCAGCTCAACACCATCCTCATGAACTGTCCTACTGGCCAATCTTCCTTCCCACCTATCTGCTCCACCCTCCTCTCCAACCTATCACTTTCATCCCCACCTCCATCCACTCTTAGCTACCTACTCCCCAGCCCCACCCCCTCCCATTTATCTCTCCACTCCAGAGGCTCTCTGCCTCATTCCTGATGAAGGGCTTTTGTCTGAAACATCCTTTTTCCTGCTCCTTGGATGCTGCCTGACCTGCTGTGCTTACAAGCACCACTCTAATCTTGACTCTGAGCTATGAGTGTAGTGAGTGAGATGATGATTGAGTGGTGAGTGTAGTGAGTGAGATGAAGATTGAGTGTACAAAGTTAAAAATCACACAACACCAGATTATAGTCCAACAGATCTAATTGGAACCATTAGTTTTCAGAGCACTGCTCCTTCTTCAGGTGGTTGTGGAGTACACAATTGTAAGACACAGAATTTATAGCAAAAGTTTTCAGTGTGATGTAACTGAAATTAATCAGTTACATCACAGTTATAAAATGAATTAACAGAACCTTATATGGATTCATACAATTTTTGAGCAACATACAATGTATCTCTGCAAGTACAAATTCACCCCACAAACGTGTGTGTGTGTGTGTGGGGGGGGGGGGGGGGGGGGGGGGGGAGAGCTGGTTGAGAGTGTCTGTGAGCGAGAGTGCATATGTGTGTGTGTGTGAGTGTAAAGGGGTCTAAATCTGTGAGAGGGAGCGTGTGTGTGAAACTAAGATTCCCTACAGTGTGGAAACAGGCCCTTCAGCCCAACCAGTCCACACCGACCCTCCGAAGAGTAACCCACCCAGACCCATTTCCCTTTGACCAATGCACCTAACACTGTGGGCAATTTAGCATGACCAATTCGCCTGACCTGCACATCTTTGGCCTGTGGGAGGAAATTGGAGCACCCGGAGGAAACCTACAGAGACACGGGAGAATGTGCAAACTCCACACAGGCAGTTGCCTGAGGCTGGAATCGAACCTGGGACCCTGGTGCTGTGAGGCAGTAGTACTAACCACTGAGCCACTGTGATACCTGACATGGTCATTCTAACAGATGAGAGACTTAACAAACAGTGAAGGTATTTTTCAATGTATAATTTCAGTATAGGAGTGTGTGTGTGTATAGGAGTGCCCGTCTGTGTGGGTGTGTAGGAGCATCTGTGTGTGTGTATAGTGCAATGGGGTCACCTGTAGTGTGACATGAACCCAAGGTCCCGGTTGAGGCCCTCCCTATGGGTACCGAACTTAGCTATCAGCCTCTGCTTGGCCACTTTTCACTGCTGCCTGTCCCGAAGTCCACCTTGGAGGATGGTCACCCGAAGGTTTGAGGTCGAATGTCCTGGATCACTGAAGTGTTCCTCAACTGGGAGGGAACCCTCCTGTCTGTTGATTGTTGTGCGGTGCCCATTCATCCGTTGCCATAGCCTCTGCTCAGTTTCCCCAATGTACCATGCCTCAGGGTATCCTTGCCTGCAGCATACGAGATAGACAACGTTGGCTGAGTCACATGAGTACCCAGCACGTACATGGTAGGAGGTGCCCCACGCATAATGTGGTATCCATGTCCACACTCTGACAAGTCTTGCAACGTCTACCATGATAGGGTTGTATGGAGATGTCCTGAAGGCCAGGCAGTTTGCTATGAACAATAATCTGTTTGAGGTTTGGTGGTTGTTTAAAGGCAAGCAGTGGAGGTGTGGGGAAGGTCTTGGCAAGGTGCTTTAAATGTAACTTTTAAAAAAAAGTTTTGCGATTTACATATGAAAGAAGTGAAACTAACATGGTCATTCTAACAGATAAGAGACTTAACTAACAATCAAGTTATTTTTCAATGTATAATTTCAGTTACATCACACTGTAAACTTTTGCTATACATTCTCTGTCTTCCAATTTTGTACTTCACAACCACCTGATGAAGGAGCAGCACTCCAAAAACTAGTGCTTCCAATTAAACCTGTTGGACTATAGCTTGGTGTGATTTTTAACTTTGTACACCCCAGTCCAATACCGGCACCTCCAAATCAAGATTGAGTGGTGTGTGTGGTGAGTGAGACAATGATTGAGTGGTGAGTGTAGTGAGTGAGGAGGTAACTGAGTTATGAATGTAGTGAGTGAAATGAAGATTGAGTGGTGAGTGTAGTGAGTGAGATGAAGATTGAGTGGAGATTGTAGTGAGTGAGGAGATGACTGAGTTATGAGTGTAGTGAGTGGAGAAATCCTTCTTTGGTTGGTGTCCTACCTCACACAAAGGAAGTTAGTTATGATTTATTGAAGGACGCAGGATGTTGCTGCGTGAGTTCCTTAGGGCAGCTGTCCCATGACCAAGCAACTTCAGTTGCTTCATTAATGTTAACGGCAGGAGTGCGGTTGTTGTTTGCTGATTGTGGCCAATGCTTTTAACAGCTACCCAGATTTAGAAGGGAAAGGGACGTCAGTGTCACAATCAAAAAGAATAGAACTTGTGCTTTTTACAAAGGTCTTTTATTACTGTGGCCAAGCTCAATATCCTACTGAAGGGAATTCAAAAATGGAATTGTGGCCAAAGTGGCATCCCAAAGGTGAGTTTGGAGTAACAGTAGCCCAGTCAGCCCTTTGAAGCTGTTCCACCATTCAATATGATTGAGGCTGATAACCTGTCTACCCTCTCACTCTTGCCACTTTTGTTAATCAAAAACCTGCTTAACACATGTATTCAATGACCCAGTCTTCATTATTCCTGTGAAGAGAATTCCACAAACCAAAGACTCTCTGTGAGAAGAAATTCCAGCTCATGGTATGCAAAAGGGAAACACCCTAAAATGCAATATGTGTTGTTGGCCATCTCCAGCATCTGCAGTCCTCACTTTCTCCATTGTCAGATGCTGCTTATCCCAGGACAGAACTCCCAGTCTGCTGTTCACCGGTTGAAATGAGACTGACAAAGCAATACCTGGTGATACTGGCAGCAAAATTGACACTGGGTTGTGGCACAAGAGTTGTAAATATTCCAATTACCTTGAGCTTCCGTCAGCACCTATCTATGAGCTCTTGGATAAATTGTGCGAATAAAGATGCTACTCCTTTGTGATTATAGCTTTGGCTTCAGCTGCAATTTAGGCATCCAAAAAATGTATACAGAATTTCTGACACAATGGAGTCTGCATTTATTGGGAGATTTCACTATTATTTGCCGTTAATAGCAGGACTGGGGTAAGTTGAGAGATATTAAAGACTTGTCATGATTATATTTGGAGCCACAATCTTATAGATTCCTGCAGGAGACAGTGTCATTTCCCGAAGTGTGAAGCTAGTTTTAGTTTACACAGACAAATATCAAACTCTCAATTCTAAATTCTCATCTCATTATGGATATGAAAGGAACTCTAAGTGAAGAAATCTGCAGGAGATAATGGAGTGAACCTAACTCTCAGTGATGTTCTCGTTTGTTATATGTTTGGCAATATTTTCGGGAGAAGTATTGTGTCCGGGCTAACTGACCGAACGTTGAGAGCAATTGTCTCAGAGAGTACAGAACACGACGGGCACTCGAGCGATTACAGTTCCTGTGAAGAGCCAATAAAGAAAACTAACGTGGTTTCCATTTCGTGATTACATTTTATTTCCAGGGATTTTATAATCAGTTAACTGGTTAGATTGGGAACATAAACCAGTGGATCTAAAAGTTAATGGCGACAATAGGTCATATTCGAGATTAGACTTTTATAATGTTTCTGAATCTTGTACTGCGGGACAGTATGCTTTAAGAGACAGCATTTACACGCTTTTTTATATTTTAACTGATCAGGTGTAATAACATTCGAAGCAATCCGAATGGTTCTGCTAGTGTTAAATTGCACACTGAAAGAAGCCGTTTGGGCAATTTACGCGGCTTTGTATTTCTGGGTCACAGAGGCCAGCCTTCCTCCTCTGTGTTGTTGGAGGGGAGGCAGCTGCTGGCCAGGTGGAAGGTAGAGGAACTAGCTCTGCAGTCTGCAGGTGAGAGAAACCGAGCCAGCCAACTCAACTGAGAGTTACTCAGTCCTGTCTCCCCTTCACGTTCCGCTTTCGGTATCTGTAAATGAAGCCTTGAAAGGAACACGTGTTGACACGGTTCCTGGTGCTGGTAATAACTGTATCACTGCTGTCCAGTTATCATTCGCCAAGTTTAGCAAAAAGAATTTGCAAAAGGGAGACCGCGAGCGGAAACGCCAGGCTTGTCTATATAATCCTCTGCAATGTCTACATATTCTCTGTAACGAAATCTTGTCTGCGCTGTAATATACTTTGTCTTCGGCTGCCACGCAAAGCCAGAGGATGCTGGAAGTCCTTTTTAGCACATTAGAGTGAGGCTGCATTTCTACACGCTGGATTTTCCACACATGAATGGAAGCGTGGATCTTTCCGAACAGGCTGCTGGCGGTGTGGGTGTTGTAGAAGCCGCCAGGTAATTTCCGGAGTGGTGCTGCAGCATAACACAGTGCATTGCCTGGGATGAGGAGGACTGCAGTCTATGCTTCGATAATTTCGACACTCCCTTCCGTGAAACCCCACACACAGTCCGGCCTCAGTAACACTGCCCAGTCAATCCAGGGTCACCTATTCCGCTTGGCATCACTGAAACCTCTGGAAAACAACCATCTCTCCCCCCCCCCCCCAGGCATTTCTCCCTACAACCTCCAAAAGGATTTTGATGAAATGTCTGACTTATTTAGTACGAATTTATTATTTAATGAAAGGCAGATGTGGTACCTCCGTCTGAAGCTTGTGTCTCAGATCCAGTCATGGTTTAGTTATGGGACTAAAATACATAACATATATCAAAATTGTTTTAACAAGTAAGAATATGACTCATCTGCCCGACCTTTTATATTTACGCCGTCAAGCATTCAGGTATGAAGCAACTTGCTGGATGGCCCGCAAGTTTATTGCCGCCAAATTTCTGTTGAGCTCGCTGAACGGTTCAGCAGATGGGAAGACGCTTTGCTTGGCCTGGTCTGTGATGGTGGATCATCGGCGTGTGTTTGTACAGCCCACAATCTGGGGCCATTTGGTGTTTGGTTAACACTGGTGGTCGGGAGTAATCTGGTGGTGGCTGGCTGCTGTTCACGGCTTCCCCGCTGACCCGGGCGAGCCGAGTCCACTTCCAGCTTTTTTGTTGTTCTCATGTAGAGAGCTCTCCAGCTTTTCTGAGGGGAACCAACGAATGGGATGGAGGAGATGTCCTTCTCGACAAGTTGTTCTTTTGTTTCAGTGTGGAAACTCACTTTCTGATGCCAAGCTTAACAAAAAGCTTTCCCCCTTTCAGTGTGTGACAGTCTCTGACCAATCGGAACGAGGAGATGAACCCTCATAAACACTCTCTGGAAGAGATTCACTCGGCTTCGGGCGGTGCTCAGATACATTAGCCTGTGCTCCGCCAAGTGAGGATTCCCGTTTGACTGAAATAATTCGGATATGAAGGGGGATTGGGGGGGGGGGGGGTGAACCTGGCGTGTGGAGGGGCTGAGCCGGCCTGATTGATAGCCTTTGCCGTGTTTTTATTCCCCTTTGCAGAGCTCAGTGACAGTGCGAGGAGCGCTCGATGTAGCTGTCAGCCCGGCCAGCCTCACCATGACTGGGCTTCACGTTCTGTTAGCTGCCGCATTCCTCTCCGGCTCGTCCCAGTGCCTGGTTCAGGCAAACTCTTGGTGGTAAGTTACTTTGGGCAGAACAAAAGCTGTTACATTTGCTGTCGAGTTCAGGGAGCATTCGGAGTGGTCCGGGACTTTGTTGTTGGGGTTTGGAGATTCTTAACTTGCATTCAAGGATGGAAGGTTAAGTCAGTATAAAAAAAGTGCACAGCCCTGCGAAATTTGGGTAAGTATTCTGTGCCAAAGAGTTATGTCAGCGGCTGCGTGCTTAACAATGATGCGGAATTGAAAACGGCAAGCAAGACTGTAATTTTTCGTTGTTTTATACTGTTGGGCGATAGAATTGCCTGTGTGTGTTTAAAATGAACATTTACTTTACGCTGGTAGTCACGGTGATGTGAGATTTTTAAAAAACATAATGTGTATTCTCCTCCAGACATAGGTCCACAAGCATCTCACACCGCAGCGATACAGGCTTCAATGGGAATGACCTGAACCTTGCCATTTCTGGAATATTTTAAAATTAAATATAGTTTTTCAAGCTTCTTTAAAAGGGACGAATGGCTGTTTGAATAAACGCGGAATTCTCCAATGCACATGAGTTTCAGGCGTGGAGCTGATGTTGCCGAGTTAACTGTATTCCGCTTATGGAGTACTGAACATACTGGAAATCCTCAGCACTTTAGGAAGAATTTGAGGAAGAGAGAGAGAGAGAGAGTTAACCTTTCAGGTCAATAACATTTCGTTATTAACTCTGGTTCTCTCCTAATCCTGCAGGAACTACTGACAATTCCCAGCATTTGCTCCTTTCATTTCAGACTTCCAGCATTCCGAGTATTTTGTATCCCGCTTTTAACTGTTATTTAAAAAAAACATTTAGTGCGGACAAATCTCCGAGTCCCTTTGGTAAATACAGCAACGCTCAAGGAAAACCAAAGCAGAAACTGAAAGGTATGGCCCATTTCTGCACAGTGCCCCCAAATAATCTGCGTTTTCTTTTCCACTTGTTATAGGTCGCTGGCTCTGAACCCCATCCAACGGCCTGAGATGTACATTATAGGCGCCCAACCTCTGTGCAGTCAACTGAACGGTCTCTCACAAGGCCAGAGGAAGCTGTGTCAGTTATATCAGGACCATATGATTTATATTGGCGAGGGGGCAAAAACAGGCATTAAGGAATGCCAGTATCAGTTCAGACAGAGGCGGTGGAACTGCAGCACCGTGGATAACACCTCTGTGTTTGGAAGGGTCATGCAGATAGGTGAGACTTCCCACTTTGCTACATAACAAAAAAAATGCTTCAATGAAACAAAAGTTTAGCATGCAAGTGTGAGATCCGCTGTGTTCGGCCCCTTTTCAACAAAACTGCAGCCGAAGGCTCTTCCCAGCGGTCATTAGACCTTGTTGCTTGCGTTTTATAGGAAGGTGTCGCCTCGATGCATTGTTCCAAGCTTTTTGAAATTCAGTTATCAAATGACAAGGGCTGGAGAAATCCGGGACTAGATTGATGTTTTACAATCCAGTGTCAGGGAGCAGACTGAGGATGGAGCCGAGTTCCATATGCACAGCAGATGGATTGGGGAATTTTTCAGGAGTTTCCATCGTGTAAATCCTTTGATAGGATGTTTTGGGGAAAGGAATATGAGAAAGGTTCATTGCTTTCGTTTGTTTAATATGTGAATGTGTTCCTTTTCAAATCTTTGACAGGAAAATTCACCCAGAGACTGCTTAAGGCCAGTTAAGAGTCAAGGCGCTCAGACCTTGTTCTTCTGGTTGGTCTGTTTTTACCCACAGCCGGGGCTGAGGCCATCACAATAGGCCAGGTTCCCCCATGGTTCATACCAACAGAATTTGAAGGCAAAAACAAAATAGGACCCTTCAAAAACACTCAGTTTACATTTTTCAAATAAATCGGAGCTCTCATGTACTTGCACTTTCGCCCGGATAGACAAATAGGACAAATATCGCCCGTATATACTGAAAATGTCCACTTTTACAATTCAGTTATTTAAAATATGAGACGATGGTTTAATGTGATGTCGAATTGACATTGGGCTCTCAATTTTATTCACTGCTTGAGTTTCATCAGTCTCCATGAAGTAAGTGAGGAAAATGTTTATTGGACGGAGAAAGAAATTCGAGTTGTTTCCCACAGGTACCAATTACCATGCAGGTTTGTCAGAGGACAGTGACCATCAGTGTTTTTATTTCTGATTTCTTGGAGTGATGCTGACGGATCCTAGTTCAGAGCAGTTTGTTGTTGGAATTTACAAGCCACTAACAGTGATAACACAGCCACATTCACTCTACGATCAGATCAGTGGCTCGTCCATAACCATCCCTGCCAACTGTTGTCTTTGATGTGGGTTTGGTTAGTCAACTGAATTAAGAAAGATGCCAACAACACACAATTGATTGCCATTCCAGCAAAGGTCGACTTGGGATATGCCTTATCCCTGTTAGTGGGAGGCAATGGCCTGACAGTGAGGGAGTGGCAGGGGTGGGTGAGTGGGGGAGGGTATGAGGGAGAGTGCAGGTGGGTGGGTGGAGGAGTGAGTGGGGGAGGGTCAGGGGTGACGTGAGTGGGGGAGGGTGTGGGGGAATGAGTGAGGGAGGGTGCTGGGAATGAGTGCGGGGGTAATTGGGGGAGAGTGTGGGGGTGTGATGGGGGAAGAGTGCGGCAGGGTGAGTGGGGGAGGGTATGATGTGGAGTGGGTGAGAGTGCACGGGGAGTGGGTGAGTGTACGGAGAGTGAGTGCGCGAGGGAGCGGGAGGAGTGAGGGAGGGTGTGGGGGGAGTGCGAAAGTGTGAGGGTGAGACTGCGGGGTGTGACTGAGTGGGGAAGAGTGCGGAGGGTGAATGGGGAAGAATGCATGGGAGTGAGTGGAGAAGAATGCGGAGGGTGAGTGGGGGAGAATGCAGGGGAGTGAGTGGGGGAAGTGAGTTGGGGAGGGTGCAGGGGAGTGTGAGGCAGTGAGTGAGGGAGTGAGTGGGGGAGAGTGCAGGGGAGTGAGTGGGGGAGGGTGCAGGGGTGACTGGGGGAGAATGTGGCAGGGAGAGTGTGGCAGGGTGAGTGGGGGAGGGTGTGGGGGTGTGAGTGGGGGAGAGACCGGGGGGTGTGAGTGGGGGAGGGTGTGGAGGGGTGAGTGGGAGAGAGTGCGGGGGGCTGAGTGGGGGAGTGTGCAGGGGGCTGAGTGGGGGAGAGTGCAGGGTGGGTGAGTGGGGGAGAATATAGGAGGGTGAGTGGGGGAGAGTGCGGTGGGGTGAGTTGGGGAGGGTGCAGGGGAGTGAGGGGGAGTGTGAGGCAGTGAGTGAGGGAGAGTGTGAGGGAGTGAGTGGGGGAGAGTGCAGGGGAGTGAGTGGGGGAGGGTGCGGAGTTGACTGGGGGAGAATGTGGCAGGGAGACTGTGGCGGGGTGAGTGGGGGAGGGTGTGGGGGGGTGAGTGGGGGAGAGTCCGGGGGGTGTGAATGGGGGAGGGTGTGGGGGGTGAGTGGGAGAGAGTGCGGGGGGCTGAGTGGGGGTGTGCAGGGGGCTGAGTGGGGGAGAGTGCAGGGTGGGTGAGTGGGGGAGAATATAGGAGGGTGAGTGGGGGAGAGTGCGGTGGGGTGAGTTGGGGAGGGTGCAGGGGAGTGAGGGGGAGTGTGAGGCAGTGAGTGAGGGAGAGTGTGAGGGAGTGAGTGGGGGAGAGTGCAGGGGAGTGAGTGGGGGAGGGTGCGGGGGTGACTGGGGGAGAATGTGGCAGGGAGAGTGTGGCGGGGTGAGTGGGGGAGAGAGTGGCAGGGTGAGTGGGGGAGCATGTGTGGGGGTGAGTGGGGGAGAGTGCGGGGGGGTGAGTGGGGGAGAGTGTGGTGGGGAGAGTGTGGGGGGTAAGTGGGGGAGAGTGCGGCAGGGGTGAATGGGGGAGTGTGCAGGGGGGAGAGTGCAGGGTCGGTGAGTGGGGGAGTGTGGGGGGGTGAGTGTGGGAGTGTGCGGCGGGGTGAGTGAGGAAGTGTGCGGGGGTGAGAGTGCGGGGGGATGACTTGGGGGAGTGTGCGGTGGGGGTGAGTGGGGGAGTGTTCGGGGGGTGAGTTGGGGAGAGTGCGGGGCGGTGAATGGTGGAGGGTGCAGCGGGGCGGTGAATGGGGGAGGGTGCAACGGGGTGGGTGAGGAAGGGTGCAGCAGTGTGGGTGGGGGAGGGTGCAGTGGGGTGGGTGGGGGAGGGTGCGGTAGGGCGGGTGGGGGAGGGTGCGGTGGGGTGAGTGGGGAGGGTGCGGCGGGTGTGAGTGGGGGAGCATGTGCTGGGGTGAGTGTGCGACAAGGTGAGTGGGGGAGGGTGCAGCGGGGTGGGTGAGGGAGGCTTCGGCGGGGTGAGTGGGGGAGGGTGCGGTGGCTGTGAGTGGGGGAGCATGTGCTGGGGTGAGTGCGGGGGGGGTGAGTGGGGGAGAGTGTGAGTGGTGAGTGGGGGAGAGTGTGACGGCGTGAATGGGGGAGAGTGCGGGGGGGGGTGAGTGGGGGAGAGTGTGTTGGGGTGAGTTGGGGAGGGCGCAGGGGAGTGAGGGGGAGTGTGAGGCAGTGAGTGGAGGAGAGTGCAGGGGAGTGAGTGGGGGAGGGTGCGGGGGTGACTGGGGGAGAATGTGGCAGGGAGAGTGTGGCGGGAAGAGTGTGGCGGGGTGAGTGGGGGAGAGAGTGGCAGGGTGAGTGGGGAGCATGTGTGGGGGTGAGTGGGGGAGAGTGCGGGGGGGTGAGTGGGGGAGAGTGTGGCAGGGTGAGTGGGGGAGAGTGTGGGGGGTGTGGGGGAGAGTGCGGCGGGGGTGAATGGGGGAGTGTGCAGGGGAGAGAGTGCAGGGTCGGTGAGTGGGAGAGTGTGCAGCAGGGGTGAGTGACGGAGTGTGCAGCAGGGTTGAGTGAGGGAGTGTGGGGGGTGAGTGTGGGAGTGTGCGGCGGGGGTGAGTGGGGAAGTGTTCGGGGGGTGAGTTGGGGAGAGTGCGGGGCGGTGAATGGGGGAGGGTGCAGCGGGGCGGTGAATGGGGGAGGGTGCAACGGGGTGGGTGAGGAAGGGTGCAGCAGTGTGGGTGGGGGAGGGTGCAGTGGGGTGGGTGGGGGAGGGTGTGTTGGGGCGGGTGGGGGAGGTTGCGGTGGAGTGAGTGGGGAGGGTGCGGCGGGTGTGAGTGGGGGAGCATGTGCTGGGGTGAGTGTGCGACGAGGTGAGTGGGAGAGGGTGCAGCGGGGTGGGTGAGGGAGGCTGCGGCGAGGTGAGTGGGGGAGGGTGCGGTGGCTGTGAGTGGGGGAGCATGTGCTGGGGTGAGTGGGGGAGGATGCGGCTGGGTGAGTGGGGGAAAGGGCGGCAGGGTGAGTGGGGGAGGGTGCGGCGGGTGTGAGTGGGGGAGCATGTGCTGGGGTGAGTGCGGGGGGGGTGAGTGGGGGAGAGTGTGAGTGGTGAGTGGGGGAGAGTGTGACGGCGTGAATGGGGGAGAGTGCGGGGGGGGGTGAGTGGGGGAGAGTGTGTTGGGGTGAGTTGGGGAGGGCGCAGGGGAGTGAGGGGGAGTGTGAGGCAGTGAGTGGAGGAGAGTGCAGGGGAGTGAGTGGGGGAGGGTGCGGGGGTGACTGGGGGAGAATGTGGCAGGGAGAGTGTGGCGGGAAGAGTGTGGCGGGGTGAGTGGGGGAGAGTGTGGGGGGTGTGGGGGAGAGTGCGGCGGGGGTGAATGGGGGAGTGTGCAGGGGAGAGAGTGCAGGGTCGGTGAGTGGGAGAGTGTGCAGCAGGGGTGAGTGACGGAGTGTGCAGCAGGGTTGAGTGAGGGAGTGTGGGGGGTGAGTGTGGGAGTGTGCGGCGGGGTGAGTGAGGAAGTATGCGGGGGTGAGAGTGCGGGGGGATGACTTGGGGGAGTGTGCGGCGGGGGTGAGTGGGGAAGTGTTCGGGGGGTGAGTTGGGGAGAGTGCGGGGCGGTGAATGGGGGAGGGTGCAGCGGGGCGGTGAATGGGGGAGGGTGCAGCGGGGTGGGTGGGGGATGGTGCGCCTGGGTGAGTGGGGGAGGGTGTGGCGGGTGTGAGTGGGGTAGCATGTGCTGGGGTGAGTGGGGGAGAGTGCGGGGGCTGAGTGGGGGAGAGTGTGGGTGGTGAGTTGGGGACAGTGTGGGGCGGTGAATGTGGGAGTGTGCAGCGGGGTGAGTGGGGGAGGGTGCAGTGGTGTGGGTGGGGGAGGGTGTGGCGGGGTGAGTGGGGAGGGTGCGGCGAGGTGAGTGGGGAGGGTGCGGCGAGGTGAGTGGGGGAGGGTGCGGCGAGGTGAGTGGGGGAGAGTGTGAGGGCGTGAATGGGGGAGAGTGCGGCGGGGTGAGTGGGGGAGGGTGCGGCGGGTGTGAGTGGGGAGGGTGCGGCGAGGTGAGTGGGGAGGGTGCGGCGAGGTGAGTGGGGGAGGGTGCGGCGAGGTGAGTGGGGGAGAGTGTGAGGGCATGAATGGGGGAGAGTGCGGCGGGTGTGAGTGGAGGAGCATGTGCTGGGGTGAGTGGGGGAGAGTGCAGGGGGGTGGGGGGAGAGTGCAGGGGGGTGAGTGGGGGAGAGTGTGGCAGGATGTGTGGGGGGGCTGAGTGGGGAGAGTTTGGGGGGTGAGTGGGGGAGGGGGCTGGGGTGAGTAGGGAAGAGTGCTGGGGGTGAGTGGGGGAGGGTGCGGGGAGGTGAGTGGGGTTGGGTGCGGGGGGGTGAGCGGGGGAGAGTGCGAGGGGTGAGTGAGGGAGAATGTGAGGGGTGAGTGTTGGAGAGTGGGGAAGAGTGCGGGGTGCTGAGTGGGGGAGAGTGCGGGGTGCTGAGTGGGGGAGTGTACGGGGGGGTGAGTGGGGGAGAGTGGGGTAGGTTGAGTGGGAGAGGGTGTGGCAGTGTGAGTGGGGGAGAATGTGGCTGTGTGAGTGGGGGAGAATGTGGCAGATTGAGTGGGGGAGAATGTGGCAGATTGAGTGGGGGAGAATGTGGCAGAGTGAGTGGGGGAGAGTGTGGCAGTGTGAGTGGTGGAGAGTGCGGGGGTGAGTGGGGGAGAGTGCAGGAGGGTATGTGAGGGAGAGGACGGAGGAGTGTGCGGGAGTGTGAGTGGGGGAGAGTGTGGCGGGGTATGTGGGGGAGAAGGCGGGGGAGTGTGCGGGGGTGTGAGTGGGAGAGAGTGCGGGGGTGTGGGGGAAGGTGTGGCGGGGTGAGTGGCGGAGTGTGCGGGGGGTGAGTGGGGGAGAGTGTAGGGGGGTGAGTGGGGGAGAGTGTGGGGGGGTAAGTGGGGGAGAGTGTAGGGGGGTGAGTGGGGGAGCGTGCGGGGGGGTGAGTGGGGGAGCGTGCGGGGGGGTGAGTGGGGGAGCGTGCGGGGGGGTGAGTGGGGGAGAGTGTGAGGGGGCGAGTTGGTGAGAGTGGCAGGGTGAGTGGGGGAGGATATGGGGTTGAGTGGTGGAGAGTGTGGGAGGGTGTGGGTGGTGAGTTGGGGAGAGTGCAAGGGGATGAGAGGGGGAGGGTGCGCGGGGTGAGTGGGGGAGAGTGTGGCAGGGTGTGTGGGGGAGTGTGTGGGGGGGGCTGAGTGGGGAGAGTTTGGGGGGGTGAGGTGGGGAGAGTTTGGAGGGGTGAGTGGGGGAGGGGGCAGGGGGTGAGTAGGGGAGAGTGCTGGGGGTGAGTGAGGGAGAGTGTGGGGGGGTGAGTGGGGGAGGGTGCGGAGGTTGAGTGGGAAGGGTGCGGGGGGTGAGTGGGGAAGGGTGCGGGGGGGTGAGTGGGGGAGAGTGCAGGGGGGTGAGTGGGGGAGAGTGCAGGGGGGTGGGTGGGGGAGAGTGCGAAGGGGGAGTGAGGGAGAATGTGAGGGGTGTGTGTTGGAGAGTGGGGGAGAGCGCAGGGGACTGAGTGGGGGAGTGTACGGGGGAGAGTGGGGGAGGGTGAGTGGGAGAGGGTGTAGGGCGGTGAGTGGGGGAGAGTGCGGGGGGTGTGAGTGGGGGAGAGTGCGGGGGATATGTGGGGGAGAGGGCGGGGGTGTGAGTGGGGGAGAGTGCGGGGGAATGAGTGGGGGAAGGTGTGGCGGGTTGAGTGGCGGAGTGTGCGGGGGGTGAGTGGGGGAGAGTGTGGCAGGGTGAGTGGGGGAGGTTGTGGGGGGTATGTGGGGGAGAGTGCGGTGAGGGTGAATGGGGGAGTGTGCGGGGGGAGAGTGTGGGGGCAGTGAGTGAGGGAGAGAGTGGCAAGGTGAGTGGGGGAGGGTGTGGCAGGGTGAGTGGGGGAGTGTGCAGGGGGGTGAGTGGGGAAGTGTGCAGCGGGGGTGAGTGAGAGAGTGTGCGGGGTGAGTGGGGGAGAGAGTGGAAGGGTGAATGGGGAGCATGTGTGGGGGTGAGTGGGGGAGAGTGCAGGGGGTTGAGTGGGGGAGAGTGTGGCAAGGTGAGTGGGGGAGGTTGTGGGGGGTAAGTGGGGGAGAGTGCGGTGGGGGTGAATGGGGGAGTGTGCGGGGGGGGAGAGTGTGAGGGCAGTGAGTGGGGGAGAGAGTGGCAAGGTGAGTGGGGGAGGGTGTGGCGGGGTGAGTGGGGGAGTGTGCAGGGGGGTGAGTGGGGAAGTGTGCAGCGGGGGTGAGTGGGGGAGTGTGCGACGGTGAGTGAGGGAGTGTGCGGGGGTGAGTTGGAGAGAGTGCGGGGTGGTGAGTGGGGAGGGTGCAGTGGGGTGAGTGGGGGCGGGTGCAGCGTTGTGAGTGGGGGAGGGTGCGGCGGGGTGAGTGGGGGAGGGTGCGGTGTGTGTGATTGGGGGAGCATGTGCTGGGGTGAGTGGGGGAGAGTGCGGGGGATGAGTGGGGGAGAGTGTGGGTGGTGAGTGGGGAAGAGTGCGGCAGGGGTGAGTGGGGGAGAGTGCGGGGAGTGAGTGGGGGAGAGTGTGGGGGGAGAGTGGGGGAGAGTGCGGCGGTGTGAGTGGGGGAGAGTGCGGGGGTGTGAGTGGGAGAGGGTGTGCGGAGGGGTGAGCGGGGGACAGTGTGGCGAAGTGAGTGGGGGAGAATGCGGGTGGGTGAGTGGGGGAGAGTGTGGTGGGGAGAGTGCGAGTGGGGGACAGTTTGGCGGGTGAGTGGGTGAGTGTGCGGGGTGTGAGTGGGGGAGTGTGCGGGGGGGTGAGTGGGAGAGAGTGCGGCGGGTTGAGTGGGCGAGACTGTGGGGTGGTGAGTGGGGGAGAGTGTGGGGAGTGAGTGGGGGAGAGTGTGGGGGGGGAGTGGGGGAGAGTGCGGGGGGGGAGTGGGGGAGAGTGCGGGGGCATGAATCTGGGAGTGTGCGGAGGGGGGGGTGACTGGGGTGAGTGGGGGAGTGTGCGGGGGGGATGAGTGGGGGAGAGTGTGGGGGATGAGTGGGGAAGAGTGTGGGGGCGGGAGTGGGGGTGAGTGGGGGGGAGTGGGGGGGAGTGCGTGGGCGTGAGTGGGGGAGTGTGCGGGGAGGTGAGTGGGGGAGTGTGCGGGGGCGTGAGTGGGGGGGAGTGCGGGGGTGTGAGTGGGGGAGGGGGGATGTGCGGGGGTGAGTCGGGGCGTGTGTGGGGAGTGAGTGGGGGAGTGTGCGGCGGGGGTGAGTGGGGGAGGGGGAATGTGCGGGGAATGAGTGGGGGAGTGTGTGGGGGGTGAGTGGGGGAGTGTGTGGGGGGTGAGTGGGGGAGTATGCGGGGAGTGAGTGGGGGAGGGTGTGCAGGAGGATGAGTGGGGGAGAGTGCGGGGGGGGAGGGTGCGGGGGGGTGAGTGGGGGAGAGTGCGGTGGGTTGAGTGGGGGAGGGTGCGGGGGGATGAGTGGGGGAGAGTGCAGGGGGGTGAGTGGTGGGGGGTGAGGGAGGGAGAGTGTGGCAGTGTGAATGCGGGTGTGCGGGGGGAGAGTGGGGGAGAGTGTGGGGGGCTGAGTGGCGGAGGTTGCGGGGGGTGAGTGGGGCAGAGTGCGAGGACGTGAGTGGGGGAGAGTGGGGGAGTGTGCGGGGGGTGTGTGGGAGTGTGCGGGGGGGAGTGTGCGGGGGGTGAGTGGGGGAGTGTGTGGCGGGGTGAGTGGGGGAGGGGAAGTGTGCGGGGGTGAGTGGGGGAGAGTGTGGCAGGTGAGTGGGGGAGTGTGCGGCTGGTGAGTGGCGGAGAGTGCAGGGGGTTGAGTGGGGGAGAGTACGGGGACGTGAGTGGGGGACAGTGCGGGGCGTGAGTGGGGGAGTGTGCGGCAGGGGGTGAATGGGGGAGGGGGAATGTGCGGGGTGTGAGTGGGGGAGTGTGCGGCGGGGGGGTGAGTGGGGGAGGGGGAGTGTGCGGGGGTGAGTGGGGTAGAGTGCAGGGGGGTGAGTGGGGTAGAATGCAGGTGGGTGAGTATGGGAGTGTGCGGGGGTGAGTGGGGGAGACTGCAGGGTGGTGAGTGGGGAAGACTGCAGGGTGGTGAGTGGGGGAGAGTGCGGGGGGGGTGAGTAGGGGAGAATGGCAGGGTGAGTGGGGGAGGGTGTGAGGGGGTGAGTTGGGGAGTGTGCGGGGGGGTGAGTGGGGGAGAGTGTGGGGGCGTGAGTGGGGGGGAGTGCGGGGGGGTGAGTGGGGGACTGTGCGGGGGGGTGAGTGGGGGAGAGTGCGGGGGCGTGAGTGGGGGAGTGTGCGGGGGGTGAGTGGGGGGGAGTGCGGGGGCGTGAGTGGGGGAGTGTGCGGGGGCGTGAGTGGGGGAGAGTGCGGGGTGTGAGTTGGGGGAGTGTGCGTGGGGGAGGGGGCGAGGGGGGGAGTGTGCGGCGCGGGTGAGTGGGGGAGTGTCCGGGGGGGAGTGTCCGGGGAGGGTGAGTGAGGGAGAATGCTGGGGGGTAAATGGGGTAGTGTGTGGGGGTGAATGGGGGACAGTGTGGCGTGGGTGAGTGGGGGAGTATGCGGCGGGGGTGAGTGGGGGAGTGTGCGGGGGGGGGTGCAGCAGGGTGAGTGGGGGAGAATGTGGAGGGTGCGTGGAGGAGAGTGTGGCGGGGGTGAGTGGGGGAGTGTGCGGGGGGTGAGTGGGGGAAGAGTGTGGCAGGGTGAGTGGGGGAGGGTGTGGGGGGTGAGTGGGAGAATGTGTGTGTGGGAGAGTGCGGGGGGGTGAGTGGGGGAGTGTGCGGCGGGGGTGAGTGAGGGAGTGTGGGGGGGGTGAGTGGGGGAGAGTGCGATCGGGGGAGATTGGGGGAGAGTGCGGCGGGGGTGAGTGGGGGAGAGTGCTGGGGCGTGAGTGGGGGAGTGTGCGGCGGGGGTGAGTGAGGGAGTGTGGGGGGGTGAGTGGGGGAGAGTGCGGTGGGGGGTGAGTGGGGGAGAGTGCAGCGGGGGTGAGTGGGGGAATGTGCAGGGTCGGGGAGTGCAGAGGGGGTGAGTGGGGGAGAGTCCGGGGAGGTGTGTTGGGGAGAGTGCGGGCGTGAGTGGGGGAGTGTGCGGCAGGGGATGACTGGGGGAGTGTACGGCAGGGATGAATGGGGGAGGGGGGATGTGCGGGGGTGAGTCGGGGCGTGTGTGGGGGGTGAGTGGGGGAGTGTGCGGCGGGGGTGTGTGGGGGAGGGGGAATGTGCGGGGAATGAGTGGGGGAGGGTGCGGGGGGATGAGTGGGGAAGGGTGCGGGGGGGTTGAGTGGGGGAGAGTGCGGTGGGTTGAGTGGGGGAGGGTGCGGGGTGGTGAGTGGGGGAGAGTGCAGGGGGGTGAGTGGTGGGGGGTGAGGGAGGGAGAGTGTGAGTGGGGGAGTGTGCGGGGGGTGAGTGGGGGAGTGTGCGGGGGAGAGTGTAGGGGGTGAGTGGCGGAGAGTGCGAGGGGGTGAATGGGGGAGGTTGCGGGGGGTGAGTGGGGGAGTGTGTGGCGGGGTGAGTGGGGGAGTGTGCGGGGGGTGAGTGGGGGAGTGTGTGGCGGGGTGAGTGGGGGAGGGGAAGTGTGCGGGGGTGAGTGGGGGAGAGTGTGGCAGGTGAGTGGGGGAGTGGGCGGGGGTGAGTGGCGGAGAGTGCAGGGGGTTGAGTGGGGGAGAGTACGGGGACGTGAGTGGGGGACAGTGCGGGGCGTGAGTGGGGGAGTGTGCGGCAGGGGGTGAGTGGGGGAGGGGGAGTGTGCGGGGGTGAGTGGGGTAGAGTGCAGGGGGGTGAGTGGGGTAGAATGCAGGTGGGTGAGTATGGGAGTATGCGGGGGTGTGAGTGGGGGAGACTGCAGGGTGGTGAGTGGGGGAGACTGCAGGGTGGTGGGTGGGGGAGAGTGCGATGGGGGGAGAGTGGGGGAGAGTGCGGCGGGGGTGAGTGGGGGAGAGTGCTGGGGCGTGAGTGGGGGAGTGTGCGGCGGGGGTGAGTGAGGGAGTGTGGGGGGGTGAGTGGGGGAGAGTGCGGTGGGGGGTGAGTGGGGGAGAGTGCAGCGGGGGTGAGTGGGGGAATGTGCAGGGTCGGGGAGTGCGGAGGGGGTGAGTGGGGGAGAGTCCGGGGAGGTGTGTTGGGGAGAGTGCGGGCGTGAGTGGGGGAGTGTGCGGCAGGGGATGACTGGGGGAGTGTACGGCAGGGATGAATGGGGGAGGGGGGATGTGCGGGGGTGAGTCGGGGCGTGTGTGGGGGGTGAGTGGGGGAGTGTGCGGCGGGGGTGTGCGGGGGAGGGGGAATGTGCGGGGAATGAGTGGGGGAGGGTGCGGGGGGGTGAGTGGGAGAATGTGTGTGTGGGAGAGTGCGGGGGGGTGAGTGGGGGAGTGTGCGGCGGGGGTGAGTGAGGGAGTGTGGGGGGGGTGAGTGGGGGAGAGTGCGATCGGGGGAGATTGGGGGAGAGTGCGGCGGGGGTGAGTGGGGGAGAGTGCTGGGGCGTGAGTGGGGGAGTGTGCGGCGGGGGTGAGTGAGGGAGTGTGGGGGGGTGAGTGGGGGAGAGTGCGGTGGGGGGTGAGTGGGGGAGAGTGCAGCGGGGGTGAGTGGGGGAATGTGCAGGGTCGGGGAGTGCAGAGGGGGTGAGTGGGGGAGAGTCCGGGGAGGTGTGTTGGGGAGAGTGCGGGCGTGAGTGGGGGAGTGTGCGGCAGGGGATGACTGGGGGAGTGTACGGCAGGGATGAATGGGGGAGGGGGGATGTGCGGGGGTGAGTCGGGGCGTGTGTGGGGGGTGAGTGGGGGAGTGTGCGGCGGGGGTGTGTGGGGGAGGGGGAATGTGCGGGGAATGAGTGGGGGAGGGTGCGGGGGGATGAGTGGGGAAGGGTGCGGGGGGGTTGAGTGGGGGAGAGTGCGGTGGGTTGAGTGGGGGAGGGTGCGGGGTGGTGAGTGGGGGAGAGTGCAGGGGGGTGAGTGGTGGGGGGTGAGGGAGGGAGAGTGTGAGTGGGGGAGTGTGCGGGGGGTGAGTGGGGGAGTGTGCGGGGGAGAGTGTAGGGGGTGAGTGGCGGAGAGTGCGAGGGGGTGAATGGGGGAGGTTGCGGGGGGTGAGTGGGGGAGTGTGTGGCGGGGTGAGTGGGGGAGTGTGCGGGGGGTGAGTGGGGGAGTGTGTGGCGGGGTGAGTGGGGGAGGGGAAGTGTGCGGGGGTGAGTGGGGGAGAGTGTGGCAGGTGAGTGGGGGAGTGGGCGGGGGTGAGTGGCGGAGAGTGCAGGGGGTTGAGTGGGGGAGAGTACGGGGACGTGAGTGGGGGACAGTGCGGGGCGTGAGTGGGGGAGTGTGCGGCAGGGGGTGAGTGGGGGAGGGGGAGTGTGCGGGGGTGAGTGGGGTAGAGTGCAGGGGGGTGAGTGGGGTAGAATGCAGGTGGGTGAGTATGGGAGTATGCGGGGGTGTGAGTGGGGGAGACTGCAGGGTGGTGAGTGGGGGAGACTGCAGGGTGGTGGGTGGGGGAGAGTGCGATGGGGGGAGAGTGGGGGAGAGTGCGGCGGGGGTGAGTGGGGGAGAGTGCTGGGGCGTGAGTGGGGGAGTGTGCGGCGGGGGTGAGTGAGGGAGTGTGGGGGGGTGAGTGGGGGAGAGTGCGGTGGGGGGTGAGTGGGGGAGAGTGCAGCGGGGGTGAGTGGGGGAATGTGCAGGGTCGGGGAGTGCGGAGGGGGTGAGTGGGGGAGAGTCCGGGGAGGTGTGTTGGGGAGAGTGCGGGCGTGAGTGGGGGAGTGTGCGGCAGGGGATGACTGGGGGAGTGTACGGCAGGGATGAATGGGGGAGGGGGGATGTGCGGGGGTGAGTCGGGGCGTGTGTGGGGGGTGAGTGGGGGAGTGTGCGGCGGGGGTGTGCGGGGGAGGGGGAATGTGCGGGGAATGAGTGGGGGAGGGTGCGGGGGGGTGAGTGGGGAAGGGTGCGGAGGGGTGAGTGGGGGAGAGTGCGGTGGGTTGAGTGGGGGAGGGTGCGGGGTGGTGAGTGGGGGAGAGTGCAGGGGGGTGAGTGGTGGGGGGTGAGGGAGGGAGAGTGTGAGTGGCGGAGTGTGCGGGGGGTGAGTGGGGGAGTGTGCGGGGGAGAGTGTAGGGGGTGAGTGGCGGAGAGTGCGAGGGGGTGAATGGGGGAGGTTGCGGGGGGTGAGTGGGGGAGTGTGCGGGGGGTGAGTGGGGGAGTGTGTGGCGGGGTGAGTGGGGGAGGGGAAGTGTGCGGGGGTGAGTGGGGGAGAGTGTGGCAGGTGAGTGGGGGAGTGGGCGGGGGTGAGTGGCGGAGAGTGCAGGGGGTTGAGTGGGGGAGAGTACGGGGACGTGAGTGGGGGACAGTGCGGGGCGTGAGTGGGGGAGTGTGCGGCAGGGGGTGAGTGGGGGAGGGGGAGTGTGCGGGGGTGAGTGGGGTAGAGTGCAGGGGGGTGAGTGGGGTAGAATGCAGGTGGGTGAGTATGGGAGTATGCGGGGGTGTGAGTGGGGGAGACTGCAGGGTGGTGAGTGGGGGAGACTGCAGGGTGGTGGGTGGGGGAGAGTGCGGGGGGTGTGTGGGGGAGGGGGTGAGTGGGTGAGGGTGCGGGGTGGTGAGTGGGGGAGAGTGCGGGGGGGTTAGTGGGGGAGAGTGCGAGGGGTGAGTGGAGGAGTGAGTGGGGGAGAGTGTGGGGGGGTGAGTGGGGGAGAGTGCGAGGGTGTGTGTGGGGGAGTGTGCGGGGCGTGTGTGGGGAGTGTGCGAGGGGGAGTGTGCGGGGGGTGAGTGGGGGAGTGTGTGGCGGGGTGAGTGGGGGAGGGGAAGTGTGCGGGGGGTGAGTGGGGGAGTGTGCGAGGGTGAGTGGGGGAGAGTGTGGCAGGTGAGTGGGGGAGCGTGCGGGGGGTGAGTGGCGGAGAGTGCAGGGGGTTGAGTGGGGGAGAGTACGGGGACGTGAGTGGGGGAGAGTGCGGCGGGGGTGAGTGGGGGAGGGGGAATGTGCGGGGTGTGAGTGGGGGAGTGTGCGGCGGGGGTGAGTGGGGGAGGGGGAGTGTGCGGGGGTGAGTGGGGTAGAGTGCAGGGGGGTGAGTGGGGTAGAATGCAGGTGGGTGAGTATGGGAGTGTGCGGGGGTGTGAGTAGGGGAGACTGCAGGGTGGTGAGTGGGGGAGAGTGCGGGGGGGGTGAGTGGGGGAGGGTGTGAGGGGTGAGTGGGTGAGTGTGCGGGGTGGTGAGTGGGGGAGAGTGAGGGGGGGTTAGTGGGGGAGAGTGCGAGGGGTGAGTGGGGGAGTGTGCGGGGGGGTGAGTGGGGGAGAGTGCGGGTGGGTGAGTGGAGCAGAGTGCGGGGTGGTGAGTGGGGGAGAATGTGGGGGGGTGGAATGTGGCAGGGTGAGTGGGGAAGAGTGGGGGGGGGTGAGTGGGGGAGAGTGCGGGTGGATGAGTGGCAGAGAGTGCGAGCGGGTGAGTGGGGAAGAGTGCGAGCGGGTGAGTGGGGGAGTGTGCGGGTAGGTGAGTGGGGGAGATTGCGGGGTGGAGTGCGGGGGAATGGAGTGTGGCAGGGTGTGTGGGGAAGTGTGGGGGGGTGAGTGGGGGAGGTTGTGGGTGGTTGAGTGGGGGAGAGTCCGAGGGGGATGACTGGAGGAGGATGTTAGGGGAGAGTGCGGCGAGGTGAATGTGGGTGAGGGAGACTGAATGTGGGAGTGTGCGAGGGGTGAGTGTGAGTACGGGAGGGTGAGTGTGGGTGAGGGACCGTGAATGTGAGAGGGTGCAGGGGGTGAGTGTGGGAGGGTGTGGGTGTGAATGAGGGAGAGGGTGGGGTGAGGGTGGGAAGTGCGGGGGTGAATGAGGGAGAGGGCGGGGTGAGTGTGGGCGAGTGCGGAGGATGAGTGTGGGAGGATGAGTGTGAGGGAAGGTGCAAGGTGTGAGTGGAGGAAGTTGCAGGGAGGTGAAGTTGGTGAGTAGGCGAGGGTATTGGGGTTTGAGTCAGGATGACTGCAGGAGGGTGAGGGTGGGGGTGTTTGCAGCGGTGAGTTGGGAGGGTGTGGGGGTGATTAGGAGAGGGTGTGGGACAGTGAATGGGAAAGCTAAGAGTGGGCGACAGTGGGGTTGAGAGTGGGGAGGGTGAAGCATGTGACAGTGTGGGGAGAGATGGGGGTGTGAGATTGGGGAGGCTGGGTATGTGAGAGTGGGGGTCGTGAGGATGGGAGGGTGGGAGTGTGGAGGATGGGTAGTGAGATTGAGCGATGGTGTGAGAGTAGGCAAGGGAGCAAGGCCGTGTGGGGTATGGTATGGGGAGGTGAGTGTGGGGGAGGGTATGGGTGGTTTGGGGATGGGTGAGGCTGGGGGAGTGGCGGTAGGGGGAGGCTTCAGGGCAGTGTGGAAGGGGCTGGAGGAGGGCGTGAGTGTTGGTTGTGGGAGAGGTGAGAGTGCCTAGGGGAGGGAGGGTGTGGGGCTGGTGAGGGTACCCTGGGGAGGAGGGTGTGGGAGTGGTGAAGGTACCCTGGGGAGGAGGGTGTGGGAGTGGTGAAGGTACCCTGGGGAGGAAGGGTGTGAGAGTGGTGAGGGTACCCTGGGGAGGAGGGTGTGGGAGTGGTGAAGGTACCCTGGGGAGGGAGGGTATGGGGCTGGTGAGGGTACCCTGGGGAGGGAGGGTGTGGGAGTGGTGAGGGTGCCCTGGGGAGGAGGGTGTGGGAGAGGTGAGGGTGCCCTGGGGAGAGAGGCTGTGGGAGTGGTGAGAGTGCCCTGGGGAGGGAGGCTGTGGGAGTGGTGAGGGTGCCCTGGGGAGGGAGAGTATAGGAGAGGTGAGGATGCCCTCGGGAGGGAGGCTGTCGGAGAGGTGAGTGTGCCCTGGGGAGGAGGGTGTGGGAGTGGTGAGGGTGCCCTGGGGAGGAGGGTGTGGGAGTGGTGAGGGTGCCCTGGGGAGGGAGGGTGTGGGAGTGGTGAGAGTGCCCTGGGGAGCAGGGTGTGAGGCTGGTGAGGGTGCCCTGGGGAGTGAAGGTGTGGGAAAGGTGAGGCTGCACTGGGGAGGCAGGGTGTGGGAGAGGTGAGGGTGCCCTGGGGAAGGAGGGTGTGGGAGTGGTGAGAGTGCCCCTGGGGAGGAGGGTGTGGGAGTGGTGAGAGTGCCCCTGGGGAGGAGGGTGTGGGAGTGGTGAGGGTGCCCTGGGGAGGGACGCTGTGGGAGAGGTGAGGGTGCCCTGCGGAGGGAGGGTGTGGGAGTGGTGAGAGTGCCTTGGGGAGGAGGGTGTGGAAGTGGTGAGGGTGCCCTGGGGAGGAGGCTGTGGGAGAAGTGAGAATGCCCTGGGGAGGGACGCTGTGGGAGAGGTGAGGGTGCCCTGGGGAGGGAGTGTGGGAGTGGTGAGAGTGCCCTGGGGAGGAGGCTGTGGGAGAGGTGAGAGTGCCCTGGGGATGGAGGGTGTGGGAGAGGTGAGGGTGCCCTGGGGAGGGAGGGTGTGGCAGTTTGGTGAGAGTGCCCTGGGAAGGAGGGTGTGGGGCTGGTGAGGGAGCCCTGCGGAGGGAGGCTGTGGGAATGGTGAGGGTGCCCTGGGGAGGGAGGCTGTGGGAGTGGTGAGGGTGCCCTGCAGAGGGAGGGTGTGGGAGAGGTGAAGGTGCCCTCGGGAGGGAGGCTGAGGGAGAGGTGAGGGTGCCCTGGGGAGGAGGGTGTGGGAGTGGTGAGGGTGCCCTGGGGAGGGAGGCTGTGGGAGTGGTGAGGGTGCCCTGGGGAGGAGGGTGTGGGAGTGGTGAGGGTGTCCTGGGGAGGAGTGTGTGGGAGTGGTGAGGGTGTCCTGGGGAGGAGTGTGTGGGAGTGGTGAGGGTGCCCTGGGGAGGCAGGGTGTGGGAGTGGTGAGGGTGTCCTGGGGAGGAGTGTGTGGGAGTGGTGAGGGTGTCCTGGGGAGGAGGGTGTGGGAGTGGTGAGGGTGCCCTGGGGAGGGAGGGTGTGGGAGTGGTGAGGGTGCCCTGGGGAGGAGGGTGTGGGAGTGGTGAGGGTGCCCTGGGGAGGAGTGTGTGGGAGTGGTGAGGGTGCCCTGGGGAGGCAGGGTGTGGGAGTGGTGAGGGTGTCCTGGGGAGGAGGGTGTGGGAGTGGTGAGGGTGCCCTGGGGAGGGAGGGTGTGGGAGTGGTGAGGGTGCCCTGGGGAGGAGGGTGTGGGAGTGGTGAGGGTGTCCTGGGGAGGAGTGTGTGGGAGTGGTGAGGGTGCCCTGGGGAGGCAGGGTGTGCGAGTGGTGAGGGTGCCCTGGGGAGGGAGGCTGTGGGAGTGGTGAGGGTGCCTTGGGGAGGAGGGTGTGGGAGTGGTGAGGGTGCCCTGGTGTGGGAGGCTGTGGGAGTGGTGAAGGTACCCTGGGGAGGAGGGTGTGGGAGTGGTGAAGGTACCCTGGGGAGGGAGGGTGTGAGAGTGGTGAGGGTACCCTGGGGAGGAGGGTGTGGGAGTGGTGAAGGTACCCTGGGGAGGGAGGGTATGGGGCTGGTGAGGGTACCCTGGGGAGGGAGGGTGTGGGAGTGGTGAGGGTGCCCTGGGGAGGAGGGTGTGGGAGTGGTGAGGGTGTCCTGGGGAGGAGTGTGTGGGAGTGGTGAGGGTGCCCTGGGGAGGCAGGGTGTGCGAGTGGTGAGGGTGCCCTGGGGAGGGAGGCTGTGGGAGTGGTGAGGGTGCCTTGGGGAGGAGGGTGTGGGAGTGGTGAGGGTGCCCTGGTGTGGGAGGCTGTGGGAGTGGTGAGGGTGCCCTGGGGAGGAGGGTGTGGGAGTGGTGAGGGTGCCCTGGGGAGGGAGGCTGTGGGAATGGTGAGGGTGCCCTGGGGAGGAGGGTGTGGGAGTGGTGAGGGTGCCCTGGGGAGGCAGGGTGTGGGAGTGGTGAGGGTGCCCTGGGGAGGAGGGTGTGGGAATGGTGAGGGTGCTTCTTGAAACCCCACGATTTTGTCCTGGGACTCCTGAACACAGTTTGGGAAGCCCTGGATTAAGTAATCAGACTAAATGATTATATAGGATTGCATTGATGATATGGTGCAGAAACAGACCTTTTTGGGCCTATGAGTTATTTCCAGAGTTTATGCTCCAATTCAGTCGCCACACTCGTCTCATCTATATGCAACTTTGAAACTCTCTATTCCCTCAAACGGTTCTCCAGATTTGCCTTAAATGTACTATTCATAGGAATCACTCCCTGTGGCAGCAGGTTCCACATCCTCACCACTCTGTGGGTAAAAAATCTGAACTATCTGTGGGCTTTCTAGGTGGCTATCTTTTATTGATCACCTCTAGATATGCCCTTTCCCGCAAAGAAAACATCCTCTCTGTAACCACTCCATCAAAACCTTTCCAAATTTTAAACACCTCAATTCGGCCTCTTTCTTATTTTGAAAGAAGAGAGCCAGTTCTTTCTCAATATGCATATGTAGAGCAAGATTTTTCAAGCCATTTTGTCAACTTTATAACTTTTGTTCATATTTCATGAAGCTGTATGAAACTATATCTTCAGGAATCTTAACTTCATTAAGTAAAGAATTGTGTCCTTGTGTAATTTAAATTAAAACACCAATGGTATCAAAACCTTGGTATTTCATTCAGTAATCATTAAATGATGACTTGTTGCTTTAGTTAATGTACTCTGCCTCTTTTGTGAATTACATTAACCATCTAGTGCCTTTATTTAAATTCATTGTTCATCAGTTGCTTTCTGATATTTTTCAAATTGACCCACAAACTCATTAACATTTAATTAATACTCACACCCCTGAATTTCTATTATCATTGCACTATTTCGACCTGTATAATATTACCTGATTTTGACCTTTCTCAATTTATCTGCTGCTGAAAACCTCATTCATGCCATCGTTATGTCTAGACTTGACTATTCCAATGCATTCCTGGCTGGTGTCCCACATTCTACCCTCTGTAAACTTGAGATCATCCAAAATTCTGCTGCTTTTGTGGTTCACAGTCACATTTTGTTTTATATCGCTCCAGTGAAGCGCCTTGTGAAATTTTGTTATAGAATCAGAGAATCCTTACAGTGTGGAAGCAGGCTATTCAGCCCACTGAGTTCGCAACCACCCCTCTGAAGAGCATACCAGCCAGACCCATCCCCCTACCCTATCCCTGTAACCCTGCATTTCCCATAACAAACCTACCTATCCGCCACATCCCACTATTATGTTAAAAGGTGCTAAATAAATACAAGCTTTTTTAAGATTGTTGTTTATCTTATTAGTATAATGTTTTAATTCTCTACTTTAATTATCAAAATTTAACAATAGAATGACAACATGCAATTGCATAGCAAGAGTCCTGAAGTGCATCACAGCCAATTGATTTTTCGAATGTAGCCCATGTTGCACTAGATACAAATATGGCAGACAAGGCCTCACAGATTTACCTTGAAGGCAATGGTTGAGAAATAATAATTAGGTCATGGTCCACACTTCTTAAAATAGGCAATTGTTATCTGTTATGTCCAGATAATAACTAAGAAAGAGAAGAGAAACAAAAATATGCAAGTGGTTATATCTAAGGCAATATACTATGTGAGATATCAAAATATATGTTTTCTTATAAAAATGATGGAGACATACTTAAGATGCTAGCAACTTTCTTGCAGTTTACACAAGATTTATAAAATAAAGTGTACAAATATAACTGTAAGGCCTGGTCTGTCTCCGTTTGAGTAATTTTGTCTTATTGACCTGGTGACTTTGCTGTGTTACAGAAAAACTGTCACATTGGGCTAGGGTGGAATATTGAAATAACTCCAGAGAGGCCGTCAACACATCATCCTTTATTTACATGTAAAGAGTCTTGGCACCAATTCAATTCCCTTAGAGCCCATAGTTGACATGTAACCGAGTCCAGGGTTTACTAGGCCATCCATGTGAATGTGGGGAGCTGCTGGCAGCAATGTTTGTCCTTGTTGGCACTCTGCCCACTACCCCACCAATGTAGCTATGTCCGCATCCAATTCTGGCCACCAGACATAATATCTCACCAGCATCTTCATTTTGGATAGCCATGGATTAACCAGATGGAGTTCAGCCAGTATCTGGCAGTGACCTTTGGCTCTGGACATTTACTCTTGGTCCCCATAATAATATGCTGTCATCTCAGGTGAACTGGTGTCTCCAGGTCCAAAAAAGTTTCAATTCTGGCTGTGATGGCCCTTTGGTTTCCTCCATTACCACCAACTGTTTCAGTTTAGATAGGACCAAATTTTTCTGCATTCAAAATTTGATATTATCTGCTATGACTGGAAGTATGTCCAGAAATTTGAAATTATTACGGACTCTTCCAGTGGTGGAAGCATCAGTGGTGTATCTGCCAGTAGGAGGTGGCTCAATGTATCTAGATTTGCCACTTGGCTTCACGGACGGTGTGTAATTATATACACTTAATATTAGAGCCCACCGCTAAATTCAGCCTGAAGCTATGGGCAGAGAGAAAGTGAGAGTCAAGAGTGTGGTGCTGGAAATACACAGCAGGCCAGATTCCTGATGAAGGGCTTATGCCCGAAACATCAATTCTCCTGCTTCTCGGATGCTGCCTGACCTGCTGTGCGTTTCCAGCACCACACGCTGAAGCTATGGGCCGCACTGCTTTGTCCTCTTTAAGTAGACCTCGCAGGGGTTTATGGTCTGTTATTATTGCAAATTTATGTCCCTAAAGGTATTGGCTTTGTTTTGTGTTTTTGCTATGAGCTGATCTCGAATCTCACTCTTGTTAGCACTGAAGTAACTTCACAGAGACCGGTATTCTATCACCAAGTCACCCTTGATTTATATGTGGAAAGTCCTTGACACTGATCCAGCTCCCCTAGAGCCAGTTCTCAGAGAGAACAGGATATCTGACACTCTTGTTCTTACCTGTCAGCCAGGGCTCCCTGATTGGTCCAGATTAACCACCCCAGTCAGGGAACTCATGTTCTATGAGTTCCATCTGACTGACCTCATTATAATCACTACAGCATCAGAACTGACATTCCAGACATTCCATTTCTATCCAACAACTATGAGTACATGAGTGTAAATGTAGTCATCTGTGTATTTACTGAAAATGTGCAAAGATAAAATAGCTCCATTGATCGTGTTGGATAATGTTTGATTTTTTGTTGCTGATGAATTACCTGCTCCAAGCCAGACTAGTAATGTGACACTGTAATTGACTTTTGTGTACATAGAAGAGAAAATATTTGAATCTCAAACTTGATCATTATTCAGTCACTCTTGCTGGAAAATACCTTGTTTGAAATAAGGTCAGATCATCAACGCCCTCCAATTTTAATAGCCTAATAACTTTCAGGACACCATTTTAACTCATTCAAAACATATCAATTTACTCAGTTAAGTCAGGTCCTTTGACTTTAGTATCATGTTTGGATAAAATTGCACTTCTTTAAGGTATTCACCAAATTATTTTTCAGAGAAATAGGGCAAAATATTAATAAGACTGGGAACAAATATATGCATATTCAGATATAAAAGAAGACAAATGTCAATATATAACTGGCATAAATATTTACTTGTTTGAAACCAGGGAATCTACAGTAGAAATCCATTAATATACATAATTATATGCATATTGACCATATGTTGTTTCATCCGGTTTCAGGGAGCCGGGAGACTGCCTTCACCTATTCCATCTCAGCAGCTGGTGTAGTAAATGCAATAAGTCGTGCATGTCGTGAGGGGGAGCTCTCAACCTGTGGGTGCAGTCGTGCTGCCAGACCCAAAGACCTTCCCCGGGACTGGCTGTGGGGAGGTTGTGGGGACAATGCAGAATACGGTTACAGGTTTGCCAAAGAATTTGTGGATGCCAGGGAAAGGGAGAAAAATTACCCAAAAGGCTCAGAGGATCATGCCAGGACATTAATGAACCTGCAAAATAATGAAGCTGGCAGAAGGGTAAGAAATGAACAGAGATGAACTCTGGTCTATCATTTATTCCTCATTTCCGGCAAGAAAACATTTTCCATCTCCAGCATGTTCCCAAAACTTATTTGTATCTCCATCTGTCTTTGTGTTTGTCAGTTTTGATATTTTCTTAGTTGTTTGGCCTTCGTTCTGTCCATTGCTGCTTATCCACCTTTTTAATCTATATTTAACTATCTCTCTCCTTACTTGTCTTATTATACTGTTCTCATCTTTTCATTTTCTGTTATGCATTTCTGCATGTCGTAATGTGAAATTATGGATAATTTGATTTCCATGTTCACACTACATTCTTCTATGTTCTAATGTTTTCTCGAGCTGAAATTGAACATTTTACATTTTACAGATGTAAGGAGATCTCAGATGTATGTAAGAGTAATAGGGTTGGAATGGTGGGGGATTTTAATTTCCCAAACATCTACTGGAACTGTAATAGTGTTAAAGGCTTGGATGGGGGGAGTGTTACGAGAGTGTATAAAAAAACTCTTATTCAATATACCTACTTGACCTTCTGTTGGGAAATGAGGAAGGGCAAGAGACTGAGGTGTCAGTGGGAGAATACTTTGTGGCAAATGATCATAATTCTATTAGTTTTAAAACCGTTATAGAATGGGATAGAACTAATCAAAAAGTTAAAATTCTAAATTGGAGTAAGGCCAATTTTGACGGTGTTAGACAGGAATTCTCAAAAGTTAATTTGGAGGAGGATGTTCACAGGTAAAGGGATGGTTTGGAAGTGGTAAGTATTGAAAAATGAGATAACAAGGGTTCAGAGACAGTATGTTCCTGTTCGTGTGAAGCACAAGGTTGGGATGACGAGAGAACTTGAGGCTCTGGTAAAGGAAAAGAAGGAGGCATAAATTAGGTAGAGACAGCTGGGACCGAGTGAAGTCTGAGAAGAGTAGAAGGGCAATAGGAGTATACTTAAGAGTAACATCAGGAGAGCAAAAGGGGGCATGAGATAGCTTTGGCAAATTGAGTTAGGGAGAATCCAAAGAGATTCTATAAGTACATTAAGGGCGAAACAGTAACTATGGAGAGAGTATGGCATCTTAAAATATCTATGTGTGAACTACACGTTAATGGATAAGATATGAAATAAATATTTCACGTCAGTATTTACTGTGGACATGGAAACTAAGGAACTTGGGGAAATAAATAGTGATGTCTTGAAAACAGTTTATATTACAGGAGAGGAGGTATTGGAGGTTTTAAAATGCATAAAAGTAGGTAAATCACTGGGATTTATCAGGTGTTTCCCAGAACTTTGTGGGAAGCAAGGGAAGAGATTGCTGGGCCCCTTGCTGAGATATTTATATCATTGATAGCCACGGGTGAGGTTCCAGAAGACTAGACATTGGCTAATGTGGTCCGATTATTTAAGAAAGACTGTAAGGTAAAGCCAGGGAATTATAGACCGGTGAGTCTGACATCAGTGGTGGGTAAGTTGTTGGAGGGATTCTGAGCAACAGGATTTACATGTATTTGGATACGCAAGAGATAATTAGGGATAGTCGACATGGCATTGTGCGTGAGAAATCATGTCTCACTAAATTGAGTTTTTTGAAGAGGTGACAAAGAAGATTGATAAAGGCAGAGTGGTAGATGTGATTGATATGGATTTCAGCAAGGTGCTGACAAGATTCCACATGATAGATTGGTTAATAAGGTTAGATCACATGGGATCAAGGGGGACCCAATACAAAATTGCCTTGAAGGTCAGGGACAGAGGGTGGTGGTGGAAGGTTGCTTTCCAGACTGGAGGCCTGTGACCAGCGGTGTGTCACAAGGATCAGTGCTGAGTCCACTGCATTCTGTCTTTTAGATAAACGATTTGGATGTGAATATAGGAGGTTTGGTTAATAAGTTTGCAGATGTGGTGGATAGTGAAGAAGTGTATCTCAGCGCATGATGGGACCTTTATCAGATGGGCTAAGAAGAAGGAGATGGAGTTTAATTTGAGTGAATGTGAGATGTTGCACTTTGGTAAGGCAAATTAGGGCTGGTCTTATATAGTGAATTATAGGGACATGGGGAATATTGGCAAACAAATAATGCCAAGGGGTGCACATGCAGAAAGTGAAGTCGCAGGTAGACAGTGTTGACAGGGAAGGCATTGGCATGCTAGCCTTTATTGATCAGTGCAGTAAATGAGTTGGAATGTCATGTTGCAGCTGTACAGGACATTGTATTGAAGCCAGTTTTAGAATACTGCATACAATTCTAGTCACTCTTTTATAGGAAGGATGTTGTTTAAGTTGAGAGGGTGCAGAGAAAACTTTAAAAATTGCAAGCAAGTTGCTGTGATAGGAGGGTTTGACTTATAGGAAGAGGCTTAATAGGCTGGGACTTTTTTCCGTGGAGCATCAGAGGCTGAGGAGTGACTTTACAGAGGTTTATAAAATCATGAGTGGCATGGATAGGGTGAATAGCCAAGGTCTATTTTGAGGGTGGGGGAGGCCAGAACTAAAGGGCATAGGTTTAAGGTGAAGGGGGAAAAATTTAAAAGGGAACTGAGGGGTAACTTTTTCATGATGAAGGTGGTGCTTGAAAAGTGTGGTGCTGGAAAAGCACAGCCAGTCAGGCAGTATCCGAGGACCAGGGGAGTCGACATTTCGAGCATAAGTTCTTCATCAGGAATGCCTGATGAAGAGTCATTCCTGGTGAAGAGTTTATGCTCGAAACATCGACTCTTCTGCTCCTCGGATGCTGCCTGACCAGCTGTGCTTTTCCAACACCACACCTTTTGACTCTGATCTCCAGCATCTGCAGTCCTCACTTTCTCCAGAGGGTGGTGCTTGTTTGGAACGAGGTGCCAGAGGAAGTGTAGGAGGCAGGTATACAATTACAACATTTAAAAGGCATCAGGATGAATAGGAAGGGTTTAGAGGGATATGGGCCAAATGTTGGTAAATGGGACTAGGTCAGAATGGGATGTCTGGTCAGTGCAGATGAGTTGGACCAAAGGGGCTGTTTCCGTGCTGTATATCTGTATTATCTTGTTTGCCATGGAATTTCATTTTTCTATAAGATTTTTATCTGTTTGAATATTCCTTTAGGCAGTTTAGTGTCACAAGGGTGTAAGCTGCTACTTACCTATTCTGATTTTTTTTCTATTTTACATTTATGTTTAGCACCTTTTCCTTCAATCCATTTTTCTCTCTGTAAGAACTTTTAGTTTTTAAGCACTATCATGTTTGTCATGTGATACATATTATGTATTGGATGCAGTCTATATGGAACAAACAAGCTAGATGTGGCTTAGTGTTTTCATCGTGTATTCCAAGATCTGAAATGATAACTTCTCACTGGGATTACACACATTGAGACATTTATTAGGTGACTAATATTACTGACTGAATCAGTATTTTTGTTAATGTGACAGTAGGGTGGGAGTATGAAACTTCTCTGGCTGGACATAGTCATTATTATTGTGATCATTGGACCAAGTGACATTATGATCTGCTCTTGCCTTGCAGATTAGTCTGCTCCCCCTTTGAATGATGCACTGTGGCATTACTGCTTTTACAGGCAAATGAGTTCTTACAATTTAATAGCTTTTCAGCCTTGTGTGTGAAACATCACTTGAGTACAATAAGTATTTTTGGTCCTAGGAGGAGAGAATCTTACTCTTTGTAAAGTAACTATAGAATTATTTAAATCAAGTTATACTGTATATAATTTGACAAGTCATGTTCATACTGTTTCTCTACATTTTTGCCCTGCCTTTTCCCTGTGCCTCTACAAATCGCTTGTTCTTTTTCAGAAGCTTATCTTATTTCTTTCTGAAAAGGGTTAATTGAATCTGCTTCCCCCAATCTGTTAGACAGTGCATTTTAGTTCCCAACAAATTCATAGAGACGTCATCGCCTTCAGTCCTCTGCCAAGTTTTTCACAAAAACCACTGCAAAATGCCATGATTTGATTTACTGCGTGTTGGCCAAGGTTACCTCAGCCAGAGCAGGTATTATCTGGAGGTGGTGATAAGGTACCACAAATTAGACGACTGAATAAGAGCCCTTAATGTTGGAGGTAATATGTAAGCATGGATAGAGAATTAACTGACCATGTGAACACAGAAAATTGTGGTAAGGGAGGCATTTTCAGGATGGTAACCTGTGACTAGTGGTACGCCACAGGGTTGAGTGCAGAGGGCAAAAGTATTTACAGTATATGTGAATGACTTGAATGATGACAGTGAATGTACTGTAGCCAAGTCTGCAGCTAACACAAAAATAGGTGGGAAGGCAAATGGTGTGGATGACCAAGATTCTGCAGAGGTTGAGCAAATGGACCAAAACCTGGCAGCTGGAATATATCGTAAGAAAGTGTGACTTTATGCACTTTCGCAAGAATAGAGGAGTTCAATATTATTTAAATGGAAAAACACTGAAGAAAGCAGTGGAATGAGGAATTTATGAGACCTTGTCTATGAATCAAAAAAAAAGTAGGACCCAAGTACAGTGGTTAATAGGGAAGGCATATGGGATGTTGGCCTTTATTTCACAAGGAATGGAGTATAAAAGTAGAAGGCTTCGCTAAAACTATACAAGGCATTAATCAGACCATAACTGGAATGCTGCGAACAGCTTTGAAAAGCTTATCTAAAGAAAGATATACTAGCATTGGAGGCAGCCCAGAGAAGTTGCACTGGGCTGATCCCGGTATGGAGGGACTGTCTTATGAGGAGTGGTTGAATAGATTGGGTCTGTACTCATTGGAATTAAGAATAATGAGAGTCGGCCTTATTGAAACATAGAAGATTGTTAGGAGAGTTGACAGAGTAGATGCAGAAAGGATGGCTTCTCCCTGTGGGAGGGTCTCGGGCCAGATCGAATAATCTCAGAATAAGGGGTTGCACATTTAAGATAGAGGTGAGAATGAATTTCTCCTCTTTGAGGGTAGTGAATGTGTGAAATTCATTACTACAGAGTGCTGTTGAGACTGACTCATGAAGTATATTTGAGGCTGAGATAGACTTTTTAGTTAGTGAAGAGGAATTGATGGTTTTGGGGAAAAGGGAGAAAAATGATATGGAGGGTTATCATTATCAGCCAAGATCTCATTGATTGACACAGCAGGTATAATGGGCTGATTGGCTTACTTCTGCTCTGATACGTTATGTCTTAGGGAGAAAGAATTGAATCTTGTGCTGGGCATTTAATCTGATTGGGTAAAAACAATGACTGCAGATGCTGGAAACCAGATTCTGGATTAGTGGTGCTGGAAGAGCACAGCATTTCAGGCAGCATCCAAGGAGCTTCGAAATCGACGTTTCGGGTAAAAGCCCTTCATCAGGAATTGACCTAACCAAGGACCTAAGTCGATCTACCAAATTCTCAAGAGACTTTTGAACTTTTCATACAACAATAAGCAATGTGAAATCAAAAGAAACTGATGAAAAGAGTCTAGGTTTTAAAAACATTACCAGCAAGGTTCACTAGATTAATTCCAGAAATGAAAGGCTTGTATTATAAGGAAAGCTTGAGCAGTTTAGACCTATACTCACTAGAATTCAGAAGGTTGAGGAGATCTAATTGAGGTACACAAGATGCTAAAGGGGATTGATAAAGTAGATGTAGAGCAGATGTTTCCCTTGTAGGGTAATCTAGAACAAGAGATTGTAATTTTATGCTAAGGGGTGGCAGATTTAAAACAGAAATGAGGAGGATTTCCTTCTCTCAAAGAGACATGAATCTGTGGAATTCACTGCCCCAGAGTGTGGTGGATGCCAGAACATTGAGACAATTACTGAGAAGATAGACAGATTTTTACTTAGTCATGGATTGAAAGTGTATGGAAAGTGGGCAAGAATATAGAGTTGAGGCTGGGATGAAACCAGCCATGATTGTGTTAAATGTCCTGGAAGAGGCTCCAGGAGATAGATTCTTCTGTTCCTACTTCTTATGTTCCTATTAAAATGGTATCTACCTTATCTGACAAACAATAAGCATAAATCTTGTTCAGTGGTTCATTTAATAGCATTGAAAAATATAAGCTGTAATTTCAACTGGTGTAGTAAAAGGTTAGCTTTATGATTTAAAAATTCCTGTTCCTCAATTCCAGGCAGTGAGTTTCACAAATCCCTATCAGCAATGAGCACCTGTTTCCATCCCAGTTATGGAAGGCTGTGAATTTGAGGAGCTGGGTTCACTGCTAGTCAGAAACCAGACTGAATTGTTGTTTTCTTCACTGTTATGAAGACATAGATCATATTATTTTACTTTAAGAGGAAGAATAACACAATACAGGAGAAATGGAGTTTTAAATTAGCAAATGGGTGGGAAATAATTTGCTTAGTCTTTGTAAAATGGATTATATTTCTGACCATTATTAATAGCAACTACATGATATAATTGGTTTGAGTCTACCATTCTGCCTGTTTCTAATATTGCCCAATAGTTTACCAGTTTTATGTGGGTTACATTCTGTGATTATCTTCAATTGTATATGAAAGGTCACAAAGCAATATCCTCAGTATAAACTATTTGTCTAAACAACTACAGTATATTTACAAAAAGCCAGGTGGGAGGAAACTGACTCCAAATACATTAGAGAGTATGAAATGTAATCTTAAATGTACCTTAAGAATAAAAAAAAGTCCATATCAACCTCTAAACCAAATTTGTTTTCCATTGTCAATGCTATGAAAATTTAATATGTATCTGGAAATAAAATACCTTCTTGTCCTTACTCATTCATTCCTAACCACCTGCCTTTTCTGTATTTTCAGATTTCATGCAGCTGAAATTCACTCCTGCCTCCCCATAAAGTTTGGGTTGATGTTTGCTTCAAGCTGTCATCTGCTTTTTTGTAGCCACCTTAGCCTTTGATACATTGTTTCCTTGGACAGGGCCTGATATCTGCTTGTTAATATAATCATGTGAAGCTTCACAGATTTACTGATTATTTTTACAGCTATTATTCATGCACTGGCCCCAATATCTTGACTTGCCTCACTGCTTATGTTTATTTTGTGGCAAGTGATTCCGTTCCAGTGATTCCTGATGGTGTACTCATGTTTGACCATTAATCTGGCCACTTTATTCACACATGAGGATTCAGTTACTAAGTGTGAATTTATCCTTGACGTTCCTTTAGTTTTGCTTAAAGTTCTGTAGTCTCCCTCCACACACACCACACACACACACACACACTTTTCTTTTAGTTTATTGTGCATTTGATAATTATTACAGTTTGCACACTATTACACCAGATATCTATTTTATAAAGTGCTGAAAACATACATATCTGATTCATCTTATCGCCAGCATCTTCTTTAAAATATAATCCTTTAATTTATCTCCTTTTACATAGTTTAACATTACTAAGGAGCTGAGGAGTGATATTCCTTTATTTATTTCGTCTTGATGAATCAGATGGTCTCTTTTGGCACAAAGGCAAAATACAATGGATGCTGCAAGTGTAAAATAATAATACCCACTAAGAGAATAGACCATAATTGGATTCTGTATTCTAATTGAAGCACTTCATGGTCTTGTACACGGACAAAATAATATGAATTCTTTTACAGTCATGTGTTCAATAAATAGACCCTGGTACTGTATTTGTTCTAGCTACTGCTTCATGACAAAGCAGTCACAAGCCCAATTGTCTATGCATTAACATCTAGCTGAAGTAACTGAGCAAATGTGCAGTACTGAGAGTCACATTTAATAATTTTAGTAATATCTACAAATTTTCAGATTTCTGAAAAAATATCTATATTATTGTACATTGAAAAAATACGAACAACAGTGGTGACCAGTCTCTAAACAGATCCAGATCTATTATTTTGTTAGAGGACATAATAATCTACCTATTGACCAGCTCTCAATCCCCCTCACTATTTTATCACTAATAATGGATCTTGTAGAGAATCTTCTGATGCAGTATCATGTTGGGTTCACCCAATGTGCCCTTCTCTAACTGAGCAAATTCATTGCATTGCTAATTTTTCACTCAAATATCTTGTCAATTATTGTTGTGATTGTAATTGCAAAATGTTTCACTATGAACACATATTTAAGGAATTTGTGAAGATTGTAAAATGAAAATTATACAAGTTCATAAGCTGAGGCAGACCTACTATTGTGCTGTTAACTTTCAACTCTGTTGCTATGTGGGATCAAAAGTGTAACAGAATGATGCAGAATAATGCAAACAGCTCAGGGTTCAATCCCCATACAGGCTCTGGTAGTTCTTGGGACCTATCTCTTTATCTTACCCATAGCAATGCAGTTGCTATACTACCTTGAGTTCTTGGATCTTCTTTTCTGCTGGAATTTTGCAAAAGTAGCTGAGACTAGGGCAGCACCATATACCTTTTCTCCAATACAATCACAATCCTGAGTGTCAGTTTACTGTCAAGTGTGATCTTTGAAATCACTTGTAGCTTAAACATAACTGCACAACTCCTCTGCAATTTCCTCTGACCTGGGAAAAAGTATCTTTCCCCAAGGCTTATTTCCATTTCATCAATTTTTCTCAGCTGAAGTCATCTATATCTTGTCCACCTATCTTTTTAGCTGGAAAAGCGCAGCAGGTCAGGCAGCAACTTGCGGAACGTTTCAGAGAACACCTCTGGGACACCCGGACCAACCAACCCAACCACCCCGTGGCTCAACACTTCAACTCCCCCTCCCACTCCACCAAGGACATGCAGGTCCTTGGACTCCTCCATCGCCAGACCATAGCAACATGACGGTTGGAGGAAGAGCGCCTCATCTTCCGCCTAGGAACCCTCCAATCACAAGGGATGAACTCAGATTTCTCCAGTTTCCTCATTTCCCCTCCCCCCACCTTGTCTCAGTCAAATCCCTTGAACTCAGCACCGCCTTCCTAACCTGCAATCTTCTTCCTGACCTCTCTGCCCCCACCCCACTCCGGCCTATCACCCTCACCTTGACCTCCTTCCACCTATCCCATTTCCAACGCCCCTCCCCCAAGTCCCTCCTCCCTACCTTTTATCTTAGCCTGCTGGACACATTTTCCTCATTCCTGAAGAAGGGCTCATGCCCGAAACGTCGATTCTCCTGTTCCTTGGATGCTGCCTGACCTGCTGCGCTTTTCCAGCAACACATTTTCAGCTCTGATCTCCAGCATCTGCAGTCCTCACTTTTACACCTATCCTTTTAACCAAGAATCGATTCTCTTTTTAACTGCCTCAATACCAGTGTGTGACCTGCTTTTGGAGACACATTTTCTATTCCTCTGAGTCAGAGCTAAGATCTTGTCTGTTCTCATATTTCTATATGATTTCCCTGTTATTTGTTTGCTCCATTTCTCCTCCATGACACTTCCACAATTTTTCAATGGACTAGCTTGAATTGGCTTTTGAAATGCCTACTTCTGGTCCAGTCTTGTATGCTTTTCCCCTGACTCCAGCTTCCTCATCTGCATTGATCTGCATAGATTTACCTTTCACTTTTGGCTGGCTTGCTGGACTTCACTTTCCTTGCAGTCTCATTTCTACTGCTCCTTGGCCCTCTGCTGGTGATCCAGGTCTGTTGGTGCACAATCTGAAAACACTACACACTGGAAGACTGAGTATCACCTTCTCACTCATGGCTGGTTTTACCCCTCCTTATCTCTCAGTTTCCACTGACAATAGGCAACAATTGGTACTCTGCCATTTGAATTACTGATAGACTGGGGTCCATTCCACAACAGTTTCTGAAGTTGGAGATGTGGAAGTGGTCAGTCATCACATCTCCCTGTCATTCTTCTCTCTTACCATCTTTGAAGATGCATTTTTTCTAAATTTACTTTTGTAAAATTGGCTATGAGTACAAATTGTTATTTTTGTTCATTACTGAGAGCCAGAAGCCAGCATCATGAGTCTCTTTTAGGGCCTATGGTACAAATGGTTGCCAACATAAAATTCAGAACCTTATATTGTCACCACAAGCAGAGTCATAGAGATGTACAGCAAGAAAACAGTCCTTTGGTCCAACTCATCGATGCGGACCCAGACTTCCTATATGAGTCTAGTCCCATTTGTCAGCATTTGGCCTATATCCCTCTAAACCCCTTCTATTTACATACCTATCCAAATGCCTTTAAAATGTTGTAATTGTACCAGCCTCCACCACTTCCTCTGGCAGCTCACTCCATACATACACCACACTCTGCGTGAAAAAGTTGACCCTTAGGTCTGTTTTATATCTTTCCCCTCTCACCCTAAACCTATGCCCTCCAGCTCTGGACTCCCCCACCCCAGGGAAAATACTTTGCCTATTTACCCTATCTATGTTCCTCATGATTTTATAAACTTCTATTTATCAGTGATGAAATTAGTCCAAAGTCTTGGGAATTCCACCAACACCTGTTTTTGCTGTAAGACTGCAAGTGAAATGTGCTTCTCTTATTGGAGCCCATATTGTGTTATATCATGGTTATTTCATTTTGTAATCCCCAGTTGGAAATTACAGTTTTTATTATCTCTGTGTAATTTTCTCCTGATGTTGTGAATTTACTTTTGCTGCAATGTCATTTAGAATTCCTGATTCTGATAGTTTCTTCGTATTCCTTATTCTGATATTTTCAGTAATTATACACTTATGAACTTCCTAGTAAAGTTCACTTGTTAGTAATCAATCAGGAAGTTTTAAACTGACTCTCTTGTCTTCCACACTCCAGGGACATTCAGATAAATTGTGGATCACAATTTGTTTGCCTGGAATTAGCAGAGCTGTTAAACATTAATTGCAAATTGTAGCATATGAAATCTAATTTCCAGAGATGTAAATCTTCTGTCCTTCATTTTTTTTCCCCCAGGCAGTGTACAATCTTGCGGATGTGGCATGCAAGTGTCATGGTGTTTCAGGCTCGTGCAGCTTGAAGACATGCTGGCTTCAACTGGCTGATTTCCGGAAAGTCGGTGATCTGCTGAAAGAAAAGTATGACAGCGCTGCTGCCATGAAAATTAACCGGAAAGGAAGGCTGGAACTAGTAAACAGCCGCTTCAACCCTCCCACTGCAGATGATCTAGTGTATCTCGACCAGAGCCCTGATTATTGTGTTAAGAATAAGACCACAGGCTCCCTGGGCACAACAGGCCGCCTCTGTAACAAGACCTCCGAAGGAATGGATGGCTGTGAGCTAATGTGCTGCGGACGGGGTTATGATCAGTTCAAGACCGTGCGAGTTGAAAGGTGCCATTGTAAATTCCACTGGTGCTGTTACGTCAAATGCAAAAAATGCACGCAAATAGTTGATCAGTTTGTTTGCAAATAAATTTTTTAAAACTTCCTTATGTAAAGGGTGCCTGGAGAGTTCCCACTTTTCCAAAAACAAACTGCTAAAATGGTGAATGTATAATGCACGTGCTCAGACTTCAGCAAAAGAAAAACAGAATCGGTACTTCACTTACCAGATAAAATGAACTGCTTTATAATCATTTTTTAAAATATATATAATTAACTGGACCTAGTACTGCACTCTGCCTCTAGCCTCTGGCTCTCCTTGTACAATGTATAGTGGATGAGTGACAAGTGTAGCAGTAATGACCGAGTCTTGCCTGCTGACTATTTATTAAAGATGAGGTCACAAATATTTAGCATTCTGACCTAATTTAATTCGGGTTTGAAAGCCACCTTCTGCCTTCTCCTCCCATCAGCATTTTCTCATCCTATTTCAGCAAAGTAACATACTTTATAAATAGGAAACCAGCTTTACACAATAACTGGAACAGGCCGGAAACAATGAAATAATTTGCTTGTGAATTAAAAGAAGGGAAAGAAAGATATCCCTATGAGATGTTGATGTCAAATGACATTAATTCATTTTATGTAACGTAATCAATATCTCTCTCTCAAATAGCTAGAAATGTATCATGTATTTTGTGATCTAATAGCCTGCACTGTTTTTGCAAAATTCAATACCTATTTTTGCAAAGTACTTTGTATACTTTAAACTTACATTCTGCACAAATGTGTATATATGCTTGTACTTAGAATCTGTGCCAGAATGAAAACAGGCATGTCACTACCATTTAAACTGCAACCTAACTGGATTTGTGCAAAGGTCCTTATTTTAAGATTTAATAATCTAACATTCATAAAGAGCTGTGGAAGATGATCTACAACAGGACCTTGGTGACATTACAAATAATTTGAAATTCCTGAAAATTTAAAAGGGGAAGCAGAGTTTTATTTTGAAAGACTGTAAGCATTGAGTATTCAAAAAACACATTTGAAAGAATAAACCAAATTTTAAAAACTCATTACAAAATACACAAAAAAAAGGCTATCCTAGTTTTGAACAATGGGATCATTTATTAAAAAGTAGCTGTTCCTTAAGTTATAATGAGACTTAATAACTTTAATGACCAGTTGCTTAATGCAACTGATGATGGAGGGGAGTTCTACGTTTGTAAATAAGAACTTGTATATACCAAATTCAGCCATTGGGTGGGATATTTGTTACATCAAGAGTCCTCACACCTGGATCTCAATGCACTATCTGCAAAAGATTGAAATTGTTTAAATGAAGAATGAATGAAAGAAATGCTCAACACTTGAGGGAGTTTTGCAGTTTATAATTTACAGTTTATAATTGTTTACATTGTATTAGGATGATTAGATAATGTTATTTAACAATACTTTTAACCACACGTGTCTACACTTCATTTCAATGCAATAGACACATAGGCCATTCACTCTCTCACTGTTAATCTGGACCTACAGCAAAGATTGTAGTTATACTTTTTAATTAAAGCAGATTTGGTAGCTTTAAATTATTTAACAAAGTTTAAGCAGTGAAGATACCTTTCATGGCAAAGTTTTTGAAAAATGGCAACCTTACATCACAAAGCTATAAGTTTATGGAGAATTCTTTATGTTCTTATTTTGCATTTAAGACTAATAGTAAAAAAACACACTTGGCTATTCTAAATTGTTAGCATCCATGTATATGTCAAGTTATATTGTTGCTTGTTCCTTCTGTTCATTACTCCACCCATTAAATGAACTTGCTTTTATTTTAATAAAATGCCTACACCCTTCTTTGCCAAAGATCTAAAGCTATGGATCATATTCTCATTTTGACAGACTACTTCAATAGCATTAACGATTGTTTGTTTGTCATAGAACATAGAACAATACAGCACAGAACAGGCCCTTCGGCCCACGATGTTGTGCCGAACATTTGTCCTAGCTTAAGCACCTATCCATGTACCTAGCCAATTGCCGCTTAAAGGTCACCAATGATTCTGACTCCGCCACTCCCACAGGCAGTGCATTCCATGCCCCCACCACTCTCTGGGTAAAGAACCTACCCCTGACATCTCCCCTATACCTTCCACCCTTCACCTTAAATTTATGTCCCCTTGTAACACTCTGTTGTACCCGGGGAAAAAAAGTCTCTGACTGTCTACTCTATCTATTCCCCTGATCATCTTATAAACCTCTATCAAGTCACCCCTCATCCTTCGCCGTTCCAATGAGAAAAGGCCTAGCACTCTCAACCTATCCTTGTATGACCTATTCTCCATTCCAGGCAACATCCTGGAAAATCTCCTCTGCACCCTCTCCAAAGCTTCCACATCTTTCCTAAAATGAGGCGACCAGAACTGCGCACAGTACTCCAAATGTGGCCTTACCAAGGTCCTATACAGCTGCAACATCACCTCACAACTCTTGAATTCAATCCCTCTGCTAATGAACGCTAATACACCATAGGCCTTCTTACAAGCGCTATCCACCTGACTGGCAACTTTCAAAGCTCTATGAACATAGACCCCAAGATCCCTCTGCTCCTCCACCTTACTAAGAACCCTACCGTTAACCCTGTATTCCTCATTCTTATTTGTCCTTCCAAAATGGACAACCTCACACTTGACAGGGCTGAACTCTGTCTGCCACTCCTCAGCCCAGCTCTGCATCATATCTAAGTCCCTTTGCAGCCGACAACAGCCCTCCTCACCAGCCACAACTCCACCAATCTTGGTATCGTCTGCAAATTTACTGACCCACCCTTCGACTCCCTCTTCCAAGTCATTAATAAAAATTACAAACAGCAGAGGACCCAGAACAGATCCCTGCGGAACTCCACTTGTAACTGGGCTCCAGGCTGAATATTTACCATCTACCACCACTCTCTGACTTCGACCGGTTAGCCAGTTCTCTATCCAACTGGCCAAACTTCCCACTATCCCATGCCTCCTGACCTTCCGCATAAGCCTACCATGGGGAACCTTATCAAATGCCTTACTAAAATCCATGTACACTACATCCACTGTTCTACCCTCATCCATATGCTTGGTCACCTCCTCAAAGAATTCAATAAGACTTGTAAGGCAAGACCTACCCCTCACAAATCCGTGCTGGCTGTCCCTAATCAAGCAGTGTCTTTCCAGATACTCATAAATCCTATCCCTCAGTACCCTTTCCATTACTTTGCCTACCACAGAAGTAAGACTAACTGGCCTGTAATTTCCCGGGGTTATCCCTATTCCCTTTTTTGAACAGGGGCACAACATTCACCACTCTTCAGTCCCCTGGCAACACCCCCATTGACAGTGAAGACGAAAAGATCATTGCCAACGGTTCTGCAATTTCCTCTCTTGCTTCCCGCATAATCCTAGGATATTATATCCCGTCAGGCCCGGGGGACTTGTCTATCCTCAAGTTTTTCAAAATGCCCAACACATCTTCCTTCCTAACAAGTATCTCCTCTAGCTTACCAGTCCATTTCATTCTCTCCTCTTCAACAATACGGTCCCTCTCATTTGTAAATAGTGAAGAAAAGTACTCATTCAAGACCTCTCCTATCTCTTCTGACTCAATACACAGTCTCCCACTACTGTCCTTAATCGGACCTACCCTCGTTCTCGTCATTCTCATGTTTCTCACATACGCATAAAAGGCCTTGGGGTTATCCTTGATCCTACCTGCCAAAGATTTTTCATGCCCACTCTTAGCTCTCCTAATCCCTTTCTTCAGCTCCCTCCTGGCTATCCTGTATCCCTCCAATGCTCTGTCTGAACCTTGTTTCCTCAACCTTATGTAAGCTTCTTTCTTCCTCCTTACAAGACATTCAACCTCCCTTGAGGAGAAAGTGAGGACTGCAGATGCTGGAGATCAGAGCTGAAAATGTGTTGCTGGAAAAGCGCAGCAGATCAGGCAGCATCCAAGAAACAGGAGAATCGATGTTTCGGGAAGAAGGGCTTATGCCCGAAACGTCGATTCTCCTGTTCCTTGGATGCTGCCTGACCTGCTGCGCTTTTCCAGCAACACATTTTTAGCTCGATTCAACCTCCTTTGTCAACCAAGGTTCCCTCACACGACCATCTCTTTCTTGCCTGACAGATGCATATCAAGGACACGTCATATCTGTTCCTTGAAAAAGTTTCACATTTCAGCGACATCCTTCCCTGACAGCCTGTGCTCCCAATTTATGCTCCTCAGATCCTGTCTTGCAGCATCGTATTTACCCTTCCCCCAATTGTAAAACCTGCCCTGTTGCACGCACCTATCTCTCTCCATAACCAAGGTGAAAGTCACAGAATTGTGGTCACCATCATCAAAATGCTCACCCACTAACAAGCCCATCACTTGTCCTGGTTCGTTACCAAGTACCAAATCCAATATGGCCTCCCCTCTGGTCGGATAATCTACATACTGAGTTAGAAAAGCTTCCTGAACACACTGCACAAACACCGCCCCGTCCAATCTACTTGATTTAAAGAGCTTCCAATCAATATTTGGGAAGTTGAAATTGCCCATGACTACTACCCTGTGGCTTCTGCACCTTTCCAAAATCTGTTTCCCAATCTGTTTCTCCACATCTCTGCTGCTATTGGGGGGCCTACAGTAAACACCCAACAAGGTGACTGCTCCTTTCCTATTTCTGACTTCAGCCCATACTGCCTCCAAAGGCAGATCCCCCTCGAACTGCCTTTCTGCAGCCGTTATACCATTTTTAATTAGCAACGCCACCTTTTTTTACCACTCCCCCAATCTTACTGAAACATCTGTAACCAGGAACCTCCAACAGCCATTCCTGTCCCTCTTCTATCCACGTTTCCGTGATGGCCACAACATTGTAGTCCCAAGTACCGATCCATGCCTTAAGTTCACCCACCTTATTTCTGATACTCCTTGCATTGAAGTATACACATTTGAGCCCATCTCTGTGTCCACAAGTATTCCCTGTCAGTGCTACCTTCTCCACAGCCTCCCTACATTCTTGGACATCCTGAAAAACAGCTAACCTACTTGCTGGACTACAAGTCCGGATCCCATCCCCCTGCCAAATTAGTTTAAATCCCCCCCGAAGAGTGCTAGCAAACCTACCTCCCAGGATATTGGTGCCCTTCTGGTTCAGGTGCAACCTGTCCTGCTTGAACAGGTCCCACCTTCCCCAGAATGCAGTCCAATTGTCCAAATACCTGAAGCCCTCCCTCCTACACCATCCTTGCAGCCATGTGTTCAACTGCACTCTCTCCCTATTCCTTGCCTCACTGTCAGGTGGCACCAGCAACAACCCAGAGATGACGACTCTGTCCGTCCTAGCTTTTAGCTTCCAGCCTAACTCTCGGAGCTCCTGAATGACCTCCCCACCCCTCTTCCTACCTATGTCGTTGGTGCCAATGTGCACCATTACTTCTGGCTGCACACTCTCCCCCTTAAGGATTCTGAAGACACAGTCCGAGACGTCTCGGACCCTGGCACCCAGGAGGCAACAAACCATCCGAGAGTCTCGCCCATGTCCACAGAATCGCCCGTCTGTCCCTCTAACTATAGAGCCCAAGCGGGCTGGATGGCACAGCAGTGTAGAACATTCTGCTTTCATTTTTAAGGTTTGGAACCAGCTGAAATGCACAAAATTAAAATTTCTTTGCTGTGTACTATGAACAACTGGAATGAGGTTGGGAGGCTTGAGACAGTCTTAAATCAGTTCATGACATCAAAAATCCATCAATTTATAACTACTTAAACTGACCTACTTCAAGAAAGAATTAAAATTAACAAGAGGGGCAAAAAGGATATCAAGATACTTTAGTACAGATTTGCCAGTGTAGTTTAATTCATATTTATGGTGTAAAGAACTAAGTCCCTTGCTCTGTACCATCTTATCTTTTGTAAAGTTCAAGTTTAATTTCAGGGACACAGTGGACAATTCAGTCCATTACTGTAAATCCAATCCACCTGGAATTATACACTCATATAAAAACTGATTACTACAGCTGCTGGAAATCTAAACTAAAAAGTGAAAATTATAGAAATTCTGGGCAGGTCAGGCAGCGTCTGTTGAGACAGAGAAACAGAGCTAATATTTTAGATTGGCGATCTGATATTCTGATAAAAGGTCATTGATCTGAAGTGTGTGCCAAGTTTTCTTTTGACTGCAGAGATGGCATAGGAGACAACTGGGCTACTCATTTCCTGCTATGGGTCAAAGTGCCGATTTGCCAGCACATTCCCATCTTTTGGACGGGGCAAGATTTATTGGGGTGTAGGGTTTGCCTATGGGCAATGATAATGGCTACCTGCCACCAAGCAGGGTGGAACTGATTAGACCACCTGAAATGTCTGTTAAGTGAGAGCTGGAATGTTTGAGTTAACATATGGGCCCTGCACTGAGACTGGAATGTGGCTAGGGAATGGAAATGCCTGCTGCTGCAGAATGAGACCAGTACTCCACCCTGAAGAAAACAGTATCCCCAAGCCCCAACATCTTCCATAGCCATATAGTCACAGATGATACCATTGGATATCCAGGGAGGGTTTGTCACTTTATAGATTAGTAAAATATTATTTCTCCTAATTACATCAGTAATGAGGGCCTTCTACTGACCCTCAAGTCTCAGGAGTCGCTGTTGATCAAAGAAAAGGACTCTGAGAGTAGCCACTTTATTTGTTGCCTCCTGAAAAATTGCTCTTAGGATCCTGTCACTGATGTCTCCAGGTTCCTAACCCGAAATTAATCCTGGGCAGGTCTCGGAAATAAATCCTAGCAGCCTGGCAACTTTCTCCACAGATACTGCCGGGCCTGCTGAATAAGGTTTGTTTTTATAACCTGAAATAATATTTGGATTGTTGATTTAAGTTTGAATTAGCAATATTGTGTATATTATCGACACAACATAATCAAACTTGGCAAGAGCAAATGGCAACACTGGGAGGCAATAGAACCTGGTAGTCTGTGGAACAGAGACTGATTTGCAGTGGGAAAATTAAGTAAGTTACCTGAAAGAGACATGACATGACAATTAACCTGATTCATGTTTATAAACATTGTAGTATACATCCTACTTTGCATAAAAGTATACAGTTGAGCAATATAAATAACTTAGGATTGAATAAAGATCTCATCGTAAAGGATCCTCAGGCAAAAGAATTCATAACATGGTCGAAGCTCACATTTGATTTGTGTAAAATATGTGGGCCCATGACTCAAGACTTAAATTTAAATAATGGCAATTACAAGGATACGAAGAAGGAGTTGGCTAAAAAGTGCTAAGTATAGATCAAAAAGGAAGATAGTAGAGAAGCACTGACAATATATTTCACTGAGGAAGAAAGACCCTATCAGAAGGATGCACCAACTATGGCTGACTCAGCAGTTAAAAGTTGGTAATAAATTGAAAGAAAGCAAAGAAGAGAAATTTGTGTATGAGAGAAAATTAACAAGAAATACAAAAATGGACAGGAAAGCTTCTACAAGTATGTAAAAAGGAAAAGAGAAACTAAAGTAAGCAATGGTCCATTTAAAGAGTAAGACTTTGGAATTAATAACAAGAAATGAGAAAATAGGAGAGGCTTAGAATAAACTGGGGAGAGAATAGGACCCCTCAAAGATCAGCAGCTTAATGTTCCAGGATACAAATGCTACAGGAAGGATAGAAAGGGAGGTGGGAGAGGAGGAGGAGGAGTGGCACTTTTGACATGGGATAGCATTACAGCTGTACTGAGGGAGGATATTCCTGGAAATACATCCAAGGAAGTTATTTGGGTGGAACTGAGAAATAAGAAAGGGATGATTACCTTATTGGGATTGTATGATAGACCCCCTAATAGTCAGAGGGAAATTGAGAAACAAATTTGTAAGGAGATCTCAGTTATCTGTAAGAATAATAGGGTGGTTATGGAAGGGGATTTTAACTTTCCAAACATAGACTGGAACTACCATAGTGTTAAGGGTTTAGATGGAGAGGAATTTGTTAAGTGTGTATGGAAAAATTTTCTGACAGCGAAGAAAGTTACCTCAGATCACAATGGGCTCTTGATCAGATGGACCAATGGGCTGAGGAGTGGCAGATGGAGTTTAATTCAGATAAATGCAAGGAGCTGTATTTTGGGAAATCAAATCTTAGTAGGGCTTATACACTTAATGGTAAGGTCCTAGGGAGTGTTACTGAACAAAGAGACTTTGGAGTGCAGGTTCACAGCTCCTTGAAAGTGGAGTTGCAGGTAGATAGGATAGTGAAGGAGGCGTTTGGTATGCTTTATTGGTCCGAGTGTTGAGTACAGGAGTTGGGAGGTCATGTTGCGTCTGTACAGGACATTAGTTAGGCCACTTTTGGAATATTGTGTGCAATTCTGGTCTCCTTCCTATCGGAAAGATGTTGTGAAACTTGAAAGGGTTCAGAAAAGATTTACAAGGATGTTGCCAGGGTTGGAGGATTTGAGCTATAGGGAGAGGCTGAACAGACTGGGGCTGTTTTCCCTGGAGCGCTGGAAGCTAAGGGGTGACCTTATAGAGGTTTACAAAATCATGAGGGGCATGGATAGGATAAATAGGCAAAGTCTTTTCCCTGGGGTCGGGGAGTCTAGAACTAGAGGGCATAGGTTTAGGATGAGAGGGGAAAGATATAAAAGAGACCTAAGGGGGGACTTTTTCACACAGAGGATGGTATGTGTATGGAATGAGCTGCCAGAGGAAGTGGTGGAGACTGGAACAATTGCAACATTTAAAAGGCATTTGGATGGGTATATGAATAGGAAGGGTTTGGAGGGATATGGGCCGAGTGCTGGCAGGTGGGACTAGATTGGGTTGGGATATCTGGTCGGCAAGGACGGGTTGGACCCAAGGGTCTGTTTCCATACTGCACATCTCTATGACTCTATGAGAGTAATGCAGACCATGTGTGGAGCTGCAGGTGATGGGGGAGGGGGGGGATACCAAATAAGTATTTTTCATCAATGCTTACTGTGGAGAAGGACATGGAAGATATAGAATGTAGGGATATAGATGGTGACATCTTGAAAAATGTTCATATTACAGAGGAGGTGGTACTGGATATCTTGAAATGCATTGAAGTGGATAAATCCCCAGGATCTGATCAGGTGCACCCGAGAACTCTGTGGGAAGCTAGGGAAATGATTGCTGTGCCCCTTGTTGAGATATTTGTATCATTGATAGCCACAGGTGAGGTGCCAGAAGACTGGAGCTAACGTGGTGCCACTGTTTAAGGAAGGTGGTAAGCAAAAGCCTGGGAACAATAGACTGGTGAACCTGATTTCAGTGTGGGCATGTTGTTGAAGGGAATCCCGAGGGATAGGATGTACATGTATTTGGAAAGGCAAGAACTGATTAGGGATAGTTAGCATGGTTTTGTGTGTGGGAAATCATGTCTCACAAACTTGATTGAGTTTTTTGAAGAAGTAACAAAGAGGATTGATGAGGGCAGAATGATAGATGTGATCTATATGGACTTCAGTAAGGCATTTGACAAGATTCCCCATGGGAGACTGATTATCATGGTTAGATCTCATGGAATACAGGGAGAACTAGCCATTTGGATACAGAACTGGCTCAAAGGGAGAAGACAGAGGGTGGTGGTGGAGGGTTGTTTTTTAGACTGGAAGCCTGTGAGCAGTGGAGTGCCACAAGGATCGGTGCTGGGTCCACTGCTTTTCTTCATTTATTTGGTTTGATTATGAACATAGAAGGTATAGTTAGTAAGTTTGCAGATGACACCAAAATTGGAGGTGTAGTGGATAGCAAAGAAGGTGACTTCAGAGTGCAACTGAATCTTGATCAAATGCGCCAATGGGCTGAGGAGTGGCAGATGGAGTTTAATTTAGATAAATGTGAGGTGCTGCATTTTGGGAAAGCAAATCTCAGTAGAACTTATACACTTAATGATAAGGTCCTGGGGAGTGTTGCTGAATAAAGAAACCTTGGAGTGCAGGTTCATAGCTCCTTGAAAATAGAGTTGCATGTAAAAGGATAGTGAAGAAAGCTTTTGGTGTGCTTTCCTTTATTGGTCAGAGTATTGAGTATAGGAGTTGGGAAGTCACATTGTGGCTGTATGGGACATTAGTTAGGCCATTTTTGGAATATTGTGTGCAATTCTGGTCTTCATCCTATCGGAAGGATGTTGTGAAACTTGAAAGTGTTCAGAAAAGATGGACAAGAATCTTGCCAGGGTTGGAGGATTTGAGCTATAGGGAGAGGTTGAATAGGATGGGGCTGTTTCCCGTAGTGTCAGTGGCAGAGGGGTTGACCTTATAGAGGTTTATAAAATCATTATTTGTCATGGATAGGATAAGTAGAGAACATCTTTTCCCTGGGGTGGGGGAGTCCAGAACAGAGGGCATAGGTGTAGGGTGAGAGGGGAAAGATATGAAAGAGACTTAAGGGGCAACGTTTTCACGCAGAGTGGTCCATGTATAGAATGAACTGCCAGAAGAAGTAGTGATTGTTGGTACAATTACAACATTTAAAAGGCATCTGGATGGGTATATGAATAGGAAGGGTTTAGAGGGATATGGGCCAAATGCTGACAAATGGGACTAGGTTAGGTTAGGATATCTAGTTGACATGGACGAGTTGGACTGAAGGGTCTGTTTCAGCATTGTACCTCTCTATGACTCTAAGTATTTTGTATCCAGGTTTTGAAGTAGAAGACACTAAAAGTAACCCAGTGTTATGAAGGTGTAGGTGTTTACTGTACCTTTAAGAGAGTGCAGAAGCTTGCAAGGACTGACTGAAAGCACAGAGTGTGCTGAACAATTTAAAAATGTAACATTTGGTTGAAACAAATAGCTGGAGTTGCATTGCCATGGAATAAAAACAAATTCAAATTCGGCCAGTTATTTTAAATTCTGCCCCAGACTCCAAAATCCAATCAAATTTGAATTTTACTGTTTGGGATGACAGCAAACCATTGAAATAATCCAATGTTTTGAGGTATAAAACTGGACATTTTGAACAGTTAGGGGGAGAACAGCAAAGAGCAGCCAAACCAATAGACTGCCAGCTGAATCGCTCTCTGAAAGGTACCTGTCCACAAGAAAAGTTGTGTAGCAGTAGGCCGAAGAAAAGCTGACCCAGGAAAATACAGAGGAAAATCTACAATGGGAATGGATGCAGCTGGCTGGCTTTAAAATGTGATTTGTTTTTGTAAATCTCAATCAGGGTTTTTATTGGACCAGGATTGTAGAGTGGGAGTTAAAAGATAGGTTTAAGAGAAAGGAGTTGTAAGTTGTCTGATGTTCTTTTGGACTTAGAGAATAAAATTGTTAATTTTTTCTTTAAATAGTGATATTTGGGATAGCTCTTTGCCTCTTGAAATTTAACAGATTATGGCACGAGGTGAGCTTTTCTGTGTGTCGGGTTTAAATTAGCAGAGGGGTTTATTCCATGTTGTAATACCCAGGTGTAGTTGAAATTGAAGAGGTAAAAGCCCTATTACTAGAGAAACAGTAGTGGGATAACTAATGGAATTTAAGGCACACAAATTCTCTATACTGGATTGCCTCATTATAGACTCTTAAAAGAAGTAGCTACAGAGATAGTGGCTGCATTTTTTTGGTGTTCTGAAATTCTCTAGATTCTTGAATAGTCCCAGTCTATTGGAAAACTCCAAATATAACTCACTTGCTCGAGAAAAAGAGAAACTGAATGTAAGAAACTATAGACTAGCTTGTGTCATGTCTGTTATTGGGAAAACGTTAAAACTCAGTGTCAGAACAATATGGACAATGATGATAAAACTGAGCGAAAATGACCAGAATGAAAAACGATGTTTTCAATACCGAGAAATAGAAGTCTAACTTTTCCCACAAAAGTTTCAACAGTTAGTTGAGAATCTCACTAGTATGTGGTGACGGGTGTATTTGCATATATTACCGAGTAATTACTTCCTAATCTCACCTCATTTATATAAAGGTTTCTATTCTCCCAAATTCTAGTGAGAAACTAGATGTTGCCAATTCCTGATCTCTGCAGCTCACGGGCATCTATCTTGATCAGCATTCCCCAATGTCTCAGAGCATGCTCCATGTTCAGAGCAGATGATTCAGCTAATTCCTGGGTTGAAGGATTTCTATTAGGAGAAAAGATCAAGCATGTGAAGCCTGTACGAGGTGATAAGAATGAGAGATGGTCTTATTGAGATGTCAGATTCGGTGGGGTTGGTGGAGTAGTTGCTGGGACGATGTTTCCTTACATCGGGGATTCCAGGACTGGGGGAACAGTCTTAAAATAAGAAGTGTCTCCTATTTAAGATAAAGATGAGGAGGAATATCTTCTGAGGTTTGAGTGTTTGGAATTCCCTGCCCATTGAGATGTAGAGGTGGGATCCTTGATCATATTCAAAATTGAGTTAGACAGGTTTTTGATTGAAACAGAAATTGAGGGTGGGGGATGGTGGTGGGCTGCGGGTTAACTTGGGGGAGGGGCGTGTGGGTGGAGATGGTGATAGTGGCACAGACAGGAAAGTGGAGCCAAGGCAACAGCAGATCAGAGGCATGTAGTTCTGTTGTCTTCATATGGATTCTTCCCATCCGCTCATTCTTTAATCTCTATGTGTCCTGAATTCTCTACAGTAATGGTTAAACTCTGTGGGTGTTTTTTTTTTCTGTTGCCAGAAGAGGTGGGAAAAATGGAGCACTGAAGATGGAGAACTTAATCTGGCAAAGGTCCAAATTTCAGTTTCTCACCTTGAGATGACCTTTTGTATATAAGTTCTCCCTCCTCAAAAGGGAAGTTGAGCTTCTCACTATCTGATGTCAAGAACTTCATCTATATGCATTTGCATTTCATTCATTCCACAACCTGCTAGAATTAAGTCAGCCTTTCCAATTAGCCTCTACTTATTCAAGAAACTTGGCACTTCAGATACTTGACCACATAACAGGCATGTTAGTCTTCAGCCTTCACAAGTTCTTTGCCATTTCTCCTTTCACCAAACGTTGTAAACATTTGTAGTCTTTTGTTGTAAGCTCTACAAGTGCAATAGAGATTGAAGGTAGGATGTATCCACTGGCAATGACAGACACCAACTGGAGAGTGATAACACAGCAGCTTGGTAATTAGACTGGCCAACTTGGTGGAGGAGACAAGAGTGATTCTAGAATGGACGTGGGGAAGCTAAGGGGTCCCATTTAGGACCTTGATTGAGTGAAGCCTCAAGAGTAAAAAGGGGACATTGACAGTAAAAGGTCATTGAGAAATAGGGAGAGGGTGAAGGGTCATTGAGAAATAGGGATTGTGAAATGGGATGGTGGAGGAACAGAATTAAGGGAGGTAATGGCTTAGTGGTATTATTGCTAATGCTCTGGAGATCCACATTCAAATCTTGCTTTGGAAGATGGTGGAATTTGAATTCAATAAAATTCTGGAACTAAGAGTCTAATGATGACCGTAAATCCATTGCCAATTGTCAGTAAAACTCATCTGGTTGACTAATGTCCTTTAGGGGAGGAAATGGCCATCCACACTTGGTTTGGTCTACATGAAATTTCAGCTTCTGCACCCACTACACCCTCTCCTCCCGCTTCCTCTTCCTCTCCCTGATCACTCTTCCTCTGCTCCCTCTCTGCTCTCACAGTTTTCTCCCTCTTCTACAGTCCGGCTTTTAAGGAACCATTATTGAACCCATCTGCAAGCTCATTAACAGCAGCAGCTGCTACTGGCTGTGTTGTAGCCTGCAGAGGGAGAAGGATCAAGACAAGAGCCAAGACATTGAAGGAAAGCTGTTGCTTGGAGCAGCAGCTACAGACTCTGATTCACTATCTCCAGCTGAGTGAATTGACAGCATAGGAAATGCCTCAGGATGTCTGAACCTCCCATTAGATACATATGCCAACAGCTAGACAAGAAGTTGCAGCAGCAAGGATTGTGTGGCAATCTTATTTTGGTAGCTCTAAAGATTCTTGCTGCCCTGAATTTCTATCCTAGCAGATCATTTCTGGGAATTCCTGGGGATCTCTTTGTTATTTCACAACTCAGTCTTGTATCCGGGAAGTTACTGTTACCTTCCTCACCAGAGCCCATGAATTCCTCTCTTTCCTCTTTAACAAGGTGAGATGGGCAGCAAAGGTGTTTGGATTTTCACTGATCACAGGTTTCCTGCAGATTCAGAGTGCAATAGGTGCATCCTAGCGCCAATCAGCAGTTTTCATCAATTGAAAAGGATCCCTTAATGGACAAATCATTTGTGACCACAACAGACAGATAATGAAAGTTTGTGCTCAATATCTCAGGACCTGCCATGATACCTATATCCTGGACATTTCAAAGGTGTCAGTTTCTTTCAATGCTTTCAGTGCATATAACATTGATTGGTGGATGAAAAAGATAACCATTTAAAATCCAGTTAATTCTCACTCCAACTTCAAGGAGATGTACAACATTGTGCAAATTTCTGCATAGGTCTCCTGAAAATGAGGTTCTGATCCCTCCTGACTGGTGAGGTAGTGCCATACAGTATGTGCTAGACACACTATCTCACAACATAGTGGTATGCTGCACTCCACGCAGCTTTAATCACCACGGGAAGGACACTTTGGCAGAGGAACAGATAGATTAGATTATCTACAGTGTGGAAACAGGCCCTTTGGCTCCAACAAGTCCACACCAACCCTCTGAAGAGTAACCCAGACTAATACATCTAACACTATGGGCAATTTAGCATGACCAATTCACCTGACCTGCACATCTTTGGACTGTGGAAGGAAACCGGAGCACCTGGAAGAAACCCACACAGACACAGGGAGAATGTAAAAACTCTGCACAGACAGATGCCCAAGGTAGGAATTGAACCTGGGACCATGAGGCAACAGTGCTAGCCACCCAGGGAACAGCCATCCTCATTTGGTTTGGTCTACATGAAACTTCAGGTCCCGCACCCACTACACCCTCTCCTCCCGCACCCACTACACCCTCTCCCCGATCAGGGGAGAGCAGGAGCAAGAAGAAAGCTCTGTGAAAGAGGAGGGTGAGGATTCAATAATGTGGCAGGATAACTGTCAACAAGATGAAACAATGTTCTGCTGAGGCAGAGAGGCATGAAACAATCTTAAAGTCACCCACTCTCAGGATGGCTGATTTTGCCCAAAGACATTCTTTGTGTATTTTATGCTATAATTTATGCAGTTGGCTGTTGTAATAAATGGTTATTTTCTTGTTAAGAACAGAACTCTGCTGAGTGTTCTCTTCTCACCTGAGTTTGTCAATTCAGTAAATTGGGTAATTTGGATAGTTTGATTAAATCTTTTAACATTTGGCATGACTCCAGGACTAGTGGGTTTGATTTCCAGTGCACTGTCCCAATGAGTCATGACACTATTCACCTATATCTTAAAAATATTCAATGATCTGGCCCCCACTGTCTTCTGAGGCAGACACTTCAGATGTTGCACAATATACTGAGACACTTCCCTTCAAATCTGTCCTACAATTACCACTCTCATTTAAAAAGTTTTAAATTTTAAACCTGTACTTCTGGACTGATCCACACGAGGAAACATTCTTCCCACATCCTCCTTGTCAAGTCTATTCAATACCTTATAAACTTCAATCAAATCACCCCGAATGAGCTGAATTCCAAACAATAAAAGCACTGCAGGTTTGAATTATCTTCATAAGATAACTTAGTCACTTTAAGTAACAATCTAACAAACCTCCTCAAACATATTTACATCTTTCCATAAAGAAAGTGACCAAAACTGCGCACAGTCTACAAGATGTGGTTTTACCAATGTATCATATAACTGAAGCAAAATATCCTTATTTTTAAGTTCAATTCCTGTTGTTCACAAACGATTGTATCCTACTACCTTTCTTGATCACATATGCTATACTTACAAACGAACATTTAGTGACTCATACAGTAGAACGTTGAAGTCTCTCTGTACCTTTTAATTTGGTAGCCATTCTCCTAGCTTTTTCATTGTTCCTGTCACTTTTTTAAAAAGATTCCCCACCATATGGAAACAGCCCTTCGGCCCACAACAAGTCCACACTAACCCTCCGAAGAGTAATCCACCCAGGTTCATTTCACTACATTTACCCCTAACTATTGCACTTAACACTATGGGCAATTTAGCACAGCCAATTCACTTAACCTGCACAAATTTTGGAATGTGGGAGGAAACCAGAGCACCTGGAGGAAACCCATGCAGACGTGGGGAGAATGTGCAAACTTCACACAGACAGTCGCCTGAGGCCGGAATTGATTGGGGATCCCTAGTGCTGTAGGCAGCAGTGCTAGCCACTTAGCCACTGTGCCACCCAATTACAAATGAATAAAGAGGCAAGTGTTCTGCACGGTGCACAGCAGTTGTCTGGTCTCTGGCAGTCTTCAGACATATTTTCCTGTATGCATTATAGACTCATATTAATAGGTTCTCACCAAACTTACCCCGAGTCTACCCTAGCTAATTTACCCATTGAGGTGACTGTCCTATGCTGGTGGAGGGTGCAAGTGAATATCTTGCAAGTGCCTTCCCTAAGATGGTGTTGTTGCTAGGGAAAGGCTCATGCTTCTTACGCCATTCCTCTCTCTGCTGTTTGACACCAGTGTTTGTAAAATAGAAGAGGAAGAGTTATTGGTGAAGATCCTTACACCTCATCTAAATCAGTGTGTTTATCTTCCTGCACATTACAGATACATAGACGACAATGTTGCTCACCAGTTTCCTGGGACATCACAGGAATAGTCCCAATCTTCCCTCTCAGCTGCTTGCTCCACAAAGCAGTCTTGGCCATCTGAGCACAGCTATGGTAAAAATTATAAATAAAAAAACTGATAAAAAGGAATAATGGCAGCATCACCCAGTTACAAACCTTGGTAAAAGTTTCAATTAATCCAGTCCAATTATAGGCCTAAGATAATGCAACAACGCATCTTTAGTTGTGTATTAATCCACACAGAAGTTCTTTTTAGAACCAATGCTATTAAATTATCGTATTATTTTAGCGTCAGTCCGTCAAGTACAATAAATTTAGTGAATCTTAGAAATTGTGACACAAAAAGATCATTCAGATCTTTATGCTGATATCAACTGCAGCTCCCTCTTCCTATCCTCTCTCCATGACATTTCCTTGTGCCCTTTTATGTTTCTCAATGCCTCTTCAAAAGTCATGAGAACAAAACATACCATGACATTGTGCAAACTTAGATGAAGATTCTAAAAGTATAATTTTTTTAAAGGAATAATTCTATATTGTAGGTCTAACATGTATTTCTTAATTAAATGAAAATCAGCAACCAACAACTGTAATCAAGAATTATGCATGTTGAAGTTAGGGAATGGAAATATGTCTTTTGTGGAAGGCCATAACTTGTACTGGACTTTAAAACTTTCAAATAGCCTTCAACTAGGCATTCACAAGAATACTTCTTCACTCATTTCCTCACCTCAGCTTTGGTGTTCTAGTTCCCAATAAAACTTGATCTAGCACAAGTAAATAAAATAAAGAATTGCAATGCTGGGAACCTGAAACAAAAACAGAAATTGCTGGACAAACTCAGCAGGTCTGGCAGTACTTGTGGGGAGAAAAAAAACCAAGATAACATTTTGAGTCTAGTGATCCTTCTTCAGAACTTGAGTTTCCTGTTCTGGGCTCTATGTTAGCCAATATTGTAAATGGTTCTCTCTCTTCAGGTGTCATCACTTTAAACCTGCCATTATCACCACAACTCAAAAAACCAAACCTTAACCTCATCAGGCAATCTACAACCTCTCTTTCCTTTCCAAGGTCCTTGAACATGTTGCCACCTCCTTGATCCATTTCCATTTTTCCAGAAATTAAAGTGTGACTCACTCCAATCAGATTGCCACTTTTTCCATCGTGGGGAAGCTGTTGCACTTCATGTTTCGGTACACAGCTCTATTAGGAAGGGAGTAACAGGTTTTCGTACCAGGCAACAGTAACAGAACAACAATATGGTTCCGAGGAGATATATTGTGGCCTGTTTGAATTTATAGATGAAGTTACAATCTGGCTGACAGCTTTATCCTGGATAGTGTCGAGATTCTTGAATGTTGCTGGAGCTGCACACATTCAAGCAACTGAATAATATTCCATCACACCCATGACATGCCTTGTAGGTTGTTGATAGTTTCTGGGGAGTCAGAAGGTGAGTTATGTGCTGCAGGATTCATAGCATTTGATATGCCCTTATAGAGGCAGTGTTTGTATGAATGGTCCAGTTAAATTTCCCATTAAAATTAACCCCCAGGATGTTGATAGCATGGATTCTAGGAAGAGAATCACATACAATGGCTTCTCTTCGGATGTTGTGTGGGCATGGGCACCTCTGGTGTAGTCAAGAATCAATCATTGGCTCTCTCCTATTTCTCATTTATATGCTGTGTCTCAGTGACACATCAGAAGGCACAACAATAGTTTTCACATGTTACACTGACAGCATCCAGCTCTACTCAACACAACTTCTCTCGACTCCTCTGCTTTTGCTAAATTATCAGAATAGGTATTTAACACCTGTACCGAATGAAATTTCCTCCAAGTAAATATTGAAAATACTGAGGTTTTTAGCTCTTGCTCAAAACTCTGTTCACCAGTTAGTCACTTCTAGCAAGATTCTGAGATTAAGCCAGTATGTTCACAGACTTGGTGTTACACTTGATCCTGAGACGAGCTTCTGCTCTCATATTTCTGCCGTCATTAAGAACCCTTATTTTCAGAATCATAACATTGCTTTTCTCCTTTAGGATACTCCTTAAACCTCCCTTATACAGAGAATGGCAGAACCCTTAGGGGTATTGATATGCAGAGGGATCTGGGTGTGCAGCTAGAGAAGGTAGTAAAAAAGGTTGATGGCATCCTTGCCTTTATTGGAAGGGGCATTGAGTATAAGGATAGACAAGTTATGTTACAGCTTTATAGAACTTTAGTTTGGCACATTTGAAATAATATATACAGTTCTGGTCACCACACTACCAGAAGAATGTGAATGCTTTGGAGAGGGTAGAGAAGAGGTTTACCAGGATGTTGCCTCATATTGGGGGATTTTAGCTACGAGGAAAGGTTGGCTTGATTGGGTTTGTTTTCACTGGATCGTAGTAGGTTGAGGGGAGATCTGAGAGAAGTTTATAGGATTGTGAATGGCATGGATAGAATGGAAAGTATGAAGCTTTTTCCTAGGTGGAAGGGTCAATTGCCAGGGGACATAGGTTCAAGATGCTGGGGGGGTGGGGGGGGGGGAGGTTTAAAAGAGATGTGCAAGGGAAGTTTTAGATGCAAAGGGTGATGAATGCCTGGAATGCATTGCCAGAGAAGGTGGTGGAAGCAGCATTCAAGAAGCACCTGGACGAATACATGAATAAGACGGGAATAGAGGGATATGGGTCCTGTAAGTGAAGACAGTTTTGGTGTGGAAGGGCAAAATGTGGTGACACAGGCTTGGAGGGCTGATGGCCTGTTCCTGTGCTGTATTGTTCTTTGTTCTTTCTTCTTTGATCGATCCCCGGATCAAGACTTTATTCATCTAATCTAATGTATTGAGGTGTGGTTCAGTTTTTTATTTCACTTTATGTAGCAATACTCCTTTGATGTACCTCAGGACAGTTTATTACACTAAAAGTGCTGTGGAATTATAATTTGTTGTTGCTTTTGAAGTCATCAGCTGTGTTGTAATTTGTCCTTCATTAATCATTATACCAAATATATTTTGGCTTTAAGTGTGGTTTAATTCAGTGATTTGCCTGGCCATTAAAAGTAGCCTAATTTTTTTACAGATATCTATTAGAAAGCTTGCAATGCACAGTAATTAATGCACCAATCCGCTAGCAAGTTCAGCTAAAGAAGAAAAATGTTATGAGTGCAAAGTGCCATAATTTGCTGCTCATCTATGCCACTCTGCTGTTTGCTTTGCACAAAGAAAAGCACACTGCCAGCTTTCCTGTTATTTTAAATAACTAATTGTTTTTGTACATTACAATCTAGAATTTAATTAAACTCCCTGCAAACATGTGGAGTTGGTGCTTTGAATACACATACCATCCTTGCATGGAGTGTATTTGCATTGGAGATTAAAAAAAAATCATTAAATATTTTTGCCTCTGAATTTTTCCTAATTTTTGATATAATTCTTCTTTCCTCACTTTATTTATCTTTCTGCAGCTAATTTGACTCTAATAGCTCACTCTAATATGCCCCCCCTTCTTTGTTGTTCTACTGGTTATTTCAAATTTCATTTAAATCTCAGTAGTTACAGAGATATACTTCCAATCCCACTGTTCACTAAAGCCCTTGATGTTCTGTTGCCTTTGCAGAAAAATTATTGAGTTGGAGGATGCACAAACTAATAGTTATGCTATGAAATGTGCCACTCCAGCACAGTTTGAGCTACTGGGTATATCTGATTAGATCATAAAGAAGGTGATCTAATCTGTATAAGATATCTTCTCTTGTCATTAAGAAAATGGGATTTTTAATACTTACATAAGCAATATGTAATTAGCAAATAGATGTGACCTTTAAGATTGCAGATTGAAGCCGTTATCACACTCACATGAAGAAATCCACCAGGAAGAGACTTTCTCAGCCCTCTTTATTTATTTTAAATCACCTGAAAATGATTATGAATTTCATGGAGATAGACACATCCTTGTAAATCCTGCATATTATGCAATGCATTCTGATCATGCCTCAAGTACATTTCTAGCTGCATGTATTGTCATCACTCTCCATGTTGTATATTACTTCTTAACACATTAGCAGGATATCTTTCTGCTGGCTGAAAAGAAAAGGAGTCACCTTCTCCATATCATCTTCCTTAACCATAGAGTCATAGAGATGTACAGCATGGAAACAGACCCTTTGGCCCACCTAGTCCATGCCAACTAGATATCCCAACCCAATCTAGTCCCACCTGCCAGCACCCGGCCCATATCCCTGCAAACCCTTACTATTCATATACCCATCCAGATGCCTTTTAAATGTTGCAATTGTACCAGCCTCCACCATTTCCTCAGGCAGCTCATTCCATACACGTACCACCCTCTGCGTGAAAAAGTTGCCCCTTAGGTCTCTCTTATATCTTTCCCCTCTCATCTTAAATCTATGCCCTGTAGTTCTGGATTCTCCCACTGCAAGGAAAAGACTTTGTCTATTTATCCTATCCATGCCCTCATGATTTTATAAAGCTCTATAAGGTCACCTCCTCAGCCTCCAACACTCCAGGGAAAACAGCCCGAGCCTATTCAGCCTCTCCCTATAGTTCAAATCCTCCAATACTGGCAACATCCTTGTTAATTTTTCTGAACCCTTTCAAGTTTCACAACATCTTTCCGACAGGCAGGAGACCAGAACTGCACACAATATTCCAACAGTGGCCTAACGAATGTTCTGTACAGTGGAACATGACCTCCCAACTCCTGTACTCAATACTCTGACCAATAAAGGAAAGCAAACCAAACACCGCCTTCACTATCCTATCTACCTGCGACTCCACTTTCAAGGAGCTAATAACCTATACTCCAAGGTCTCTTTGTTCAGCAACACTCCCTAGGACTTTACCATTAAGTGTATAAGTCCTGCTAAGATTTGCTTTCCCAAAATGCAGCACCTCACATTTATCAAAATTAAACTTCTCAGCCCATTGACTCATCTGATCAAGATCCTGTTGTAATCTGAGGTATTCTTTTGGTGTCATCTGCAAACTTACTCTCTATACCTCTTATGCTCACATCCAAATCATTGATATAAATGATGAAAGGTAGTGGACCCAGCACTGATCGTTGTGGCACTCCATTGGTCACAGGCCTCCAGTCTGAAAAAAAAACCCTCCACCACCACCACCCTCTGTCTTCTACCTTTGAGCCAGTTCTGTATCCAAATGGCTAGTTCTCCCTTTATTCCATGAGATCTAACCTTGCTAATCAGTCTCCCATGGGGAACCTTGTCGAATGCCTTTCTGAAGTCCATATAGATCACATCTACCACTCTCCACTCATCAATCCTCTTTGTTATTTCTTCAGAAAACTCAATCAAGTTTGTGAGACATGATTTCCCATGCACAAAGCCATGTCAATTATCCTTAATCAGTCCTTGCCTTTACAAATACATGTACATCCTGTCCCTCAGGATTCCCTCCAACAACTTGCCTACCACCAAGGTCAGGCTCACTGGTCTATAGTTCCCTGGCTTGTCCTTATCACCTTTTTTAAACAGTGGCACCACGTTAGCCAACCTCCAGTCTTCTGCCACCTCACCTTTCACAATCGATTAAAGAAATATCTCAGCAAGAGGCCCAACAATTACTTCCCTAGCTTCCCACAGAGTTCAAGGGTACACCTGATCAGGTCCTGGGGATTTATCCACTTTCATGCATTTCAAGATATCCAGCACTTCCTCCTCTGTAATATGGACATTTTTCAAGGTGTCACCATCTATTTCCCTACAGTCGATATCTTCCATGTCCTTTTCCACAGTAAACACTGATGCAAAATATACATTTAGTTTCTCCCCCATTTTCTGCAGCTCTACACAAAGGCCACCTTGCTTTTTTGAGTGCGTGCAGCAGCTAAGGTAAGACAGTTTGTTTTAAAATTACTTACCGGTAGCGGGCAGCGGTGTTTTTTTCTCTCTTTACAGAAAGAAAGAGCGGGAGCAGCAGGGGGAAGTGACGAAGACCGGAGGGGCAGCCGGGTAGGTTTTTTTCCCTTTAAAAGCGCGCAGGAGAAGAACCCGAGGCACTACAGAGGTAGTGTCTCCCACCCGCCCTCCTCCTCTAACCTAAATAATAAGACCCGTTGTGGTAAGTAGGTAAGTGCTGCATTTTGCTTGTTGTATTCTTTAGACCCAGTTTTTTTATAAAAGGTTGCTTTCAGAGGGATGGCAGTGAAGGCAGTGCAATGTTCCTCTTGCAACATGATTGAGGTGAGGGATGCCATGGACGTCCCTGCTGATAACACTTGCAGGAAGTGCACCCATCTCCAGCTCCTCCAAGACCTGGAACTGGAGCTGGAGTTGGATGAACTTAGGATCATTCGGGAGGCAGAGGGGGTCATAGATCGGAGCTTTAGGGAAGTAGTAACTCCAAATTGGCAGATAGATGGGTGACAGTGAGGGGGACTGGGAGGAAGCAGCCAGTGCAGGGACCCCCTGCGGCCGTTCCCCTCAAGAACAAGTATACCGTTTTGGATACTTGTGGGGGGGACGACTTACCAGGGGCAAGTAACGGGGCTCAGGCCTCTGGCACGGAGCCTGTCCCCGTTACTCAGAAGGGAAGGGTGGAGAAGAGCAGAGCAATAGTAATTGGGGACTCGATAGTTCGGGGCACAGATAGGAGGTTTTGTGGGAACGAGAGAGACTCACGTTTGGTATGTTGCCTCCCAGGTGCAAGGTACGTGATGTCTCTGATCGTGTTTTCCGGGTCCTTAAGGGGGAGGGGGAGCAGCCCGAAGTCGTGGTCCACATTGGTACCAATGACATAGGTAGGAGGAGCGCTGAGGATGTTAGGCAGGCTTTCAGGGAGCTAGGTTGGAAGCTCAGAGTTAGAACGAACAGAGTTGTTGTCTCTGGTTTGTTACCCGTGCCATGTGATAGAGAGTCGAGGAATAGGGAGAGAGAACAGTTAAATGCGTGGCTACAGGGATGGTGCAGGAGGGAGGGATTCCGGTATTTGGATAACTGGGGTTCTTTCTGGGGAAGGTGGGACCTCTATAAACAGGATGGTCTACACCTGAACCTGAGGGGCACCCGTATCCTTGGTGGGAGGTTTGCTAGTGCTCTTGGGGGGGGTTTAAACTAACTCTGCAGGGGCATGGGAACCCAGACTGTAGCTTTAGGGTGCAGGACCTGGAGTGTAGGGAGGTTAGGAACATGGCATCAATTTCAAAGGAGGGTGCCTGTAAACAGGAAAGTGGTTTGAAGTGTGTATACTTCAATGCAAGAAGTATACGAAATAAGGTAGGTGAACTTGCAACGTGGGTTGGTACCTGGGACTTCGATGTTGTGGCTATTACGGAGACATGGGTAGAACAGGGACAGGATTGGCTGTTGCAGGTTCCAGGGTTTAAATGTTTTAGTAGGGTCAGAGGTGGGGGTAAAAGAGGGGGAGGTGTGGCATTGCTTGTCAAAGATAGTATTACAGCTGTGGAAAGGACGATGGATGAAGACTCGCCATCTGAGGTAGTTTGGGCTGAGGTTAGGAATAGGAAAGGTGAGCTCACCCTGTTAGGAGTTTTTTACAGGCCTCCTAATAGTCCTAGAAACGTAGAAGAAAGGATTGCGAGGATGATTCAAGAGAAGAGTGAAAGTAATAGGGTGGTTGTTATGGGGGACTTTAACTTTCCTGATATTAATTGGGAAAGCTATAGCTCAAGTTCATTAGATGGGTCAGTGTTTGTCCAATGTGTGCAGGAGGGTTTCCTGACACAATATGTAGATAGGCCAACAAGAGGTGAGGCCATACTGGATTTGGTTCTGGGTAATGAACCAGGCCAGGTGTTAGAATTAGAGGTAGGTGAGCACTTTGGGGACAGTGACCACAATTCGGTGACTTTTACTCTAGTGATGGAGAGGGATAAGTGTGCACTACAGGGCAAGAGTTATAGATGGGGGCAGGGAAATTATGATGCTGTGAGGCATGACTTAGGATGTGTGGCCTGGAAAAGTAAGCTTCAAGACAAGGGTGTAATTGATATGTGGAGCTTGTTCAAGGAGCAACTATTGAGTGTCCTTGATAAGTATGTGCCCGTCAGGCAGGGAGGAAAGGGTCGTGTGAGGGAGCCGTGGTTTAATAAGGAATTGGAATCCCTTGTTAAATGGAAGAGGGCGGCCTATGTAAAGATGAGGCGTGAAGGTTCAATTGGGGCGATTGAGAGTTATAAGGTAGCCAGTAAGGACCTGAAGAGAGAGCTAAGAGCAGCAAGGAGGGGACATGAAAGGTCCTTAGTTGGTAGGATTAGGGAAAACCCTAAGGCTTTCTATAGGTATGTCAGGAATAAAAGAATGACTAGGGTAGGAATAGGTCCAGTCAAGAATAGTAGTGGGAAGTTGCGTGTGGAGGCTGAAGAGATCGGGGAGATACTGAATGAATACTTTTCGTCAGTATTCAATCAGGAACAGGACATTGTTGTCAATGTGAGTACTGAGTCACAATTAAGTAGAATGGATGGCTTTGAGGTATGTAGAGAAGAAGTGTTGGAAATTCTGGAAAGGGTGAAAATAGATAAGTCCCCTGGGCCTGATGGCATTTATCCTAGGATTCTCTGGGAAGCAAGGGAGAAGATTGCAGAGCCATTGGCCTTGATTTTTATGTCCTCGTTGTCTACAGGAGTAGTGCCAGAAGATTGGAGGCTAGCAAATGTGGTTCCCTTGTTCAAGAAGGGGAGTAGGGATAACCCTAGTAACTATAGGCCGGTGAGTCTCACTTCTGTTGTGGGCAAAATCTTAGAGAGAATTGTAAGGGATATGATTTATGAACATCTGGATAGGAATAATGTGATCAAGGATGGTCAGCATGGTTTTGTGAAGGGCAGGTCGTGCCTCACAAACCTTATTGAATTCTTTGAGAAGGTGACTAAGGAGGTGGACGAGGGGAAAGCAGTAGATGTGGTGTATATGGATTTTAGTAAGGCGTTTGATAAGGTTCCCCATGGTAGACTACTGCAAAAAATACGGAGGTATGGCATTGAGGGTGAGTTGGAGGTTTGGATTAGGAATTGGCTGGATGGAAGAAGACAGAGGGTAGTAGTTGATGGCAAAGGTTCATCTTGGAGTGCCGTCACTAGCGGTGTTCCGCAAGGATCTGTTTTGGGACCATTGCTGTTTGTCATTTTTATAAATGACCTGGAGGAGGAGTTAGAAGGTTGGGTGAGTAAGTTTGCGGATGATATGAAAGTCGGAGGAGTTGTAGGCAGTGAGGAAGGATGTGGCAGGTTACAGCGGGATATAGATAAGCTGCAGAACTGGGCAGAAAGGTGGCAAATGGAGTTCAATGTAGCTAAGTGTGAGGTGATTCACTTTGGTAAGAGTAATAAAAAGATGGGGTACTGGGCTAACGGTCGGATACTTGGTAGTGTGGATGAGCAGAGGGATCTTGGTGTCCATGTACACAAATCTTTGAAAGTTGCCACCCAGGTAAATAGTGCGGTGAAGAAGGCATATGGCGTACTGGCTTTTATTGGTAGAGGAATTGAGTTCCGGAGTACTGAGGTCATGTTGCAGTTGTATAAGACTCTGGTGCGGCCGCATCTGGAGTATTGTGTGCAGTTTTGGTCGCCATACTATAGGAAGGATGTGGAGGCACTGGAACGGGTGCAGAGGAGGTTTACCAGGATGTTGCCTGGTATGGTAGAAAGATCGTATGAGGAAAGGCTGAGGCACTTGGGGTTGTTTTCATTGGGTTGTTTAGGGGTGACTTGATAGAGGTGTATAAGATGATTAGGGGTTTAGATAGGGTCGACAGTGAGAATCTTTTTCCACGTATGGAGTCAGCTATTACAAGGGGGCATAGCTTTAAATTAAGGGGGGGTAGGTATAGGACAGATGTTAGGGGTAGGTTCTTTACTCAGCGAGTCGTGAGTTCATGGAATGCCCTGCCAGTAGCAGTGGTGGACTCTCCCTCATTATGGGCATTTAAGCGGGCATTGGATAGGCATATGGAGGATAGTGGGCTAGTGTAGGTTAGGTGGGCTTGGATCGGCGCAACATCGAGGGCCGAAGGGCCTGTACTGCGCTGTATTCTTCTATGTTCTATGTTCTTGCTGATCTTTGAGGGGCCCTATTCTCTCCCTAGTTACCCTTTTGTCCTTTATGTATTTGTAAAAACTCTTTGGATTCTCCTTAACTCTATTTGCCAAAGCAATCTCATGTCCCTTTTTGCCCTCCTGATTTCCCTCTTAAGTATACTCCTACTGCTTTGTACTCTAAGGATTCACTCGATCTATCCTGCCTATACCTGACATACACTTACTTCTTTTTCTTAATCAAACCCTCAATTTCTTTAGTCATCCAGCATTCCCTATACCTCCCAGCTTTTCCTTTCACCCTAACAGGAATATACTTTCTCTGGACTCTCGCTATCTCATTTCTGAAAGCTTCCATTTTTCCAGCCGTCCCTTTACCCGTGAACCTCTGATCCCAATCAGCTTTTGAAAGTTCTTGCCTAATACCATCAAAATTGGCCTTTCTCCAATTTAGAACTTCAACTTTTAGATCTGGTCTATCCTTTTCCATCACTATTTTAAAACTAATAGAATTATGGTTGCTGGCCCCAAAGTGCTCCCCCACTGACACCTCAGTCACCTGTCCTGCCTTATTTCAGAAGAGTAGGTCAAGTTTTGCACCTTCTCTCGTAGGTATATCCACATACTGAATCAGAAACTTTTCTTGTACGTACTTAACAAATTCCTCTCCATCTAAACCCCTAACACTACGGCAGTCCCAGTCTATGTTTGGAGAGTTAAAATCCCCGAACATAACCACCCTATTATTTTTACAGGTAACTGAGATCTCCTGACAAATTTGTTTCTCAATTTCCCTCTGACTATTAGGGGGTCTATAGTACAATCCCAGTAAGGTGATCATCCCTTTCTGAATTCTCAGTTCCACCCAAATAACTTCCCTGGATGTATTTCTGGGAATACCTTCCCTCAGTACAGCTGTAATGCTATCCCTTATCCAAAAATGCCACTCCCCCCCCTCTCTTGCCTCCCTTTCTATCCTTCCTGTAGCATTTGTATCCTGGAACATTAAGCTGCCAGTCCTGCCCATCCCTGAGCCATGTTTCTGCAATTGCTATGATATCCCAGTCCCATGTTCCTAACCATGTCCTGAATTCATCTGCCTTCCCTGTTAGGCCTCTTGCATTGAAATAAATGCAGTTTAATTTATCAGTCCTACCTCGTTCTCTGCTTTGTCCCTGCCCACCCTTACTGACTCGCTTCTGTTCTCAACTGTACCAGTCTCAGATTGATCTCTTTCCTCACTATCTCCCTGGGTCCCACCCCCCCCCATCTTACTAGTTTAAATCGTCCCACACAGCTCGAGCAAATCTCCTGACAGTATATTAGTCCCCTTCCAATTTAGGTGCAATCCGTCCTTCTTGTACAGGTTACTTCTACCCCAAAAGAAATTCCAGTGATCCAAAAATGTGAATCCTTCTTCCTTACATCAGCTCCTCAGCCATGCATTCATCTGCTTTATCCTCCTATTCCTGCCCTCACTAGCTCATAGCACCAGGAGTAATCCAGATATTACTACTCTCGAGGACCTCCTTTTTAAACTCTCTGTAATCTCCCTTCAGAATCTCAACCTTTTCCCTTCCTATGTCATTGGTTCCAATGTGTACAATGACTTCCTGCTGGCCCTCTCCCCCCCTTGAGAACAATCTGCACCCTCTCTGAGACATCTTTGATCCTGGCACCAGGGAAACAACATACCATTCTGATTTTTTGCTGCTGGCCACAGAAACGTCTGTCTGTGCCTCGGACTTTTTGCTGTCCTGATTTCCCTCTTAAGTATATTCCTACTTCCTTCATACTCTTCTAAGAATTCGCTCGATCTATCCTGTCTATACCTTACATATGCTTCCTTCTTTTTCTGAACCAAACCCTCAATTTCTTTAGTCATCCAGCATTCCCTATACCTACCAACCTTTCCTTTCACCCTAACAGGAATATACTTTATCTGGATTTTCGTTATCTCATTTCTGAAGGCTTCCCATTTTCCAACCGTCCCTTTACCTGCAAACATCTGTCCCCAATTAGCTTTCAAAAGTTCTTGCCTAATACAGTCAAAATTTGTCTTTCTCCAATTTAGAACTTCAACTTTTAGATCTGGTCTATCCTTTTCCATCATTATTTTAAATCTAATAACTTTATAGCCCCTGGCCCCAAAGTGCTTCCCCACTGACACCTGTATCTTGCCCATACAGAATGTTGGGGCTTTGCTTTATTAAACAATCATTTGTAAGTACATCATCGTATCATTCTTTGGTAAGTATAATTTGTTTTATGTTTTTAATTACACTTTTCTGTATATATTGTTTGCTTTTCTGACTAACCTTCCATTTCTTTTGCTGACAATATTTTCCTTCATTATCCTTTGTTTCTACAAACATTTTAGTTACAAGGACAGAATTCCTTTGGGAATTTTTCTTCAAGATGAGCAAGAGGTGTCCCTTAAGGAAAAATCCATGTGGGTGTAGAAAACTTGCAATGTATGTGCTTTTATGAACTTTCTAATTGTTCAAAAAAACCCGGCAAATTATAATTGTCAAACTATATCTCATGTTCTGAAGAAAGTTACCTGCATCAGTTAAATCGTCAAAGAACCAGTAGAATTCATAAATAATAATTTTTAAAAATTGTTTATTCCTTCTTATATTCATTAAAATGTAAGTTTTGATGTATTTAGAAGTGGTATCATGTTGCAGTTTTATTAATTCCGTTGAAAGCAGATTTTTCACCAAAAGTATGCATCTTTGAATTTTTCTTGGTCCTTCACTTGTAGTTGCCTAGTTTAAAATTACTTGAAATTATTTTAATAAAGACACTGAGATAATTAATTTCATTGCTTTACATTAATTGGTTCTTTGGTAAATTGAATATTTTTGAAACTTAAAACTTTAAAAATATATATACACCAATGTGTACTTAAGAAAATGTACACAATTTGAATCACCATACCTTTCCAAGTGAATACAATTTGTGAAATCGTGCAAGTTTATATTGGGGACATGGCTTGTTTGGTAGGCAGGGACTAATGCAGGCAAATTAAACTACAGTCAATGTGAAAGATTGTGTAAATCAAAATGATAAGTGGTCTTAAATCTTCTTTCAATTTTATAAAATGTTTCTAATATTTTCCAATATTTTGCAATGAGTTTTACAAATTCTTCCTGGGCTTTGTTGATATTTTCAATAGAATCTCTCCTCTGAGGTCTTTATAAACCAATTCACATGAAGTAACATTTTGTGACTTCAACTTATTTAGCTTGCAAGCCATTTGATTTTCATTCATATTATGCTGCAGGGAACGTCAAACGAATTTACAAGTATTATCTCCCAAAGATACTCAAGACATTTTGAATGTCAATTGGATAGTTCCCAGGGTTGGATCCCAAACAGGACAGCCATCAAGCAATGTACCCATTTCAATTCCCCCAGCCTCCTAGTCACCGCCCAGTTCAACTCCCCCAACCACTCCTTTTCCGACATGACCATCTTTGGCCTCCTCCATTGCCAAACCACAGCTCCTGTTGGAGGAACAACACCTTATCTTCTGCCTGGGCACTCAACATTGAGTTCTCCAATTTCAAATAACCTCCCTTTCCAAACCCTTTCCTTCCATTCCACTGCTCCCTGCCACCAAATGGATTAATTCCTCCCATTGACCAACCAGGCCATACCCTCTACCTGTCTTCACCTATCCCCACTTCACCACCCTGCCTCCGTCACCCTCTTTATCAGCAGTTCCTCCCACACCCAACTCCAGTCCTGAAGAAGAGTTGCACCCAAAATGTCAACTTCTGCACCTCCTGATGCTGCCTGGCTTGCTATGTTTTTCCAGCCTCCAGTCTGCCTACTTTGGATTCCAGCACTTGCAGTTTTTTTTGTCTCTTTTTCCATTCTATATCAGCTTTGAGATATATGGCACATCCTTGAATAAATTTATAATTTGGATTCACTTTCATGAATAAGCTACATTTGTACACACTTTGTGTCAGACTTCCTTTTGTGCTAAAATCTTGTTAATTTTTTGCTACTTCTAAGGATGCCTTCTTCTCTATACATGCCTTTCAATCCTCCTACACTAGGTGGCGGTGCAACCATTCTCTCACTTGACCATATTTCAATGTATTTTAAATGGCCTGTAAATGATTTATCAACTTTATAGTGCTCACAACAAATATTCCATTTCCACAAATTGCCCCAGTTTTCCAATATTTTCATGACACTGATATATAAATCAATGGCGCGCTGTTGCAGTTCAAGATACAGTTCAAGAAAGGCTCATCAGCATTAAAAGATTGTATAGTTTAATTTTATTGTATTTATATAATCTGTGAAAAAACATTGTACCTAATATTACTTCAGTTTTTTTTAAAAAGTACATGTGCAAGTTCTAATAAAACATTCAAACTTTACCTGAAAAACCTTTGAATCAACAAATTTATGGGTGGCATAGTGGTTAGCACTGCTGCCTGACAGGGCTAGAGACCCAGGTTCAATTCCTGCCTCAGGTGACTGACTGTGTGGAGTTTGCACATTCTCCCCCTGTCTGTGTGGGTTTCCTCTGGGTGCTCTGGTTTCCTCCCACATTCCAAAAATGTGCAGGTTAGGTGAATTGGACTTGCTAAATTGCTGGTAGTGTTAGGTGTAGGGGAATGGGTTGGTGTGGACTTGTTGGGCTGAAGGGCCTGCTTTCATGCTGTAAGTAATCTAATCTAAAACTTGTATTTATATAATGCCTTTAACGCAACAAAATCTAGTGGGATTCACAGGCGTATCATAAAATCACATTTGACACCAAGCTGTGTACGGCAATTCTAAAGCAGATGATCAAAAAGTTAGATTTTAGATTAGATTACTTACAGTGTGGAAATAGGCCCTTCGGCCCAACAAGTCCACACCGACCCGCTGAAGCGTATACCACCCAGACCCATATTCCTACATTTACCCCTCCACTACGGGCCGACTGTGCCACCGTGTAGTCTTAGAGGGGAGAGAGAGAGAGAGAGAGAGAGAGAGAGAGAGAATTTAGGGTTAATTGGCAATGCATGGCTACTGATTGTGAAACAATTAAAATCACTGATTTTCACGAGGTCAGCATCATAGAGTTGCAGGGTTGTAGCTGTAGGAGATGACTAAGTTAGGAAAGAGGAACATGATGGAGGAATTTTAACATGAATGAGAATTTTAGCATTGAGGCACTTTTTGAACAGAAGCTTATGTAGATTAAGAAACAGAAGAATGAAGGATGAACTTGACGTGATGCAAGTTTGGACACAGCCAGCTTTGTATGACCATACTGAAATATAGCATCTAGATCACAGTTCAGTGTATGCCATGCGAATAGAAATACCTCCATATTGATCTTTGAATATTCAAACTAGCAGATAGAAGTAATCAAAAGTTTTATTTCCTGATTCCTTTTAAATCGTTGTTCAAGTTACATTTTTGCCACATTTATGTATGATTATCGATAGCATTTTATTTGTTTATCATTTGCTGATTTGGTCTACTGATAATTTGCCTCACTTGAATAGTTAAAAATGAACTGTTAGAATCATTATTGTGTTATTCATTGCAGCTAAAATGAAATGTTCCTTTAAGGGACATCTTCATGACATCACAGCATCTGATCTAATGGCATAAAGGCTCAGTCTTTACCATACTAAATCCTCCTGCAGCATGACATGCCGAGGGAAGTGTGCTACAGTTTATACATATGAATTGCTTAACCAGACATTCAAGTACAATATATAAATAGATACCAGGAGATGTAATAAGGGTCAATACTACATTAGAGCTGAAAATGTGTTGCTGGAAAAAGCGCAGCAGGTCAGGCAGCATCCAAGGAACAGGAGAATCGACGTTTCGGGCATAAGCCTGAAGGAGGGCTTATGCCCGAAACGTCGATTCTCCTGTTCCTTGGATGCTGCCTGACCTGCTGCGCTTTTCCAGCAACACACTTTCAGCTCCAATTTCCAGCATCTGCAGTCCTCACTTTCTCCGCAATATTACATTATCCAAGTGTCGTTCTTAAGTTACAGGAGCTAACATAAGTAGCATCTCTTTTGCTATGAATACTTGCTTAAGTTAGAAAGTCCCTCACTTCATCTGCGGGAGATTGACTGTAGAAAAGATGTGGGTTAACATCAGTGGCCTTTTATATAAAAAAAAATCTCTTAGACACCACATCATAGTAGCAGCAGTCACATTATGGTGGCAGTGTGGTGCTAAGCAGCAGTAGCTGCTTGGAAAAGGCTCCTTGATCTTGTTGTCAGATGTTTTCAAATCTAATTAACATTAGTCAGCTCTGGATCTCAAAGTATTTGCAAGACTAACAACAGCATGGTTGTGAGTACTCATCTGCATATTAAGTAATCAGGATGCAAACCTATCTTCTTTCTACCAAAGGCTAATGCAATTGTGACTGGTTGAGCATACTATAGACAATTAGACAACTCTATGATTGGATCTTGGGCAAATGGCTAGCTTGGAGTGTGAATGATACAGTGAGAAGCTTTCTGACTACGAAAAGGGCAGGTGGTGAGTGTCTCTCCCTCTCTGTAGTAAAAATACCTAAAGCAAGCCAGTTTTCTTTCTCCATCCCACACCCGCCCACCAGTTGCTGTAACCTATTGCCTTAAAGCAGTAACTAAAAGATTGCATAGTTGTGTATCAACTGCCTCCTGTGAAGAAGTGAAAGTAACATGAAGAAAGAATCATCTCCGTGAACCCTGTGGACTGGTGCTATTGAACTACGATTCATAGTTATTTTCCTATCCACCTACAAGACTAATGATTTTTGTTTTTCTGTGCCTGTCTGTATGTGTGATTATTGGTTTTACAAGGGGGTTAGTGTTTAAACTAGTAGAGCCATATGTTGATAGTTCATAGCTGCTTATTTGTGATTAGAATTTATTTATTTACAGTAAACAGTATTTCTTGTTAAGTCAATGTTTTCTGTTAGTTTGACTTCAACAGGCAGTTAGAGAAATTAACTTTTGTGGTGACACCTGTCAAGGGGTTTGGAAATCAGCACATTTCCTCAAATGGATCATAACACTTCATTTTTCAACACATTCTTCATTCTACAATTACCATCAAGTCGGATTTTTAATGAGGAGTGTAGCACAGCATGATGGGCACAACCAAAAATGAGGGGAAACCTGCTGAAGTTACAACTGGGGTCTACATGCATACTCAACAGTAGAAGCAACGGGTGATAAACAGGATGGCTAAATGATTCAACAATTAATAAATCCAGTCAAAGCTCAGGGGTATGTGTGTTTTTGAAAGTCCAGGAAGGAAGGAAAGGCTGGTGAGGTAGCATTGGTCATACAGGATGGAATAAGTACAATAGCAAGAAACAATCTTGTATCAGAAGATGTAGAATTCATTTGGCTGGAGGTAAAAAAACAAAAAGGGAAAGCAGACACTGGTTGGGATAGACTATAGGCCCCCTAACAGAAGCTATATGGTGGAACAGAGAATAAATCAGGAGATCATGAGAACATGTAACAAAAGGAGTACATTAATCATGGTGACTTTAATCTTTGTGTAATTCGGAATGGTTAGATTGGCACAGGAAACCATGAGGAAGAATTTATAGAGTGTATTTGGTTTCCTCGAACAACATGTTGTGGATTTAACCAAAGATCAGACCATTTTGGATCTGATATTATTCATTGAGGCAAGTTTAATAAACGATGTCAGAGTAGATAATCCTCTAGGAAACAGTGAGTACAACATGGTAAAGTTTAGCCTTCAGTTTGAGAGGGAGGAACTAGGTTTGGAAACAACAGTGCTAAGCTTAAACAATGGAATGAGGGAAAGCTGGTCAGACTGGGAAAGGGGTTTAACAGCAACGATGGTTGAGGAACAATGACAATTAAGAAAATTGTTCATGGCTCACAAAAAAAATATTCCAATGGGTGTGAAAGATTCTGAGAAGGGAATAAGCCAACTATAGTTAACCAGGGAAGTTATAAATATTATCAAATTGAAAGAAAAAACATATTTTGTAGTAAAGACTAATGGTAAGCCAGAGGATTGAGAAAGTTTTAAAAACCAACAAAAGACAACTAAAAAAAATTATTAAGAGGTAGAAAATAGCATCAGGACAGACAGCAAGAGATTCTTTAAATATATAAAAAGGGAAGAGCAAAGCCAAAGTGAACATAGGTCTTTTGAGAATGAGGCTGGGGAAATAATAGCGGTGAACCAGAAAATGTCAGAGAAATTAAATAAATACTGTGCATCAGCCTTCACAGTAGAAGACACCTGCAGCATTCCAAAATCACTAAGTATTCAAGGGGCAAAAAAGCGAGGAACTAAATAATAACTATTGTTTAAAGAAAAAGTGCTAGGGAAACCAATGGGGGTAAAGAGTGATATGACCCCTGGTCCTGATGGGATGCATCCGACACATTACAGGAAGTAGCTACAAAGAAAATGGATCTGATAGTAATCTTCCAGAATCCATAGATTCCATAAATTCCAAGATTTTGGAATGGCAAATGAAACACCTGTACTTAAAAAGGCAAAGAGATAAAGATGGGTAATTATAGGCCAGTTATCTTAACAACTGTTGGGAAAACATTGAAGTCTATTATAAAGGATGTGATACAGCATTTGGAAATACATAATATGATCAAGCAGAGTCAGCATATCATCAAGAAGGGTAAATCAAGCCTAACAAATTTAGTAGAATTATTTGAGAAGGTAACAAGTAGATTAGATAAGGGATACACTGTAAATGTGATGTATTTGGATTTTTAGAAGATGTTGACTGAACTACAATAAGCTGACATCTATATTCAGTGGATATGAGGTAAGGAAAGTGAAATTTTGTCTTTATTTCAAAGGAAATTAGATTAGATTCCTTACAGTGTGGAAACAGGCCCTTCGGCCCAAATAGTCCACTCCGACCCTCTGAAGAGTAAACCATTCAGACCCATTCCCCATATTTACCCCTGACTAATGCACCCAACTCTATGGAAAATTTAGCATGGCCAATTCACCTAACCTGCACATCTTTGGACTGTGGGAGGAAACCCACACAGACACAGGGAGAATGTGCAAACTCCACACAGACAATCGCCCAAGGATGAAATTGAACCCGGGTCCCAGGTGCTATGAGGCAGCAGTGCTAACCACTGAGCCACCATGCTGCCCCAGAGTATAAAAGAAGGGAGGTTTTGCCAAAAGTATACAATGACTGGTCAGAGCATTGTTGGAATACCATGAACAGCTTTACGTGAGAAACGATATACTGGCATTGGAATTAGTCCAGAGAAGGTTCACTTGGCTGATACCATGTATGGTAGGACTGTCTTATGAGGAGAGGTTGAGGAGGTTAGGCCTATACCTATTGGAATAGAAAGTGATCTTATTGGAACATACAAGATTGTTAGGAGACTTGACAGGGTATATTACTTCCCATTATAGGAAGATCTAAGACCAGAAGGCATATCTCAGAACAAGAGGTTCTGAGAATATCCAGCCCAGTATATGCCCTTCGGCCCTCGATGTTGCCCTGACCTGTGAAACCAATCTGAAGCCCATCTAATCTACACTATTCCATTTTCATCCATATGTCTATCCAATGACCATCCCTTAAAGACAGAGATGAGGAGGAATTTCTTCTCTCAGAGGGTACTGAATCTGTGGAATTCTTGGTTGCATAGGGTTGTTGAGGCTGGGTCATGAGGTATATTCAAGGCTGAGATTTATGGATATTTAATCAGGAGCAAATTAGAGCAAAATGCTGGGAAAAATGCTGGAAATCACAGCACGTTTGGTAGCATCCATGGAGAGAGAGAGCAAGCTAACATTTTGAGTATAGATAGTCATAGTCATAGAGATGTATAGTATGGAAACAGACCCTTCGGTCCAACCCGTCCATGCCAACCAGATATCCCAAACCAATCTAGTCCCACCTGCCATCACTCGGCCCATATCCCTCCAAACCTTCCTAATGCCTCTTAAATGTTGCAATTGTACCAGCCTCCACCACATCCTCTGGCAGCTAATTCCATACACGTACCACCCTCTGTGTATCTTTCCCCTCTCACCCTAGACCTATGCCCTCTCTGGACTCCCCAACCCCAGGGAAAAGACTTTGTCTATTTATCCTATCCATGCCCCTCATAATTTTGTCACCCCTCAGCCTCCGATGCTCCAGGGAAAACAGCCCCAACCTGTTCAGCCTCTCCCTTTATGCAACAGTGGGGTGTTGGAGTGCTGGGGGAGAAAGGGTGTTGAAAGAGCAGGTTAAATCATCAAAATGTGAGAATGGCAGAACAATAGTGTGTTTAACTGCCAGACTTGAAAGAACAGACAGTCCCAGTGGAGTGGGGTGAGGGGTAAGAGGACATCATGACAGAGAATATAACAAGTAAAGCTAGAAGAAAAGGAAGGAATGGGAGTAGGTTCACAATCTAAAGGTGTTAAACTCAAGTTGAAGTCCAGAAGGTTGTAAAGTGCTAGTCTGAAGGTGAGATGTTGTTCCTCCAGATTGCGCTGTAAGATTGGAGCATTGCAGCATGCCTAGAACAGACAAGTGAGCATGTGATCAGGATGCTGTTAAAATGACCGGCTATGGGAAGGTCGGGGTTATGCTTGCGAATGGACCAGAGGTGTTCTGCAGTCACCCAGTCTACACTACCTTCTCCAATGTAAAGTAGGCCACATTGGGTGCAGCGACTGCAATACACCAGATTGGAGGAGGTACAGGTGAAATGCTGCTACACCTGGAAAGACTGTTTGGGGCCTTGGATATTAAGCAGAGAGAAGGTGAAGAGGCAGCTGTAGCACCTTCTGCAGTTACAGGGGAAGGTGCTATGGGAAGGGGGACTGGTATGGGTTGCTGAAGAATAAATTAGGGTATCCATTTTTAGTCAGTATTTGAATCAAGGGAAAAGCCAGGAAAGCAGACTTGAGAATTATCAGGTCAGTCAAGAACTCATCAAATGGTGGAGAAGACTCGATAAAGTGATCCTGTGTTTTATGGTCTCTGCAGTCCTAGCATAATGCTGATGATGGATAATTAGGATTAACACTTCCAAGGAATGTGAGGCACAATCAAGTGTAGTGGCTCTAAACCTGTCGGCATATTTACAATTCTAATTTGTACATACATACTCATTATGTGGTCTAGCAGTTGTGTATTGGAGAGGTCACTTAGTGCACGTGTATGCATGAGAGTGTCAAGTTTTTCATGTCCTGTTACATGTGGGGAAGAAAGTTATTAATTTTCTTAAAATTTACAATCACAAGAGGTCTTGTCGTTAAATGCTGGCTTTTTAAAAATTGCATGTTACAAAGTGACATAACTTACAGAGCATCAGATCATGACCTTAAAAAGTAGGTCTTTCCCTAAGTTTTTGTGGCAGCATAGACAATATGGGCTGAATGACCTCTTCAAACCCAAATTTTTTATGCTCTTTTGGTGTTGCACTTTTGGAAAAGTGGGATGACAACAGATGTTTTGGAAGGGGAGAGAAGTTTTGAAGAGCTGGTACCATTTTCAGTATTTATTCAAAAATCCTTGAGAAGTTGTTCAGTCAGCAATTTAGTGGGAATGGAATTATGTCAGTAGCAAACAACTTTCATGAATTGGAGGTGATGTTGGACTGGTGTGGACAAAGTTAAAAAATCACACATCAGGTTATAGTCCAACAGATTTATTTGGAAGCAGTAGTTTTCTTCATCAGGCGAATCACCTGAAGAGGCAGTGCCTCAAAAGCTACTACTTCTAAATAAACCTGTTGGACTATAACTTGATTTTGTGTGATTTTTGACTCATGAGCATAACCTTGGAGGGCACACAAGAGAAGATAAATGAAACGGAGATGATAAAAGTTTGGGTCTGGGACAAAGGGGCATCTTAAGGAAGGCTGAGGAATATTGCGCATATTATAAAATACTGAGAGCCCATTGCATAATTGAAGGTGTGCTCTTTCCTAGAAGACATTAAACTACCTGCTCCATTGGATGTAAATAATGGTATGCCACCATTATCCTTGGTGCTAATACTTATCTTATCAACAGCTGAAAAATGTGTTGCTGGGAAAGCACAGCAGGTCAGGCAGCATCTAAGGAGCAGGAGAATCGACGTTTCGGGCATAAGCCCTTCTTCAGAATCAATACAAAAACAAATCAACTGGTGATCATGACACTGCTTGTGAAAGTTTGCTTTGCCCAAATCCGCTGCTACATTTCTGCCACTTCTAATGGCTACATTTCAGGAAATAGTTCATTAGAAAATAGCAGTCGAGGTACACACAAATATAAAAACTCCTACATAAATTCAAGTCTTTCTGTACACCATTTATTACACAAAACCCTTGCACTATTTTTCACACTACGCCGCTCTTGCACAACCAACTTTTTTTAAAGCATTAGGCAGTTTTCAGAAGCAGCACTATTTGCATTTTCTTTTTTCACATTAAGCGAACAAAGAATCTTTTTCCATTCTCGTGTTTCTGTTCCCCAACGCCGAAGAAGCCAACCATTGCGATGTTTACCAAACCTTGGGCACTTCAGCTCCCAGAAGCCCCAGTCCGTTTCCGGTCCTGCGGCGGATGTGACGTCTGGTTTATCGCCCATGGCCCCTTCCTATTGGCCGAGAGCTGCTCAGGAGATGTCTGACGCTGCGGAGCAACCGAGAGCGACGAGCGATGGAGCTGTGAGTGGCAGCGGCGTCTTGTACTTGAAAGGAAGCGCAGTGTGAAGAGAAGTAACGGCCTCTCCATCGGACAGGTAATGGAAGCCGCCGAGCTCAGTGTTTGTTAGCTGCAGTCAGGCCACCGCACTGATGCCCACCGGGCTGAGGAGATTTGGTGGGGGCCGGTTCATTGTTGCCCGAGAGTGACAGCTGGCTCGGGAAGAGCGAGGCAGAGCCAACCGGCGAACGGTGGCTGTGTGTCCGGGCGGCGGGTCAGGCTCAGCTGCCGGCCCTCTCTCTCTCTCTCCGGTGTGTGTCTATGGGGAAGGGAGGGTGGTGTGAGCGTGTCTGTGTACGCGCCTCAGGGAGTCTGTCCATGGGAGGGCAGACTGAGCAGGTGCTGGCGCCTCAGGGAGGGCAACGTCCATCTCAGTGCAACACAAGTCAACTCGAGTACAGTTCCCATTCCTTCTCCTGGAGGATGGCATCCCAAAGTTTTTAAGGAATCCTGCCTGTGGTCAAGAAATCCAGTCGACGACTTGATCTGACCGCATACTGTTACGAAAGCTAGAGTGTTCAGACAAAGCATGGTGCGAGCCTGGTGCCCATGAGAAAGTATGTGATCATTCTCATACTGTCAAATTCAGACTCGAATGGCTGACACCCTGGACGCACCTCAGAATGAAAATGAGAGTTTTCAAATCACTTTTTAGTGGACTATGTGCCAATTTTGTTCCAGCAAACACAGCATTGATTGGTAAATGGGATTTGCTGTGAATCAGGATACCTGCAGCAGTGTTCCAAAAAAACAAAATAACAAGAGTAGATGATAAGCTGGGCCACCCGCACCAACCAACCCAACCGCCCCGTGGCTGAACACTTTAGCTCCCCCTCCCACTCCACCAATGACATGCAGGTCCTTGGCCTTCTCCATTGCCAGACCCTGGCCACACGACACCTGGAGGAAGAGCGCCTCATCTTCTGCCTAGGAACCCTCCAACCACATGGGATGAATGTAGATTTCTCCAGCTTCCTCATTTCCCCTCCCCTCACCTTATCTCAGTCCCAACCCTCGGATTCAGCACCGCCCTCTTGACCTACAATCTTCTTCCTGACCTCTCCGCCCCCACCCCCTCTCTGGCCTATCACCCTCACCCTCACCTCCTTCCACCTATCATATTCCCAGCACCCCTCTCCCAAATTCCCTCCCCCCTACCTTTTATCTCAGCCCGCTTGGCACACCAGCCTCATTCCTGAAGAAGGGGTTATGCCTGAAATGTTGATTCTCCTGCTCCTTGGATGCTGCCTGGCCTGTTGTGTTTTTCCAGCACTACACTTTTCAACTCTAGATGATAGGTTGCCCTATCAATCAGTGCATTACATTAGCTTAGATTTCCTATGGAAACAGGCCCTTTGGCCCAACAAGTCCACACTGACCCTCTAAAGAGTAACCTACCCAGACCTAGTCCCCTACCCTATATTCACCCCTGAGTAATGCACCTATCACTATGGGTAATTTAGCATGGGCAATTCATCTGACCTGCACACCTGTGGATACGTTCATGATTGATCATCTATAATTGCCCATAAGAAACAGGATAAAGTCAATCTGACCAATTACACCTCTTAGGGGCAGCCTGGTGGCTCAGTGGTTAGCACTGCTGCCTCACAATGTCAGGGACCCAGGTATGATTTCCACCTCAGGCAACTGTCTGTGTGGAGTTTGCACATTCTCCCCGTGTCTGCGTGAGTTTTCTCTGGCTACTCCAGTTTCCTCCCACAATCCAAAGATGTGCTGGTCGGGTGAATTGGTCATGCTAAATTGCCTACAGTATTAGGTGCATTAGTCAAGGGTTTTAAAAAAGGGTAGGAGAATGGGTTACTCTTCGGAGGGGTGGTGTGGACCTTTTCGGCCGGTTTCCATACTGTAGGAAATCTAATCTAATGTTTACCTTTTGATCAGCAAAATAATGGAAAGGCCATTGATAGTGCCATCAGTTGCAACTTAGCTGTTAGCTGACGCTCAGTTTGGGTTCCATCAGAGTCACTCAGCATCTGACCCCATTACACGCTTGGAACAAAAATGGATAAAAGAGCTGAACTTGAGGTGAGCTGAGAGTGACTGCCCTTGATTCCACACTAAGTTACACATTGCCTTGGTGTCAAAGATCGCCGGCAAAATTCAAGCCAGTGGAAATTGGGGAAAGTTGTACATTGGATGGAGTCATACTTCACAGAATGATAGGTTGTTTGGTTGTTGGAGGTTAAATATCTCAGTTCCAGGACATAATTGCAGGAGTTTCTCAGAGCGTTGTCCCATACCCGACCATCTTGAACTGTTTCATCATAACCTTCCCTCCATCACAAGATCAGAAGTGAGGTGTGCCCTGTTGCATAAAGTTTTGTACCATTCATGAGTTATACTGAAACAGACATGTCCAAATGTAGCAAGATCTGGATGACATCCTGGCTTTGGCTGACAAGTGGCAAATAATGTTTCTGCTGCACAAGTGCCAAGCAATGACTGTTTCCAAGAACAGAATTCAAACATTAGCCCATAATATTTAATGGCATGACCAACACTCAAACCCCATCAATATCCCCGGTGTTACCTTTGATCAGCAAATGAACTAGACCAGACATATAAACCTGTCTGCCGCTACAAAGCAGAAGTCAGGAGTGATGGAATATACTTGATTTGATTGGGTGAGTGTAGATTCAATAACACTCAAAAGCTTGACGACATCGAAGGTGAAATAGGCTAGTGATTGGCACACCATCTAGACCTTAAATGCTCACTTCCCCCATGACCAGTGGTAGTACTGTTGCCATTGAAAAGTTGTACAGCAGTAACTCAAAGATTCCTTCATTAGCACCTACCAAATACCACCACATCCAAGTTTCCACACCAAGACATAACACTGTCCTGTCTTGAAATATATTGTGTTTCTTCACTGTCACTGGGTCAAAAAACCTAGATTCCCCCTACTTAACTGTCATGTTGGAGTACCTTCATGTCATTGATCGAGGTGGTTTGTGTAACTGGTTTTGTTGATGGGCCACAACCCATATTGTTTGGGAGGGAGGCAGGAGGCAGCATGGAGACTATTGTAAAGATGTTGGACTGGACATTTAATCTAATATTGTGCCTATCACACCTCTGTCAAAAACCTATCTGGTATAGGCAGTTAAAATTGAGCTCATGGAAGCTGACTCAGTCCCATTTGCTAGCACTTTCCCATATCCCTCTAAACCCTTCCTATTCATATAGTCATCCAGATGATGCTTTAATTGTACCAGTCTCCACCACTTCCTCTGACAGCTCATTCCATATACGCACCTTCTGTGTGGGGAAAGTTGCCCCTTAGGTGTCTCTTACATTTTTCTCTCTTGCCCTAAACTTATGCCCTCTAGTTCTGGACTTGCCCCCCCCCCCCTTTTCTACTTACCCTATCCATGCTGCTCATGATTTTATAAACCCCTATAAGGTCACCCCTCAGCCTCTGACGCTCAAGGGAGTGGCCCAGTGGTTAGCACTGCTGCCTCACAGTGCCAGGGACCTGGGTTTGATTCCAACCTCAGGTGACTGTGTGGAGTTTGCACATTCTCCCCGTGTCTGCATGAGTTTCTTCCCACAGTCCAAAGATGTTCAGGTTAGGTGAATTGGCTGTGATAAATTGCACATAGTGCTCAGGGATACCTAGATTAGGTTCATTAGTCAGGATAAATGTCGAGTAATGGGGTAGGGGAATACTCTTTGAAGGGTCATTGTCGACATGTTGGGCCAATAGGCCTGTTTCCACACTGTAGGGATTCTATGAAAACAGCCCCAGCCTATTCAGCCTCCCTCTATAGATCAAATCTTCCAACCATGGCAACATCCTTGAAAGTCTTTTCTGAACCCTTTCAAGTTTCACAACATCCTTCCTATAGGAGGAGACCAGAATTGTGAAATTTGGAATACAGATAGATCAGCAATGATTTATTTAGTAGCAGAGCAGCCTTAAAAGGCTTTTCCTAATTTGTATGTTCATGTATTTCTACTTGAATTTTGAACATGCAAGAGGATGAGAAGTTTGCAAAAGTTCCTCAAAAAAGGAGGGATAAACCTGATAGCAACAGGCCAATTAACCTAACTTCAGTGATGACAAAATTACTATAGAGCAGGGGGAATGATGAAAAAATGCATAATTTTCCCAATCTGGATCTTATTGTCCCTTTTATTCCCAATCACTTTTAAGTCTAGATCACATTTTCCATTTCTCCTAACTCCACACCCTATTGATCTCCTTCCCTTTGTAATTTTCTGTTTTCTTTGTGACCAGTGAGTCATATGGGAGTGGTTGGAATGAGCAGCATGGTTATAGTTTCATTGAGTTGGACACCCTTCCAATACTCTTGTTGAAGTGGCCATATCTGAGCTGTGTTTGTTCGATTGCTTAACATGGTGTGAAGTGGTGTCAAAGCAGAACCAATTCTCATTTGAACACTTTCTGATAAAATAACATCGGTGAACCCAAAGTGATTCTATTGTTACAGATTGCTGGGGGTCCAAGTTGTTGTGGCATCATGCACTGGCAAATCATGGTGTCCACAACCTCATGCCCCAGAAAAGTCTGTTTGTATTATTATAATAAGGAAGGTGGAAAGTTAGCAGTGCTTTGTTGCAGTGATTGCATTTTATTTCCAGTGAGAAACTGGATTTGAGAGCAGTGAGAACTCAGTCTTGTAGTCCAAACAATTATTCTATCATTAATTGATAACATAACTTCAATGCTAATGCACCTATCTTTTAACGTCTCCGTGTTAGAATTAGAGTTGACTACAGAAGTTGTTTAGGTTGACTCACCTGACAGCCAGTAAAGTAAATTACTTTTGAGAAACTTGTATTTTAAAATGTGATTAGATTAATCAGAGCAGTGATCATTCAAATTCATCGATCACCCTCTAGTCTATAATGACAGTATAGACAAGCAATGTACAATAAGCTAACAAACTAAATGAAAGAACCTAAAGCCTTGTACTTCGGCATGTTGAATTTATCTGTTTCAAATTTTACTTGTAGCCAGCATTTCTTCTGGGTCTAATTAAATGCACCTAATTTTCTGAAAATTTAACTTGTGAAAAGTTAAAAGAATTTATTACTTCAATTGATTAGAGCTCAGATTTATATTAGTAACCAAATAACACGCAGTGTTCAGACTTTTAGCCAATTTTATTCGCTACTTTGTACGTTTTATATTACAATTAGAAAACATTTCATCTAGAGAACTCCTCAGTAAAGAATTATTCGGTAATAACTTTGTTAACATTAGAAGATGTAACAACACCTGTTCTGACATTTTGTCTGGAGGCTGTCCTGTATGTGATTGGATCACTGACATTAACAAAACAAGTTGTATTTAATAACTTTTTAATGTAGTCACCTGTCCCAAGGTGCTTCACGGGAATGATGATATAAAGTAAAATTGACACATGAGATAGTAGGACAGATGACCAAAAGTGGGGGCAAAGAGTTAGGTTTTAAGGAGCACTTTCAAAGAAAGGAAAGAGCGATCAAGTTGTTTAAAGTGGGTTTTCCAGAGTTCAGGACGCTGGGAGTTTGAGGCATGGTGACTAATAGAGTGATTAAAATCTGAGGTGTTGAAGAGGCCTGAATCAGAGGAGAAGAGATGTCTTGATGGTTGTTGGAGGTTACAGTCATGGTGAGGCCATAGAAGTATTTGAAAATAAGGATGGGAATTTTAAAATTCAGGCACTACTTGTTTGTGAACCAGTATAGTTTAACACAGACAAGGATGATAGTTGATTGAGGGAAGGTACCAGTTAGACACAGGTAGCAAAGTTTTTTAGATGCTGTCTACTGTACGGAGGCTGGAAGATAGAGGCTGACTTGAAGTGTTAGATTTGTACCATTCAAATGTAGCAAGGGATGAAAAACAATCAGAATGAGGAAGGGATGGAGTTAGGCAATGAGGAAAAAATGGCAATTCTTGCTGATGTGTACATTGGGTCAGAAGCTCACCCTGGTATTCAATCTAACACCACAGTTGCAAATAGTTGTATTCAACTTGAACAGTTGTCAAGGAGGAAGGTGGAGTTGGTGGTTAGGGAATGGATTATGTGGTAGGGATGGAGGATGATGACTTCTGTGTTCCCAATGTTTAACTGGATGAAATTTCTGCTTAGCCAATATTTGATGTTGGGCAAATGGTGTGACAATTTTGGGACAGTGGAGAAATGAAAAAAGCTGGATGTGATGTTGAAGTGTTGACTTTATCTGTATGTGGAACCGGGAGCTGTATTTTTGAATGCTGTTACCAAGGGTATCAGGAACGTGAAAACTAGGAGGAAGTTAAAGAGAGATATGTGTGCCAGCAGAAGTACTTTTGTGGAAGCAGCAAAGGAAGTCATTGCAGGTGATTATTTGATAAATACTGGATAGACGAGGAGGGGGCAAACCCAGACTGAATGACATGCCAATTAGCAGAGTCTGTCAGGAAAATGTAGTGTGCATTGCGTATACACTTAAATTGTTACACAATGCAGCAAAATACAAATTTTGTATATCATACAGACCCAATTTGATATTTTTAAGTTAGGAGTCTTGCACGACTTCACTATCAAAGCTTGTGTGTAGTTGCTGTATTGCAGAAGGCATGTGTTAGCAAAAAAGTATTTATGAAGTGTAAATGCTGTTGTCTAAACTGGCTATGTTAAACCCTATTTTGGACAAGCACCCTATTGTATACAATAAATCTTTTGACTCATCCTGGGTATTATTTAGAAATCTCTTATATTAAAAACCTTACACTTGCACAAGTTCCCATGGGTTAGCACTGCTGTCTCGCAGCGCCAGGGACTGGGTTCAAATCTAGCCTCTGGCAGCTGTCTGTGTGGAGTTTGCACATTCTCCCCGTGTCTGCGTGGGTTTCCTCCGGGTGCTCCAGTTTCCTTCCACGATCCAAAGCTGTGCAGGTCAGGTGAATTGGCCATGCTAAATTGCCCATAGTGATAGGTGCATTAGTAGGGGAATGGGTCATGTGTGGATTACTCTTCGGAGGGTTGGTGTGGACTTGTTGGGCCGAAGGGCCTGTTTCCACACTGTAGGGAATCTAATCTAATGTAGTCTAATCACTCCTTTTAAATTCCTGTCTCTTTATTTAAAATGGAGGACCTCAGCAAGACACCCTCTGAGGACAAGCAGTCACTTGCACTGAAAAGCAACTTGTTGTGGGCCTGGTGTCAAGGAGTGCTTAAGACTGAAACATTACATCATATTACACTAGTGTGTGTGTTCTCACCCCCCGAACAAAAAAAAACAGGTGGAGGGGTAAGAAGGAAGGATTTGGCTGGAGAAGTTTTGGAGAGCAGCAGCTCAGCAAAAAGTACAGGTGAGCTCAGGTGAAGTTCTTTTCTTTTTATTTTACAGCAGTTAAGATGTCAATTCGGACAGTTGCATGTTTCTCCTGCAGGGTGTGAGAGTTCAGGGAGACTTCCAATGTCCCTGATGACTACACCTGGGGGAGGTGCACCCAGCTGCAGCTCCTGGGAGACCGGAGTTGGAGCTGGATTCATTCCAGGTCATCTGAGGTGCTGAGCATTTCATAGATAAGAGTTTTAGTGAGGTGCAGACAGAGAATAGCTGGGTGGAAAGGCAAATGAAGTAGGCAGAGAGTGTAGGAAGTCCCTGTGGCCATTCTCCTCGAAAACAAGTATACCATTTTGGATCGTGTTGGGGGGAAATGACCATTTGGGGAAAGCAGTAGTAGCTAGGTTGATGGCACTATGACTGGCTCTGGAGCACAGCAAGAAAGAGTAAACGTAAACAGGACCTTAGTGATAGGAGACTCAATAGTTAGGGGACAGATGGGTGATTCTGTAGCCGCAAACGGGAATCCAGGATGGCGAGTTGCCTTCCAGGTGCCAGGGTCCAGGGTGTCTCAGAGCAGCTGCAGAACGTTCTTAAGGGGAGGGGGAGCAGCCAGAAGTCATTGTACATGTTGGCACAACTGACATGGGTAGAAATAGGGATGAGATCCTGCACAGTGGTAAGAGAGCTAGGAAAAAAAGTTTAAAAACCAGGACCTCGGTGATAATCTCTGGATTACTTCCAGTGCCATGTGCTAGTGAGGGTAACAACAGGAGGATGTGACAGCTGAATAGGTGGCTAAAGTGGGCAGAGATTCGGATTTTTAGGATGTTAGGATTTTTTCTGGGGCAGTGGTGACCTGTTCAAGAGGGGCAGGGTCAGTTGCACCAGAACTGATGGGGACCCAATATCTTGGCGGCCAGGTTTGCTAGTGCTGCAAGAGAAAGTTTAAAGTAGATTGGAAGGCGGGAGGTGGGATCCTCAACAGCAGGGAGGCAAGTGCGAGGCTCGAAGGAGATACAGTCATCAGAAATAGTAGGTTGAAGAGACTAGTCAGGCTGGAACACAACAGGGAGTAAGGAATGCCTGTTGGATTAGATTGCATTTATTTCAATGCAAGAGGACTGACAAATAAGGCCAATGAACTCAGGGTGTGGATAGATACGTGGGACTGGGATATTATAGCCATTACAAAAACATGGCTAAGGGAGGAACAGGACTGGCAGCTTAATGTGCCAGGTTACATGTGCTTTAGGCGCGACAGGAGTGGTGGAAGTGGGGGGGTGAGTTGTAATTTTGATTTAGGCGATTATCACAGCAGTAATCAGATGAAATAACTGAAGGATCATCCAGTGAGGCTTTGTGGGTGGAGTTAATAAGGGATGGTGACCTTATTGGGGTGGTACTGTAGACCCCCAAATTGTTAAGAGAATTAGAGGAAAAATTATGTAGGGAGATTGGGAAGATTTGCAAGAGGAATAAGGTTGGGATTTTAATTTTCCTAACATAGACTGTGACTGTCAGACTGTTAAAGGCTTAGATGGGATGGAATTTGTTAAGTGCATTCAGGAAAGTTTTCTCAAGCAGTATATAGAGGGCCCTACTCAGGGAAGGGAAAAACTGGACCTCTTGGGAAATAGGACAAGATGGTGATGGAGGGGACAATGGGGGAGCACTTTGGGACCAGTGACCATAGTTCTATTAATAGTTATGGAAAGGGACAAAACTGGTTCACGTTCTAAATTGGGGCAAGGGGAATTAGACAGGAGCTTACGGGGTTGATTGGAGTAGTTTGTTTGCAGATAAAGGGATGCCTAGCAAGTGGGAGGTCTTCAAAAGTAAGATAGCTAGAGATCAAGGTCTATATGTTCCTGTGCGTTTGAAGGGCAAGGTTGGCAGGAATAGGCAACTCTGGATGACGAGATATTGAGGCTTTGACCAGAAAAAGGGAGACGTGGCTTAGGTACAGCTGGGATCAAGGGAATCCCTGGATTATATAGGGAATACAGGGAGTTTACTGAAGAAGGAATTCAGGAAGGTGAAAATAGGGTATGAGATAGCCTTGGCAGAGAAGATTAGGATGAATCCAAAGAGGTATTTTTAAGTATATGAAAGGGAAAAAAAACTAGAGAGAGAATAAGGCCCCTCATGGACAAAAGTGGACATGTATATGTAGAACCGTAGGAGGTGGGTGAGGTTCTTACTGAATATTTCTCCTGTATGTTTACTGTGGAGAAAGACATGAAGACTTGGAGACAGTCCATATCACAGTAGAGGTGGTGTTGGATGTATTAGAATGTATGAAGGTTGATAAATCTCCTGATTCTGACCAGATATATCCAAGAACACTGCAGGAGGCAAGACAAGAAATTATGGGGCCCTGGCTGATATTTTTGCATTATCGTTCGTCATGGGTGAAGGGTAGCGAATGTTGTGCCATTATTCAAGGGCTGCAAAGGGAAGCCTCGGAGAACCCGAGGAGCAGGAGAATCAACGTTTTGAGCATAAGCCCTTCGTCAGGAATGAGGCTTGTAGCCCAAGGGGGCTGAGAGATAAATGGGAAGAGGGTGGGGCTGGAGGGATGGTAGCCAGGAATGCGATGGGTAGATGAAGGTGGGGGTGATAGGTCGGAGAGGAGGGTGGAGCAGACAGGTGGGAAAGAAGATGGACAGGTAAGACCGTTCAAGAGGGCGGTGCTGAGTTGGAAGATTGGATCTGGGATAAGGTAAGGGAGGGGAAATACGGAAACTGGTGAAATTTACATTGATCCTGTGTGGTCAGAGAGTCCTAAGATGAAAGATGCGGCGTTCTTCCTCCAGGCTTTGGTGGCCCAGAACTTGCATGTCCTTGATGGAGTGCGAGGGGGTGTTAGCCATCCTATGGCTGAACACTTTAATTCCCCCCTCTCACTCTGTCAAGGACATGCAAGTCCTGGGCTGCCTCAACCACCAAACTCTAACCACCCAAAGCCTGGCGGAAGAACACCTCATCTTTCGTCTTGGGACCCCTCCGACCACATGGGATCAATGTGGATTTCACCAGTTTCCTCATTTCCCCTCCCCCCACCTTATCCCAGATCCAACCTTCCAACTTGGCACTGTCCTACCTGTCCATCTTCCTTCCCACCTACCTGCTCCATCCTCCTGTCTGACCTATCATCTTCACCCCCATGTTCATCTACTTATCACATTCCCAGCAACCACCCTCTGCCCCCAGCCCTAACACCCTCCCATTTATCTCTCAGCCCCCTTAGGCCTCTTCCCCCTCATTCCTGATGAAGGCCTCATGCTCTAAACATCAACTCTCCTGCTGCTTGGATGCTGCCTGACTGGCTGTGCTTTTCCATCACAACAGTCTTCAACTTAGAAGGATATGGGCCAAGTGCAGGGAAATGTGGTTAGCATAGACAGACATTTTAGTCAGCGTGGACCAGTTGGGTCAAAGGGCCTATCTCATGCTGTAGGACTGTATGGCTCTAAATAATACGTTGACAGTTTCAAAGGCATCTCTGTTAAGAGTCTCTATCAGTGTGTTACATACCAGGAGGGCATGTGACCTGGATTACTGGACTGACTGATCAAATAGGAGTTCTGATAAAGGGTCCTCAAGTATTTAGCATATTCATTTTGTTTCAGATGCTGAGCGATATATTCTCCATTTTTGACTTTTATTTGAATTAAACTTGATGTTAGTTTTGGAATTTCCAGATGCTTTAATAAAATGTACTAATCTACTATTTGGAAACATTACTTTAAATATTGATGTTTAAAGATCTACTGATACAGGTGAAATCATGTCTACCTAACAGATTTTTTAGATGTTTTCATTATTCAGTTGTTTTTGTAAGTTTTTTTGTAGGATTGTCTGTCAGTTGCATATGCATTTTTGTAATTTTTTGATCAGGATGATTCTCAGTAATGGAGCGACAAATATTTTACTTTGTAGCAGCAAGCAGTTGACATTAATAAGCTCATATTGCAGAGGAGGGAATAGGTATGAAATTTTAACACTTTGTCTTCTACCTTTGTGCTACTTTGTATAGAGAGTGGTGGTGGAGGGTTGCTTTTCAGACTGGAGGCCTGTGACCAGTGGTGTGCCACAAGGATCGGTGCTGGGTTGACTGCTTTTGTCATTTCTATAAATGATTTGGAGGTGAACATAGGAGGTACAGTTAGTAAGTTTGCAGATGACACCAAAATTGGTGATGATGTGGACAGCCAAGAAGGTTACCTTGGAGTACAATGGGACCTTGATCAGATGGGCAGGTGGGCCAAGGTGTGGCAGGTTGAATTTAATTTAGATAAATGGGAGGTACTGCATTTTGTAAAAACAAATCAGTTGCAGGACTTGTATACTTAATGGTAAGGTCCTGGGGAGTGTTGCTGAACAAAGAGACCTTGGCGTGGAGGTTCATTGTTTCTTGAAAGTGGAGTCACAGGTTGACTGGCTAGTGAAGAAATTGTTTGGTATGCTTTTCTTTATTGGTTAGTGTATCAAGTATAGTGGTTTGGAGGTCATGTTGCAGCTGTACAGGACATTGGTTAGGCCACCTTTGGAATTCTGCATTCAATTCTAGTCTTCCTGTTGTAGGAAGGATGGTGTGAAACTTGAAAGCATTCAGAAAAGAGTTACAAGGATGTTGCCAGAATTGGAGGGTTTGAGCTATCAAGAGAGGCTGAATAGGCTGGGACTATTTTCTCTGAAGCGTCAGAAACTGAGGGGTTTAGATGTTCATAAAACCTGAGGGGCATAGATAGGGTGAATAGCCAAGGTCTTTTCCCCAGGGTAGCCGAGTCCAGGACTAGATGCATAACTTTTAAGTGAGAGGGGAAAGATATAGAAGGGATCTGAGGGGAAAGATATAGAAGGGACCTAAGGGGCAGCTTTTTTATGCAGAGATTGGTGCATGTATGGAGTGAACTGCCAGAGGAAGTGGTGGAGACTGGTACAGTTATAATACTTAAAAGGCATCTGGATGTGTATCTGAATTGAAAGGCTTGAGAAGAACATGGGCAAAATGGAGGCAAATGGGCCTAGATTAATTTTAGGTTGTCTGGTTGGCATGGATGAGTTGATAGCTCTAACTTTAACTTGGGACTGCAATCTTAGCTTCAGAGTTGGATTGATGCCACATTAGAAATGAAAGCAGCATATGGTAAAGTAGATAAAATAATATTTTAAGATAGCTGACCAAGGCGTAAACAAGTATCCTTTTGTATTTGCATCTGTGGAGTGTTATTTGTGGCTGGGCCAGATTTAAAGTTTTATTATTATTGTTCTTGTGAACCACAGCTAGTTTGAGTGTATATTTTCCATTCGTACAGCAGTCTGTCTGTCCATGTGTTGCTGTCTTTTAAAAGTGAGTATGAAAAATGAATTTCTCAAGCTTTGTTCCAGAAGTATTAGAAAGTTAGGAGCAGTCTTGCCGGAATGAATTTTTTTTCAAAGTTTGAAAGATATGAAGGAAACTGCAAGCAGGGAATCAACTATATAGTCTTGAGAGTAATAGCAGAAGGAAACTATGAGTCTGAATTATCTTTTTTAGAAAGAGTAAGCTCCTCAACTTGAAAATAAGCTCTTTCTGAAAAGCAAGGTTTGGTTTAAATAGAATCAGAGTTCATAACCAAGTGGACAGGAGGGAAAGGCTGGATGTAAATAGTATGAAACAAAGGTACTCCGTGCTGGTGAAACTTAACAGCTCTGGTAGCATCTTTGGAGACAGAAATTGAGTTAATGTTTCAAATCTAAACTCAAAACATTAATTCTGTTTCTCTCTGCACAGATGCACCCAGAGCTGTTGCATTTCTCCAGTGTTTTTGTTTTGTCTTAGATTGTCAGCATTTTTAGTATTTTGAATGTTGGATGAATGTTTAGAGATGTGTAGAATGAGAGTTCAGGGCCAGGCAACACGTATAATGAAACTAACAAAAAAAGATAATGAAATTTAGACAAATGAAATGAGGACCTGTGCTTCCAGTGGTGATGGGGGCTGTTATCTACAATGTAATAAGAACTATTAAAAAGGGATTCCCATTTCAATAGTTTTCAATTTTCTCATTATAGATGTTTATGGAGACAGCTAATATTTTAAATGAGGATATGTGGATTTATAATATTGAAAGTTTGTTGGAGAGTTTGTAAAAATCTTGCATTTTGCAATATTGTAGACTCCTTTTATAGTGTTAGTCAGTGAGTCAAAAGATTTGATAAGGTTGTTGTGCTATACCATGAGATCACGAATTGATGGTAAATCACACCCCTAGAGCAGGGGAAATTGAACCACAGCTTTCAGTTTGGTTGTTGGGAGCCCAATTTAAATTGTGTTCTTGTATTTTACTGATACTTTGGGATTTGAATTTTACCACTGTTGCCCTTTGTAAAAGCATGGAAACATAGCATAGAAGAAAGCAGTAGGGGTAGGCCATTTGACCTGTTGAGACAGCTCCGCCGTTCACTGTGATCATGGCTGGTCATTGAACTTGATAGCCTAATCCTGTTTCCCCCACCCCAGACCCTTTGATTCCTTTGTGTGGTAAGGGACACACTAAGTTTATCTACCACTTCCTTAAAAATGCATAATGTATCGGCCTCAACCCTGACAACATTTCTGGCAAAAATGCATTAATAGTTTTGTTTTATGTATACTGTTAACCTATGTATTCTGTTTTCAATATTATATTTAATGTTAAGAATATACAAGAAGTATTTGGGAGAAATGATGTTCGGCAGATGATATTAAGGAGTCCCATAAGATTTGATAGCTTGGACTTATGGGGTTTTTAAAAATCTGAGATCTCTATAGAGGGGTGCCCAAATGTTGGGAGAGCAAAGAATATGAGGCTTGTCTTGTTAAATTCCCAGACTCTACACAAAGTGAGGCAAAGTGTGGTAATGGACTTCAAAGCAGTAAGTGGAAATTGCTTTATGATTTCTAATGGATCTCTTTGGACATTGAATTTGGTATTTGTGATTGGCTCTTCATTAGGTGTGTTATGTTTTCTTTCCTTTATTTTCTCCAATGCAATACAAAGACATGTTGATTGAAAATCTTAAGTTTGATTTTGGCCTTTTGGTGATAAGGGTAATCTTTTCATATTTGGTCTAGCATGCAGCTTGACTGTTCCTGGATAAGCATGAGAAAAATAAGCAGGGTCCTTTTTCTTAATTCATTGATGTATGTTGACAACTGTTGATAGAATCTGCAATACTCTCCAAAGTTGCACTAATGTGTTGACACTCAGCATGTAGGTTTACATCCAAAATACTGCAAAGTTCCATCAAGCTGCTAACATTGGAACTAAACGGCAACATTGGGAAGAGAGACCTTTTAATTGGGAAAGTAAATAAACTCAGTAGTTTGGGCCTCCTCTTCACATTGGAGAATGCATGAGAAGTTTGTACTAAAATCAATGTTTTTCTTGTTTATGATTAGCAAAAATAATTCCCGATACTAATACAGTATTAACTTAGTGTATGTGCAAAATATGGATGAGAAGATTAATTTATGTACTCTTCTTAAACAGGTTTTTGAAATTAACAGCATTCTGAACCAAACAAAAACACCAGTTATTTTTAAAGAGCAACTTTATATTGTTAACAAACTGGAAGGCCTACGGTTAGAAGAGAGTCTAAGCTCAGGCTTAAGGCATCGGAGAGGAGGAATAAGAGACCTGATGTCAGCGCAAGAAAAACTATGTGACACTCCAAGTTCAGAGTTGAAAGAAGTGAATCCAAATGTAATCCATGAACCTGACTTACTGAATGTAAGTACTGTATCAAATTTAAAATGTTGAGTAATGGATTAGGGGGTGGTGGGGGAGAGGGACCCGTTGCTCTCTTTATTTCTATAAATGCTATTTTTCAGTGTAGTTTAATACTAGGGCAGTTCAACACAAGCTTTCTTGAGTTCTGATTGAAATGTTCTTGTAAGGATGAAATACACCTGTCTGACAAATTCAGTATTGCGCTATGTATCAGTCATTCAATAGCTTAATACTAAAGCAGGAGACAAGTCTGTTTTACATGAAACTTGGCATATTTCTAATATGTTCTCGGGTATAAAATTAGATAATTTTATAATTATTATTTTTGAATAAGGATATCTGCAAATAATTGACTAAATAAATTGCAGTCCTTTTGAAAACGCTAAATTCCACTTTATAAGAGAAATTTGGGTGAACTTGTTTCTTTTAATGATAGTATTCTAAAAGGACAAGTTGTATTATAAGTAAGTATATTTGACATCTCTTAGTTAAGCTCTTTGTTGAACATTTGAGTTTTTTTTTAAAACAAGACTTTAAATGTGCCTTTAGTAAGTCTTTGTACATCATCCCTCGCAGAGTATGTGCTTCTAGATCTGTCATTGCTGCTTTGAAGCTGCCTCTTGAGGGTAAATGAGGGTTACTTTTCAGTTCCAGAGGATAACTATCTGGACTTCACCTTTACTCCCCAAATTCTGTACCTGTCTTCAAGAACTTATTTTTGTGGAATATGTTGCAACTGAGGTTCTTTATTTGATACTTAGTTTAACTCTTTCTTGTTCTGAAAAATCATGTGACTATATGAACAGCTGAACATAAAAGGATCATCTTAGAGATGTAATCTAGATAGTCATCAGGCTTTCAATAAAATGTAGAGAACTAAGGTTTGAGCTTATGGAGTGAGAGAATATATAGAATGACTAGAAAGTTGAATGCAAAACAGAATAAAGATTTAGTGTAGTTAGACTGACAAAAGTGGAAATGATGTTCCAAATGCTTTAAAGGCAGTTGACTGCATTTGAATTTTGTCTATTTATAAATTTAAATAAAGTGGAGGGGCTGGTATTGGACTGGGGTGCACAAGGTTAGAAGTTGCACAACTGTTGTAGTCAAAAAGTGTGGCTCTGGAAAGGCACAGCCGGTCAGGTGGGGAGCAAGAGAGTCAACGTTTTGAGCATAAGATCTTGCATCAGGAATGTGGAAGGCCCCAAGAGGGCTGAGAGATAAATGGGAGAGGGAGTGGGAGTGGGGGGAAAGGTAGCTAGGAATACGATAGGTGAACGAAGGTGGGGGGTGATGGTGATTGGTTGGAGTGGAGGGTGGAGCAAACACTGTTGTTGTCCAACAGGTTTATTGAAATCACAAACTTTGAGTGCAGTCCCTTTGTCAGGTGAAGTGAAGAAAAACATATAGGCATAGAGATCAAAAGATCGTACAAATGGTGTGAGTGCAGTGTCGTATAATAAGTCTCTTCAGGTGATTGAATATATCAGATGGTGAGAATAAAATGTCAACAGCTGAATAGTACGTGAAGGTGATCTGTAATCCAATTAATTGAGGCAAGGAGATAACTACTAAAAATTAAAAATATGTTGGTGCTGGAGGCAAATCAAACAGTTGGGATAACATGATAGGTAGAAGAGTCACATGCTGAGGGTCTAACCAAATTAACCAGTAATCCAAAACTGTACAACCTAATTAAGTTAGAGAGATCATAAGTTATCAGGGTGATGATGTTAAAACAAGACAGTAAGGAAGCTTTTCCAAATACAGTAAGGAAGATTTTGGCAGGTGCAGAACAGTATGGTGGTGTTACATGGCGACTTTAATCCAAGAAATAGGTTGAGGCCATCTTCATGGATTCGGAACTTGGCTATCAGTTTCTGATCAGCGATTCTGCATTGTTGTGTACCTCGAAAGCTGCCTTGGAGGACTCTTACCTGAAGATTGGAAGCTGAATATCATTGACCGCTTAGGCCATTTGTATGATCTTTTGATCTCTGCCCAAGTATGTATCTGCCTATAAATTATGCGCCTGTATGCTTTTCTTCACTTCATCTAATGAAGGGGCAGCGCTACAAAAGCTTGTGATTTCAAATAAACCTGTTGGACTATAACTTGGTGTTGTGTGACTTCTGATCTATAGTTTTAAATCTCAGGATGCAATCTTTGCACAGCACTCTCACAGTGAGTTTTTTTCCTCTGTGGTATTGGATCGCTGTTCTCCTGAAGGCTGAGTAGTTTGCTGCAAGCGATGGTCTGTTTGAGGGCAGGAAGTGGGGGCATAGGAATAATGTGGCAAGATCTTCATTTTCATTGGTGACATGTTGATAGGTGTATAAATATCAGTCATGACAATTATTAACACCTCTGCTCCTCTTGATGTAGTACATGGAGCCTTTTATGCCCACTTGAGATAGCGTATAGAACTCAAATTTAATACCTCACCTGAAAGACAGCACCTCTTGTGTTATCTCTTCAACACTGCACCAGAATAACGGCTGGGACTTTTGTTCTTGCATTTCTGGAGTAGGACTTGAAAGCACAATCTCTTGGTATGAGTTTGAGTCCTACCATAACAATCATGTTAATGTTGGTAAAAATGTCAAGTAGTGAAGACAATAGGTGAAGCTACAAGAATTTAATGTTTGCATTGTTGATTTGTATTAGATCAAAAGATAGAATTCAAAATAAACTGTCACTAAAGAATCCAACTGGAAATAGATGGTTTCCCACAGGTAGCAGCTGGCTTATTTTTGATAACTCAATGATACAATATGGTATTTGTACTGGATTGGTTATGACCACTGCATATGTATAATGGTCAACAAAAGTACGCAAATTAGAACATGATTTTTAATACAAGCTTGTTTAGGAATAAAGTGTGACTGTCTGGGTATTCATGTTCACCTTTGTTTCTGTTACCTATTTTATGAAAATATTCAAATTTTCAGCTACAGGAAATAATGCAATGCTGATTATATAGTTAAATGTCTGTCTCTTGCATTTTTAAAGTTGGTAAGCTGTATTTAAACCCCTGCTCCACAATTTTACCCATTTCCAGAAATGTTTAGAGTTACTTCCATGCTTGGTCAAACTCTTGAAAAGAGAAAAGAGTAATTTATGAAAAAATAGATCAATGCAAAACTTATCAATATAATCTTACATTAATTGTTTAGTACGCTTGCATCATTGCTCAGAACATGGAGAATAGGAAGTGGAATGTCATTTTGAAGTTGTACAGGACATTGGTGAGGCCACTTTTGAAGGATTATGGGCTGTTCTGGTCATTCTGCTGTAGGAATGATATTATTACATTGAAGAGGGCTCAGAAAAGATCTGCAAGAATATTGCTGGAGGATTTGACTTGCATTGGAAAGGCTTTTTCAGTGGAGCATAGGAAGTTGAGGGGTGACCTTATAGAGGTTTATAAAATCATTAGGGACATAGATAAGGTGAATAGGAAGGGCCTTTTCCCTCTGGTAGGGGAGTTCAAAATTAGAGAGTGCATTTTTTTAAGGTGAGAGGAGGAAAGATGTAAAAGGCACCTGAGGGTGGTTTGTATGTGCAATAAACTTCCTGAGGAAGTTGTAGATGCAGGCACAATTAAAGCATTTAAAAGGCACTTGCACGTGGATAGGAGCGGTTTAGAGGAATATGGGTCACACAGGGACTAGTTTAGTTTGAGAAACTTGTTTGGCATGGACGAGTCGGACCGAAGTGTCAGTATCCATGCTGTATGACTCTATAATAAAAGTTTCCTGGTTTCTATCATGCATTTCTCAATATACCTAAGAACTTTTGACATGCTAAAATGTTTGTGTCTTGTCAAAGGAATTGGGCATTGCTATTTGTAAACCTGGCCCCAATAGTATATGGGTCCTAAATTTTGTTTTTGTTATCCAAGCATGTGGAATGACAAATGTGGTCCAGCACACATCTGTTCACAAGTGTGCATAGATTATGCAGCTAGGTTGTATTATGTTAATTTGCAATCAGAAATTGTTGAAAGCTGCCATTGTTTCAACTTTGTCAGTTGCAGGCTATATTCTGAATTTGCACCTGACCTGTGTATACATGAAGTGGGGGTATATTGGGAGAGGGAAGATTTGTTTGTTCTGATCCACAAAGAATTAGGAATGGTGTTCAGTTTAGAGAATTTAAGGAGTTATGCTCCAAGTTCTAATCTAGAGCCGCAGTGGATTGCTATTTAAGCCATGTCCTCATTGTCATAGCAGCTTAGAGAATTAAATATGTGGTTCAAGGGATGGTGTGGCAAGAAGGAATTTTGAAGGGACTCAATTTGACGCGAATTGAACATGAAAATAAGCTGTTTCAATTACACAAGACAATGGTGAAACCACATCTTGATACCAGTGTTGCACACACCATTGCTTATTTTAGGAGGGATATAGGTGTAGTGGAGGGAGTTCAAAGAAGGTTTACGAGATTGACACCTGAAATTATTTAGTTGTCTTATGATACAAGATTGATCTGGCCAAGCGTGTTTGGACTGGTGTTTAGAAGGCCAAGGGATGATTTGATTGAAGTGTATAAGATAACGAATGGTCTTGACAAGGTGGAAGTGAAAAGGATGTTTACTCTTGTGTGTGAATCTAGAATTAGGGGACACTGTTTTATAATTAGGAGTTGCCTTATAGGATGAGGTGAGATTTTTTCTGAGGTTTGGAACTGTTACAGAAGGCAAAGAGGCTTGATCATTGAATATGTTCAAGGCAGATATTGATTCCCTTTCCCAACAATAATCTAAGATTATCTGGGTAGATGGGAATGTGAAATTTGAAACAAATAAATTGGAAATTGCCATGATCTTATTGAATGGCGGAGCAGGCTTTCAGGGTCAAATGGCCAACTCTTACTCCTCGTTTATATGAACATGTGCTCGTATGAATAAAGGGAGAAAGCAGGAGCAGTTCCTTGGTGACAGGCACCACTGCAATGAATTATATAACTAGAGCAATGGATAGGGTCTTAAAATTAAAAATAAACATGTTGGAGGTGCTAATGAAAGGAGTATGTTTTTGAAGGAAAGGAAGTTTAGAGGAAAAATAAATTTACATAATGTTGAGGCAATAGAACACGACGGTCATTTGAATAGAGAAAAATGTCCAGTACTAGAGGGCGTAGGTTTAAGATGAGAGGGAAAGATTTAAGAGACCAAAGGGGCAACAGTTTCATGCAGAGCGTGGTGCATGTATGGAATGAACTTCCAGAGGAAGTGGTGAAGGCTGGTACAATTACAACATTTTAAAGGCATCTGGATGGGTGCGTGAATAGGAGGGATTTAGAGGAATATGAGCCAAGTGCTGGCAAATGGGACTCGATTAATTTAGGATATCTGGTCAACATGGACAAATTAGACCGAAGGGTATGTTTCCATGCTGTGCATTTCTATGATTCTAAAACTAGAGTTTGAAAGGAAGGGACAGAGATCTAAATCTTAATGGTATTGTGGATCCCTGTGAGAACTCTTCTTTTTTGAAAAAAACAAAAGTGGCATGTGGATCTCGAAATCCTGTGCATTCTTATGAATATTCCCTTTGTTGGGTTGAAACAGACTTCACTTCTGTGATAGCAAGGGCCTTGTGTGGAAATTGCATATTTTAAGAGTAGATGTAAATATTCTTCAAGGTTAGATAAAGTGTAAAGAACCAAGAAAGTTATCTAAATGCCCATTCCTTTCTATTTAAAAAAGGTTTAAAGATAGCCCGCCTTTGCCTGTGATAATTGAAAATAATTCTGTTCTAGCAACTACAGCTTTTTGTTGACATTACTCTAAGAGCTATCATTAATCATGCTTGGCTACTTTTCATAGCCAATCAGCTCAGTAAAGTGTCCAAAGTCAATAGATTCAAGAGGTTATTAAAGGATTATCTATCTGAAATTATGAATACAAAAATGTTTTGATTTTATAGGGAATTCTGTATTAAAAGAGATTTTGTTGATTAGCCTCCCGTGTGGACCTTTTATTACATGCTTTCTGAAAATCCAAATTCAGCACAACCAGTGGTTCTCCTTTATAAGCTACAAACAGTGTCTACTAAAACTGCAATAATTTTGTTGAACATAATTTTCTTTTCACAAATCTATATTGAACTTTACCAATTTTAATTTTTTGTAAATTGTTTGTATCACACCCTTTTAACAGGTTCTATCAATTTTCCCTGCTGATGATATCAAGCTAACAGGCTTGCAGTTCTCTATTTCCCCTTTACTATAATTTTATCATAGTGGTTGTTTGTTCTTTTCAATTTGATAAAGTGATTTGCATTTTATGTCTGGGTATGGTAGTGTAATGGTTGGAACTGAACTAGTAATCCAAATGCCTGGACTAATACTTGAGCATGTACTAAAATCCTAGTTTTAATTCAATTGGGAGAAAAAAATGGAAATGAAAAACAGATTAGAGAAAGTGTTTCTAAGGCAGTCAAATTTGACGTGTCTTTCAGGGGAAAAATGTTGCCTTCCTTATTTGGTTTGGCCTATATATGACTTCACTCTAGAGGATTGTGATTGTCTCTCAGTTACCCTCTGAAGTAGAATAACAAGCTACTTAGCTATTCAAGCTGCTTTCAGGTCAAGTTGGATTGAACAATAAATAGCTATTTTCCAATGACTTGTTCTATTGAGGATCAATGATACGTTCTCAATGCATATAATACACTCTTCAGCTTGCATGTAACTCTAAACCTCTTTAAATTCATGAAATTGGATTCCTAACATAATACTTAACCAGTCAGATTCAGTGGATGAAGGCTATTTATTGAAACATATCTGCCTTTATTATTGATAAGAATATGGTGTTAGTTGAAGCTGTGATGGTCCGTTAGTTGTTGCAGCTCTGGGAACTCTCATTGCCTGGATGGTCAATTTTTGTAATTCAGTGTATGTACTAATGCTGGATCATAACCAGAAGATTAAGGGCGGCACGGTGGCACAGTGGTTAGCACTGCTGCCTCACAGCACCAGAGACCCGGGTTCAATTCCCGACTCAGGCGACTGACTGTGTGGAGTTTGCACGTTCTCCCCGTGTCTGCGTGGGTTTCCTCCGGGTGCTCCGGTTTCCTCCCACAGTCCAAAGATGTGCAGGTCAGGTGAATTGGCCATGCTAAATTGCCCTTGGTGTTAGGTAAAGGGGTAAATATAGGGGTATGGGTGGGTTGCGCTTCGGCGGGTCGGTGTGGACTTGTTGGGCCGAAGGGCCTGTTTCCACACTGTAAGTCTAATCTAATCTAGTCTAATCTAGTCTAATCTAATTAAGTAGCCAACAGGAAGCGGACAGTAGGCATAAATGGGTCAGTTGGCAAGATGTAACAATTAGTATGTGGGCGGCACGGTGGCACACTGGTTAGCACTGCTGCCTCACAGCGCCTGAGACCCGGGTTCAATTCCCGCCTCAGGCGACTGACTGTGTGGAGTTTGCACGTTCTCCCCGTGTCTGCGTGGGTTTCCTCCGGGTGCTCCGGTTTCCTCCCACAGTCCAAAAGATGTGCAGGGTCAGGTGAATTGGCCATGCTAAATTGCCCGTAGTGTTAGGTAAGGGGTAAATGTAGGGGTATGGGTGAGTTTCGCTTCGGCGGGTCGGTGTGGACTTGTTGGGCCGAATGGCCTGTTTCCACACTGTAATGTAATCAAATAACCCTCCTACTATGTTTTGGCATTATATTAAGCATTTAAACTATTTGATACATTTGTGGTTTTCTCCCATTTCTTGTTGCTTTTAATGCTTTTTTTTTGCCAACGTCCCCAATTCTGACTGTTTAATGGTTCAGATTGTTGGCTTTACACAAGACTAGTTCCATCCGAGCACTGATCAGAGTTGCAGGACAGAATGTTTTGTAATTAAAATGCACCTTGTAGTCTTTTTTTAATAAAACAAAATCTATTTGGCTGTCCCTCTTCTATAATAAAAATACTTTGTAAGTTGGTTTACATGTTGACTTCAAACTGAGTTGCACATATTCTGAAAGTAAATTATAGAATATGTTCATTCAGTCTTTATGTTTACTGTAATTGTATGTTCATGTTTTTATATCCTTGATCAGGCTCAAATAGGAAACAATTGTACACCGCAGCCATATTATACTTTATTGATCACGTGTTTAAAATGGATCTTAACAGCTATGTCAACAGACTTGATGATGACAGATCCTGCTATAGTCCTTTTTTTGGTGTTAACAAGTTTGCTTTGCACTAACAGTTAGTTTTCCCACTTCATTGTGTTGATTGTTTCCAATAGTTTACTTGAGTTGCATCATTAAGCCTTTGATGACCTTTATACATAGTGAACTTTGTTTCTGAAAAAAATCGTTAGTGCTGTAATCTGCATGCTGTGTTATGTTCAACTGAAGGTATTTCAGTAAGCACCAGTGATTTGAGATTTAATTTTGTCTGACTGATACATTGAAATAAATGCAGTTTAAATTTAAGAGATCTAACAGGGAAGGTAAATGAACTCAGGACATGGTTAAGAACAGGGGACTGGGATATCATAGCAATTACAGAGACATGGCTTAGGGAGGGACAGGGCTGGCAGCTTAATGGTTCCAGGATGCAAATGCAATTGTAAGGGTGAAAAGGGAGGCAAGAGAGGAGGGGCATAGGATTTTTGACGAGGGAAAGCATTATGGCTGTACTCAAAGAGGATAATCCTGAGAATATGTCCAGGGAAGTTATTTGGGTGGAACTGAGAAATAAGAAAGGGATGATCATTTTATTGGGATTATATCATAGATCTCTCCTTCCTCCCCCCCCGGCCCCCAGTAGACAGCGGGAAATTGAGGAACAAATTTGTAAGGAGATTTCAGTTATCTATAAGAATAATAGAGTGGTTATGGTAGGGGATTTAAATTTCCCAAATGTAGACTGGGGCTGCCATAGTGTTAAAGATTTACTTGGATAGACTGAATGTAAAAGTTGATGTTCTAAATTGGGGGAAGGCCAATTTTGACGGTATTAGGCAAGAACTTTCAAAAGTTGATTTATTAGCGGATGTTTGCAGGTAAAGGGACAGCTGGAAAATGGGAAACCTTCAAAAATGAGAGAATGCGAGACCAGAGACAGTATATTCCTGTTAGGGTGAAAGGCATGCTGGATGACTAGAGAAATTGAGGTTTTGGTTAAGAAAAAGAAAGAAGTACTGTATATGTCAGGAAAAGACAGCAGAAATCGAATGACAAAGGCAGTAGGAGTATACTTAAGAGAGAAGTCAGGAGGGCAAGAAGGGGACATGAGATAGCTTTGGCAAATAGGGTTAAGGAGAATCCAAAGAGATTCTATAAATATATAAAGGACAAAAGGGTAACTCGGGAGAGAATAGGACCTGTCAAATATCTGCAAGGCAGCCTATGTGTAGAACCACAGGAGAGTTACCAAATGAGTATTTTGCATCCGTGTTTACTGTGGAGAAGGACATGGAAGATTCAGAATGTGGGGAAACAGATGGTGAAAAATGTCCGTATTACAGAAGAGGTGGTGCTGGATGTCTTAAAATGCATATAGATAAATCCCCAAGACTTGATCAGGTGTACCCTGCAACTCTGTGGGAAGTTGGGCAAGTGATTGCTAGGCCCTTTGCTGAGATATTTGTATCATCGATAGTCACAGGTGTGATGCCACCATTTACGAAAATAAGAAAAGCGAGGTAATTATAGCCAGGTGAGCGTGGCGTTAAGTTGTGGGCACGTTGTTGGAGGGAATCCAGAGGAACAGGATGTACTTGTATTTGGAAAGGCAAGGACTGATTAGGGATAGTCAACATGGCTTTGTGCATGGGAAATCATGTCTCACAAACTTGATTGAGTTTTTTGAAGAAGTAACAAAGAGGATTGATGAAGGCAGAGCAGAAGATGTGATCTATATGGACTTCAGTAAGGCGTTCGGCAAGATTCCCCATGGTAGACTGGTCAGCAAGATTAGATCTCACGGAATACAGAACTGGCTCAAAGGTAGAAGACAGAGGGTGATGGTGGAGGGTTGTTTTTCAGGCTGGGGGCCTGTGACCAGTGGAGTGCCACAAGGATCAGTGCTGGGTCCTCTACTTTTCATCATTTATATAAATGATTTGGATGCGAATATAAGAGGTACAGTTAGTAAGTTTGGAGGTGTAGTGGACAGCGAAGAAGGTTACCTCAGATTACAACAGGATCTTGATCAGATGGGCCAGTGGGCTGAGATGTGGCAGATGGAGTTTAATTCAGATACATGCAAGATGCTGCATTTTGGGAAAGCAAATCTTAGCAGGACTTATAGACTTAATGGTAAGGTCCTAGGGAGTGTTGCTAAACAGAGACCTTGGAGTGCAGGTTCATAGCTCCTTGAAAGTGGAGTTACAGGTAGATAGGATAGTGAAGAAGGTGTTTGGTATGCTTTCTTTTATTGCTCAGAGTATTGAGTATAGGAGTTGGGAGATCATGTCGCAGCTATACAGGACATTGGTTAGGCCACTGTTGGAATATTGCGTTCAGTTCTGGTCTCCTTCCTATCGGAAAGATGTTGTGAAACTTGAAAGGGTTCAGAAAAGATTGACAAGGATGTTGCCAGGGTTGGAGGATTTGAGCTATAGGGAGAGGCTGAATAGGCTGGGGCTGTTTTCCCTGGAGCGTCGGAGGCTGAGAGGTGACTTCATTGAGGTTTATAAAATCATGAGGGGTAAATAGACAAGGTCTTTTCCCCAGGGTAAGGGAGTCCAGAACTAGAAGGCGTAGGTTTAGGGTGAGAGGGAAAAGTTTAAAGGGACCTAAGGGGCAACTTTTCATGGTGCATGTATGGAAAGAGCTGCAGGGGAAATGGTGGAGGCTAGTACAATTACAACATTTAAAATTCATATACTTGAATGCCAAGGAAGGGTTTAGAGGGATATAGGCCAAGTGCTGGCAAATGGGACTACATTAGGTTTGGATATCTCGCTGGCATGGATGAGTTGGACTGAAGGGTCTGGTTCCGTGCTGTACATCTCTATAACTCTGTGAATTAGTGAAGGTATATAATATCTAACTGCACCAACGAAGAGCCTCTGATGTCTCTATGTTCAGAACGTGATTTATTCAACAAGTTTCTAATGCAGGCTCCATTGACCTGTTTCTTGTTTTGTGAAGTATTTATCTGAACCTGAAAGCACACATGAGGTTCATGAATGCGTTGTGCTGTTGAATGAGCTGTCTTTTGGACCTTGGATACTCGGACCTTTTCTTAATTAGTTTTCATATGGCCATTCTTGAGAAATGAATGTTGCTTGCTAGAATGGCATTAACTGGCCATTCCTAATTGTCCTTGAGTTAAGAATATGCTGATTAGCCCCCTCCTTGAACTGTTGCAGTTTTAGGGTTGAAGACAATCCCACAAAGATGTTAGATAGGGAATTCCAAGATCTTAACACAGAAATCATGCAGTAGAACAACAATATATTTCCAAATCCGGATAATGTGCCCTTCTCCTTGTTTGCAATGTGCTATCAGTGCTTCTCATAGAAGGTGCACACAGCAGCTGTGGTAATCTGTTGATGGAAGGAGGAAATGTTTAAGGTTGTGGATGAGCGCCAGTTAACCATCATGTTTAACAAAAAGAAATTACAGTAGATGCTGGTGATCTGAAATTAAGTTAAAATCACATCACACCAGGTTATAGTCAAAAGGATTTATTTGGATGTCCGAGCTTTCGGAGCAATGCTCCTTCATCAGGTAGCAGTGCTCTGAAAGCTAGTACTTACAATGAAACCTGTTGGACTATAACCTGGTGCTGTGTGATTTTTAACTTTGTCCACCCCAGTCCAATACTGGCACCACCTCATATGAAGTAAAAAGTGTTGGGAAATTCAGCAAGTCTGGTAGCATCTATGGGACGAGAAGCCATGGTAATGTTTTGAATCCAGTAACTTTCTTTGAATGAAGAGATGTGCACAAGTTGAAGGCTTTATGCTGTTCAAAGAGGGAGATATAAGTGGGACAAAAGGGCAGGTCACAGAGGTTAAGGACAATTAGAGATCAAAAGTGTTGCAGAACAAAAGACAAGATGAGACCTAGATGGTTGTTGAGGGTTGGAGCAGGGTACTGTGAATGTTCCATTCCACTTATCAGCTCACTTGGAATCATAGAGATGTACAGCATGGAAACAGACCCTTCGGTCCAACTTGTCCGTTCCGACCAGATATCCCAACTCAATCTAGTCCCACCTGCCAGCACCCAGCCCATAACCCTCCAAACTTTTCCTATTCATATACCTTTTATATGTTGCAATTGTACGAGCCTCCATCACTTCTTTCTTGAGCTGCCTGGGGAAGTCATAGAGATGTACAGCATGGAAACCGACACTTCTGCCCAACTCGTCCATGCCAACCAGATATTTCAACCCAATCTAGTCCCACCTGCCAGCACCTGGCCCATATCCCTCCGAACTCTTCCTATTCATATACCCATTCAGATGCTTTGTAAATGCTGCAATTGTACCAGCCTCCACCATGTTCTCTGGCAGCTCATTCCATATACGTACCACCCTCCGTACAAAAGTTGCCCCTTAGGTCTCTTTTATATATTTCCCACCTCGCCCTAAACCTATGCCCTCTAGTTCTGGACTCCCGCACCCTAGGGAAAAGACTTTGTCTATTTATCCTCTCCATGCCCCTCATGATTTTATAAACCTCTATAAGGTCACCCCTCAGCCTTCGAATGTTCCAGAGAAAACAGCCCTAGTCTATTCAACCTCTCCCTGTAGCTCAAATCCTGGCAACAACCTTGTAAGTCTTTTCTGAACCCTTTCAAGTTTCATGACATCTTTCCGAGAGGAAGGAGACCAGAAATGCACACAATATTCCAACAGTGGCCTAATCAATGTCCTGTACAGCCGCAACATGACCTCCCAACTTCTGTACTCAATACTCTGACCAATAAAGGAAAGCATACCAAAATGCCGCCTTCACTATCCTATCTACTGCAACTCTGCTTTCAAGGAGCTATGAATCTGCACTCCAAGGTCTCTTTGTTCAGCAACACTCCCCAGAACCTTACCATTAAGTGTATAAGACCTGCTAAGATTTGCTTCCCCAAAAAGCAGCACCTCTCATTTATCTAAATTAAACTCCATCTGCCACTTCTCAGCCCATTGGCCCATCTGATCAAGATCCCATTGTAATCCGAGATAACCTTCTTCGCTGTCCACTACACCTCCAATTTTGGTGTCATCTGCAAACTTACTAACTATACCTCTTATGCTCACATCCAAATCGTCTATATAAAGCTTGAAAAGTAGTGGACCCAGCGCTGATCCTTGTGGCACTCCACTGGTCACAGGCTTCCAGTCTGAAAAACAACCCTCCACCACCACCCTCTGCCTTCTATCTTCGAGTCAGTTCTGTATCCAAATGGCTAGATCTCCCTGTATTCCATGAGATCTACCCTTGCTACCCAGTCTCCCACGGGGAACTTGAAGATTAAAAAAAAAGTGAATTACTTGTACTTCATTCAATAATATTAATCGTATTCATTGTTTAAAATGCAGTCTCCTCTACATCAGGAAGGCTAAATACAGAACATGAATGTAACTCAGTCATTTTGTTTCTGCTTTTATCCTCCTCCCCAGAACTTCCCTTTTGTTCTTCCTTCCCAATGTTCCTTAAAGCCTGTCATATCCAACTTGCCCTAGTTCCAAAAAAAAGTCATCAATATGAAAAGTGAGTTCAGTTTCTTCCTCCATTGATGCTTTTTGGTTGGTGACTATTTCCAGAACATACTGGTGCTTCAACTTTTCTCTTTACAGGTGCTGACTGAACAGTGCATTTCCATTCTTACTACAGAGTCCTTAAGATTTCAGCTCACTAACATTAAGTGATGAACTTTTTTGAAAGCCTATCCTAAAGCAGGATTAAGTTTTGTCACCAGCAAGAAGAACTTATTTACTTATTTGCTGTGCTGCTATCCTGTTCTGGGGTCTCGTCCAATGCATGCTGTCAGAATATGTGCAACATGCAGATTTAAAAAGATCACAGGATTAGTGTTTATTGTATTCAGCACTGCTATCATAATTTGAAACCAACTCCTATTTTGTGATATTTACCCTTTTAATGGGGCCATAGACCTCAAATTCACGCCTCAGTTTAGACTTTGTTGTATCATAGTTCACCCTGGCAACAAACTGCTTCATTATCTGAGGAGTTGTGAATGCAATTGAGTATTGCAGTCATGAATGAACATCGCATTTCTGATCTTATGATGTAAAGAAGTTTATTGATGAAACAGCTGAAAACATTTGCGCCTATGTCATTGTTGAAGAAATCCTCCCATGGCAAAATGAGTTGAGATGATTGGCTTCAAACAACCAAAGCCCTTTTTATGGCTGTAACCAGTGAAGAGTTATAGTCGGGGGTAAATGTAGGGGAATGGTTCTGGGTGGGTTGCTGTTCTGGGTGGGTTGCATTAACCTTTTTGGCATGCAGTCTTCTACATATTTACTGAAAACTATTATAGTAATGGCATACTCGTTTAGGTTGGTTGCTTAGAGATCATCATAGAATCTCTACGGGGTGGAAGCAGGCCTTTCAGCCCATCGAGTCCACACCAACCCTCCCAGATTAACTATTGTGAAGAAATAAATTTTATAGATCAGCTTCCATTCCCTTATTTCGTATTCAGAATATTTTAATTTACTTTAGATGCATTCAGCTTTTGTGAAAGAACATCTATTTGATTTTGGAGAAAGGTTGTTGCACTCAAAAGACAAAATCTGTTTGTTTAATACACAAAATATTGGGTGTTTTCAGGGTATCTGATTAAATTCCGAGTGGAAAATACCTTTCTGAAATTTGAACTACATTGCTTCACGTGAAGGGCTAAAGGTGACATCTTGAAGTGAAAATAATTATAACTTCACAAATCTCCATTTCGTATTCTAGAATTGTTTCCATAATAATGTTCCTTCACTTTATTTACGTTGTGGGTCTGCTTTGGCAACAGTTGTAAAATTGGTGCATATACACAATGAATTGCTGCCGTGCCACACGTGTGTATAGCATATGCAGAGCCTAGATATCAAACTTTAAACTTCTCGAGCAAGCTGAAAAATGGTTAGAATCCTGTGATTGGCTGTGAAAATTAAACATCAACTATTAAATATTTGAGTTGAAACTTGCAATTTAAAAAATTGCACAACTTCAAATATCTTTTGAAACCCCAAAACTGGTTTTGTTTTAGCTTATTTTGCCAAAATCCACCAGTTACCAATTTATCCTTTGCAACAATCAAGATACACTAGGTATAGAAAAATGAATTACTTACGAGAATGATTTTTTTAAAAAAGTAGTCTTTTGTATCTTTTAAGATATAATTTCTTTTGCTTAAAAGGAAAATACTGGCCTTTTGTCAAGACCACAATAGCTTTAAGACACTGATCATTGGTTTATTGTGGCTTATATTTGTTTCCTTGCCCTATTCTCTTTCACTTTTCCTCCCCACTGCTCATCCACCTCCAAATAAAGTGAATAACTGGCTGCTTAAACTGAATACAACTTTTCAAGTTTGTGATCACAATACATAAATTTTTTCCAGCGTAAGAGGAAGTTCTGTTTTAGTTATAGAGTCATAGAGAGGTGAATAGCATGGAAACAAACCCTTTGGTCCAACTTGTGTATGTCAATCAGATATATTAAATAAATCTAGTCCTATTTGCCAGCATATGGCCCATATCCCCCTCAACCCTTCCATCCAGATACCTTTTAAATGTTGTAATTGTACCAGCCACCACCACGTCCTCTGGCAGCTCATTCTGTACTTTCTGCTGTCACTTGTGTGGGCCAGCATTATTAATTTTAAGCATTTACAAGTTGAGATGTTGTAAATAATCATTTTTTGTTTTTTGTCCCCCCTTTACAACCTGTATTTGCAAAAATGCTTGAAGTAATAATCAGGTCAGGCAGTGTTTATGGAGTAAGAATAGAGTTAATGTTCTGACATTAGAACTGGGAAAGTTTAGAAATTAGGTTTTTAAGCGAGTGAAAGGGGGAAGAGGGTGAACAAAGAACACAAAGGATGGTATGTACTAGTCTCATAATGAGATATTAAATGTCAGAAATGTTTGTGTTGTGAGGCTGAAGTGGTAATGAGACAAATTTTAAAAATATTTTGATGTGAATTACAGAATGATGAACAGCTTCCATCTAAAAGCAGAGGGAAATTTAGTACGTCCCTGAATTTGCAAACAAAAGGAAATAGATGTGTACAGAGATAGTTTATACTCTAAAATTGCTGACCTCGATATTGAGTCCTGAAGACTGCAGAATATCTAATCAAGCTTATGTTGAGTTTCATTTGGAACATTGCAGAAGCTGAGGACAGGGAGGTCACCATGAGAGCCAAATACAGAATTAAAATGACAGGAGATGGAAACCCATGGTCATGTTTACAACTGAACAGAGTGATTACTATTCTGCATTTGTTTTCCCTGGTGTAGAGCAGACCTCATTGTGAACAGTAAGTGCAATATAGTAAATTCACTGTTTTCAGCCGAAAGAAATGTTCGGGACATTCTGTGAGAAACAAGAATTAATCTCCGAACTTGCATGGGGAGGGGTGGGGTGTTGGAGGTGATTGGCAAATGCAGAATATTGAATAAACAGTAGTGGAGGGGCCAGTTTATCAAATAGGAGTGGACTCCTCCATTAAGGAAAGAGGAAGAATCAGAAAGATTGCATCATCACTGTGATAGGTTCAATTGGAAAGGAATAAAGAATTTTTCACCTATTCCACAAAATCAAAGCTGTAGCTAGAGTCATGTGACTATCCCTAACAACACCTTGATTTGGAGAATGCTGTTTCAATTTTCATAAAGGAAGTTAAAAATCACAACACCGGGTTATAGTCCAACAGGTTTATTTGGAAGCCGTAGCTTTCGGAGCACTGCTCCTTCAAGTAGCTGTGGGTCCTGATAGCTCTCTGGAAACTAGCGCTGCCAGATAAACCTGTTGGATTTTCACCGGAGTGTTGTGAGAGTTTTAACTTTGTCCACCCCAGTCCAACACCTACTCCTTCACTTCATAAAAGAAGAGAATGACATAAGTATTATGGTTCAATAAGCGAGAGCTGAATTTGAATAGAAGTAGTTGGCATCACTCAGGAAGTTGACCGATCCATGGATGCATCCTAGGTTATTGAAAGAGAGCAGAAATTCTGATCTCAATCTTTCAGTCCTCTTTGGATATTGTATTTGCCAGAGGACTGGGGATCACGGATATTACAAATCTAATCACAAATGTGAATTTTAGTAAACCTGGTAATGGCAGGTCAGTCATCTAATATCCACTCTCCAAGCAAGCATCGTGACTTAGTGTCATTCTCCTCATGTCTTTCACTTTATTTCTGTTTAATTAATTGTCTGATACACTCTTGTATTAATCAGTGGGCTCTCTCTCCACCACACATTCAGGCATTTCATTCCAGACCTTAATCACTTATTGTATGAAAGTTTCTCATGCCACATTGGCTCCCTTTGCACATTACTTAAAGTCTGACCCTCTATTCTGGATCCTTTTATGAGCAGGAACATTTCCCCCTCTCTACCCTATCCATCCCCTGCACAGTTTTGAAAACTTCTGTTTGACCTCCTCTTAGCTTTCTCTCCAAGGAGAACAGTCCTCTCCCTCTTCAATATGTCCTCGTAACTGAAATCTCTCATTTTGGAACTATCCTTGTAAATCGCTTCTGTACACCGTCCAGTGCATTAGCACCTTTCCTATATTGTGGCCTCCAGAAACGTGCACAATACTGTAACTGAGGTCTTAAGTGCCTTTTAAAAGTTCAGCATAATGTCTTACACTCAATGCATCTATGCCTAGGATACTGTATGCTTTTGTTAACTGCTCTCTACACCTGTTCAGCCACCTTCAATGATCTATGCACATATACACACGGATCCATCTGTTCCTTTAGACCCACTTTAGCCTTGTACCCGTTTGTGTTGTCTGCTTATGTTCTTCCGAGCAAAATGCATTCCATTGGACTTTATCTGCCACCTTTCCCTGCACCCACTCTAACCTGTCTATGCCCTGTCAAATTTCTACAATGTCCACAGTTTATGATGTTTCCAAGTTTTGTGCATCTGTAAACTTTGAAATAGTTTCTTGCATGCCAAAATTCAGAATGTTAAGAAAAGAAAGGATCCCAGTGCCAGCCCTAGTAACTTCACTATGACCTTCCTCTGTCCCAAAAAAAATTGTTAAAGATTTTTATTTGAAATGTGGGTCGTGCTGTCATTTATTGCTCATTCTAATTGTACAGAGGCAAATTACAATCAACCACATTATTGTGGGTCTGGACTCCCGTGTAGAAAGTGAGGTCTGCAGATGCTGGAGATCAAAGTTGAAACTTTATTGCTGGAACAGCACAGCAGGTCAGGCAGCATCCAGGGAACAGGAGATTCGACGTTTCGGGCACAGGCCCTTACTCCCGTGTAGGTCAGATCACATGCTGATCCAAGTCATTGCCAGTATGAACCATGACCTCTAGCAGTACACCCTCCCAGCAGAATACCCTGCAGTTGCTCTGTAACATTCTTGATCCTGGTACCCGGGAAGCAACATACCATCCGACAGATATGTGAAAGACCCCAGAAATGCTTATCTGTTGTTCTATCTAACTAATCTCAAATCTGTATTGCTGTTCTTTCTGCCCAGCTGAGTTCTCGTTCTACTAGCATTGTATTTAAAGGACCATCTTTCACCATTCTCACCAGCCCCAAAATGATACTTTCATCAAACATGTCTTCACCTAACAGAACGTGGCTCTGACTGCACTCTCTTGGTGATCCAGTGTTCCCATCAACTTTGAAAATGGAAAACTGATTTGTGGGCAGGACCCCAGGGGATGCCTGTTTCTTTTGGACTAACTGGCTCCTAAACTATGGTGTAGTCAACTCTCTGAATGTGTTATTAATGCAACTCAGTCTTGAAGGTCAGCACAGTGACTCCACCTGCTTCTCAAACTCTGAAATCTGCACATAAAGTTTCTGTAGCTGCATATCATCTTGGTCACAAGCTGCATTTTAGACTTGATCAGGCTATTTTGCCATGTCTTAACTTTACTTCCTTTACATAAATTTTATTCTCCTTTGGTCTTAGGTTAGGTGATGGCCTAGTGTTATTATTGCTAGACTAATAATTCAGAGAGGAGAAAGTGAGGACTGCAGATGCTGGAGATCAGAGCTGAAAATGTGTTGCTGGAAAAGCACAGCAGGTCAGGCAGCATCCAAGGAGCAGGAGAATCGACATTTCGGGCATGACGTGCTGCGCTTTTCTGGCAACACATTTTCAGCTAATAATTAGAGACCCAAGTAATGTTCTGGGAACCCGAGTTTAAATTCTGCATTTGAATCCAGTAAAAGTCTGGAATTGAGAGTCAAATGGTGACCACAAAACTGATGTTGGAAATATTTATTATTGGAAAGTTCTATCTGGTTCACGAGTGCCCTTTTCAGGGAAGAAAACTTGTCCTAACTGGCCTGGCCAGGCCTACATGTCACTCGAAACCCACAATCATGAGAGTGCCTCTTAACTGCCTTCTGGGCAGTTAAGGATGGCCAAAAATGTTGGCCTCATCAGTGATGCCCACATCCTGAGTGAATGGGGGAAAAAAGGTTACTTGTATTTGCTCAGCCTCGGGATTGATCAAAGTGTTGCACAACCAACAAAGGCCTTGAAATGCAGCCACCATTGCAGTGCATGGAACATGGTAGACAATCTGTACTAACCTTCTGGGTTATGGGGGAGAAAGCTGGATGTGGGCGCAAATAGTGCTCTCTTGCTTAAGAACTGGCACAGGCACGATGGGCGACATGGCTGTTTTTCTTGTCTTGGTATTTCTTTGTGAACGAAGATTTTAGGAAAGTTGTGCACATCATTTGCAGGTCTTTTGGTGCCTGGTCAGGCTTCTCTGTGGCTGACTCATTCTCCCACAGTGGATATAGATGAAGGTGCAATTGCTGCTGGAGGCAGTTGGATTATCTTTCCCTCCTTTTCTGTTTCACAGTGGCTCCTTGCTCTTGGGCAGTCAACTATCTTTTATCTGGGCAACGTGACCATCCAACACAGCTGGCTTTGCAGGAAAATAGCTTTAATGCTGGTGATATTAGCTTTATCCAGGATTTTCAGGTTTGTAAAACAGTCCTGACACTGGATTTGGAGTTCACTGTGGAGACAGACTGATGAAGTACATCGTCAGTAGTAAAAGACCTACGCCATGACTTGGCACAATATAGAAAGTTGGCGAGGACTGTGGCTTTGTCCATTTTGAGTTTGGTCTGCAGTCTGAGGCTGTGGATGCCTCACATTTGTAGATTCACTGTTTTTGGAGCTTTATTGTCTATGGCAGCTTCAATGCAATGATGCTTCCCAAAAACATTCCCAGCTGGTTACCTCAATGACACTGCTTGGTGAATCTGTATTCTTCTGTTGATGTATGCTGATGCAGGACTTTGGACTAAAATTTAATGAAAACTGATGAATTGTACTACCTCAGAAAAACATGTTGTTAAATGTTGCAGGTCTGACTGGGCCAGGAAAAGTACATTTATCAGTGAGAAGGTTACAGATGAGTGTTTCTCGTGTGAGACTTAAGAAACCGGAGGTTGTAAAGATTTTCCATCAATCCAGAAGCACGCACAAATTCCCTCATCAAGGTCTTTGGTCTTTTGTGCTATAAAATTCTGTGATGATCCAATGACATTCCAATGAAGTACTGATTTCTGTGGTGTGCCTGGTGCTGACTTGCAGGTTAATCATTAAGCCCAGTTCTGTCTATCCTGGTGATACAAGTGACTGATCCAACTTTTGTGATCTTTTGAAGATAATCAGCAAAATACCATTTTGATATGTTTGCCAACTCAAAAATAAGTCAATTAGTCTCTCGGCTCATTGTTTATGGAATATTGCTAGGTCCAAAGTTGCTGCCAGATTTGTCACATAGTAGTAGCATGGCTCTATGAAAGTTCACTGATGGAAAATAAACTTTGTTTGGCTCTTCACAAATTCTGTCATACCTGTGGAGCATTTCTAATTTGTTTTGATTTTTAATTCAAATTTCCAGCATCAGCTATTTCTACTAAGAGTTTGGCCTGGCACCTTTTTTAATATTGCATAAAATGTTGCTTATTGAGTAACTGCCTGACTGTTTGCTTTGATATGGATTTTGTGACTTAGACTATCCATTTTTAGTTTCACAACAAATCAGGGCTAGCTTCCAAATCAACAGTCACTTTTTAAACTGAACACTTAGATGTTTGCCAGGAAATCATAATGCTAAGTTTTTAATTGTGAAACTAATTTTGTGACAGATAGTAGAGGTAGGTGTTTGTTATTCAGACATATTTCTGGAAGAGTTTAATGTTACAATAATTAATTCCATTACAAAATATATTTGGGTGATTAAGGTCTTTGCACAATAGCAATCCTCCTGTCTACAGAAAAACTACAGCCATTGACAGTATAGTACTCACATGCTGTTCTTCTGAAATACTGCAGCCCCAAGTATTATTGTATTTCATCTTACTGACTCACTAAATATGGCGTATATGCTGTAAATTATGAAATGTGTTTCTTTGCTTTAAATAAAATCCTGCTGAACATTCTTATTATTTCTGTACCCCAATGTTATTCTATGCTACTTTGTGTCGTCGTAACAGCTAAACCTTGTGGTGATTTGAGAGTTGATCAATAATTCTGCCTTGGTGAACGAACATTTTGTTAAGAAGAATCCATAATAAGCTGGATCTCCAATATGTGTTTGAGCATACCTTTCAGTTTAAGAGAAACTTGTTAAATGACCAGGTTTAATAGGCTGCAACCAATGGTACAAACTTGGCCAGAATTTCCAAGGCAGCCAAATTAACTACAGCTTAGGAGGATTGTCACTTCATAATTTTTTGCAAGATTATATAATTTAAATGTGTGGGCCCTTACTTTTTTTATATGATCATAGACATGCAGTGAAGTTACTTAAAGGAGCTGATCTGTGCTTGGTTTGCATGGGAGCTTGCAGCTTATTTTGTGGTAGAGAAGCTTGGAGGAGGGCTCCCACCTGAGTCCCAAACTCCAGTGGGTTTGCAGAAGTAACATTCGGGGTTGAGTTTACCTTTTTTTAAGGCAACAAAGATGACTTTGGAAGAGGATTGATATCCCAGTCTGGAATCCCTGACAAGAATCCTGGGCACGTTGGATTGATGCCATCAAACTTCAGGCAAATGCTAAACTGTCAGTGATTTGATTTCAGAAAGAGGTTGACCATTTAGGACTGAAGTGAGGAGAAATTTCCGGTTTCAGCAAGCTCTATTAGTCAGATTTTGTAATAAATAACATTATGGTTTAATCAAAATAAATCTTGTTCAAGTTCGATGCAGTAATTGGCTAACTTGCATGTAGTTTTATATGTATGCAAGAAGTATATATGCTTATTTCTCTAAATTTCCTGAACATAGCTGTGCAAGGAAAGAGATAAATTATTGATTTTTTTGTAGATTTTGACCTTTTAAATAAAAACAACTTCTGCCAATAGCATTCTAAAGTGTAAATAAATAAACTGAGATGTTCTAGAGTTAGCAAACCTGTCTATATTAAAATTAAAACAATATATTGTAGGTGCTGGAGTTATGATATAAAAACAAGGTGCTGGAGAAACTTCAGAACTGAGGTCTGAAGAAGAATCATACCAGGCACGAAGCGTTAACTGTTTCTTTCTTCATGGATGCTGCCAGATCTGCTGAGGTTCTCCAGCATTCTGTTTGTTTTCCTTTATCCAACTTGTCATTTCTTTAAGGAAACTATCATGACTTGGATAAATTTAATTTCCCTTTCACAAAGCAATGTTGACTCTGCCAGATCTCATTGATTTTCTATGTATCTAACCATAACAATAATGGATTCCAGCAATTTGCTTATGAGACATGCTGAACTAATTGACTCATTGTTTCTTGTTTTTTGCTTTTCTTGAATAATTATTACATTAGGCCTTTTCTAGTTGAAGGAATTTTGGGAGATTTTAATCATGCAGCTACTTTCTCCAGAGCTGCTGCTTTTAAGACCTGGGGACACAGGTCATCTGGGCCTGGGGGGGATCCTGTCAGACCTTCCGTCTAATAGTTTCCTAATTATTATTTTAGTGATTGACTTAGAGGAGATTTCTAAGGCTTCTATGGTGAAAAGACACAGAATATCTGTTCATTCCTTCTGCTATTTCTTTCTTTTGTTATCTGGATTTATCCTGTTTAATTTTAAACTTTGATTTAGAGTAACTTACTAAAACTGTTTATATCAAACACTGTTTTGTGTAAACTTCTTGATGTTGTGTAAACATCAGCATTGCAAGGAAATCCCTTCCTTGTTTTTGAATCATTATTGCATCAGCATAGCATTTCAACATGTAGAGTAACTATAGTCTCATAGTTAGCTCAGTTGGCTACATGGCTGGCTTGCAATGCAGAGTGATGTCAACAGTACATGTTCAGTTACTGCAATGACTGAGGTTACTGTGAAGGCCCTGCCTTTTCAACCTTGCCTGTCTGAGGCATAGTAATCCTTAGGTTAAACTCACCACAGTTGTCTTTCTCTAGTGAGAGAGCAGCCATAGTATCCTCTGCAATTATGACGACTATACCTTAGTATTTTCCAAAATCAAACTGTTCTGATTCAGTAAATAGACTGTAACTAGATGAACAAAGGAAAACTGACTTGCACAAAATGTAAAGGTAGAACTAGAAAGGGGCTTACTGGAATTAATGTAGGAAAATGCTGAAACAATTAAAATGACAGTCATAAGGAAAATGTGTGTCCTGGGTAAAAAGACAAAACAACTGAAGCTAATAAGAATCAATAAATGAACCAGTGGTGATGAAGCTGTTGTAGCACAGAGGAAGTGTCACTACCTCTGAGCCAGAGGTCATATTCAAGTTCCACCTGCCCCCTCAGTTATTGTAACATGACTGAACATGTTGATTAAAACACCAAGCCAGTAGTGATCTGTGGAAATATACTTTTAGGCAGTGAATGGTAATCTCGAATGCACTACTTTCACCAAACTTTCTGACAATGATAAAACTTGGAACAAAAGGGAATTGGATAAATAATAGGACATAATTTACAGGGTTATAGGGAAAGTGCAGATAAGTGAGACAAATTTGGGTAGTTCTGTCAGAGAGCTGATATGGGGATCATGGGTTGATTTATCTCCTTTGTTTCAACATTCTGTAATAATACAATTCGCTGGGATAATGTGTCGGAACTCGAGCGATACAGTTCACTGGGGTGGTGTGCTGGAAGTCGAGCCCTATTCCCAGAGTTGTCACAAAATTTAAATATTTTGAAGTAAAGAATTTCCAAACTTGTCACATTTTTAGATACAGATTGATGGAAAGTATGGACCAGATCTTTGTACTGAACAAGAATTGTTATTTATTAGAAGTAATTAATCTATTTAGAAGTAAAGAGTTGTAAACTGTCAGTGTATAACACTGCAAATTAAAAGGAATCCCCTTAAACTCTTACGTGTACACGCACAGGCAAACAGATAAGGAAAAACAGTTTATCGGCAGAGAAAACTGGGAGGCAGTTCAGTGGACCCTGTTCATAGGGTGCTGAAGTGCTCCTTTATAATTGTAATGCTGGTCAGAATGTTGCTTTTCAATCGTTTGTCTTAGATCCTTCCACTTGTTTGCAAGAAACACATGCTGGCTGATTAGCTTACTAAAGGTCTCTTACTTAGCAATCTAAAAATTGCAGCTTGTTTACAACCGCTGAAGGAACGGTGAACTGGTTTTCTTAAAGTTTTAAAGTGAGTTTTGACTGCAAAGGGCAGCTGTTGTGCTGATAGAGATCAAAACTCCTCTCCTTACAGGTCGTTCTGCTACAGTGTGACATCTGTATTCCTCTGCACCCTCGCGGTATAGAACATCACGCTGTAGAAGATTGCTAATAGAAAGTCACTATATCCATTCAATAGAAAGTTTGTGTTATCCAAATAACATCTACAATTCGTCAATCATGTTATAGCCAATTCACACTGATGCGTGTTATAGCAGAATGACCTGTACTTTATTCCCACCCCCAAGGTGTTCAATTTCCTGAGAACCAATTATGTGGTTGTTGGCAGGCAGAAGGATTTTGTCATCAATAATTGTTCACTAGTACATAGACCAATCAACTACAAGTTGCCACCTAGCTGTATCTATGCACAGAACTCCTTGGCTCCAATTTGCCTACAGCCACTTTAATTATTGCTTGCTTAAACAGCAATTTGCACAGTGCTTGCTATGAGTATTGGGTTATTTGTTTCTTTTTCAAGTTCTTTCTCATTTATGTCTGCAATTTTATAAAGCATAAAAGTAAAAAGACATGTCTTCACAATAGTCAAAACTAATCCTTCTGTAATTGAACAGCAAGAGGGCAAATAAGTAAAAACTGAAGGATGAAAATTGGCTTGAAACGGAAGCTGAGCATAAAATAATGGCAGATCACTTACCAAGGGGAAATTCATGAGTAACATGAATTATCTCTAGCATAATGGGTGAATTTGCCATTAATGACATGAAGTCTCAGGCCGAATAAGCACAAAATCAATTAATCCATGAGCATGGATGATATTTAGTGGTTGAGTGATGGTCGTAAACCAACTACTGTAGCAATAATGTTGTGTTACTTTGATTCCTCCCCTGGAATTTGTCGTAACTCCCATAGAGAACTGGAACAAAAAGCAACATTTTGGTTGGAGCTAAGGTACTGAATTTTCTGCTCAGGGCAGGCATTCAGGTGCTGGTATACCTCTGTACCTAGTTAGTGACTTTCTGCCTTAAGACTGTGAAGCAAAGCTCCAAGATGGTGCACCATGGTAGTGTATTTCTTCTTTCAGATGTGTGGCCTCAATTATAAAGTACAGTATCTGTCTATGAAATGGACTTGCATATTTTCCCAGGTTTTGCCTGTACTGTATCTGAACCTGATTAAGGTTTGGGGCAAAATTATTTCGCTTCAAAGCTCTCCCCCCCCCCACCCCCCCCCCCCCCCCCCCCCCGTAGGGGTGGTGGTGGTTGTAAGGAAGCTGCTGCTCAGGAATGTGGCCTTTGTCAGTTGTGTTCTAGGAGCCTAGTGGAGGAGAGAGCTCAAGGTGCTGAGGGTGACTAGATTTCAAACTTGTTGGATATTGGAGGAACAAGCTGAATGACATCACTTCGGGTGTCTTCATTTTGGTCTTTGGTCAGCATCTGCTACACAATCAAAGCCATCTGGGCACTCATGACCATGGTACTTGGCTCCAAAAATACACAAGACTGAGGCAGCTCAGGAGTGCAGTGAGTTTTCAGGTAACCTGACTCCAGTCTATATGGAACTTGACATTGACCCCAGGAAATGAGTCCACCCTCTGGAACCTGTGCACTATGATCTGAAGTGTCTTAAGGAAATTTCCTTTGTGTCCACAAGTAGCACAGAGACACTTTCTATATGGGCTGCTGCAAACTTTCTATTTCCTCACCTTAATCCACTGTCTGGAGATGCCCTGGAATAATGTCCTATTTTCTGGTAGCAGAAATTCCCAGTAGCAGGCTTGCTGGAGAAGTTCTCCTTCACATCTGTGATGTGCCATGGAGTGTGCTCCATGCAGTCATCGTATGCGATAGATATGTAAGTATGTGCTAGGCCATGTGTTTTGTGGCCCAGAGGCAATAATCTTTCTTGTTTGTTTTGAATGTTTTTGTTTGCAGCGCTTGTTGAATTATTAAATGTTTTTACATTTTTAGTCACATTTCAACCCCATGATGCTGATTTCTGGCCAACCTGTATATGGTGGGGTGGAGGCGAGGAGAACAGATTGGAAGATCTTTTGCTCTTGGACCTGGCAGGTCTAGATCAATAGATCCAGGCAGCAGACCATGATGGAGGTCGGAGCACTTGACTGTCTGTCTGTCTTGAGGTTACATGTGCATTAGAGTGACCATGGCGGGGGAGGGGAGAAGTATGTGGAATCACCTGCACAATAGAAGTCTTTGAGTGCCATAGGCCCCCAAGAACTGGCATGCTTCAGCATCCTTGGTAATAATATTTTGATAAGTTTCTGTTGTAGTTTTCCACTATCCTTTTCATTTTTGATTTTGTCTGAGGTTGTTTGATCTGAAATCTTTGTTTAAATGTGCTGTGTATCCCAAGGTTCTGTATTCTGGGCAAGAGATTTTAAGGTATTTAAAAGATGGTGATCGTAACTCTTAAGATTTAAGGTAACTCTGCAAAAGGATAAAGATGGACTAAAAATAAAGGTTCTGGATTGGGGAAAGGCTGATTTTTATATAAGGCAGGATCTGGCCAAAATGAACTGGGAATAGCTGCTTGTAGGAAAATCACAAAAGTCCTAGGAAAATACCAAGTGCCAAAGGAACTTAGGAGAACAAGAAGGTGGTATGAAAAAATACTGGCAGGTAGAACAAAGAAGATCCAAAGATGTATGAGTATATTGGGTCAAGAGAATAACCATGGAGTAGAAACCAAAGTGGTCATCAGTGTGTGGAGCTGGCAGACATTGAGGTTTTGCATCTTATTCACTGTAGTGAAGGATAATGTAGGTGTAGAAATCAGGAAAGGTGACTGTGATACACTGAGAAGGAGGAGGTTATAAAATTGGATAACTGCCCCAGATCCAGAAGAGAGAGAGAATTGCAAGGGCCCTGACCTTTAATTTTTCAAATCCTCTCTGGCCACAGAGAGTTGCCAGAGAACTAGAGGACAGCTAATGTAGTACCATTGTTCAGGGAGGTTTGTAGGGATAAGTCAGGGTACTATAGGCTATTGAATCTAATATCAGTGGTAGAAGTAGGAAAATTTTGTTTTTTAAAAAAAGCTAATGGGTAGAATTAACTTCCTCCTGGAAAGGGCAAGGATAATCAGCATGGCTTTTTCAGGGAGAGATTATATCTTACAGGTTTAATTGAGCTTTTTTAAGGAGGTAATTAGGTATGTAGGTGAGGATAGTGCAGTTAATGTAGTCTACATGGACTCTAATAAGGCTTTTGACAGTGTTACATTGGAAAACTCATCCAGATGGTAAAAATCCTTGGGATCCAGGACAATGTAGCAAATTAGATCCAAAATTGGCTCACTAGCAGAGGGTAATGGTGGAAGGTTGTTTTTGTGAGTAGAAGTCAGTGTCCATTGGCTTGGTGCTGGATTATTTACTGTTTGTCGTGTACAAGAATGATAAAGTAAGAAATCACATGACATCAGGTTATAGTCCAACAGCTTTATTTGAAATCACAAGCTTTCCGAGTATAGTGCCTTCGTCAAATGAAGTGAGAGGGGAGCACACAGAACATAGAATTTATGGACAGAGAGATCAAAAGATCATACAAATTGTGTGAGGGGAGTGTTGATTACTAAGTGTCTGCAGGTGACCAAGGGTGTTAGATAGTGTGAGTAAAAAGCCAATAGTTGAATAAGGATGACCTATAATCCAATTAAATGAGGCAGAGAGATAATTACAAAAAAATAAAAATAAGGAGACAAACCAAGTGAATGGAATAACATGGAACAAAAACAGAAGCTTTTGGAAAACCAGCAGGTCCAGCAGCGTGAAGGAAAAGCAGAGGAAGGATCACTGGATCCGAAACGTTTTCTTCACAGATGCTGTCACACCTGAGCACTCCACCCCCAACCCTAACCAACAACCTCTGCTCCTGATTTACAGCATCCACAGTTCTTTAGGTTTTCATTTGAGTGGAATAACATGTTAGGAGTAAGAGTTGCATGCCTAGGGTCTAATCAGAATACTTTGATCAGTAAGTTTGCAAATTACATCAAAATTGGTAAATAGCGGAGGCTGAAAACCTTAGGCTACAGGATAGGCTTGTCAGATTGGTAGAATCATGGCAAATGCAATTTAATTTAGAAAAGAGAGGGGTAGTACACTTTAGAAGGACGAACTAAGCAAGGGAGTACACAGTGAACGGTAAGACTCTCGAAAGTACATCAGATCAACATAAGGTGGTGTGAATGTCCATAGCTCTTTGAAGGTGGCAGGTTAAGGAAGCATATGGAATACGTGACTTCATTAGCTGAGGTTTTGAATCCAAGAGCAGAGAGAGTTTGATGGAGCTATATAAGTTGCACACTCTGTGCAGTTTTGATCGCCACATAATATGGAGGATGTATCACTAGGGACTCTTGTGTAGTGGTAGTGTCGCTATCTCTGAATCAGGAGGCCTGGATTTCAGTTCCTCTGCTTCAGCTGTGAAGAGAGGCAAGGTAGACTAGGATTGTTTGTCTGAGAACAGTGATGGTTGTGGGGGGCCCACTCGAGGTGTACAAAATTGAGTGGTGTAGATAATTAATGGAACTTTGCCTCTACCACGAGTTGTTATTGATATTTGAGTGTTGCTGTTGTACTTTCAAGAAAACTGTATAAACCTGCAAATTTGAAAGTAATTGCAGTTTTTGACACTTATATACTCACCATTAATTCAGTGTGATGCTTGTACCTTTGGTAAAGGTAACTTATATATTTGTCAATATGGTACTCTCTACAGTTAGGACAAAATGGAATTTCTGACTCTAAGCAAGGAAACTTTATTGTGATTCTGAAGGATTGGGGATATATTGTTTAATAGGCTAGATGGCCCATAAATGGGATTTAGTGAGCTGGCTAAAAATCAGGGTTTCAGCAATATGTTTGAATGTATGCTGTTTTCTTTCAGGGTAACATGGAATCTGAAGAAAGGGAAATGGTTGAAGAAGAAGGGTTCATGGGCATTGCACCACTTTTACCGGCATATCATGCTATGGAAAAGATGGAAGAGTTTGTTCACAAGGTGAGTTAACCCAGTTAGGAATGTTTGAATTCTATCACTGAAAAAATTTTGTCGTCTTTGTATTTCATGCTGTTGATCCTCCTTATAAATCTTGACTAAACCCAGTATTCATTCTAAGTTTACTTGACATGGTATTATCACCTCAAAATATTTGTTACGTATTCTTCATAGCAAATTTTACTTTAAACAAAATTAAATCTTAAATTAAATCGGTGGGCGGCACGGTGGCACAGTGGTTAGCACTGCTGCCTCACAGTGCCAGAGACCCGGGTTCAATTCCCGACTCAGGCGACTGACTGTGTGGACTTTGCACATTCTCCCCGTGTCTGCGTGGGTTTCCTCCGGGTGCTCCGATTTCCTCCCACAGTCCAAAGATGTGCGGGTCAGGTGAATTGGCCATGCTAAATTGCCCATAGTGTTAGGTTAATGGGGTAAATGTAGGGGTATGGGTGGGTTGCGCTTTGGCGGGTCGGTGTGGACTTGTTGGGCCGAAGGGCCTGTTTCCACACTGTAAGTAATCTAATCTAATCTACATATCATTTTGCTATATGTTACTAGAGAGATACTCAGGTATAGATGGATGGAAGAGCTTTATGAATTCTTTATTGGTGTGGTATTATTTGATGGGCAAACAGACTGAAGCAGTCAAAGGGATGAAAAAATGCTGGCACCAGTAGAAAAGTATTTACAACACAAAGTCTGTCTTATCCATCCATGCTTCATTTGTGATTAGTCATAATGGCAGTTCACTTTTGTTACTAGAACTTCATTTCTGTTTCATTGGCATTTTATTAAAAGCTGCAGTCTTTTAATGTATAAGCTGTTCTTTAGTCGAATTATTTTATATCTGTTGATTAATTCATATCTGATTGTTGCTCATCATTTTTAAAAAAAATCTGATGTTGATCAATAATTTGTAGAAGTCAGCAGCCAACCTAATGAAAAGATAAACTTTTAGTTTTTAGGCTTGCAGCCAGTTGGTAGTGTTTCAGTTTCTTTCATGCTTGCAACAGTCTCAAGTTAATTGAACAGACACTCCAAAATGAGTCTAATTTTATTTAGTTGCTCTGCAACTTGACTCACTGGTTCTAAGATAAAATAGTCTGCTATTGCTTTCCTATGTGTATTGAAATGCTCCAAAGTAAGTCTTACAGCTGGGTACTATTTATTTAAAACTGTGGGAAGTAACATGGCAAGATCTAAAAGAGCCAATAGCTGAAACAAGTCCACCATTTTAGTGTAATCAGGCCTTTAATAACTGAACTTCCATGTGCTTTATTATTGATTTGTGCAATGTGCAAGTGTTCTTCAATGTTTGGACTTCTTTTGGTATGACAGGTAGATAGACATAACACTATCACAATCACAGGAAGAAATTGATACCTTGATTTCAAGACCAAGGTGAAATAATTCATATCTTTCACAAAGGTTGTAACTGTAGCCTCCTTTTCCCAGGTAATCCAATACAAATAAATAAAGGCAAGTCTCCTTTCACTAGAATAGGAAGTAATTATTGTTGAACTTTATTTTGAATTGTTCAGCTGTGCCAAAACCATGGAATCAAATATAGGTGGTACTTAAATCTATGCACTACTGCATTTCAAATTTCATTCTGTTAAAGTAACACTTGGATGCAAATAATTTTAATTTGACTTGCTACATTATAGGCATGATTTCCAAGAGGTGCTATAATTGATAATAAAATGATCTGTCCTGAAACAAGGTCAAGAGAATATATCACCCATATCGCCTATTATCATAACTAGTAATTCATCGTATAGTAGTACAGAACTTGAATTTTGATCAGACTTTTCATTTTTTGCTCATAACAATTGAAGGGGAAATCAACATGTCTCCTGAATGAAAGGAGTGTGCTGATTGGTTAGCAAGTGGATGCTGGTTGTTAGAGATATTGCAATGGAGAATGCACCAGATAGATATGACTAACTGTTAATTACTTTGTTTATGTTTAAACGAGCCATGTTGACTCTGATCAAACATTGTTTGTAGAAACGAACTATCACCACACTCAAACAGCCTGTGCTTCCAAAATTCTTAATGTTTTGTCCAACATTAGATATAATTCCATGGTTGGATGCATTTGTTGGATAATACAGAGTATGCAAATAATTAATCTCATCATTAATTTAGGATTGTCAGTTGGGTTTGCAATGTGGTGCATTTCTATGTATTTAAATCTGCATATATTAATACCCAGGGCCCTGTTCTTTTTCAGAGAGAAAGAAAATGTATATGTACTGCACTTGTTTCAATTCAAAATAAGTGACAGCTATTTACTGGTTCATTTCTCAGGGGACTTGGAGTCAACTTGCCTGGTTTAAAATTTAAGCAAAGCCTGGTGATTTAACTGTCTGCCACTATTAAGTTGTGCATTTTCCATTGAAATGCCTCAACCATTCAGAATCCACTTGACAACCAATCAGCACTGTTCTCTCAGACATAATAAACGTTGGTTTCCCCTTACAATGGTATTTTTGTGAATCATCCTGAAAAGTGCAAGGTGAAAAGATTTGACAAAATACGTATTCTTCAAAAACGCAAAGTATTGATTTTATGAATCCTCAATCTATACAAGTACAACTTTATATGAGAATGGATACTGGCAAAAAGTAGATTTATTCATGGTCCGGCCCAACTACATATACCTCCTCATCTGTGTGAATGTTTATGAAGAAATGACATGGCAAAGCTTAGTGGTAAACTAGATGATTGGGTAATGTTTAAAAATCAATAAAACACTACCAAAAGAAACAAAATAAACTCTGAGGCAATGTTTGCAAATAATATCAAGACAGCCAGCAGAGCTTCTTAAATATATAAAAAAGAGGAGAGAACATAGATCCCTTACAGAATGAGATTGGAGAAATAATACTGATGAACTAGGAAGTGTTAGGTGTTGAATAAATGCTGTGCATCAATGTTCACAGTAGAAGACACTAATGGAATTCCAAAGTTAATTGAAATATGGATTTCAAATTTGTGCTTATGGGGCTTTTGTTAAATCCTCTTTCTTCTAAATTCCTGCTCCAGTTTACTCGGTCTCTAAACACAGGATAACCTCTCACTCTGGAATCTATTTTAACCATTGCTAGTCCCCTCTCATGCATACATATCTTTGGTCCAATATAGCAATTACATATGCTCACAGTACTCCAGGACTGGTTTCACCAAAGCCAAAGGACAGTTGTAGCTGATAGACCTCAGCACTGAGATTCCTCTTAAGTTGAAATGCTGCTGATTCTGTGGTGTGCATGATTTTGGCTTTTTGCAACTTAATATTGATTGACTGTAATATTTCTAAATGCTTATTAAAATAAGTGAATGTTATGAATCAGTCAAAGCTGATAGCCAACTAATTTTATAGCTCAGGCGAAAATGAGGACCGCAGATGCTGGAGTCAAGAGTGTGGTGCTGGAATTGCACAGCAGGTCAGGCCGCATCCGAGGAGCAGGAGAATCGACGTTTCAGGCGAAAGCCCTTCGTCAGTTGATGAGATGACTGATTTGCAACAGTAATACCAACAGCATGGGTACAGTTCCCATACTGACTGGGGTCATCTCAGCTTCTCTCTTTATTTGAGACTTGGTGACCCTAGTGTTAAACTCGTCACCAATCAATTCCCTCGAATAAGGAAACCTTTGATCCTGGGACTTTGGCAACTTTTATATTCACTGATGTGTAAATTCTGTGGTTTATCAGTTCTCTTTTCCTGAACAATTTTATTTTGTTGCTGATCTTCAGTAAGAATGACATAATTGCATATTGAAGGAAGATTAGAAATTGTGGCAAGAACCAGTGCTGTCGACTCTCTAAATCTAAATGGTCTAATATTTGTGCCCTTCGGGTCAAGTGATTCTTCTACCACTATAATTTTTTTCTTGCCATCATTTCCTTCCAGCTGTTTCTGCATTCCCACCAGGTACATTATATTGATAAACTAATGCAGTTAAAGGCTGACAAAGGACCTGGACCTGATCATATACATCCCAGCCTGATAAAAGTATTACACTAAAAGTAATGACCTGTAAATGTTAGATGGGTTAGTGATCATTTTCCAAACTATTATCGACTCTGGAGCAGATTTTACAGGTTGGAAGGTGCAATATATAACCTCACTCTTAAAAAAGGGAGGAAGAGAGAAACAAGAAGTACAGACCCATTAGTCTAACATTAGTATTGAGCAAAATGCTAGAGTGTAATGACAGGAATGTTGAGACTGGGCATCACATGGCAGTTGAGGTACAACATGACTAAATGTGAAGTTATGCACACTTGTGTGGAAAACAGACATGAATAGTAGTATTAAACGATAATATATATATCTTCATACCATCTTTGCTGTGAAGACTCTATTTCATTCACCCACTTCCTCCACCTCTGTCTCCATCTGTTCTGATGATGCCAGTTTCAACAAGGGAGCCTCTGAAATGGCAGCCGCCTTCCTCAACTGAGGATTCTCCAGCAGCATTGCTGACTGGGCGCTGAGCTGGGTCCAACCCATCCCCCGCACTTTGGCCCTCAACCCCTGTCCTTCCATCACACAACAGCGATAGGGTTCCCCTGTCTTTATCTACCATCGCAGCAGTATCTACAGCCAGACGATCAATAGCTGCTATTTCCACCACCTCCAGTGAAATACCACCACCAAACACATGTGCCCCTCCCCTCCCCTCTCTTCCATCCTTCCACAGGGACTGTTCCCTCTGGGGCACTGAGGTCCACTCTTCCTTCTCTTCCAAAAGACCCTCCCCTCAAACAGCCCCACCATCTTCCCCTGCAATAGCAGAAGGTATAATGCCTGTTTACTTCCTCCATCCTCAGTATCCAAGGGCACAAACACACCTTCCAGGTGAAGCAGCGCTTTACCTGCACTTCACACAATCTAGTTTACTGCATTCTTTGCTCACAATGTGGTCACCTCTACATTAGAGAAATGAAACGTAGACAGGGTGACCACTTTGCAGAACACCTACATTCTGTCCACAAAAAAGACCCTGAACTTTCAGTTGCCTGTCTCTTCAACAGTCCACCTTGTTCCCTGGCCAACATCTCTGTCTCAGGCTTGCTCTAGTGTTCCAGTGAAGCTTAGTGCAAGCTGAAAGAACAGCACCTAATTTTTCTGTGTGGGAACTCTACAGCCTTCTGGACTCGATATTAAGTTCAATAAGATTAGGGTTTGAACTCTCCCATGTCCTTACCCCAACTCCCACACACCAGGCCTTGTTATCACATGGTCTGCTATTACTTACAACCCATTGTTAGCCATTAACAATCCCCATCAACAACTATTCACCCTTCTAGCCAGATTGTTGTTCACTCCTTTGTCTGTACAACTGTTCTTCTCTGTGGGCTCTAACCCCCTCTCCACCCTATCTTCTTTATAAACTGGCATTTTCTTAGCTACCATTAGTTCTGAGGAAGGGTCATTGGACCTGAAATGTTTACTCTGATTTCTTTCCACAGATGCTATCAGGCCTGCTGAGCTTTTCCAGCAATTTCTGCTTTTGTTTCTAGGGATCTAGGTGCCTTTGTACACTAGTCAACAAAAGTAGACATGCAGGCGCAGCAAGCAATTAGGAATAAAAAAAGTGATATATCGGCCTTCATTGCAAGAGGATGAGAATTCCGAAGTAGAGGTGTCGTGCAGCACTTGTATAGGACCTTGATGAGGTCGCGCCTGGAGTGTGACATGCAGTTTTGGTCCCCCGAGTTGAAAGAATAGACTTGCCATAGAGTGAGTACAATAAAAGTTCACTAAGATGATGAATGGATTTGGCAGGACTGTCCTATGAGGACAGCTTGGATTGACTAGGCCTGTCTTCTCCAGAGTTTAAAAGGATGAGAGGGGATCTGAGGAAATTTTACACATTGCAAACAGAGTTCAACAGATTAGATGCCGGAAGATTACTTTCCCTGGCAGGGGAGTCGAGAACAATGAGATAAGAGTTTGAATATTTAGGACTGAGAGGAGAAACAATTTCTTCACTCAAAGTGAATCTGTGGAACACTTTTACCACGAAAGGCTGTGGAGGCTATATCACTGAATATATTCAAGAAAGATGAATTTTTAGATTTTAAAGGCATAAAGGTTTATAGGGAGAAAGTGGGATTCTTGCACGTTGATGCAGGACATGATCGCATTGAAATGTACATTAGGCTTGAAGGGCCAATTCCTGCTCCGAGTTTCTACGTTTGTGTTCTCTCTCACTCTCTCTCACTCTCTCTCACTCTCTCTCACTCTCTCTCACTCTCTCTCACTCTCTCTCACTCTCTCTCACTCTCTCTCACTCTCTCTCACTCTCTCTCACTCTCTCTCACTCTCTCTCACTCTCTCTCACTCTCTCTCACTCTCTCTCACTCTCTCTCACTCTCACACCCTCACACCCTCACACCCTCACACCCTCACACCCTCACACCCTCACACCCTCACACTCTCTCTCTCACATTCTCATTCTCTCTCACACTCACACTCTCTCTCTCACGCTCTCTCTCTCTCTCACGCGCTCTCTCTCTCTCTCACGCTCTCTCTCTCACGCTCTCTCTCTCACGCTCTCTCTCTCTCTCACGCTCTCTCTCTCTCTCACGCTCTCTCTCTCTCACGCTCTCTCTCTCTCACGCTCTCTCTCTCTCTCACGCTCTCTCTCTCTCTCTCACGCTCTCTCTCTCTCTCTCACGCTCTCTCTCTCTCTCTCACGCGCTCTCTCTCTCTCACGTGCTCTCTCTCTCTCTCTCTCTCACGCGCTCTCTCTCTCTCTCTCTCACGCGCTCTCTCTCTCTCTCTCTCACGCGCTCTCTCTCTCTCTCTCTCACGCGCTCTCTCTCTCTCTCTCTCACGCGCTCTCTCTCTCTCTCTCTCACGCGCTCTCTCTCTCTCTCTCTCACGCGCTCTCTCTCTCTCTCTCTCACGCGCTCTCTCTCTCTCTCACGCGCTCTCTCTCTCTGCGCCTACCAGGTAAAGTCTCATTTCCAATGAATGCAGGACTAATAATAGCAGGAAGCCAGGACCGCAGCACCAAGGAAGTCTGAATGTTTTAATTACTGTGCACTTAAGCCAATATGAGGAAGTTCACATATTTCATCTTTTAAGAAATGAACTCCCAAGTTTAGCTACTGTTATTTTGAACTTAAATATGCTTTACGTATTTGTCAAACTTTATTTTTGCAAATGTCTCTGGTCTTTGCAGAAAATTGGCTGATGGTAATTGCTGTTTCTTCAGTTTGTAAAACTTTGTTTCCTGAGTTCATGTGCATTTGTTTAAAATATGACTGTGCAACTTGCAAAAAGTTTGCTAACTTTGGTGATTTGTTTTAAATTTTTAAATTCAGATTTTTAAGCTGATTTAATTAACAAGAATGAAAAATTAACAAGATTTTTTTGATTCATGGAAATAATTTTTAACTTAATGCCTGGATGGCAGCCTGGTGGAGAGGATTAGAACAAAGAAACTTTACAGTCCAGGAACAGGCCCTTTGGCCCTCCAAGCCTGAGCTGATCCAAATCCATTGCCTAAACCTATTTCCCAATTACTATGCTTCTGTATCCCTCTGCTCCCCACCTACTCATGCATCTGTCCAGACTTACCTTAAATTTATCTACCGTGCCTGCCTCTCCTACCTCTACTGGCGACGCGTTCCAGGCACCTACCACCCTCTGTGTAAAGTACTTTCCACGTGTATCCCCCTTAAACTTTTCACCTCTTAACTTGTGACCTCTCGTTATTGAATCTCTCACCCTGGGAGAAAGCTTATCTCTATCCACCGTGTCTATACCCTTCATGATTTTGTAGATCTCAATCAGGTCCCCCCTCAATCTCCTTTTTTCTAATAAAAACAATCCTAACCTACTCAACCTCTCTCCATAGCTAGCACCTTCCATACAAGGCAACATCCTCGTAAACCTTCTCTGCACCCTCTCCAAAGCGTCCACATCCTTTTGGTAATGTGGCGACCAGAACTGTACACAGTATTCTAAATGGGCCGAACCAAAGTCTTTTAACATGAGCTGCCAGCTCTTATACTTAATACCCCGTCCGATGAAGGCAAGCATACCATAAACCTTCTTGACCACTGTATTCATCTGTGCAGCCACCTTCAGGGTACAATGGAGTTGAACTCCCAGATCTCTCTGCTCATCAACTTTTCCCAAGGCTCTTCCATTTACAGTATAGTTCGCTCTAGAATTAGACTTCCCAAAATGCATCACCTCACATTTGCCTGGATTGACCTCCATTTGTCACTTCTCCGCACAACTCTCCAGTCTATCTATATTCTCCTGTATTCTTCCACAGTCCACCAATTTTTGTGTCATCTGCAAACTTGCTGATTGGACCAACAGTGCCCTCTTCCAGATCATGGTCACCTTTCTCCATTTCGAGAAACTCCCTTCAACTACTACTCTCTGTCTCCTGTTGCTCAAGCAGTTCTTTATACGTCATGTGACTTCACTTTCTCCATTAGTTACCATGGGGAACCTTATCAAACACCTCACTAAAGTCCATGTAAATGACTTGTTTGCCTGAGATTTGATTTTGTTTTGTGATCTATTCTACCTGTGTAGTTTAAAAATGACCTTTGTTCTCAAAATTAGAACTTGAATATTAGACTTTGAAATGAGCTGCATTAACATCATAATGTTGTTTACGTAAAATGTTCCTGTTACAGGTATGGGAGGGGCGATGGCGTGTCATCCCCCATGACGTGCTTCCTGATTGGTTGAAGGATAATGACTACCTCCTGCATGGCCACAGGCCACCAATGCCATCTTTTCGTGCCTGTTTAAGAAGCATCTTTAGGATCCACACAGAAACCTTAAACATTTGGACGCATCTCATAGGTAAGCTGAATAGAAGAACAGCTGATTCAGCACTTAGCTACTAGGTATTGGTGTATAAATTAGAAGTGGTAAATATAAGAGTTTCTTGACTAAGTTGGATTTGGTTTGTGTTGTGGTTAATGATTTAATCCAAAATGCTGCTTAAGAAAGAGTTTTAAGGAAGAATATTCTGTGTTGCATCCCTCAGGGTGCCACTTAACTGTTACATCTGCAGTAGTATAAGAAAATGACTCTAAAGATAGGTGTCTCTTCCATATGAATTTAGAGAAAGCTGAGAGGTAAGTCTTGATGCTGGCCATATGGTGCACTGGAAGAGAAGATTATACCCATAGATGTCGCCTGAGGGGAAAGAATTCATATTCATCTTTGGTTATACTACAGTTAAGGGTACAGCACTGTACAGTTTTGAGCATCTCTTTGTAGAAAATATTAAAACCAGAGAGGATTGAGCATAATTATACCAAATGCAGATATTGTAGTTTGAGATATTGCATAATTACTGATGGAGATCCTCGCTTGACATGTCTGTTTCATGAAATGATCGACTACAGCTGAGCTGCATGTTTTTTTCTAGATCTTACTTTATGGACTCCAATTTCTGAGTGTCCATTTCACCAATGAATGGCACTGACCTTACATTGACTGATGTTTCTTTCCACTGCTGGGCTATCTGCCATCTGATTTTTGTTTTTGTCTTATACTTTTCCTGTGTCCTTTCTATATATTTATTTATTGGTACTCCAGAAAACAGCAAGAACTTGTCATATTATTGACTCTGACCCCAGTTAATTTGATCCTTTTGATGGCAGGCTCCTTTGGAGTTTGTTTTGGGGATGTAGCAGTTGTCCATTTGGCTTGCAAGATCCAGCCAATGGAGTTGCCACTGATTTGAGAGCAATCATTGAGGGCTGGGGATCCCTGCCATTGGTTTACTTAAATATTCAGTACTCATACCTTGCCAGAAAATGTCCAATACTCACCTCGAGCAGTGGAGCTGTAAGGTGTTCAGCTGCTACTCTTTGCTTGCATAAGTTTAGATTACTTACAATGTGGAAACAGGCCCTTTGGCCCAACAAGTCCACACCGACCCTCCGAAGAGCAATGCACCCAGACCCATTCCCTACATCTAACACTACGGTCAATTTAGCATGGCCAATTCACCTAACCTGCACATTTTTGGACTGTGGGAGGAAACCGGAGCACCCGGAGGAAACCCACGCAGACACAGGGAGAGTGTGCAAACTCCACACAGACGGGAATTGAACCCAGGTCTCTGGCGCTGTGAGGCAGCAGTGCTAACTACTGTGCCACCCTTTGATGTAAAGGAGACTGATGAGAAATACCTGATACACACACTTTGTATTTTTAGTCAGTTTGCTGTTTGTCCACACTTGAATTTTCAACTCACAGGCGTGACTGCCATGGCATTAGAAACCCTGGTGCTGATTTACAAAACATGGTACATGTTGGTAATTGTTTATCCAAGATGTGTAAACTATTGATGATGTCAGTGTTAATGGAGCGAGGAGCCTCTGTCCTGGTCCACAAAGTCTTCACACTGATTGTCAATCCAAACTCCTTGCAGACCCAGGAGAACCAATCTACAAGCTATGGTACCATCAGTAAATAGGACTTCACGGACTTGGACTTTATGCACTTTGGTCTCAGCACATAGTTTTGTCACTTTGAACAGCTTGCTTTCATCTCTGGCATAATGTGTTTTACTGAAAACATACAATAGCAAGTGAAAAATATGCCAAAGAGAGTTGGCATAAGGATACTGCTTTACCCTGCTGCTGATCTAGAGAGTGTCTGATGATGCTGTATTGTAAGTGATGGAAGTGTGTGTGTTCTCATGGAAAGAAGAATTTAAGTGCAGATGGACAGCTCTTTATAGCAGCTAGAAGATTTGTTTTCTGTTATTGAGCTCCAAGGCTTTGAGGCCTATGAAGCCAGTGTAGAGTGGTCAGTGTTGTTCACAGCACTCCTTCTGTAATTGTTAAAGTGAGAATATTGTGTCAACCATCGATCTTTCAGCACTGGAGTCATATTATGTATCCAGTTAGATACATAACATCAGGGGCTGCAGTCTGGTCATAGCAAAATGGATAAAGATCTTACCCATGTGACTTAGCAAAGAGATGCCTCAGTAATTGTTGAAATCACTGAAATGCCCTTTTTTTTTCCCAGGGGATAGTATTTGAATCACACATGGCTTTTGGAACAAATCTTTGCTTCCAGCAGAGGTTCAAAAACACATAGTTGTGCTGCAGCAATTCTGGTTTTTCCTTTTTTTTTCAGATTTGTGGTGGAATGCCATTTTTTTCTAGAGCTGTATCACTGATAAGACGGAGAAAGATCTTTATGAGCTCCACTACAGTGAACTTGCTGTTTCTTCAAGTCCTCCATGGGAGGCATGTCTGCAATAGTGGAGATTTTTTTCAGTCTACATTATATAAAGTTTGTGGTTGTGCTCCACATTTTTCTATCTCCTAACTCAGTTCAATGATGATCCTTGCCCTTTAATTGACTTCAAGGGGGCCAATTTAGTTGTTGCATGACTTATCGGTTTTTTAATTCCTCCATATGTCATTCGATTAGATTCCTTACAGTGTGGAAACAGGCCCTAGAGCCCAACAAGTCCACACAGACCCTCCGAAAAGCAACCCACCCGGTCCCATTCCCCTACATTCACCCCTGACTAATGCACCTAACACTACGGGCAATTTAGCATGACCAGTTCACCTAACCTGCACATCTTTGGACTGTGGGAGGATACCCACGCAGACACGGGGAGAATGTGCAAACTCCACACAAACAGTCGCCCAAGGCTGGAATCGAGCCTGGGTACCTGGCGCTGTGAGGCAGCTGTGCTAACTATTGAGCCACCGTGCCACTCCAGTAGCAGATTTCATACTGTTGCAGCGTTTCAACCAATGTTGGTTGTCTGCTGAGTATGGGTAATGGCAGCTCTGGGAGTATTTACTTTTTATTTGTTGTGGACTGACTTGTTGTATGAGAGGTTTCCTCTTGGTCCGTTTCAGTCTAGTAAACCTCCAACCGATCTGTTTTCCTCTTGTGACAAATTAGGCTGGAGGATTGGTAAATATAACTCCAGTGACAGACATTTAAGAGAATATTTCTAAATGCACAGAATAAATGCATTCCAACAAGTAAGGGAAGTTACATGGGCAGGCCCACTATTTGTTGTCAACTGAAAAGGTTAAATTTCAACTTAAAATTGGACTAAGGCAGATGGCAAGTCAGAAGAATTGACAGAATGTAAAACATTTTTTTTTAAATTGAGGAAAATATTAGCACTTGAGAGCAAGCTAGCCATAAATATAAAAAGATAGTAAGAATTTCGAGAAATTTTTATGAAAGGAAAGAGTTAGTGAGCTTTGGTCCTCTAGAAAATGAGTTTAAAGAATTGATTATGGAAAATTGGAGATGGCAGATGAACATACATTTTGCATCAGACTTCACAATAGAAATTACAAATAATATTCAGAAGTAATTATAAATTAGGAAATGGAAGGGTGGGAGGAATTCAGGAGAATCACAACTACCAGAGCAGTGGAACTGAGTGAATTGTCAGTCTGCAGTTCCAACACATGACCATCATAGAGTCTTAAAATAAGTAGCGAGTGAGATGACTGTTGCAATGGTTTCAATCTTCCAAAACTCCCTAAATTTTAAGAAAGACTTATTAAATCAGAAGATAGCAAATGTCACTCCTTTATTCAAAAATGAAGCGAGCTAGCAGGAAACTACAGACCGTTCAACTTAACATCTGTCAGAGAAAAAATGTTAGAATCTAATATTAAAGAAATTAGATTACTTGTGTAAGTTTAAGGTAATCAGGCATATTCACCATGGTTTTGCAAAATGGAAATCGTAGTTTAACCAGTTTATTTGAGTTCTTTAACATGTTGATGTACTGTACTTGAGTAAAGTACAGCTATTGCAGATGCTGGAAAAACTTGTACTTCAGTATTTGGTATAGTGCCGCATTAATGATTATTGCGGAATATTCAACCTCATAGTATAGAGGACAGTGTATTGGCATGGATGGAAGATTGACTGGCAAACTGGAAGCAGAGAATAAGCACAAATGGATCCTTTTCACGTTAGTAAGACCTAAGGAGTGGGGTGCCACAGGGATTGGTGCTGTGACCTCAACTATTTACAATTTATATAAATGACTTGAATGAAGGGATGGAGTGTGTGGTTGCCAAATTTGCTGATGACACAAATATTTAGATTGGTTGAGGTGCCAAAAGTTGTGGCAAATTGAGTGTAATGTGAGAAAATGTGAAATTGTCCGTTTTGGCAGGAAGAATAAAAAAGTGTTTATTTAAATTATAAAAGCTTGCAGAGCTCTGATCTGGGATTCAGTCACTCGGTCTCGTGACTCGTTTCTTTTACCCCCTCTAATTATTTCATTCTGCATGGAATTGTTAGCAACTACCTATTTTTTCTGAAGTTGCAAGGTTCTTTGTTTACTAGCTTGTCCCGTTTCCAGTTCAGATATTCCTCATCTTTCAACTTGAAATCAAAATTCTGTTCATTCTAGAAATCTGAAATAACAAAAAAAATGCTGAATATATTCAGAGAGGTCTACTGCACGTGCTGTTTGCTCTTTGTGTCTCTTAAATGTCTTTAATCAATTGAACCACTTCATTTATTATTTGCCTTTAAAGACCTTGCTATAAGTTGTTCTGTTTCCTCTCTTGTGTTATGTTTTCCTCCTCCCTTCATGCTGTTTCTTTATCAATACCATAATTTTTCATTTGTAATTACCTTAAAAATTATGAAAATTCGATGAAATCTGAAGAAAAGTATGCCTGAAATATTTAACTTGTATGTTTTCTGTCCAGACATTGACTGACTGGCATTTTCTGACTTTGTTTCATATTTCCAGAAATTATTTTTTTGCTTTGAATGAACTTGGTTTTACTTCCCCTCTGCATTCAGGTGCTTTGTAAATAAACTTCTTTATGAATTTCTTTTCATCACTTTTCACTGTATATTTTCCTTTTATTTGTCTTTGCTCCTCTTTCTCCCTTTTGAAGGGCTCTGACATACTTGGTTTGTTGAGAGTGACGAGGCTTGCTTAATCCCTGAGCTTTGTTTACAACGATGGTGGAAATTAGAAAGAACTTAGAGACCAAGGTCCATGAACTGAAATTGTGTTGTAGCTGAACCACTGAACCACATTTTATCTAGGCCCCTTGGATACTTTCAGCTCCCTACTCAATTACCGCAATCATCTCATCAGTCTCCTCCAGTTGCTCAGGTTGAGGAATAGTTGCCACCACAGCAATGTATGCCTACCCTGGCACCTATGCAGCTGATGTCTGAAGAATCTTACTGTTGGATGCTTGAGCATGGAACAAGGAAGAAAAAGCTATTCTGAGTGAGGAGTGGTAGATAATGCAGCTGGGAGGATGAGAGAGGGAGACCCCAGTATAAAATGTAAGACATGGTCCCTGACTCTGTTTGACCCTGTTTCCCTATTTGAGCCAGAATCAGAAGATTGAAAGATTCCAGAGTAAAATGGTAAGAGGGCAAATTACTCCGTCTGTGTTAGACACTCCCTAAATATGGGGCACCCTCCATTAGATTAGAAGATAGCAGATGTCTTTCTGATGTAAACCAGCAAAGTTGGACCCTGACTTGGAGGCCATGAGAAACCCTGGTGCTGTGAACAAATTTGCGATCCATGTAATACTGCACTTGCACTATATATGATTTATTATATATAAGAATGCACCTAATTGCACCATTTACTTTTCTTAGAAATCCCTGAAATCTGTCTCCCCTATAATCAGAGCGATGTTATTAGGACTGAAAGTATGAAATTTCGGTTCACAAAAGTTATAATGTACCACAGAACATTAATTGACTAATTAATTTTACAGTGTCCATTGATTCATGCTGCCACTTGTTGTTATTTATTTCTAAGTATTTTTGTTTGTATCAGTTTATTATACATATTGATCTTTTCTTTCTCAGGTTGTCTTTTCTTCCTGGGTCTTGGAATTTTCTACATGTTTAGGCCGAACATATCCTTTGTAGCTCCTGTGCAGGAGAAAGTAGTATTTGGGGCGTTCTTCCTGGGGGCCATACTCTGCCTGTGTTTCTCTTGGTTGTTTCATACGTTCTACTGCCATTCAGAAAATGTTTCACGTGTATTTTCCAAGTAAGTAACCATGTGTAAAAGAACAATATTCAACTGATGACCTAGCATTCAAAATTTTAAGTAGCATTTTATAACTACTATAAAGGGTATTCTGGATATCTTGGAAGAGGTAAGGATTTTTTAAAAATCCATCTTGAATTGAAAGCAGAACTATTGATTATAATTGATTACTAAAGCAAAACATCCATACAGATCTGTGGTCTCATTTACTTCTCCCCTTCCTTTCCTCCATTACCAAGAAAAAAATTGTTTGGAGTATGGACATCATGGAGTTTATATTTAATCAGATCTGGGTTGCAACTGTTGGTTATTGTTGCCTGACCTTTCAATGCAGCTCTCAGTATTAATTTTCACCCTTGAATGTGCAAGTGCATAAATACAGCATGCAGACTAAAATCCCCTTAATAGGTGTGTGCAAAATTAACAAGAGTTATGGAGATGAGCATCACGAAAACAGACCCTTTAATCCAATATGTCCATGCCGACCAGATATCCTAACTTAATCTAATCCCATTTTCTCTCACTTATTCCTCTAAAACCTTCTTAATCATATACCCATCCAGATACCTTTTAAATGACACGAAGATTGATGGAGTAGCAGAAAGCATAAGGGGCTGTCCGAGAATACCAGAGGATATAGATAGACTGGAGATTTGGGCGGAGAAGTGGCAGATGGTTTTCAATCCAGAAAAATATGAGGTGATGCATTTAGGCAAGACTAATTCTAGAGCGAATTATACAATGAACGGCAGAGCCTTGGGAAAAGTTGATGGGCAAAGAAATCTGGGAGTGCAGGTCCATTGTACCCTGAAAGTTGCTGCACAGGTGAATAGAGTGGTCAAGAAGGCATATAGTATGTTTGCTTTCATTGGACAGGGTGTTGAGTATAAGAGCTGGTAAGTCATGTTAAGATTGTACATGACATTGGTTCAGCTGCATTTCGAATACTGTGTACAGTTCTGGTCGCCACATTACCAAAAAGATGTGGACGCTTTGGAGAGGGTGCAGAGAAGGTTAACGAGGATGTTGCCTGATATGGAAGGTGCTAGTTATGAAGAAAGGTTGAGTAGGTTAGGTTTATTTTCATTAGAAAAAAGGAGATTGAGGGGGGAACTTGATTGAGGTTTACAAAATCATGAAGGATATAGACACGGTGCATAGAGACAAGTTTTTTCCCAGGGTGAAGGATTCAATAACAAGAGGTCACGCTTTCAAGGTGAGAGGTGGAAAGTTTAAGGGGGATACACGCGGTAAGTACTTCACACAGAGTGGTGGGTGTCTGGAACGCTTTGCCAGCAGAGGTGGTAGAGGCAGGCACGGTAGATTCATTTAAGATGCATCTGGACAGATGTATGAGTAGGTGGGGAGCAGAGGGATACAGATGCTTAGGAATTGACCAACAGGTTTAGACAGTACATTTGGATCGGTTCAGGCTTGGAGGGTCGAAGGGCCTGTTCCTGGGCGGTAAATTTTCTTTGTTCTTAAATGTACCAGCCTCTACCACTTCCGCTGGCAACTCATTCCATACGCATGCCATCCTCACCGTTTAAAAAGTTGCCCCTTGGGTCTCTTTTATATCTTTCCCCTCTCACCTTAAACTTATGGCCTCAAATTCTGGACACCTCCACCCTGGGGAAACTATCTTGTCTATTTACCCCATCTGTGTCCCTCATGATTTTAGAAACCTCTAAGGTGACTCCTCAGCCTCCGACCCTCCAGGGAAAACAGCCCCAGCCTGTTCAGCCTCACCCTATAGCTCAAACCCTCCAACCCTGGCAACATCCTTGTAAATCTTTTCTGAATCCTTTCACGTTTCACACCATCCTCCATATTGGAGAGAGACCAGAATTGCACACAATATTCCAAAAGTGGCCAAACCAATGTCCTGCAAAACCACAGCATGACCTCCAACTCCTACATTCAATGCTCTGACCAATAACATACTAAACACCTTCTTCACTATCCTATCTACCCGCAACACCACTTTCAAGGAACTTTGAATGTGCACTTCAAGGTCTCTTTGTTCAGCAACACTCCCCAAGATCTTACCTTTAAGTGTATAAGTCCTGTCCTGATTTATCTTTCCAAAATGAAGCGCCTCACATTTATCTAAATTAAACTGTATCTGCCACTTAGTCATAGAGATATACAGCATAGAAACAGACCCTTCGGTCCAACTCATCCATGCCGACCAGATCTCCCAACCCAATCGAGTCCCATTTGCCAGCACTTAGCCCATATCCCTCTAAATCCTTCCTTTTCATATACCCATCTAGATGCCTTTTAAATGTTATAATTGTACCAGCCTCCACCACTTCCTTTGGCAGCTCATTCCATACACTCACCACCCCATTGCCCATCTGGTCAAGATCCCGTTGTAGTGTGAGGTAACTTTCTTTGCTGTATACTACACCTCCAATTTTCGTGTCATCTGCAAACTTACTAACTATACCTCCTATATTCAGATCCAATAATGACGAAAAGCACTGGACCCAACTCTGATCATAGGCCTTCAGTCTGAAAAGTAGCCCTCCCCCACCATCCTCTGCCTCCTACCTTCAAGTGAGCTCTATATCCAAATGGCTAGTTCTCCCTGTATTCCTTGTGATCTAACCTTGCTAACCAGTCTACCACGAGGAACCTTGTCAAATGCCTTACTGAAGTCCATATAGATCACATCCACTGCTCTGTCTTCACCAATCCTCTTCGTTATTTCTTTAAAAAACTCCAAGTTAGTGAAACAAGATATTGCTTGTACCAACCCATGTTGACTATCCCTAATCAGTCCTTGGCTTTCAAAATACATGTGAATCCTGTCCCTTAGGATTCCCTCAAACAACTCGTTCGCCATTAATGTCAGTCTCTCTGGTCTGTAGTTCCCTGGTTATTTCTGACCACCCTTCTTAAACAATGGCACCATGTTAGCCAACCTCCAGTCTACTGGCACTTCATCTGACTATCGATGATACAAATATTTCAAGGAGCCCAGTAATCACTTCTCCAGCTTCCCACAGAGTTCTAGGGTGCACCTGATCAGGTCCTAGGGATTTATCCTTATTTATGCATTTTCTGACATCCAGCACCACCTTGTCTGTGTAATGTGGACAGTTTTCAAGATGTCACCATCCTATAATTCTTACAGATGACTGAGATCTCCTTACAGATTAGTATCTGAATTTCCCTCACCTATTGGGGGTTCTACAGTACAATCCCAATAAGGTGATCATCCCTTTCATAATTCTCAGTTCCACCCAAATGACTTCCCTGGACATATTCCCAGGAATATTCTCCCTTTTAAAAAAAAAACTGCTCTCCCATATCAAAAATGCCACTCCCCCACTTCTGTTGACACCCACCCCCCCCCCCCGCCCCCGCCCCCCGCCCCCGCCCCCGCTTCTATCTCTCCTGTAGCATTTGTATCCTTTGTACGCTGCCACTCCTGTCCATCCCTGAGCCACATCTCTCTATTGCTATGATATCCCAGTCCCTTGTTCCCATCCATGCTCATCTGCCTTCCCTATTAGGCCTCTTAAATTAAACTGCATTTATTTCAATTCATCAGTCCTATGTTGTTCTCTGCTTTGTTCCTGCTTGCCCTGACTGTTTGACTTGCTCCTCTTTCCAAATGTACCAGTCCCCAATTGATCATCTTCCTCACTGTTTCCCTACTCCCCACCTTACTAGTTTAAATCCTCCTGAGCGGCTCTAGCAAAGCACCCTGCCAGTATATTAGTCCCCTTCCAATTCAGGTGAAATCTGTCCTTATACAGGTCACTTTTATTCTAGAAGAGATTCTAAGATCCAAAATGTGAACCCTTCTTCCCTGCACCAGCTCCTTCGTCACACATTCATCTGCTCTATCCTCCTATTCCTCCCCACACCTGCTCATAGCACGATGAGTAATCCAGATTGAGGTACTTAATGTTCTTTATTTTTTTTCTGGTCTTCACTGGTGCAAAACATTTGAAGGTGAACTTGTAGTCATCATTTATATACTAAACTAAGCTTTATCTCAAGGGCCAGTGTTGTATCATGTGCAGAAATGTTCACAAATGTTTCTGAAGTTTGCTTCTGTTCTTTGAGGGTCAGTTAGCTTGGTTGGCGAGATGGTCTTTGCAATGCAGTGAGATGGCAGTAGCATGGGTTCAATTACCATAATGGCTGAGATCACCGTGAAAACCCCACCTTCTCATCCCCTTCCCTCACCTGAAGCATAGTGACCCTTATGTTAAACTCAAATGAGAGAGCAGCCCGAGAGTCCTCTGGGACTATGATGACTTTACCTTTTATCTGATTCTGTTCTAGTTGTTCTGACTATTTTGTGTTAAAATAATGAGTTTAGCTGTAGACTATATCCAACATCAAAAAGGTTTTCAATTTAATAGATAGGTAGAATTTAGTAGAATCCCTACAGTGTAGAAATAGGGCCTTCGGCCCAACAAGTCTACGCTGACCCTCCGAAGAGTATCGCACCCAAACCCATTCCGCATTACTCTATGTTTTACCCCTGACTAATGCACCTAACCTACATGCATGGCCAACTCACCTAACCTGCACATCATTGGACTGTGGGAAGAAACCGAAGCACCCGGAGGAAACCCATGCAGATGTGGGGAGAATGTGCAAACTCCACACAGACAATTGCCCGAGCTGGTATCGAACCTGGGATCATGATGCTGTGAGGCAGCAGTGCTAACTGAGCCACCGTGCCATCCAATTTTTAATTGGTTCTTGCTGCCCTTGTTTTGTGGCAGATTTTGCAGGGAAACCCCAAGCTTTGCTAAGACCCAGAAATGTGACTAGTCTTGCCTGTTATTAGAATCTCCTGTTATTAGAATCCTCTCCTCCTCCTCAGTAAAGCAACCTTCAACTTATATGTTGTATACTATTTAACGTTTGGTGAACAAAGGATCTTGCTATGTCACTAAGGTTTTCCAGCTTGTTTAACAAATGGAGTAGGATTCAACGCTTAGTACCGCAACTTGATCTCCCAGCCATTGTAAATGTTGGCTTCTTTGATAGAAATGAACTATCTTCGACGGACTGCTTTATCAGTAATTGTGACTGGTCATTTAGTGAGAGATCATGTGTTTTCACTTTAATACCCACTATTTTTGATTGTGCTTCACAGTACTTTTAGTGTTTATTTGTGCTTGCTTTTCATGTCAATTTATCACCTATAAGAATATTGTATTGCTACAATTAGCCTGATATATGCCATTATCTTGTTTCCTCAGATTGGACTACTCTGGTATAGCACTTCTAATAATGGGCAGTTTTGTACCATGGTTGTATTACTCCTTCTACTGCAATCCCCAACCATGTTTCATTTACTTGCTTGTTGTCTGTGTACTCGGCATCACAGCAATTATAGTGTCCCAGTGGGACTATTTTGCAACACCACAGTACAGAGGTGTACGTGCTGGTAAGTTGATGAGTTTCATCCAACGTTTTACACAACTGTTTGCTGAAGTAACTTTTAGGCTCACTTGTTTTTTATTTGTAATGTTTTTATCGAGCTGCTCATTTTGAAATCAGTTTTCTTGGCTACTTAGCTGTGCTTCAAAATACTGTGCTAAATTTGTTTTAAAGAGCAAGCATTTAGATAGATCATTAAGCTTGTCAGTGCGTGGTATAATTTTGAAATGCTTAACGAAGTGTAATGTATGTAAGCCCTTTCATCCCTGGAGTATGATCGTTTGTTAGTTATGTTACCTGGCTTGTAGTCCAGAGAGATTTGGACTAATGATCCAGAGACACGAGTTCAAATTCCACCACAGTGGCTGTAGAATTGTATTGAATTTAAATTACTTAATTAGATCTGAAATAAAAAGCTAATATTGTTATTGATAACCGTGAAGCTACTGGTTGTTATTGGGTTGTTATTAAAACTCATCTTGTTCAAGAATTTCCTTCAGAAAAGAGAGTTTGTCATCCATCCTTGCTTATATGTAGCTACAAACTCATAGTAATAGAATTGACTTTTAACTGTCTTCTGAAATGATCTGCTAAGCTCAGAATTTGGGGATGAGCAATCAGTGCTGGTTTTACTGGTGACCTCTACATCCCACAAATGAATAAATAAAGAACGTGTGCTTTATCTTGTCGAGTAATCTTTATAACAGTTGCCTATTTTGTGCTGGGTTTTAAGCACCATGCTGCACCTTGTATTTCTGTGGCTTGCATCATTGTAAAATATGCAGGTATACTCAATTTAGGAAAGAAATGTTAGTGCAGTTGACTTTATCACTAACAGCTGCTTTACCTCTGTGTAAGTGAAATGTCCCTGCTGTGTCACTGTCGCATCCTCCTCTCCCCCCCCCCCCCCCCCCCCCCCACCCCAACTGCACAGTTGCTTCAATGTCCAAAAACGCTGGTAGCCTGGAGGTAACAGTGCATTTGATAGTGAGTGTGAGCAGCTGGCGCTGGTCATATTGAATGGTGGAGCAGGCGCAAAAGGGCCAAATGACCTTCTGTTTCTATTTTCTGTTAACTTCAGCTTTGCTAAATACTACTTGGATATATTAATTGTTATGGATCAGATCAAACCCCCTTCAAATATATAAAGGAGATAGCCTAGACCCTAATGTTTTTTCTTTAAAGGCAAATGTATGGTGCTATTCCAGATGTAATTTGATTGATTATGCTGCTATACTCTCAGCAAAACACTTCATTTTTACTCTGTAGAAGAACTAGTCTAACTTTGACTCTATTGGAAAACCTAACAGAATCATAGATTATTTAATTACTAAACAGCAATTGTTCTAATATAGTAAAATTCCATGAAAATCCCTTTGACAATGGCAAAGTCAATAAAATAGATGCATGTGAGACAATGTGTTTGTAATCCAGGAGAAAAGAACATCAAGAGAAAATCTGGCAGAGAGAGAGAACTCTAGCTTTTCGCTGTAGCCGAGAAAAATGTGTGGCAGCTTCAAACCCCCAAGAACTACTGAAAGCTAAACTAAAACACAAGTCCTATGTGAGCCTGACTGTACCCATTCCAGATTCCTGATGAAGGGCTTTTGCCCGAAATGTCGATTTTCCTGCTCCTCGGATGCTGCCTGACTGCTGTGCTTTTCCAGCACCACTCTAATCTTGATTCTACCCATTCGTTCTGTTTTTATTGTTTCAACTTATAAGAAAACAAACCCAAGGCCTCTCAAGCTGTTTACTTTATTGGCTTCATGTAGACCACTCTGTTCATTTCTCTCAACCTCTCTTCATAAAAGAAAACAAGACAAAATATGCCTCTTAAAGCCATAGTATTGTCACGTAATGCAGATTGGGTAACACTACTGGAATCATTTACAGATATCAAATATTGATGTTGCTTAAGTAACAGTGGTTTGTCATATAGTTTTAATTTGCATTTAAACCATGACTGATTGTGTGTTTTTTCTTTTACAGGAGTATTTGTGGGATTAGGTTTGAGTGGAGTTGTACCTACTCTGCACTTTATGATATCTGAAGGATTTTTCAGGGCTGCTACAATTGGACAAATTGGCTGGCTATTCCTAATGGCAGCATTGTATATCACAGGTGCTGCCTTGTATGCTGCCAGGATTCCAGAGCGTTTCTTCCCTGGGAAGTGTGACATTTGGGTGAATAACTAGCAATTACTTTTTTTGGCTTTCTGTTCAATTTCTTTGATATTTTGGAGAATCTGCTGTTAGAATGTAATGTGTAGGCACTGTACATAAAAAAAAAAATTCAAGAAAATATTTTTAAACTGTTTGACATTTTAGTCGCATGCTCCAAGCAATCAAATTAGTCCTTCTGTCGCTCAAATTGTGTTTCCGATTCTTTTAAAAGAGCATTACTTACTATCTTTACAGAGTAACCATAAGCTTTTGTGAGTTCTGTGTTAATTCCAACTTGTAATATCATTAGAAGAAAAATGGGAGCTCCTCACTTTTTATCAGGTTTATAATTGAAAAAAAAAACAGTAAGCTAGTATTGTCAATTATAGCAGTAACAAAGATATCTCGATTCTTGTAACATATATGTTCATATAAAAATTCAGACGCTCTCTCTTTGTAGACATTTGGAAAGTAACATACCAGTAGATGTGTTGCTGATTGCTAACTGTGGGTTAGGTGCATTAGTCAGGCAAAATGCAGGCTTTCAGAAATTTAACAGGGATGGGGTAGGGTAATGGGTCTGGGTGAAGTGCTATTCGGAGGATTGATGTGAACCTTTTGGGCCGACTGGCCTGTTTTCACACTATGGGGATTCTATATAATAAAATCAGTGCACTGCATGATTAGCTAGATATTTATATATGGTTTATATTCTTTAAACTAGGTTGTTTACTCTGCTTTTTATTTCCACAGTTCCATTCCCATCAGTTGTTCCATGTTCTGGTTGTAGCTGGCGCATTTGTCCATTTTCATGGTGTCTCGAACCTTCAGGAATTTCGACATGGTGTTGGTGGTGGATGTGCTGAAAATGGCTTGCTATGAGACTGATCTTTAATTAGATGTGCAGAGAAACTATAATCAATGGAACTGGTGATAGAAATACTGAAGACTGTTCTGATAATTCTTACACAGTTGTAATTTGGGTCCGTCAGTCCAATATTGCGTGTTTCACAACTAGTGATCAGTTTTCTCATCTGTTTTGGATGATGCTATCTACACCTGGAAACGAATGGTAATCAGATGACCTGGGAACCAACTGGAAGAGTGCATAACTAGTTTGGGCTTCATTGGAAATACAGGACTACAACTGCATCAGAATGGTGTTTTCCACAACCACCATGGGTAGCCAAAGGAAGTAACCCTTGTAGTAGAGATGGACAAAGCCACTATGCTTGAAGTCAGCAAATGAAGGGTTATCCATGCAATTGTCTAACTAGTTGTAAAATCCCAATTAAAATATGTAAATTATAAATTATAATCTAGTATGTAATTTACATAAGTGCTGAATCTGAAGCAAAGTTCTGCTTTTATTGAATACCATATTTATTTCTATGAAAAAATATAAAATGGAAGAAAATTTTGAAGGAATTAGTACTTCTGGCAGGGTCTGCTGCTTATAACAATAAGGTCCTTGTAAATAAGATTTCTAACTTTCAGTTAATTAGAAAATTTATATTATGAAAAGACTTTTGTACAGAGAGCATTTGCAAGAGTACCACACACTGTTAACTTACATTGCACAAATATTAGTAGACATCACTTCAGGTAGTAGAAAGATGCTAGTATACGAAGCAATGCAAAAAGCCTTCCTTGCGATGGCTTTCCCACTAAGTGTGCTGTGAGGCCTGGTAATTTTATTTTTTATTATGCCGTATGCTATGCTAATAGACAGCAATGATCGGTGAAATCAACTTGAAGCAGGAGTGCAGATTTCTACTGATTGTGCACCCAGTTCAGCTTGTAAGGAATTACATGCCTTTATATGTATGCATATGTTGTATAGACATATTCATTCATATACAAAAATTTAATTTTGATTGTTGTGATGTCCTTTGCATGGGTTGGGGGTAGGACTTGTCACTACATTTTGTTGGTTGTTTTGTTAGTCGTTGACGTAAAGTGATTCAACTGGATCAATGCAGTTTGCTTTCGGTTCAGTTAAAATTCAAAATCATCAGCTTTAAAACATTTTTAGCTTATTTTGTCCCCGTGGATATTCCAGCAAATCTAAATTACTGAAATAAGCAGGTCTTTTATGGTTTCCATTATTATTGTAGGTGCAAAATTGATTCCTTCCTCATTTCTGACTATAGTAGTAGTAAAGAAACTGAACATCGCAGTTTCTATTTGAGATTCATGTTTTGAAATAATAAATCTACCCACTATAAATCATTTAACTTATTTATTGCACTCCTATTGCATTCAAACATGATAGCTTCTGTTATCTACACAGCTGTAATGACAGCTACTGTTTTATGGTTGGATATTTTCAGTAGAAATAATGAAATTTTTAATTCTGACAAAGGATAGTCAAATTACTCAATATTGATTAGTGCTTGCTTTGGCACTGGGCTACCATGGATATTTTTTTCATTCTCCCACACTCTTCCCCTTTTCCTGAATTGTTAAAGTTGATTTCGTGTTTAGATTGGTTCAAGTTGGACAGTTGATTCAAGTGCTTAGCATACAGGAAGAAAGATGCACCTTGATTCAGTCGGCTGAGCGTGACTATTGGCTGCAGTTATGAAGAAGCCTGAAATGCTAATGTGAAAGTAATGCATTATTGGCAAGGAGAGAAAAAGTGCAGTAAAGAACTGAAGTCTCCGCTCATGAGCTCCAGCAATCGAAAGTATTTTCAGCTCTGAGCCAAGGTGTGCTTGACTCACCAGGTGTTGGGTTCATGAACCTAAAATAAGAAGCTATAGTGCTCTTTAAAGGAAATTTATTTTGGTTATTCTTACCTTTAATATTGCTTGATCTTATTGTTTCCTTCTCCATTCTATTTGTCAAAAGACCAGTATGTCATTCTGTTAGGCAGCTAGAATGAGTGCTGATAATAGTATCAAACGAAGAAAGTGCTCCTAGAGGGTGCAAAGTTTGTACCGGTTTCTTTGACAAGAGCAGATATGACATTAAATTAAACATTAAATGTAATGGGTCAATTTTTTATGTTTTACATCATATGTTTGTAGTTGGATCAAAAAATAATTTGCAGGATAAGTAAAAATGTTCATGATATGTTCAAGCGTCAAGAGCCTACATACCAAAATGAGAAACTGACTAAAAGCAAAATTTTATTTGTTTATTGAGTATTAAATGCACAATAATTGCTGCTTAGCTCAAATAAGATTTCCTAAGAGTTTGTCCAATGCCTTATTTGAATCAATTATTTTGCTTGCTGTGGGAATGTTTTATAGTCAAGAACATTTCATTTTCAAATACAATGAGGCCTTGTTTATTTTATTTTCCAATGCTTTACTTCGTGTCTCTAGATTATATATTGGCTGAGGGTGCATAATTGTATTTTTACTTGATGTAACATTCAATTCATCTAATAAAAAAATTATAATTTTTGGTTTGGTTTTGTATCATTTTGACATAACTACCGATATATCTGATTATTGAATTGACTTTATTGGCAGAGTTCTTCTCTTTCTCCTCCCTCTTCCAAGTCTGATTTGAGTATACGGCTACAAACTGAAGCAAGAAATTACTTCTCAGGTCCCCATTTTGCAGTAAGGCGTGGAGTGAGTAGTGGCATTGGATTGGATACAAATAGAAAGTGGTGCTAAATAGATTGACATTTCTCAAAAGTTAATAAATCCAGATGGGATTCATTTTAGGTTGCAGAAGGCATCTAGATAGATCAGAAGCTGTGACCACCATTGTTTTATCTCTCTTTTAATGGGGAGTAGTGCCATTGGACTTGAAGGATTACAAATGTTTACATATCTGTTCATAAAAAGGGAGAAGACTAAACCTTATACTTTCAGTTTGACATCAGTGGTGGAAAATCATAAAGCTGCAACATTAATCCAGAGGTGGTCTCACCAAAGCCCTGTATGATTGTAGCATGAATTTATTCTTGTACCCCAATTCTCTTGCAATAAAGATGAACAAGTATTTTGCCTTCCTCATTGCTTGCTATACTTACATACTTGATATTCCTTGTACAAATATATCCATACCCCTCTGTATCAACATTTTGTAAATCAACATTTACAAAACATCATGCTTCTTGAACCTTACTAGCAAAGAGAATAATCTCAGTTTCCATGTTATTTTCCCCATCTGCTACCATGTTGTCCATTAAGTTAACATGGATGTTTATGTTTGCAGTCTGTGTTCTCACAGCTTGAATTTCCACTGCAGTACCTTGTGTGCCATATGATTCAATGAAGCTACATTGTGATTCTGGATTTTTATTCTCTTCATTGTCTTAAGCCAAGTGCTGACAAAGTGGTGCTCAATTATTGTCTTGTTAACTGTATCCCCTTTTTAATAGTATTGGGAGTTCCTGCAGGGAGAACTGCTGTCAAATGACAATGAGATGTGTTGCTTCAGTAATAAATTATTCTATAGATCACTCCAGACCCTACCATTCAAAAGCATCTGTGTGAAGTGCATGGTTGTTAATATCGACCAAAAGATAACTGGCCACTTGCATTAACATTAATTTCAAAATTGCCAGTTACAGCTTGTAAAATGGCCCAGTTATTTTGGGCAGAAGCAGTTTTTAACTAATCTTGAAATATTTAAGACGTTGGATTTCATTTCAGATATTCGAGAAGCAAAGTGAGGAATGTCGATTCTAACACTGAAAAGTTTGTGCAGGGAATTCACCTGCTATAGACCATGAGTTGCCGGATTAGCATTAAAAATCTAATGAGTCTGACTGGTTTTTCCTTCACCGGGTTGACTCCATTTAATCCCATCAAACATCAGAAAGAAACAGAACAAAATTGCACACTGCCATTGTGGCATGGGCATTCTATCAGGATTCAATAACGTCAAAATAAATGCAGTTGACTCTATATGGTTCTCCTCATTAACATCTGGGGACTGGAATCAAAGTTGGGAGAACTGTCTTAGAGGAGTCAACCAGTTGTTTGTCATAACGGCTATGGTTTTCTAAATAAAATTAACAGGGCACACTCGCAGAGGAGTGCACAGTAAGGTGGAAGTGATTCTAGACGTCCTCAATATTGACACTTGAGCCGTGAGGTTGCATGATGTTAGGCTAAACAGGAGGAAGAAAATCCCTTGCTGGTTAGCACTGATTGTTTTCACCTAGTTATATTTGATGTTAAACCTCAGGGCAGCACGGTGGCTCAGTGGTTAGCTCTGCTGCCTCACAGCACCAGGGTCCCAGGTTCGATTCCAGCCTCAGGTGACTGTGTGGAGTTTGCACATTCTCCCTGGGTCTGCGTGGGTTTCTTCTGAGTGCTCTGGTTTCCTCCTACAGTCCAAAGATGTGCAGCTCAGGTGAATTGGCCATGCTAAATTGCCTATGGTGTTAGGTTAATTAGTGAGAGGGAAATGGGACTGGATGGTTTACTCTTTGGAGGGTTGGTGTGGACTTGTTGGGCTGAAGGTCCTGTTTCCATACTGTAGAGAATCGAAAGAATCTAATCTTGTGAGAGTAGCCAGGGCACAAAATACCAGCCTTGCCAGCAAATGCTATGTCTCAGTAATTATTTTTAGAAAGCACAGATTTCAAGAGCATGTTTAAACATATTTTTAAATTATGGGATCTTACACCATAGAAAGAGGCTGTTATGCCCATGCATGTCCATACTGGTCATTTGCAAAAGCTATCCAACTTGTATCACTCCTCTGCTCTTACCCTATCGTTCTTTTAGAACATGAGAACCAGGTGCAGGAGTACGCCATCTGGCTCTTCAAGGCTGCTCCACCATTCAATAAGATTATGGCTAATCTTTCATGGCCTCAGCTCTACTTAGCTGCCCTCTCACCAAAACCCTTCATTCCCTCGCTGTTCAAAACATTCTTGCCTTTGAGAACATTCAATGAGGAAGTCTCAACTATTTCACTCGCAGGGAATTCCACAGATCTACAATCCTCTGAGTGAAGAAGTTCCTCCTCCAGTCTTAAATCTGCTCCCCCTAATTTTGAGGATATGCCCTCTTATTTAGTTTTACATCCTCCCTGCTTCTATCTTATCTATCTTTATATCTTTCTATAAGCTCCCTCTCATTCTTCTAAATTCCAATGATTATAATCCCAGTCTACTCAGTCTATCAACTTTGGAATCAACCTAATGAATCTCCATACCCAGTATCAGAACAAGTGAACTTTCTGTGGACTGTCTCCAATGCCAAAACTCTTTTCTTAGATTAGAGACTCAAAACTATTCACAGTTTAATTCCATAATATGTCTACATGAGTTCCTCAGAGAACTTTTATTTAACTAATGTTTCTAAACAACCTGTTCGGAGATGTTACCCTCCACTTGAATCCAGACCTCCCTGACCGGGGGTAGGGTCATCACCACTGTGCAACAAAGAGGGCCCCATGAGTTCTTCAGGGTAGTAACCTAGGCCCATACATCTTCAGCTGCTTCATCAATGACCTTCCCTCCATCATAGAGTCAGAAGTGGGATATTTGTGCTGATGATTGCACAGTGTTCAGCATCATTCACGACTCAGACACAGAGTCCATGCTCAATTACAACAAATCTGGACAATAGCCAGGTTTGGGCTGATAAGTGGCAAGTAACATTTGTGCCACACAAATGCTAGGCAAAGATCATCTCCAATAAGAGACAATCTAACTACTGCCTCTTGGCATTCATTTAATCCCCCATTATAACAACTGGAGGGGTGGGGGGGGTTACTATTGACTAGAAACTCAACTGGACTCACCACAAACATAATGGCAACAAAAGAAGGTCAGAGGCTAGGAATACTGTGACAAGTAACTTGCCGCCTGTCCACTTTCTATAAACCAAAAGTCAGGAGTGTGATGGAATACTCCCCACTTACCTGGACGAGTGAAATTCCAACAACATTCAAGAAGTTTGGGACCACCAGGACAAAGCTGCCCACTTAATTGACACATTGATAAGCATCCACTCCCTCCACCATTGATGCTCAAGTGTATGTGATTGCTACTATTTACAAGTGGACTGCAGAAATTCACCAAAGATCCTTGAACAGCTCCTTCCAAACTGACAACCACTTCCATTTAGAAGTACAAAGGCAGCAGATACATGGGAACATCACCACCTACTAGATCTCCTCTAAGCCACGAACCATCCTGACCTAGACATATATCATCGTTCCTTTGCCTTGTGCAATTGACTAATATTCAGCTCCTCTGTCCTTCCAAAGTGTATGACCTCACATTTTCCTTTTTATTCTCATTCCAAATATTTGTCCACCTACTTAACTAGTCTATACCCCTCAGCTAACTCTTTGCGTAACCCTCACCATTTGCCATCCCCACATTATTTTGTATCATCGACAAACCCAGCTACAGACCATTTACTTTCCTCTTTCAAGTCACTGATGTATATTATAAATAATTGTGGCTCCTGCTCCAATCCCTGTGGCACACTACTAGTTACTGGTTGCCATCCTGAAAACGACCCCTTATCCCAACTCTGTATTCCAAAAGTTAGCCAATTCTCTATCCATGCCAATATACTACCTCCAACACCATTATTAAGTAGCTTTATGCGTGATACTTTATGAAACACCTGAAAATCCAGTTTTATTACATCCACTGCTTCCTCTTTCACTATCCTGCTTTACTACCACCTTAAAGAATTTGAATAACTTGGTCAGGCATGACTTCTTCTTCATGAAGCCATGCTGACTCTGCTTGATTATATTATGTTTTTCTAAATGCTGTGATATTGCATTCTTTATAATAGGCTCTATCATTTTCCCACTAACAGATGGTAAGTTAACTGATCTATAACGACCAATTCTTTTTTTGGTAGTTCCCTTTTTAAACATAGATGTTACATTGGCTATTTTCCAATCCTTTGAGATTTACCAGAATCTAAGGACTTGTTGGTCTTTAGCCTCACTAGTTTTTCTAGCATATTTTCTCCACTGACAGTTATTGTATCTATTTCCCTTCTTCCTTTCGCCAGTTGATTGTTAGTAATTTTGGGAACGCCATTATTGTCTTCTTCTATGAAGACTGATGCAAAATACTTTTTTCATCTCCACTGCCATTTTGTGGTTCCCCCATCATTATTTCCCCAGCTTAATTCTCTAAGGGGCCTTTTTATCTATAGCCTCCCCCTAAGATATCAATCTTGCTTCTTCCTGAAATGTATTTCAAATTTTGGTTTTATCAACTACAGTATGCTAAAATCTTGTTCATCAGTCTGACAGAGATCAGAAGAAAATAGTGATGTCCCAAGCTGTCTATAAAACAGAGCAGCACGTTATATTGTGATGGTGGAGATAGAGAGCCAAACCTCAGTTCATAGGTTGAGATTATAGGGTTGTATAACTTGATATTGTAACAATACATGAGCAGTGATGCAGTGAAATAGCAACACATGCCTTCTTCGTGACCAGCTGTTTGTATCTATTTGTTGATTGTTCAATGAAAGAATGGGTCAGGTATAATTAGCATGTTAACTGGCAGCCAATAAAGAGCCACAAATGGTGCACTGACATCTTTCACCAAAGGGCAAATACAGATGGTTCGATAATAAGATAATACCTACAGCCTTTGTCAGATAACTTTGTACAAGATCGGAGCTCCCTATATTACAACCAATATATTACATGGCTTGAGGATTGTTTAACACACAGAAGGCAGAGTTGGGATTAATGGGTCTTTTTCAGATTGAAAAGCTGTCACTAGTTTTTTTTGGGAGGAAGAATTAAATGGCAAACTATTATTTAAAAGGTACGACACAAGGGCATTTGAATGCTCTTGTGCATGAAATGAAACAAAATATTTACCTGCAGGTTCAACAAGTAATTGAGAAGGCAAATGGAATTTTAGCCTTTATTGTCAGATGCATGGGAACATCACCACCTGCTAGATCTCCTCCAAGCCACGAACCATCCTGACAGGGAAAGTCATTTTACAACTGTGCAGGATATTGTTGAGGCTGCAACTGAAGCACTGAGTACAATTTTGATCCCCATATTTAAGGGCTGGATGTAGTGGCATTGGAGGCAATAGTTAAACAGATTAGGCCTTTATTCCTCAGAGCTTCAAAAAATAAAGGGAGATCTTATTGAAACAAACCAGATTCTGAGGGCCTTGATAGGGTTACATTGAGATGATGTTTCCAGTAGTGGGAGAATCTCAAACTAAGAGACATAGTTACAAAGTAAAGGGACACTTATTTAAAACAGAAATGTGGAGAAATTTATTTTCTCAGAGAGTAATGAATGTCTAAAGTTCTCTTGTGGAAGCTAGCTAACTGCAAGTATATAAAGAGAAGCTAGATAAAACATAAAATATTGGGAGCTGAAGTGAAAAGAGTTGAGGCCTATACATTTCAGCCATGATCTCATAGCATGACAGGATTGAAGGGCTGAAGGGCTGAATGCCTATTCCTTCTCCCATTCTTTATGTTCTTAGATATGCTTAAGCCTGCAACAAGTTGTTTTAGAAATTGACCTTTAAAAAAGGTTTCACGTTTGCCAAGTTTCAGAGCTCTAAGAATATCACCTCATAGGAAATAGAGGAAATCTGCATTTCTTCAGATATGTCCCAACTCAAACCATAAGAAACTCTACTGTGGAGAGTTGGAAGTGATTGTAACTGTTAGTTTTGTGTTAAAACTTGCTCCTGTTTCATAGGAGCAACTTATCACATTGTATTATAAACTATATCAGTGCAGTCAGGTCAGGCAGCCTTTATGGAGTAAGCAACAAACTCTGACTTTTCAAGATTACATACTTGGGAGGTTAACTCCACTTCTCTTTTCACAGGTACTATCAGATCTGTTGAGTACTGTACTTCCTGTATTTTCTGTTTCTCTTCAGACTTCCAGCACTCAAAGTATTTTGGTTTGAATTATATTAATTACATTTGAGCAAATAATCAAAAGTGGAGTAGTTCTGTGCAATGAATACTGGAAACAGAATTGTAAGACCAACAGCGGTACATCGCTCATTGTACTTTATATGTCAACAACCAAAGCTAATGATGTGGAGGCACAAATTTGCTAGGAAATAATAGAGATGCAAGAATTATAATGTATTTGTAATGGAGATTTTATCGAAATGGAGACTGGAAAAGCAGTTGTGTAAAAGGCAAAGAGAGGGAAGTGTTTCAGCAGTGTTGAGGAAAGATTTCTATGGTGACATGTTGCCAGTCCAACAAGAAAAGTTCTGTGGAATCAGGTGTGTTAAGTAACAGAATATTTAGGGGATATTAAGCTTGTACTGTAATGTGGAAATAATATTCATAATGTTGGCTGTGGTAAAGGACAATGAACAATCCAGAGTAAGAATAACTAAATTAAAGAAAGCCAACTTCCATGAAATAAGACTCAATTTGTCCTCAATAAATCGGAATCCAAAGTTGGCAGGAAATACAAGAACTGAAGAATAGACTTCTTTTAAAGAGGAGATGATTTGAGCACAGTCAACGTACATTCCCATCGAGTTAAGAAGTAAGGCAAACAAATCTAGAGCTCCTGGGGTAACAGGATAGATGGAAATTAAAATGAAGAAGGAAAAGAAGTGGATTAATGAGAACAAGGCTGCATATGAAAGGGTTGGAGAAAGAATTAACACTGTAATATCTTCCACCCGACCCCTTCTCTAACCAAAAATGAAGGGACTGTCGTGTGTTGCTAAGGTAAGGTGTTTCAATTTATATTTCTTGTGTATCGTGTGATGGATTAAAAGTTTACTATTAGTTGGTTAGTTGAATAAGACCATAGAGAAGTACTAGAAATTATTTAACTCATAAATCTGCATAAAGATGGCTGGACAGGTGATGTGCTATAAGCTGTATGACGTGGGAGCTGGCTGATCCCATTGTGAACGACAGTGATCACATCTGCAGCAAATGTTGGTTGCTGGAAGAACTCCGGATCAGAATTGATGATCTAGAATCTGAACTTCAAACACTGCGGCACATCCGGGAGGGGGAGAGTTACCTGAACGCTTTGTTTCAGGAGGCAGTCATACCTGGTAGATTAAGTAATTCAAACTCAGTTAATGATCAGGGACAATAGGGTGTGACTGTAAGTGAGGCACGTAGGGGGATTCTGAGTTCAGGAGTGCAGGAGCCTCAGCCCTTGACCTTGTCCAACAGGTATGAGATTTTTGGTCCCTGGACCAATGAGGGTCAGGGCTGTGGACGGGATGAGTCAGCCATTCAAAAGGGGAGAACAAAAAGACAAATAGTTGTTATAGGGGATTCTATAATTAGGGGGACAGATAGTATCCTGTGTGAGCTGGATTGGGAGTCCCTCATGGTGTGCTGCCTGCCCGGTGCCAAGTTGCAGGACATCTCTAAGTGGTTTGAAAGGATTTTGGAGTGGGAGGGGGAGGATCCAGTTGTTGTGGCCCATGTTAGCACTAACAACATAGTCAAGGCTAGGAAGGAGGACCTGTTTGGGGTTTATCAAGCACTAGGAAGGAAATTGAAGAACAGGTCCTCAAGGGTCTTTCTGGATTACTGCCTGAGCCATGTGCTAATTGGCATAGGGATAAGAAAGTTAGGGAAGTAAACACATGGCTAAGAGATTGGTGTGGGAAAGAGGGATTCCATTTCACGGGATATTGGCGTCAGTTTTGGAACCGGAAGGATCTGTACCGATGGGACAGTCTCCACCTGAACCAATCTGGAACCAGTGTTCTGGTGAAAAGATAAATAGGGTGGTCACTAGGATTTACACTAGTGAGTCAAGGGGAAGGGAAAGGGAAAGCAACTGGGAGTATGGAGTCAAGTAGAAAGATAAGCTGCAGGTTAGCATGTGTGCAGGATTTAAGTTCAAAGCAGGCTCGGAATGAAGCAACAAGGAATGATAACTTAAGACATATGACTAGAAATGTTGGAAATCATGAGGATAAGACAATTAGTATTTTGAGATTACATTCCCTACAGTGTGGAAACAGGCCCTTCAGCCCAATCAGTCCACACTGGCCCTCTGAAGAGTAACCCACCCAGACCCATTTCCCTCTGACTAATGCACCTAACACTATAGGCAATTTAACATGGCCAATTCACCTGACCTGCACATCTTTGGACTGTGGGAGGAAACAGGAGCACCCGGAGGAAACCTATGCAGACACAGGGAGAATGTGCAAACCCCACATAGACAGCCACCCGAGGCTGGAATCAAACCTGGGATCCTGATGCTCTGAGGCAGCATTGCTAACCACTGAGTCACTGTGCTGCCCTTAGGCATTTTGTCTAAATGCTTGTAGTATTAGTAACAAAGCAGATGAATTAACGGCACAAATCATCATGAACGATTATGATATGGTAGGCATCACAGAGACGTGGTTGCAGGGGGTTCAGGACTGGCAGTTAAACATCCAAGGATTTATATCTTATCGAAAAGGCAGGGAGATGGGCAGAGGGGGCGGGGTTCCCTTGTTAGTTAAGAATGAGATTAAATCTATGGCTCTGAATGACATAGGGTCAGATGATGTGAAGTCTGTGTGGATGGAGTTGAGGAACCTCAAAGGCCAAAATACCATAATGGGAGTTATGTACAGACCTCCCAGCAGTGGTCAAGACCAGGGGTGCAAGATGTACTGGGAAAAAGATAGGGCATGTCAGAAAGGCAAGGTCATGATGATCATGGGGGACCTCAATATGCAAATGGACTGGTTGAATAATGTTACTGTTGGATCCAAAGAAAGGGAATTGATGGAATGCTTACAGGACGGCTTTTTGGAACAGCTTGTGATGGAGCCCACAAGGGAGTGGGCTATTCTGGACTTGGTGCAATATAATGAGCCAGACTTTATAAAAGATCTTAAAGTAAGGGAACACTTAAGAGGCAGCAATTATAATATGGTAGAATTCAGTCTGCAGTATGAAAGCGAGAAGGCAAAATCGGATGCAATGGTGTTACAGTTAAATAAAGGTAATTATAGGGGAATGAGAGACGAACTGATGAAAATCGACTGGAAGCAGAGCATAGTGGGGAAGATAGTAGAGTAACAATGGCAGATGTTTCTGGGTGTAATTGAGGACACAGTACAGAGGTTCATCCAAAAGAAAAGAAAGATTATCCAGGGAGGGTTTAGACAGCAATGGCTGACAAAGGAAGTCAGGGAATGTATCAAAGAAAAAGAGAAAGCCTATAAAGTGGCCAAGAGCACTGGGAAATCAGAAGATTGGGAAGACTACAAAAACAAACAGAGGATAATGAAGAGAGAATTAAGGAAGGAGAGGATTAAGTATGAAGGTAAGCTTACCAGTAATATTAGAAATGATAGTAAAAGTTTCTTTCAATACATAAGAAACAAACAAGAGGTAAAAGTAGAAATTGGGCCACTCCAAATTGATGCTGGAAGGCTAGTGCTGGGAGATAAGGAAATAGGTGAAGAACTTAATAAATACTTTGTGCCAGTCTTCACAGTGGAAGACATGAGTAATATCCCAACAATTAAGGAGAGTTAGGGGGAAGAGTTAAGTATGGTAGCCATTACAAAAGAGTAAGTGCCAGAAAAGCTAAAAGGTCTAAAAATTGCTAAATATCCTGGCCCAGATGGGCTACATCCTAGAGTTCTGAGAGAGGTGGCTGAGGAAGTAGCGGAGGCACTGACTGTGATCTTTCAAAAAATCACTGGAGTCAGGGAAAGTCCCAAATGATTGGAAAAACACTATTGTAACCCCCTTGTTCAAGAAAGGATCAAGAGAAAGATGGAAAGTTATAGGCCAATTAGCCTAACCTTGGTTGTAGGTAAAATTCTAGAATCCATCATTAAGGATGAGATTTCTAAATTCTCGGAAGTACAGGGTCAGATTAGAACAAATCGGCATGGATTTAATAAGGGGAGGTCGTGCCTGACAACCCTGTTGGAATTCTTTGAAGAGGTAACAAGAAGGTTAGACCAAGGAAACCCTGTGGATGTTATCTATGTAGACTTCCAAAAGGCCTTTGATAAGATGCCTCACAGGAGCCTGCTGAGTAAGGTGAAGGCCCATGGTGTTTGAGGTGAGCTACTGGCATGGATTGGGGATTGGCTGTCTGACAGAAGGCAACGAGTTGGGATAAAAGGTTCTTTTTCGGAATGGCAGCTATTGACAAATGGGGTCCCGCAGGGTTCAGTGTTGGGGCTGCAGCTGTTCACCTTATATATTAATGATCTGAATGAAGGGACTGGGGGCATTCTGGTGAAGTTTGCCGATGATACAAAGTTAGTGGACAGGCAGGTAGTATTGAGGACATAGGGAGGCTGCAGAAAGATTGAGACAGTTTAGGAGAGTAGTACAGGAAATGGCTGATGGAATTCACTATGAGCAAGTGTGAGGTCTTGCACTTTGGAAAAAAGAATGCAGGCATGGACTATTTTTTAAACAGTGAGAAAATTCATAAAGCTAAAGTACAAAGGGATATGGGAATGCTAGACCAGGATTCTCTAAAGGTTGATTTGCAGGTTGAGTCCGTGAATAAGACAGCAAATATAACGTTGACATTTATCTCAAGAGAGTTGGAATATAAAAGCAGCGACGTGCTTCTGATACTTTATAAAGCTCTCATTAGGCCCCATTTAGAATACTGTGTCCAATTTGGGCACCACACCTCAGGAAGGACATACTGGCACTGGAGCATGTCCAGCGGAGATTCACCCAGATGATCCTTGGAAAGGTAGGCCTAACATATGATGATCAGCTGAGGATCCTCGGATTGTATTGGTTAGAGCTTAGAAGGTTGAGGGGAGATCTAATAGAAACTTACAAGGTAATGCATGGCTTAGAAAGGGTGGACGCTGGGAAGTTGTTTCCATTAGGCGGGTAGACTAGGACTCGTGGGCACAGCCTTAAAATTAGAGAGGGTCAATTTAGAACAGAAATGAGGAGACATTTCTTCAGCCAGAGAATGTTGGGCCTGTGGAATTCATAGCCATGGAGCGCAGTGGAGCCCGGGACGTTGGGTGTCTTCAAGACAGAGATTGATAAATTCTTGATCTTGCAAGGAATTAAGGCTACGAGGAGAGTGCCGGTAAGTGGAATTGAAACACCCATCAGTCATGCTTAAGTGACGGAGTGGACTCGATGGGCCAAATGGCCTTGCTTCCACTCCTATGTCTTAAGGTCTTATGGTATTATAATCTTACTCTCATCATTCTTTTATTCCTGATATACCTAAAGAAGGTCTTAGGGTTTTCTTTGATCCTATCCACCAACAACTTCTCATGTCCCCTCTTGGCTCATCTTAACCCCCTCTTTAGATCCTTCCTGGCTAACTTATAACTCTCAAGCCCCCTAACTGAGCCTTCACGCTTCATCCTCACATAAACCTTCTTCTTCCTTTCGACAAGAGCTTCAACTTCTTTTGTAAACCATGGCTCCCTCTCTTGGCAACTACATCTCTGCCTGATAGGTATACACTTATCAAGGACCTGCTGTAGCTATTCCTTGAATAAGCTCCACGTTTTAAGAATGTCTATCCCCTACAGTTTCCTTCTCCATCCTATGCATCCTAATCTTGCCTAATTGCATCATAATTGTCTTTCCCTCAGTAATACCTCTTTCCCTGTGGTGTATACCTATCCCTGCTCATTGCTATTGTAAACATAACCAAATTATGGTCACTATGGCCAAAGTGCTCACCTACCTCCAAATCTAACACCTGCCGGGTTCATTCCCCAGTACCAAATCCTATCTACATGCTGTGTCAGAAAACCCTCCTGCACACCTTGAACAAAAACTGACCCATATAAACTACTTGAACTATACTATTCCCAGTTAATATTGAGGAAGTTAAAGTCCCCCATAACAACAACCCTGTTACTTGTGCTAATGTCGAGAATCATCCTTGCTATCCTTTCCTCTACATCCCTGGAACAATTCGGAGGCCTATAGAAAATTCCCAACAGGGTGACCTTTCCTGTTTCTAACCTCAGCCCAAACTACGTCAGTGGATGAGTCCTCTAATGTTACCTCAGCTGCTGTAATACTACCCTTGATTAACAATGCCACCTTGCCCCACCCCCACCTTTTACCATCATCTGTTCTTACTGACATATCTAAATCCTGGAATCTGCAATAACCTTTCCGGTCCCTCCTCTATCCATAGGTCCTAACATCGAAATCCCAGGTACCAACCCATGCTGCAAGTTCACCCACCCATTCTTCCCTCTGTTTCACAGCTGAGTTCATAGCCCATTCAAATTATTTGATCACAAAATATAAAATGACACTTTATTGCATAACGAAGAAGTTCTCTTGTAAGTGCTAAAACATTAAACTGTGACCACATCTATCCCCTCTGTGAATGATCCCAAGATCAATAAAGAGCAGGGATTTTCCCATGTTAGGCTCATTAATTTATTTTTCCTTAGTCTAATTCACTAACTTTGATTGCCTATTAATTTTCTCATTGCTGTTTGTAGGATAACACTGTACACAAATTGGCTGCCAAGTTTCCTGCTTTACATTACTGGTTTCATTTTCAAATTAGTTCATGAACAGTAAAGCACTCGGAGATATCCTGAGGACATGAAAGGTGCTAAATAAATTTAAATAGTTTGGAAGTCTTCTTTTACTCCTTGTGCCTAATACCCTGAACTTTTAACCTAACCTCTTGCTCCTATGTGTGGCCTTAGTGAAAGATTTGTTATTGGGACATAGCTCTGGAGGCTTTGATGAATGAATTAGGTGTTAGGAATGCTGGCAGGAAAGATTATATTTTTATCTTCCTTTTCAAAAAACAGTTAGCCTGTCTAGAATCTGCCAAGATTAATTTTCTGGACAATGCCCCAAAAAATCAGCACTTATTTCCAAGGTGATGTGATCCTCAGGTAGATCCATCCAATGTGTTAAAACATAGAACATAGAACATAGAAAATAGAACATTACAGCGCAGTATAGGCCCTTCGGCCCTTGATGTTGAGCCGACCTGTGAAATTAATCTGATGCCCATCTAACCTACACCGTTCCATTATTATCCATATGTAAGTCCAATGCCCATTTAAAAGCCCTTACCGTAAATGAGTTTACTACTGTTGCAGGCAGGCCGGTCCATGTCCCTACTACTCTCTGAGTAAAGAAACCTACCCCTAATACCTGTCCTAAATCAATCACCCCTCAATTTAAAGCTATGTCCCCTCGTGTTAGCCTTCACCATCCGAGGAAAAAGCTCTCACTGTCCACCCGATCTAATCCTCTGATTATCTTATACATCTCAATTAAGTCACCTCTCAACCTTCTTCTCTCCAACAAAAACAGTCTCATTTCCCTCAACCTTTCCTAGTAAGACCTTCCTTCCATACAAGGTAACATCCTAGTAAATCTCCTCTGAACCCTTAACCCTTTCCACATCCTTCCTATAATGTGGTGACCAGAACTGTACATGACACTCTAGGTGCAGCCTTACCAGTGTCTTGTACAGCTGAAGCATGATCTCGTGGCTCTGAAACTCAATCTCCCTGCCAATAAAGGCCAATGCACCATATGCTTTCTTAACAACCCTATCAGCCTAGGTGGCAACTTTCAGGGATTTATGCACCAGGACACCGAGATCTCTCTGTTCATCTACACTGCCAAGAATATTACCATTAGCCCAGTACTCTGCATCCCTGTTACTTCTTCTGAAGTTAACTACCTCAAACTTTTCAGCATTAAACTCCATTTGCCACTTCCGCTGTAACCCACAACATCCTTCGGCATTATTCACAACTCTGCTTATCTTAGTGTCATCCACAAATTTACTAACCCAATCTTCTGTACCCACATCCAGATCATTTATAAAAATAACAAACAGCACTGGTGGCACACCACTAGTAATGAACATTTCCCATCAACCACCATCCTCTGTCTTCTTTCAGCTGCCCAATTTCTGATGTAAACCCCTAAAACACCTTCAATCCCAAAACTCCTTAATTTGTGCAATAGCCTACCATGTGGAACCTTATCAAACGCCTTACTGAAGTCCATATACACCACATCAACTGCTTTACCTTCATCCACCTGTGTTGTCACCTTCTTGAAGAACTCAATAAGGTTAGTTAGGCATGACCTACCCTTCACCAAACTGTGTTGACTATCCTAACCAAAAATTCCTTTCCAGATGATAATAAATCCTATCTCTTATAACCTTTTCCAACACCTTACCCACAAACGGAGTAAGGCTCACTAGCCTATAATTACCAGGGTTGTCCTGACTCCCCTTCTTAAAAGGGAATAAGATTTGCTATCCTCCAGTCTTCTTGCACTACTGCTCTCAACAATGATGGCATAAAGATCAAAGCCAAAGGCTCTGCAATCTCCTCTCTGGCTTCCCAAAGAATCCGAGGATAAATCCCATCTGGCCCAGGGGGTCTTATCTATTTTCAGATCTTCCAAAATTGCTGAACCCTCCTCTTTGTCAACCTCAATCCCATCTAATCTTGTATGCTGTATCTCTGTATTCTCATTAACAATGCCCTTTTGCAATATGAATACTGGCCATGACTATGTTTTATTAAAAATATATTTTTATTGAAAAATCATTTTTTAATTTTACAGCAAATATACAACAATACAATTCAAAACAATGCAAAGAAAGATCACCAAAAATAAATGTAAAAAACCCAAACCGTCCTCATGTACAAATGTATAAATATGTATCTTTAAAAATATAATAAATCCCCCCAACTACTTAACTAAATAAATAATAACTAACAACTAATAAATAGTAATAATAATAATAATAATACAGCTCAGCCAAACAAAACGCTAACTCGTGAATATCGGGAGTATTAATTTTCACCTATCCATACGTTCACAGTTCCCCCTCTCTGGATGTTGGACTTGTAAGCACAATCATTACAGCTATATAGAAGCCCTTATTAATGTGGCAGACAAATCTGTGTCCAGGTATTCCAAAAAGGGCTGCCAAATCTTATAAAAATTATTAGTTTTGTGGTGTACCATACTTGTGAGAAATTCCAAGGAGATATGCTCCATAACAATCTTCCGCCAACCCAACCGGCCCGGGGGACTTTCGGATACCCAACTTACAAGATATTCTTTCTTGTGTAGAAAAGGTTTTTCTTGTGTGCATCTGCAGGGGACACACTGTGCAGATGAAGAAGTAGAGAGATTGGGTCCTTCTCCATCCTTACATCCAAAATCCCCTCCATTCCACCGCACTCCAATATGTTTGAGGCCTACCACAGGACCAGAGACAATGAGTAAGAGTGCCCATACCAACTCTACCCTTAGGATATGTTGAAGATACTCCTGGTTTAAATTTTGACAAATGGTCCGGAGCCAATTGGACCCTGTGGAGAATCTTTAACTGTAAAGCATGGGTCTTATTGCAAATTGATATCTTTCTTGCGTTTTCCCAAATACCTTCCCATGCCTCTGAGGAGACTTCAACACTTAGCTCTCTCTCCCACATCCTGCAGAATCAATCGAACTCATCTGAGGGGGCACCCCCCAACTGATGATATAAAGTGCTGACAGAAAGTGTACTCTCAGCACTGAGCACTCTTCTCTCTATGTCGGATTTGTAGGGATCAATCAAAAGTGTAGTCTTTTTTTGAATAAAATCTCTAACTTGAAAAAAAAAACAAAAGATGTCCCTGTTTGATAGCTCATATTTCCATGCTAACTGATCAAAAGATATCATTGTGTCTCTTTCAAATAAATCAACCGTGCAAGACACACCCCTAGCTGCCCAGTGTTTGAATCCCGAATCCATCATCCCCAGTTGAAAACTCGGCATACCCACTATAGGTGTAAAATAAGATGTTGTGCCAATATTGCCTTCCCTCTGCCGAGTTGCCCTCCATGCTTTAACAGTATTGATAACTATTGGGTTATGGCAATATTCCCTAACTGTCCTCATTTCGTCCAAAGACAACAAGCTAGTAAGGGGACACCTTGCCTGGGAGGTTTTGATATCTAACCATATTGAAAGAAGGTCCCCACAGGCCCAGTCACTCACGTAGGATAAAAGCGAGCTTAGTTGATAGTTTTTAATGCCTGAGGAATCAATTCCCCCCAATCTGTGAGGCAATTGCAGTTTAGCTAATTTAATGAGGGGTCGCTTACGATGCCAAATAAAGGAGCTGAACCAGGCTTTCAGTCTCCTGAATGTTTGCTTATTGAAAATCAGGGGGAGCATCCGTATAGGGTACAACAAGTGGGGGAGAATATTCATCTTAATAAGCGCTATCTGACCCAACCACGAGACTGGAAGTGCCTCCCATCTTTGAAGGTCTTGTTTGATTTTGTCAAATAATTGAACAAATTTAGTTTTGAACAGCTGATCCAGAACTGGAGTAATTAATATGCCCAAATACACAAAATCCCCTTGCGATCGCTTAAATGGGAATCGAGATTCCCCCTTAACACCTTAGCACCTTTGTAAGATCACCCATAGGCATAGTCTCTGATTTTGCAAGATTAATCTTGTACCCTGAAAAGGTGACAAACGCAATGATGCATTGTATCAGGCGAGGCACCGAAACTGCTGGATTTGACAAAAAAATTAGGACATCGTCCGTGTACAACAAAATCTTATGTAATTTTGACCCCACTTCTGGAGCTGATATTTTGGGATCCCTATGAATGGCCTCCGTCAATGGTTCAATCACCAATGTAAAAAGCAGTGGTGAAAGGGACAACCCTGCCGGCTACCCCTAGAAATGTTAAAATTGCTAAATCGCACCCCTTTGGTGATGACTGCAATGAAGCAGTCACTGTCGAGAACCTTTACCCTTCTTATAAAGACTCCACCCAAGTCAAACCACTCCAGAGTACAGAAAAAAGTACGGCTATTCAGTTCGGTCAAATGCCTTCTCTGCATCTAGAGAAATCACCAATCCTTGTATTGACTGTTTTTGACACACTTGAATTACATTAAGCAGCTTCCTAACAGCTCTTTATGAAGCCCATTTGGTCCTCTTTAACAATAGAGGGTAACACAGTCTCCAGCCTTAATGCGAGAGTCACTGTAACACCCTTAATCTTAACCAATAGGTACACTGGAGCATGATCAGAGATGGTAATATTACCAATCATACAAGATGCCACCAACTCCAGGGTTGCCACGGGGGTCAGAAAAAAAATCAATCCTGGTGTGAAATCTGTGCAGATTGGGGCAAAATGTAATATCCCTGCCTGTAGGATGGAGACATCTCCAGACGTCCACCAACCCGAACTCCACACACAGATCCACTACTTGTTTAGTTTGTACAGAGGGTACTGGGGAGACTTTGGGCAACCTGGCTACCGTGGAATCCATAAGACAATAAAAATCTCCCCCTATAATGATATGCCGGGACTAGAGACCGATCAGTTTAGAGAACACATCTACCAGAAATTTGAGGGGATGGGTTGGAGGGGAATAGACATTTAAAACACCATATTCTTCCCTGTTTATCAGGGCTTTGAGAATTACAAACCTCCCATGTGTGTCTTTAACACACTCTAGTAACTTAAATGAGAGATTCCTCCTAACCAATATAGCCATTCCCTTACTTCTGGCATTAAAAGATGAAAAGTAAACCCGATCAAAGCCATTCTGCTGTAGTTTCAAATGCTCCATATCATCCAATTATATCTCCTGTAACAAAGCAATTTCCATCTTTTCCTTTCTAAGACTCAAAAGTATCTTCTTCCTCTTAATTAGTGAGTGACTCCCCTTGATGTTCCAGGTATACCATTTAATCAAGTCATTCGCCATAACCTTCTGCAGTAACACTTTGATTCCAGAGAGGAGGAACTCGAATTATAAATCGCTGAGCCTTAGTGTCACAAGATCCATTGAACATAAAAACTACAAAAACTAAACCCACTACAATTAGCAAACCTACAAAGCTTTCAAAGATTACATACAACAAAAAACAAAAAACAAACAAACATATAAAGCACCATTGGGCAGGGGGCATCTACCCATCCCAGAACCCAACTTCCCATCCTGCTGCCAAGACTGCAGCCCAGACATTTAAATGCCTGAACAGGTTATAAACTACCCGTAAGTAGGCATCTAGCCATCCCAACCATTTTCCCTCCTCCTAGGTTAAGCCGCATCACAAGCACAAGCAGAAAAGCAGAAAAAAAAGAAAATGCACCATGAAATAGCAATTTGAGCAAAGAAATTTTGAAACAAAAGGATAAGTACCCCACCCATTGCAAGGTTTGTGAAGGTTTATAGCTCAGGTTGAAGTTTAGGATGTAGGTTTGCTCGCTGAGCTGTAGGTTTGCTATCCAGACGTTTCATTACCTCATAGCCCTACACACGGATGAAAAAAACCACTATTTCGACTGGAACAACACATCTATCCTGGGACAGGCTAAGCAAAGACATGCCAGAGAATTCCTAGAGGCCTGGCACTCCAGCCATAACGCCATAAACAAGCACATAGATCTAGATGCCATCTATCAACCCCTCAGAAAACGAACAGGAAATGACATCACCACAAACCCCAGGAACCCCATCCAGGAGAAAGATATAAATAGAAAGCAGGAGACAACAGCTTCGCTTCACTTGGAGGTTGCCACTGATGATGTTACCTAGCCAGGTAATGAAATGTCTGCATATCAAACCTACAGCTCAGCGAGCAAGCCTACACCCTAAACCCCACCCATTGTTTGGTATAGCATAACTTATAAATTGAAAGTATACATCCCAACTGCCCCCGAACATAGTTTAGATCAGATTATTACCAATAGAAAAAGGAAAAGAAAGCCCGACTGGACGTCCTCTTTTTTTTAAAAGAAAAACAGAGACATATCCACTCAACTCAGATTAAGTTGATTTGTCCACAAAGTCTCTTGCCTTCTCCGACGTGTCTAAGAGATGTACGGATCCATTAAAGATGACTGTAGCACCGCCGGATACCTCAGAGAGCACTTGATCACAAGCTCCCTCAGTCTTCTCTTGACCCTGTCATAAGATTTTCTTTTCTGAATCACCGTCGCTGAGAAGTCCTGGAAGAATATGATCTTATAGCCCTTGTAAACTAGGGCCTTTGGATCCTTCCCCTGGATTCTGAAAGCTTCCACGATTCACTCCTTATCTCTATCGTGATGAAACCGCACCAAGAGAGGATGAGGACATTGGTCCAGACCTGACTTCTGTGCCATGACCCGGTGAGCCCTCTCAATCTCTCATGCCAGCCTCCAAGTTAAGGAATTTTGGCAACTAGTCCTCAATAAATTCCGAAGGCCGCTCACCTTCCTTACCCTCCAGCAGACTGATGATCCAACTATTTTTTTCTCCTGCCCTCATTCTCAAGGTCATCAACCTGGTCAAGCAAATTAAGGACCTGCGTCTCCATGGCTTTGATCCTATTCTTGGAGGAACCAGTATCAGCTTCCACCACTGTGACTCTGTGTTCTACCTCATCTGTCCTTTTCTCCAGGTCTCTCAGCTGCTGATCATGCGACTGCAACATGATAGAGATTGGGACCAGCTTCTCCTCTATCTGCTTGCTCAACATCACGTGAAATTTTGCAAGTCCCTTCACCAGGTACAAAATAGAGTCTGAGCATCCTGCAGCCTGGCCTGCGGGCCCGGTCTCAGATGTACTTTCTCCCTCTTTCAGCATCTTTGGATGGCAAAAACCAAGGTAAGTTGCTCTTGAACCATTTCTTGGGACTCTAGTGTTCCAGGATATTGTGGTGGTCCGGGTAGGGCAGGCTAGGACTTTGTCCCGCTTGCGATGCGGTGTGGAGCTCTGCAACATGATCTTCCTAGATCGCCGCCATCTTGGATCCCCCTGGTGACTATGTTTATTGTTTCTGTACATGTAAAGAAGCTAGAGTCCACTTATTAACTCCTAACGTGACTGACATCACATCAATAAAGTGATGAAATAGATTAAACCACATAAGTACAATGGGAAAATCATAAAATACTATATGTAGTGCAGTGACCTTTAAGTTGTAGGACAAAGGTGAGAGAATTGTAGCTGAGCTCAGCAATTTCATCTTGCAAATTCTAAACAAAAGACTGCATCATCTCTGGCACAGTGACAGCATCATCTCTGGCACATACTCACAAACATGACCTCAGTGTAATTTCACTGCCATGAGCACATACTCACTGCATACAGCCCTTGTAATGAGCCAATGGTCTGCAGGAAAACATGTTAAGTACTCAAAATAAAAGTTCCCTAAACTAGGCTGCTCTTTTGGCTATCTACTGGAACTATTTCCGCAGTCATTTTGGAAGGAACCTCTTTGAAACAAGTTGCTGATGATGTTTCTGCTAGCCAGTAGCATCAAGTAGAAATATCATTGCTAACTTGGCAGTACCTGGGCTAAACTATCTTTTCTCTGAAAGTTATATGCTCAGGAAGTTCATTCTTTGGAATCATCAAATTGGAGAAGATGTACCGGGTAATTACAATTCTGTTCTGAGCCACTCTTGTACAGAACTACTCCTATTGTTGTGTATTTGGTCAAATGTAAATAAAAACAACTAAGAAGGAGTACAGTATGAATGACTGCTGTCAGCATAAAAACTAAATTCTGGGATTGCAGGAGATCTGAAATGAAAACAGAAAATGGAACGCCCTAATAGGTCAGGTAGCATCTATAGATTCTTCTGACATCTTGAGGCTGAATTAATCTCCTGACTGCCTGCAGTAATGTAATATGAACTCGCTCAGCAATGTTAATTTGAGATTCTTTCAAAAGCTTTTATGTCATTCATGCAAAATAATAGAAACATTCATTGTAATGAATCTGCTTAGGAAAAAATATTAATTCTAATGAATTTTCCTACAGTTTATTGTTAATTACATTTCACTTTGGAAGGAGATCAAATATCCTGATCACAATAATCAATCCAGAGGATTTCAATCCAAATTCCATCATTGCAAATTGGAGAATTGAATTCAATAAATCTTATAGTTTGTGTCAAACCCTGCAAAATACACAAAAAAATTCAGGATTGTCTAAAACCTAACTGTTTAACTATTGTTAGTGAGAGAATGAAAGATGTAGGCTTATCCACTATAGGCCTATAGGATAATCCAGTCAGACACTACCGAGCTTGACTTTTAATTTTGGATATACAATAAAAACTGTTTGATCCGCACCATCCATATTCCGTGAAATAATTAAAAATAGGATTGGACTTGCAGATACGAAACACAAGTGGTGAATCTGGTATTAAGGTTTCCTGGCTGCCAGGGAATTCCTAGAAGCATGGCACTCATCCACAAACTCCATCAACAAACACATCGACCTGGACCCAATATACCGGCCACTACAGCGGAAAGCTGAAACTGACAACCGGAAGCGGCAGAGACAGGCCACTATAAATGCCGGAGGAAACACCACAGAAGCGCTTCACAGGAGGCTCCCAAGCACTGAGGATGTCACCTAGACAGGGGACGAAACGTTTGCAACAAAAACTTCCAGCTCGGCGAACAGAACCACAGCAAGGTTTCCTAATTTAAAATAACTTTGACAACTGCCTGCAGATACAAAGGATAAATTTCCAATACCTACTGGACTCGGGAGAGGGTTGAAAGAGTCAGAACTGAACAGCACCTTTTGGTGTGCCAGTACCAGTGCTGTGAAGAAATTGGAACCGAGTGCTACTTCATTCACAAAGCTGGTAGCCTCATTCTGTCCATGGTCATGGCCTAGGCCTCAAACAAGTTCGATATTTGACAGCCAAGTAGCTAATGTGTCTATTTTCTCGGAGCGCCAACTGCCTAGTCCAGTAGTTCGCTTTATCTGGCCAAGCAGCCTGTGATGTAATAATTGACAGTGAAGCCAGACTTGGTTCCAACTCAGTTTCCAGACTTCCATAGTTATCCAGTGAATTCACACTAAAGTGTATTACTTAGCCATTGCAGGTTTATAACTAGCCAAATAGCACAATAAACTAAAGACATCTGTAAACATTCCTGGAATGGCAAACTCTTTTTGTGGCCTTAATAGAAACAAAAGATACACAGCTAATAGAACCATATAGAATTCATTGCAGCAAAAAAAAGTCTGAGTGGTGGGGCAAGAGGAAATGTACTGAGTTAGAAGAGACTGTCTCTAAAACAGCATCTGAAATAGTAAAGAAACACATTACCGTTTTCATGCAAATCAACTGCATAAGTAGCATATCAAGCACAATTGCAAATTGTTTTGAAAATTCAAATTCCAACCGAAATGATTTAGATTAGATTAGATTACTTACAGTGTGGAAACAGGCCCTTCGGCCCAACAAGTCCACACCGACCCGCCGAAGCGTAACCCACCCAAACCCATTCCCCTACATTTATCCCTTTACCTAACACTACGGGCAACTTAGCATGGCCAATTCGCCTAACCTGCACATTTTTTCTATTGGCAATTTAGCATGGCCAATTCACCTGACCTGCACATCTTTGGACTGTGGGAGGAAACCGGAGCACCCGGAGGAAACCCACGCAGACACGGGGAGAATGTGCAAACTCCACACAGTCAATCGCCTGAGGCGGGAATTGAACCCGGGATTTGAAACACACTGTCCTGCAGCACCTAGCAACATGCACCAAAACTGCAACACCTGAAGTTTGCAGGCGTAACTTATAGTTTATTTCATTTAATGGCAATAGCTTTGACCTTTTGACTGGTGCAAATGCTTCCAAATAAATAAAATGAAGGCTCTTCAACAATACTTCTATGCTTCAGTGAAATAAGTCTTTGCAATACTTGATTTTGAACATAGAGATCTGAATGTGTGATACAATATAAAGTAAGAGGGCAAAATATTTGAGAATCCATTCTGAGCAACATGGATCATTGTTTAATCAAAAGAATGACATCAGCCATATTGTATTTATTAGTGTTGCTCAGGTTGAACCATGTAACTTGTTTGATAACAACATGGGTGTGTTTGTGACCTTGGGGTGCATACATTATGGATCATGTTGGAACCAACAAAGGAACTGAGTAAAGTCTTGCAAATAGGCTATTGAAATAGATAAAATAGCAATGCTTCGGGCAATTATGTAAAGATTTCTATTGCTACTAAATACTTCTTAGTACATGAATAATATGATATCTATATTGGAGAGATAATGTCATAGAGTCATTGAGATATACAGCACAGAAACTACGTTTCAGTTCAACTCGAAAATATCAACCACATATCCCATGTAAATCTTGTCCCATTAGCCAGCATTTTGCCCATATCAGTCTAAACCCTTCGTATTCATATACCCATCCAGATGCCTTTTGAGTGTTGTAATTGTACCAGCCTTCTCCACTTCCTCTGGCTTCTCATTCCATATGCACCACACTCTGTATGAGGTCCCTTTTTTATCTTTCCCCTTTCACATTAAACCTATGCCCTGTCATTCTGGACTCCCCCAAACCAGGGAAAAGACCTATTTATCCTATCTATCCCCTCATGATTTTATAAACCTTAGTAAGGGTTACCCTTCAGCCTCTGAACCTCCAGGAAAAATAGCCCCAAGTCTATTCAGCCTCTCCCTATAGCTCAAACCCTCCAATCCCAATAACATTCTCATAAATCTTTTCTGAATCATTTCAAGTTTCACACCATCCTTCCTATAGGAGAGCAGAATTGCACGCAATACTCCAAAACCAATCTCCTGTACAGCCACAACATGACCTGCCAACTCCTATACTCAATGCACTGATCAATAAAAGAAAGCATACCAAATGCCTTCTTCACTACCCAACTACCTGCGACTCCACTTTCAAGGAGCTATGAACCTGCACTTCAAGGTCTCTTTGTTCAGCATCACTCCCCAGGACCTTACCATTAAATGTATAAGTCCTGCCCTGATTTGCCTTTCCAAAATGCAGCACTTCACATTTATCTAAATTAAACTCCATCTTCCACTCCTTGGCCTTTGACCCATCCTGTTATAATCTGAGGTAACCCTCTTCACTGTCCACGACACCTCCAATTTTGGTGTCACCTGCAAACTTACTAACTATACCTCCTATGTTCACATCCAAATCATTTATATAAATGACAAAAAGCAGTGGACCCAGCACTGATCTGTGTAGAAAAAAATTCTTCAGATTTCTGATAAAAGACTGGCCTGGGGGAAAAGAAAAAAAATACAGCCTTAAAAACTGAACACTGTTAATTGTAGGGGAGAATACAAAATGAAGAAGCAGAGAGAGGGTGCTGTTAGAGATTGAATAAAACTCTAGAAACTTTTGATGGTACAGGAGGTGAGGGACAAGCTGAATTAATTTAATGAGAATAAAGAAAGTAAAAGGGACTACAAATTTATGGAAGTATAATTTGAAGATGAATTATATCTTCCACATAGTAACTTACCCAAAGACCCATTTGATATTTTCCCAACCAAATAGTGAGATTCCAATCAATTGTAGCACAGACAACTTTGAAGCTGATATTTAAACAAATGGAAACTTCACCTAATCCTCACAACATCTGAAATTGTCTCAGAATATTTTACTTGAAAAAAAAAATCGACTCAGAATCCTTAATATGTTTTGAAAGAGATGTGTAAGACTTTTTTTTAAAAAATCCGTGCATTAGAGGAAAGGAACTAAGAGACTCTCATTTTGAGTGAGGAACAGTCTAATGTCTCAAAGAGCCTCCTTAGCTGTAAAATTCTATGATTCTAATTTTGATTTAATTTTATTCCATCTCACTTGGTAGCATGCATTTAGAATCTACCCATGTGCTTTAACTGGAATTATGAAATGGAAACAATCATAATGGCAATAGATTTAAGATTGCCTAATAACTGAAACATGAGACTGTGCAACTCAGAATTTTGCTTTGTGACAAAATATACATCTGGTTGAGGGTATAAAGGAAGATTATTTGTCTATAGTTTGATCAAAACGTTGTTACAGACAATAATCAACAGTTACACAGTATACACTTTGTTCATAGAAATTGCTCAACACGATCATTATTTTGTGAAAATTACTGAATACTAGAATAAGAAGAACAATAACAAAGGAAAATACTGTTCTCCTTTTCAGAAAGCTGTTTGTGTCATTCCAAGGAATTCCGCCAACGATGAGGTTACTGTGGGACGTCCTAACCAAAACTCAAGGTTCATGATTCAGAACTTTTGTTAAATTATCAGTTGAGGCCTTTAGCTCCAGAGATCCAGATCAATTCCAGGTCTGTACTAATTTAGATAATTAATTTTAAACCAAATGATAAGATATAATGTAAACTTCATTTCAGTTAAAAGTATTGGGTGGCATAGTGGCTCAGTGGTTAGCTACTGCAGCCTCACAGCACTAGTGACCTGGGTTCAGTTCCTGCCTCAGGTGACTGACTGTGCAGAGTTTGCACGTTCTCCCTATGTCTGCATGGGTTTCCTCTCACAATTCAAAGATGTGTAGGTCAGGTGAATTGGCTATGCTCAATTGCCCATAGTGGTAGGTGCATTAATCAGGGGTAAATATTGGGTCTGGGTGGGTATCCTCTTTGGAGAGTCAGTGCCGACTTGCTAGGCCGAAGGGCCTGTTTCCATGTTGTAGAGAATGTAATCTCAACTCTGCTTTTGAGTTTTGTGGTTAAATGCTAAATACTGGAGAAAAAGGGAAACGCAATGATATGCACAATGTTGAAACCTGCCACCTGGTGGTCGAAATGGAACTGATACAAAAACAAGAAGGAGGCAATTGATGCAATTGCAATGGAAACCTACAGCTGCTACAATGGTAATTCTATCACTTCCAGACATTAGGTGGTGGCCTACACACTGTACTATGGTCAGAAAGATACTGGTATGGACATGGACATGTTATGTATATACTGGAAAGAGAGCACAAGGTGTCTAATCATATGCTTCAGGTCTCTTAAACTGGTGGGCACACAGAGTGGGCTGCATCATCTCCCACCATTACGAACTTTGTCATTATTACGGAGCCCCTAAGTGATTAGATCTTTAATCAATGAGTCAATTTCGTTATTTGTTTTCTTTGTTTTATGAAATAATGTGTGTTTAATTTCACAAGAATCCACAAGTATCCTTCCAGGTCAGAATTAGTGCCATCGCAGAGTGTCATGCTGATTTGGGGGGTGCCTATGGAGTACACAAGCTAAGGCAATGTCATAGTCTTCTCTTGAACAGGGATATAGATTTGCCAATGTATCAGGCTTCCCAACGATACAAGGAACCATCAACTGCACTGATCTTGCTTTGTAGTTGTCCACTTCAATGTAAATTGCATCAAAACTATGAGGAGCTCCAATCCTTAAAGTGCAATTGCTGTTTCACCATTAACACACTAGTCAATGCCCACATGCTGGTCAATGCCCACCACCCTCTTTTATGATTTTATCATGAAACAGTGAATCATTCCCACTATATTTAATTCACCATAATGAATTGGAAGTTGGTTGCCTGGTAATATGCTCTTCTTGCTGTGTGTATCACTTGACTGCCCTTTGATACCAGACTACATGTGGACAGTGTGTACAAACCAAAAAACATGCTTCCACCATGAACATCGTGGAACAAACTTTAACCAGTGGATTGCTCATGGAAAGTAGCCCAACATTTGTTTGATGTATCTCCAGATTTATGGTGGTCTGCTGCATCTGCATAACCATTGATTTTCATTAAAGTGCAGACTGTGTGAGAGTATGTTGTGGGAGGAAGAGATACAAAGACACAGTTGCTCTGCATGGGTTACCAGTGAACAACTAATCAGACTGTGGTTCCTTAGAAAACATTTCCATATCACCACTACTTCTCAATTTTCCACCTTTTCATCCCAAGTTTCACTTGGCCAAAGTACAGAAATGGAAAACATCATATGATGAGCACTTCATCCATGGAATCATTCTTGGAAACCTCCTCTGGAATCACCCCAACACCAGCAGATCCTTCCTTAATAGAGCCCAAAATTGCTCGCAATATTCCAGTCTGATCAGAGCCTTATACAGTTTGAGCATTACATCTTCAATCTTGTATTCTAACCCTCTTGAAATGAAAGCTTAACTTTGCACTTGCCTTCTTAAATGTCAACTGAACCTGCGTATTAACCTAAACAGAAACCTGAACTAGGATTCATAAATCCCTTTGTGCTTCAGGTTTCCAAAGCCTTTCCTTGTTTAGAAAATAGTCTACACCTCTATTCTTCCTCCCACAGTGCATAACTTCACACTTCCCCACATTGTATTCCATCTTCCACTTCTTTCCCCATTTGCCTAGCCTGTTCAAGTCCTTCTGCAGTCTGCCCATTTCTTCAACATTACCTATCCCTCCAGCTAACTTCATGTCATCTGCAAACTTGGCAACATTGCCCTAAGTTCCTTCATCCAGACTGTTAATAACATGTCTAGTTGTGGTCGCAACATTGACCACTGTGGAACTCCACTAGTCACCGGCTACCATCCTGAAAGAGACCCCTTTATCCTGACTGCCAATGCTGCCTTTATCCTGTTCTCTATCCCGCCTTCTGCCAATTAGCTAATCCTCTATTCATGCCAGTACCTTGCCCCGAATACCATGGCTTCTTATCTTGCAGCCTTCTCCGTAATACATTGTCAAAGGCCTTCTGGAAATCCAAACAGATCATGTCCATTGGTTCTTCTTTGAATAACTGCTCATTACCCCCTCAAAGAATTCTAACAGATTTCTCAGGCATGACCTCCCCTCATGAAACGATGCTGACGCATCCCTATTTTCCAATGAGATCCAGGTATTCCACAGTCTCAACAACCAAGGTCAGGCTAACTGGTTGAAAATTTCCTTTTTTCTGCCTTCCTCCCTTTTTAAACAAATGTGTTACATTAGCCATTTTCCAGTCCTCTGGGATCTTTTCCAACTTCTGTGATTCCTGAAAGATCGCCACCAATATCTCTACAATCCCTCAGCTATCTCCTTCGGAATTCTGGGGTATAGTCCATCTAGTCCGGATGATTTATTCACCTTCAGACTTTCCAGCACCTTCTACTTAGTGTTGGCCACTACACTCACCTTTGCCACCGATTCTGTTGAAGTTCTGATATGCTGCTGATGTGTTCCACCATAAAAAACTAATGAAAAGTATCTATTCAGTTCCTCCACCATTTCTTTGTTCTACTTCTCTAGCATCATTTTCCGGCAGTTCAACGTCCACTCTTGCCTCTTTCTTACTTTTGAGATATCTAAGGAAACTCTGACATGCTCCTTTCATGTTATTAGCTAGCTTACTCTCGTATTTCATCTTCTTCCTCCTTATTGTTTTTTTTATTTATCTTATGCTGGCTTTTCAAGGCTTCTCAATCCTCTGGCTTCCCTCTAGTCTTCACCACATTGTATGATTTCTCTTTTGCTTTTTGCTGTCTCTGACTTCCCTTGTCAGCCAAAGTTGCCTCATCTTCTCCTTAAATGTTTTTTCTTCTTTGGGATGAATTTCTGCTGTGCCCCCCAAATTACCCCCAGAAATTTCTGTCATTGCTGCTCCGCTATCTTCTCTATTAGGCTTCCCTTCCAATCAACTCTGACCAACTCCTTCCTCATGTCTTTGTAGTTATCTTTACTCAATGGTAATACCATTACAACTGATTCTAGCTTCTCTCTCTCAAACTGTGGTCACTGCCTCCTAGAGGCTCCTTCACCTTAAGTTCTCTAATCCAGTCTACCTCATTGTACATCACCAAATCCAGCTCTCTAGAGAGCTGCTCCAACGGAACATCACATAGATGTTCCAGGAATTTCTTTTCTTAAGGTCGCTACCAACCTGATTTTCCCAGGCCACCTGCATATTCAAATCCTCCATGGTGCTTCTTTACATGCATTTCCTACCTCCTGATTTATTTTCTTCCCCCACACCCTTACTACTGCTAGGAGGCTTGCACACAACTCTCAGCGTATTTTTATCCTTTGTGGTTCCTCAACTCTACAGACTCTACATCACTTTTCTCTACTGATGTAACAAGGCAACTCTGCTCCCCTTTTGCCCATCTGCCTGTTCTTGCAATAGGTTGTATCCTTAGAAATTTAGTTCCCAGCCCTTGCAGCCCCCTCTTTATGACACCTAGAACATCATACCTGTCAATTTCAATCTGTGCCACAAGATAATTTTCCTCATTTCCTAAACTGCATGCATTTACGTACACCATGCCCTAATCCTGTGTTGACTACCACCCCCAATCTCAGAGTTGTCCCCTTACCTGCTGTGCTTGAAGTTAGATTCCTGATCCATTCTATACTCTGTCCTGTTACTTGTTTTGGAAACTTTAATGACCTCTTCTGAGAAACTGACCCCGCCCTTAACATTTTCCCAATATTTTCCAAGCAGCTGAACCCACCTCCCCACTGTTTAATTTAAAGCCCCGTCCATAGCTCTAGTTGTGCCATTCGCTGTGACTCTGGTCCCAGCATGATTCAGGTGGAGTCTATCCCATTGGGACATCTCTCTCCTTCACCTCTGAATTTCCACCCTTCTCCCACACTAATCTTTTCACCATGTGTTTAGCTCTAACTTTCTTGACCCTGTGCTAATTAGCTCATATTCCAGACATTATTATCTCTTTGGTTCTGCATTTTAGTTTAGCCCCAGCTGCTCACAACCCTTAACACAACTATATGGACAACACCAACTGGATCTTTCTACTCCCATTCTCAGCAGTCCAGAGGAGATTCCTGAACTGAAAACACGTATATAAACAGAGATGGTTAGGTAAAGGAAGGTGGGATAGGGCAAAATGTAAGAAGCCCTTACCCACACCATCTGCATGAATTGTGGACACTGATATGGAGAACAAAAATCATCTGCTGCATTTGTAAAGGTTCAATGCTCTTTTCACATGCCTGTTAAGTTACTAAATACTGCCAGATTCTAATGGTATTCAACAAAAAACCTGCACAGATTCCTAGATTTTGGTTGTTAAAATCAACTGATTCCAGAAAGATTTTCCAGACCTTCACCAAAACCTCATCTTTTCTTGTAAACAGAAAATGTACGAAATACGTTACTTATGTAACATGCTTTATGAGTCTTATCGATGGAGAAAGGTCAGATCACTTCTCCATCTCTTCACAATGGCGCAGGAATCAGATGACACTAAAGGGGTATAAACCCATATACACTAATCATGATATACTGCAGTGCACTTGGGTACTGGTCTTAAACTAATTAAGATATAAAAGCCATTCAACTTGACAATTAAATTTTCATTAAATACACCATAGATCCAGATTTTAATGCAGAATAGTTCTTAGACAATAAACGGTACCTCACTAGTATCATTCACATCCAGATAACAACTTCCTGATCATATGAAACCACTTTGCTCTCAACCAATAATTTAAATGTATTTGTTCTTTTCCTGAATCTGCCCAATTCCTAATTAGCATTGAATGATCCTGTTGTCAAAGCACGCTTTATGTTGTGAGGATTATTGAAAATAATTTGTAATTTATATTGCTGGCGTTAAACAATTCTATAATTCAGCACCAAGGCACGCAGAGTGAAGTCTATTTTTAGAAGTGAGTGCTTTGTGGGCACAGCTGTGCACATGCAGAGACATCCACTCACAGTTTATTTTTGCTCGACTGCACATTCTGATGTCCTCTTTAGAAGTGGATATTCCTGCCATAGATTCCAACAAGTTAATTGTCAAGAGGCAAAGGTTCTACTTGACTTCACAATAATTCCAGGAACCAATTCCTACATCACATTCAGGAATATTGTTTATTTCATTTCCAAAACACGGAAGGTTAAATTTCTCACATGAATTCATCACTGCTCAGATATTTTGCAGTTCAATGTGAGTAACTTGCTGTTGGTGTTAACTTCACTCATAGCTTAAATCATTAAAACAATTATAATAACATTAGTGGCCAGTTCTATTGCATTACTAGGTGAATGCTTTGTATAGGTTGCAAAGTATCTGCCCACTCTTTAGCACACTGGAGGTGGAAGGAAGCCAATATCTCCTCCAAAATTTGAAAAAAAAATGTATTAATAATCAGACTATCAGTAATAAATTATTTAGTGTGTAGTTATTTGTAATTAGTGTGCAAATATGGGTAGGCCATGGCCTAGTGGTATTATCACTAGAGTATTAATTCAGAAAACCCAGCTAATGTTCTGGCTACTTGGGTTCAAATCCCACCATGACAGGTGGTGCAATTTGAATTCAAGAAAGAAGCTTGAATTAAGAATGTAACAATGACCCTGAAACCATTATTGATTTTTTAGAAAAACTTATCTGGTTCACTAATGTCCTTTAGGGAATGAAATCTGCCATCCTTACTTGGTCTGCCTATATGTGACTCCAAACCCACAAAATCTGGTTGACTCTTAATTATCCAAATCCTTTGTACAATTAAGGATGGGCAATAAATGCTGGCCAAACCAGAGATGCCCACATGCCTTGAGTGAATAAAGAAGTTACTCTATCATATGGCAATATATTTGACAACAGATGTACCATTGTTCACTGTGCAAATGCAATCCAGAGAATGAGTTCAAACCCTAACATAGGAGTTATGAAATTTACATAAATAATACAACTAGTCATTTGTGAACATGAATCAGATAAAATATCCGTGACTTTATAAAATCACAAATTAGTCCAATGTTACAAGGTTGGTGACTGTTAGAATGATGACTGTAGGAGGAAGACATCTAGGAATGTGACGTTTCAGGTAAGGGAAGGTTGAGGTAATATGCTGGGACAGTACTGATCCCAAGAGGATAAGTGCAACTGAAAGATGAAGATCTGGACTTTCAGATAGTAGACATTTAGCAAAATCTATCCATCTCAGCCGTATCGAGTTTTAAATCTTGGATTGGTAACTCTGCATATACCAGAAGAGACTTGCAGTGTTTCAGTGGTCAATACACTGTTGGCTGCTAAACAGACACGAGAAGATTACAATGCTCTTATCACAAGTCTTGGATGTCTTCCTATTGAACATCATCTCAAAGTAGTTAAGAGTACGAGGCCAACACCAATGTTGGAGGTGTAGTGGACAGTGAAGAAGGTTAGTGGCAGATGAAGTTTAATTTAGATAAACGTGAAGTGTTGCATTTTGGCAAGGTAAACCAGGGCAGGACTTATACAGTAATGGTTGAGCACTGGGACTGTTACTGAATAAGGGGACCTAGGGGTGCAGGTGCATAGTTTCTTGAAAAGGGAGTTGCAGGTAGCCAGGGTGGTGAAGGTGGTGTTTGGTACACTTGCCTTTATTGGTCAGTGCATTGAGCATAGGAGCTGGGAAGTCATGTTGTGGCTGTACAGAAAATTAGGCCACTTTTGGAAAACTGCATTCAATTCTGGTCTCCCTGCTATAAGAAAGATATTGTTAAACTTGGAAGGGTTCAGAAAGTATTTACAAGGATGTTGCCAGGATTGAAGGGTTGGAGAAGCTGAATACACTGCTTTTCTTCCCCTGGAGTGTCACAGGCTGAGGGGTAGCCAAGGGCTCGTCCCCTGAGTTGGGAGTCTAAAACTAGAGGGCATAGGTTTAGCATGAGAGGGGGAAGATTTAAAAGGGACCTGAAGTGTAACGTTTTCATGCAGAGGGTGGCGTATGTATGAACCAATCTGCAGAGGGGGTGATGGAGGTTGGTACAATTACAACTTTAAAAGGTATCTGGTTAGATAAATGAATAGGAAGGGTTTAGAGGGATATGGGCCAAGTGCTGGCAAATGGGATTGGATTAGTTTAGGATATCTGGTAGGCATGGACAAGTTGGACCAAAAAGTCTGTTTCTGTGCTGTACAACTCTATGACAATATGACACCTTGACTCTATAATTCAACGTCTGTTGGTGAGAGTTCCAAGTACCATCAAGTCCAGCTTGAAAGACAAGACAGAGGAATTCGCAATGCGATGGTCACAGCAGGTCTCAGTGAAATTGAGAAAAGGTAAGAAGGCCAAGCAATGTCACTGAGGATCTGGAAGTTGATGATGAGCAGAAGAGGCAGCTATCACAGAACAATACTATTTAAAAAAAGATAAAAGAAAATAATTAAACAAGAAGAGAAAGGTATCATTGAAGATGCCTGAAGTCAAAACATAGGTCATGTATCAACAGCAACAGAATTTCCTGATGAAGGGCTTTTGCCCGAAACGTTGATTTTCCTGCTCCTCAGATGCTGCCTGACCTGCTGTGCCTTTCCAGCACCACTCTGATCTAAACAACAAAAGAACTTCACCTGGGTCCTGACAAGGTCAGAGCTGGAGTAGTGCAACAATTTGTTGGATTCATGAATTATTTGCAAAGTTCTTGCCTAATTTGATATCAGGATGTGAACCTCTATGTAAATTTACTTCTTAAGCTTTTGGAATGGTCCTGGGGCACAGAACAGGAAGTAGCTTTCACTCAAATCAAAAAATGAGCAATGACAGCTTGACATGTTGTGGAAGTTATTAATCTAGCAAAATCATTGAATCTGAAAGACAAACGTCTTGTAATGATCAAACATTCACTACAGGAACAACTTTCTTCAGGGAAGAACGAGTCCAAGAATGAGTGCATAGCAGACAAGCTGACAACAACATCTCACAGCATGTCAATAAAAACACTCTGAATGTTATAGACACAATGGACCAAATGCATGTGCAGAGACTGATGGATGTGGGACAGACTAAAATTAACGCAGTGCTTTTCATGAATGATCATTTTTGTTGATGGATTATATACAGTGGGTAATTTAGGAAACTTCTAACTACAAATGATGGTACTTGCAAACTTTTGAATTATAAGAGGCATGTTTGAAGAACTGCATTTGTAGACAGCACACCAGCTGACTTGCTGCAGATACTTTCCTAATCAATCTATTCAGAGATGTTATTATTTATCTCTGGAGTAGGTGGGCCTTGAACATAGGCCCTGGATTAGAGTGGTGCTGGAAAAGCACAGCAGTTCAGGCAGCATCCGAGGAGAAGGAAAATCGACGTTTCGGGCAAAAGCCCTTCATCAGGAATAGAGGCAGAGTGCCTGAAGGGTGGAGAGATAAATGAGAGGAGGGTGGGGGTGGAGAGAAAGTAGCATAGAGTACAATAGGTGAGTGGGGGTGGGGATGAAGGTGATAGGTCAGAGAGGAGGGTGGAGTGGATAGGTGGAAAGGAAGATAGGCAGGTAGGACAAGTCATGAGGACAGTGTTGAGCTGGAAATTTGGAACTGGGGTGAGGTGGGGGGGGGAGGGGAAATGAGGAAACTGGTGAAGTCCACATTGATGCTCTGGGGTTGAAGTGTTCCGAGGCCTAAGATGAGGCATTCTTCCTCCAGGCGTCGGGTGGTGAGGGAGTGGCGGTGAAGGAGGCCCAGGACCTCCATGTCCTCGGCAGAGTGGGGGGAGGAGTTGAAATGTTGGGCGACAGGGCGGTGGGGTTGATTGGAGCGGGTGTCCCAGAGATGTTCCCGAGAGCGCTCTGCTAGGAGGCATCCAGTCTCCCCAATGTAGAGGAGACCACATCGGGAGCAACGGATACAATAAATGATATTGGTAGATGTGCAGGTAAAACTTTGATGGATGTGCAAGGCTCCTTTGGGGCCTTGGATGGAGGTGAGGGAGGAGGTGTGGGCACAGGTTTTGCAATTCCTGTGGTGGCAGGGGAAGATGCCAGGACAGGAGGGTGAGTTGTCGGAGGGCGTGGACCTGACCAGGTAGTCACAGAGAGAATGGTCTTTGCGGAAGGCGGAAAGGGTTGGGGAGGGAAATATATCCCTGGTGGTGGGGTCTTTTTGAAGGTGGCGGAAATGTCGGCAGATGATTTGGTTTGTGCAAAGGTTGGTAGGATGGAAGGTGAGCACCAGGGGCGTTCTGTCCTTGTTACGGTTGGAAGCATGGAGTCTGAGGGCGGAGGTGCGGGATGTGGATGAGATGTGTTGGAGGGCATCTTTAACCATTTGGGAAGGGAAATTGCGGTCTCTAAAGAAGGAGGCCATCTGGTGTGTTCTGTGGTGGATCTGGTCTTCCTGGGAACAGATACGGCGGAGGCGGAGGAATTGGGAATGCGGGATGGCATTTTTGTAGGAGGTAGGGTGGGAAGAGGTGTAGTCCAGGTAGCTGTGGGAGTTGGTGGGTTTGTAAAAAATGTCGGTGTCAAGTCAGTCGTCATTAATGGAGATGGAGAGGTCCAAGAAGGGGAGGGAGGTGTCAGAGATGGTCCAGGTAAATTTAAGGTCAGGGTGGAATGTGTTGGTGAAGTTGATGAATTGCTCAACCTCCTTGCGGGAGCACGAGGTGGCGCCAATGCAGTCTTCAATGTAGCGGAGGAAGAGGTGGGGAGTGGTGCTGGTGTAATTACGGAAGATTGACTGTTCTACGTAGCCAACAAAGAGACAGGCATAGCTGGGGCCCATACGTGTGCCCATGGCTACCCCTTTGGTCTGGAGGAAGTGGGAGTATTCGAAGGAGGAATTGTTAAGGGTGAGGACCAGTTCGGCCAAACAAATGAGAGTGTCGGTAGAAGGGCACTGTTGGGGACGTCGGGAGAGGAAGAAACGGAGGGCTTGGAGGCCCTGGCCATGGTGGCTGGAGGTTTAGAGGAATTGGATATCCATGGTGAAGATGAGGCGTTGGGGGCCAGGGAAACGGATGTCTTGGAGGAGGTGGAGGGCATGGGTGGTGTCTCGAACGTATGTGGGGAGTTCCTGGACTGGGGGGATAGTATCGAGTTGGGTAGAGATGAGTTCAGTGGGGCAGGAGCATGCTGAGACAATGGGTCAGCCAGGGTGGTCAGGCTTGTGGATCTTGGGAAGGAGGTAGAAACGGGCAGAACACAGGCCTCCTGACTCAGAGATAGGGACATGACCACTGAACTACAAGAGCTATTAGCTGGATTTCTGTAGTTATGCAACCTCTAAATGTTTATTGTAAATGTTTTTATTTCAATTTGTGGTCATTAAACATATTAAATGAAATAAATAGTTACCTAATTTTATATTTGATTCCCTTTGGAATAAGTACCAAATTCCATTTGAGTTCTTAATCAGTTGCTGCACCTATGCACCAGCTAGTTGTAACTCAAGTTTCAGGATGTCCAGATCCCCCTGTACCTTTAAGTTTCTTTCTTTGTTTAAATAACATGTTGCTTTTCTATTCTTGCTGATGAAGTGGACAAATGCACATCTCACATTGTGTTTCATCTGCCAAATGTGTGGCCAAAACATAACACAACTTAATCTCTTTATCATCCTGATGTCCACTAGCCAGCTTAGCTTCCTATTTATCTTTGTATTATCAGTAAACTAGTCACCATCATTTTGAACCTTTGTCTATGTCACTGATAAAGATTGTGAATAGTTGAGTCCCAGCACTTATCCTTGTAACAACATTAGTAACAACTGTAAAAATTTAGGACCTCAGTAAATAGTATCTTTCAGTATGGTATGGATTTCTTACAAATAAAGCTAGTATAATTTCATACTTCCTATCTTTGGAGAAGTCTCACTAATTCTACATTAAAAAAAGATAAAAATCATTATCACAAAGATTAAGCTCTCAATATTGAGCTCACTAGATTCCTGTATCAATGTCAGGGAGTCTTCTGGCATCGTGTGTACCCCCATATCTACACAAGTCTTTAGAAAGGATCAGGAAATAGCCCTCATCATGAAGTCAATTGAAATGTTGAACTTGAGCTGAAGGATGGACATGGAGTGAAGTAATCATCCAGATGTCTGGGGCACCTGTCCTGTATTCATTGATTAGAAAGTTTCAAGTAAATTGTTAATATTGGGTAAATTACCCAGCCTTACGATAAAATATATTAATGAGTGTTTGGAGACAGGGTCAGTCCTCATTAGATGGCAGTCCTTGTCAGGTAAACACCTTCTTCAGATAGAAGATGGACCAGGGAAGATGCAGAAAGAGATGGGAAAGAGTTCCCTGATACTCTGACTAGAGAGAAGAATGTCACCATTACCAGCTCTTAAATCCATTATGTCTGCCACTATTCTGTTTGACCTCTGCTGTCAGTGAACTGCCCTGAGCTGTAAAGGGTTGTACACCTTTCCTGTCTATCTAACATCATATCTAACCTTTTGCTTCTTACCAATCTTAATGAATAATTGCTTGCTAGTAACATTAGTGAAAACAGACATGGAGTTAAAGTGTTTTGGCTTGCCTTCATGGAAATTGCGGCACAAGAAACTAAACTTAGAAAGAACCAATGGTTTATACAGTATTAAAAGCAGCTGTTAATTTATAGGATTGCAGCAATGACCTTAACTTAGTCAATGTTAGTTGATTGAATGCAGACCAGACAGGTACACCCTGATTTGTCAAGGAACAATGAACTGCCAGTGCCAGGCTATTTAAGCTGGCACTAATAGTATACATGCCATAGGTGAGGGCCTGCATGCCCTTGTTTAAATGCCAACCTTTTGGCACAGACATGGAAGGGCGTACCATTCTTCAATTTCTTTTGAAACATGCAAGGTAGCATAGGCGATTTATGCATGCCAATTGGCAAGTGGATGGTTTGGCTTCCCATTCCTTGGAGGTCTGTGCAGGAAAAATGAGAGGAAATGTAGGTTGTAATTAGCAAATTGTGGCAAAATTTCTTTATTGGTTAGAATGGAGTAGTGTGGTCTCTTTAAAGTTTAATGCGATCTTTGGACCTATGCATTCTCCGTTTTCCAGGTTGTGTCACTCTCCCAACCAGGAGTCAGACTCGTTTTATTTCCAAAGTAGGCATTTATAAAATGTCACATTGACTGACTGCCAACAGATTGTGTGCTTTTTGAACAAAATAGGTTGGGATATAGACAGACTACAACCTCACACCTTTAGTGCATTGTCTGAGCTGTCACCTTTTTTTAAATCCACTGATAACATCTTAAGTTATCATACGGCTGTGACTTGAAAGAAATTCTGGGATTAATCGAAACTTGCATCCCCATTCAAAGTGATTAAAGACTTAACAGCCATTTAAGCTTGTTTAATACATTACCTCAGTTGTATGACACTTTGACATTTTGCTATAAATTCTGTGGCCTATGTATCTGTCTCACTAATCTGATGAAGGAGCAGCGCTCTGAAAGCTTGGTACTTTCAAATAAACCTGGTGGTCTGTAACTTGGTGTTGTGTGATTTTTAACTTTATCCACCCTATTCCACCTCCACATCATGGCTACTTTTAGATAAGACAGTACCACCCTATTGTTTAGTGTAGAGCAATTTATCAGAATCATTGTGCAGCATCCCTCCAGCAGCTACCATTATAGGCCCATATTGCTTCTTTTCAGTCAAACAACTCTATGCAAAGTCATTCAGTTTCTCCCAGTTTAAGCTCTGCTTTGCCCATCTTTTTCTTTCACGTTATATCCTCTGCAACATTGACATCCTATTCTCTGTTTCCAGAAGGGCCAGGAGAAAGATCAAAGACAATCTTCCTTCCTTTCTGAGTTTTAATGTTAATCACGTACTATTCATAATTAACAGTAGAGGTTTCAAATGGGTCTTCAAGGCCTTCACAATTTCTCCATTTAGCTATTACAGTCCTTCCCTAGCACTGATAATCTAAGAAAATTGATTTTGTGTTCAGGTTTTCTGGTTATCTCTGGGATTATTTCATAACTTGGCCACCATGACTGGAAGAAACTTGAATTCTGCCTCACACCACCTTTCACCTCCATAGAAACAAGGACTAGAATATAAGACCATAAGGCCATAAGAAATAGGAATAGAGGAGGCCATTCAGTCCCTTGAGACTGTCCTGCCTTTCAATGGGATCATGGCTGATCCAACATTCCTCATGATTACTTTACTGCCCTTTCCCCTTAATCTTGACTCACACTGTAGCGCAAAGTTGCAGATTGCAGTTCTAATGATCTCTGATAGGAACAGAATCACTTATAGCCTGTTGTAAACACCTCCATTTGGGCACACACCAAGCTTTACTTGTTCTTCAGCAAAATTTAAATTTCCTCATGAAGATGTCAGTTGAATATTCCTCCAGGCCCTATCATTGCTCGACTCATGTCCCTGCTCTGTCAATCATCCCTAATTGAATGGAGAATGTGAAGGTGCCCTGTTAATTGGCTGTGTCTGAGAAGATCTCCTGTCCTGGCTCACTGCTGAGCTGAGCAAGGTCCCGATACCTGAAAATATTTAAAGTCTAGAGGTTTGCAGCCAGTAAATTCTAGCTATTCCTTACAGTGAGGAATAAGTGAGGACTGCAGATGCTGGAGATCAGAGTCAAGAGTGTGATGCTGGAAAAGCACAGCCGGTCAGGAAGCATCTAAGGAGCAGGAGAATCGATGTTTTGGGCATAAGCCCTTCATCAGGAAAGAGACTTGTGGGTTGGGACTGAGAGATAAATGGGAGGGAGGTGGGGTTGGGGAGAGGTAGCTAGGAAAGTGCTAGGTGGATGGAGGTGAGGGAGAAGGTTATGGGTCAGAGGGGCAGTGATGGACGGGTCCGGAGGGTGGTGCTGAGTTGGAGGCTTGGGACTGGGATAATGCGGGTGGAGGGGAAATGAGGAAGCTGTTGAAATCTATGTTTATCCCATGTGGCTGCGGGGTCGCAAGGCGGAATATGAGGTGTTCCTCCTCCAGGAGTCGGGTGGTAATGGTTTGGCAGTGGAGGCAGCTCAGGGCCTGCATGTCCTTGTTGGAGTGGGAGGGCGAGTTGAAGTGTTCAGCCACGGGGCACTGGGGTTGGTAGGTGCGGGAGTCCCAGAGATGTTCTCTGAAAAAATTCGCAAGAAGGCGTCCTGTCTCCCTGATGTAGAGGTGACCACACTGGGTGCAACGGATGCAGTAGATGACACCTGCACCCAACAACCCCACCGCCCCATGGCTGAACACTTCAACTCCCCCTCACACTCCAACAACGCCATGCAAGTCCTGGGCCTCCATTACTACCCGACACCTGGAGGAGGAACGCCTCATATTCCACCTTGGGACCTTGCAGCCACAAGGGACAAATGTGGATTTCGACAGCTTCCTCATTTCCCCATCCCCCACATTATCCCAGTCCCAAGCCTCCAACTCGGCACTGCCCTCTGGACCCATCCATCACTGCCCCTCTGACCTATAACCTTCTCCCTCGCCTTCATCCACCTATCACTTTCCCAGCTACCTCCCCAAACTCACCTCCTCCTATTTATCTCTCAGCCTTAACCCACAAGCCTCTTTCCTGATGAAGGGTTTATGTCTGAAACGTTGGTTCTCCTGCTGCTCGGATGCTGCCTGACCAGTTGGGCTTTTCCAGCACCGCACTCTCTTTACAGCCATTGGCATTGTACCCAGGGAGGTATCAACAAACTGAGACATAAATTTTGAAATATTTGCATCACTGTCAATTTGTTCTGTTCAGCTCCAAATTCAAGAACCCTTCAATTTTCATGGTTGCAACATTCCTTCATGGACTAGAGCTCAAATTGATTATACAGTTGTCATCACATCCACTTAACCAAACATGGTAAACTTGGAAATATTACATTAAGTAAACAGCAGGGACCAATGGATAATGTATAGCTCCTGGATTGTGTGTTACCAGACATGTCCTGCGCCTCTTCCATCGTTTAGTTGTGTTTAGAGTATATTTAGTTGCTGGACGTGATGTTGTTGAGCTCCATGGAATTGTCTGCAGGAATTCATTATTTACAGCTTGATCCATACATATTTCAGGCAGAGTCTTCTACATTTTGGTCTAGTTGTGGTCATGGGTGTAAAACCGACCCCTAAACACTCCATCACTGTAAGCAGGGAAGCCCATATAGTGATGTGTCCATCAGGGGCATGCATGGCCACTGGTGGGCTTTCTGCTGTGATCAGGACCCCAAAGCAGTCATCTCCTGTCCTACTTAAAGCATTTGCATCTCAGACATTTGCCACCATTGTGCTGCAAGGACTGTGTCACAGATGCAGGTGCTGACAACCCAGAGGGCTAGAAACAATGGGCAAGGAAGGGAACTTTTCTGAGGGGATTGTGATGGGTCCCATAGGAAGAGGGTCAAAATTGAAGGAGAATTTGGCAGGAAAGTGATGGGAATCTCTCCGACAATGATACTCCTGATTTTTTTCCCCTCCTGCTTTTTGGGAGGGACGTATTCTGCCTATTCTTGTCTCACTAGGTTAGAGTGTCAGCTCCCTTACAACTCAACACTCCCTACGTAATCATGTGCCTTTGCTATCATCATCATTACTATATTAGGTTTCTGATGTTAATCCCACTATTCCACAACCACTGCTCCCCGTGTGTTGATAAGTTAAAATCCAGCCTAAAGCTCTCAGTTAAATTGGAGTCAGGGCTTCTTTTACAGACTGACAGTGATGCTGGGTACATATCAGTCTTTATTTGGATAAAGTGAACATAGAACATAGAGCAGTACAGCACAGTACTGGCCCTCAATGTTGTGCTGGCTTTTTATCCTACTCTAAGCAGACTAACCTACGTACCTTCGTTGTTCTATCTTCCATGTGCCTATCAAGAGTTGCTTAAATGCCCCTAATATATCCGACTCTACCATCACTGCTGGCAGTGCATTCCAGGCACCCACCAGTCTCTGTGTAAAGAACCGACCTCTGACATCTCCCCTAAACCTTCCTCCAATCACCTTAAAATTATGCCCCTCGTGATAGACATTTCTGCCCTGGGAAAAAGTCTTTGGCTATCTACTCTATTTATGCCTCTCATTCTTTTTCGTTCCAGTAAGAAAAGCCCTAGCTCCCTCAACCTTTCTTCATAAAACATGTCATTTGAAATGGGAGCAGAATTGGTTTGGTTGTTTCAGACTGAGTTTACTTCTTTAGAGGTTAAAAAAAACAAGTCGCACTTTGGATAAGCCATTGGTGCAGAGACCCAAAGTCAGCTTTTGTTTCCTTTATTGCAGCAATACCAGGACCTGGCCTCACTCTCACTAATGTCAACAAACTCAGCACAAGCCAGCTATCGAATCTGGGACTTATCTATCATTCATCCTATTTACCGAGAGAACTTTAACACAAGAATATGTTCATGGAAATGATTTAAGTTCCTTAAAATAAACCCTAATCATAAACATGTGTTTGTTTTTAGCCAAAAGAAAAAGTTTAAAAGGAAACATCTGGTCAAACCATACATTGGAAACTTAATGATAGGATGTGGGATTACAGATTCACACTAGCATCCCAGCATGATTATCTCAATGAGTTTCACTGCAGGTTAAAGCTGTCTGTCCATTGTTAATGTTGTTGACATCAATGATATCCATGTTAGTAAATTTCTGAAGCAAATTCAATCTAGTTCAACTAAGAGGTATTGAACTGGAGACTACAATTGGCTTAACTTTATTTAATGGGATTTTATTTCAATATTGCTCCCAGTTATTATGACTAAAGAGTTCTGTCAGGAATTTGTGCTCAAGAGAAAGTAACTAAAATATTTTTTTAGTGAGGACTGAAGGAATTTGCTGCTGAGCTGCACCCGGATGATGGACTACCTCAATCTGAAACAGATGTCAGAATACACTATTTCTAATCTAACATTGTCCGTCTGTCCATCTGTCTGAATGCTCTACCCCCATCCATCTTTGTCATTATTACTGTGCAATGCTGAGGCCTGAATGGCTAACTAATAAGCTGTCTCTATTCACTGGTCTCTGTTTCTGTTCATGTGTTAATGTGTTGGAATACCTGAAAGATACAATACAAGATTGCATGCACATCATGTGGTTTACTTCAAAGGGCTGCAATGTCTCTGTAAAGTGCTGTAAGACAATTTACCTTATTAGCAAATGAATCACAAGATTTTAATATTACGTTGTTTCCATTTTAAACTTGGCAAGTTTTCTCATGTAGGTGACAATCCTTGATTGGGTGATCTGCAGATCTCAACTGTAATACCAGGCAAAAGTGAACTGAAAGAAAACAAAAATTCGAGGCAGAATCGTTATCAAAGTTCTATCTCTCAGATCCTGATAGGTTTGCAAGCCCTGGAGGCCAGGATGCTGGGCTGTACACTATAAGAAACAATTAAATATTACTTTTGGAGAACTTGAGCAGCTTTTAATCAAATAATTTCTGAAGACTAAAGCCTTCAAAGAGTCAGGTAATTTCTATCGCTCAGTTCCAATGTTCACATAGTTTGTGGCTTTAGTTGAAACTTGTGATGTTGTTCCCTGTGCGTCTCTCCCTCAACTGTGTCACTCTATGTTCTACATTCCGATTGTCTTGTCAGAATAACCGAAATGGTCTTATACCAAATAATTTCTTAGTAACCAGGAAATTGTTATCCTTGTATGAGAGCTATGAGTCGCACAGAAGACTGTGTCCAGTTTTAGACCTCTTCTTATGAGGTTTTGGAAAAGGTGCAGAAAATGACTATTACACTAATTCCTAGATTTAAGGATCTTTATTGTCAAAATATGCTCAAAGAGTTGGGACTTTAGACTTTCAAAAATCACAAACATAGGGTGATCTGATCAAAGTATATAAGGTGATGAGCGGAATCGATTGTTTTCCAGTTGACAGTTTGATTCAATTGAACAGGTTTGACGGAAACGAGAAACCCAATTTTAAAGGTTATTTATGGCCAGAAACAAGATAGATGGCATGGCCATGATAAGCTGAACGGACCCTTTCTGAGCTATAATATTTTATACTTGCCAAGAGCTAGTAGAGATTTGATGGGCTAAATAGCCTGATTTAGTGTTGTAGCCATTCTATGATTCTATGTCAGGAAGTAGTTCTTTTCTCAAGAACCCCTGTAACCTGCTGCTGGCTTGTGTGGTGCATGATGGTTCACATAATTCATTGAAGTTTTACAGGAAAATAGTGAATGAGAACAGCTACCAGAAGGCTTTTTTGTTGTTTGACTGCACAGAAGGGAGATAGATTTAAATGCTTTCTCTCTTCAGGCTAGAAAATTCTCCTGGATTGTCCAAACACAAAGCTGTAGCCTCCTGAACCAATCATAAAGTTGTTCCTATGTTGATGTCTTTTGCACCCACACAACTTGTCCTGATTTAGAAAGCAATCAAATGTCTGATTTGGGCAGCTTTGGCCAGAGTCAATCATTTGGTGATGATGCATTTAACATTCTCCTCCACTGCTTGAATAAGACAATATTATATATTCAACTCACAAGGTGTTCCAGTAATTGCTAAAAATAATTGCAAATATCTTCTTACACAGTTTTCTGAAGCAACAGTTTTTAAACTTTCTGATAATTTATTTCAGCCAAGTCTAACAAATCTTTTGGCTGAAAGATTAATTTTCTGCAATTCAGGTTCAAAGCATTTCCTACATTTTCCACCTGAATGCAAGTTCTGCTTTTCTTCACCAGAGCCACGAGGGAATTTCAACACTTCAAAACGTACACCAAACACTAGAAACACTGATATTTTTAGATGATAGTTGAACTGATCTACATTGGATACTAAAAAAGTATTTGTAGGACGATACTCAACAACCATTCTGCATTCTTGAAGTTGTGAAAAGACTATCTTACCTTTGGTCTCTACCTCACTGGACAATGTTATCATTTACATAGCACAGTTTGAGAAATTTAGTCATGCTACGGCTGTGGACGCTGTTAAAGGATGTTCTATGCTATCTCATTCATTAAAATCCACAAAGTTTAACTGCATTTTAATATTTTTCTGCACATTGGGCAGAAATACCATTTTGAGCATCAGAACTTTAAAAATTTAAAATCAAAATTTAGACCTGATAGGATAGATGAATCTGTGATAGGACACTGAACAGTTGTTTCATATTCTGTTAATTGAATAAACCTTTGTTCATTTTTTTAATGACAGTGCACATTCCACATTATTTGATTCATTTCTTTTCAATCCCTTGCTTCAAAATATAACAATGACTTTTTAAATCACAATTAACATTTTCCTTTGAATGAGCTATCACCTTCTCTGCACCAACAAACTTATCTTGCAGAGATCGTTATTGAAGTTTGTATTACAATTCTTCTTGAACAAAGTGGTAATATTTCTCCAAGGAATAGCTTCTGGAAATCGGGTTGTCATCTCCATAATTTCTAAGAGTATAATGATGTTGTGTTCATTTTGCATAATTGTCTGACACAATCCATTAACACCTATTGACAAGTACTTCACAAACTGCTTTGGATAATAAATGTGTTAGTTTGATTGCATCTGGCATCTATGACACATTTTTCAGAACAGCTCCATGTCTTTAAGTAGTCTTAGCCATGTAAAATACCTGCTTATCGATGCTTGAGTTTTCCCTCTTACAACAAGTCCTGCTATAGGAGTTTCATGTGCTACATGTAATGTCATCTTGTGATATCTGACTGGTCCAACTGTCCATTCCTTGTCCACAATTCTGTGAGAGTGTCTCCACTTCCTCATCAAAACTCTGTTTTAAATACAATAACACTCTGGAACTCCTTCAGCCTTAGCTTCAACTTGAACTGCCTGTGCTAACTAATATAACTATTGATCTGCTTCTTGAGCCTCAATTAGTAAGGATATGCCAAACACTTCTGTTTGATTATCTTAACCTTAAATAGAGTTTCCATTATCCTAACATCTGCTTGCAGTATTACTTGTGACCTTAAGTGATGGAAATTATTTAGTCATTTCTCTAGTTATACACATAATAGAAAAACACTTGGAATTTGTTCTTGTAATTGTTCAGTCTCTTTAATCTCATTCAGATATTCCATGATAATGGGTGAAAACCATAACCTTAACTCCAGCCAAATCATTACTCAGGAGTAAGCTAACTCTGTTTACAGCTAATTTCTTAACAACTTCTACTAACAGTGTTCCAGGACAATAAATCATACTTGAATTGCACTTTGTACAATGGGGCTGGGATATACTGTCCACTTATTTTGTTTAATAACGCTTTGGCTTTCACCGTACTCTCTAGAGAAATATTGAACCTTTGTTGGCAAATGAGTTTGAGTATCTCCTGTGTCCTTTAATATAGTTATGGGTGTAGCTGCATCATTTAAAGAGAAAGGAATTATCTTCCATTTTGACTAAAACCTTTCATATCTCTCATCTATCTTTTTCACCCTTTCTGCTTCAGCAGTTTTTACCTCCAGTTTCCTGGTTGTAGTTCAAGCGACAATCTGATCCATAGTATTTTGTTTTGAGTTTCCTTTACTGTTTCACTCATGCAAACTTCAATAAGTCATAGCTTCATAGTCATAAAGTCATACAGCACGGAAACAGACTCTTCAGTCCAACCAATCCTTGCCGAACATAATGCCAAACTATACTACTCCCACCTGCCTGCTCCTAGCTTGCAGTCCTCTATACCATTCCTATCCATTTAATTATCCAAATGCCTTTTGAATGTTGTAATTGTACCCACATCTACCATTTCCTCAGGAAGTTCGTTCTAGATGCGAACTACCCTCTGGGTAAAAACATTGCTCCTCATGTGTTTTTAAATCTCTGTCTGCTCTCATCTTAAAAAATGTGCCCCCAGTCTTGAAATCTCCCATCCTAGGGAAACGACAACTACCATTAACTCTATCTATACCTCTCCTTATTTTATAAACTTCTATCAGGTCACCTCTCAACCTTCTATGATCCAGTGAAAAAAGTCGCAGCTTATCCAACCTTTCTTCATAACTCAAACCTTCCACAACCAGTAACATCCTGGTAAATCTCTTTTGATCCCTATAATAATACCCTTCCTATAATTGGGTGGCCACAACTGGACACAATATTCCAGAAGAGGCCTCGAGGAGAAAGTGAGGGCTGCAGATGCTGGAGATCAGAGGTGAAAATGTGTTGCTGGAAAAGTGCAGCAGGTCAGGCAGCATCCAAGGAAAAGGAGAATCGATGTTTCGGGCATAAGCCCTTCTTCAGGAATGAGGCATTCCTGAAGAAGGGCTTATGCCCGAAACGTCGATTCTCCTGTTCCTTGGATGCTGCCTGACCTGCTGCACTTTTCCAGCAACACATTTTCAGAAGAGGCCTCACCAATGTCCTATACAACCTCAACGTGACATCCCAACTCCTATAATCAAAGGACTGAGCAATTAAGGCAAGTGTGCCAAGTGCCTTTTTAACCACCCTGCCTATATGTGACATAAACTTCAAAGAATATGTACATGTACCCTTAAGTCCCTCTATTCTACAACACTACCCAAGGCCCTACTGTTAATTGTAGAAGCCCTATCCGTGTTTGTGTACAAAATGCAATATCTTGCATTTATCCAGTTTGAACTCCATCTGCCATTTTTCAGCCCATTGATCCATTTGGTTAAGATCCCTTTGGAATTTTAGAAAACCTTCGATGCTGTCTACTGTGCCACCAAATTTTGGTGTCATCCACAATCTTATAAAGCATGCCTTCTGTATTTTCATCTAAATCATTTATATAAAAATAACAAAATAGAAGAGGACCCAGAACTGATTCCCGTGGAACACTGCTGGTGACAGGCCATTAGTCTGTAAAGCAACCATTCACCACCTGCAGGATGCTGGTTTGCACTCAGGAATTTGTTGATTTTAGGTGGTTCGAACGACCACCAGATCCCTGGTTCTGGACTCATTTAGGGAATGTGAAATGAAGAAGGCCGATGGACAGGTATTTCACGACAAAAGGACCTCTGCATTTATTTAAATACAAGAAGGTAAGTATAACAAAAGAAATAAAAGGTAAATACAATAAACAATGAAATTAACATCAATTATGCAGAGTACAGCATTGAAATACATTACTAAATTAATTATAGATTAAACCATATTACAAACTAAAACCACAGTTTCATCATAGAAACTTTAATTAGGCTGCCTACCCTTGGGATCCCATGTTCTGTCACCGCCTGTATTCCCCTCCTTGTTAGCTAGGTCGGAAACTTTAGGAGTTTAAGCTCACCACTGAGGAAAATGTGATTTTGAAGTACAGCTGGCTGTTCCCACATGCCATACCTAATACTTGGATGAAGACTTCAGACTGTGAAGGCCTTTAGGCTGGGTTGAATCCACTGATGCGGTAGGAAGTTTATTGGATCAATCAGGTAAGTATTTGGTTTTCCTTAGTCTCTAGTGGTTTTGCAGGGCCGGTTTTCACCTCAGGATGTGTCAGTGACCTTATAGTGTTGGTCAGGTCAGTGGTATTTGGGAGTTTTTTGGTTCTTAGGTCTGCTGGTCATGGTCAGTTGCCTTTGGTTCCCCTGGCTCAGAACGGGCCTATGTCAGTAGTTCTTGGAATTGCTGTTGGGATTCCTTTTCTGGAGACAACTGCTGGAATTAGCTGCTGGAATTATTCTTCTGGGGATCACTGTTGGAGAATATCTGCTCAGGTGACATCAGGATCTGCATTTATACTGATTGAGGGACCCTTATTTTCACATCAAATCTGTACTTGCCATTGTGTTTCTCGAATTCCCTTTGAAGTCACTTGGTTTCCTGATTGTAAAGAGTTGTGTTAACGTATTTTGATTGACTTTGAATGTCTGGTATCTCTGTGAATGGATTTTGATTGAAGTTCAATGCGTGTGTAGGCCTCATACTGTCTGCGCTGGGTAACCAGAGGTATAAAAGTTAATTCTGGATCAAAGTGTTAGATTTGGTTGATTGTTCTCTTAGAGGTGCAAATTAGAATTTTAGGTTGAACAATAGTCTCAGACTGAAATCATTCTGGCTCTGTGTGTATTTGTTGCAACCAGAGCTCAGGAATTTGTCCAGCATTTTAGATGTTAGAAAAGTTCAGAGTCTTCCCCAGTACAGAGGAACCTTGATTATCTGAATGAGATGGGCGGACACTATTTCGTTCAGATAATTGATTTTTTGATTAATTGAGTCAATGCCTCTCCTCTGGAGCTCAGAGTTTTCTGAAGTTTCCTTTTTCCTTGCTCTGCCTTTCTTTGCTCCCTCTCTGTGCCAGGGTTTGTTTCTGAGCAGAGACACACTTGTGTCTAAGGGACCTGCAGCATTGTTGAAGCCTCCCTCCCGGAGGTATAATGTTCTGATGCAGCTTCGTTTGTGGATGTTGGGGTAATTGCTTCCGTAGTCCAATGAGTCACCACACACTGCAGCACAGAGAAACTACGGAGAGCAGAAGAAAAACACCTATACAGTGTATTCAAAAAGAATGGGTACCCAATGAACACAGTCCACAGATTTCTCAGCAACAAACCCAAACAAGCAGACAAAACACATCCAGAAGCCCTAGCCACTCTCCGCTACATCAAAGACATCTCGGAAATGACTGCCAGACTACTCAGACCCCTTGGCATCATGGAAGCCCACAAACTGACCAGCACACTAAAACAGCAGCTAATAAATTTGAAAGACCCTATATAGGAAACAGACAAAACCAACATCATTTACAAAATACCATGCAAGGGCTGTAACAAACACTACATTGGACAAACAGGCAGAAAACTAACCACCAGGATACATGAACATCAACTAGCCACAAAACAACATAACCCTCTCTCACTAGGACCCTTACATACGGATGAGGAAGGACACCACTTCGACTGGGACATCACATCTATCCTAGGACAAGCTAAACAGAGACACACACAAGAATTCCTAGAAACATGGCATTCCAATTGGAACTCTACCAACAAACACATTGACTTAGACCTGATTTACCACACATTGAGAGTAAAAAACAGGAAACGACATCACCATAAGAAATGACATCACCACAGAAAACAACATCACCAATCCAAAGAAATCCAAACATATAAATAGAAAGCAGGAATCATCAGCAGTGCTTCGTCCGGAGGCTCACTGAAGATGTTACCTAGTATGGTGACGAAATATCTGAAAATGAACCTTCCAGCTCAGCAAGCAAACCTACATCCAGATATCTGGTTTCCTCTGGTCACTTCATCTGGTTTTACTATTTTCTCACAAGACAAAGATTCCCATCAGATCCCTTTTCCTCAAATTTTGATATAGTTTGAACAAACGTACATAAATCTTTACAGGACTTTAGATTATGGCTAGCATTTTCCCCCTATCGGAACTCTGCACAGCTTCTGAACTCTCCTTTTCAACTGCATCATTTTACACCAGCATTTATTACCTTTCTCCTGAAATACTCATTCTCTCTTTTTCTCTTCAAGCTCAGTTGTTTAAGTTCTCATTGTCTTTTTATCCCCCTTTCCTTATCTTTCTCGGATATCTCTAGCTTTTTTATTTCTTTTTCCGTTACAAGCTGCTTTAATTTTCCTTCATGTTCAAACCATCATCACTTCAACTCAATATGATTTGAATATCTCATTATTCAGAGAACCTGGTCTCTCCTGTTTCTCTTTTAAACATGAAGGCCATGCAAGTCTTTCAATTCTTGTCTTCTTGGTTCTGACAGGCAATTCCACCTCAAATTCACTTACCCATTCAATTTTGGGATCACCTTTGAGTCCATTAAGTAAGGCTATTCCATCTGCAGTTTGGAGTTGGTAGCTTCTAATGCTACTTATTTAAAAAATGTACAAAACCTGGCATTTATCCTTCATTTCTTGCTTTAATTCCACATTGAATCCTATGTTGTCTTTGTTTCAAAATCTTGGCCAAGAGCCACCAAATTTTGTCAGAACTCACCAGATTGGTGCTCTGAAAATCAAACCTCACTATTACTGAAGTAGTCATAAATATGAAAGTTTGATTAAACAATTGAATTGATCTAATTGTTTAATTCATGCTGAAAGAATAGAATTTTTTTTATTAACGAGAAAATAACTACTAAATCAAACTTTTTAAATCAATGGCAAAAAAGAAGCATTAATTGGTAACTTATAATTCCTCAACTTAAACTCTACCCCTTTTATTGTTCCCATAAACGTACAAACAGACACACAAATTGGCAAGGTTAGACAAGTATTATTGGTGAAGAAGAAGAAATGATCAGAGATGCACAATTCTAGCACCAGGTTGGATCACAGACATCAATGAGTTATTTTCTTTTGGATTTCTTTTAACTTCTGATTCTTTGCAAAGTCATGGATACTCTGATTCTCAGTCTTTTAGTCACTGGTTGAAGATTTCCCCTTTCCTTTCAGCAAGGAAAATTCAGTTACTTCAGTTCAGGAAGGGGAGAGAGAGAGAGACAGAGAGACAGAGACAGAGAGACAGAGACAGAGAGACAGAGACAGAGACAGAGACAGAGACAGAGAGAGAGACAGAGAGAGAGAGAGACAGACAGAGAGAGAGAGAGAGAGACAGAGAGACAGAGAGAGAGAGAGACAGAGAGAGAGAGAGAGAGAGACAGAGACAGAGAGAGAGAGACAGAGAGAGAGAGAGACAGAGAGAGACAGAGAGATAATGAGATTTAGATGCTTTCTTGATTTTAGAAGTGTGGCTGCTTGAGGGGCCCAATGACCTGTTCCTGCTGCTATTTCTTATGTTCTTCCCACAGACTAGAAGCTTCACCTGAATTGTCCAAACACAAGGTTGTAGACACCAGCCTAGGAACCAATTGCAACATTTTTATTAAACATACACACATGCACATATACTGCATACAGCACATACATACACACGTGCACAAGGTGCTTATGGGTGGAAATTCCTCTTGCTGGACTTGATAGGAGCTGTTACCTTAACCTCCCCAAGATGTTTCCACTGACCTGGCACCCTTCCCACATGGTACTCTAATTACCTGGTGCCCTAATCACAGAGCACCCTATCCACTTGGCACTTTACTCACCTGTCATTCCATTCCATGAACCCTGATAATTACACGTAGCCACCATATTCACCTGGTGCTCTACTTACCTGGCACTCAGCATTTCTGGTACCCTGACATCTTGCCCTCCAGCACCTTACCTATCTAGCATTGTAGACACCAGGCATCTACTTAACATGCATCCTACCAAGCCAGCACAGTAGCTACATAGCACCTTAAATACCTGGAACCCTACTTATCTGAACCCTGACTTTCTACCCATCTGGCATCCTGGCATCCCACCCCACCTAGCACTCCATTCACCTGTCACCCTACCACTGGCACACTGACCGTCTTGTTACCTTCCATATTAGAAACATCACAAAGACTGTCTAAGTTGCTCTTTTTGCTGCTGCACATTTAGAGAAAAAAAATCACATAATACAGCAACTATTGCCATGAAATAATGTGTGTGTTTGACTTCCCCTGACAATCCTGCAGTACCAGTTGGAAAGCAGGATTGATGTGGCAATCCAAGTGTGATTGGTATTGCTCAGAAAATCTGGCCCATCATATTACTGGGGAATTCTGTTCAAGATCAGTTTGGCACTTGGCAAAATGTCGACAAAACGTCGATTTTGCCTGTCCTCGGATGCTGCCTGAATTGCTGTGCTCTTCCAGCACCACTAATCCAGAATCTGGTTTCCAGCATCTGCAGTCATTGTTTTTAACCTCGTTGATTTTAACCCTACTGCGAATCCTCTTGCAAGGATGCCTGCCTTGAAGAAGTTTTCCTCCTCTCTCTACAAGAATCTCAGGGAGTCTCTCTCTCACTGCAACTCCCAGGTCATTTCCTCAGCCCTGAAGCTCTTCAACCATGTCCTGAAACAAACTCGCTATCACAGCCACATCTGCTTCACCTTCATCTCCTTCCCCACCTACCTATTGTACTCTATGCTACTCTCTCCCCACCCCCACCCTCCTCTAGCTTATCTCTCCATGCTTCAGGCTCTCTGCCTTTATTCCTGACGAAGGGCTTTTGCCCGAAACGTCGATTTTGCCTGTCCTCGGATGCTGCCTGAATTGCTGTGCTCTTCCAGCACCACTAATCCAGAAAATGTAGACAGCCAAACATGTGAGAAAAGCAATGGTGGATAACAAAGCCTCTTGTGCTGCATCAGAAACCTGGAAGCCCGGTCTCTTACCTATTGTTTTTATCACAGTGACTAGCCCACTTTCAAAGAACCACAGTTCTACCAAACAATTTGGCATGAATGACTCCCATTTAGGATGGGGCAGGTTGCTTGTGAGAAATGCTGGCTTCCTGTATGTCATGCTAGCAATGCCTGCACCAGATGTGCCTGGATGGCATACAGCCAGAGAGCAGAGTGTTCAAGGGAGCCTGCCCAGTACAATCTCTGTGTGCTTTCTGCTATAACTCTCCTGGGCATGGCAATTGTCATCTCTGCAATTGCAAACAGGTCTAAATGCATTTTTAACACTTGGTTTATGACTGTGAATTAAAAACTTTCTCCACATAAAGACATCTTCCTTATCTCTGACCATACTTCTTTTGTAACTATTTTATATAACTATGCATTACTGATTTTTTTTTAGATTTGTGCAATCATGAGATTTGCTGGTAAATACATTCTTGCTTCTGCATCTTTTAAGATTGCAGAAAGCAAGAGGGATCTGTGAACTCCCCCGTTTCTGCACAATCAGGACTTTTGCTTCTGAGGACCTCTGCTGGTGAAATGAAGACATTCCCAATACCTGTATGATTCTGTCAGGCTGGGAGAAAGGACAACATTTATTTTAATTGAATTATTTACATTTACACACTTTAAGGTCATTCCTCTTTACCAAATGCATACTAAATGTCAATTTTCACAATAATGTTACAACTGTCTGTAGAAACACCTTTTAAGCAAGAACTTCAAGGATGGGCTATAGATATACTGGGTTCAGCTTCTGGTCAAAATAAAACAGTAAACACAGTAGAAATAAGAGGATAAAAAAACTTGTTTCAAGAATTTCTTTTTTCTTGTTGTGGTTTAATCCCACTGGATTTGCTGAACATAATCCACTGTCAATTGAGTTCAGTGAAAACCAGATGAATAAAAACATTAGATCCCTTATTAGCATATGCAAAGAACCTGATGCCTAAATAGGTCCTGTGAGCCCCTTTTGACACCAGTGCCATTATAGTGCAGCACACAGTGCTTAGTCAGAATGGTATGCAACATCTGGCATATTGGCTGTTCCTGCATCCATTTTTACTCCTTTCAAATGGCCATAACATAATCAAATTTCTAGGCTGTGTGTTTTGGGGGGGGGGTTCACAGTTTGAATAAAGGAATAGCACACCGTCAATCTAAAACTGCATCATGTAATGTGGAAGGATCTTCCATCACTAATATTAATCTACAATCTTTTGTTGTGCTGGTTAAGACTGCATTCACCTGGTTCCATTTCTCTCCACCTTAACCAGGAAACCATCCACAGTGTCTTCACTTCCCGTTCCGAAATCAGTATCTGTTATGTCCCTCATGGATATATCCCTGAGTTCTTCCTATTGTTCATCAGCATACTGCTTCTTAGTGACATTTACAAAGTCAAAACATCAGTTTTAAGATGTACAATGAAAATGCCCAGCTTTAACATACCACCACCACTTTGGATCCCTCTCCTGTCTAAAATACCAGACTGCTTGTCTGACACATGGTACCTGATGAGAAAAAGAACTTTGTCAGTTAAATTTGGAAGGATTAATGTAATTTCCATTCATCTTTAACACCATCAGTCTTCCTGATACTTGACAGAGAATAAGTGTACTGTATGCAACTTTAGTGTCACATTTGATCGTGACATGAACTTACATATCTATGACATCTTAAAACTACCTTTTTCCACCTTCATAATATTGTCTGACTTCATCCCTGTCTCAGCTCTGCTGCTGCTGAAAGCCTCATTGTCTCCAAAATTAACTATTCTCATATTTCTGACTGGCTCCCACATCCTACCCTCCGGAAACTCGAGGCCATTCAAAACTCTACTGCCTATGTCTTGCACCAAACCTTTTTCACACATCAACCTATTGTTTAAACAACACTCTGATTTTAAAATTCTCATTCTTGCTCCCAGGTCCCTCCATATCTTCATCCTTCATATTTCTGTAATCTCCTCCAGCCCTGCAATTCCCAGGGTTATCTCCCTTCCTCTAATCTGGAACAATTTCAGTCTTAGTCATTGCACCACTGATGACTGTACCTCCAACTGCTTGGGGCCTGAACTCTGTAACTCCCTCCATAAAACCCTTGTCTCTCTATCTCACTTTCTTCCCTGAAGAAATTCCTTAAACTTAATGTTGACTAGATTTTTTGTCCATCGTTCCTAATATCTCCTATGTGGCCCGGTGTTATATTAATGACGCCTCCTTGTGGTGTTTTATGATATGTGAATGTAGGTTGTTGTTAGCGAAGTTGACACATAAATTAAACTTTTCCCTTAAATGTAAGGCCAGAAGCCAACCTACTCTTGGGTAAGTGCTTCTATTGCTCAGAGACTGACAGGAGATAGAGTCATAGAATCATAGAGATGTACAGCATGGAAACAGACCCTTCAGTCCAACACGTCCATGCCGACCAGATATCCCAACCTGATCTAGTCCCACCTGCCAGCATCCGGCCCATATCCCTCCAAACTCTTCCTATTCATATACCCATCCAAATGCCTCTTAAATGTTGCAATTGTACCAGCCTCCACCACTTCCTCTGGCAGCTCATTCCAGACATGTACCACCGTCTGTGTGAAAAAGCTGCCCCTTAGGTGTCTTTTATATCTTTCCCCTCTCACCCTAAACCTATGCCCTCTAGTTCTGGACTCCCCAACCCCAGGGAAAAGACTTTGCCTATTTACCCTATCCATGCCCCTCATAATATTGTAAACATCTATAAGATCACCCCTCAGCCTCCGACGCTCCAGAGAAAACAGCCCCAGCCTGTTCACCCTCTCCCTATAGCTCAAATCCTCCAACCCTGGCAACATCCTTGTAAATCTTTTCTGAACCCTTTCAAGTTTCACAACATCTTTTTGATGCATGCAATCAGAATATATGCATGCAATATTCTAACAGTGGACTAACTAATGTCCTGTACAGCCGCAACATGACCACTCAACTCATGTACTCAATACTTTGACCAATAAAGGAAAGCATACCAAATGCCTTCTTCACTATCCTATCATCCTGTGACTCCATTTTCAAGGAGCTATGAACCTGCACTCCAAGGTCTCTTGGTTCAGCAACACTCCCTAGGACCTTACCATTAAGTGTATAAGTCCTGCTAAGATTTGCTTTCCCAAAATGCAGCACCTCACATTTATCTGAATTAAACTCCATCTCAGCCCATTAGCCCATCTGGTCAAGATCCTGTTGTAATCTGAGGTAACCCTCCTTGCTGTCCACTACACCTCCAATTTTGGTATCATCTGCAAACTTACTAACTGTACCTCTTAGCTCGCATCCAGATCATTTGTGTAAATAACAAAAAGTAGAGGACCCAGTACCGATCCTTGTGGCACTCCATTGATCACAGGCCTCCAGTCTGAAAAACAACCCTCCACCACCACCCTCTGTCTTCTAACTTTGAGCCAGTTCTGTATCCAAATGGCTAGTTCTCCCTGTATTCCATGAGATCTAACCTTGCTAATCAGTCTCCCATGGGGAACCTTGTCGAACGCCTTACTGAAGTCCCTATAGATCACATCTACCGCTCTACCCTCATCAATCCTCTTTGTTACTTCCTCAAAAAAGTCAATCAAGTTTGTGAGACATGATTTCCCACGCACAAAACCATGTTGACTATCCCTAATCAGTCCTTGCCTTTCCAAATACATGTACATCCTGTCCCTCAGGATTCCCTCCAACAACGTGCCCACCACTGACGTCAGGCTCACTGGTCTATAGTTCCCTGGCTTATACTTACCACTCTTCTTAAACAGTGGCACCACATTAGCCAACCTCCAGTCTTCCGGCACCTCACCTGTGACTATCAATGAAACAAATATCTCAGCAAGAGGCCCAGCAATCATTTCTCTAGCTTCCCACAGAGTTCTAGGGTACACCTGATCAGGTCCTGGGGACTTATCCACGTTTATGCGTTTCAAGACATCCTCTGTAATATGGACATTTTGCAAGATGTCACCATCTATTTCCCTATAGTCTATATCTTCCATATCCTTTTCCACAGTAAATACTGATGCAAAATACTCATTTAATATCCTCCCCATTTTCTGCGGCTCCACACAAAGGCCGCCTTACTGATCTTTGAGGGGCTCTATTCTCTCCCGAGTTACCCTTTTGTCTTTAATGTATTTGTAAAAACTCTTTGGATTCTCCTTAATTCCATTTGCCAAAGCTATCTCATGTCCCTTTTTTGCCCTCCTGATTTCCCTATTAAGTATACACCTACTTCCTTTATACTCTACTAAGGATTCACTTGATCTATCCTGTCTATACCTTACATATGCTTCCTTCTTTTTCTTAACCAAACCTTCAATTTCTTTAGTCATCCAGCATTCCCTATGGTCAAGAGTAGTCCTGCATATCTAAACTCTGCTCTGATTTGGAAGAGCCGCTCCTTCCACAGATTGCTGAACTAATGCTGTCACCTTCTCACTAGATGAAAGGCAGGAGCAAAACCCACGCCCGAATAAGCTGAGAAGAAAACAAAATAGCTGAGTAAACAATATTTGATTTATTTAGCTGCCTGTAAGAAACACTTCACAAAGGAGTTCCCTTAGTTAGCTCAGCCGCAGGGAAGCTAACAGAGCGCTTTACAGCAGGGGCTCTGTGTGAGTTTACACAGTCCCTTTGTTTAAAGCACATTCACATGCTTTCTGCCAGTTGGCTTACGAGCAGCTCCTCCCTTTCAAACAGCCTTACGTTATTATACCATAAATAGCCAGAAGTTTGAAGAGAAATCAGATCCTCATATCATTTTTAAAGACCTGAGCAGCTACTTCTTTCTCAACAGACTTTGAAAAACATTGGTGGAACCTGAACTACATGGCTGAAATTTTTGAGTTTTATTAACCAAATCATATTGGCTTCCTGTTATTCTGCAACTAAAATGTACATCATTTAATCAGGATTTTTGGAAAAACAGGCAATGTTTGTCAGTCAGGGATTATTGACTTCAGCACACATATGCAGTTGTGGCATCACTGTATTTCCAGAAGACCAGGGACAGAATTAGACCATTTGCCCATTGAGCCTTCTCCATCATTTGATCATGGCTGATCTGTTTCTCAACTCCACTCTCCTGCCTTCTCCCTGTAACCCTTGATCCCCTTACTAATCAAAAACTTATCTCTCTTAAATATACTCACTGACTTGGCCTCTAAAGCCTTCTGAAGAAATGAATTCCATAGATTCACCACCCTCCGGCTTAAGAAATTCCTCCCCATCTCAGTTTTAAAGGGGCATCCCTTCACTGAGGCTGTGCCCTTGGATCCTAATCTCTCCCACTTGTGGAAGTATCTTACCCATGTCCACTCTATCCAGGTCTCTTAGTACTTGAAGTTTCAATGAGAATTCTCCCCTTGTCCTTCTAAACTTCAATTATAGATCTAGAGTCCTCAACCATTCTTCATGTGACCAGCTCTTCGTCCCAGGGATCATTGTTGTAAATCTCTTCTGGACTGCCTTGAAGTTCATCCTTCCTCAGGTTAGAAACGGCTTACAATATTCCAAATGCAGTCTGATGAGAACTTTATAATATCCTCAGCAGTATGTCTCTACTCTTGTATACTAAGCCTCTTGAAATGAATACCAACATTGCATTTGTCTTCCTAACTGCCAACTGAACTTAAATGTTAACGTAAGAGCATTCTGAACTTTGTGTTTCAGGTTTCCGAAGCCTTTCATCAATTAGAAAATAGTCTGCACTTCTGTTCTTCCTGCCAAAGTGCATAACCTCACACTTTTGCACATTGTATTCCCTCTGCCACTCTCCTCGCATGTCCAAGTCCTTCTACAACCTCCCCACTTCTTCAGCACTACCTATCCCTCTGCCTTTGTGTCATCTTCAAATGTAGAACAGTGTATAATGTGAATAGTTGTGGTTTCAATCCTGATCCCTGTGGAACTCCACTAGTCACTGGCTGCCATCTGAAAAAGACCCCTTTATTCTCACTCTCTGTCTTCTGTCAGTCAGCCAATCCTCTATTTGACCAGAAACTTTCGAATAACAAGTCCTCGAACACACAACTGTTAGCTCTCAAAAACTGCACTGTTACTGACATTAGGCAAAATACTTCTCCACTTAAAATATGCAGATGCATTGGTAGTATCAAAAGAGTAGGATGCTATTAGACTGGTAGACTAGAAGCCCAGGCCAATATTTTGAGGACATGGTCTCAAATCCCACTTTGGCAAATGATGATACCTGAATTCCGTAAAAATCTGGAATAAAGAGCTGTCCTAATGGTGGTCATGTAATGATTGGTGATCATTGTCAAAAATCCATCTGGTTCACTAATGTCCTCTAGGACAAAAATCTGCTGTTCTTACTTAGTCTGACATACATGAGACTCTAGACCCACAGGAATGTGATTGATTCTTTACTGTCCTCGAGGCAATTAGAGATGGGTAACAAATGTTGTTTGCCAGAGTGGCGAGGAGAGAAGGAGTGGTGAAGCGAGGGTTGCCGGGAAGGGTGAGTTTTCCCGCATTAAAAGGGACTTACCTCGGGAGTCGGGCCTCTATTTGCTGAGAGTTGCGAGGGAGGAGTGAAGGACTTCTGGGAAGTCATATATTTGTGTGGTTGCGTTACGTGAAACACTACTCGGGTAGTGTCTCCCACCCATCCTCCTCCTCTAACCAAAAAAAAGGTTCTGTGCGCCAGATTGGTAAAGTAACGAGTTTATTTTTTATTCCATAGTTTTTCAACAGTCTCTTTGGGAATTTAGAATCATGGGAATGGAGGTGAGGGCAGTTGAATGTTCCTCATGCAGAATGTGGGAGGTAAGGCTCTCCATTAGTGTCTCTGCTGACTACATCTGCGGGAAGTGCACCCAACTCCAGCTCCTCGAAAACTGCGTTAGGGAACTGGAGCTTTGGATCATTCAGGAGGCAGAGGGGGTTATTGAGAGGAGCTACAGGGAGATAGTCACTCCTAAGGTACAAGAAAAAGGCAGATGGGTTACAGTCAGGGGACGGAAAGGGAACCGGCAGGCATGGCAGAGATCCCCTGTGGCCATTCCCCTCAACAATAAGTATACCGTTTTGGATACTGTTGGGGGGACGACTTACCAGGGGAAAGCAGTGGGGCACAGGGCTCTGGCACAGAGTCTGTCCCTGCTGCTCAGAAGGGAAGGGGGAAAAGGAGCAGAGCAGTAATCATTGGGGACTCCATAGTTAGGGGGACAGATAGGAGGTTCTGTGGGGATGAGAGAGACTCATGGTTGGTGTGTTGCCTCCCAGGTGCCAGGGTTCGTGATGTCTCTGATCGTGTTTTTGGGATCCTTAAGGGGAAGGGGGAACAGCCCCAAGCCAAGGTCCACATAGACACTAACGACATAGGTAGGAAGAGAGATGGGGATTTAAGGCATAAATTCAGGGAGCTAGGATGGAAGTTTAGAGCTAGGACGAACAGAGTTGTTGTCTCTGGTTTGTTGCCTGTCCCACGTGCTAGTGAGGCAAGGAATAGAGAGAGAGAGGAGTTGAACATGTGGCTACAGGGATGGTGCAGGAGGGAGGGTTTTGGATTCTTGGATAATTGGGGCTGTTTTTGGGGTGGGGTGGGACCTCTACAAGCAGGATGGTCTTCATCTGAACCAGAGGGGTACCAATATCCTGGGGGGGGGGGGGTGGAATTCGCTAAGGCTATTGGGATGGGTTTAAACTAATCCAGCAGGGGGATGGGAAACAAAATTGTAGTTCGAGTATAGAAAAGGTTGAGAGTAGGGAGGTCTAAAATCAAGTTTCAGGGGCACAAGATGGCACCGGCAAGCAAGAGGTTTGTTTGAAGTGTGTCTACTTCAACGCCAGGAGTATCTGGAATAAGGTGGATGAACTTGCAGCATGGGTTGGTACCTGGGACTTCGAAGTTGTGGCCATTTCGGAGACATGGATAGAGCAGGGACAGGAATGGTTGTTGCAGGTTCCAGGATTTACATGTTTCAGTAAGGACAGAGAAGATGGTAAAAGAGGGGGACGTGTGGCATTGTTGGTCAAGGACAGTATTACAGTTGCAGAAAGGATGTTAGGGGACTCGTCAACTGAGGTATTATGGGCTGAAGTTAGAAACAGGAAAGTAGATGTCACCCTGTTGGGAGTTTTCTATAGGCCTCCAAATAGTGCCAGAGATGTAGAGGAAAGGATAGCAAAGATGATTCTCGATAGGAGTGAGAGAGACAGGGTAGTTGTAATGGGGGACTTCAACTTTCCAAATATTGACTGGGAACACTATAGTATGAGTACTGTAGATGGGTCAGTTTTTGTCCAGTGTGTGCAGGAGGGCTTCCTGACACAGTATGTAGACAGGCCAACAAGGGGCGAAGCCACATTAGATTTGATACTGGATAATGAGCCCGGCCAGGTGTTAGATTTGGAAGTAGGTGAGCTCTTTGAAGACAGCGATCACAATTCTGTTATGTTTACTTTAGTGATAGAAAGGGATAGGTGTATACCACTGGGCAAGAGTTACAGCTGGGGGAAAAGGCAATTACGATGCGATTAGGCAAGATTGAGGAAGCATAGGATGGGGAAGGAAACTGCAGGGGATGGGCACATTAGAAATGTGGAGCTTATTCAAGGAAAAGCTCCTGTGTGTCCTAGATAAGTATGTACCTGTCAGGCAGGGAGCGTGGGAGCCGTGGTCTATGAAGGAAGTGGAATCTCTGGTCAAGGGGAAGAGGAGGGCTTATGTTAGGATGAGATGTGAAGGCTCAGTTAGGGCACTTGAGGATTACAAGGTAGCCAGGAAAGACCTAAAGAGAGAGCTCAGAAGAGCCAGGAGGAGACATGAGAAGTTGTTGGTGGATAGGATCAGGGTAAACCCTAAGGCTTCCTCTAGGTATTTAAGGAATAAAAGAATGATGAGAGTAAGATTAGGGCCAATCAAGGATAGTAGTGGGAAGTTGTGTGTGGAGTCAGAGAAGATAGGGGAAGCACTAAATGAATATTTTTTGACAATTTTCACGCTAGAAAATGACAATGTTGTCGAGGAGAATACTGAGATACAGGCTACGAGACTAGGTGGGATTGAGGTTCACAAGGAAGAGATATTAAAAGTCCTGCAGAGTGTGAAAATAGATAAGTCCCCTGGGCTGGATGGGATTTATCCTAGGATCCTTTGGGAAGCCAGGCAGGAGATTGCCGAGCCTTTGACATTGATCTTTAAATCGTCGTTGTCTACAGGAATAGTGCCAGGAGATTGGAGGATAGCAAATGTGGTTTCCCTGTTCAAGAAGGGGAGTAGAGACAACTCTGGTAATTATAGATCAGTGAGCCTTCCTTCAGTTGTTGGTAAAGTGTTGGAAAAGGTTATAAGAGATAGGATTTATAATCATCTAGAAAAGAATAATTTGATTAGGGATAGTCAGCACGGTTTTGTGAAGGGTAGGTCGTGCCTCACAAACCTTATTGAGTTTTTTGAGAAGGTGACCAAACAGGTAGATGAGAGTAAACCGGTTGATGTGGTGTATATGGATTTCAGCAAGGTGTTCAATAAGGTTCCCCACAGTAGGCTATTGTACAAAATATGGAGGAATGGGATTGTGGGAGATATAGCAGTTTGGATCAGTATCAGCTTGTTGAAAGAAGACAAAGGGTGGTGGTTGATGGGAAATGTTCATCCTGGAGTCCAGTTACCAGTGGTGTACCGCAAGGGTCGGTGTTGGGTCCACTGCTGTTTGTCATTTTTATAAATGACCTGGATGAGGGCGTAGAAGGGTGTGTTAGTAAATTTGCAGATGACACAAAGGTCGGTGGAGTTGTGGATAGTGACAAAGGATGTTGTAGGTTACAGAGAGACATGGATAAGCTGCAGAGCTGGGCTGAGAGGTGGCAAATGCAGTTTAATGCGGACAAGTGTGAGGTGATTCACTTTGGTTGGAATAACCGGAATACAAAGTACTGGGCTAATGGTAAGATTCTTGGTAGTGTAGATGAGCAGAGAGATCTCAGTGTCCAGGTACATAGATCCTTGAAAGTTGCCACCCAGGTTGACAGGGTTGTTTCGAAGGCATACAGTGTTTTAGCTTTTATTAATAGAGGGATCAAGTTCCGGAATCATGAGGTTATGCTACAGCTGTACAAAACTCTGGTGTGGCCGCACTTGGAGTATTGTGTACAGTTCTGGTCACCTCATTATAAGAAGGATGTGGAAGCTTTGGAAAGGGTGCAGAAGAGATTTGCTAGGATGTTGTCTGGTATGGAGGGGAGGTCTTACGAGGAAAAGCTGGAGGACTTGAGGCTGTTTTCGTTAGAGAGAAGAAGGTTGAGAGGTGACTTAATAGAGACACACAAGATAATCAGAGGGTCAGATAGGGTGGACAGGGAGAGCCTTTTTCCTCAGATGGTGATGGCTAGCACGAGGGGGCATAGCTTTAAATTGAGGGGTGATAGACATCGGACAGATGTCAGAGGTAGTTTCTTTACTCAGAGAGTAGTAAGGGTATGGAATGCTTTGCCTGAAACGGTAGTAGATTCGCCAACTTTAAGTACATTTAAGTCGTCATTGGACAAACATATGGACATAAATGGAATAGTGTAGGTTAGATGGGCTTCAGATTGGTATGACAGATCAGCGCAACATCGAGGGCCAAAGGGCCTGTACTGCGCTGTAATGTTCTATACCCAAGCTGGCAAACAAATCAGTCCAGGAAGAAGAAAACACAGTAACCAGTGGGGCAAAGGAAGAGGAAAGCAGAGCAGTGAGGGGAGCGCTGAATGATATCAAGAGAAGGAAGGAAAGTGGTGCAATGAGTGTGTTGTGGGGAAAATCACCAGTCTCGAAGTCAGAATTAGGATTCAACCACAGGGTTGATTGTACAAGGAAACCGGAGATCCGTGGAGATAGAGAGAGAGAGAGAGAGAAGTCCGGTAGCATGGCTGTCAGCTGCGAGCCTTCTCTCACTCTTGGAGCACATGTCACGATATTTTATACATTACATGGTATAATGGTCCAGATATCGAGTCTTTGTTTGTGCAGCATGGTTTGTTTACTGAAAACATTTCAGAGTCACTGTCAGTTTCAGAGGAATGTTACAGAGTCACTGTCAGTTTCAGCAGCTACACAGGAGTCCCTTGCTGCAGTAATTGGTCATGATCGTTCTTCCTGAGAAGGAAGATCATTTTCCATTACTGAAAATCTAAGGTATTAACACTTGTACACAAGCAGTCTCAGGTAGTTAACATTTCTATTGAAGGTGGTGGCTGGACTCAGACACTTCAGCGGGCAGTAGACATTACTGATGTGTATTCTCTGTCTCACCTACCTTAAACTAATTATCTATGCTCTGTGTCTATTGTGCTGGTATCTTGTTGGCCTCAGGCAATATCCATGTATGCTTCGCTGAACTTTTCCATGTAATGGCTCAGTGGCCATTTTGTGTGCTAAGTGACCAACTTATGGCTCAGCGGCCATCTTGTGTCTGAATGCCTCATGTCAGCTCCCACTTCAGGTGGAGCAGAGAATGGGCCAGCAAGGCAGAGGCAGCAACAACAGGCAGACTACTTCCGGATCGAGTTCCAATTTCCTCTTCCAATGTGGTACGGACACAATAAAATTATACATGGAACTGACTTCCTGTTCAACTGCATTGGCAGGAGATCCACCGGATGAATGATGAACAAATAAAAGCAATTCTCAGAGAATGTTCTACACTGCTGCCTCACAGCACCAGGGACTCAGGTTCGATTCCTGCCTTGGGCGACTGCCTGTGTGGAGTTTGCACATTCTCCCTGTGTCTGCGTGGGTTTCCTTCGGGTGCTCCGGCTTCCTCCCACAATCCAAAGATGTGCAGGTCAGGTGAATTGGCCATGCTAAACTGCCCATAGTGTTATGTGCATTAGTCAGGGTCTAAACACAGGGTAGGGGAATAGGTCTGGGTGGGTTACTCTTTGGCAGGCCAAAGGGACTGCTTCCATATTGTGGGGAATCCAAAATTCACAATAGTAATGAATGGGATCAGTACAGAAACTGGTTTACCTTCAAATGGACATACAGAAGATGAAGGGACTGCAAGAAGTTTAACAAAGACTAAATGTAAGAAGTAACTTCACAATAGCTAAGATTTAGCACTGTCCAGAAAGGTTATGTTTGATCAATACTGAATCTCCAGCAGGGCTAAAAGATAAATGACTCTCTGTCACGAGTCTGTAGACTGCAGTCTTTCAAAGTAATATGATTGTAAAAAATTTTCCTATCCCCAGGAAAGCACTATTAATGCGATGGAAGATGACATTGTTTGTATAACCCAAGAGGCTAATTCAGTCACTTATTCAGCCTATTCCTACTTGTCAGTTCAACGACTGATATTTGATAGCTTGCCCCATTGATTCGGTTTGAAAGATCCATATAAGAGACAATAGTAGCTTTATAATTGTAATTAAATTGGAAATAATAAATCCTAACAAATGACAGCACCAGTGTCGAATTCAGAGCTGTTAATAAGCAAAACCAATGAGAATTCTTCATGAATTGGACATATAACTAAAGGCATCCCCCATGTGCCAAAACATGAAAATTATGAAAATAATCAACTGGACTTACCACACGTTTCAAGGAAAGAACTGGTGGTATCTAAATCTCTATTCTGTGCCTAGATTATGTTAACACAATCCCAATACTTCCAGCCAATTCATAAGGATTAGGAGCAGGAGTAGGCCATGTGCCTCATCATTAATTCAGATAAGTGTTTATTTACTGTACATATAAAAAACTGTTAGAAATAATAACAATGTCACATTGAAAATCATGTTACATGCTTCTCTTAACGCATTCAGTTTTAAAATAACTTGCCTTCACTCTCCCACCCCAAGCCTCAGAATTCTTCTGGATAATATCTTGAAAAATTGGATTGATATGGGTTTTCTTTGTCAAATAAATGGCATATTAACCATTATCATTAGAATAGAACATATTTACTGTTTTGAATTGAAATGTTGTGCCTAATGTCCAAATCTAGCTATGTTCAAATTCGACACCAGTAGATGGTGCTGTAAAAAGAAGCAGAAGAAACTGTTCTTAAAAAAGGCAGCTATTGGGCTGCTGCACTATTTAGTATTCTAGTCTGCCTCCGTCTGGTTAAGTCCCAAGAACCCCAGACCAACCAAGAATTTAGAATACTTCTGTATCTGCACTTCTTATCCAACTTAGAAGTTTGGGCATTTGGCCTTGGAGAGAGAAAATTGATCAGCTAAATAGCTGCAGTCCACTGATGATTCTGGATTTAAAAAAAATCAAGCTCATAATATTTAAGCATGACAGCATAGAAAGGAGCAAAGGCAATGAACATGGGAGACAAACAATGTGACTTCAGCTTCCTCTGAAGACCACCCACTCCCTCCAACCACCTCCAATCCAAATTCAAGCAGTTAGGTTTATGAAGAAATAGTCCCAGAGAACATTAACATACTGCCATAATAATGTTACAAATCATGCTGTATTACAGAGGAACTCCATTATGGCATGTGCTTCTTTATATAAGCACTCAAAGGCAGGTATGCTAATTTGCTCCAAACAAAGGGAAAGGGGTGGGTAGACGAACAACAACAACTGAGCCTTGAAGCAGGGAGACTTGGGGCAGAAGAATATAAGAATGGAAGAACTAGGAGCAGGAGTAGGCAATTTAGTTCCTCGAGCCTGAACCACCATTTGATATCATCATAGTTGATCTCATCTGGGCCGCAACTTCACTTTCCTGCCTGCTCTCTATCACCCTTCAACATGTTACTAAATTAAAAATCTGTCTGTTCTATCTCCTCCTTAAATTTACTCATGTCCCAGAATCCATCACATTGGGGTATTGAATTCCATAGATTCATGATCCTTCAAGAGAAGTAATTTCTCCTCGTTGGTTTTAAATCTGCTATCCTTTATCCTAAAACTCTGATTCTAGATTGCCCCACAAGGGAATATCCTTTCCTCATCAACTTTGTCAATCCCCTTTAGTATCTTCTATCACTGAATTAGATTTGTTTTCATTATCCTAAATTCCAGAGAATATAGGCCTAAACTGTTCAGTCTGTCTTCATAAGACAAATCCCTCAACTTTAAATCAAAGGATACAGTCAATGCATTAGGCCAGATGTAAAGTAAATATTTTAAAAAAATTATTTGTGGGATGTAGGCATTGCTCTCTGGGCCAGCAATTATTGCCTATCCCCAGATTCCATGGGTTCAAGTTCCATCTGCTTCAGCCATATATCATAACATGCCTGAACAGATTGATTAAAAATATTGATAGAAAAATTGGAGAAACTAATTAGATTTAATAAAAGGTAAAACATGGAAATTAAAGAAATAAATATTATTCAATGCGTCTTTATGTATTAAAAGGATTCGGTGAGGAAATTGTTGAAACATTATTCACATCTCCTAAAACACTTTGAATTCAGGAATTGATCCTTTGCATTATTTACAAGTAATAAGAGAGATAAACTGTGAAATTATTGACTGATTTATTGGGGGTATCAGTTAAAGATATGTTATTAAAATTGATTTCTATGTACAGATCATTGGGACTAACATTAGCTGGTCAGCAAGTGTCAGCATAGATTTGTAAAAGCTAAATCATGCCAATTAATTTCATTACTTTTTTTTGAGGAGATAACTAATATGATGGATAGACCATCGCAAAGGATATTTAAATGGAATTAGAAATTCAACCTAGTTTTGTAAAGAAAGATTGTTAATAAAAATGAAAGCACCTATTGGTTTGAATAGGGAAACAATTAGAGTGGGGATAGTAGGTAAATCATTCAATTTGCTAATATGACTAATGGAACTACACTGGATTCACATGTTTTCAATATGTTTACAAATGAAAAGGATCAAGGAATAGACAGCCATATATCTAAGATTCCTGACCAAGTTACATAGTACAACAGATTGGACCAAAGAGTTACAAAGGTAAATTGGTTAAGTAAGTGATCAAAACTAGCAGATGGAGTTCAATGAGCAGAAGTGAAAAGTCAGTCACTTTGGCCATAAAAAAGATCAATTAAAGTATTTTTCTAAATATTGAAAGTTAGAAAATGTGATAAACAAGAGTTTTGGAGGTTTTTGTTGTTTCTGTATCACTGCCTTGTTCATTCCGTCTCTTTCCCAATGTACTACCTCTGAACTTCCTTAAGCATATCTGTAACATTCTACAGTTCTGGTGGAAGGTGCTGTCTGACCTGATCAGTACTTGTGGCATTTCTGACTATATTCTAGAAGACCTTGAAGTGGGTGGAGACAGATATACCAGAACAATAAGTGGCTCAAATGAGGACAGAATGTATGGATGATGCTTGTGTTCTCTTTTAAAAGTTTTATGTAAATTTGAGTGTTAAGGATTATTGAGATGATTGAAGGACCCGGTAGGTTTCATAGCAGCAGGCTATTTCAGCCTTTGTACCCATTCTGCAGAGAAACTATTTTCTCTGGTGTGGGTGTCTAGGATTGCAAGAATGGTCCCAGGAATGAAAAGCTTAACATATAAGGAACATTTGAGGACTCTGGATCTATATTCAACAGAGTTTAAGGATGCATGGGGGGGTGGAGGTGGGAAGGCCATGAAATCTAGTAGAAGGTAAAACATGGAAATTAAAGAAATAAATATTATTCAATGCGTCTTTATGTAGGACAAAAGGTTAGACTCTTAAATGGGCCATCCAGGCTTCTGTCCGTCACTGTTGTAATTCTTCATAAAGGCAAGTGGAAATCTAGAACTTTTGTCCTAGAAATGTGTAGATCAATGGAGAACTTAAATGGATTGATTGAATGATTAAAAATTGATCAAGCCATAGTAGTAAAGAATATAGAATGAAGAGCTGCCTAGAATTAAGATACAGATCAGCTGACTTTCAAATGAATAACCTATAAAATGTTGCAGAAGTTTTTAATGTGAAGTGAATGTCCCATCTGGGCAGCTTCAGTTTACAGCAGTCAACATTGTCACTCTGTAGCCAAGTTTTTTTTAATTGGAACTGATTGATGTTACTCCTGAACTTCAAGGCTGAAGATGTGACACTCCCCTTTAATGTTAATCTCCATTGGGCAAATCATTTCCAGCTACACCTTTTGTGCACAGTGAGAATTGAATGAATGAGGAGGGCCAGAGCTGTCACCATGACCCAATGTCAGGTGTACACTGTTTCCATAAGACATAGGAGCAGAAATTAGCTCATTGAGTCTGTTCTGCCATTCAATCATGGCTAGTAAGTTTCTCATTTCTCAACCCCATTGTCCTGTTTTCTCCCTGTAATGTTTGATACTCGAGAATGTATCTATCCCCATCTTAAATATATTTAATGACCTGGCCTCCAGTCTTTTGTGGCAGTGAATTCCATAGATTCACTGCTCTCTGGCTGAAAACGTTTCTCCTTCTCTCTGTTCTAAAAGGTTTTCTCTTTCTCTAAGGCTATGCCCTTGGGTGCTAGTCTCTCCTACCAATGGAAACCTGTTCCCAACATCTATTCTGTCCAAGCCATCTAATTTTCTATTAGATTTCATGGCCTTCCCACCTGCTCCCCCGCCCCCCCCCCCCCCATGCATCCTTAAACTCTGTTGAATATAGATCCAGAGTCCTCAAATGTTCCTTACATGTTAAGCTTTTCATTCCTGGGACCATTCTTGTAATCCTCCTTTGAACATACTCCAGGGCCAGTATGTCCTCCGAGGTATGGGGCCCAAAATTGGCACAATACTCCAAATGTGGACTGACCAGAGCCTTATAGAACCTCAGAAGTACATCTCTGCTTTTATATTCAAGCCCTCTCAAAATAAATGCCATCATTGCATTTGCCTTCCTAACTACTGACTCAACCTACACATTCATGTTTAGAGAATCCTGGACTAGAGCTCCTAAGTTTCTTTGCATGTCAGGCTTCTGAATTTTCTTGTCATTTAGAAAATAGTCCATACCAAACTGCATGACCTTACTTTTCCCACATTGTACTCCATCTACCATTTCTTTACCCCCTCTTCGAACCTGTTAAAATCATTCTGTTGGCTCCTCAATGCTACCTGTCCCTCCACCTATCATAGAATCCTACAGTGTGGAAACACGCCCTGCAACCCAACAAGTCCACAATGACCCTCCAAAGAGCAACTCACTCAGGCCCATTCCGATTTATCCTAAACTTACCTAACTCTCACCCCTGAACACTATGGACAATTTAGCATAGCCAATTCACCTAACCTACACATCGTTGGATTGTGGAAGGAAGCCAGAGCATCCGGAGGAAACCCACCCAGACACTGGGAGAATGTGTAACTCCACACAGTCGTCTGAGGCTGGAATCGAACCTGGATCCCTGATGCTGTGAGGCAGCAGTGCTAACCACTGAGCCATCATGCTACTCATATCTTGGCATCATCTGCAAATTTAGCCAGAATGCTCTCAGTCCCTTCATTTAATTTGTTAATGTGTAAAATGAAAAGTTATGGTCCCCAACATTGAGCCTTGCAGAACACCACTTGTTTTCTGTAGTTTTCAGCATAGACATCCATCTACCTGCAGCCATGAAATATTGTCTGATGATTCACCAATGGTATTAGTGCCTACTCAGTCACTTAAGTTTACATCAGAAACACTTTATGCATAAACAGGGATAGAGGGATCTGATGGGCTGAATGGCCTATTTCTGCTCCTACTTGTTATGATCTAAAACTCTTTCACCTGTACCAAAATATCCACAATACATTTTGATTTCTCTCAATACATCTTGCACTCTGTGGTTTTGCAGATGGGGTGGAGGGACCCTTTTAACCCAAAAGGTTTGGTAAGGCCAGACATGCTGAGGGTTTTCCTCTCAGGCAAACTGCCCTTCCTCTTGCCTGAACTTCCAAGAGTTGGAAAAGTGCAGGCAAGGTGGAGGTCCCAAACACCTTGACAGTGTCCTGAGTGGAAAGTGAACAGAGGCCAGTGTGTGGCTCCTCCTCTAACTCATGGCGGCACGGTGGCACAGTGGTTAGCACTGCTGCCTCGCAGCGCCAGAGACCCGGGTTCAATTCCCGACTCAGGCGACTGACTGTGTGGAGTTTGCACGTTCTCCCCGTGTCTGCGTGGGTTTCCTCCGGGGGCTCCGGTTTCCTCCCACAGTCCAAAGATGTGCAAGTCAGGTGAATTGGCCATGCTAAATTGCCCGTAGTGTTAGGTAAAGGGGTAAATGTAGGGGTATGGGTGGGTTACGCTTCGGCGGGTCGGTGTGGACTTGTTGGGCCGAAGGGCCTGTTTCCACACTGTAAGTAATCTAATCTAATCTAACTGTGTGTCTGTCATCATGTCTTCGGTCTTGAGTTAAAAATCACACAACACCAGATTATAGTCCAACAGGTTTAATTGGAAGCGCTAGCTTTCGGTTCTGAGGACTAATAACTGGAGTGGAGACCAGGGGTGTTTGGCTGTGTGCACTTCAGCAGCCTGTGAGGGTGCTAGGCCTGACTGCCAATGACAGCTGCTAACCAGAACTTTGTGATGTCCTCCTGCACTATTTACATCCTGTCCTTTCTCTGTGATCCTTCTGGTCTTTCAGCATTAACTATCTTGGCTGAATCCAAACCTCGTCTGTTCTGCCATGAATATACTTCAGCTGTTGATTCACTATTAACTGTGCATGCTGACCACTTTCCTAAAGAGCAAGTTTCTCCACAGTTGAATGCCCTGACTAAGTATTTCTTAAGGTGAAGAGAATCCCAATCTTTTAATCGTATCTTGGTTGCACAAATGTACAGAATTGAAAGCTGTGTTAATGCAGTCAATGAACTAAGTTAATGCAAACATCAGTGAACTCATTCCCACCCGACTCTTAGAGTCATAGAGATGTATAGCATAGAAACAAACCCTTCGGTCCAACTCGTCCATGCTGATCAGATATCCCAACTCAATCTAGTCGTACCTGCCAGCACCCAGCCCTTATCCCTCCAATCCCTTCCTATTCATATACCCATCCAAATGCCTCTTAAATGTTGCAATTGTACCAGCCTCCATCACATCCTCTGCAGCTCATTCCATACACGTACCACCCTCTGCATGAAAAAGTTGCCCCTTAGGTCTCTTTTATATCTTTTCCCTCTCACCCTAAACCTATGCCCTCTAGTTCTGGACTCTCCAACCCCAGGGAAAAGACTTTGCCTATTTACCCTATCCTTGCCCCTCATAATTTTGTAAACCTCTACAAGGTCACCCCTCAGCCTCCGATGCTCCAGGGAAAACAGCCCCAGCCTGCTCAGCCTCTCCCTGTAGCTCAGATCCTCCAACCCTGGCAACATCCTTGTAAATCTTTTCTGAACCCTTTCAGGTTTCACAACATCTTTCCGATAGGAAGGAGACCAGAGTTGCACACAATATTCCAACAGTGGCCTAACCAATGTCCTGTACAGCCACAACAAGACCTCCCAACTCCTGTACTTGATACTCTTGACCAATAAAGGAAAGCATACCAAACACCTTCTTCACTATCCTATCTACCTGTGACTCCACTTTCAAGGAGCTATGAACCTGCACTCAAAGGTCTCTTTGTTCAGCAACACTCCCTAGGACCTTACCATTAAGTGTATAAGTCCTGCTAAGATTTGCTTTCCCAAAATGCAGCACCTCGCATTTATCGGAATTAAACTCCATCTGCCACTTCTCAGCCCATTGGCCCATCTGGTCCAGATCCTGTTGTAATCTGAGGTAACCCTCTTTGCTGTCCACTACACCTCCAATTTTGGTGTCATCTGCAAACTTACTAACTGTACCTCTTATGCTCGCATCCAAATCATTTATGTAAATGACAAAAAGTAGAGGGCACTCCACTGGTCACAGGCTTCCAGTCTGAAAAACAAAAGTAGAGGGCACTGCACTGGTCACAGGCTTCCAGTCTGAAAAACAACCCTCCACCACCACCCTCTGTCTTTTACCTTTGAGCCAGTTCTGTATCCATATGGCTAGTTCTCCCTGTATTCCATGAGATCTAACCTTGCTAATCAGTCTCCCATGGGGAACCTTAATTAAACACACATCATTCATAAGTTGCATTCACTTGGGGTTCAAAGTATACATTCAAGGCCTCAGGCAACTGTCTGTATGGAGTTTGCACATTCTCCCCGTGTCTGCGTGGGTTTCCTCCGGCTGCTTCGGTTTCCTCCCACTGTCCAAAAATGTTCAGGTTAGGTGAATTGGCTATGCTAAATTGCCCGTAGTGTTAGGTGAAGGAGTAAACGTAGGGGAATGGGTCTGGGTGGGTTGCTCTTTGGAGGGTCAGTGTGGACTTGTTGGGCCGAAGGGCCTGTTTCCACACTAAGTAATCTAATCTTTTAAAAAACACTTTTGAAGTTATTCTTTCTATTCTTCAGAAAGATTTAAGATGGAATGCACTTTGTAACAGTTTCTCCATAACAGTGATAAACATATAGTTACTCATAGCTGCTCTGATTTGTTATTGCAGTCTGTCACAATTTCAAAGTTTTGCTATTGCAGTAAGATTGAGTTCTGTTTCATATTATTGTGTCTCATGTTTCTACTGGAGTTGGGAGAAGATGGTTTACAACTGCTATATGGTTTACAACTGCTATGTGATTTACCCAGGGATACAGCTTAGTTCTTTGTTTACTTTTCCTTTATCAGTAGCTTTTAGAAACTTTCAATAGCTCTGAACATTTGTGTTGCTCTTCTAGTAGCTTCAGGTCTTTTAACAGTTCCTCAAACTCTCAATTTCATCTCGACTTCTGACACCATGGAACACATTCAAAGAGTACAACATTACTTGCCCTCTGTCTTTAGAACTGCTTGTTAGATGGTTACTTGCAATAAGTGCCTTATGACAGTGGTCACATGACTACAAACAAACTACAGCATTGTATTTCCATCCAAACAACATGCACACTGATGTAGGCTCATTGAACCATCACTTACAAACACATGTTCAGATAACAATCTACTCCCATAACCCACATATAAACTCTCAAACAGAGTCACAGACACCATTCATCCATTCACACAACTACTTTCACCCAGCTTTAATTTATTGGAATCCTGTCATTAATCAACACTAATGATTTGGCAGCCAATCTTTGCTCCCAGAGACTTCAGCAACCACATGCTATTGATAAGAATCAGCTGCTTTATGAAAAAGCTAAGGAATGTGAACATTTTTAAGCCAGGCCCCACAGGGTTTAATTTACTATAATTTGAGATTTGACGCTAATGTTGGTTATAAATTTTTAAAATGAGAAACTATATATAACCATTTGGGTGCAATTTTTGACAATGCTTGGTTTTAGAATCCCAGGATTAACTTGCCTATAAAGCATGGAATCTGAGCAGCTCCTTAGGTTAATTGCTACAGTTAAAAAAAATTTGGAAACTATCAAAAAGATTCAAATATATTTCATTGTTATGCATCAGATTAGTGGAACAGACAAACTATATTATTTCAGTGTAAGTTCCCTGATTGTGTGCTGAAGTACTGGTTAGCTGGTATCTCCATTGGTACCCTTACCCATTCTCCCCTCCTGGTCCTCAGCCCCTTTTCTGTCTCCCTGTCACACATGCTGATGGCTAGCAGCTCTCCTTTCCTGCACCCCCCCCCACCATCTCCTGCCCTCAGAAGCCGAACCCACATTCTAATGGACACACCGAGCACACTAGGGCTTAATCTGTAACATCCTGCCTTACAAAGACTGATGCTCCTGATATCCCTGATCCTCTGAAAGATTACAAATTCAGTGCCACAGGACCAAAGAACTGCACAATCTCAGCAAGAGACTTTCTCACAGCATTCTCATGGTCAGCAGTCCAGGAACAGGAAGCTCTATGATTTATTTCTTGTCGTTCACGACCTGATACTGTCAAAATATAAACAGAAAAACAATCGCCAAAACAAGACTGGTCTGAAACCAACTAATCAGCCTCAATTTCCTAAATCGAGACTGTTTCACATGCTGTCTCCTTTCAGGACTCCATTCTAATCTCTGCAGTTTTTCCATTTTTGTCACATCTGTTCAGTGCAACAGTGTTTCTAAGAGATACTTTTTCCCTCAATTGGAAGACTCCCCCACCCCACCCCTGCAGCCATTGGCCATGTCCAACCCATTTTGTATACTTTTGCCCTCTCCCTTTCCCTTGCTTCATTTCGTGCTGCAGCTGAGTTTCAGTGAGACTCCATGTAATCTGGAGGAACCAACAGCACAGCTTCCCATTAGACACTTTACAGCCTTTTGGACTCATCATTGAGTTAAATAATGTTGGGCCATGAACTCTATCCTCCATTGGTTCTGTTTTGCTGCTGTATGCGCATTTGTTTTCCATAATTCTACTTTCAGGGAAGCCTGTTAGTCATTCTGACAATTCACTTTGAACAATGCTTTGTTCCTTCAACAACTACTAAATATCTTTTGTTTTTGACACCATGACATCTTTTTAACTTAATGTTTCCTATCCTCTCCCTATCCATTTTGTTCTTCCTTCTCCCACTTGCAATGGCCTAGAACCTATGAAAGAACTATGGATGCTGGAAATCTGGAACAAAGACAGAAGTTGCTGGCAAAACTCAGCAGGTCTGGCAGCATCTGTGGGGAGAAAACAGTTAAAGATTTTGAGGTCAGGTGACTTTTCATCAGGACATGTCAGTTCATCACTTCAGAGTTACCAGACTCAGTGTTGACTTATCTTCCCACTGCCCAGACCTGCTGGGTTTCTCCAGCAATTTGTTTTCATTGCAAATTGATATCTTCCTTCAGTTCTGAGGGCGAGTTGCATCTAGAACATAGAACATAGAAGAATACAGCGCAGTATAGGCCCTTCGGCCCTCGATGTTGCGCCGATCCAAGCCCACCTAACCTACATTAGCCCACTATTCTCCATATGCCTATCCAATGCCCGCTTAAATGCCCATAATGAGGGAGAGTCCACCACTGCTACTGTCAGGGCATTCCATGAACTCACGACTCGCTGAGTAAAGAGCCTACCCCTAACATCTGTCCTATACCTACCCCCCCTTAATTTAAAGCTATGCCCCCTTGTAATAGCTGACTCCATACGTAGAAAAAGATTCTCACTGTCGACCCTATCTAAACCCCTAATCATCTTGTACACCTCTATCAAGTCACCCCTAAACCTTCTTTTCTCCAATGAAAACAACCCCAAGTGCCTCAGCCTTTCCTCATATGATCTTTCTACCATACCAGGCAACATCCTGGTAAACCTCCTCTGCAACCGTTCCAGTGCCTCCACATCCTTCCTATAGTATGGCGACCAAAACTGCACACAATACTCCAGATGCGGCCGCACCAGAGTCTTATACAACTGCAACATGACCTCAGTACTCCGGAACTCAATTCCTCTACCAATAAAAGCCAGTACGCCATATGCCTTCTTCACCGCACTATTTACCTGGGTGGCAACTTTCAAAGATCTGTGTACATGGACACCAAGATCCCTCTGCTCATCCACACTACCAAGTATCTGTCCATTAGCCCAGTACCCCATCTTTTTATTACTCTTACCAAAGTGAATCACCTCACACTTAGCTACATTGAACTCCATTTGCCACCTTTCTGCCCAGTTCTGCAGCTTATCTATATCCCGCTGTAACCTGCCACATCCTTCCTCACTGTCTACAACTCCTCCGACTTTCGTATCATCCGCAAACTTGCTCACCAAACCTTCTAACCCCTCCTCCAGGTCATTTATAAAAATGACAAACAGCAATGGTCCCAAAACAGATCCTTGCGGAACACCGCTAGTGACGGCACTCCAAGATGAACCTTTGCCATCAACTACTACCCTTTGTCTTCTTCCAGCCAGCCAACTCCTAATCCAAACCTCCAACTCACCCTCAATGCCATACCTCCGTATTTTTTGCAGTAGAAATAAAGAGCTGAAGTATTACTCTACTCTTGTTTCTCGTTCTGCAATTGCTGTCAGACCTGCAGAGCACTTTTGTTTTGATTTTAGATTGCCAGCATGCACAGTATTTTGTTTTAATAACTGGATCTCACCTCCATTGTGAGGACGGTCTTATGAATTGCGATTTGTGAAGGTTAATTTTGCTGACTATTTTTGATGTGATTTGCTGTGAGGAAGGGAAGCTTCATGTGGTAAAACAGATTTACCAAAAGCTCCATTTCAGGCTTAAGACTGTCATGACCATATTTAAATGAAGTCTGTGCTTGTTGCAGGTATTTCTCACAGACCTTGATGGAGAATCCACATCAATTTGCCTTCAGGCTGACTTCTGGTGTGAGATGTTGAGAGGAGGTGCTGGTGTTGGACTGGGGTGGATGAAGTTAAAAATCACAATACCTGGTTATAGTTCAACAGGTTTATTTGGAAGGGCAGCGCTCTGAAAGTTAGTGCTTCCAAATAAACCTGTTAGACTATAACCTGGTATTGTGTGATTTTTTTTTAAACAGTGTGAGATATTGTAATGCTCTGTTAGATTTGAAATGGCACCAAAGCAGTCTATCAGGTAAAGGCACAACCTGATATTTACTGGATCTTCTACTTTTAGATTCAGAATTAAATAAGAGAATGTTATTTCAGATATGCCCAAAGAAAGCAATTTGAAAATGGAGAAGTATGAAAACATTGGAGAATGAACAGATGTAGAATACAGAAAAGGTACCGTTTTTAGCCAGAGTAGAGATTACGTAATTATCTGGCTTTAACTTCGCCTTTCTCCTACAATGAATCACCTAACGTGAAGGAAGTAATTTATCCTGCAGTATATTTTTGTTTCGTACAGGTGATGAAGCCAGGTTGGTTAGTTTATGTGGGATGGTGTTGGATGTATGACTAGCTCAGGACTTCACTATTTAATAAGGCAAACAGGCAGCAACCATACATAGGAAAAATCTCAGGAGTAGTAATATGAATGTTAATATTTTTTCATTTGTGTAAGGAAAGGGGGTGGAGTGCTTCTGTCATCAAGAAACAAGTTAGGAGATTTCCCCAGCCCAAGGGGTAATGAATCTATCTATATAAAGCTCTATTCCTTGTTACAAGAATATTAATCAATGACAAAGTCAAGATCCTTTTCCTGAATACTTGTGATTTCAATAAGTGTGCTACATGGATCTTTGAGCAACATATGGCATTAAAAGTTGGATATTATCCAGGGGAAATAAAGAGAAAGTTGTTCATCCAAACTGTTGGAGTTTTCCCACTAAAACTAAAGAGAAAAAACCGAAGTCAGGGTAAGGATTGAGCAAGAAAACTGGGGCCATGCGCAGGTGAGTCGCTGTTACCACACCTCCAGTCATGTGTTAAATGTCAAGCAAAAACTAAATACGGTGGAAGCTGATGTTGTAACATTTTCCATTTATCAATGGGAAGGTTCAAGAAACTTCCTGCCTAAAATGAAACATCTCCCTGTGACACCACAATTCAAATGTCTGAATATCCAGACAATTATGCAGATTAAAAAGAATCTATTGTGAAGTTCAAGGAGATTTGTAATAAATCAAGAAAGTGAAATAGATATGGAGCTGAATTTTCTCAAACATTGGCCAATAGGTAATTTCGCAGATTTTCATGAAGGCTTTTTCTCATCTTGTTACTTATGCACCAGACCTGTAACAAATACTCTCAAAGCAACTAATATCCCAGAATTCAAGTATATTAATCCTTTAATGTGTTAATGCAACCAGTAATCTTGCACTACCTAAAGACAGATCTCATGATGCTTCCCACAAAATTACACTGTTTTAAGGAAACAGTCCATGAAGACTCCCAGCTTCCAATGGGTTAACTTATTTCAATGATTTCCAATTAAAAGCAATGGTTGGATATGGGTTCAAATGCATGGTTGCTCATTTTGCCAATGATACTGACATCAGTAGAAAAGTAAGGTGTCAAGAGGTGGCAAACTGTATGCACAGGGTTGTAGGATGAGTGTTCTGGCAGTTGGAGTTTAATGTGGGTGAATGGGAGCTTGTTAACTTTGGCACAAAGAATAAGAAAGCATTTTACTGCTTAAGATCATAAGCTTGAGTAGAAGCAGGCCACCAGCACATCAAGTCTGATCTGACACTAAATGAGATAATGGCTGATCTGATAATCTTCAACTGCACTTTCCTGTCTTTTTCTTGTAACTCTTACAGATTTAAAAAAAAATCTGTCACTCTCAACCTTTAATTCTTTTGACAACCTGTCTCTACAGCCCTCCGTGGTGAAGAATTCCACAGATTCATTACCCTCCTAAGAAAAGAAATTCCTCCTCATCTCTTTTTCAGTGTGCAACTCCTTTATTTGGAGATTATGCCCTCTGGTCCTAGGCTCCCCTCACCACACCTAGCTTGCCATGTCCCCTAAGAATCTTATGTTTCAATCAGGTTGCCTTTCATTCTTCTAAATTTTGGTGAGTACAAGCCCAACCTAGTCAACTTCTCCTCATAAGGTAATTCCTTCACATCCGGTATCAGCCTGCTCTGGTCTCTATCCAATGCCAATACTGTATATCTTTCCTTAGATAAGGAGTCAGAACTGTTCAGTGTTCCGGCTGTAGACTGACTAATGTCTTGTATTGTTTTAGCAAAATCTTCTATTGGTTTCTACTCCTTTCCTGTAAGACAAAGGTTGACATTCCCTTTGCCTTCCCTATTACCCTCTGTGCTTATATGTCCTTTTTTTTGTGTGTTTCGCACATGAGGACTTCCAAATCCCTCTTCTCTTAGCTTTCTGTGGTCTTCCTCCTTATAAATAGTATTTGGCTCCTCCAATTATCTTGCCAAAATGCATAAACGTACATTTTCCCACATTGAATTCCATGCATTATCCTTTTGCCCACTCTGAAGACTTTTGACATTTTCACAACTTGCCTTTTGATCTACTTTCATGTATTCTATAAACTTAGCTATAGTACATTCACTTTCCTCATCCAAGTCTTTAATATGTATTGTAAATAATTGTGGCCTTGGCACTGATCCCTTTGGCACACTACTCATTACAGATGGCCATTGTGGAAATGCCTTCGCCCACTTATCTCAACTTGGTCTTCTGATAGTGAGTTTTGAGAAGATTTGTAGCTCAGGTTGAGGTTCAGGATGTATGTTTGCTCACTGAGCTGGAAGGTTCATTGCCAGATGTTTCATCACCCTATGAGGTAACATCTTCAGTGAGCCTCTGAATGAAGCTTCATTTCGGAGGCTCTTGGAAGATGTTACTTAGTAATGGTGATGAAACATCTGAAAATGAACCTTGGCTAACTAATAGAAGACCAATCTTCTGTCCATCTTATGTATTACTTCCAATACCATTGCGACGATACTGCTTCTTTAACAAGGTTGGGTTGTCCTTGATTTCTTTCAACAATATTGTGCAAGGCAGAGATGCTGAGATATCTGGTTTGGATAAGTTTTAGGGCCAATTTGATTATAGCTGACAGATATTGCCTCAGGAAAAAGGCTTTCAAGCTTTTAAAAAAGCACTTGTACAATGAAAAGCTCAGCTTTTCTTTGGTTTGGTTTGGGTTTGAGCAGTCTGTCTATTCAGAGCAAGCAGTCAGTCATGTTTTGTTTGAGGCTGCTGCTCAAAGATACAGCTATATGGAAGAGGGGTTCCATGCTGAATCTGTCTGCCACCTCTGACTGGCTGCCTCTCGTAAGACCGTGTGTTTGATTTTTACCTCTTTGTCAAGGGGTGTTTATGGGGATTGTTCCAGGAATTTGGAACACCATCATTAAGTTTGGATAGTCTGTTAGATTTTTGGATAGGTTAAGTTATTCTATATTCTGTTCTGTGTTTTCATTCAGTAATCTTGCAAATTAACTCTGTTTTGTTCAAAACAAAGTGGTTGGGCCAGCTGTATCATTCCTGGAATATGTGCTTGATACCTGCCCAAAACAAGTAGAAAAGTTAGGGTGTGGGCTCCCTTCTTGAAATGTTTTGAGGGGGTCTGGCCTGGTTCATAACACCATGAACTTGCATCTTAAGGTACCACACAAGGCTACTTATTATCAAATGTCTTCTGGAAATTATAAAAGATTACATCCACTGATATTCCTTTCTTGTTACCTCCTAAAGAACTTTGGTAGATATGTCAAGCATGAACCATGCACCACAGGATATATGAGCAGAATTAGGCCATTGAGCACATCAAGTGTGCTCTGGCATTCAATCATAGTTGAATGCTCCTCTCTTCTGTCTTTAACCCTTGATCCCCTTACCAATCAAGAAACTATCTATCTCTGTCTTAAATACACTCAGTGACTTGACGTCTACAGACCACCCTCTGGCTGAAGAAATTCCTCCTCATCTCAATTCTGAAGGGTTGTCCTTTCACTCTGAGGTTGTGCCCTTGGGTCCTAGTCTCTCCTCCTAGTGGAAAAATCATCTCCCTCATCCTTAGACCCCGTCTAGCACACATCCAGAGTCCTCAATAACTCCTTATATGACAAGCTCTTCATCCATAGGATTCTTATAAACTCTCCTCTGGACACTGTCCAATGCCAACGTATCTTTTCTTAGATACAGGGCCCAAAACTGCTTACAATATTCCACATACAATGTGACCAGCACCTTATTCAGCCTCAGCAGTGCATCCCCGCTTTTGCATTCTAGCCCTCTTGAAAAGAATGCTAACATTACCTTTGCCTTCCTAACTACTAACTGAAACTGCATGTTAAGCTTAAGTGAATCTTGAACTAGGACTCCTAGTCCCTTTTTTGTGTTCGGATTTCTGTAGTTTTCCCTTTTTCTTAGAAAATAATCTTTGCCTCTATTCTTCTTCCTGAAGTGTATAACCTCACACTTTCCCACAATATTTTACATCTACACTTCTTTGCCTTAGATGGAAATGTGTTGCTGGAGAAGCGCAGCAGGTCAGGCAGCGTCTAGGGAACAGGAGAATCGACGTTTCGGGCATTAGCCCTTCTTCAGGAAGAAGATGCTGCCTGACCTGCTGTGCTTCTCCAGCAACACATTTCCATCTCTGATCTCCAGCATCTGCAGACCTCATTTTCTCTTCACTTCTTTGCCTTACTCTAGCATGTCCAAGTATATCTGCAGCCTTCCTGTTTCCTCAACACTACCTGCTCCTCATATTTCATCTTCTCAACCCCTTATTGCTTTTCATATTATCTTCTGGTGTTTCAAGGCTTCCCATCCTCTGGCTTCACAGTAATGTTCACCCCACATTGTATGATTTTTGTTTTGCTTTTATGCTGTCCTGACTTCCCTTTATCATTCATGATTGCCTTATCCTGCCCTTAGCATGTTTCTTCTTCCTTGTGATAAATTTCTGCTGGGTTTCCTGAATTGTCCCCAGAAACTGCTGCCATTGTTGTGCCACTGTTTTCCCTGCCAGTCCCCCCTCCCTCCTGACCAGTCAATTCTGACCAGCTCATTCTTCATGTCTTTGTAGTTACCTCTTACTTTATTATAATATTGTTACATCTGATTGAATATTCTCCTTCTCAAACTGTATCATTTTCTCTTCATGCAGCCATGCTGATGCTGCATGATCATATTATGTATTTCTGAATGTCGGTTATTACATCCTTTATTTATAGACTCTTAACATTTTTCCAATAATAGTTGTTAAGCTAACTGGCCTATAAATACCTGTTTTTTGTCTCTTTGCCTTTTTTAAATGAAGCATTTCATTGACATTTTTCCAATCCTCTGGGACATTTCCAGGACCTTGGGATTCTTGGAAGGGAGTTTCTCAAAATGTCCAGTGGTGTTCCACAGGGAGCTGTGTTGGGACCACTGTTTGTGATATACATAAATGATGTAGAGGAAGGTATAGGTGGTATGATTAGCAAGTTTACAGGTGACACTAAGATTGGAGTAGCAGATAGTGAAGGGAACTGTCCAAGAATGCAGCAGAACATAGACTGGAAAATTGAGCAGAGAAATGGCAGATGGAGTTCAAGCTGGGCAAATGCAAGGTGATGTATTTTGGAAGATCCAATTCAAGAGCAAACTGTGGTAAATGGAAAAGTCCTGAGGGAAATTGACATACAGAGAGATCTGGGTCTTCCTGTCCCTGGAGATGGCAATGCAGGTCAGTAGAGTGGTCAAGAAGGCAAATGTCATGCTTTCCTTCATCAGATGGGATATTGAGAACAAGAGTTTGCAGGTCAAGTGCATAAAACTTTGGTTCATCCACATGTGAAATACTATGTACAATTCTGGTCTCCGTGTTACCAAAAGGATGTGGATGCTCTGGAGAGGGTACTGAGGAGGTTCACCAGGATGTTGCCTGGTATGGAGGGTGCTAGCTACGAAGACAGGTTGAGTAGATTAGGATTATTTTTAATGAGAAAGATGGAGGTCGGACTTGGCAAGATAGTGGCGATTCATTAGAACTGCCGTGGACGGCTCTGCATAACAGCCAAGGCATATTGGTGACTTTTGCCATCCCTGGCTAACTTCTGAGAGAATTGTTAATTTGAGGACACATTTGTTCCCGTTTTTGTGTGAAGGATGCCAAAGGAAAAGGGAGCGAACAAACAGCAACAGGGAGGACACTCCCCTACAGCAATGGGCACACCAGAGGCTGCAGCAATAACTTCTCCTGAACCCCTGAGGGACTTCATGGACTCACAGGAATTGGCGGTGGCGATGGCAAAACTTACTGCGAAGGTTAAGGCTGCATTTGAGGAGATTCATGCTCTGATTCAATCCATCGCGTTCATACTGCAAAAGCATGAACGGGAGCTCCTGGCCTCGTGGCGTGGATGGAGAAGGTGAAGGGTTGAACCATGGCCTCGGCGGTGGCGATTGAGTCCTCATCGGGACGAATCCAGGCCCTGGAACAGCAAGTGCGGGCCTTGCGAGATCAGGTTGACTACCTCAAAATCAAAGTCTGAGGGCGAATCTGTGAATTGTTGGGCTCCCAGAAGGTGAAGAAGTTAGGCAGCCAGTCAGCTTCTTTGAACACTGGCTGCTGCAGTTCCTGGGGCTTCACATTGAGTCCAGCCGGCTGTACATTGAAAGGGCCTATCGGGTGGCGGTGTGCAGGTCTGGGCCGGTACAGCATCCCTGCCTGGTCCTAGTGCATTTCCACACATACAAGGACAAGCAAAGAATAATAGAAGCGTCCAGATTACTGGGGAAAGATCCACAGGCACTGTTGCACAAGGGGAATCTGAAAGAGGAAGTCCTTCGATGAAGTTAAGAGGCTGAGGAGCCTGGGCATCCAGTACTTCACGGTTCCTGGTGGTGCTCCGTTTCAGCCACGAGGACTCAGTTTATATGTTTGACTTGGAGGATAAAGCCAAGAGCTTCGTGGATACTTTAAAATAGACTGATTTGGTTTGAAAAATATGGTTAATGTTTGTCGTTTTTTTTTCTTTTTTTTTCCTTTTTATTTTCTCTTTTTTTTCTTAAAAGAAATTTTGGAATATGTTGTTCCTATTATATTTTTATAACTGGATTTTATCATGGGGAAATTTTATGGGTGCCCTTTTTTTTGTTTTCCCCTTTTTATTTTGTTCTTTTTCTCTCTAAGCAGGTCGGGCAGGTAACGATCCAGCCTCGATTATAGCTGGATATCAAGGCCTCTTAGGCAAAGTGCCCTCCTATTAATCTGTTGTTCATGGATAAGATGAGGACATTTATGGACCACTGCAGGAACCCTATTGTTAATAGTACGGTCAAAGCATGGAGGGCAATGCATCAGAGTGAATATTACTTATCCAAGACTTCACCACTCATCCCCATAGATGGTATGTCAGGGTTCCGACTAGGGATGCTGGATTCAGGGTTCAAACTATGGGCAGCGAGAGGAGTCTCGTTTGAGGGGGAGGTTATGATGTCCTTCAAGCAATTGAGCTGGAAATATGGGCTGCCCAGTTGAGGACTTTTCTGGTTTTTTTTTGGTTAGGGATTTCATCCAGAAGAAGACTATGCTTCTCACTAAGCCCTATTAGCCTGATACAAAGAGGTTATTGCTAAGTGCCACAAGCACACTCTTAGTTAGTGCCTTCTGCCACCTACTGGGTAGCAGGGCCTGGCAGGGTATTAACTGGTTACGTGAAGTTTAGGAGCAAGAGCTAGGAGTGGAGATCTCCTCTGAAATATGGGAGGATATATGGGAAAATGCGTGAAAGATCTCAATCTGTAATGGGACATGTGCTGTGCAATTAAATGTTCCGCATAGGGTTCATTTGGCACCGGACTGTCTGGCAAAGAGTTTTTAAAAAGGGGCATCTCCAATCTGCCCCAATTATAAAATGTAGGTACTCTTCCCCTTTGCTTCTGCACATGCCACAGGCTCCATGTTTATTGGAGCAGTGTGGCAGGGGAGATAGGGAGGGTATTGAGGAACGAAGTTAAAGTAGACCCAACATCTCTCCTAGGTCTACCGAATTTATCATTAGATGGGCATGGGAAGAAACTATTTAATATTCTAGCATACTGTGCACGGAAGAATACTCTGATGAATTGGGTGTCTGAGAACCTGTCTGACTTGCTGGGATGGTGAAGATTAATGATGGAGCACATTCCCTTAAATTTTCTCATAAATATGGTGTACCACAAAACAGGCCATTTTTATCAGACCTTTTTGAGTTATTTGGACACAGAGTTGTCTCTATCTTAACTAGGGCATTTAGTTAACCAGGATGGTTAGGTTTGATGAGCCCTGCGTTCTGGAAGGGGGACTCCTGAGTGAATACGGGTACATATACAATGCTCCTGTTTTTTGTTTGGGAGCTTTGTGCCCAACATTGTTATTTTGTGTTCTTGAGCATTCTTTTGTTTTTTTAGTCACTTGTGTATTGGTGGTGTTTTGCACAGTGTTTGGTTTTGTTTCGTTTTATAGGTAGTTTAGTAGTTAGAAGACAGTAATTGTATTAAATTTGTGTTTTTTTTTAATAACTTTATATTTTGAGTAGAGTCAAAAAACTTTTGCTAACAAATATATTTACAAAAAAAAGTTGAGGGGGAACCTGTTGAGGTCTACAAAATCGAGGTATAGACAGGGTGGATAGCAAGAAGCTATTGCCCAGAGTTGGGGACTCAATTACTAGGGGCATGAGTTCAAAGTGAGAGAGAAAAAGTTTTTAAGTTAGATATGCGTGGCAAGTTCTTTACGCGGTGGGTACCTGGAATGTATTGCCAGCGGAGGTGAGCATGATAGCATCATTTAAGATATATCTAGATCGATACATGAATGGGCAGCAAGCAGGGGAATACAATCCTTAGAAAATAGGCAACAGGTTTAGATAGAGGTTTTGGATTGGCGCAGGCTTGGGAGGGCCTGTTCCTGTGCTGTAATTTTCTTTGTTCTTGTTCTATTACTACAAGTGCATCCATTATCTTTGTAGCTACTTTATTTAATACCTTCGGATGCCTCCCATCATATCCAGGGGATATGTTGGTCTTTAAGCCCCATTAGTTTCCCTATCACGTTATTTTTAGCAATAGTTATTGTATAGCTATCACAATTGTATGTATTGGTAGTTATTTCCTCCCCTCCTTTTGCCCCATATGTAGTAATTTTTGGAAAGCTTTAACATCTCTCTCTATAAAGACAGATCCAAAGTATTTATTCAACTCTGCTATTTCCTGGTTCCCCATTATTATTTCCCAGCCTCAATCTCCAACAAGCCTATCTTGACTTTTGATTCTCTCTTCCTTTTTCATATATTTAAAGAAGCTCTTAATATTGCCTGCAAGTTTCCCTTCAAAGTTTACCTTCTCTGTCTTTCTGATTGTGTCACCCTCTGGTTTTTCAAACTTTCCCAATCCCCTGGCTTACCACTTACCTTTGTCAAATTGCTTTTTTTCATTACTTTTAACCAGAGAAGTGAAGAATGACCATGTATTTCATACCTAGAATTCTTCTTTCTCACCGGGTTCAATCTTTACATTTGAGCTATGAATTATTTTCTTAAACATCTGTCATTGTTCTTTAACCATCTTCCCACTCCCCCCTGCCCCCAACCCCAGTACTGGTGCAAATGCCCCATGAACTGAAACCCACTCCAACCATGCCAATCTTTGAGCCACTTATTTAACTCTTTGACTTTATTTACCCCCAATTTACCTGTAGCTCAGGTAGTAATCCAGAGATTATTATCTTGGAAGTTCTGTTTTTAATTTGGCTCCCAGCTGTTCAAAATATTTCCTTTTTTGTTTTGCTCCAAATGTTGTGAGCACAGCATGCCAAGAAATTGGTAGCACGCTCTGTCTGAAGTATATTGCAAGTCTCCTCAACAACACAAGTTATTGGGATCTCATCTTACAGCGGGGCTATTATCTGCTTCATGTTGGTCTTGGTTAAAGGGCTACATCATATCTATGCTCAGTTTTTGTCAGGAGATTGCATAAGAGTCAGAATTGTTGTGGATTCCCCTTGTCTCTCAGTAACTGTCCTTGTGAAGCATCCCACCATTGAAACAAAGTAGGATCATGAGAGTTGTCAAGGATATAGGGTATTTGGTATATAGACTTCTAAGATGTGGTAACAATGATCACAGAGGACTTGACCATTGATCAAATTGAAGCTTTTCTATTGGTGAAGTCAACTGTGTTATGGAAAAAGCCAGCTATGTTGGCACAGCTTAGTGCCCAGACTGCGGCACTGACCTCCTCAGAGGGTCAAGATGAAGCAGTGTGATCTGGCACAATTGCATCAGAAACCTTTTTGATACATTTGTTGGTTGAAGAATGAGAGATCCCACACAGCACCCCAGCTATCCTTCGAAGCAGCCAGTTACATTACTAATTGAGTGCAACTGTCACCTTTAATGGCTGCTAGGATAGGGTGGCCACCCACCCCTTCAGGTGGTGTCCTTCACCAGTTGACAGCATGGTTCTATGATGGTGACCAGGACGTCAATCTTGGGAAGTAACGAGCCTGCCACACTCGGAGGGAATGACATTGATAGACTCTGTATCTCCTGTACCCTCCCCTGCTTCAGTTGTGGCTTTTTCACGTGGAGACTCTTCAGCCCCTGGAAATTGCTCTTGATCCTATGCTTGCTCCTCGGGTTTTTTTTCTTTGGTCTTCATTCCATTGTGGCCACAATGATTGGCAACCAATACTGTGGGTGAATCCATTGGTCAGAATTCCAATGAATCTGTATGGGGAATGAGTAGAACAGGTTCTCATGCAGTCATAGGGACTTTCAGGTGTTGGAGACTGGCCTGACCCATATTGTTGTAGGACTTCATCCCAAGGTACTAGAAAACAGGAAAGCCTTGTAGCTCTCACCCTCCCATCTCCTCTTCCCCTATACACCCCCATGCACCATCCAGGTCACCTGATGGTCGTCATGCCAAGTTGTAGTCCTACTCCTAGCACGTGGTCCATATGCACCCCATGTCATCTACTCTACCTACTCTGTGGGCCCATATTGCTCAACATGCCAAAGTATGGCAGTTCCATGTCCATATACAAACTATACACTGGAGTAAAACAACGAATTCTTGAGAGACAGCTGGATACATAAATATAAATGTTAAAATGTGAATAATTTTAACTTTCCACTATTTGGAAAAAAAAGTCCTTAATACAGACAAAAGGAAATGTCAATCATTCCGAGTCTTTAAGGTATCAAAGGCAGTTAGCCCAACTGCTTTTGTGTTTGCTTTCAAGAGCTGATATTACAAGACACTTGGAGCTGTATGTAAAGAGCAGTGTGAAATTGGTAGATATCTGGTGGTCAGAACTATCAATTTATTGGGGCTCAGGTGTTTCATCGATCTAAAGTTTGTTAACTATCAGCTAAACCTCATTATGCATTCTTGGTGGTCAGTCCAGACCAGAGAATTGGAAAACCCGGGAATTGGCTCGGCTCGGAATCCCAAATTTGGGGCCAAGCTGCCGTTTTTAAGTGTATCAACCAGGCTCAAAGAAAAAAAAAGGAAAATAGTCTGTCCAGTAAGCCAAACTGCTTTTGTCTTTACTTTCAGGTGTAAGAAGTTTGCGTTTTTCTGCCAGTAAGTGTTAAACAGGGCACCTCAGTCCTCAATAAAACTCTGAACAGATCACAAGACTCTCTTTGCTACTACATCTTACTTTTGAATTAAAGATGCATAAGGACCTTATAAAGCCTCACATATCATAAACCTCTCTCACACAGTTACTATCTTTCAATGAGAAAGGAGATGAAATGTGTTCTCTTTGAGCAAAGGAAATGTGCTTTCTTCTATTATCTGTTATGAAATTGCTAATGTAACTTTTTAAACCAGTAAAATTATTCAGATGCCACGTTGTTAAAGGTTTCTGTGACCTTTGTGATAAATTTTGGTTTTAGGTCATTGCAAGCAACAAAACCCAGCTAAATATCCATCTAAATCATTGCCTATTTCATCTAACGCATTTCTCTAACACATTGATGCAAGTTCTCCTGAGACTGTGTGTGCATGATGATGGTATTGGCAAGTGGAACAGGTGCTTCAGTACACATTGACCTAGTTCATAATATTCTACTGGTCACCTTTTCTCTTCCAGAAAATACAAGGCACTTCCATGGAAAAACCTATTGATATTATTAATGGATAGTACCAATAATAGCATAAATATAGCATTTACATAAAGGTGCCTTCATAGGCAAGTGAAAAGAAGAAACACTTAAATTTTAAACTTGTTTTAAATTCTTAATGCAGTCTTCAAGCAGTAACTTTTTTAGAATCAAAATTATTTCAAAAACTTTGACTCCCGGAATCATGGGCAATGTAACTTTGTAAATGAACAATAACTGTTTGAGAATTGCATGAAGGCTATCAATAGTTGAATTCCAGAAAAAACGTTTGTAGAAAATTGCACACATCAGTTAAAGTTCAGGGAACTTGTATAACTGCTCTCTCCCCTATTTTTTTTTCCAACTGGTTTAGAAATCAAACCCATATGTCCACAAGTGCAGCACTCAACTTGATGTGGTGTTACCAGAGAAACAAGAGTAAGGCACATTATAGCACAACACTAGTGATTTCTGTAGCACTCCAGAACCTCTCGGCATTCTTGAAACCCCATAACGTATCTAGGATGAATGTACAAGCCCTGAAAATTATTAGAGATGCACATAAGCATGGGGTTGCAGACAATGCAAGCAGAATATTTGATTGGTTAACAGGTTTGTTAGTAGAATCAATCGTAATGAAGTGAATAGTAACCCTGTTCTTCCAAACGAAATCTGCTCAGTGCTGCTTTTTCATCTTCAAATGATGCAAACATCAAGGCCTGTTGCACAATTGAAGCTTCACAGCTGTGTCCTGGATGTGAGTTGCTGATATTGCTAATGATGTTTATCATGAATTAGCTAAAAGTTCATGTGGTGTAAATAGCTTCTGTTCAGTGAATGGCACAGCACAGAAGGAGTTGTTTGTCCCTCCAGCTTTATAACCATGTGAGTAGAGGGAATTGGCCCCTCTTTTCCCCCTCCCATACCTCATTCTTCCTCCTGTACCTCTTCCTCAACTTTTGGTCTTTATTGGCCGTAACTGGCTTTGGATGTAAATTTAATAAATTGTAAAACCAGTGATTTTATTGGTGCTAGTTAATTACTACAGGTGATTTGGTGGTGGAAACAGGTATTCGGTTGTATTTGATAGCACTTTTGGATATAAGTAAACAAAACTAAAAACAGGGCACTGGGGGGCTCTTGTGGCACAGTAGTAGTGTCCTTAACTCTGAGCCAGGAGGCCTGGGTTCAAACCCCACTTGCTCTAGAAGTACATACAGTAATGACCATATCTGAACAGATTGCTTCGATAATATAACAGATGGTGGAATTTGAATTCCATATCTGGAATTAAGAGAATAATAATAAGCATGAAAACATTGTCAATATTCAGAAGCAACATCCAGTTCACAAATATTGTTGAGGGCAGGATCTTGTTCCTTGTTGGGCTCCTGTGATATGGCCATATTGTCCCTACTTCTGGGCCAGGAAATCCCCTGCTCATGAGGTATGTCATAACAGTTGACTGCCCCCCACCACCCCCACCTCCCAACCCCGCTCCTGGCCTGTCACCATTTACTGTTTCTTGCTGTTATCTTTAGATACTGGCCCAACTCTGCTCCTGATTCTTTTTGATACCGCCGTGATCTTTCAAGAGTTAAAGGCAGCAATCAACTCTTCCTTGTTAAACTTGGGGATTAAATTTCAATCTTGAGTACCTCAGCCTTAAGTTTGATTTTAGTCCCTCTTTTCAGCTTGAGTTATTTTCAATTAAACTTCGTTGGGTCTTTGCCTTTCTCTCTTCTTCCCTTTCTTATTCTTTTCTGTTTCTTGCTCCTTTCCCTCATGCTCTCTTTCTCAATCCAGGTGTACCATTTCCTTTTTTCTGCTGGAATTCTAATTCTAACTTCTGATTCTGTTATAATATATCTGTTTCATTATCCTCCGTTTCTACATCTAGACATCTAAACATTTTGCAATTTTTGCTTTTCTGGCTTTCAGATAAATTGCCATCTCTATATACTCTAGTCTTCCAAGGACAAAGTTTTAGTTTTTTATACGTTATTTCATTCTAAGAAAGCATTAATGTATAATGTTCACAACTTGATACTTTTAATATTAGAAACTCAAATAAATCTTATTGCAGCTCTTGAAGAAACAACTTATTTCCCCACCTTCGTTCTGTTGCTTGCCTGTGAGAACATCCCAGCTGAATCCTTAAATTTTTGAGGAGGTTGAAATGGCTCTTCTCTCTTTTAACCTCCTCAGTTGGCTGAAACAAATATTTTTTTTCTTTTTACTGCACGGCTATCACAATTTAATTGAAATGTAGTTTTTTTAGAAACTGAAGGAGCCAATTATCAAGGTTCTCATTACTGAAATAAAGGGGAATTTTAGTATCTATTAACCCTGGGAAAAATGCAACAGTGTACACGCAAACACAAGTTTGTAACAGAGTTGTACAAATAGGAAGAGCAATTTATCACTTAGCAAAATCACTAAGTGTTATAGTCTTAACTTAATACTATCATAGTCTCAGCAGTAGTAGAATCTGTAGATGTTCTTTGTTATTGGTGAATGTTTATTTTCCTAAGTTGCTTTTGAATAACCATTGATTTCAGAGATGATGAAAAATGTAAGCAATGAGAGGAAAAGTTCCAGTTCCCAATGCCACAAATTTATTTTCCTTCCTTTTACCCTGCTGCTTAAAAGCAGCTATTGAAATATAATTCACTGTGTATGCTAGAGTCTGGCTCCATTATCTTCATCTTGCCTCATAAACGGCCATTTTAGTTTGATAAACCATTTCCATTCGGGGAAGGTCTCAGGGGTAACAATAAGATAATGGATGCTGAAATTCAGTAGACCATATCTACTATTAACATTACAACTCAAATTGCCACTGCTTTCTGGAAAGCATTTTTTGCCTTTTGGGATGGGCGAATCATATTTTTGAGTATTGTATTGCTGATACGTAGAGATAAATAGGTTCTTGATTAGTCAGAGGTTCAAGGGTTACAGGGAGAAGGCAGGAAAATGGGATTGAGAAACATATCAGCCATGATTGAATAGTGGAGCAGACTGTATAAGCTGAATGGTCTAATTCTGTTCCTATATCTTGTATATAAGTTGAGAATTTGTTTTTAGCATCTATGACCTTTCAATTGTATGCATTAATTCAGTTCCATTACACAACTGGACTTTTTCCTTTGTTTGTTTCCCATGAGGTTATTTCAGATTTAAAAGCCAAGTTACATTGTGCACTTACTGTTGTTGCATGGTTCAAGATGAAAGCCATCTTGCGCACAACAGAATCCTACATAAAACAATATGACCATAAGCCATGTTTTTATGGCTACTGGTTGAGGGAGAAATAATTGTCATTTACAAACTTGAATAAAGGTGTAATCATGGATATGGTTTACAATGGAAATCCATTTGCATTCTTTTCGTATGGAAAAAGATTATAAAGCAAAACATTAATTTAATAATGTATCACTGGACATTAGAATGCTGAGTCTTAGACCATGAAGTAAGTAATCAGCACAGTTTCAGGTTGCAGATTTACTTCCCATAGTGAGATGTATTTGCTTTGAGATGGAGAAGCTGCTGCTGACAGTTAATCACAGGTAGAAGTGCTAGTAAGTGCCAAGCAGACTAACTGTCTGCTTTGGCCGCAGAAGTGTTTTGGGCAAGGAGAATGCAGGTTGCAACATAGAAGTACCATGTACGATGGTTCCACTTCAGCAAAACGAAAATCATGTTTTGATTCTTAAAGAAATATTAGTAACGTGATTGCACTTATGGAATCGACATTGATACAGGTATGTTTGCACACTGCTCAATGGGACAGAGGTCCTGCAATTTGCAAGCATCCAATAACACAAATGAACAACTTACTTTTGTGGTAAATGCCACACTATCTGAAAATCTGTGACTGATCCTGACTATGTTTTCAGCATGTGATATCTCTTTGTAATAGACAGACGTTTTGGCAGAACCTTGTTAACTCAGCTTCATAAATATGACTTTTTTTTTTCTTTAAATGAATTTCTAAACTGTGCCATGCTGAGTGGAGAGTTATCTCCATTTCCTCAGCGTTGAAAACGCTATTATATTAAAAAAAAGAATTTATTCTGAGGAAAGCATGACATTTTTAGCAAGTGAAGATTTCATATAAATTTTCTCAAACCAAGTAAACAGGTAGCAAAGGGGAATTTTCCAGGTTTAAGCTGCACTACTGGAAGAATGACTTGTGGTAACTTCATAAAAGAATTTACACTCTAACAGACTCCAGAAGTAGCACCAGCCACTTATCAAGCAGACCATATCATCATTGACCAACAACAATTAGGAGTCCATCCAGGAGAAGAAATTGATTAAGTTTAATTTTCACTAATTAGAACCATTTGTTGAGGTTGTTACTTCATGGCATTACAGCCTTTGTGTTGTTTCTTCAATTATACTATTTTGAATGTAAGAGGGGGGAAAAAAAGTACTTTGGTGAACAAGAAAACAGTTTGAAGTCTATCTGAGCGAGTTCTAATCTTAGCCTGTCTTGTTGTCCAATTACATATGTTTGCTAACAATTCAATAGAAATAGGCCTGAATGATTGCCTTCTGTGCATCTGTCAGAAAAGCTTCTAAAATAGTGCGTTGCATGTTGGTCAACACTATGGTGTCATCATTGTAAAACAGCAACAGCAACAGCAACAGCTACACCCACATTAAGTAGAAGCAGCATTCCAGCCAGAGAAATCCCTGATGCTCCTCCACACTCCTCTGCATTTTCCTGTGGAGAGAATATAAATCGTCATTAAAACATCTATTTAAGACCCTTTCTTCTGCTCTTAGAATTTACTTCAGAAGATGCATGCTGAGTGTCAGATCTGTGCACAATGTCAGCACCTTACCCAACTGACTATGTGGCATTCACAAACCAAAACAGTGAACACTGCCAGTTTATTCAGCAGTGTTATTATTCAAGCCAATTTAGACCCTCAGCCAAGACAATCTCAATGACATTGATATATAAAACGAAATTGGTAGTTTAGCAGGTATGGAATGAATCACTTGTTTCCCTGTCAATATTCTGCCATCTCTTAGTCAATGCATATATGTTAAAAAAAATAGAACTTCAGGTTGTAACTGACATTGAAGTGACACCATTCAGACTGCTCTTGGTCTCAGGGAGGTATGACCTATCATTCTACTGCGTGAGCTTGATCTTTAGAGAAAGATTAAAGCACAATGTGCCAAGGAACTGACAGAGGAAAGGAAATTGTATGCTACCATTTTATTATGTTTAATGCACCAACTTATTGATCCTTTGAATATCCTCGCGTTTTCAAAAACAAATTATGCAAAATTTAAGTGTTTATCATGCACTACTTTCAATGATAGTGAAACTGTGATATTAAAACCTGGTACTAAAGAAACAACTGTAAGATTATAGCATCATTTCACTTTCTAGTACTTTTTTGCAAGTGGATTTTTTGTGGTAAACCGAGTTTGTCTTGAATTGCATTTTACCTCCGGATGGAATGCATAGCATGCATTGGGTCGACGCCTTAACTTTTGGGTTCGCATACGTTCACACTTCACTGATGCATTATTTACACAGGGGTCAAGGAAAGATTATGTAATTTAATGTAGATTATTAGTTACCTCTTTTGACAACATTGAGCTCTCTACTGTAGAATTGGTAAATATAAATCTCAGACGTCAGTGAAATGTGCAACCTGCAGCAGATGTTCATGTGTTGCAAAGTTGTCTTGTGCTACTGTATGTTACTATCATGATAGATTGACATTGCACTCTGCCTAGAAAGAAGTAGAGACTAGCTGGAGCTGACAGATGGTGTGTCATTGTTTCCTAGTAGTAGCTGACATTTCCCTGTGGAAAGGCTCTCCACAGTGCTGGACCCTGTTACCAATGCCTTCAAATACAGTTGGTAATATTTTGAGACATGCGGACAAATTGAATTTTGTGATCATAATTTTTTTATGCAGGTTTAGCCAAGGTGTGATGAACTGAAGTTGACGTAATTCTGAAGAGCCACCCTAAATTAAGATTAGTTAAGAATTTGCATATTCAAGTAGTGCCATTAGTTCACCTGTAAGTGTTCCTTTAATGTTATCTGTTAAGACTAGGTCTAGCCATCTCTCTGTCGATACAGTTGCATTTTATTGAAGCTTTTCAATTCCTAGTGGAAGGGAAACAACAAAATAAAAAAATTGACAAAGCAACTCCTGAGAATTTAAGTGTGAATAGAAAATGAACACTGAATAAATGGCTTTTATCCTCTTGAACCTTCATATAGTTTCTTGAAAAATCTGACCACTGATTGTACTCAGCAATTAGAAACTTGAACATACCTTTTTGTTTTCAGATATGGTAATTTTAAAAGAATTTTTAGAAATTATTTTGAGATTGGATTTACATCTGGTGTTGACCAAACAAAAATCTTATTATAATAAAGTATGTTGCTCTGGCCTGTATCAGGTAGGCTTTTGCTTAATCTATTCTTCTGCCTCCCAGACCATTTGAAATGCATATCCTGTGCAAAAGAGTAGAATATCTTCTAGATTGTCTTTGTCTTTGTGTCAGGACATGGGACACAGCCGTTAAAGAATTGTCTCCACTAGCCATTTAAAGAATTACCTCCTGAGAGGTCTAAAGTAAAGTAAACTAAAGTGACTCCAGTGAAAACTCATTTAATTCACAATTAGCTCATCTGTTAACTGTGACTACCGTTATAAATTTATTAATTTTCTGATGCAGTACTTGTCAAAGGCATGTCTTTTTGAAAACAACCGTCTTATTCAAACATGTTTTGACATACCTGTATGGCAAGTGGTACAGACGCAACCCTGAAGTTCTAGCACTGAGGATACTAGGTCTCTACCACATGACCCTACATGTACTTCCTTAAAAAATTAATCAACATGTTTAGTGATATTATTATGTATTTCTATAGTATCTGGAAATTGAATCCTGGTCTCCTTGCCCACCTGTTGGAGCACTACCACTGCACCATAACAGTCTTAAGATCCTTTTTACTTTTTACACAGACCTCGACCATTTTTAAATTAATTTTCCAACCACCTTACTCAGGCAGATGTTATGACATGCCTCTGGAGTGTGTGGGACTTGAAACTGAACCTCCTGGTCCAGAGGTAGGGGCATTACAATAATGCCACAGGATCCCAAGACCCTATACCAGTATTCTACTTCATTTCTTTCAGATGTGGAGGGCTAATAAAGGGAAGGTCAAAGTTCTGGCAAGAGTGTACCTATTAAGGAGGTCCGTAGGCTGTCAACTGACCTTTTTTCCTTTATTACAAATAAAGAGTAAGGAATTTTTTGATTTCTTATTCATGGAAGAACAAGGCCAAAAATGTGATCAATTTGGTTTACCACAGGTGGACACAGATTCCAAACCCCTCCCTTGTGCTTTTGCCAGTTTAAATTTTATGTAGCATTGTTGCAATATATGTTTTTTTATAAAGGATATATTTCACTTCATTTGGTTCCAGTGTGACTGATGGGAAGATGCTGCAGTCACAGTATGCTTCAGTTGCTAGGAGGAGTAGATTACTATTTTCAATGTTCTGCACAACAAATATTCTGGAAAAGAGGAAAGTACACAGCAACTGTGAGGCACACAATTAGAAGGATGTTTTCAACATTTTCTCCAGTCAAATCAGGCAAAGCATGTTGATCATTCTCCCTGTTTTAACTCCGTCAGTGCACACTGGGGAAGAAAGGGGGATAATTTGGTCTGGGGCATTTACCAAGGCAAGGGAAGTTAAGTATTGAAGGGGATTGAGAAAGTAACAGTGAAAAAATCAAATGCATGTTGTAAGTTAAAAGAAAAATTAAGCAGATGAGGAACATGATTTCAGTGACTATAAGTTTGTTGAGAACTTTCATTTTGTTTGCCTGTGATTGTTGTGATGCTGTGGCTTTAAGAGGTCATTTTGTCCAGCATCTGCAGTAAATTGCTCCTACCTTATTTTGTCCTGGTTGTTTTTTTTCTTTTGAAGAATTTTTAAGGCAGAAGTGATGAGCAATCTAGAAAAAATCACTACAGTAAACCGTTTTGAGAGGCCTTGAAGAATCGTTTTAAAAATTGAACCAACAGAAGCAGCCTGGGTAGGTGTGGCCAGATCTCACAAACTAAGATTTGTAGTTTTTTTAAAAAAATAGGTTTAGCTTTAAGCAGTTGCTATTGTGGGCTTGAAGTAGACACTATTTTTCTTCTCTTGATTACAGTCAAAAGCTGGAGTTCTCTTCCCAGGTTGCTAGATTCCATGTGAGACAAAATCTGTTTTTATCAGAGGGAGTGACATGGGATGTTATTATATTGGAACATTTAATTAGTAATAGTTACTGTATTTATTATTCTGTTAAGTTTTCCAATAGAGATAAATTATTCTAAGTGCTTTCTTTTGTACTTTAAATATATTGTTTTAAATAGTGTTTTGCTTAACACTGTGTAGTTTAATCAATCACATTGCATCTGGAATACAGCATGTTACATTTGCCTTTAGAATAAGAAAGTTAGGGTGTAGGCTACCTTCTCAATATTTTTGAGGGGGTCTGGTCGGGCCCTTAACACTGGCCTAAAAATTTTATGTGAAAAGGGAGATGTTCTTAACTGTTGAAGTTGGTGGAGTTGACATAATTGATATAACTTGATAAGTTGATCAATGCCCTTTTATTTATGGTAGGCCAAATGGATTCATGAACTAAACACTTTATTCAGTGCCATGTGATCTCTATATGATAGATCATATAGAACTTGCAGCTTGTGAAATTACCATGGATTCACCTTTTGATTAAATTCTAAAATACTTTTGTTTCTGAATGACCAGATTAGCTGAGGAACCTGTTGGAAGCATTGAGGCCATGTGCTGATAATGGTCTTATTAATAGGGCCATCATCTGACACTTCCTGCTTAGATTGCTTTGATTGGCTGAGACCAAACCGAACGAGATTGATGTTGCAGCTGGAATCTTTGGTGTTGCAGCTGACCGTTTTCTTTTTTGTAAAACTTTGTGGATTGTTGTAGTACATCTGTGCATGCTGGTACCCCAATGTATCAACAACGTGAAAGGTTTCAAGTGTCATATTGACAATGAAGATGAATAATGCCATTGTAAGTGATGTCAGACCTATCATAAAAAGTTAGCTTAGCATGTGTGGACTGTATTTCACTGTGTCAACTTCCTGAGTACATCATTTGTCAGGTATGTAAAAGGATGACCTTGCATCAAAGTCAATATTGGAATTTAGTGCATCTTGTCCATTCCTTTTAGTGCGATTTCACTTGGATGGAGGCCAAAAGTTCAGCTATTAGGACAACATGTATTTCTCTAATCAACCTGTTCAGAGCTATTATTACACCTTTTCTGGAGCAGGTGGGACTTGAAGTCAGGCCTTCTGGTCCAGGGGTCAGGACACCATCACTGCATCACAAGAGGGTCGTACAGCATCTCTTTCATCTAGCTGAGACTGGTATGACATGAACTCAACTGCTGAAAATGTGTTGCTGGAAAAGTGCAGCAGGTCAGGCAGCATCCATGGAATGCTTTTCCAGCAACACATTTTCAGCTCTGATCTCCAGCACCTGCAGTCCTCACTTTCTCCATGACATGAACTCAAGCCTACATGTCTTGAAATTGACTGGAACATTATCAGGATTTTTGGAATCTTAAAAAAGAAAAGAGGATTTTACCCTTTTTTTTCATTGTTGGGATGTAAATGTCAGTGCCTCAGCTGGCATTTATTACTAATCTCTCATTATCTTTGAAGATAGTGTGATCTGCCTTAAACTGCTGCAGTCCATTTGGTGTCGGTAGACCAACAATGCCATTAGGGTGGGAATTCCAAGATATTGATCCAGTGAAACTGAAGGAACAGTGATATATTTTCAAGGCAGGAGGCTGGGAGGGGAGGTGGTGGTCCCATGTATCTGCTGCCCTTATTCTTTTTAGATGTTAGTGGCCATTGGTTTGGAACGTGGTGTCGAGGAGTCTTGGTGAATCTCTGCAGTGCATCTAGCACGTAGTATACTGCTGCTATAGAGTGTCAGGGAGGTGGAGAGTGAATTAATGTGGATATGATGTCAGTCAAGAAGTTTACTTTGTCCTGGTTGGCGTCAAGGTTTTTGAGTGTTTTTGGCGATGCAAGTGGGGAGTATTCCATCACAATCCTGACTAGTGCCTTAGAAATGGTGGACAAGCTCTGGGGAGTCAGGATGTAAGTTACACATTCCAGGATTTCTATCCTTCAATCTGCTTTTGTAGCTAAAGTATTTGAATGGCTAGTGTGGTTGAGTTTCAGTTCATTGGTAACCCTTAGGATGTTGATAGCAGAGGATTCAGCAATGGTAAAGCTATTGAATATCAAGGGAAAATGGTTTGATTCTCTTTCAATGGTGATGGTAATGGCTGGTGCAAATTTGTTTGTCTGCCTGTCTTTTGTCCAAATGGCCTGAAAACAAAGGTTTTTGGATTGAAATCATAGATTATTTGTTGTTTAATCTTGCTGAAGTACAGGAGCAGGGATGTGTTGCAGTTATACAGGGTCTTGATGAGGCCACATCAAGAATATTGAGTGCAGATCTGGTCTTCTTTTCTGAGGAAGGATGCTCTTTCTCTCAAGGGAAGGTTTACCAGGCTGATTCTGAGGATGGTAGGACTGACGAATGAGGCGAGGTTTGATTAGGTTAGGATTGTTTTCGTTGGGGTTCAGATGAGTGAGGGAGTGATCCCATAGAGACTTTTAAAATTTCAACAGGATTAGACAGGGTAGATGCAGGGAGGATGTTCTCAATGGTGGGTGCATCCAGAACCAAGGAGTCACACTGTGATTTTGGGGTGGAACACTTCTCATGGAGATGAGACATTTCTTCACCCAAAGAGTGGTGCGCCTGTGGAATTCATTGCCACAAAAAGTAGTTAATGCCAAAACATTGAATGGGACCAAATGTTGTGGGGAGAAAAGAGGATTAGGCAATTGGGTTGGATGACCAGTCACAAATGTGATGAATGGTAGAGCAGGCTTAAAGGGCTGAATGGCCTTCTCCTGCTCCTGTCTTCTATATTCCTGTTTTTTTTCCCCAAGTTTAATACATAATTAAATCTTTTGTTTTAAGCTGGAAAATTGGTGCTTAGAATTGACTATTCAGAGTCTGAGTGGTTGTTCCTAAAGTCTGATTTGGAACTATTACAGTCAATTTTGAGGGACTTTTGAAGGTTTTAATTTTATAATGCTTGTGAATACAGAGATAGAAAGGCTGATTGGATTTGCTGTCTGTCTCCATGTCTTCACAATATACAAAAGCAACAATTGTCTCAGTTGGTAGTATGGTCACTTCTGAGTAAGGAGAAAGTGAGGACTGCAGATGCTGGAGATCAGAGTCGAGAGTGTGTTGCTGGAAAAGCACAGCAAGTCAGGCAGCATCCGAGGAGAATTGACGTTTCAAGCATAAAGCCTCATTCCTGATGAAGGGATAGTGGCCCAAGGGGGTTGAGAGATAAATGGGAGGGAGGTGGGGCTGGGGGTAAGGTAGCTGGGAACGCGATAGCTAGAAGAAGGTTTACCTCTACACTACTGAAGCCAGGTGCCAACTTGCAGACGTCCTGCTAACCCCTTGACCATGACTTCACCTCCCATCACCAAACCATCATCTCCCAGACCATCCACAACCTCATCACCTCTGGGGATCTCCCACCCACAGCCTCCAACCTCATGTTCTAGGAACCCAACACCGCTCCTACCCACACCTTTTCACAAATCTGACTGCCTCGGTTGACCTGTCGTCTCAGCCTGCTCTTATCTCTGCATACCTTGATACCGTGCTGTCCCTCTTGGTCCAGGAACTCCCCACCTACATTCAGGATGCCACTCACGCCCTCCACAACTTTAGTTTTCCAGGCCCCCAACCCCTCATCTTCACCATGGACATCCAGTCCCTAGATACATCTTTCCGCCATGACGAAGGACTCCAGTCCTCCGTTTCTTCCTCTCGCACTGACCCAACCAGAACCCTGCCACTGACACATTCATTCGATTGACTGAACTGGTCCTCACCCTCAACTTCAAATCCTCTCACTTCCTCCAGACCAAAGGAGTAACCATGGGCACCCACATAGGCCCCAGCTATGCCTGCTTCTTCATTAGATATGTGGAACAGTTCATCTTCTACAATTACACTGGCACCATTACCCACTTTATTTTCTCCACTGCATCAATGACTATATCAGTGCTATCTTGTGCTCCCATGAGGAGGTTGAAGAATTCATCAATGTCACAAACACCTTCCACCCTGACCTCCAGTTCACCCTCCTTTTTTTTTCTCCTCCCGCCTTTACTTCTGTCCAAGGCCCCAGAGGATCCTTCTACATCTGACTGATATTTACCTATACTTCCACACACCTCATCTACTCTGTCCGTTGTTTCTGATGCGGTGTCCTCTATGTTGGGGAGATAGGATGCCAACTTGCAGAACGTTCCAGAGAACATCTCTGGGACATACACATTAAACAACCTCAGTGCTTTGTGACTTTAACTTCCCCTCCCACTCCGCCAAGGACATGCAAGTTCTGCGCCTCCTCCACCACCAAACCCTAAACCCCAACACTTCAGAGGAAGAATGCCTCATCTTCCGCCTTGGGACCCTCCAACCACACGGGATCAATGTGGATTTCACCACTTTCCTCATTTCTCCAAACACCAACCTTATCCCAGATCCAACCTTTCAACAGGGAACCGCCCTCTTGAACTGTCCTACCTGTCCATCTTCCTTCCCACCTATCCGTTTCACCCTCCTCTCTGACCTATCACCTTCACCCTACTTTTATCTACCTATCACTCTCTTGGCCGCCTTGGGCCACAAGCCTCATTCCTGATTCTCCTGCTCCTTAAAGCACAGCTGGTCAGACAGCATCTATCAGTACCACTCTTCAACACTTCTGAGTTAGGCTGAGGGATTAAAAATTTTAGCTTAAAATTGAGTGTAATGCTCTTGTGGAGAGCTAAGGAGTTGCTGCACATTAGGAGATGCTGGATGAGACTTTAAACTGAGGCTCTGTTTACTCTCTCTCAGGTGGACATGAATGAATGAGCTTTATTGTCATATACTTGATGAGTACAGTAAAAAGGTTTATATCACCACTTACAGTGCCATCTTAGGTATAAAGGCACCTAGGTACAGATTCTTTAGTTACAAACATCTTAGAAAATAGAGAGAGAACGTGTTCTGCAATGCAGAAATAAGTCCAGAACCAAGGTTTTCCAACCGATACCATGCTGACATCTAGCCTCCAGTCTGTACTGGGCCCTGGCTCCAGGCCACACTGGGCCTCACTTTGAGGATGGTGAGTCTGAGCAATCACTCCATACCAGGTCAGGAGACTGCCATGGGAGGCCACTAGGCCAGGCCAGGACTTGACGACTGGAGGCTAGGAGTCATTGCTGGAGGCCAGGAGTTGTCATAGGCTGGGAGAGAGGAAGGCCGAGAAAAGAAGCAGTATGGTGGAGTGGACAAGCTTCAGCTGCAGCGTCCTACTCCATCACCATCTTAGACCAGGCATGTAAAACCTGATTGCAGTATCCTCGATCTTCATATACAGGTCACTATTTATCCCCCAATCAACATTATAAAAATGTCTGGGTGGGATGCTTTTTTGAGGTCAGTGCAGACCTGACGGGCTAACCGGTTTCTTTCCATACTGTAGGGATTCCATGATCCTATGACAGCTGTACCATAACTGAAAGTGAATTAAATAGTCTTCAACTGTTTTGTCAGCAAGCAGCTTCAGAATAAGATGGTGGGCGGCACGGTGGCACAGTGGTTAGTACTGCTGCCTCACAGCGCCCGAGACCCGGGTTCAATTCCCGCCTCAGGCGACTGACTGTGTGGAGTTTGCACATTCTCCCCGTGTCTGCATGGGTTTCCTCCGGGTGCTCCGGTTTCCTCCCACAGTCCAAAGATGTGCAGGCCAGGTGAATTGGCCATGCTAAATTGCCCGTAGTGTTAGGTAAGAGGTAAATGTAGGGGTATGGTTGGGTTGCGCTTCGGCGGGTCGGTGTGGACTTGTTGGGCCGAAGGGCCTGTTTCCACACTGTAAGTAATCTAAAAATCTAAGATGTTGCTTGGAAGGTGCTCACCAACACAATGTTTTGGTTAGAACATTCATTTGCTGGACAGTTCCAGTAATTAAACAGGAATATAGGAACAGGAATAGGCCATTCAGCCCCCTGAGCGTGTTCCACCATTCAATGAAATGGCTGATCTGTGGCCTAAATCCACACACCTACCTTTTTGGCCGACTTTATACCTTAATACCTTTGGTTTAACAAAAAAATTATCTACCTCAGATTTAAAATTCATAACTAGTCCTGCATTCACTCTCTTTTTTTTGTGAGAGTACCATATATTCTCCCCACTTCTAAGTGTAAAATTGCTTTTGAACATCTCTCCTCGCCCTAATTTTCAGACTATGCCTCCTAGTTTTAGAATCCTCAACCATTGGAAATAGTTTATCTTTATCTACCCTGGCTCTTTCTGTTAATCTCTTGATGATTTCAATCAGATCATCCATTAACCTTCTGAGCCACTGTGATACAAAGAAAATACATTGTAACAGGGAACTACTTTGAAAAAAAATCATGACTAATTCCATAACTGGTTCAAAATACAACCTTAGTTACTGTGAGTAATGAGCAAATTGTGCTGGATGCTTCATTTCTATCTAATGAAATAATGTACCAATCTTGTTTTGTCCATAGGAGTGCTAAATCCCTTTAAAGGGTTAGTGAACCACTATTGATAGAAGCTGACTGTGTTTTCCCTCCAGAAGATGCATGATGTATCTGCAAGAGTGGTTTATTTGCATACAAAGAACTGAAATGCCTGTATGAAAGAGGTGGAACATGTGATGGGATCAGGAAAAAAAATCCTCCTCATGGCTACCATGCTACAGACATAACAAAAGCTGGCCAATCATTTAAATGTTGTTTCCTCTCTGTATCCCCTGTGAAACCAAGTGAAGAAAAGGTCTCTGGACTGAAAAATAATGCCAAATGGAAAAACCAATTTGTCCTCCTATAAAACTTAAGGATAAACCAAAGAATAAGTATATAGCATTTTGCCCATACTAGAATATAGCATTAACAGTATGTCACCAGTGTGCCAATTCTGGAACCCAATCTGAATTCCAATTTATTTGACTTATTCCTACCAGCCTATTCATGTAATTTTGAGAGTCAAAACTTGCTCACTACCAGCATGTATTAAAAAAAATTACACCAATGTCCCATTGTAGCCACATTTTGTATAGCATAAGTTTCCTACAACTCTCTCATTGCTCCACATATGGTGTGCTGAGTCACTGACATTATTTTCTGTTAGTAAATGTTAGTAAATGTTCTCTTTCTTTGGAATCTGACACCAGAAAGAAGCCTGTCATATGAAGCATTCCAGAATCCTCAAACTGGGCCAGAAACCTACAAGGAGAAAGTGAGGACTGCAGATGCTGGAGATCAGAACTGAAAAATGTGTTGCTGGAAAAGCACAGCAGGTCAGGCAGCATCCAAGGAGCAGGAAAATCGACGTTTCGGGCATAAGCCCTTCTTCAGGAATGAGGAAGGTGTGCCCGAAACGTCGATTCTCCTGCTCCTTGGATGCTGCCTGACCTGCTGTGCTTTTCCAGCAACACATTTTTCAGCCCAGAAACATACAACTCAATTCTGAAAGAAACAGTGAGTACCAGTGAGAGGAAGTGGTACAAAAGTGGAGGATGGTTTGGGATGCTGTAGCAGCTGCTAAATAACACATTGATTTGTACTTTACAGGATCTGTGTGTGTGTGGTTGTACTGACTTAATCAACAGGAACTGTTCAGACAGTCCTCTGGAGAATTGTGAACTTGTGTGCATCACTTTTGAGAGACTTATCCATAAATGCATGAAGATAGGAGATGTTTTTACTTTTTAAAAATATAGCATGGCATATAGACAATAGACAATATACCTATGTGGATTGTGAAATGCCCTGGATCAGGCAACTTTCAGTCATTCTGCTCACCCAAGGACAACTCGCAGGTCAGTCTGGAGAGGGAGGAACCATCCTTCAGCAAGAAGGAAGGAACTCTGACTCATGTGAATAACCATCTCAGGCAGGGAGAAAATGATAATTTATCTTTCCTTGCAAAGTTTACCTACACAGAAGCAGAGCTAGAACTGTGTGAGAATGCAGAGACTTTCAATCTACATTCAGAAGGCACTGATCAGGCTAGCAACACTTGCCATATTCATGTCTGGTTTTCAATTTTGAGACTACAGAGTGAAATGGAAATTGAACTGTCATACAACTGAAACACTAATTAATATGATTTGTCACGTGGAAGGTGTAGAAAATATAGCTGTGCACTTAAATCTTAAAACCATGATAACTTTTTCCAACTGCCTTAAAGGGAAATCATGGTTAAATAATGAGTGCTTTGAAGGAGTAAACGTGCTGTGGATAAAGGGGAGCCTGTAGACATATTCTACTTGTACTCCCAAAAGGCATTTCAGAAGATGCCACATCAAGGGTATTGTAAAAAAATAAATGCTCATTTTATAGGAGACAACATTATCATGAACAGAAGATTGGCTGGCAGAAAATAGTATGTGTATGAGTTTTTGTTGGATTGACAGGATGTAATATGTGAAGTTCTATGGGAGTCTGTGCTGAAATCTCCTTTTTCACAAATTGAGTAGATTACTTGAATGAGGGGAGCAAAGGCATGATAGTTAATTTCTCAAATGATACTTTTCTTCTGTCTTGCTATGTTGTGAAGAAGGTATATGGAAGTTACAGAAATAGGTTGAGTGAGTGGGCAAAAAACATGGCAGATGGAGTGTAATGTGGGAAAATGTGAAGTTATTCATTTTGGCAGGAGAAAAGCAATTATTCCATAAATGGAGAATTCCCAACTGCGGATGGATTTGAGTGTTCTGGTGCATGTGTTACAAAACATTTTAGTGTGCAGGTACAGCATGTAATAAAGGATCTTATCCTTTTTATTGTATTAAACAAAAAAAGTAACAACATTATGCTTTAGTTGTACAGGACTTTGAGACCACATCTCGAATATTTAAGTAGAGTTTTAGCCTTCTTATTTAAGGATGGATGTAAATGCATTGGGGCAGTTCAGAGACAGTTTACCAGATTGATACCTGAAATAGGCAGATTATTTTGACGATAGGTAGAATAGGCTGGAATTTAGATTGAGAGAGAACTTGACTGAAGTGCATAAAATCCTGACAAGGTGGATGCACAAAAGATGTTTCCTCTTGGTGAGTCTAGAAGCAGGAAATGCTCTATTAAATATAGAGGCACTCTTCCAGGACATTGAGAAGATTTTATTTTCTCTCAATGGGTTGTGTAACTTTGGAACTCTGTCTCAGCAAACAGTGCAGATGGAGGTCATTGAATATTTTAAAAACCGAGGTGGATAGACCTTAGTTAGTAGGAGAACCAAGGGTTATTGGGGAAAGTGGAAATGTGAAATTTGGAACACAAACAGATACACTGAGCTTTTGCATGGCACAGCAAGCTCACAGGGCTGAATGGTCCAGGTCGTCTTATGTTTTACCTGTTCATAATCTTCCCTCTTTACCACCTGATCCCTAAGCCTTCAACCTAGTTCTGACAAACATTACTCTACACTGTTCCCCCACTGAAAGCCAGAAAGGTGGTAACCATCAACACACTCTTCTGCAGTACCCTATGTCTTCCTATGCAATATTGTCTCCTACCATTATCTGTTGGTTGCCTCCCTTCACAATTATAATCCCTTTTGCATTAGAGTGCTCACTGTAATCCCCAGAATTGACTTTCCCAAACATGGCAGTTACTCCTTTTTACTTGCATGGAGTAGATCCTCAAGACTGACTGTAGTCCACCCTTGTTGACTGACATGACAGAAAGCTCTGACTGATGATTGGCTAGACCTCTGACTCATACTGGTGTAGCTCCCTGGCTGACATTCCTTTAATCCTTGGACTAGTTACATGGGACCTGCTGAATTGACTATGACTCCATATGGCCAGTTGACTATGTCCAAGTCCCTAGACTGATATTCAGCAAAGCCCTTGACTTACTGTGCCAGTATCCCCTCAGTCATCCTTGGTTTGACTGAGGATGACTTTTCTGGAGCTTGAGACATGGCCATTTGCTAGAAGCACATCCAATGTCAGACCCTGTGGATGAAATGTACAAGCAGTCCATGTCCATGGAGTATGCCCTGAGATGCTGGGGAATGCTGGTCAAGGTGGAGGATTAGAAAAGGTTGTGGCTTCCAAGAACCTGCACAGACTTTCTTATTGGGAATTGTCTCTGTCTGCTTTCTCAGCACTACCTAGGAAAATAGCAATCTACACCTAAATGAGGTGCAATTAGGTAATAATTAATGTTAAAGCATGCGAATAGACCCCTTACTGCTCACTAACAGGATTTTCTTCTTACTGTTAAAACCCAATGCACAAAATTTGACCTTTTTATTCCCCTCAATCTTAAGAATTTCATTTTTCTTGCTGCATTTTCTCAACTGGCTTGCCATTTCTCACGTTTTTCAGGGGGTGGGGAAATTCTAATTTTTAACAACAGCAATGGTGCAACATGACAAACACTGGGAAACAACTGGATTCTTTACTTGAAGACAGTACGCATACAATGTTAACTGGAAGGTTACATCACCATGTAGGACCTCTATAACTGCTGCACTCTTCTGTCTGAGTAATAGGCCTAATACATCATGAATTATCTCAAGGGCCTAGCCATTGACAGCAGCTTATGTAATGATTCCTTATGATATGATATACATATATCATTATGTCTTTCTCTGTTCTGTAAGACTGTTCAGCAATAGTCATGAAATGATATCAACCAACCAATTATTTAGCTATTGGGAAAACTGAAAACCTTGTTCTTGGTCTCTGCTCCAAACTTTGTTCCCTAGCTACAATTCCATGTCTTTCCCATGCCAATGTAGCAGTCGACTACAGGCTGGTGTGAGGCCTGACATGCTGAAAATGTGACATTGACTTAATCTCTGTGTTTTAATTTGCTGCTGTGAGATCAAAATTGTGCACCCTCCTCAATTCTTTATGGTAGTTGTGGTCTCTGTAAAACTCCCTTCTGTATTTTTTAAAAAATAATTTGATTAATGCTTTCCTCTTGGTTATTTTTCTGAAATATTCTCAGTCTTCAATAAACTATTATCAACAGAATAATGAATGATGTGAAATATTCTAATAGGTTCTTGCAAGCAATTTTTTTTCTGTAAGGAGGGAAACAGCAACTTGGAAAAGAAAATCCAGCTTCTCTTCTGTCACTTCAGTTTACCAGCTCCAAAACAACAGCAAGTCAAAGCAAATTTTCAGTCAATGAATGAATGCCACCGAGAGGGGAAAAAAAATCTAAAGTTAATTCTATGCAGAGTTTTACTTCACTCATGAATAGATGACTTGAAATGCTGAAACAGTTAACAAATAACAAAGATATGGATAGATTCCAAGATCAGCACCATCCCTTCTCATGATAGAGAAATGGTGAAGTGGTAACTGAAACAGACTGGCTTAATGATGTTAGAAATCAGTCTCATCTGAAAAAATGACATAACCCTGATGCTACCATATTTGAATTCATGTAAGCAGTAGCTGAAAATTGAGGGAGGAAGGATACTGGCTGTAAGCCCCTCAAATGTAGATTAACGGACAACTGAACAAATAGCCCATCTATCCAAAACAGGTGCAATGATGCTTAATTATACTAATTTGGGTGCTTTGCTGGCTGTAGCATTCTGACAAATGAAGTGTGCACATGTGCCTGACAATAAGTAGTCCAACCAGCTAAATGGGCCGGAGGCTGCTCATAAATACCACTTTTAAAGGTTCAAATACATTTTGAATTATTATTTTTGCAGCCCAGAAGAATGAGGAGTGTTCCATAGCTCCTTTCCTCCTCAAACCTCCAGCCTGTTTCTTCTTTGGAAGTGTTCAACTATTATTTAGTGTAATAAACAATGTGGAGGGCTGTTTCTATGCCTGAAAATAAGGACAAGGTGACAGGCTGTGAAATAATTTTACAATAATTTAGATACAGTATCAGAGGTTTTAGGTAACCTGCAATTGAAAGATGTCAAAACAAGACAAAAGAAAATTACATCAATTGTTATTGATGGTAGAACACCAACATATAGTTATGTTTATTAAATGACTGACAAAGCTCGCTAAACTGCTTTTAGGAGCTTTCATGAATTACCTTTGCTAGAACTCAACGTCTCATGTACTTTCCATTTAAATCTCATTACTATTCTCCATTTTTTTTTAAAAGTAGTATTTATTTGGGAAAATTTAAAGCCCATTGAGAAGATGGGTGACAATGCTGTGCAAAATATGTTGTCGATAAGAATTAGCATTGGTACTGCCAACAACAAAAAAATTTAGAATCAGAGCTGTAACCACCTAATTCAAGTCTAAATATTCTACTTTTTAACCAGTTGACAAGGGTAGAAATATATGGCAATTCTTTATTTCTAAGAAGGCAGATCAGAAACAGTTTGCATAAGAAACTGCTATACAGCTGGAGAGCACAGCAACTTTTTCCTGTTCTATGTTGTTTCAGGATTTAGTTGCCAATGTCTCAACTATAAGGTTGAGAAGATCTCACCTAGGCAGCCATGCCTTTCATATAGAATGGAAACTCCACAGTTTTTAAGTGTTTTCAGCTGAAGGAGCAGTAAGAATAAAGACAAGGACTTTACATTCTCTAAAGACATTCTCCTATCTTCTACTTGGCTTATCTGATGTGTGGTGTTTCTTATTTCTCCATTTTGCTGTTTCTAAATTAATTGAATTTCTGACTAATATTTGTTCTCATCCAGTTTTGTTTGTAGAGAAAAGGAACTGGCTTTGATATGTTGATCAAATGGAATTTTTTTTTGGTCTCAGATATGGATTGCTGTTTTTCAATACACATTGATACCCAACCTATTGAGGAAGGCCCCTGCAATCATATGGTGTATCAAAGACTGTCCTGCAGATATAAGTTCAGTTACAGACCGACCATTCCAACATTACCAAGCTATTGCTCAACAAAAGCAAGACATATCTTAACAGAAAATATTACATGCCAGTTAAGACAGGTTAATGAATGGAGCTGGAAATGCATTTTCTCATTTTATGTAAGAACTCAATGCATTTATTATTTCCAGACATAAGTTTTTGCATGCATCGATCAGCACTGGTTGTATATAACTTGACAATTATGGGCTTCCATTTGACTCTGAATTGAGCTTCTGATCCTATATCTGCTTTGTCAACAAGATCACCATCTCTATAATGACTTAATTAGATTCCCTACAGTGTGGAAACAGGCCATTCAGCCCAACAGGCCCACCCTAATCCTCTGAAGAGTAACCCATCCAGACCCATTTCCGTCTGCCTAATGCATCTAACACTATGGGCAATTTAGCATAGCCAATTCACCTAACCTGCACATCTTTGGATTGTGGGAAGAAACCATTGGCACCCAGAGGAAACCCATGCAGACACGGGGAGAATGTGCAACCTCCACACACAGTCACCAGAGGCTGGAATCGAACCCAGGTCCCTGGTGCTGTGAGGCAGCAGTGCTAACCACTGTGTCACATGTTCATCTCTGCCATACCACAACTTGACTGTTTTTCAAACTTCAGCTGTGCCTCTAGGCTTGACTGTTCAAATACTTTGTCTAAAAGTGTGGCGCTGAAAAAGGACAGCTGGACAGGCAGCATCGGAGGAACGGGAGATAGATGTTCCGAGCATAAGGAATGTGGGTGTGGGGTCCAAGGGGGCTGAGAGATAAATAGGAGAGAGGTGGGGCTGGTGGCAAGGTAAATGAAGGTGGGATGTGATGGTGATAGGTCGGAATTGAGGGTGGAACAGATAGGTGGGAAGGAAGACGGACAGATAGGACAGTTCAAGAGGGCGGTGCTGAGTTGGAGGGTTGAATCTGGGGGAAGGGAGATGAGGAAACTGGTGAAATCAACATTGATCCCATGTGGTTGGAGGGTCTCAAGGCAGAAGATGAGGCGTTTTTCTTCCAGTTGGCAGGTGGCTAGCATATTCCAATACTTTCCTGACTGACAACCTACATGCCACTTGCAACAGGACCAAATATTTATTTCCTTTTGGACTCAACCAGCATGGTCAATAGTGGTGCTCCAACCAGAATATATTTGCCACCATCCCGTGCTTCCCCTGAGTGATGAGAAACATGGAGGAGCAATGGCTCATCAGAGAAGGTGGGACTGGTATGTGATAATCAGCTGGAGGTTTCTTTGCCCGAGTCTGACCTGATGACATGAGACTTTAATATTGAAGTCTCCTAGGCTGAATCCCTCCCAACTGTACACCACTCTACTACTACCTCTCCTCTCCTAGGTCTGTCCTGCCTTCGGGGCAGGATGTATCCAGTGATGGAGTTGTCAAGGATATTGTGTGGGTTCTGTAAATATGTCAGGCTGGTGCTTGAGACGTCCCTGTGACATCTTTACCAATTTTGGCACTAGTTCCCAGATGTAGGTATGGATTTTGCAGGGTTGACCTTGCAAGTTAGCATTGTTTTTTCTGGTGTCAAGGTCAGTGCCAGTTAGGCAATTTCAAGTTCATTCCATTTAAAAAGTTTTCGCAGCATGCTTCAACCATTTCAAAGGACATTTCATAGTTAACCACAATGTTATTGGTCTGGAGTTAATGTAGGCTGGATGAGGTAAGGATGGCAGTTTTCCTTCCTTCAAGGGCACTAGTGAATCAGATCGATTTTTACAACAATCAACAGGGGTTTCCTGCATTTTTGTCACTGTCCCTCCCTTCATGCTCCAGTATTACCAGACATATAATCAAAGTTTCCCATCCAGAATGTGCTGCATTACTGGAGATCCTATAACTACTGCTCCTCTGGTTCAGCATGACCAGAGATGATGCAGGGGAGCTTGATGAAGATGACCGGGGTCCTAAGCAGCTTGCACAGTTTTTGAATGTCATACTCCTTGGGTGTGAAAGGCCCATTTGTGACTGTATTAATACAAGTGACATTGGTGGGAGTTTTTGCCAAGCCCATCCATGGGCCTTCCCCAAATGGCCTCTCCATATTCAAACTTGCTGTGGGAGGACAACATAAATCATCAGTTACTATCATTGTCTTCTCCACACATTTCAGTGCTGCTGTCAATGTTATTAACTGTCCTTGCTTCAGAAAGTCTAGCATTTTTATGGTCACTATTACAATCACCTCTCTACACAGATTACTCTGGGTACAGTCACTGTCCACCAGCACAGTCTGTGTTACTAGATGATTATATTATAGTTCCTTCCCCATGCCTTTCCCATGCACAGTGAATTGCTCAGAAATGTGACTCTGATTCTGCATGGAAAGTTTATTTATTGACTTCTTTCTACCATCTGTTTGCTTGCCCACATGCAAATCTGGGACACTACATCTTGAGCAGAATAAACAATGACTTATACAGAGGTGATGTGTGTTTCCATGAGTTAACATGAAAATCTTAGTCATGAACAACATAGAAGAGAATGCTATAATTTAAAATACAAATATCTAACCTAATGATGAGCATGAACTGGGAAATCACTTGTGATCCTACATATAGGAGTAGAGTGAAACTGTGGTGATTGTGGGGCACATTTGCAATGTTTGACTTTGATAATAAAAGTTTATAAGCATGTCAGATTAGGCTTCAGTTTTACCCTTCATTGCCTAGCTATCTGGAATAGAACAGTTGTAACCTTAATATTTCGCTCTCATTGAAAGCATGTGTTCTAAACAAAATCAGTATAAAATAAGTAAATAGGTATTGAAAGTTGATGGCTTCAGAGAAAGAGCAGATACTTTCAAAATTGAGAGAAGATGAAAAACCTGGATTAACATAGAATCCTATTAACTTTCAGCTGTGAAAGAAATGGGGTACAACTAGCCTCTGTCTGCTGGTTACAAGGGTCCAAATACAAAATAGTAGCACCTACTGTTTTCTAACATACACTGTGTTACACCGAATATGTCTGATACACCACAGCCTTCTGAACAATGGCATTGTTTGAGATGTAGAAAGGCAATACAACTCGAGGATGAAGAGAAAACAAATTTAAACATGTTTATAAGTATTATAGAAGAACAGCTTGGTTTAAAGTGAATGTTCTGCTCAATATAATTTTCGAAAGATTACGAGAATGACTAAGGCTTTTGTCTGAGAATTGAGGTTATTTAAATAAACAGAGTGCAATATTGATTCAATTAACCTGTTTTAGTTTACTCAACACCTTTATTAATATAAACGGCTGAGTGACAATTACCAGAAGGAGATCGAGTCTCCAATAAATCAAATTCACAATATTTATTCTCAGCCTTGTTTGGGTTAGTGTAGTTATGGCACAATCATTAACGCATTCTTCAATAAGCAATTTATCAAAGAAATAAATTAATTGCACATATGCCAGGGGATTACAGAGAATAAATGTTTAAAAATTCAACAATGGAGCTCTGAAGATAAACTAGCATGCAAAAAGGCTACAGTAATTGAATGATTCTGTATTTGGAAGATGAACATGAATATTACATTGATATATTTTAAGAAAATTCTGCTCTTCACCAGTACACCTTGTGATTTTAAATTACCACTGATATTCTTTATCTCACTCATTGTTGTATGTTAAAGCATGACATTTCCATGTTTTTTTATAAACTACACAATTACATATTTTTTCACATAAAGCAATTGCTCTTTAATGGTCACTATAACAAAAACTACCATGACATCACAAATCATTGACACAGTTCACAGATGAGCAGGTGGGAAACAAAGCTACTTTTTCCATTAAATTAATGATTACAATCTACTATTTATACCTCTGTACCTCTTTTGTTTTCCCTATCGGTTCTCTCATGAGATCTACATATCCACCTTTCTAATAATTCTGTTTTAAGTACTTCAATCCACAAGTCCCTAACAGCAAAGCGACCTTTTCACAAACCATCATGGTAGCCTATGAGGCAGCAAAGTGCCCCTAGTGTCAGTGAAGTCTCAGATGTGGGAGTTATAAAGAGATCATCTACCATGCATTGGGTCTCAGCAGTTTGACATAGCTACAGGTTCTGGCCATGTAAACCTGCCCACAACATAGGCTATCCCTTCATAATTGCTAATGCCAATCAGGATATGGTTCTGGTTTCTACCCTTCACTCTTCTCCTTAACATTCGGGTAGCCTTTTCCTCTGCAGTCAATGTCTTCATGTTACTACCCTTTGGAGTTCCATTTACATGTGTCTTATGGAATCGCTCTGCAATATCTATATTATCAACGAGGAGTGATCTGCATAGGAAAGGCATTACTGCTGATAATGGGTTCATATCCCATGGTCAACTATCTACCAAAGGAATGGATGGAAACCATTGTCCATATCCTTATTATTTCCTCTCATGCTTTTTCTCCATGAATGCTGTTGAATCAGTCTTTGTGTCTTCTTTGATGGACACTGCTCTTGTACTCACGTATTCACAATCTGTCCACAAGCCCTTGTTATTAAACTGAGTCAGCATCTATGTACAGGGGCGCTTCACCGTTTATCTGCTATAATTGAGCTATTTATATTAATAAAGGTGTTGGGTAAACTAAAACAGAATAATTGAATCAATATTGCATCCTATGTTTATTTAAATAACCCACTGAGAATATAGTTACTTATGTCGCACCACTGGGGTGGTGCATTGGAAATCAAGCTACTTGCGGAGCGTTTCAGAGAACACCTCTGGGACACCTGGACCAACCAACCCAACCACCCTGTGGCTCAACATTTCAACTCCCCCTCCCACTCCACCAAGGATATGCAGGTCTTTGGACTCCTCCATCGCCAGACCACAACAAAACGACGGTTGGAGGAAGAACGCCTCATCTTCCGCCTAGGACCCCTCCAACCACAAGGGATGAACTCGGATTTCACCAGTTTCCTCATTTCCCCTCCCCCCACCTTGTCTCAGTCAAATCCATCGAATTCAGCACCGCCTTCCTAACCTGCAATCTTCTTCCTGACCTCTCCGCCCCCACCCCAGTCTGACCTATCACCCTCACCTTGACCTCTTTCCACCTATCACATTTCTGACGCCCCTCCCCCAAGTCCCTCCTCCCTACCTTTTATCTTAGCCTGCTGGACAAACTTTCCTCAGTCCTGAAGAAGGGCTTATGCCCGAAACGTCGATTCTCCTGTTCCCTGGATGCTGCCTGACCTGCTGCGCTTTTCCAGCAACACATTTTCAGCTCTGATCTCTAGCATCTGCAGACCTAACTTTCTCCATTGGAAATCAAGCCTTACTAATCCCAGAGCCATCACATAAGTTAAAGATTTGATCAAAGATTACAAAAGTTCCCCAGATTATCTGTCTGTTTCAACTCAGGCAAATGAAAACAAGAGGTGGGGGGCAAGAGGAAGGTTCAATGGTCCCTTCCACAGACTTCACTGAGATGATCTTTTTGCAAGCCTAAACTTCCTGTGCTTGAATTTCTCTTCAGCTAGGGGCCTCCATTGCAGGAAGCACAGAATGACTGACTGGTTCATAAATGATGAAGTCTCTGATGTATTGGTTAAAAGGAACCGTTTTAGCAACTGATGGGAGAAGATAAATGTTGTTTTTCAGGCTTCAGTTAATCTCTATTTTGGAGAGAGACATACCTCCCCTTTAGGAGGTCTGAAGGTTTCTTGTAATACCATCCACCCCACAAGTAATTCAGCTACCCAGGAGACAATCACATAGTTGTTGGCAAACTGATAGATTTTATCATCAACAACTCGTCATCACAGCACAAACAAATAGTTACTTTTCGCTGGCCAAATTTCAGTACACATACCCTGGTGACAGCCTATCTGCAATCAGTCATCTTCACTGGTTGAACAAAGCAGCAATGTAAACACTGTTTACAATGACATTCAGTGTCATGCTTTTAAAAAGTCAGCAATCTCTTCCACAATACTTTTTTTGAACAATCCTTATCATATTTCAGTCTACAATCAAAAGTACAGAAATATAATCTCATTGATGAAATTGTTGAAAAATGAGCGTGCATCATTTTACACTGAGTATATTCCAAATTAGCTGCTTATCAAAGGCATAGTGATTTTCAGTGACAAGATAAAATTTAATGAGAGACAGAAATTGTTTGCCTTTGCTCAGATGTAGAATTTTGCCTTACAGATCACAGACTCAAGCAGCGTCAGACATGCCATCTTTCAGTTGAAATATTACATTCTCAGTTGGGCATTAAAGATTTCATTGCATTACTTAAAGCTGAGTACAGAAGATTTCCTGGTGTCCTGGTTAACATCTATCCCTCAAATAAAACCTAAAACAGATGATTCAGTAATTCTCTGCCAGTTATTGTACAAACTGCAAACCCATTTTGAGGTGCACCACTGTCCCAAAAAGCTGTTGTATAGAACCACAACTTATTTTCTTTACAAAATATCAATAATACTAGATCAGAACATGAAACATGATTCTACAGAGGAAGACTACATTGATTACCTTCCTGAGTCGATTCCTTTTGTCAGATCACTTATATAGTATTTCTATAATGCTGTAGTCATCTTAGTAAAATCTAATTTACCCCTGAATGATTGTAATGAGTGTAGGTCACTTCCAAGGAAAGGAACCCAGCTGACATTATACCTGTTTCCTAAGGATAATTATACACAAACTCCAAAACATCTATTTGATGCTGCCATCTACATGACTTCGCCCTCAGCAGTTACTCTTTCCACATAAAAATCTTGTGGGACCACCAGTCAGAATTCCACTGCATTTATCACATCTTCTACGTGACGTTACAGCTTTCAAACCCATACTCAAATGTATATTATTTATTTTGTGCACATGGGAGTTAATTTAACAAACAAAAGCTCAGTATTATAAATCTCTTCAAACTGTCCCACAACCTGAGATATATAAACCTGCATATTTTGGTTCCCAGCTGCTTTTCCAATTTGAAAACAGTGAGATAGCACACCCTGTTGACAGCTCAGTAAAGCTGCAATTCTTCAAAAATATAATTAATAACAATTATATGGACGAACACTTGCATTTACATCATTCCTTACCAACTTAGTCAAATATCTTAAACCACTTCACGAAAGAAAAGAACTTGAGTGCAGTATTATTTTGATTTTTAAAAAATTAATTAACATATTGACTTCATCACACAGCTCAAACAATTCTATATTGCAAAAAGATTCCCAAATATTACAACATGAAAATAACCTATCAATGAAATGATAATCATATTTGTAATAATGACGAAGAAGGTGTTTCCAAAGTTGTTTTTGAAGAGGAAGAGCACAATTGTTACATAGAACATAGAACATAGAACATAGAACAATACAGCACAGAACAGGCCCTTCGGCCCACGATGTTGTGCCGAACATTTGTCCTAGCTTAAGCACCCATCCATGTACCTATCCAATTGCCGCTTAAAAGTCACCAAAGATTCTGACTCTACCACTCCCACAGGCAGCGCATTCCATGCCTCCACCACTCTCTGGGTAAAGAACCCACCCCTGACATCTCCCCTATAGCTTCCACCCTTCACCTTAAATTTATGTCCCCTTGTAACACTCTGTTGTACCCGGGGAAAAAGTTTCTGACTGTCTACTCTATCTATTCCTCTGATCATCTTATAAACCTCTATCAAGTCACCCCTCATCCTTCGCCGTTCCAACGAGAAAAGGCCTAGCACTCTCAACCTATCCTCGTACGACCTATCCTCCATTCCAGGCAACATCCTGGTAAATCTTCTCTACACCCTCTCCAAAGCACACCTTTCCTAAAGTGAGGCGACCAGAACTGCACACAGTACTCCAAATGTGGCCTAACCAAAGTCCTGTACAGTTGCAACATCACTTCACGACTCTTGAATTCAATCCCTCTGCTAATGAACGCTAATACACCATAGGCCTTCTTACAAGCTCTATCCACCTGAGTGGCAACTTTCAAAGATCTATGAACATAGACCCCAAGATCCCTCTGTTCCTCCACCTCACTAAGAACCCTACCGTTAACCCTGTATTCCGCATTCTTATTTGTCTTTCCAAAATGGACAACCTCACACTTGGCAGGGTTGAACTCCATCTGCCACTCCTCAGCCCAGCTCTGCATCATATCTAAGACCCTTTGCAGCTGACAACAGCCCTCCTCACTATCCACAACTCCACCAATCGTCATATCATCTGCAAATTTACTGACCCACCCTTCGACTCCCTCATCCAAGTCATTAATAAAAATTACAAACAGCAGAGGACCCAGAACTGATCCCTGCGGAACTCCACTTGTAACTGGGCTCCAGGCTGAATATTTACCATCTACCACCACTCTCTGACTTCGACCGGTTAGCCAGTTTTCTATCCAACTGGCCAAATTTCCCTCTATCCCATGCCTCCTGACTTTCCGCATAAGCCTACCATGGGGAACCTTATCAAATGCCTTACTAAAATCCATGTGTACTACATCCACTGCTCTACCCTCATCCACATGCTTGGTCACCTCCTCAAAGAATTCAATCAGACTTGTAAGGCAAGACCTACCCTTCACAAATCCGTGCTGGCTGTCCCTAATCAAGCAGTGTCTTTCCAGATACTCATAAATCCTATCCCTCAGTACCCTTTCCATTACTTTACCTACCACCGAAGTAAGACTAACTGGCCTGTAATTCCCGGGGTTATCCCTATTCCCTTTTTTGAACAGGGGCACAACATTCGCCACTCTCCAGTCCCCTGGTACCACCCCCGTTGACAGTGAAGATGAAAAGATCATTGCCAATGGTACTGCAATTTCCTCTCTTGCTTCCCACATAATCCTAGGATATATCCCATCAGGCCTGGGGGACTTGTCTGTCCTCAAGTTGTTCAAAATGTCCAACACAGCTTCCTTCCTAACAAGTATCTCCTCTAGCTTACCAGTCCGTTTCACACTCTCCTCTTCAACAATACGGTCCCTCTCATTCGTAAATACTGAAGAAAAGTACTCATTCAAGACCTCTCCTATCTCTTCCGACTCAATACACAGTCTCCCACTACTGTCCTTGATTGGACCTACCCTCGTTCTCGTCATTCTCATGTTTCTCACATACACATAAAATGCCTTTGGGTTATCCTTGATCCTATCCGCCAAAGATTTTTCATGCCCTCTCTTAGCTCTCCTAATCCCTTTCTTCAGGTCCCTTCTGGCTATCCTGTATCCCTCCACTGCTCTGTCTGAACCCTGTTTCCTCAACCTTATGTAAGCCTCCTTCTTCCTCTTTACAAGACATTCAACCTCCCTCGTCAACCAAGGTTCCCTCACACGACCATTTCTTTCCTGCCTGACAGGTACATACATATCAAGGACACGTCGTACTATTCAATTTGTAGAATGTTATTTTCAGGAGTTTCTCACCTATTTAATCTTGATACACAGCACAATATTTATTTGCTTGATTGAAATGGAAATGAAATTATTTAGAAAATTACATAGATTAATGGAAGTTAGTGAATTAAAAATATAAAATAATGTTCAGTAAATTTGTTTTGATGAAGGAAATCAATCGTCACACTATTATATGGATGAATCTTCATGTGTTTAGAAACAGACAGCAATGTGGTTGATTCTTTAAATGCTCTCTGAAATGACCTAGCAAATATCTCACTCCCTAACTCCCCAAAGTTTGTCCATCATCTACAAGGTAACAAGTCAAGAATGTGATGGAATGGTCTCAATTTGCCGAGATTGGAGTAGCATAAATAAAACCAAACGTTGGTCACCACCCAGGACAAAGCAAAGTTAAAAATCACACAACACCAGGTTCATCAACCACCTGATGAAGGAGCAGCACTCTGAAAGCTAGTGCTTCCAATTAAACCTGTTGGACTATAACCTGGTGTTGTGTGATTTTTTAATATTGTACGCCCCAATCCAACACCGGCATCTCCAAATCAGGACAAAGCAGCTTAAATAGAACTCCATTCACCACTTTTTTCATTCATTCCTTTCACCACTGATGTACTGTACCAGCAGCAACTACTATCTACAAAATGCACAATAGCATCCAAACCTGTGACTTCTGCCAAATGGAAAGAAAAAGACAGCAGATAGATGCATGGTACACCGGCTCCTGCACATTCACATCAAAGCCACACACTATTTTGCTTTGGAATGATATTGTCATTCCACCACTGTCATGTGATTAATATCCTGGAACTCCTTGTTTACAGTACTGTGGATATCCTAACACTGCATGATCTGCAGCAGTTTAAGAGGGTGGATTGCCACCACCACCTTCAGGTCAATTATGGATGAAAAATTAAGATTGGTCCTGAGAGTGAATTAAGAAAGTTGGATTCCACATAACTGATTTTTTTAAATATAAATCATTTGTCTGTTAGATTTAGCTCTCCAGTTGGTTTCATGGAACTATGGCAATGATGTTTGGTCAGGAAATGAAATGTTTTATTTGGATGCATACATTCCAATTGAACAGTACTGGGTAACATTTTAGTGATGGCATCAGTACAAATTCAGGGAGAACCTACTGCAAATGTGTAGAGCATGCAGACTGATCCTAAAGTCATTTGGCACTCAATGCTCCTGACTGGGAGACCTCAGTCAATCCGGATTGGGAATAGCATGAACAACATCATCACACTGAGCCCCCTCAGCTGTTTACCCTGCTGACATGTAACTGTGCAGCGATATACAGGTCAAACCACATGATTAAGTTCGCTGATGATACGATTGTAGTGGGTCTCATCAGCAGGAACAACGAGTCAGCATAAAGAGAGGAGATTCAGCAGCTAACAGACTAGTGCAGAACCAACAATCTGTATCTGAATGTGGACAAGATGAAAGAGATGGTTGTTGACTTCAGGAGGGCATGGAACGACCACTCTCCTCTGGACATCGATGCCTCTCCCGTGGAACTCGTGAAGAGCACCAGATTTCTTGACATACACCTTGTGGAGAATCTCATTTGGACCATCAACACCAGCTCCATAAGCAGGAAAGCCCAGCAGCGTCTGTACTTCCTGTGCAGGCTGAGGAAAGCTACCCCCCCCCCCCCCCCCCCATCCTCACCAAATTCATTGAGAGTACCCTGAGCTGCTGCATCACTATCTAGTTTGGGAATTGCCCTATCTCGATCGTAAGACCCTACAACGGATTGTGAGGACAGCTGAGAAGATCATCGGGGTCTCTCTTCCCTCCATTACAGACATTTACTCCACACACTACATCCAAAAGGCTAAGAGCATTGTGGAAGATCCCACATGCCCCTCACTCAAGCTCTTCTTCCTCCTGCCATCTGGCAGAAGATACTGGAGCATTCAGTCTTTCATGGCCAGACTGTGCAACAGTTTCTTCCCGTAGCCATCAGGCTCCTTAACATAGCATAATCAGACACTTTCCCATCTGAGATTCTTTTGTACAACTTCAAAGTGCTGGTAGAAAAATGTCTATTATTTATCAATCTTCTATTAAACTCTAACTTGTATGTTTTTCACTTCTTATGCACTTTATGCCATGTACGATTGTGTAATTTGTGCTGTCCATGTAGTACCCTCGGTCCTGCAGAAACACTGTTTCATTTTTACCATATCAGTTGTATATGGTAGAAATAACAATAAAAGCTAATCTACTCCACTCTACTCTAATACCCTGTCTAAATCTTGCAGAACTGAGGATCAGAAAGGAGCCCCTTTCACTAATATTGTTCATATAAATCAGCAGCTATTTACAAGTTGTTAAGATCTCTGTTGTTGTTGCTATCTCTATAAAAGTCATTGGTAGTTTCTAGACTTCAGTACAGTCACTAAGTGCTCTATAAAGAATGGTGTTAGACATATGAGACATTATTCTGGATCAGTGGTGCTGGAAGAGCACAGCAGTTCAGGCAGCATCCAATGAGCAGCGAAATCGACGTTTCAGGCAAAAGCCCTTCATCAGGAATAAAGCTAGAGGAGGAAAACTTCTTATGAGACATTATGTCTTGGTCTCTAAAGATTCTGCACAAACCATTGCTACAGATATTGTTACAATTGTTTGGATGTGCAATGAAGAATGACATGACTGTAGCGATACTATGGCTTGAAGAGGCGTATTTGGTCCTTTTTTTAATGAAGAAAGGTTGAAACAGAGACGCTGAGCAGTTTACACCAAAGCTAACAAAGGAAACAGCTTGTGAGGCCTTGGGTTTTATTTTAAAAGTTAGAACAATAGAAGCAGTCTGCGTGGAGTGAAGCTCCACTTACCCGCATTTTCACCTTCCCTTAATTCCTTTATTTTTCAAAATGTTCTATCTTAGCTTTAAAAGCGATTACTGAGGTAGCACCAACTATTTCCCAGGGCAAGGAATTCCATAGACTAACAACCCACTGGGTGAAGAAGTTCCTTCTCAGTTCAGTTCTAAACCTGCTTCTTCTAATTTTGAGGCCATACCCTCTTGACCAAGTCTCACCTACCAGTGGAAACATCCAATCTGTTTCTAATTTATAAATTCCCTTTATAACTTTGTATGTTCCTATAAGATTGCCCCCTCATTCTTCTGAATTCCAATGAATATAATCCCAGTCTACTCAGCCTCTCTTCATAAACCAACACCCTCAACTTTGGAATCAACCTAGTGAACCTCCTCTGCCAGTACATCCTTTCTTAAGGAAGGAGACCAAATCTGGATACAATACTCCTGGTGTGGCTTCACCAGCACCTTGTACAGCTATAACATTACCTCTCTGCTTTTAAAGTCAACCCCTTTAGCAATGAAGGACAAATTTCCATTTGCCTTCCTAATTACTTGCTGTACCTGCAGAGCAACCTTCTGCGATTCATACACAAGGACACCCAGGTCCCTCTGCACAGCAGCATGTTGCAACCTTTTACCATTCAAGTTACTCATACCAAAATGTATGATTTCACACTTACTAACATTGTATTCCATCTGCCAGACCTTTGCCCACTCACTCAATGTATCTATGTTCCTCTGCAAAGTTTCACAGTCCTCTGCCACTTTGATCTGCAACTCATCTTAGTGTCATTGGCAAATTTTGACACCGTAGACATGGTCCCCAACTCTAAATCATCTACATAAATTGTAAATAATTGTGGTCCCAAAACCGATCCTTGAGGGATACCACCAGTCACTGATTGCCAGCCAGATTAATATTCATTTATCCCCACTCTTTGTTTCTTGCCAGTCAACCAACCCTCTATTCATGTTAATACTCTCCCCTAACACTATGCATCCTTAAGCAGCAGCCTCGTGTGTGGCACCTCATGTGTGTCAAAGGTGTGACGATACTAACAAGGAGAGAACTGGATTTCCAGGTAGCTTTCGAAATTACTACCTCGATTGGAGTTGGTCACCAGCGAAGTAACCCAATGGATGTTGATATTACGGTGCATAAAGTAGTGGAAATGCAGCAAAGTATGGTAGCAAGTGTCGAATGCTATGGTGTGGCAAGTGCAGCCATAAGGAGTCAACATGTTGGATTCGAGAAACCAGTGCTACCTGTGAAAGTGAGCAGGTCATGTTGCGTGAAATTAACTCTTGCTTGAGTTAAATGGAATCAATCCTGAGGACGAGATATAAGGTACACATTACCATTCAGGGAATAGGCAGGGAGTCAGCTGGGTCCATGGAAGAAACAAAAGGGCAGAGTCAGCAGAGTTTGTTAGTATGGGGTGAAATTGATTATTCTTTGGCTCTTTCCAAAGTAGAGGGAAATATAGTAAAAATGAAAGTGGATATGAGAACAGCGGTGTCTCTGATTCCTGAATGAGTCTATAGGGAGAAGTTGAGGGCAATACAATTGAAGCCTTCCAAGATTACACCAAGGATATACGTGGAATAAGTGGTGCCACTGAAAGGCTACATATAGGTGAAAGTACAACCAAGGCACCAAGTTGCCAGTTTGGTGGTAGAGGGTGAAAACTCTGCAATTCTGAAGCCCCTAGTTATAAAAATTAAGGTTGAGCTGGGGCATGGTTAATAGGCTGGCAGACTCAAAGAAGAAATCCTAGACAAGTACAAAGATGTCTTCAAAGGAACACTAGGGGGAAATGAATGGAGTTGAAATTAAATTACAGCTGAAGCCAGAGGCTTGTCCGAGGAATCTGAAAGCATGCCTGGTACCGTATGCCATCTGGCCTTAAAACAGGTGGTGTGGTGAGGATTTGAGTGTGGATCAATACCCACTTCCACTCATCGAAGACTATTGAATGGAGGAATCTCTACTCCCATGAGAGGCTGATTATATCAACATAAATTATGGAATGGTTGTTTTCTTTTCCTTTATTTGTATATATTTCTGATGATGGAACTAGGTTAGCCATAATACTTGTATAGTAGATATAATTGTTGTATATATGTTTATTAAAGAGAGTTTTAAAATAATGGGAGAGGGTTGTTTTGTATGTAGTTATGATTGCTGCCCCTTTCAGAGAGTTGCTTAGATGATCTGAAGAGGTGGAGCTTGAGTCCAATCAAGAATTGTCTGTGGAGATGTGAGCATTGTGCATAGGGTGTTCCTGTTCATATACCGTGTATATGATTCCAAAGGAAGCACCAACATAACAGTATCGTAATTGTACCAATTTCACCACCTACATCATTGCATAGCTCTAACTCACTTAGAGTTGTCCACTTCCAATTGGGATTTGGAGTGCACAGACACCTCTCAGTGCAATATTGCAGTCAGACAGCTTTGTGCACAGGGGAAGCATCCATCTTATATAGAACAGGATGTATCTCGGGTCTCTTACTTTGCTTTTGCAGTAATTACTCACTTGAATGCTCACAGCAGCTCTATCTTATCTTGCCTTTTAGCACTTTGCTGCCTCAGTTAGAATTTACAGTCTCACAATACTTCTGTCTGGTCTAACTGTCTAGCACAGAAACAAAGCTAGGTAGCTTGTCACTTTTGCCAACATCAGTCAAGTGGGTAGACAAGTTGCTGTACGTCACCAAGTCACATCAATGTCCCATTCACATTATGTACCAGAATGTTACACAGCCAACACACTGAGTATCATTCATCCAAATGGCCATGACTCAAAGTCTAAGGGGACTAGTTCTCAGTCAGGTTAAGGGGGCCATCATCAGTTGGAGCGAGGTCCACCACAGTCAGTCAAGGGCAGTGTCCGATCTCATTCTCTAGGCTTAGACATGGTCGTTCAGCTTCTTCAGGTGTTTAGGGTTAGGGATTCTGTATCATCATAATCTGGGAAATTGACCATGCAGATCAAGCGTCATTATTCATGGATTAGTGGTAAATCAGGTGGGGAGCTGTACAGAGCTGTAAGGGACCTGGTCACTCATCAGTCAGTTCTGTCCTTCCAAGTCAGTCAATGAGATGGGTCATGGTCAGCCCATGGTCAGGGGATATGGTCAGTAAAATTCAAGGTGAACTCTTCAGGGGCCAGTGTTCTGGTAGGGAAATTGGAGAAGTCAATTAGAGGCCGGATGTTGGGAATCAGAGGGGACAGTAACTGTGATGGGAACAATTCAACATATAAGGGTGGGAGCCAACAGACCATTGTAGGATAAAACAAAGAATCCTTAATGTTGGATATCTGAAGTAAAAACAGAAGTTGCTGGAGAAATTCAGCAGGTCTGGCAACATCTGTGGGAAGAAAGTAGAGTTAATGTTTCAAGTCTGGTGACTCTGTATCAGAATTTTTAGCAGCTGGGAAAATGTGTATTTATGCTGAAGTTGGGATTGGGAGTGGGAGAGGTGGAGAGGGGATGGGAGAGGTGAGCTGATGGATGAGATGGAGCCCAGAGAGAGATATATGAAAGGGGTAGGTAAACAAGGAGATTATGGATAGCAAGCCAGAACACAAGAAAAACTGAATGAGTGAGAATAAGAGCTAAGAGTAGGGGAAAATGGACAAGCTGTAATGAATGCAACCCATATAATGTTTTAATGGGAGTACATGTAAATGGGTGATTGTGCTAAAAGCAACCATAACAGGACCAGGTGTGGGATGGGTAAAAAAACATGGAAGGCTGTAATCAGGCTCTCTTGAACTCGATGCTGAATCCGAGAGGCTGTAGGGTCCTCAAGTAGAAAATGCAATGATGCCAGACCTGCTGAATTTATCTAGCTATTTATTTTTTGTCCATTATAGGACAGGGGTTACTGCAGGGGGTACTCAGAGGGGTTAGCTGACTGTCGCCACCATCCTGGCTTGAACAGAAGACAGTGCACCACAATGGTTGGCTATGGCTAAACTGTAGATCTGGGGCTCTGGAGTAAAGTTGGGAGATGAAGATGTAAATGAATGAGTTGGTGGAATGTTACCAGGAGTGTAGAGAAGAAAGTAACATGGAGGTTTGGTTGGGAGGTCTGGATCCTGCAAATTATCAGCCTGAGACTATAATCCTGTCTGTGAAGCACAAGCTGGTGTTTCCTTCCATCATCATCTGAATTGCAAATGTGCAATGGAAATAAAAAAATTGGCTGCCAGCATGACCAGAGGTGGACTGAGTAAGTGGTTTCATTTGTCTAAGCAAGTGGGTGACATGAGACCCTTCAAAGGGCAATCAGGCACTTACACACTACAGGTTGATGACATCTGTAATTCTCGAGTTCTATATGTGAAATACTGTGTGGGATGCAAATCCTGTTAACAGCAATCTTGACCATATCCTTGGTCATTGTAGATTGATCAAAGGCATCTCTGTGAAGCAGAAGTAATCACAAGCGACCATTATAGTGTCACCTGTAAGTTACAATTTAGTAAGACAATCCAAAGTCTCAAAGGATGTACAAGAGTTGATTTCCACTCACTTTGCACTGTAACTATTTGCCAATGTGCTCTTTTATATGCATTGCTGCCTTTCTTGGGTGATTTGGTGTTGGAGTCGCAGGCGAGATGCTTTCAGTCCCCTATGTCAAAGGGACATTTACATATATTCTATGGCTATCCTTGTCAGAGCTTTCCATGACCTGCTGTTTAGAGGACTATGCTGTGTGTGATGCGAATGGTGACAGTATCATTCTTAAGGCCCTGTTCCTTTTTCTGATATTGCCCACTCAGTTTTATTGAAACTGTGACTAGTGGATCCAGACCCAGGAAAGGTCATGTCACTGTGACCATGATGCAATGAAGATGCAGAGAAATTTAGGAACACCGGATTTGTCAGCAAGCTCAGGAACAACAGCAACTTCCAGGGGCTGTTGAACAGCATTCACATGAAGCAGTCACAGTGATGGTCCCCTTCGATTGTGGAGGGGTTACAGGAGGTCCAGAGTCTATCTTCCTCAGTGCCATTTCTTCTAGGTGAGTGAGGCAAATTGCCACCACAGAGTGAGCTTGTCTGGGGACACAATACATCTGCTGGATCATACCTGAGACCTGAGCAGTCACCCTAGCCAGCGGCCTTTAAGGTGACAGTTGCACTCAATTTGTTATGTAGCTGGCTGCTTCCAAGGATCTAGTGGGGACCTGTATGGGATATCTTATTCCTCTACCCACAAATGTATCTAGGAGGTTACTGATGCAATTGTGCCAGATCACACGGCTTCATCTCGATCCCCTGTGATGAGGCCAATGGTGCAGTCTGGGCACAAGGCTGTGCCAACATAGCTGGCTTTCCCCAGGTCCTGTGCACTATAGACTGTACCTATATTATATTGAAAGGGCCATATCATAACACAGCCAACTTCATCAACAGAAAAAGGTCCAATTTGATCAATGTTCAAGTTCCTCAGTGATCTTAGTGCACCAGATAGGGCTGGGAGCTTCCATGAGTACTCTCATATTCCTATTTTATTTCACTGGTTCAGTTCCTTTCAAGGATAATTACTGGGTGCCTAGAGTTTGCTTTCTGCAAGCATGGCTGTGAAGTCCATTATACAACCCCTGACTGAAGCTGAGAGTAGATTCAATGCTACCCATTCTTTGACCAGGGTCATCCTGGGGCAGATGAATGATCTCCTGAAGGAAAGATTCTGATGTTTTGATCAGTCTAGAGAAGGCTTACAGTACAGTATAGGCAGAGTGTGCTGCAAATTTCACTGGCTGTGCTCTATACAACCGGAGCAAGCACAAAGGCAATGTGATAGATTCCGAAGAGATGGAAGAGAGATCGCAGTCTTCCAAGAAGGAAGATGAGGACATTGAGTAGGAGAAACATCACATTGACCATGATAGAACAGAGCAGCATTAGCACAATAAGCCAGACAGGACGTAACTCACACCCACTGTGAGTTGAGTGCAGTGATCATTCATTAACATAATTTGCTCATCCAGATAGCCCTCCACTGCACCACCTCCATTTCCTGTTCCATGGCTCTAACCCACATCCTCTAAATGCAATAAAGATAGAGTTCCTTTGTCCTCACCTGCCACCCCACCAGTCTCTGCATCCAACGCATCACCTTTAAACACTTTCGCCAACTCCAATTGGACCCACCATCAAGAACATCTTCCCCTCTACCCTCTCCCCCTCTCTGCCTTCCATAAGAACCATTCCCTTTGCCAATCATTGGTTTGCACCACTCCCCACCAAGCCCCCAGAACTCCCAGGCACCTTCCCCTGCAAAGGGAAAAGGTGCAAAACCTGCCAGCAACACTACCCCCCCTCATCTCCATTCAGATCCCCAAACGGTCCTTCCAGGCGAGACAGAAGTTCACGTGCCTTTCTTTCAACTTAATTTGTTGTTTTTGGTGCTCCAGATGTGGTCTTCGATGTGGTTTTACCGAGCATCTCAGCTAGGCCTGCAGGTGCCAGCCTGACCTCCCAGTCACTACCCATTTTAATTCCCCTTCCCACTCCCTCTCTAAAATGACCATGCTTGGCCTCCTCCATTACCATAATGAATCAAACTGCAAATTGGAGGAACAACACCTCATCTTCTGCCTGGGCAGCCTACAGCCCGGAGGATTCAGCATTGAGTTCTCCAATTTCAAATAACCTCCCTTCCCATCTCCTGACTCCCTTCCCAGCCCTTCCCCCCTCCTTTCCATTCCTCTGATTGACCCTTCCTTCCAGCTACCAACTGGATTCATTCTTCCCATCGACCAACCAGGTCGTACCCTCTACCTGTGTTCACCTATCCCCACCTTACCACCCTGGCCTCCCACCCCTTAATCTGCAGCTCCCCTTACACCCACCCCCAGTCCTGAAGAAGGGTTACACACAAAACAATGCCTTCTCCACCTCCTGATGCTGCCTGGCTTGCTGTGTTCTTCCAGCCTCCTACTTGTCTACCTTGGATTCCAGCATCGCATTTTATTTAGTCTCTGGTCAAAAGGCAAGCAGTTCTTTCTATTCCCAGAGCAAATAGTTTTTTTTTCATTTGTTTTTTTCTTTGGTTTTCCTCTCATTGAACAAAACTTAACATTTTTAATGTTTGAAGATCTTTCACCATGTGATGCTACCACATTGAAAAAAATGAGAAGATGTTTTGCTATGCTTGGCATAAAGGAAAGAATAGCTCTTCCTTAGACAGGGGACTGAGGTGGTATGACTCTAAGCATGGGTAGCCTGTGCAACTTGATTGTTTTAACTGCAGTTACAATGACAGTCTATCAGACAGGTGATGATGCGAAGTGACAATATACAAGTGCACAATCCTTTATCTGAAATGCTCGGGACCAGCTGGTTATCGGAATTCAGAATTTTTCGAATTTCAGAAGAAATGGCAGTTTCATGGTGAAATATTTTAAAATCTTTCTGAAGAATAGACTTACTGTGAGTAGAATGGGCTGTGAAACAAAATTGAGGCCTGCCGGTGCTGGGCCACACCCCCACACGTTGTACCTGAGTTACACTATCGAGTGGATGTGGACTTGGGTTAACTGGTTGCACACCAAACAACCTTGTTCATGAGAAAAAACTTCACAAAAAAACCTTCGGACATTGGAGCTTTTCGGATTTCGGGATTTTGGATAAAGGTTGTCTACTTGTATTTCCAAAAATGAGTCTATTTCTAATGAAAAGTCACGTGTGCCATCTGTGTGCCCTCACAAATTATTCTTATTTGTGTCCCTCCCACTAATGTACTGTGAAGGGCTACTCATGGCCTGGCAATGAATAACCTGTTATACAGTTGAGGTTTATATATAGCACCCATGGCATGCATTCTGGAAGTGCCCAACAGTAGCTAGAAGTTCTTCTGCTGGTGAGGCCACAATAGCATGAGAATGGCAAGATAGAAGCATGGTACATACAGCATGAGGTGAGCAGGGTGATTATGACATAACTCATTGGAGTTCATGGAGAGGAATCCTCAATCAAACTTGCTGAAATTTTCACTCTGCTGATTTTTGGTAAAGTTCAGCTCTCTGATTCTTAAAACATGCATTTTTGACCAAGCTTTAGGTCGTCCACCCTCATATTGCCTTATGTGTCAAATTTGCTTAGGATTGTCCCAACGAAGGGCTTTGTTTTTATTATGCTAAATTACCACTTAACTGCACTTCTCTGAACTGGCATCTATATTCAGATAAAATGAATACCACAGTGCTAAAAACTAGACATAATTCAACCTCGCCTTCCTCGAACCCAACTCACAACTAGTAAAAAATATCATTCAACTCCATAAACATAAACATATAGTCAAAATATAATTCCCTTTCATGCTGCAGACATAAAGCAACCCCTTTACTACAACAAATAATTTTCAAAATGCTTCTTAAAATATGAAAATCATTTCACTCCCTACATTCCATTCTGGATTAAAGTTCTCATGACACGCACTGATGAAAAGAAATTTTCCATTCATAGCACTACACTTAGAGCAGTGAGTACTATTGACTGAAATCAGATTGTACCACTCTCATGGGATTGCATGTGGCTGGCCTCTTCAGCTATTCATAGTGATCTTCCAGCTTAGATTTCAGCCTGCCTGTGGGAACTCAATCCAATGGGAAATGGCAAACATGTGCAGCAGTAATTCTTACAGGCTACAGCTGCTATATTCAAGGTACGGCTTCATTCTTGCTGGTGGAAAATCAGAAATAGCTGAAGAGAAGTAACACTGCCTTTCATTTCCTGGGATATGATTGCAGTTGCTTGGCAATGATTTTTTTGGATGGTGGGGTTTCTGGCCTTTTTCCTTGAAGGGATAGTGGAACACATTGCTGCCAATACTGGCTGCTTTACAACAACTAAGTTTCTGAACCTCAGTTGGGAAATAGACTCACTTAGAGAACTACTGTCCAATCTGATTGTCCATCAGTCCTATACTCCCAGCAGTGGCAGAAGCTGCAGTGGATGTGATTCAGACTATAAGCAATCGCTGTCTCTGTGCAGGGATTCAGGGTTAGATAGATATGGGGCTGGGAATAGGAAGTGAGGCTCATGGGTGGATTGGCAGAGTGGGTGTTGGGGTGTGGAGGAGAGGCCAGGGACTGGGGAAGACAGCACCTTTGGGGAGCAGATATGAGCAAGGGGAGCCAGATGTTGAAGAAAAGATGTTGATGTGGGCAACCTCAGCCTCCCATCTGAGATATGCGCTGGCTGACTGAGCAGAGCTTCATCCCTGCTGCTGAACTTCTACAATCAGTCTGAAAACCAAGGTGAGTTGGGAAACAACACTTAAGTGGCCATTGTGTTAAAGTATGGCCTTAAATTAAGGCAAGGGTGAACTGGTTGGCTTATAGTTGTCACTTGTCCCACCATTACATTGAGGAGAAGGGTAAGGTCTGTGGGAGGCCAGTAGGAAGACTACATTGGGAATTTTTCCAGACCTCCCTCAACCCTCAAAGTTGGCGGCATGCAAATGTAAAATTCTGCCCATTGTGAAAAAGGTGCAGGCAAGAAGGTTGTTTATTTAATGTCCTTTAGAAAAGAATAATCTGCCATCCTTACCTCGTCTGGCTTACATGTGACTCCAGATCAACAGCAATACGTTTCTTAGAAATCCTCTGGAATGGCTGAGAAAATTGTTCCGTTGATTATAACTGCCCAAAGTCTGGTAAAAGCAATTAAATTGGATGGACCATCCAGCATTGGCCAAGGCACCAGAAACAAGAACGGCCCTGTCAACTCTACAAAGCCTCCTTACTAACATCTGGAAACTTGTGCTAAAATTAGGAGAGTTATCCCTTAGGTTAGTTAAGCAACAGCCTGACATAATCATCCTTTTGGAATTGTACATTACAGACATTGTCCCAGATTCCAGCGTCACCATCCCTAGGTAAGCCTGTGTAACACTGGTCACTGGCAGGACAGATCAACCAGAGGTGACAGCACAGTGTTACACAAAATGGAAGGGAATTGCACTGGGTGTTCTCAACATTGACTCAAGATCCCATGTAATCTCACAGCATCAGGAAAAAATATGGATAAAGAAATCTGATGACAACTACATTCCACCTCAGCTGATGAATGTGTACCCCTCTATTTGACACCACTTGAAGGACACCCTGGGTAGGTCACCTCAATGTCCATTCACTGAGTGGCTTGGTAGCACCACGACTGATTGAATTGGCTAAGTCCTCAAGGACAGAGCTACTAGAATAGTATGTGTTAGGAGGTCAAGGAACCATGAAAAAGGAAAAGAATAATTGACATTGTCCTCATCAACTTATCTTCAGCCTTCAGGAAGGCTGACAAGGTAGCAGCATGGGAAATAAACCTGACCAAAATGTAGAAATAGATTCATTCTTGCTGTTTGCAGAGACATTTGAGAATGTGGAAGGATGACAACAGGCAGAATTGGAAAAAGAGCTTCTCCCACTATAAAAATGTCTCAGTGTTCATATCATCATTAAATATTGTTCACTAAGTTAAAGAGAAGTTAACGTCTTCCAAGATCTTAACTCACTATGATCTCCAACTACTAACATTTCTATAGGCTGATGCATCAGCAACAGGAGCAGCATTATTCCAGATTCAGAAAAATAGCATAATGGCTCGTAGGTATAGGGAATGCTGGATGACTAACGAAATTGAGGGTTTGGTTAAGAAAGAGAAGGAAGCATATGTCAGGCATAGAGAGGATAGATCGAGTGAATCCTTAGAAGAGTATAAAGGAAGTAGGAGTATAATTAAGAGGAAAATCAGGAGGGCAAAAAGGGGACATGAGATAGCTTTGGCAAATAGAATTAAGGAGAATCCAAAGAGTTTTTACAAATACATTAAGGACAAAAGGGTAACTGGGGAGAGAATAGGACTCCTTAAAGATCAGCAAGGCAGCCTTTGTGTGGAGCCGCAGAAAATGGGGAAGATACTAAATTAATATTTTGCATCTGTATTTACTGTGGAAAAGGATATGGAAGATATAGACTGTAGGGAAATAGATGGTGACATCTTGCAAAATGTCCAGATTACAGAGGAGGAAGTGCTGGAGACCTTGAAACGGATAAAGGTGGATAAATCCCCAGGACCTGATCAGGTGTACCCTCGAACTCTGTGGGAAGCTAAGGGAAGTGATTGCTGGGCCTCTTGCTGAGATATTTGTATCATCGATAGTCACAGGTGAGGTGCCGGAAGACTGGAGGTTGGCTAACGTGGTGCCACTGTTTAAGAAGGGTGGTAAGGACAAGCCAGGGAACTATAGACCGGTGAGCCTGACGTCAGTGGTGGGCAAGTTGTTGGAGGGAATCCTGAGGGACAGGATGTACATATATTTGGAAAGGCAAGGACTGATTAGGGATAGTCAACATGGTTATGTGCGTGGGAAATCATGTCCCACAAACTTGATTGAGTTTTCTGAGGAAGTAACAAAGAGGATTGATGAGGGCAGAGCAGTAGATGTGATCTATATGGACTTCAGTAAGGTGTTCGACAAGGTTGCCCATGGGAGACTGATTAGCAAGGTTAGATCTCATGGAATATAGGGAGAATTAGCCATTTGGATACAGAACTGGCTCAAAAGGTAGAAGACAGAGGGTTGTGGTGCAGGGTTGTTTTTCAGACTGGAGGCCTGTGACCGGTGGAGTGCCACGAGGATCGGTGCTGGGTCCTCTACTTTTTGTCATTTACACAAATGATCTGGATGCAAGCATAGTAAGGACAGTTAGTAAGTTTGCAGATGACACCAAATTTGGAGGTATAGTGGACAGTGAAGAGGGTTACCTCAGATTACAACAGGACCTTGACCAGATGATCCAATGGGCTGAGAAGTGGCAGATAGAGTTTAATTCAGATAAATGCGAGGTGCTGCATTTTGGGAAAGCAAATCTTAGCAGGACTTATACACTTGATGGTAAGGTCCTGGGGAGTGTTGCTGAACAAAGAGACCTCGGAGTGCAGGTTCATAGCTCCTTGAAAGTGGAGTCGCAGGTAGATAGGATAGTGAAGAAGGCATTTTGATTTTAGTATGCTTTCCTTTATTGGTCAGAGTGTCGAGTACAGGAGTTGGGAGCTCATGTTGCGCCTGTACAGGACATTGGTTAGGCTACTGTTGCAATATTGCATGCAATTATGATCTCCTTCCTATCGGAAAGATATTGTGAAACTTGAAAGGGTTCAGAAAAGATTTACAAGGATGTTTAAAGGGTTAGAGGATTTGAGCTATAGGGAGAGGCTGAACAGACTGGGGCTGTTTTCCCTGGAGGGTCAGAGGCTGAGGGTGACCTTGTAGAGGTTTACAAAATTATGAGGGGCATGGATAGAGTAAATAGGCAAAGTCTTTTCCCTGGGGTCAGGGAATCCAGAACTAGAGGGCATAGGTTTAGGGTGAGAGGGGAAAGATATAAAAGAGACCTAAGAGGCAACCTTTTCACACAGAGGGTGGTATGGGTATAGAATGAGCTGCCAAGAGGTGTGGTGGAGGCTGGTACAATTGCAACATTTAAGAGGCATTTGGATGGGTATATGAATAGGAAGGGTTTGGAGGGGTATGGGCCTGGTGCTGGCAGGTGGGACTAGATTGGATTGGGATATCTGGTCAGCATGGACGGGCTGGACCGAAGGGTCTATTTCCATGCTGTACATCTCTATGACTCTAAGACTAGCCGATCACACATCATGCTCTAATAGAAACTGAACAGATATTCAGCCATGGAAAAAGGAGTCTTTGATTCCACATAGGCACAAGAGATGTTTTCCGACTATGGTTTGGGATTACAATTTAAGATTGAAAGCAGTCATAGCCATTTGTATCCTTGTTAAATGCAAAATAAATCACTAAGATCCTGTTGTGATGCAAGTTTATAATATGGGGATTATTGTTTGTGAACCTCTTCTAAAGTAGAGGTAAATGGTTCTTTTCGTTTTCAGTCTCTGAAGGTAACTTGTTTTATGAGGATCAGAAATTCATTGTTTTAGGTGTAAATTAAAATAGCATTTCAAAGAAACCATGTCATTAAACTAAATGAATACAGAAATGACTTGGTGAGTTAACTGCTGAAACATTTGCTAAATTGAGCTGTGATAAAAAATAGACCCTACAGATCTTCATCCCCAATTCCCCCCCTTCCCACATCCATGCTATCTCTTGCTCCTCCCCAAAACCTGTCATATCCCTCAAGGTAAGGTATGGCACATCCATATCCATTTACCCATTCCGTAATGTACAGAAGCAATGACCCTGTAGTGGCATTTGGATATATGCAATGGAAAAACCTTTAAGGAAAAGGCCATACCTACCTCCACTATGGAGCAGGTTAAGTTGAGAGTGCTGGGTGTGGCCTTTGAACCTAAACTAACCATCGCCCTTAAAAGCACGCCTGAAAATATGAAAGCCCAGGAAAGGAGTTCAAAATGTGACTGCGAAGGTTTTCCAAAGATCCAATATGCTAATTTACAGGTCGTTCTGGTATAATACATGTTCTGAAAATGTGTTGCTGGAAAAGCGCAGCAGGTCAGGCAGCATCCAAGGAACAGGAGAATCGACGTTTCGTTCAGGAATCCTGAAGAAGGGCTTATGCCCGAAACGTCGATTCTCCTGTTCCTTGGATGCTGCCTGACCTGCTGCGCTTTTCCAGCAACACATTTTCAGCTCTGATCTCCAGCATCTGCAGTCCTCACTTTCTCCTATAATACATGTTCTGTCAACATGAATTGGCTATAATGTGATTGATGAACTGCAGGTGGTGCTTGTCTACTGTTTCTGTCGAACGGGGTAGCAATTTTCTATTGTGAATTTCTACAGCGTGATTTTCTATAATGGTTTTCCATAGCATGATTTTCTATAGTGCGAGGTTGCGGAGGCATGCAACTGCCCATGTGATAGCAGAACGACCTGTATTGTATCCCCTTGATCCTATGTACTTACTTACATAATGTCAGTCTGTACATGAATAGGTGATACTCTATCAATGTTCAGGTTACCTGCAGCCATTAACACCCAATTATAAAAGTCAAGACACATTTCTACTGGTTTTACTTTCACCTGTTCTTCTGACTCGTGGTTATGACATAAGGCAAAGGCCATAGAAACAGGCTATTCGGCCCAATCAATCAATGACTGCATTTATGCTCCACTTGAACCTCGTTTTAATTTTTCTTATCCATACCTATCATCATAACCTTTTATTTCTTTCTCCTTTGTTTCTTTTTCATATATTTGTGTAGCATCTCCTTACACGTATCCATACATTTCACTTTAACAACTCCCTGTGTGAAAATTCCATATCCTCACCAGTCTTTGGATCAAGAAGTTTCTTCTGAATTTTCTATTTAATTACTTGGCTATTTAATGTAGTTAAGCTCTTCACCACAAGAGAAAGCATTGTCTCTGTATATTCATTCTATTAGACTGCTCAAAATTTTAAAGGCCTCTAATAGGTCATCCCTAAGCCACCTTTTTCTATGTGAGAACAGATTCACACAGTCAATGCTTTTCTGATTCATATATTTCTGGTGTCATCCTTGCAAGCTTTCTCCATAACTTCTCCAATACCTCTCAATCTATTTTATATAACACGGTGAACGGAATTGCACATAGTTGCATGGAATTGCTCAGAGTGGTCTCAGCAAGGTCCACCACAGGTTTAAGACAAAAATCCTACTTTTCAGTTCCACCAGGGCCCTAGTCTCCATAGAGCTGATGGCTGCTCAGATTGTGTTGTACATGCATGGCCAATTACATTGTGACACCCAAAAACACCAACTGAGAACCAACATCATTGGTGCCCACTGCAGTGCTTACTGGGTATAGTGAATCAGAATTTTAAATTCTTGGTTCAAATTAGGGAATCCTTTAACATAGACTGATGAGGGTTTCATAAGGACTATTACTACATGGCACATGTTGAACCATTGCCTTCCTGAGGCCCTAGAAGCAAAAGGCCCAGAGGCATGCAAAAGCAAGAGGAGTGTTTTGGCAGTTAAGGAGAGAAACAAAGGTTGAGTTGGTAAAAACAGAATTTGGGGAGGGGAATAGTGGGAAGTGTTGGCTATAGCATCAGATGCCAAATAGGGAGATGAGATGCCTATAAGAGACTGGTGTGAGGGAACAGGAAGTGGTTAAAAAAGGAATGGTAGGCTGGGATACATAGGAGAAGAGAAACTGCATTGTTTAGATGTGATATTGGTGGAAGGACATACTGGTCAGAAAATAGCAAAAATATATATTTTGGTACTGGGTAGTCCCAGTACCTGGTTTTTGTGGTGGGGCTAGCTTAAGGCAAACAAATATGACTGAGGAGCTTCAAACAGGTGCTTGACCCCTTTATTTGCATATGTAAAGGGCTTTATGCCTGTTTTCTAATATTGCTTTCCCTTTCCAAATTGGCAAAAGGTGAACTCTGGGCTGGAAATATGTACACACTTTCTGTTTCCCACATTGGGTTTGTGGTCAATCAGTTAGTATCCAGAACATGGGAACTGCATGGCCACATTTATCTGCCTGTGGCTGTGAGTCATTTCAAATCTTGCTTTTTTTTAGGAGATTCAACACTTTGACAAACTATATGGCTTAAAACATAAAACCTACCACAAGTTTTCTTTGGTAAATAAATATTGTACGATTACTGTGATGGGGTATTCAGAATTACTTTGTAACTTTAAATTGTCTCTAGATTATCAATGAGGAAAGTTCCCTTTTGACATAATTACTTGGAAAATAAGTGATTTAAATTCTTAACATATAGTAAGGGCATTTTTTTTAAAGGCCACAGGTAAGGTTGGAGCTGGGACAGAATCAGTATGTCCAAAAATTTCACTGCAACTTTCTAACTAGTTGGCAATATTAATATGAGAAAGTTGGCTGGTTTTCCCTCTTCCCTGCCCTCCCTGTGGGTATTCTTTGTGTTTGCTTCAGATTGTTCATTTCCTCAGGATACAGTGATTGATGAATCTGGGTCACAACAAAATAGCTTTGATAGTGCATGGTGAAGAAGTAAAATTTATCAGAAAGATTCATTAGAGCAGTATCCAGTAAGTAAAAGCCCTCAAATATTTGTAAACTGATACACAGATCCAGAATGAATAATTGTGTCAAACTATATCATTTCAGCCTTATAGAAATTATTTAAAATAAATAATTTTGACGGAGTTATTGTCTGCTCAACACAGTCAAGACTCCAAGTTGATGGCGTATCCCATAATACTTTGAAATACTGCAGTAACCTACATTCTTAACACTAAAAGAAGCATGATTTATGAAGCTGCTGCAAAAATAGAAAATGCTAACGAATCTTTGAATTAAAAGCACTTTGTGGTGTAGTAGTTAGAAAATACTAAGGAATCTTTCAATTAAAAGCACTTTGTGGTAGAATGATTTTATTTTCACACTCTGTTAAATATGAAATAAGTAGGTATCAATTTGGCATTAAATTCCAAGTAGAAATCACTCAAACAGTATTCAGTATGGATGCTGTTTCTTTGCAAATTCCCCCATAAAAGGTAACAAAATGCCATCCAATAAATGTGAGACTCTCACAGTGTCCTGTTCTAAAATATGTCATGGTACATCTTCAAAATGACTTAGGTATTCACATATATTAAATAAAACAGAAACTCAAATTTATACACAGCCTTTCACAACTTCAGGATATCACAAAAAGTGCTTTACAGATCATGCTGTTCTTTTGAAGTGTTGTAAAGTAGGAAGCGTTACAGGCCAATTTACACAAACAGACTGTGATAATGATCAGATAATCTGTGCTGGTAATGTTGATTGAGGTATGAATATTGGCTTGGTCATTGGGGAATATTGCTCAGCTTATCTTTGAAATAGTGTCAAAGGATCTTTTATGGCCATCTATGAAAAAAAACAGGGCCTCAGTTTAATGTCTTATCTAAAAGACAGTACCTCTAACATTTCAACTCTGCCTCAGTTCTGCAGTGAAGTGTCAAAGCTTTAATTTTTAAGCATGAGTCTCACGAGTAGAACTTGAACACAATCTCTTGATGCAAAGGTAAAAGTGTTATCAACAGAATCATGGCCGACACTGGGATGAAATCAATTCCAGACTGAAATCCCAACTGATGAATCACCTGACCTTAAAGCAGAAAATATGGGAAAGACTCGGCAGGTTTGACAATAGCTATGGAGGGAGAAACAGTTAGTGATTTAAAATGGTGACTTTTCATTGTCACAACTACAAAGATACTGCTTGACCTATCAAGTATTTCCAGTGCTTTTCATTATAATTTCAGATTTTCAACATCCCAAGTGTAGGCATGATAAGCTGAATAGCAATCTTCTGCAGTGGAACAATTCTCTGATTCTGTGTTTTGATTTAGTAAACTACATTTTAAGAAAGTGACGTGTGCCATGCACTTTGTTTTCTGTGCCCATCAGTGTAATTGATAATTTATTCGTTTTGTACCAAACATTGATATCCTTGGCCACTCTCAAAATCCTTCCTGTTCTCAAGATGTTGATTCAGAGTGGGTTCCAGAAACCCAGATTGTTTTTAAACAGCATAAATACTATTTCCTCTTTGAGCTTGGACATGACTATTTTCAGGCTGTTCACACCAAAGGGCACCACAACCTGATCATCTGATCATCAGTTCTCCACTTTCCAGCAGAGATCAACACAGAGTGGTCAGGAACCAGAATTCTGGCTTGTATGCTTCACTCCCGAGTCACTTGATTTATGAGTTGGCAGTTGCAGGAAACATTGAATGTCAAATAACAAAGAATGGAAAGATAAATGTATTTATTATAAAGATGTTGTGAAGCAGTCAGCTTACAAACGAAGTGTTTCACAACTAGGTCATTTGATAAATTCATGCATATGACACAAAATGAAATGTAACAGCATGGATAAGAAACTCTGTTAACAGTCAAGACAAAAAGCACAGGTATGAACCTGAATTTTTCCAGCTACTGATTGACATGGGCATTGCCAAGAAAGTTGGGAGAATTGCATGAGATCGGCAGTAAGGAGTTTCCCAGCTAAGTGTTGAACAATGAGATGAGAATCTCACTGGTGAATGGTGAAAGGCCTATTTACATGCATTAGCATCCATTTACGTCCATTTTATTACAACATTCCTATTTGCCCAGCCACTGGATAGAAATGAAACAATTCCTCACCTGAAAGTCAGAGCAGTTACATGGTGACTCCAGCTTGGCATTTTCTCCTCGAGCCCTCCATCCTGTCACCAACATCCCAAGATGATCACTTGTGCCCCTTGTTCATCAAAACCTCCAGGTCCCTGGGCAGGAACTATGCAGGGCAGCTGCAGACGATCAGTGTTTGATCAAGAGTGATTCAGCAGTACCATGACAGACAAGCTGGTCAGGTCCTAAAGGACATAGCTGCTAGACTGGGTCTGTTGTAGGTAGTTAGGGAACCAATAAGAGGGAAAAACAAATTTGACCTCATCCTCACCATTCTGCCTGCTGCAGATGCAACTGTCTATGACAATATCAATAAGACTGACCACCCCCAGGGCCTTGTGGAAACAGTCACATCTTCCCAGTAATATCATGCTAAATGGGACAAATTTCAAACACCTTAAGACTGGGCACTCACGAAGTGGGCCATCAGCAGCAGCAGCAGCAGCAGAATCATACTCTAACACCATCCACAACCTCATAGTCTGGTATATCCCCCACTCTACCATTACTATGAAGGCTGGGATTCAACCCTGGTTCAATGAGAGAGTGCAGGAGGGCATGCCAGCAGCAGCCATGGGATATTTAAAAATGAGGTGTCATCCTGATGATAATTATAGCACAAGACCACATGCATTATTAGCAAGAGATAGATAGAACTAAGCAATTACACAATGAATGGATCAGATCTAAGCTCTGCAGCCTTGCTACATCCATTCAGGAATGGTGGTGGACAATTAAACAACTGACTGGAGGAGGGGAATCCACAAATATCCCCATTCACAATCTTGGGGGAGTGCAGCACATCAGTGCAAAGATAAGGCTGAAGCATTTGCAAAAACATGTTAAGCCCAAAGGGCTGAATGATCCATCTTGGCTTCCTCCAGAGGTCCCCAGTATCACAGATACTATTCTTCAATCAATTTGATTCACACTACGTGATATCAAGAAACAATTTCTGGATACTTCAAAGGCTATGGCTCTGATAAGAATCAAGCAAGAGTATTGAAGCATTGTACTCCAGAACTTGCCACACACCCCTACAATTACAACACTAGCATTTACCTGACAATGTGGAAAATTGCCCAGCTATGTCCTGTACACAGAACGCATGACAAATCCAACCTGCCCAATCAGCCTACTCTTGATCATCAGTATAAAGTTCTGAAGGTATCATCAACAATGCTATGACTCCTGACCACATGATAGCCTTGTTTCAAACATGGATAAAAGAGCTGAATTCCAAAGGTGAGGTGAGAGTGACTACCCTTGTCATCAAGGTTATCTTTCACTGAGTGTGACATCAAGGAGCCTTAATAAAACAGGAGTGAATAGGAATCGGGGTCAAAAAGTCTATGCTAATTCAAGTCATACCTGACACAAAGGAAGACTGCTGTGGCTGTTGGAGGTCAGCTATTTCAGTTCCAGGATATTTCTGCAGGAGTTCATTATTGTAGTGTCCTAGGCCTAACCATTTTCAGCTATTTTATCAATGACCTTCCCCTATAAATGACCTTCCTTCCATCATAAGGTCAGAAATGGAGATGGTCACCAATGATTGCAAAACATTCAACAAAACCTCAGATACTGAAACAATCGCATTCAAATGCAGGAAAATGTTGATAATGTTAAAGTTGGGTTGCAAAGTGATAGGATAAAGTTGCCATTGTCTTCCTAGACCATAAGACTGCTCTCTGAAAGGGAAAGATGACTGGTGGTGGTTTAACCTGAGGGTCACCATGTCTCATGTGAGAGGAAGGGTTGAGAAGGAAAGCCCTTCATTGAAACCTTGACTGGTGCAGGAATTGAATCCACACTGTTGGCACTTCTCTGTATTGCAAACCAGGCATGCAGCCAACAGAGCTAACTGACCCCAGCAAGTAACATTTACATTACCCAAGTGGCACACAATGGCCATCTCCAACAAAACAAAATTTGGTCATCAATCCTTGAAATTTAACGGCAGTAAAACTCCCCCATTAACATCTTGGACATTAGCATTGACCAGAAATTGAACTGGACTCATCATATTAGTACTATGGCTACAAGAGCAGGTCAGAGGTCAAATCCTGCTTTGAGTAACTTGCCTTCTGACTTCCCAAAGCCAGTCCATCATTTAAAAGGTGCAAGTCAGGAGTGTGATAAAATATTTCCTACCTCCTGGATGTTCAAAAAACCTGACAACATCCAGGACAAAGCAGCCCCATTGTTTGGCATCATGTCCACAAACATCCACACTCTTCAGCACCAATGCTCAGTAGCATCAGTAAGTACTTTCTACATGATGTACTGTGGAAATTCACCAAAACTCCTTATTCAGCAAGTTCCAAACCCCCAAAGTCTATCATCGAGAAGCATAAGGGCAGCAAATACATGGAACACCTTCACTTGCAAGATCTCCTCCAAGCCATTCATCATCCTGACTAGGAAATACATTCTCATTATTTTACTGTTGCTGTGTCAAGATCCTATAACTCCATCTCTAATAACGTGGAGATATACCAACTGCAAAAGAATTGCAAAGGTTAACGAAAGTAGTTCACCACCACCTTCTCAAATTCAACCGTGGACATGCAGTAAATGCTAGCCCAGCCAGTAATGACCAAATCCATGAATGAATAAAAAGAAGACCAGAGCATGGATGGGCTTTGAGGTTGCTGGCATAGGGGTTCTGGGAGGTCTCAGCAGTGGCCAGTCAATGATAATAAGAAGCAGGAACAGCAGTAGGTTTGAGTTTGCTTCACTATTCAATGGGATCATGGCTTTTTTGATAACCCTTAACTTCACTATCCTGTCTTATCCCCATGACTGTTGATTCACTTACTGATTATAAATCTTTTTACCTCAGCATTGAATACACCTAATAATCCAGCCTCTGTCTGAAATGGTGATCCCTGACTTTGCAATTATGCTCTCCCTAAAGGGGAAATAACCTCTCTGCATCTACCTGTAAAGCTCATAAGGATTTTACATGTTTTAATGAAGTGCCCTTTCATTCTTCTAAAGTCTAATGAGTATTGACCCAATTTACTGCTCATGAAAAAGTCCCCATGGATCTCATAAGAATCAACTTGATAAATCCTGTTTGGACTGCCTCTCATGCTAGTATGTCTTTCCTTAGATAAAGGGACCAAAACTGATTACAATATTCCAGGTGTGGTCTGACTTGTCCATATTTTTACTTCTGCCTGTTGTGAGTGGGAGAATATGATACGTAGGGTGCCATTTGGCCTTGGCACATAGGTAATGAAGCAAATTTGGAAGGATTGCTTGAGAAAACTTGGTTAGGTTCACAGAGAGAAATTCTCCATACAGCTCACTAAAAATGACATTTGTCAATTTTTGATAAAGTGGAGCCCATGTTAACTAGTGAAGGGTTACCCCAGAGGTTAATATTGGATCCACTTTAGTCCTGGTGGATGTCAATCATTTGGACATGGGTATATCAAGCACTAAGTTGAAAATTGTTGATTGCTTATAATAGACAGTAAGGAGAGTGTAGACATGTTAGTTACATTGGAAAATGGCAAATGCAATTTAATATAGCTGCTGCCTAGCCACCTAAACATAATATGAACACAATATCAATTACATAAGAAAGTTTTTGAAAATAATGAAGAGCTTTGATAAAGTGAAAAGGGAAATATTTTCTTAATTGGATAGCCAGAGACACGACGTCATCAATTGAAAATTATCACTGAAAGAGAGGAGAGATGGTTGAATATTTTTGTTGCAAGGAGGATTGTTAGATCCTGGGAGAGGGTGTCATACTAGAGAGTAGCTGAGGCACAGACAATTGCAGTTTTTTAAAGGAAAATTGGATAAATATCTGATGCAGAAGGAGGGAGTAATATGGGAAGAAAAAAGAGCAACATTTTACTTTTAGGTTGAGTCTGATGAAGGGCTATAGTTGATAGTTGATAAGTGAAATGTTGGTGTTTGACAATGTCCTCCTGCAGGGGGCACTGAAAACCAGGAAACCACAAGTTTTTCTAAAATGATAACAGAAACAGCAAGATCCTCTCAGCTCAGGTTACAGGCACTAGACAATATCAATTAATATTAAATGAAGACTGCAGAGAGGATTTATGTGTGGGACAGGTTATTTCAGAAGAAATAAATCAATTCTGTCTCCAATTAATTTTTTGTCTCCTAGGTACAATCTGCCTTCTTCTTTGCCCTTTGCTCTTCTTCATATTAGGCAAGCTAAAAACAAACGAGGGCTTGTACTGTCTGATGCTGAATGCAGAGTCTGGATCGGCTACTGTGCTTCAGTACATATACAGCCAACCTGTATGTATAACCATATGTACCACCTCATCTCTATTCAACAACAGCAAGCTATGTTTATATAATGCTTTGAATATAATCAAACATCCTGAGTTGTTTCTCAGGAGCACTATGAAAGAACATATGGCATAAAGCTATATAAATAGATATTACTTCAAATGCTCAAAGGTTTTAGCAAGGAGATGCATTTAAATTATGTCTTAAAGAAAGAGTACTTCTTTTTATGGAAGCTAGTCTGAATCACAGGGCCCAGGCAACTGAGACATGGCCACTACTATAAAATCTGCAATCTTCAAGGTGCTGGAATCAGATAAATATCTGCATCTATGAGGGCTGTGAGATTACAGGAGGAGATTACAGATATAGGGAAGGCTGAAATTTATGAGAAATTTATAATCAAGGATAAGGCTTTAGAAATGAAAAAGTTGCTTGATTTAGAGCCAGTGAGTACAGAAGTGATAGTGAACCATATGTCCAAGAGAAATATAAGGGGACTAGGACAGAATATCAAGGCATAATATCAAGCCAGAATTAATGACAAAAGCAGCAAGAGAAGCCACAGTGAGTGATATTCCATCTATGATTAGAAAGGTACAAGTGGGACCAGATGAGAGCAGTCCTATTGCGTTGGAAGACTGTAGAGGGAGCATTGAAGAATATTTAAAGGAGAGCGAGAGACAGCACCAGAAGAGATTGAAACATTAATAATATTAGCTGGAAAAAGGACCAGGAGGAAAAATTAGGCAGTCAGCAGTTTAGTAGGAATGGAGTAAAAGAAGCAGGAGGTTGGAGAGGCCTGAGGAGAGATTGAATTTAGAAAGGGATGTGACTTCAGGGTTAGAAGCATGCCAAACCAGGTAGAACCTGAACCACCTTTCACTCATTAATCCAAGTCAGTACTAGGCGAAGAGCCCATTCACAACACTTGTAATCAAGAACTAAACCTGCCCATCCACATTGCAGAGATACATTATGATTAGTCTTAAATTCAGAATATTAATTCTGAAATACTTAAAACATTTTATATGGCTATTCTGAGCACATCTGACAATTCCTAACTATTGCATTGTAAGAAACTCTTTTCACTGAGTTGAGTAATGACCATGTCCTGATTTTCCTCTGAAGGTCTTTTAAAATTAACAAACGTTTCTAAAAATAGTTCATAATCTGCACTCATGATTTTCTGTTTTCATGCCAGGTACAGTTCAGTGCAAACTAATCTTCTCAATCCCAAAAGGGTATTCTACCTTTAAAGCTGACACTTCAACCCAGAGCTTCATCCTCAAGATGGGAAAAGGAAGTTGGACCATTTCCCAACATTGCAATTGCTCCAACTACCCAGGCTATTTTTACAGCATGACAGCAGGGATAGGCTCGTCTGAAGTTTGCCGCCTTCAGAATCAAACTCAAGACAGGAGCAAAAGCAAGTGACTGCTGAGATGGACAGGTTAGCAAGCCCATTGCTGTTCATTGGAACATTGGCCTCCTTAATGAATATTAGGCACTGTGTTGCTCATTCCTCACTTTCACACACCTCCATATCCCCTCCATAAACTTCTGTCACATCATGTCTCTCATCATCCCTCCCTTCGTATCTCCCTTTGCTGTATTTCTTCTTCCATATCCCCTTTGAATGAACTACAACAGATAGCTGTGGAGGCTAAGTCGCTGAATATACTTGAGAACTGAATAAATAGATTTCTAGAGGCTATAGGTATCAAGGGTATGAGGAAAGAGTGGGAGTATGGCATTGAGGTAAAGGATCATCTATGATCATTTGATTGGCGGAGCAGGCTCATTGGACTGAATTGCCTTCACTTGCTCCCATTTTCTATGTTTCTATATTTCCATAATCTATGACCGTTCCATACCTCCCATTCACTTATCTAGTATTCACTATTGACAGAACTCATGAGCCGTATAATAACACTGGAAGTCTCTGAAGTGCTCTTGAAGCAGTCAAAATAAATAAAAAAATTCAAAAATCTCTTCAAAATAACTTTAATATTATTAACTATAGTTATAGCTGTAAATCAAAAAAATCTCTCATTCTACTGGACAGCATCGTTGCCAGACCATGCTGAGTTGAATCCAGTGGCAGGATCTGGAGCTCAGTCAGGCATTTATAATGCAATTCTAAGGGGCAGCTGTGTCAACAAAACCTCTAAGGCTTAATACAAGAAATGTTTGGAGAATCTGGAGCAAATGGCCATCAGCTCCTGTTGTTCTAGAAGCTGAACAGATGACAGGACTGCTAATGTAAAGAAATAAGTCAGATGGAGAAATTGAACAATTATAATCTTGATAATAACACTCCTGAAATGTAGAAGGGCTACTTCTAAACAGAGCCCTTTCAATTATCACTATATTAAAAGTATAGTTAACTTACCATGCAGTATTACATGGTGCCATGTGAAGTTGTTAACAGCTTTTGAATATACTAATTCTAGACTATGCTTTGTCAAGGTTTAGAATTCATTTGAAGTACTGTGAATCACTTCTTCTAACAAAGAGACCCTACGTCATGAAAATAGTGGGAGACAAAAGTTCGTACCCTCACACTGGAATAGAGAAGGGTGGGATTGATTGGTATGGGTCGGTCCCCGTTTGTTGATTGCTGGCTTCTTCTCTACTAGCTGCTATTTCTTGGAAGCTTCGCTGCATGAGTGACCTCAATAATCTATAAATTTGGAAAGCATCCTTTTATTAAAAGTTGGGCAATAAGATTCAGTTTCCTGAAATCAGCAGTACAGAAATAGGCAATGTCAATGCCTGCTGAAGGGTTTGCTGGTCTTCATCCACTTGCCCCTGATTAAATGCCACAAAGCAATGCTGGCGGTCATTAATCCAAGAACCAGGTGCTGCCAGCCATTTTAAATGCCTCCTGTCTCTGACCCCATTGCTAAAGATGTTTTCCTTACTCTCTCCAGAGCAACCATCATCTGCTTCATTGGCAAAGAAAGAATAACTCTTTTCAACTTCCTGTATAGCAGCTCCATACCACAATCAATACAAAATGAATGCTTCCAGTTATTATGCACTCTTCCCATATCCATATGCTTTAAGTGTACATACACATATCCATTTTACTTATTATGAAATTAAAAAAGTCAATTGCTTATTCTTTATACCATGATGTTTTGCTGTTACCTAATTGTACTGTGGTGATGTCCTGATCATGTTGCTACCCATCCTACAACTCTTTCTACATGAACTCCTAACCACAGGGGAGGATGAACTTATCGGATTTCCAAGGCATGAAGCAGAGGTTGAACAATATCTCAATCTCTTTACATATAGATTTCAGAAGGTGTTAGTGCGAAATTTCAACAGCAATAGGAATGACTTAACTCAGTTTGCCCGCTGGCAGGCATTAGGTTAACGTAGAAGTGTCGTTATTTGGGGTCAGTGAGAGAGAGAGAGAGAGAGAGAGAGAGAAAGAGAGTCTATTGTGACCTTATTTGATCTCCAGAATGTTTCATTTTCTAATTTGAGGGTGAACAGATAATTTGAATGCCAACATAGAAATCTATCTAGTCTCATGCATATTTGGCCAGGTTCAGCACTTTACCCAGTGATGGAATTGCCACTATTGTCAGTCTATCAAAAGATCCTGCATGGTCGGTCCCCATTTGTTGATTGCTGGCTTCCTCTCTACTTGCTGCTATTTCTTGGAAGCTTCGCTGCAAGAATGACCTTAATAATCTATGAAGTTTGGAAAGCATCCTTTTGTTAAAAGTTGGGCAATAAGATTCAGTTTCCTGAAATCAGCAGTACAGAAATAGGCAATGTCAATGCCTGCTGAAGGGTTTGCTGGTCTTCATCCACTTGCCCCTGATGTTCCTGAAATGATTGTGTCTGAAGTGATGAATTGGTAAGGTAAACACAGTGGCAGAATGCCAGAACTTCTGTTATTTCCACTTAGCCCAGTTCCAAGAGGGAATGGCTCTGACTCTGTAAGAAGATCCTTCAAAAATTGAAAAGGACACACTGACAAGAAGAAGTCTTGGAGGTTCATACTAGTGTGACATTGCTCTTTTGCTTCTGGAGAAATAATGTGAAACCCTTTTGATATGATGTGGAACAGGGAGTTATGGAATAATAAACTTTTTGTGCTTATCCCTCTTCTACAATGTTCATTTCTGTTGGATAGAGATGGCCTGAACCTCAAAGGGTCATAATCCATGATGGAGGAGTATCTTCCTTCCATTACTAAGTGTTGTGTTCTGTGATGATCTACTTCATTTTATAAAAGAGAAAGATGGTGAGGTTTATAACATGGAGAGAAATGACATGAGCAGAAAAATATAATTTATGCAGAAGAGACAGCATTGAGAGTTTTTGAGGTGGGTGTATTTGTGCTAGAACAACCAGCCAAGAATAGCTGGTGTGGGAAATGCAATTACCACACTGGTTCAGTGATGGGCACCCTTTCTTAGATTAGGTTTCAGCAAATTACAAATACAGTATTAGATTAGATTAGATTACATTACATCACAGTGTGGAAACAGGCCCTTCGGCCCAACAAGTCCACACCGACCCGCCGAAGCGAAACCCACCCATACCCCTACCCCTACATTTACATTTACCCCTTACCTAACACTACAGGCAATTTAGTATGGCCAATTCACCTAACCTGCACATCTTTGGACTGTGGGAGGAAACCGGAGCACCCGGAGGAAACCCACGCAGACACGGGGAGAACGTGCAAACTCCACACAGTCAGTTGTCTGAGGTGGGATTATCGTGCACTGATTCTAAAGTATGTTATCTTTGACCTGGATTCACTCAAAGCTGGCACTGGAAATAAAAGGGGTAAAAACCTTTCTTTGTCAGGATATTTCAAAAGCAATTAATTAAGCAAAGCTTTAAACTACATTAACAGGTCCATCTGCTGTAGTGGGATAAATCTGTTGTAGAGGATGTAATAACATGGAATGAAGTGGTTAAGGTAACAATTTACATCACAAAAGAATAAATATAATGCAATTTGTTTGAGAATGAACTGCAGGAACCAGACCACTAACCTCTCAAATCAATATTTTGGCAGAGAAGTTGGGTTGAATTTTAACCAAAAAGAAGATACATTTTGGTCAGGTTGTGGTCTGGGATAACAGTCTCAAAGATCTGTTTCCAGATTCAAGGCTACCCCCAACCCACCCATTTTTCACTTTAATTAAGGCTGACAGGTAGATGGGTGATTAATCTAATCCAAGAAGGCAAATTTGGACTTTAACTATGATAAGAAGGTTGAGAGCCTCACAGTTTTTTTAAACATTACTTGTAGATTCCTCTGTGTTTCCTGTGCTTCATTGTGATAAGTACTCGTTGGATTTGTGTGGTAAGAGCTTTCACACCTACCTCATGAATCTGGGTGTCTGTCTCAGGACCTTCTATGATTGGGTCTGCCCCCTTCTCAATGATAATATCTTCAAGGCCACTGAGCTTATTGCAGACTCTTTGACCTTTTCCAGCTAAATTAGTCCTCTGAGCATCCCTAACCCAAAATCCCTCACGAGACACCCCAGTCATTCAAGCAATGATTGGCTGCGCATATGATCGATTTGCTGTTCATCCTCCCATCTAATCAGCCTTCCTTCTTTCTTCCTCCAATTATCCCTCCTTTGCCAACTGAATTGTTTTCCTCTTTGCTGCCCCTTCTAATAAATCCCATCACTCTAATAAACCAAGCTGGATGCCTCACAGTTCATACTCTTGACCGTCTCTAGTTGTGTCCTTGGTATGGACCGACCTGCTGCTATGGTGGTCACTGACTTGGATCTACCTGACTGGACACCAAGTCTGTCTTTGAGGTGGAGTGTTTTTTGGTGAACTGATCAGTGGTGACAATGATGTCAAGAACACCAAAGCTCCGCATTATGTGAAGACCCTCTGGAATAGGCCAATAAACATTTTGCCTGCTTTAGGGTTACAACAGATAGTTTGATGTATGCTATTTTCAAAGTTTGGGACTGAATAAATGTACTATTATAGTCTTATGTTTCTATTATTCTTCTTCCTGACCTACTAATGATCTACTGCAGCTCCAAATGGATATAAAGCCATGAAATGATTTCCTTACTTCTGACAGTCTCCACATTCAATAAATCCATTTGCTTCTTTGATCGTGTGGTCATACACAAAAGCTGGGTACTCTGTATTGCAGGGCTGAAAGGCTTCCACTTTCCGGTGCTTATGACCTGCAAGAATTAAATTAGCATGTCTGAAATGTTCAGGGTGAAATTCATACCAAATCAGTCTTTTCAAAAAAGGGGATGAACAAGTCAGGCCTGCACATTTTTGAGATTGCTTAGTGTTGGTGGTGGGAGCAACAGATGGGGGAAGATGCAAGCAGTTGCAGATCGGGTGGTGGGATTCTGGTTATGTGAGAAAATGGAACGTAGGATGAGTTAGAAATGGTTGGGATGGAGTCAGAGATGAAAAGAATGGGAGAAGTTGGAGATCATGGGTTTGTAAAGGGGTAAAGCTTACTGAGCTTGGATGAAACATTCCTTCTGTGCTTGTCTCACAAGCATTTCTATCAATGCACTCTTTCCTGTCTCCTTTTACCTGCCAGATTTCCCAAGCCCATGAAACATAGCCCTCATGGGCTTTAAATTAAATTCCTGTTAAATTGATGGACCTGGTGCCAAAGGATGGATTGGTTACCTTTCTGCCAAAACACTTATGAAAACAGGAAGTGATAGGGTTGGGGGTGAGTCAAGGTTTGGCTTAAATGTTTCTTTCTTTACATCTGTCTCCAACCTGCCTCCCTGGGAATTGAAATTCCCCTCTCAATGTAAGTATTGGCATTTTAAAAAAATAGTGCCAATTAGTAAACATTAACAAACATTGGTTAGTACGACCTCCTGAGGAAGTACTACAAAACATATTAAGACTCAATCGTAATTGAGTATTCTACGTTCATGTAATTAATTAGAATCTGATCAATTTCTAACTAATGGAAATAGTTTGATTTTATTCTAACAAACTAGGAATGGCAATGATCTCATAGATATTGAATGTACAGTTACTTACCAAAATGGAAGACAGTTTTGGCTGAACAGATCACATCGCATGTTAACAAAGGATGACAGCAGTTCATATGATGATCACAGTCACAGATGGATGATAAAGTAGAGGGTAATGATTCATGAAGAAAAAATGTATGAGAGAGACAGAGACACAGACAAGAAACGATTAGGATCCAAATGATAAACAGACTGACAGCCAGAGGCTGGAGAGAGGATTCTGTGTTTGAGCATATCAGGAAGACACACACAGCAACTTTTGCTCTTATAGAATATAAATGCAATGATCTTATTCATATGCTTATACAGCCATGAATACTTTTTAGGTTACTTTATTCCTTGCTTGAATTTGTTTCATATAAATATATTCAAAATATCAATGTTCTGACTGCTGTTTTGCCTTGGGTTCAAATTGCTGTCTTGGGGGGATGGGGGGAATGGGGATTGGTGAAGTTTGCAAAGAAAAAAAATCTGTTTCAATACTTTTTTGTCTAATTTTGTAGGTATCTGTTTGCTATGTACCGTCCTGAAGAGGAAACAGAAAAAACTCCAGCATTCTCAGAAATGCTGCATTGCCAACTGATGGATCTTTTTTACAGTAGGATTTGCCAGCTTGATGTTAGGTGAATACTTATCAAGCAATGTCAGGCCAAAGACCATAATGCCAGGATATAAAAGGCAGTTTGGACATTGTCTTTGTATACACGTATAAGAGATGTTCATACTGCTACATACTGCAGTGATTTATATTAATTAATGCTCACAATATGAATAGACATAAAACAATAAGAAATAGGGACAGGGATAGACTCTATGGCCCCTCAGACGTATTCTGGCATATACGATGATCATGGCTTACTTTCTTGTCCATGCAGGGCATGGAATTTTATCCTTCCTCCCTCTGCCTGCTCCCCTCCTCTACCTTTTCTGGGATCAGGCTGGTAGTGAGAGGCCAAGGTGATAATAGTGGGGGAGGCATCAGTGGACAGATTCCTGTGAGAGGCATAAGGGTTCAATTAAGGGCTCTTTCTGCTGCTTCTGCTATTTTACCTATAATGGCCAGTGCCCAGGCAAATAGTTAGACTATTTGCGAGCTGGCAGAGGAAGGGGTCTCTCGTTCAGGCACCCTGTGCAGATAGTCCTCCCCATGTACCCTCATACCACCCTCTGTGCTCTGAGCCTGAATGCCATGCAGGCCTGGCCCTCACAAAGACACAAGAAAATGTCCCAGTACGATGGCTGATAAATGTCAAAGAACAACCTAGACACATTGAGGTGGGATTGCCCTGATTTTTAAGACAGAGGAGGGGAAACTGTCGCGATGTAACATTCACCCCACAGTCTTAGCTGATTCAATGTAATTACATCTTGTCTTACTAAGCTCCAGAGAATATAAGCCTATTTTACTCAATCTCCCTCTTGGGTCAATCCTTCACCCCAGAAATAAATTGACTGAAATTTTACTGAACTGCTATGAGAGGACTTTTTGTATTAATCCTCAGGATGTGGGCATTCTTGGCTGGGGCAGCATTTATTGCACATCCCTAACTGGCCTTGAGATGATGGTAAGCAGCCTCCTTGAAGGGTTACAGTTCATGTGGTATGTGAACAGCTTGAACACCTGCTGAAAAGGAGGTACTTCCAGGATTTTGAGGTCGAGGTACTGAAGGACTGGTGATATATTTCCAAGTCAGGATATTGAGCAGCGTTGTGGGGAGGTGCTGGTGTGCCTATGTAGCTGCTGCCCTTGTCCTTCTCGGTGGTTAGAGGTTGCTGGTTTGTAAGATCTTGCTTAAGGAGCCTTGGTAAATTGTCGCATCTTGTAGATGCATTTCAGCCTTGTAGGTCCATCGCTGCTATTTGAGGGAAGTCTTTGATGACCTTTGACCTACCAAATGTGGGCCACCTCTTTGTGGTTTATTGGTTCTGTGCTTTGCAAGGAACACAAACAAAGCCTGTATCATTCTGTCCATGTCAAATAATTTGAAGCTTAATTAAAGCTATTTGGCTGCCCACCTACTTGGACGCCAACTTGCGGAACGTTTCAGGGAACATCTCTGGGACAGACACCAAACAATCCCACCAACTTGTGGCCGACCACTTCAACTCCTTCCCCCACTCCGCCAAGGACATGCAAGTCCTGGGCCTCCTTCACTGCCACATCAAAGCCACCTAACACCTGGAGGAAGATCGCTTCATCTTCTGCCTTGGGACCCTCCAACCACACGGCATCAAAGTGAACTTCACCAGTTTCCTCATCTCCCCTTCCCCCACCTTAGCACCGCCCTCTTGAACTGTTCTACCTGTCAATTTCCCTTCTCACCTATCCACTCCACCCTCTCCTCCAACCTATCACCATCACCATCCACCTCCATCCATCTGTCGCCTTCCCAGCTACCTTGCCCAGCCTCCTATTTATCTCTCAGCCTTCTAATCACCACCCACCCCCACCCCACATTCCTGATGAAGGGCTTACGCCCAAAATATTGATTCTCCTGCTCCTCAGATGCTGCCTGATCTGCTGTGCCTTTCCAGTGCCACACTTTTCAACTACTTAGAATGTGTTGCCAAATTGACTGGCAATTTGCCCCTGGAAAAGTCACCATGAGGTTGGATAGCTGTGGGAATGTTCCTGATGCAGTTTCCTGCTGCTTTCCTGGCAATCCCCCTTTCCTCTAAACCTGTCCTCCTTAAGGGTTACTTTCCCACTGAGTAAACTGGGATGCAGTGTACTTGATTCCTTCATCTTAGGTAATAATGTTGAAGATTCAGCATTGATTCTGGTGCCATTCTCCTCATACTTACTAAAATGGCCTACTTAATCCTGCTCCTTTTTTTGTCCTTTAACCAAGTCTTTATCGATGTTGAAGCACTACTCCCAAGCCCAAGAGCTCTTCCCTAACAACCTTTCCTGGCACCTGAAAAACACCCTTTTGAAAATTTAAATCTACTATATCCACTGGGTTCCCTTTATATAACTTCCTGGTTTATTTCCTAAAAAAAAAACTGGAATAGATTTGCCTTTCATATAAACATATTCACTTTGTGAATTTTCAAAGTGCCCTGTTGTAACCTTCTTAAAAATGGATTACAGTATTTTCTTTTCTCCTTCTTCGATAGCAAAGTTAATTTGCTAACTTCCAATCCATTGGGATGGTTTTTGAGAGGACCTCTGTAGAATACACACAGTACATCCATTATTTCTGGGACCATCGTTTTCAGAATCCTAGGAGATAGGTCATCAGGTTTAAATTAATTATTTGAACTAATATGATTTACATAAAGTTCTCACTCTCACTAGACTCTTGGCTCCACACTACTTCTGGCATGCTTTTTGTGTCATCTGCTGTGGAGACAGATATAAATATTTGTTAACATTTTTCTCACTTCCTTATTCCTCAGTATAATTTCTCCTGTATTAGCCTCGAAGGAGCCCATATTTCACAATAACCTCAAGCATATCAAAATTCTTTGACTTACCATTCACTAAACTTTCCCCATTCCACAGACCACAGAAGTTGAATTCAACAAAAAATCTGCAATATTTAAAGATACATTATTGTTCCTGAAAAGGTGTCATACAAGATTAATTCTTCAGATTATCAAAACAGTCAGGCTACTTCAACATTTCTCAAAAGTGAAATTCCATTGTGTTGTAATAAAAATCCAAGTCCTATCATTATACATTATCACTTCCAGAGGGATGGCATGAGGCACTTTGGCTCTTTTCCTTTCCCAAACAATGAAAATCTCCCAGAATTTGGATTCCAAAGAATGTACTTGACAGTTACAAGTCTAATCGACACACTTTTAACATTATATGGTTCTGTCTCAGGTCCAAAAGGGTGTATGTGCTACATATGCATGTTTTTGCCATGAGCTGTACTAGAAATTATTCTGAACTGATCATTAGTGGTAACACTTGGGAGTAAATGCTGGAAGAATGTAGAGGTAGTAGTTGTTGAATTTAGTTAGTGTGTAACACTGATTTGATTCCAGTAGTGTCAAACTGAATGCTCCCGCTAACACCCTCTCTTAATCTTGTATAGTTGAATATGCATTCAGGAGTAGGAAGGGAATTCAACCAGTGCTACTGAGAAATTTGTCATGTTCCTTGAGTATTTGGAGGTTTCCATTGCTATTCAAAGCTGCTAAAGTCTTCAGAGACTGTTGTGATGGCAAAGGTTTTGTTTCTGATTTCAAGAAATTTTGCTCAGACCCTTTTTCCCCAATCATTGGATGTTGTAGTGTCATTCATTCTTGGCCTATAGCATGAGAGAACATACAGAGATGGCATTGAAGACCTTCTTGAAGAGAAGAGGAGGAGGAGGAGGAGAGGGCCCTCAGTAGGGAGCAACTCTCCTACCTCATTCTTGGAGAGGAACTGCTTGCATGGCCTCTTAAACAGATACTCATTGAAATCAGTTATTGATTGCAGTTAACACTTTCTGTCACAACAAGATAAACAACAGTGACAGACTCTGCAAACCCCTTTGAACATCTCCTGCATTATAAAGATTACAGAGGTTCCTGTCAAAGGAAAATGGCAATGGCATCGTGGAATACAAACTAGTTTTCCTCTCTCAGGATGAGATTAGACTGAAGTTACATGCTCACAAAGGGCTTTACCAGATAGCCACTGGGTTTTAGATCCACTGTCATATTTTGACTGGATGTCCTCTTAACAGAAACACATTATAATAAAAAAATCAATATGTCAATAAATAATGCAAGATTATAATCAATTGATATAATACACTACATCTCGGTCCTTGAGATTCCACTTTGGCAATAATCATGCTGGATATCTGGTCCCAATTCATTCACAGTGCCTGTCTGGTGCTTTGTGAATGGATGGTCATTCTTCTCCTGCCCACTTACTGTACTGACATTTCCAGTGTTGAAGAATCTTGGAACCAGTTCTCGGCCATGTTGTGCCATTCTTGTATTTTCATTGGGTTAAATTAATTCTTGCAATGATTCCTAGCACATTCTCCTGACACGATTCACCTCCTTTTCCAACACATATTCTGGCTTCTCAAAACTTTGCACTCCACTCAGGCACGCAGACATTGTACAATGCACATTATGTAAACAAGCAGGCAGTCGGCCCTTTGTGTGCTGCCTGTGTCAGAAAGAATTAGTGTAAGTCCATCCCCCCACCATATTTAGGTCCGATTGAATTTTATTCTTTAAACCAGCTAACTGATTTTTCTGAGGTCCATGGAAATTAGTGGATTGTGAAGGCAGGACAGAAAAAAGAGAGTGATATGTTTTGAGTTTGATATCAGTGTTGTGCTCCTGGATTTTATCTCTGGTGGTTTTTGCAAATCTTAGATGATATTTGGCAGGCACTGAAACCTGCTATTGGGACTGCCAAGGTTGGCCCAGGAAGTGAAATCAAAATTGCAAATGTTAAAGTGTAGTGCATACTGAAGGGAACAGCTGTGCTTTGAGAAAACCTAAAGAGAAACACATGAATCTGGTTGAATTTTTGGAAGCTGTATTGTGAATGTTCAATTTCACAAACAGCAAGGAAATATTCTGGAATGCTTCAGTGAATGTATTTATGCCAAGTGTTGGTTTGCAGGTGGCAGTGCCAAGAAGGAAAGAGCTGGAAAGCACAGCAAATGATTCAGGTTGTCAAGAAGAAAGAGAATCACAGATGGGCATCCTACTTTGATGATGTGTGATTGAGCAGTGATCACAGGAAGTAAGGTTAAAGGATTACTTCCCTGTTACAGAACTGTTTTAGTGATGATGTATGCATATACAGACACTTTATGAATAAAATATATTTTTGAAATAAAAATAAGTCAGCATCACTGAGAGGAGTGGGTGAGGTGAAGACCATGTGACAGGCAGTTGACATCATGGAGAGGGGTTGGGAAGGGAGAGGAGAAGAGAGAGGAGGGAGAGGAGAGGAGAGGAGGGAGAGGAGAGGAGAGGAGAGGAGAGGGAAGGGTGAGGTGAGGACCCTGTGACAGTCAGTCAGTGTCACTGAGAGCAGTGGGTGAGGTGAGGACCCTGTGACAGTCAGTCAGTGTCACTGAGAGAGTGGGCAACAGTTCAGCCTTAACACAAGGATAAAGGTGACAACACCACAGATCAATGGGCATAGGGTTTATGGGTAGTTCTATAAACTCTCAAAATGGGTTTTCAAATTGCCACAGTTATCATGTGTAACATTAAATCAACTATGCAATGTGTTTCCAAGCTGGCTTATCTGGCCAACATCCAAAGAAGACCTCCTGTTTCTGACACAGGAAATAGTTGGAAAAATGGGCCAAATTTGGTCAGTGGTTAATGACTGCCACCCCTCTGGCCTGGCTATTCTGCTGCAAGGAGGCAACACCTCCATCGCCGAGGTTAAGGAGGTGCTGGGTGGGTACCTCCTCATAGCATACGTTTTGTAAAGAAACACTCCCCTGAGATTAATTAATGTGTAGGCCCCAGTGGTAAAGAATGAGCAGCTGGCTGTCCTCCCATTGCTGCTGGTGATGTCCAGGCGGTCATTCTGGCCGGAGAGTTTGACTGCATCATCCATACAGATAGACGGTCCAGAGGGGCTGACAGCAAACCTGACGCTACATCCAGAGTTCTGATGGCAACAGTCAAAGTCCTCAAGTTACACGACGTCTTCAGCATCCCTGCAGCATAGATACACCTGGCCGCAGCCAGACAGCTCTATCTGCTCAAGGATAGATTTCCTGTTTACATTCCGCACATTCTCAGTCAGATCCACCAATGTCAAGCCGGTGTCTCTCTCTGACCACTGCCTCCTATGGCCACCTGTCACCTACAGGATGATCAGTGGGCTGGCAAGGGAGCATGAAAGCTGAATGTGAAACTGTTAACCCCAGAAATCATTGAGGAGCTCAAAAGGGATTACACAGGTTGGAGAACTGTGAAGCCTCTGTTTGAGTCTCCAGCAGACTGATGGGAAACAGTCAAGGGGAACATCAAGAGATTCTTCACCCTCAAAGGTGTTCAGAAGAGAGAGATGGGGAAAACTGTCCAAACTCCAGAAAACCATGTAGAATCTATTCCTGCTGCAGAAAATGGAGGTTAATCACACGGAGGATTTTCAGGAGGTGAAGAGCCAGCAAGCCTGGCTCTTCACCTTAGAGGCCTCCAGGATAATCTTCTAGTCTAGGGTCTGCACCGTGGAGCAGGATGAGATGTGGTCATGTTTCGTCTTCCAGAGAGAGCTCTGTGCTCAGCAGCCTAAAGGAAGAACGTGGTTTGGTAATGTCATCTCAGTCTGACATACTGAGGATCAGCAAATCCTTTTATACCAGTCTGCATGGCATGAAGCCTATAGCCAGCACAGCCTCACAGCCATCCCTATACTCCATCACAGTGGTCTTTGACCTCAGTCTTAAAGAGGCTGGACCAGCCGTTATCTCTAGTTGAGCTGTTCAAGGCCCTTGAGCCATTAGAAAAGAATAAAACTCCCAGAAGCAACAGCTTACTAGCTGAGTGGTATTCGGCTCTTTGGGACTTGATTGGCCAGGACCTGCTGGTGGTGTACAACAGTATGGGGGTTCTGTCAGATAACATGTGTGAATCCATGTGGAAAAGTATCATCACCCTCAGCTACAAGTGGAAGGAGGAGAGGAAGGAAATTAGAAATTGGCACTGCTGAATGCAGACTATAAAATCGTGTCTAAGGGTCATAGCTAACCAGGTCAGGTCTGCTCTGGGATTAGTGTTTCACCCCGACCAAACTACACTGCACTGCCAGACAATCTCTGAGAGTGGGTGAAGTAAATGTCTTTTTTCTGTCGGAGGAGAAAGCTCTCCTTCTGAGCAATATGAGGCCCTTCAAGAGGCAAATGCATTAATCTGGCACTGACACAGTACAGGCAAAAGACATCTGTAATCCTCAAGTTTTGAATGTGAAATACATTGAGTGGGATACAAATCTTGATCATAAGCAATCTTGATCATGTCATTGGTCATTACAGATTGATTATAATCATCTCAGTGAAGCAGAAGTAACTCCACATGACCCCAGGACCACTAGTCACAAAGACAGTCCAAGGTCTCATAGGTTGCACAAAGGCACAAAGCTGATTTCCTCTTACCTTGAACTCTAGGTATTTGATAACATGCTCTTATGTGCAATGGTGATGTGTCGGGTGGATGTGGATGGACAAGGTTTAAATATTCCTACATCACTTACAATCTTCTACTGTATTTTTATGACATGGCTTGCTCTCCATTCTTTGGAATAAGGTCTGCTATGTCAAAGGTCCATGATGAGGTACTCCATGTCCCTCATTATCAGAGTTTGTATTGTCCCACTGCATCAAGATTATACTAAGCTGTCATTACTGGATGATATGAGTGCTGACTGTTCATATTACTGAGGGCTATTCTGTTTGTGATTGTCCCCAAACGGATTAATTGGAACTATGGCCAATGAATTCAGCTACAGCAGGAGTCAATGTCACTGTGGTGCAATGAAGGTGTAGGGGTATTGAAGAGGAACAAATACTCCAGCCATCTTCCATTTCCATTGTGAATATGCAATTCAAATATGGATGGAAAGCAACACAGATCACGCTTTGCTAACTCCCCCCAAACTGTCATGCTCCTTTCTTATCTTCTGCCTGGGAACCCTCCAACCACAAGGGATGAACTCAGATTTCTCCAGTTTCCTCATTTCCCCTCCCCCCACCTTGTCTCAGTCAAATCCCTCGAACTCAGCACCACCTTCCTAACCTGCAATCATCTTCCGGACCTCTCCGCCCCCACCCCACTCTGGCCTATCACCCTCACCTTGGCCTCCCTCCACCTATCGCATTTCCAAAGCCCCTCCCCCAAGTCCCTCCTCCCTACTTTTTATCTTAGCCTGCTGGACACACTTTCCTCATTCCTGAAAAAGGGCTTGTGCCCGAAACGTCGATTCTCCTGTTCCTTGGATGCTGCCTGACCTGCTACGCTTTTCCAGCAACACATTTTCAGCTCCTTTCTTAGTTGCATTCTGTTTTGACTGCATCAGTTCTGAAATTTCATACATTCCCACCTAATTCTTTCATCGCTTTGAGCCCCTGGCTACAGCTGAGCCATGTCCATAATCATGATGTGCTATCCCCTGCTGTGGTAGTGACTATTAATGAGCACACCTCTTGCAGTATCCCCTGTCTCCAATGCATTATTGTCTCCCATTCTTCTATGTTGAGTTGCATTCTTTCATAATTATTATTTCTTCTGTATTCCTGTGTTCTGCCTCTAGTCCCACAATTGACTTCCCCATCTTCCCAACCATAGAATACTTTCTTATAAAAACCAATGACTTTCAGTGAGCTTATTGTGGCCCTTCCCTCCAACCAATATGCAAGGACAGCTTCCATTTAGTGAGTCACCAGACCCCTAACTGATATCTGGGAAGCTTCCAGATTGAGTTACCACTAATCCCCAATCTGGTTGGACTGGATCTGCAGGACTGACCATGGCCCACATTCTGGGCTGCTGTGATATGAAACACCTGAGCCTGACTGTCAAAGCAGCTGACTGACTGAGTCTCAGACCTGGATGAGATGAGATGATGTCTTTGACCTACTATGGTGACAGACTTGACTGATGACAGTCCCACTTGACTTGATTGAAGATTGTGCCATTGGGCTTTGAGTCATGGCCATTAAGCTGAATCATATACAGTGTGCTTGCTGCATAGGCTTCTGGTACATGATATGGGTGCAACATTGATGTAATGCAATGCTGTGCAACAAAATGTCCACACACGTGGGTGGCCTGGTGGCTCAGTGGTCAGTATTGCTGCTTCACATTGCCAGGGACCCAGGTCTGACTCCACCCTCAGGTGACTGTGTAGGTGGAGTTTACACTTTCTCCTCATGTTTCCTTGGGTTTCCTCTGGGTTCTCTGATTTGTATCCAAACATGTGCACTCTGGGTGGATTGGCCATTTTAGATTGCCCATAGTGTCCAAGAATGTGCAGGCTAGGTGGGTTAGCTATGGGAGATGAATGGTTACAGGGACAGAGTAGTGGGGTGAGTCTGGGTGGGATGCTCTTTGGAGGGTCAGTGTGGATTTATTGGGCCGAATGATCTGCTTCCACACTCTAGGGATTCTACGATTTTATGACTTACTGATTGTTGCTGATTACCATGACTTGTATCCTGGCTTTATGTCTGCAGGGCAAGACAGAATTACTGGGAGCCTGTAAGTTCTGGATGAGGTAGCAAAGCGCACGGCTGTGAGCATCCAAGTAGATGCCAAGTGAATCAGTGCCCAGAAAATAAGCCAAAAGTCATGAGGATCACTCTGGTCCAGTCCATAAGATGGCTGTCTGTCCCTGGACATGAAGTGGCCTGGCAACAGTATTGCAATGAAAGGTGGCAGTAAACTCCAAAGTGCAGTATTGAAGTGGAGAACTGATTTTCATGTTAGTCTAAAATGTACGATGATGCAGTGATGAGGCTGGTGTGTATCCATTGCAGGTGGTCACTGCCTATGGAATGTACCTTCAGGTGTTGGGATCCTGGCCCAGATGGAGGCCCAGGGGAACAAGTGGTGAGCTCCAGTCACCAAATATCAACTCTGAATTTCACGTTGGGAATTGCCACTGTCAGTTTCTCTCTGTAATGTGGGAGAATAGCAAATTCATTATAAATGAGGTAAGAATAGTTAATGATGAGATGTTAATGTATGCAAATAGGTCTCTTACTGCTCACTAGCAAGATTCTCATCTCACCATCTGAAGCCTGGGCGAGAGATCAAACTTGTTTTTCCTCAAGGCCAAGAATTTAATTTTTTTGATCGCGCCTTATTGCCCCAACTGACACATCATTGTCCTCATTGCTCAGAGGCTGGGATAATTCAGCCCAACATTTCTCTTCTATCTTTTAGCAGTCTGATTATTGGTACTACAATAGAAAGATGACCATCCAAAAATAGACACAGAAATTCAATCTGGTCCAAAGTTGAGCCATTTTGAGAGTACCTGGCACCCAAGCATTCATTATTCAATTAAATAGCAAATAATTTAATTGACTGCTTGCTCAAAGAATTCACAGGGAAGACACAAACAACATGACATTTCTTAACCAAAGCCCCAAACTCTGAGCCACAAAATGTGATACAATGGCAAAATTCAGGGCTTTGGGCTTTTTTGATGATGTGCCAATTGTGTCATTTTCACAGAGGGTTTCTCTGTGAGGTCTAGAGAGTTTCCTGCCATATCTTATCAGACTCACCTTATTAACCATCTATCCAGTCATTATAGCATCCCTCTTATCCAATTCAAGTCCCATTTTGGATCTACCGAGAACAACGAACCACTGCTGTGATATTCCAGATTAATCTGATGTCCTTGGCATTGATGCCATCTTTAAAGGGCAGTTGTGCACCCACACAAGAACTGCTAGCTAAAAGCTGCCTTGCACAGTTCCTGATATGGCAGAGGGGATAACTTTAGTATCCTGCTTTGTGGACAGTGTCTGAAGGCCACACCCCAATGCTAGCATTAACAGAGGTTGCCACCTGGGTCAGAACAGTCTCAGCCACCTGAAGGTGTGCTGTCAGAAGAAGGCCAAGGACCTTGTCCACTTCATCAGTGAAAGTGCCACCATCTTCTCTCTGCTACTTCACATTTACTCTATCTCTGTTATCATAGTTACCTCAGCAAAGGCTCATGCTGTACCTTTCTCACTATTGCATGAAACGTCTTCCCTCACTTAGTCTCACCATTGTAAAACCCCTAAACCACTAACCCTGCACACCATCTGGACTGCCTTCTCATTTGGACCTGCACTAACAATAATAGCTATCACTTTTAGATTACTTACAGTGTGGAAACAGGCCCTTCGGCCCAACAAGTCCACGCTGACCCACCGAAGCGCAACCCACCCAGACCCATTCCCCTACATTTACCCCTTCACCTAACACTATGGGCAATTTAGCACGGCCAATTCACCTAACCTGCACATTTTATTTGGACTGTGGGAAGAAACCGGAGCACCCGGAGGAAACCCACGCAGACACGGGGAGAATGTGCAAAATCCACACAGTCAGTTGCCTGAAGTGGGAATTGAACCCGGGTCTCTGGCGCTGTGAGGCAGCAGTGCTAACCACTGTGCCACCGTGCCACCCACGGTTCCCTAAATACCTACACCCCCCTCATTTCTGGAGGTAAAGAGCCCTCAAAAGGGCAGAAGGAGTCAAGATGGGTGGTAGACCACCGAATATTCAGCTCCTAACCCTTTACATGGAGACGATCCTGACTCTGACTGTCCCAAGTGGCTGATTGACTGTATCCAAACCCCTAAACTTGTATCAGAAGCTGTCCCTCCCTTGATGTGGCTGTGGCCCACTGTTAACCATGACAAGTTTCCTGGCTTTGTGTCTGTGCTAAACAGATTTGTAACACAGCCATTGACTGAGTGACAAGATGCAAAAAGGCAAGTCAGAGATGCTGTGAACATCCAGGTCAGCTCAAAATGAGTGAATGTTAGGATAGCAAGCAAACGACTTGGAAATACAAGGTCCAGTCCATGAGCTAGATGCATGTCCTGAGCACAAAGTGTCCTGCTGTAATGATGTTGTCATTGTGCTCTGGGGTGCAATGTTGAAGTGCCGAAGCATCCTCTAACTTGGTCGGAGATGTGCCATGAGGATTCTTCGAAGCTACACATGCTGGATGTCAATTTTGTGGATGTGGGATGAGTTGATTGGTGCCTGTGGAGTAAGCCATGTGATGTTGCTGTCCACTTCCTTTCGGGTCCTTTGGAGCCAGTGGTGGTACCCTCTCTGACTTCCAAGTCAAGAATTCTTGAAACCTAGTTTACTCGCAGTGGATAGTAGGATAGGAAGCTCCATATTAATGAGGTAAGATTTGCTGTTAATGAAGGACAAGGGACAAAGGAAAGAAAGCAGAAAAGTTTCTGAGGACAGATAGGTGGTCTGGGTGACATGTCTTTGTAAATACATTATAAGGTATGTCCTCTTTTCAACAACATGTGTGCGCAAATCTCTTTCTATTTATAACTACAACACTATAGATACAGAGTCCAACCATCCTTAGCATTACCTGATTCTCCATAGTCAAAGGAGTGAAGGAATAGCAGCTTCTGCATCATATGCAGGCAATGGGTAAATTGCATGTATTTGCTGTCCTTCCAGATAACACAAAAATGCTACTGCATTAAAGCATAAGTGGAATTAATGTGTAACTTGCAGGCTTGGGTCAGGAGTGCTTGGAGTAAAGATTTGGACAGCTCACAGTAAGCTCATACCCAAGATTCACAAAACATGTAGTGCTTGCAGGTTCTGATGAAGAGTCCCTAGCTAAATCCCAGCCAACTCATCTACCTAAGTCTTCATCTTCCCACTTCATATCCCAAAAACTTGGGCACATCAAGCAAACACACTAGATCTAATAAGAGCACTGTCCCCTCATGGATGGCAGGATACAACTTGCCGTTGGTGACTCACCACCCATCCCCCAAATCAGCTCTTTCCCTATCATGGTATATTGTCTCCTCTCATTTATATATTAAATAACTCCTCTTCAGTAATGTAATACCCTCTACATCCACGTATTCTCACTCCAATTCCCACTGTCAATTTCCCCAGCCTCTCTCCTGCAGCACTGGCCTCTGATAACCTCCCCTGCCCCTGACTTTTAGTGAACACATTTCAAAGACTGACCACGGCCCAGCTCCTACAGTAACTTAGCCAAACAGGCCTGAATGATAAAGAATGAAACTTCTGACTGGTATCTGTACTCTCCCTAAAAATGTTCCCTCAACTCCTTTGATTGATTATATTGGATGGACAAAGCTGAGTATTACCCACTCACTGATCTGAAGATGTATGGAACTCCTATATATCCTGCCCTGAATGGTCGACCAAAATTGAAGGCTGTCCTTGACTTTTTGTACAGGTCCTCCTGATTGAAGGGTGTCTGCTGATCTTGTCTGAGGACTAATTTCCTTACACTTTGAAATATAGCCACTCAGTAAATGCACATGCAGTATGTTGGCCGTGTACACGACTTGCACATGGTCTAGATGTGAGATTGACATAACATGGTGCTGACTGATTGCTGCTGATAATCATGAGAAGCTGCTGTTTTCATTCCTGCAGCAAACCAATACAGAAATGTTCTTATCCTTTAAGATCTAAGTCGAGCAGCCAAATTCAAAAAGTCAAGGCAGGGCAGGGATATTGGGAACATCCAGATAGATGGGGAGAGAACAAGTAAGCAGCTCTGAGATGCTTCTTGGTCCAGTCCATGAGCTGGTTGCCTGTCCCTACATATAAAGTGTGCTTGCCGTCATAGTCCAATGGGAGATGCTGGCTTGATCTAAAGTGCAACATTAAAGTGTAGAAGTATACCGTAAATATGGTAGATGCCATGAGAAATGTAGTGAGGCGAGCACTTGTTGATGCCAGTGTCCATGGAGGTGGTGTGTGTGGCTGCTACCCTGGAGTGTGCCCTGTGATATGTTGCTGGGTGCCTGAGATAGAGGACCAAAGTGGTGAGTTGCAGTTGCCAGATACCTGCGCAGACTTTCATGTCAGAAATTCTCAGCTCTTTGTTTTTATCTGAGTGAGCAGGATAATAGGAACCTGCCTATTAATGATGTAAGATTAAGTAGTAGTATGGGTGATAATGAGCGATGATCCAAGTTAGTAATCTCTCGCAACTCATTAGTGAGAATCTCATCTCAACACCCTTGTGTAAACTCAGGGTAATAGTGAGAATGGATGTAAAATTGACTGCAAATGTATCTTCTTAGAAGGGCAATGAGCTCTCTGACCTTATACTCATTCAAGTGCTGTCTTAATATCAAAGGTATCAATTCTCACTTTTTCTAAGGCAAAAAAGCTCTTATTCTTATCAATGCTAACAGAGGTTTAGAGTTAATGCTTCTGATGCAAAACACAACAGCTTTTAGAACAAGGGAATATTGCCATCAAAACGAGTTTTATTCCTGCAAAGACCATTTTTATTGTTGTTGACAGCTTCAGCCTTGTTGCACAAGTGAGATGGCATTTCTATCATTGTAAGAGTGGAAAATACAAAATTGGTTTCATAGTCTTTTTCGCAGCAAAATACTGGCGTTCACTGCCATTTTGCCTTGGCCACTCTCTGAATCAAGTCAGCACTATGAGTTTTCACTTGTTATCTCTACGGATTTGCCTCACAGAGCCACTTGGAAAAGTTATAAGGATAGCATGCCAAAATTGTGTAGGAGTTGTTCTTTGTTTATTAGTAATATAAAAGGGTCATAAAACAATTCTATTCTGCTTGTCAATATACCGAACAAATATTCAGTAAATGATAGATCAAGTAGCAGTAGTAAGTGATGCAACAGGCATTTGGTTATTCTCCTGCGACAGAAGTTTCAATAAACCTCAACAGAGTTTACATTACTGTTTTTTTTGCAAACAAGTTTTAGAAATATTTAACAAATAGTATTCCATGAAAGCACTGCCAGTTTCGAACTATGGAAGATAGGTTTGATGGTGTTATACAGACTGGAATACATAACAGCTTGTGAAGCATGCATTATATCAAGTTTGAGAATAATGAGTACGTACATGAATAAATTGCTCAGGAACCATTTTAGAGCAGCCAAAATAGTGTAGAAAGGCTGAAGAAAGAAGCAAAAAAGAAATTAGGTACCTCTTTAAAAAATCCTCAGTCTGTAAAATACCTTAGCTGTAAAACTACATTGCATCAAGCTAGGAGATCATACTTAATTTACTTCTGTTGGTGAAAGTCATACTATTGAAGAAATGCTTCTTCAATTATTTTATGTGAGGATTGTTTGAGACTGAATCTGAAAGTGAATGAAATTATATTAATACGTCGTGCATAGCTGAGAAACTATGTTGACGATAACTCCCAGTTCTCAACAATTACAAATGCAAATTCCCCAGGAATCAGGAACACTGAATTTGTTCTAATAACTGGTTTAGAAACCATCAAAACACAACAAACCTGCCAGGAATGGATGAATCTGTAAAATCTAATCTACTCCAGGAAAAGTGCCTTACATTGATTGCTGTAGTCTAGAGTCTCGGACCTTATAAGTTATTCAGAAAGACTGGAGCTTATTTGTTTTGGCCTGTACTCCACAGTTTTCTTGGCTTCACCCCAAACTAAGTACACATTGAAAGAGTTATTAACTATTTGCAATATTTACATTACAATAAACATTCACTGGCTGCAGATCCTAGAACCAGTTTCAGGATAAATTTAGAATTATCTTCACTTAGTGGGTTGTGTATGTGAATTTTGCTGACAAGGTTAGGTGGGAAAGTAAGCTGTGCAGCAAATGTAAAGGCATTGTAAAGAGATTTAGTGATTGGGAATAATGGTGGCAAATGGAGATGATGTGACAAAGTGTGAAGTTATTCACTTTAGTCAGAGGATTGGGAAAACAGAATATTTTGGAAAAGATAAGAAACTGACAAATTTTAGATCAGAGGGATTTGGGTTTCTTTGCACACAAATTACAGGGAGTTTGCATGTATGTGGAGCAAGTGATTAGTAAAGCAAACAGTGTATTGGTCTCTAACATGAGGGAATTGCAAGATAACAGGAAGTCTTCTGCAATTATATACAGCTTTGGTAAGACCACACTTGTGTACAGGTTTGAATTGTTTACCCAAGAAAAGGTAGACAGAGAGAGAGAGGAGAGAGAGAGAGAGAAAGAGAGGTTCACTATATCAATACCTGGGTTGTGATGGTTGTCCTATAAGAAGTTAGTAGAATAAACCTTTATTTTCTAGAGATTATAAAAGTGAGAGGTGACCTTACTGAAATATATAACAATCTTAGAGGGCTTGAAATATTAGAGTCAAGAGGTCTTTGACCCCAGATGAAGAGTGTAGAACCAAGGGCAGGATAAGAGCTTGGCCATTTAATACTGAAATTAATTAGGAGGAATTTCTTCTCTCAGGAGTTTGCGCAACTGTTGAATTCTGTACCTGCAGATGTTCAATTATCAGGTTTATTTAAAAGTGAGGTTGATAGATTTTTGAACACTAAAGAAATTAAGGGATGAAAATGTTAGTTGATGTCAAATTCCAACTATGATGCTGATTGATGGAACATGCTATAGGGCCTGATAGCCTTATCTTACTCCAATTTCATAAGCTCTTGAGAAGTGCCACTAAGTACAGTGCAAAGAGCTGTGGTTAGCATGGAGGATGCAAAATTAGATTGGATCAGTTAAAAAACATAATTCATCCAACCCCCTTTGTTCAACCTGCATTGATCACAGTGTGGATACTGGAGGCTCTTGAATTACTTCAGAATCCAATGATTCAGAGAATCTGATGTTGGACTCGGATGGGCAAAGTTAAAAACCACACAACACCAGGTTAAAGTCCAACAGGTTTATTTGAAGGCACTAGCTTTTGAAGCACTGCTTCTTCATCAGGTAGTGTGGAGCGGATTCGAAAGCTAGTGCCTCCAAATAAACCTGTTGAATTATAAACTGATGTTGTGTGATTTTTTTCACTTCAGAATTCAAAATGTTAAAAATGCCAAAACCCTTCTCCCCATCAATTTATTTGTTAAACTAGGTAAACTGCTCCTTTGGAGGTCCAGAACAGACACAACAGGCCAAGTAACCTCACAATTAAATTTTTGCAATGCTCATCCGTCGTGGTGCCATACATTTCAGTTGTAGGGATACGATTAGGTGAGTAATGCTCTTAATTGATTGTTTCTGTTTTTGATGTCATTCTGTACATAAACCTCATGCCAAAATTGGAGTTCCCTTTCCCAGTGAATAAACAGCCCAGTTAGTTGTTCAATAAAATGGCTTGTGGGTGCGTGAGAAAGTGTTTATTCTGCCATACTAATTCTAACTCAGCAAGCAAATGCATTTGTAGTGATCTTTGGAAAATAAGAGATAATTTTGCATGTTCAGTTGTTGCATTTGTGTTGGTAACGGTGACACATACCTTTACAATCTTTATGAATACAGCACAACAATCAAGAGTGTTAAATTAAGCACAACAGTGTCATTGTGGGATAGATACTCACACTGAGCATAGGCTGTGATCCACTGTGGTGATTGGTGGCCCCTTTGCACATTGCTTGGTAATCATAAAGTTTCACCCTAAGATTAGAAATAAGAACAGGCTTACTTATCAGCACACAGTTCAAAACAATGAAATAGTGCTAATTTTGTTAAAGCTTGCAGAGAAACTTGAAATGTTATAGGCGGAGACTTACAAAAGACCACTGTGATAATTGTCTAGGCAGAACAGCCTGCTGAAAATGAAATAAAAGCAGAAAATGTTGGAAACTATCAACAGGTCAGAGTGTGGAGAGAGAAGGAGATGGAATGGGCAGATTCCTTCTATCTGGCAGAGGACAGGGGTAAAATCTTGATGGTAACACCTGAAGTTGATTTTCCAAATTGGTCCCACCTTTGAGCAAATATGCCAGATGAGGCCGTGGCTAGCTGCCATACAGCAGCAGTCAGTTAGGCCACTTTAGGAATGAATCAAAAGCAAACCGTTGTTGCCATTGGGATTTCCTTACCTGCAGGCAGGCCAGGGAGCTATCACAGCTTTCAATCAACTTGTCCTCAATTAATTCCAAAAGTGATGGTAATGACTACTTGCTGCTGCAGGGCCGGCAGCTGCTGAGGTGTTAATCCAGCCTCTGGAAGGTTTGCTTGGAGGTGGGAGTACTTTGGAGGAACCAAACCTCCACAATAATGGCCTGACAGGTGTGGCCATGTAATTTAAATTTACACAAATCATTAGAGAATATCTCCATCCTGAGATGACCTTACCATCCTGGACATGCAGCAATAATTTGCATCCTTTGTTGGCAGTTCAAATCTTTGTTCCTACTGTTTGACCTTTCCACCTTTGGTCCCTTGCCCACTGTCCTTATTCAGACACCAAATGCACAAGTGGCCTCTTGGCTGGCCCCATTCCAGAAGGCCACAATGTTACATGGCTAGCCAATGTCACTGAGGTCAGAACTTGCTTTTGTCCCAGTGATAGAAAAAATTCAGAGTTGATAGAATTCTGCCAAAGGTTTCAAGTGAAAATTATCCACTTGAAATGTTAACACTCTTTCCATCTCCATAATTGTTGCCAGGCCTACTTAGCATTTTCAATATGTTGTATTTTTTTTCAGATTTCCAGCAGGCCATTGTATTGCTATTGGTAAAGTCTGTTTGGGCAAGTTTAGTGATAAATTTGAATGAAACTTGTCAGTCTAAACTCGCAGAAGTGCTTAATGAAACCTTCCAGGATGATATCAGTGGCAGATAACAGTAAAAACTGTCAAGATTACATTTGGGTTCGACTACTGCACCATCTGTTTGATACCTTTTAAAGGTGCAATTGTGATACTTCTGGCTATATTTGCTTTCCCATAATAAATCACTTCCTCCTCTTTTCGGATACAGGAAAAATGTAAATGCAAATAAAAGCAAATACTGTTATAAGCAAAAGTAAAATAACTAAAAAACTGCTGCTCATTCCTGTGAACATTGCTCACGAACATTTTTGCAGAAGTAGTAGATGGGTGAATTTAAATGCAGTATGAAACCTAAGAACAAGGTTAGTAATGGAGTCATATCAAAAGATTTGGGGGTGGGGGGTGGGGAGCGGGGCGATGTGGTTCGATCGGTTACATACAGCAATCTATCTTGTCTTTTATAATTCTACTTTAGTAGGGCTGTCTGTGCATCATACTTTCTAAAATTGTGAAAAGCTCTTCTCTGCGTCTGTTATGCCCTTTTGCCTTTGTGTCATACTGCCAGTTACTTCAATTTGAACATATTTTAAAAGTGCCACAAAATCACACATTTGTAACAGACAGACTCTGAGTGAGGCTTCCAGGTTATTATGTTTCCAGATATGATATCTAAATTGTTAAGTTTGATAAGGAAGGATAAACTGGCTTCCCTTTATTCAAAATTGGAAGTGTAGTGGACATCGAAAAGGGATACCTCAGATTACAACAGGATCTGGACCAGATGGGCCAATGGGCTGAGAAGTGGCAGATGGAGTTTAATTCAGATAAATGCGAGGTGCTGCATTTTGGGAAAGCAAATCTTAGCAGGACTTATACACTTAATGGTAAGGTCCTAGGGAGTGTTGCTGAACAAGGAGACCTTGGAGTACAGGTTCATAACTCCTTGAAAGTGGAGTCACAGGTAGATAAGATAGTGAAGAAGGCGTTTGGTATGCTTTCCTTTATTGGTCAGACTACTGAGTACAGGAGTTGGGAGGTCATGTTGCGCCTGTACAGGACATTGGTTAGGCCATTGTTGGAATATTGCATGCATTCTGGTCTCCTTCCTATCGGAAAGATATTGTGAAACTTAAAGGGGTTCAGAAAAGATTTACAAGCATGGTCCCAGGGTTGGAGGATCTGAGCTACAGGGAGAGGCTGAACAGGCTAGGGCTGTTTTCCCTGGAGCGTTGGAGGTTGAGGGGTGACCTTGTAGAGGTTTACAAAATTATGAGGAGCATAGATAGGATAAATAGACAAAGTCTTTTCCCTGGGGTCTGGGAGTCCAGAACTAGAGGGAATAGGTTTAGGGTGAGAGGGGAAAGATATAAAAGAGACCTAAGGGGCAACTTTTTCATGCAGAGGGTGGTACATGTATGGAATGAGCTCCCAGAGGATGTGGTGGAGATTGGTACAATTGCAACATTTAAGAGGCATTTGGATGGTTATATGAATGAGAAGGGTTTGGAGGGATATGGGCCTGGTGCTGGCAGGTGGGACTAGCTTGGGTTGGGATATCTGGTCAGCATGGACGGATTGGACCGAAGGGTCTGTTTCCATGCTGTACATCTCTATGACTCTATGACCTGTCCCTTTGACCGGTTGCAACAAGTTCATTTGAAAAGGATCCCTTCCCTTGTAGATACTTTTCTCTCACCCAAATGAGCTTATGTTTTAAAAGGAACCATTCAGAGGAGGCTTTCTTGAGTTGATTAAAGAGTGGATTTATTGGTTACCAAATGTGAGAAGAAATAACAATGCAACATACATACACACAGATTGGAAATGAGAAATGAGTAAAGAGAGATAGAAGTTAGAAGGTCTATGGTTCGGTCTCCAATTGTTCCCTAAGGATAAATAACAGAATGTTAATAGTCAACCAGCTGATTTTCAGATTCATGGTTTTGCTTTGAAATATGACTCCAGTTTAGTTTATAATGCATTTCTCCTTTTTTAAAGTCAATCTAGTTGAAGGTTTCTTGCCACCTTGTGAGGTGTGACATTCCATGGTTTCTGTCTCCAGACAATACTTTTAATTTCCAAGCTGTCTGGCCTATTATTCCCATGTTTCACAAGAATTCTATGGATAAACATTCAAAAGAGCTGGCTCTACAGATTTCAGTGAGATCAATTCTGCAGAGGATTCGTAATTGAAAATCCCAGCTGTAAAGAGCAAAACTGAAACATTTGGCTCTGGAGATTCTGTGTTCTGTGTATTAACATTGTAGGTAAATGTGCTCATTATATCCTGGAGGAAGAGCAAAATGTTTCAATTCCCCATTCCTTTGCCAACGTTATGGTGGAACTGGATGAATTCCAAGCACATACAACTGTCAGAGATATATTATACAACATATTTTCTGTCATTTGGATCATAATAACCTGGTGCTGGGATGTGTCTCTCTAAAGTCAACAATACAATGGCAGTCGAGTGAAAAGTTAGTTTGTAAGATTGCAAATGTCAACAGAATTGATTGCTAAATGATTGATTCTATAAGCTGAACATAAACATGATACAACTATTTCTCCATTTTGAAAGTCTAATACTAGAATAAAATTGCTAATTTCCAGAATGAATAAGGGATGTAGCAATGTTAGTTCCCAGCTGAAAAACAGGACCATAATAATTTCAGACCTGCTTGATGAAATACAGTTCCAGAAAAGGAACAAAGGCTGGAATTTTACAGCCTGCCCCTCAGTCTTGTGGTTAATTTGGCTCTAGGGGTTGGTGGGGATGGGGGCAGTGTGGCATAAAATTGAATGTACACTACCTCTTGGTGCATATTCATCTTGTTGTAATTTCACCAGCTCACTCGTGGACTCTCAATGAATTGACAGTTTAACTGTCTGCCAAGTTTCCTGATGGCCAGGCAAGGGAGAGCCTACTTTTTGGGCTGTATGTCAACCAGATCCCTCCCTCAATGTATTCCACCCATGTTGCTGCTCGTCTATCCTGGCCCCCAACTCCCTTGTTCCCTTCCCCCTCAGTGGGGCCTGAGCCCCAGTGAAACCCCAGACATACAGGCTCCGCCGCAACACATGTCCTCCTGGGACACACTGCAGGTAGTACGATGGCTATTGCTTCCAATGACGTTGTTGGGACCAGAGACCTGCTATCTAATTGTTGAAAGCTCTCCAGTAAGGGAAAAGCTGTATGATGGTGGTATGAAGGTGGAAATCTTGTCTCGAGGCAATTAAAGAGCTGATGGTCTTAAATTTGTTGAGGGCTGTTCTGACCAAGGTGGGCAAACTTGACTTGACTTTTACACAAGCAAAGACCAAAATTTAGTAGAAAGAGTTTTGCAACTTGGAGTATTTTTCCAATAGAGAGATCTGTGTCCCACTGAATACAACCATATCCAAAAGAAAAACATAGAAAGCAAATATACCAAAGAAGTAACGTCTTTGCTCAGAATACTGACCCTGCCTTCCAGAAAATGTTTTGTTGACCGAGAGCCCACATCCCAGCTGGAACATCCTTAAGTATTGATCACTGCAAAAAATGTGAGCAAACAATATCTTACTCAGTGAACAGCCCCATGTTCAGCAGTTGTGTCATCACTGACCCATCCACTTCTCCCAGAAACTTCCCTGTCTAAAAGAGAAAGGAAAGAAATGAGGATATTGCTTAATTCCCAAAGCCATGATTCAGATACTCAGCAGCTTCATTCACAGCTATCCTCATTAAAAATTCATGGTGAACTTCAAACTAATAACCCAGAGGCTTATCCTCTGTAATTAATGCTATTTGTAAACTTTTGACCAGACTTACATCCTTTTCTCAATTTCTCTTTTGAGCAGTAACCTGTGTTAAATCTATGGGTGGAAACAGCAACACAATGTAGCATCAGGCTGCCACTCTTCACAAATGAGTGCCAAGACAATTAAGATGGGCTAGTGTGTAGTCATGAGAGCTATCATAGTTTTATCAGATCTTGTACTAATCCAACATCCAAAAATACAATTTCCAGTCACTGGAGAGTCATTAAGAATGAAAATATTAAATGATCTTGCCCTTTCTAACTTAGAAGTGCTTAAACTACTTGCAATGTCCAAGTGATTAGCCAACTTAGCAGAGGCTGGGAAACAAAATCTGGGACCTTCTGGCATGTTTGCCTTAATACAGCATGGTGAAATCATTGTCAGGTTACATGATGCGATATATGTATCACTGATTATAATGCCATCTGCTCCAGTCAGCAGCATCAACTCTGACAAATTCAAAATTTCAACTCCAATTTATCCCCAGTGGCAATGCTTCAACTAGAGTGAAGAGTAAATTCAAACTGGGATGTTAATTTGACAAGAATTATTATATACCCAACTCATATTCCTTATATAAATTTAAAATTAGTCTGATGCCTTGTTCAAATTATTTATTAAAAATTAAACATGATTCTGTTCAAATAAACTGCAGTTGCTGTAAATCAGAAACAAAAACTAAAAATGCTGCCAGATCTGCTGAGCCCTTCCAGGAATTTCTCTTATGATTCTGTTCAAATAGCCTTAATAAGTACAAGCATTCCTTCAGCTTTCACTGTTATCAAATATACTGGAATATTCTAGATATTTAAAATCAGGTTGAAATCCAGCCCAGGCAGAAAGGTAGCTGAGATGTGTAGATAAATGGGATGAGAATGGGGTACAATGAGGTCCATTTTGACATTTGAATCATAGAATCATTGAATACCTACAGTGTGGAAACTGGCCATTGGCCTAACAAGTCCACACCGACCCTTTGAAGAGTATCCCACCCAGACCCATTCGCCTACCCTAAAACTCTATGTTTTCCCTGACTAATGCACCTAGCCTACACATCCATGAACACTATGGGCAATTTAGCATGGCCAATTTGCCTAACCTGCACATCTTTAAGATTAGGACTGCAGATGCTGGAGATCAGAGCTGAAAATGTGTTGCTGGAAAAGTGCAGCAGGTCAGGCAGCATCCAGGGAGCAGGAGAAATGACGTTTCGGGCATGAGCCCTTCTTCAGGAATGAGGAAAGTGTGCCAAGCAGGCTAAGATAAAAGATAGGGGGGAGGGACTTGGGGGAGGGGCGTTGGAAATGCGATAGGTGGAAGGAAGTTAGGAAGGAGATGTGGCTGTGGTAACGAGTCTGTTTGAGAACGTGGCTGAAGAGCTTCTGGGCAGAGGAGATGACCTGGTGTGTGCAGTGAGAGAGGGACTCATTGAAATCCTTGTAGAGGGAGGAAGAGAGCTTCTTCAAGGAAGGCATCCTTGCAAGAGGATTCGCAGTAGGTTAAAATCTTCTAGGAGAAAGTGTGGACTGCAGATGCTGGAGATCAGAGCTGAAAATGTGTGCTGGAAAAGCGCACTCTCTCACTGCACACCCCAGGTCATCTCCTCTGCCCAGAAGCTCTTCAGCCATGTTCTCAAACAAACTCGCTACCACAGCCACATCTCCTTCCTAATCTCCTTCCACATATCGCATTTCCAACGCCCCTCCCCCAAGTCTCTCCTCCCTACCTTTTATCTTAGACTGCTTGGCACACTTCCCTCATTCCTGAAGAAGGGCTCATGCCCGATACATCGATTCTCCTGCTCCCTGGATGCTGCCTGATCTGCTGCCCTTTTCCAGCAACACATTTTCAGCTCTGATCTCCAGCATCTGCAGTCCTTACTTTCTCCTAGAAGATTTTAACCTACTGCGAATCCTCTTGCAAGGATGCCTTCCTTGAAGAAGCTTTCTTCCTCCCTCTACTAGGATTTCAGTGAGTCCCTCTCTCACTGCACACACCAGGTCATCTCCTCTGCCCAGAAGTTCTTCAGCCATGTTCTCAAACAGATTCGCTACCACAGCCACATCTCCTTCCTAACCTCCTTCCACCTATTGCCTTTCCAACATCCCTCCCCCAAGTCCCTCCTCCCTACCTTTTATCTTAGCCTGCTTGGCACACTTCCCTCATTCCTGAAGAAGGGCTCATGCGCGAAACGTCGATTCTCCTGCTCCCTGGATGCTGCCTGACCTGCTGCGCTTTTCCAGCAACACATTTTCAGCATCTTTAAGATCATCTCACTCCACCTTTTACATTTTCCATAAGTAGAGTGCCATGGTTCTTGTTAGGCAGCAGCGAGACATAAAATGATGCTCATTGTTGATTGTTAAATGCTGTGTTGACAGCACAACCCACTTCAGCAATATTCAGACTTCCATTTTACCAAACTTGCCAAACAAGATCAAAATCAGGAAAACTCAACAAGGAGACCATAGAGAGGACCTGTTGGATTCAGCTCATCTCTTGTTCGGGGACACCTCCATGTCAGTGACCAAACCAAAGCCTAGGGGGCGATCCTTGGGCACCAGCTGCATGCAGTCCTCCTCCATGGACAAGAGCATCTGTCATTAAATAATCTATCTCAACCATCCTGACATATCTTATATACATTGGCAACTCTTGAAGCACAGACCTACATTGCAGGGTGTACCAGCAACTAGCAATGAAAGGCTACAGCAGGGACACTTTGTACACAGGGACTGGTACCCAACTCTCAGACTGGACCAGACTGCATCTCAGTCTCTTAGTGTTTGCTCACAGTGGCTTCCTGCATGTTCACAGCATCTCTGCCTTGCATTGCCTTGTTTTGCTGTGTCAATTAGCACAGTCAAACAACAAGACAACTTGCCGCGCTGCTAAGCAGTCCTCAGTCTAAGGGTGCCCATCTGGCAGAACAACAGTATATCAACATAAAATCAATATATAAATATCAATCTTAAACCTGCGCCATGTGCTCTGCAAACAGACTGCATATGCAACAAGCTGACAGCCATCTTTCCAACTTCAAGACAAGTAGCACGGAGGCACTCAGCAGTTCAGGTGCTTCTGGCACATGATGTCAAGGGCAGCCTCTAATACCATTCAAGAGCAGGCATCTGGTGGGGCTGTTCCCAGTCAGGCTGCTGTCTAGGGAGAGGGCCACAACTGGTCCATTGGCTCCATGATGGCAAGTCCAGGGGGTAGGGCTGTTGCACTCAGGGTAATGCTTGTCAGGGGTCTGGGAATGTCTCTTGGTCCTGTTAGTGAAGGGGATAGGCTATGGTTAGTCTGTTGGGTCCCTTCATAGAAATTGAGAGGGAAGGGCAGTGGTGGGGTGGGTGGGTAATGGGTGTACTGAGCCTTGGTAGATTGGCTATGAGACTGGGCATTGCAGGCTCTGGGCAATGTTACAGTGCAATTGTGAAGGGGGCAGCAGGATTTCCAAAGGGGGAGCAACTCCATCATGGCTGGGAAAGGTGTAATGAGAGAGGGGTGTTGACCATGGTCCGGAGTACCCTGGCTTTGGGGTGGGGGTAGGATGTGAATGATTATACCAGGCATGGACACCTTGAATGGCAAGGATAGGCAGGTTTAAATGAATGTCAAGAGTGTGGGTTGGGTTTTATGGAAGAATGAATCATCTGGGGTTAATGGATTGGGCCTTTAGGAAATGGATGTGGATTTTTGGGGCCCACCAGCCCGGTCAGGCTGAGGCTGTGAGCTCCTGGAGGAGGAAAGCTCACTGTCAACATTCATTGTGCTGGAAGTAGAAAATGCGCAACGGGAAGAAAATAGCTTCATACAATCTGGCCATTCTACAACAAGTCGCACCTCCCTGGCACAGCCACTGTGGGAGAAAACTCTTTGGCAGCTATACCACTGCTAAGGGAACCAGCATTAAGGATCTTTATCAAGAAAGACTAAAGATGCCAGCAGCACTGAGTGTATGTGTATGGTTTCTTCCTCTGCTTGTCGCTGATTCAATTGATTGTCAGTGCTGACCTGAATCCATTTACCTTTTTGTGACCATGAACTGCTGCTGAATGGTGTGACAATACTTTGAGTGCTGACACTACGAGACTCAAAAGCTAATAAATGTATGTTCAAATCATCGACTATGCATAAATTTTGAATCAGAAGAAATCCTTCTTTACCTGTATCACCAAAGTGCTCTTGACAAGTTTTCTGCTATCTCTCCCTCCCACTATGTCTGGTTTTGCAGATGGCTGAAGGGAGCCTGCTTTAATGTGGAGCCTGTTGGCCCTGGAGTTCATTCAGGTGATTCTCAGAGGCATTTGTGTCTGGATGGGTCAGAAAAAGCAAAAGTCTTCTTGCCAGAGGTAAGCTGACCTTTCTCTGCCTGAAATCCCAAGGCCTGGAAGGGAGCAGGCAAGTGGAAGCCCCAGCAATATGTGCAGCCTCCTGAGTGGAAAGTATGGACAGCATCACTACGACCATGTGGTTCCTCCTTTTGGTGGATGACTCCTGATGCCACCCTGTCTCTTTGTGAGGATGGGGCAGCTGGCATCCCTCTCTGTCGCCATGCTTCAATCCTGGCAACCAATGACTGTGGGGCTGAGGCTGCAGGTGTGGGTACATCTTTATATCAGCCCCTGGCGACGCTAGGTCTGGGCCTGGATCTCTATGGTAATCACCAACCCATTTACAGAGGCCAACACAGTCAAATGATTCTTTGCACTGCTGCAGCCCTGGACAAGGAGGGTCATTGTGTCCTATATAACTGCCAGCTCTTGCTGCATCTTCCTGTGCATTTGAAAAAAAATCCCTGGTTGTTGAAATCTCAGACCCAACTCCCACCTGGGCCTGAGCAGGTTCCTAATCTCTAACAGTCCTCTGAATGCCAGTGACCTGAGGCATTTCTTCATCTGCCAGCTGCACAGCATTCACTGTAAAATGCTCACCATGTGTGTACTCTCATTCTCCATCTTGGCTGTTCCCCCCAAGGTATCAGTATCTGGTTTAGTGCAGATTGCAGGCACGGCCATGATGATGTTACCTTTAAGGATTCAGTACTTATGTCCTTAGAGATCCAGGAAGATGGTTCTTCCATGACCTATCATTTCTCCTGTAGATGTTGTAAGAATACTTGTGGAATGTGCAAAATTAAAGTTAAAGAAAGTGTCATGGCCAGGTGTTTGAAGACGTGCTCAATGACAGAGTGATAATGATGTTAATGACAGTGATATGCAGAATGGCACTTACTCATTTGATGGGATATTTCCACATCCTTGCAGGATTGGTCCTGGTTTTCTCCTTCAAGAGCCAAGACTTTCTCCTTGTAGAGTGTGAAGATAAGGATGCTGGGCATCTCCCTCTCCTCCCCATTCTATTCCCCACATTCAGTCCAAATTCTCTTTGCTCTATTAGGACTCTCTTCTCCAGCAATGAGAAACGGTGTAGAATGAGTGAGACAGCAGTGGCTTGCACATCTATTAGTGCTGCTGCACTTGAAGAAAGGTCTTGAAATATATCAAAGAACTGAGGAGGCAGCACAGAGGGCAGGTCAGGTTAGTGATATACAGGGCTGAGGGAAAACAGCAGATGAGGTAGTGTTTCAGGCAATCGTGAGGGTGGTGGGGCATGTGCCTTAGCAGGAGACTTGTCCAATAGCAGAGACAGCATGAGTGTGAGGTGGCAGAGAGAAGCCCGTGTCACTTACCCTGATGGAGCAAAGAAGATCGTTGATTTTTCTTCTGCACTGCTAACCTCAAACCAGGCTTGCAGGGTCTATTGGCACAGCCTTCTCTGCCAGTCCTCTGGGAAGGGGACTCCTCTCCTGGCATTAATCTGTTGACCAGGACCTCCAGCACCCTGTCAGAGAATTATGGTGCCATCTTCCCCTTCTCTGAAATGTTGCAACGCTATACATACTGAGCAGGCAGTTTTGGAATGGCAGCATTCATCCAGGTGCACTACAGCCTTTTAATGGTGGAAAAGGGCATGGGGTTGCTGGTGTTTTGGTGAATATTAGCTGAGTGGTGATTTGTGGGAATGGCCGATGGTGAGATGGGTCAGAAATCAAATGTGAGATACTCCATACGCTGTGTTAGACAATTAATGCAACAGTTTTGGTAGGATACGGTGTGAGAATTCACAAATCCCTTCAACAAGCATGGAATTGGCAAAAATAAAGGTGAGATTCAATCCTGCAGCAGTTTGTGAAAGGTAGAATTCTCTTCTGCAAAACTACCAATGAGTGGCACAAATTGGCAACCTATGAGGGTGCTGACTAAACAGTTGAGGAGAAAGGGGAATATAATATTGCTCCACTTGGTAATATTCTTCTGAGATTGAGATAAGGCTAATTGTTTGTCTATATGGAAATATACATCTACACCAACATGTTGACTCACATGGCACTTGCTATAGGCTGGAAAGTGCATCACAAAATCTTCCAGTACTTAAGACAATGCTAGTCTAGGCGCATGGTACCTACCTCTGTCATGTTTCCATAAATTTTGCCTAATTGTTCTTTTTTTAATCCCATGGGCATACAGATAAACAAAAGTGGTAGAAAACAGAATGTGAGTGAGAACATGAGAGTAAAAAGAGAAAAGTTAGAAGAGATGAAGAAAGAGTGGGAGACAGGAAAAGGGAGAGCTAGAAAAGAGTGAAACCTTGTTCCCAGATTACTCCTATCCCTTTGCTTTACTCAAAGACAAGATAGATAAGGATCTGGCAGAGGTCGCTGCCTGCTACTCTCTACTCATTGCTTGTGATGTGTCTTTTTATATTGGGGAAACCAACACAAACCAAATGATCACTTTGCTGAAAACTCGGTTCTGTCTACTGCTGTGATCCTCAATCACCTCTAATTACTAATTCAATATTCCATTCCACTTCCACTCTAACCTCCGTCTTTGATTTTTCTACACTCTTCTGATAAAGATTAGCATAAGTTTGAAAAGCAGTAACTCATCTTTCTCCTAAGAATTCTGTAGTCCTCTGATCTTGATGTTAATTTCAACAAAGAAGACTTTAACTGCAGCTTCCATTTGATCTCTGGCTGTAGGTGCTAGTAATGTCAAATGGCTTTTTGACATTTTCATTGAGGAGGAAGGGACATGATGGCAATGGGGCCTGGGTTCCCTTCCCTGGGAACACTAATTGGTGGAATGATCCGCATCCTTGGTGTCAACCTGCAATAATTCTTAACAGATTCCTGGGTCATTGGAGTTGGATCTACCACACAAATTCTCTACATTTTCATTTTACCAATCCTCCTTTAGCTATTAAAATTATTCTTATCTATTATTTCTCATTATACTTCTTTTGACTCATATTAGTGTCATTTGTGTAACTCTAATATCCCGACTCACACTAACAGCAATTTTGCTATTTAAACATCTCCATTCACTACTCAAGCACTTTAGAAGTTTTTCTCCATCCTCCTTCCCCATGGTTGTTTCTTTAAAATGCTATTAATCTTCCAGTGCCGAGAATGAAACAAAGACCTTAAATCTTAATTTCAAATATTACCTGACCTGCTGAGTATTTCCAGCTTTTATTTTAAGTACTAACACTTCAGAGGAATATGGGTCAGGTACAAAGTAAAGTACCTTTCATTCATCCTTTATCTGCTTTCTGTTTGTCAGGAAAAATGTTCTAACAGCCTATTTCTATTTCCAATCTGGCCTACCCTAGAATCCTAAGAAGAATTAATGACAATTATTATTGAGTTATGGACAATTTTGCATTATGGTCTTAAACTTACTGCAGTTGACCTATTTTTCTAACTGCAGTAGATTGGATTTGGGACAGGCACATTGAACTTATTAGTATTCATTTCAAAAAGAGAAGAAAACATTCATTCCACCTACTATGATTTAAGGGCACTGGTGAAAGGACAATATTTTGGCTTTGACACAGCTCATTTCCCTTTAATACATACGAGAAGTCACAGCAAAATTATAAATGTTTGTGAAATGAAGGCCCTGATAAACCTGCCAAACTTGAGGGTAGGACAATGAGCCAGCAATCCTGTCTTCTAGTTCGACAAATTCTATTTCCATTGCTAGGGGTAAGAGTATGGGGTGCAACTCACACATGGAGGAAATTTGAACTTTGCTTGGCCTTTTGTTAAACAAAACCCGTTCTCGCTGCAATGTGGGAAAAATTTTAGAGTAGATATCAATCTTTTGAAGAGGAAAGAACCACTGTGACACTATCAAGCTGATTTGTTATTTAAATCCATAGCCCTTTAAAAGTAAAAACAAATTGTGATAGTAAAAGATAAAAGAAAGTTTCATAGTCACCATAACTGTTTGTGGATACAATCTTTAGGGATATCATTATGTCATTACTAATGCTTGATTCCTTTTTTACATCCTGAAATTATCCCAGTGGAGGATCCTAAGTTTACATTTTGATTGTTAGCCCAATAATATTATTAAAGAATTAATTGCATTAGATATCTGATTATGAATACAAGTCTGTTAGATTTTACAAATACTAGCAGAGATTTAAAATTTTTGAAAGGGATATGAAGAATGGGAGTGTTTTATTATACTGGTATAGATATTAATAGACATCTAAAAAATTTATTTCATCGTAACATGGCTCCAAAGCTCTGCCTGTAGGTGAGTTGGCATGCAGGTCATAAGAGTAAAGAATGACAGGCAGGGTGGTGGGCATGAGTTATCATTAGCTACTATCATGGACTATTGGTTCTTAATTCATCAACCAAGGGGAACAGTTTTTCTCTCTCTCTACTCTGGCCAGACCCCTCATGATTTGGAATACCTCAAACAAATCTTCTCTCAATCTTTAATTTTTCAAGCTTCTTCAGTCTTTCTACGTAACAGAATTTCCCTATGCTTGGAACCATTCTCATGTAACCTTTCAACATCTGCTCTAATGCTGTCATGATATTCCCAAAGTGCAGGAACCAGAATAGGAGACAGTACTCCAACTGAGTCAAATCAGTATTAAAGATATTTCAAAGTTAACTTTTCTGCTCTTTTGCCTAATGATAAAGTTCAGGATTCCATATTCTTTATTAACTGCTGTCTCAATCTGTCTTGTAACCTTCAAGAATATATACTCATATATACCCAGGTCCTTTCTATTCTGCACTCCCTTTAAAATTTTACTTTTTATTTATATTGCCTCTCCACATTCTTTCTACCAAAATTAATGACATTACATTTCTCTGCATTAAATTTCATCTGTAATTTGTCTATTCATTCCACCAACTTTACCATGCTCCACTCAGTTTACAATACTTAAATGCATATATTTCATATTGTATAAACATTTTGAAACTTTCCCTTCACACCAGGTCTAGGTTTATATTACATATCAGGAACAGCAGAGATCCTTAGACCAATTTCTGGGCAATTCCACTATTAACCTTCCTTCATTTCAGAAAAAACATTGTTCACCACGGCTCTATGGTTCCAGCTGCTCAGTCAACTTCATATTCATGTTGTTCCTGTCCCTTTATTCCACAAGCTTTCAGTTCACTCAAAAAGCTGTGGTGTGAACAAGGGTGTAACTTTTCAATGCTCCAGCCATCTGGTACCATCACTGAGTCTAAGAAAGGTTTAATAAGGAAATGCCTTGGAGTTGAGGAGTACATAAATGTGTAAATACAAAAAGGAACTTTTTCTTGATTGTAATAAGTATAAAGAGTATCATATGCAAGGTTTAGTACAATTTAGTTACTTGTTAACTCTATCCCTTTAGATCTTCACTTATTTTATGCCCTTATTAACTTGTGGTGTAAATTTTACTAATGAGTGCATTTGAACTCTGCGATCCCTTGTTCCCCTAACATATAGGCTCATGCATGACGTTGTTATATTTCCTACCAAAACAAATTAATCTATGTTGAGCTTCATTTGCCATGACCAGGTATCTAGTTGCATGAGTGGTGCGCTCAAGAATGATACCAGGCTGTAAAAACTGTAAATGGTACAATGATTAATCGATCATTACTTGCTATCAACTGGTATCAGAACATTAGGAGATCCATTCAATGCTCATTCAGCAATAATTCAATCACACTTCCCCTGAACATGAATTCATTGCTAACATAGTCCTATGATTTTAGAAAGAACTGTAGTATGGCAATGCAGAAGCAAGATAGACGAGATTGTTTCTATGTAATGATATATAACAGGTGGCATTACTTTGCTACACCTTGCATATGATACTCTTTATTCTTAATCAAGAAAATGTTCATTTTTGTATTTATGCATTTAGGTTCTGCTCAACTTCAAGACATTTCCATCATTCAATTCTCTACCTTCAGTATTCTATGGGATTACCATTGACCAAAACTTTAACAGGATCAATAATGTACCACTACAGCTAGAAAGACATGTGAGAAACTGGGTATTCTGTGGCAAGTACTCACCTCCTGATGCCCCTATTTATGAGACAAAAGTCAGGATGGAATGCTCTCCAATTGTCTGAAAGACTGCAGTTCTGACAATGTTCAAGAAGCTCAATTCCATCCAGGACAAATAAACTTACTTGATTAGCTCTCCATACACTAAACTCATGGCCTCCACTGTTGACAAATCCTGGCTGTCACGTGCATCATCTACAAAATGCAGTGCTGCAGCCCACTAAGGCTTCTTTGAGATCACCACCCAAATCTGTGACTTCTACCATATAAAACGATTGAGATATCAGGAACGGTTCATATGCCTGTTTCATTTCTGTTCTCATAGGAAAATGCAGGAAAATGGAATATTTTACTAAATAGCAATATCATTGTACCTTCAATATATAGACTGTATCACTTTAAGAAGGCACCCCATCACCACCTTCAAAAGGGTAATCAATACTGACTTTATCAGCAACAAACATATTCCTTGGATGAATAACAACACAAATAGTCAAATATATTGAGAGAGAGAGAAAATAAACCAACGATCACTATATAGTGCAAATCAAATTTGAGACAAGAAATTTAGTAATTTTTATTTTGATATGAATCCTTTTAGGGTCTTGTTGTGAATTTGAACACAATATGCGAGGGTTCTCAAATCCTGAATAAATGGCCAGGATTTTGGTGCATTCTAATATACTCTGAGCAAAAAAACCATGGCCACTCATTGAAATGAAGTAATGTGCTTCTTGTGGATTTTCACAGGCACAGAGCCTCAATGATAGCGAATGGATTGTGGCTATAGCACGCAGTAGTTTTTTTTAAAAAGGATTGTTGCTGCTTTCCTGCACTGTTATTGTGGCTGACAACTGTAAATAAGGCAGTTTAACTGCTGCGTATGTTGTCATGGTGTCAATACTTGTGTTCCTGGGATGAGTGAGCCAATGAGGCTTTTGTTGTGGGATCAGCTGCCTTTGTTTCTTTTGTCTAAATTTCTATTCCCACTCCTAAATGCACTAATGGAATTATCAGAATAATAGAATATTTATGTTGAGCACCTTGCTGGAGTCAGATTTGCAGTGATTGGCAGCAACAATTTTGTAGTTGTAAATTTGCGGTTCAGTATTCCAGAAAAGCAGCAGGAATATTTAGGAAAAAAAATGGTGGCATGCAAACAGTAGCATGGAAAGTCAAGCAGGGAGACAAATCCAAATTATCAAAAAATTGTAAATCCTAAATTCAGAAATTCAAAATCTGAAGAGAGCATAGTAGAAAGAGAAAAGCTTTAAATAGTAAGCAGCACATCAAAGGTTACAGAAAGGAGACTTATTGGATATCATTTTTATTTAGAGGTGAAATAAGGCTTATGAAAACAGGAATATCAGTATATTGATGTCTGCATATTACAATGACATATCTGTAATCTTCACAATCTGTAAAGCTGTTAGTCATATAAAAGACCATTTTTGATATCTTATAGAAGAAACTTGGTTTTGATTTACAAATATTTCTCAAAAATATTTTTAGGAAGATGGAACAAAATCAAGAATTATATGTTTTGTTGTCAAAAATTCACATGGAAATTGGCCGGTATAATTTCTATAGTTGCTGTACTGCCTTTTGAAAGTGTTATCTGCCATAAGTAAACATTTTTCCTAAAGAAATTACTAATGCTGCGCAATTTCAGTGTATCACACTTTGCTGTATTACCATAGCAACTATCAATTAGATATTCCCCATTTTGCTACTGTAAAGTTAGTGTGACTAAAAGCGTGAACATTCAGGAAAACTGATTCTAATTTACATGGTTTATGATATGTGGAGATGATGTGTAACCATGGTGACACTATTCAATCCCCAGAAATGCTGCTGACCCAAAGGAAAATCTTTGGAAGTATAATTATCCTTGCTTAAAGCATTCTTCTGTAACTTTTCTCACACATGAGCACACAGGCACTGCATTCCTTTCAATTATATAATTGAAGCATAGCCATTGACATCAGTAAAGGAAAAATATTAATAAGGAGACTGACATTGATATCCTTTTCATTTTTAAATTAGCTATTCTTTATATTAAAGGACATGAAAATCATTAAAACTGGGATAGCTGAAAAATGTAACAGATTTATGGAATGTGTGCTGTGGATGAGGAATTTACATTATCACCTGCTTATTTCTGTCATACTGTAAAATGACCAAATGTCTGGATTTAATTTGTTCAGTTGTGCAGACATTTAGACATCTAGACATCTAGTTGTATTTGTTATTTTCAGTTCTGATCAAAGAATTTCCTGTATGCCAGAGGAAGGTTGTAATAAATCAACAATGTTAAATGTGCACTGTATTGTGAATTGATGACAAAGATTATTAGAGGCAGGAGCTTGGCTTTGTGTCAGAGATGGGACTTCTATAATTGAAGAATGGTGCCTATGGAAATAGATAGAGTACCTTTAACCTAATAAAATGTCCCAAGGCACTCACAGAAGCATTATAAAACAAACAGTACCAAGCCATGTAAGAATATGCAAGGGTAGATGATCACCAGAGGAGCTTGGTTAGCAAGATAGGTTTTAAGGTGTGTCTTGAAGGAGGGAACTGAGGGAAAGGATTGCTTAGGAAAGGAATTCCAGAGCTTCAGGGGTTGTATTAGAGTCTGAAAGGGTTAATACTGAGGATTGTCATAATGATGATGTCATACAGAATTATGGGGAAAACAACTTAAGATTTTGAAGGGTTGAGCCCTAACATTTGGTCCTCCTCTAATTCACTGTAAGAATTTCTATCAAATCAATGTAACCTGTAACTAATTCCTAACATGCAATAAACTATATCTTGTTAACAACAAGAGACTCTTCCAGTTGGACCAGGAAGTAGTGTTCCTCCACCACACTGGACCAAGTAGACCATGGTTTCCTACGTGTAAAGAAAATGGTAGCAACAACCTTCAGCATAAGCAACAACTCACAGTGTAATGAGGTGGCTTGCTCACACAGTACATCTAAATTACAGATGTACACATATCTGGAGCAGATTACAGTCATTGGAGGAGGTCAGGTCATGTCGGATTTTGTAAATAAGGATGAAATCTTGTTTAACGTGGAACCAGTGAAGCTCAGCAAGTGCAGGATGATGGATGAATAGAATGTGGTGTGAGTTAGGACATGAGGTGTGGGCAGAGTTTTTGATGTCCTCAAGCTTAGGAGGACTGAATATGGGAGATTCACAATGAATTGTGAAGTCAAGGCTGAGGCAGGGGCCAAGATGGACACAAGGTGGAAAAAGGCGATGATGTATGGTTGGAAACTAATTCTGAGGTCAAATATAACCCTGAGGTTGTGAATGGTCTGATTCAGCGTCAGATAGTTGCTGGGAAGATGAACAAAGTTGGTTGTAAGGGAGTGTAGTTTGTGGCAAGGGTGAGAGGCTTAAGTTTTCTAAATATTTAATTTGAAGATATTTTTGCTCACTTCAGTATTGGATGTTGAATAAACACTGTGATAATATAAGGACAACAGAGGGGTTAAGAGAGGTGATAGCGCTGTCAGTGTACATAGGGAAACTAATGATGTATTTTAAGGTGATTTCAGTGTGGTGCAGCATATGGAAAAATACTCCAGCAAGTCACAGAATATAGCTGGGTTAAAGAAATACTTCTAGAATGTTGCTGTTTTCAACATAAACCTTGTGATTATAAAACTAAGCAATGTAATCTAATGGCCCAGATAAATACTGTAATTGTCAATAATCTAAAGAATTTCATGAATGGTTATTTAATTGGCATTTGCACCTCAGTGCAAACAGCATGGCTGACTCTTAGTTCAGGCAAAACAAAACCCTGGATGACTGCACTAGTTGAGTGGAAGGTTGCATTAATGGTTGAAAGAGGCTAAAAGATTCATTTAGAACGTACCATAGATGGTAATAGCCCAAGAAAGCATGATGAGGGCATTTGTATTTTTCAACTTTCGAAGTCAGGAGGGTGTTATTGTACTAATAATTTTCAGCATTAAAAATTAAGATTTTTAATGTTTTTTTATACAACTTCGGGAATTTAGTGAAGAACTCAAGACCAGAAAGCGTGGTGTGAGGCATAACTGAATGAAGTGTGATGTGAAATTTTAATTTTCTGAGAGCAGATTGAGATGCAGAGATAGTCAGTGCTGTGTTTATTGTATATGGGGCTTCATGCCAGCCTTAGGTAGTTTTGTATTTGCAATACATTTAAATGTCCTAAATACTTATTAGCATAAAATAATTCTATAGTACGTGTGCATAAGAATCTTGTCTTTCCTGGTTCACATTTGTTTCAAGGTTGTGTCTGAGGTCAGAGGTTTCTCTTGTTCACCTCTGAAGCACATAGGAAGGAAGCAGGAGAATGATCACTCGCAAGAAGATCAGCACCAGCAAGGGCAGGTTGAGATGGATCAGCACCAGCAAGGGTAAGTTGCGATGATTGGCAAGTGAATTTGATTGCTATAGAGGATTGAAAATGGAATCCAAAGGAAGACAGGAGGTGAGTTGGTACCACTGAAGGGTGAAGTGAGAATGACATCATGGATGTGATGAGAAAGGTGTTTTTCATCTGTCAGTCAAGATAAGAAAATGAGGGAATAACCAATGATATCAGTAATATAGGCCTGTTATGTGGGTGTTGGCTGACAGAGTCCTTACGAAGTTTTTAGTTCGCTGACAATATTTCAAATATCCCTTCAAAACATATACAGTGGCATGTTATTGAGGAAATTCAGCATCACATGGCATTGGACCTGAACATGAACATTTAATAAAGAGTGAACAAAGAAATAGAATACCATTTCTTTCACAATAAAAGTCCCTAACTTCCCTATGACCATTAGTACATGCTAATTAAGAATTGCACCACTATGCAAAGCTCGCTGACTAAGCTAGTGTCAACATATAATGGTGATGCATACATGAATAAAGTAAATCCAATATAAAGTCACATTTAAATTTTAACCTGAGCACTCTTGTTCACTTAATAAGTTTTATATCTTTGACAAATGAATTCAGCAGGAAGGCTTTGGCTGTGATGCAGCACCTTCCTGTTTAACCAGGATGCTTTTTTAGAGATCACCTCTGGTTGCACCATTTTGAAAACTTATGGCAGGTTTCACCACTGAAAAGCTTGGGACTCAGGTTTAATTCCACCCTCAGGTCGGTGTGGAGTTTGTACACTCTCCCCATGTCTGCATAGGTTTCCTCCAGGGCCACCAGTTTCCTTCCACCGTCCAAAGATTTGCTGGTTGGCTGGATTGGCCATGTTAAATGTAGGGGTATACAGGTTAGAAGGATTAACCATAGGAAATGCAGGGTTACATGGGTAGGGCAGGAGGATGGGTTTGGGTGGGATGCTCTTTGGACGATTGGTATGCATTCAATAGGCCTAATGGCCTGCTTCCACACTGTAAGGATCCTATGATCCTATGAAATGGGGAAAAAGCAAAAGAGCAGAAGTGATGCACCCTCCAGTTCTGTTTTCAGGAATGACAGGGCATTGGTAAAACTCTGCCATAAGGGCTGAATTTTCTCAGTCATTTAGTAATAGTTATCTGGGTGTGATTCTAGGATTCCAGCTCTCATTCCCCACATGGTCAGTTTTCAGCAGAATTGGCTTTTTTTCTCTCCTTGCTGGCTGAGAGTTTAGACTGATTCAGGCATGATTTCAACAGGAATTCTATTTTGAAAAATGAAGTAAGTTGTTGACTTTATTTGATTGACATTTTATGTGGTTTTTGTTTGTAATTTCTTTTATCAACACTTCAATTATTTAATGTAGGATTAAGAATTGTAACTCTCCGCAGCATCTGTTGTTCCCACTTAATGTTCTTTATCATTTATACTGTTATTGGGTTGTGAAGCATATTTTCACAAAGAACATTTCTGAATGCATGTTTTTTTTTCACAGCAGTTCCACACTGTTATGATATGGCTCATTGGTTATTTACGTAATGCATGCTGAATTAAGGTATGTAAATTTGCAATAGGAGCTATGGGGATTGGGCGGGAGAGGGATGAAGCTTAGAGGACCAAGCTAGTTTTTTTTACGGTTAGGACAAAATTCCAAGGAATCAAGGCAGGCCTTCTAATCTGTGAACCTCAGCACTTGTCTGCTTCTGCAGCTGCCTTGGACCTGCTTCAAGGTCAACACTCCTGACTCCAGCTCAAACTTAAAGTGAAAATAGGATGATTCTGAACCCTTCAAACTGGGACGTGTCTGCCAGATCAGGAAAATTCCCAGCTTTAGCTACACACACCGATAACAAAACTCCAGCCCTAACAACACTGTAATTTGTCACAATTAGGAGTATGAACCTTGTTCATGCTGCTCCTGAGTCATTACTTGTCAAAGTATTTATTTATTGCTGATCCCCAATTGTTCTTGAACTATTCAGCTCTCTGTGCCATTTTGGAGGACCACATTTCTATGGGACATCACATGTTCATCAGATCAGATGAGGATGGCAGAGTCCCTTTTTCTAAAGGGTATTAGTGGAGCAAATGTATTTTTACAACAATGATTACCTTTTTGCTATTTGCCACTTTTTTAATTCCAAATTTTATCAGATTTAAATTTCATTGAATTTAAATTTTACCATCGACCTTGGTAAGATTTGAACCCATGTGCCTGGGGCTGTCTATTACCAGACCAGTCACATTGGCACTATGCTATCCTTTATAAAAGCATTGGAGCATCTCGCACCTTCTGTTTGTTTATTCTCATCTATTTAAACATTCACTACAAGGTATTTTTTTACCTATCACTGTTATTAAGTTGGTGAACCAGCTGCATATCCTTGCCAAAGACTTGCCATTCTTTCTATAATATGAGCCCAGGATTCTACCCTATGATCCAACTAACACCTAACCAGTGTTCTGTGATAAAAATGGTGTGTTCCACTTTCATATTATGTATATTCAGTTATGCTGCAGATCGTGACCCCATGTTAAAATGGCTGCAATCCTATTGCACTATGTACCTCTTACAGTATTTAAGTCAAAACCACCCCTCCATCTGAACAGAACACTTACCTCTTCCTCTTTCTTGGAGATCAGAATGAACCCATTGTTATCTATTAAGAAACAATTCAGAGCCTGCATAACAGATTAAAAGTTTTTAATTATGTGGAATGTTTTTGGTAGTTTCTCTGTAAATCATTTAAAGAGTTATTTTCTTCCAGTTTAAAAGATTATTGGATACTTACATCATCATCACAGCTGATGGGGCATGTACCTTCTATGTTGCTGCACTGGAAAATGAGATGAAGTGAAATACGTAATACACAGGAACATCATATTAAATTAATATTAAAACATCACTCTTTTCAGGACATCTGGTTAGCAAACGTTTCTCCCTTTTGTTATAAACAAGGTGTAAATTATATCAAAATTTCTGATTGACGTCATGAGAAAATTGGCCAATGTATAAAAATGAGCATGGTCTTTCCCTGCCCAATTAGATACAAAAGATTCTTCTCTGCTGCCAAAATAAACATTCTTGTATGATCCGCTGGTTGTCAAAATATGCTATTCCTTTAAGAGGTGCACTGCCCCATGAAACAAGCTGTCAATGAATGAAACAAGTAGCTAGAAGTCAGTCTATTTCATTTCAATTGATCGGGGACCAATTTAATGTTTTAATTCTTTGGACATTATTGTCTTAAGGCAAATTCTACCCCTTTCTGTGAAAGCAAGATCTTAACCATAGTAGTTGAATAAGTTATGTTTTTATTTCACTTTCTCCATTATATTTTCTGGATTTTAGAATAAGTCATCTCCCACCATAATTACCTGGATTTTCGACTCGAGCCAGATTCCGTACTGGTCAGGAACACAGGAAATAAAATTTTTTTAAAAAAATTCTTTCAGGATGTGAGTATTACTGGTTAGACTAATATTTATTGCCTACCCCTAATGATGTGAAGATGGTGGTGAGCCACATTTGAACAGCTGCAGTCTATCTGGTGTAGGTATCCACAGTGGTGTTCAGAGGGAGTTCAAGATCAGTTTTTGACCCAATGACAATGAAGGAATGGGAATAATGTTCCAATTCAGGATGGTGTATGCTTCTCTTTGGTATGTGGGCAATAGATGTTTCTAACTTTAGGTCTGATCCTCATACATACTTTTCAACAAAGCAGTTTACTTACATCTGTATCATTAGACTGTACATGGAATAGTGCATGGCAGCAACAAAGAAGAAGAAACATTAGCTCAATCAGTTGTAAGAATCAGGGCAAATATATTTTTACACTTCAGTATAAATCTGCATATTCTATTATACTAGCATACATGATCAGACCCGAACATGCACACATTACAAATCACTGAAGATCAAAAAACAATGTTAGCGCAAACCAAGGTATTCCATCAGACTTCAATAGATTTTATCATATAAAATATATTAACATCTGTTGAATGAAGCAACTAAATGAAACCCACCCTGTTGATTATCATGTTCTATATGCAACTAAACTGTGTCTACACCTCACTGCCAGTATTTGGTTTAAGACTATGGTGTACAGGCCTTTCTTGATCTAACACAATAGAGAAAAAACAACTCGATGGTCTAACTAGAAGAGGATCTTATGTTGAAGAAGTAGTTTATTGCATGTTAGCAACTAGCTACAAGTTGCATTTAGATGATAGACATTAATACAGAGAATACAAGGAGGACTTTCTTAGACCGAGACCCGGACAGAGTGAATGTTGGGATGATATTTCCATTGGTAGGGGATACTAGGTCCCAAGGGTACAGCTTTAGAGTAAGGGAAAACCTTTTAGAAAGGAGATAAGGAGAAATTTCTTCAGCCAGAAAGCGGTGAATCTATGGAATTCACTGCCGCAGAAGGACGTGGAGGCCAGGTCATTGAGTCTAATTAAGAAAGAGATAGATAGGTTCTTGATTGTCAAGGAGATCAAGAGTTACAGGGAGAATGGGGATGAGAAACATGATTGAATGGTGGAGCAGACGTGATGGGCTAAATGGACTAATTTCTGCTCCAAGTCTTATCATCTTATGGACTTGGATGTTAGATCTTAATGCCATGGTGAAGAACCATAACTATGGATCACCCATGGATGTATTGAATTTTCTTTAGAAATGTTGCTTGCAGATGTAAATCCAATGGCTCTCTGAGTGAGAAGGTCTGGAATGTCACATCTGATGAGCTGTCAATGAAGCTTAAAAAAGATGGTCTTAAAAAGTGAAATATGCTATTAACTGAGTTGTCAACTCTTGGGAGTTACCTCCGTCTGTAAGCATGATGGGAGAAAAGATAACATTCTGGGTGGATGTTTCATGTCTTTTCCTTTCAAGACTACAAAAGAACAGAGGTTAAAAGCCAATTTAATTCTGGTTTGTAAGTGCTAGTGGGCTGAGATGCTCATGTGTGCCAGAGGGCTGAAGTATTCATGTGTATAAGCCTGGGTTTGAGCACTACTGTGATGTGAAGGTCACAGTCAAAGAACCACCCACTAGTTACTCCTGTGTTGCAGGTAAAGTACTCTCCTTAACTGAGTGCTAGAAGTCAGTTAACCAGTAAGCCAGTCAAAGCAAAGGACTTGTGAAAATGAGGGATAGAAATGGCAAGATTAGGGAACCATGGATGACTAGCTAAGAGGAAAAATGAAGCCTACGTAAGGTCTAGGCAACTGAACATAGACAAAGCCTTGGAAGAATATCGGGAATGTAGGACCAATCTGAAATGAGGAATTAAAAGGACTAAAAGGGGTCATGAGATATCTTTAGCAAACATGGTTAAGGAAAATTCCAAAGTTTTTTCTTCATATTTAAGGAACAAGAGGGTAACTAGAAAAAGGGTTGGTCCACAAGGACAAAGGAGGAAAGTTATGCGTGGAGTCAGAGAAAATGGGTGAGATTCTTAATGAGTGCTTTGAATCAGTATTCACCGAGGAGAGGGACATGCTGGATGTTGATGTTAGGGGTAGATGTTTGATTACTCTAGGTCAAGTCGGTATAAGGAGGGAGGAAGTGTTGGGTATTCTAAAAGGCATTAAGATGGACAAGTCCCCAGGTCCAGACGGGATATATCCCAGGTTACTGAGGGAGCGATAGAGGAAATAGCTGGGGCCTTAACAGATATCTTTGCAGCATCCTTGAACACAGGTGAGGTCCTAGAGGACTGGAAAATTGCTAATGTTGTCCCCTTGTTTAAGAAGGATAACAGGGATAATCCAGGTAATTATAGACCGGTAAGCCTGACATCAGTAGTAGGGAAGCTGCTAGAGAAGATACTGTGGGTCAGGATCTATTCCCATTTGGAAGGAAATGGGCTTATCAGTGACAGGCAACATGTTTTTGTGCAGGGAAGCTCATGTCTTGCCAACTTAATAGAATTCTTCGAGGAAGTGACAAAGTTGACTGATGAGGGCTGTAGTTGTCATATACAGAAACTTTAGTAAGGCATTTGATAAGATTCCCCATAGTAGGCTGACGAGGAGGTTGAAGTCATTGGGGTCCAGGGTATACTAGCTAGATGGCTGGGCAACAGGAGACGGAGAGTACTAGTGGAAGGAAATTTCTCAAAATGGAGACCTGTGACCAGTGGTGTTCCACAGGGATCCATGCTGGGACCACTGTTGTTTGTGATAGACATAAATGATCTGAAGGAAGGTATAGGTGATCTGATTAGTAAGTTTACAGATCACACTAAAATTGGTGGAGTAGCAGGTAGTGAAGGGAACTGACAGAGAATACAGCAGGATATAGATAGATTGGAGAGTTGGGCAAAGAAATGGCACATGGAGTTCAAACCAGGCAAATGCGAGGTGATGCATTTGGAAGATCTAATTCAAGAGCAAACTATACAGTAAATGGAAAAGTCCTGGGGACAGTTGATGAACACAGAAGTCTGGGTATTCAGGTCCATTGTTACCTGAAGGTGGCAACACAGGTCAATAGAGTGGTAAGAAGGCATATGGCATGCTTTCCTTCATCGGACGGGATATTGAGTACAAGAGTTGGCAGTCATGTTACAGTTGTATAAGACTTTGGTTCAGCCACCTTCGGAATACTGGTTACAATTTTGGTCGCCACATTACCAAAAGGATGTGGATGCTTTGGAGAGGAGCAGAGGAGGTTCACCAGAATGTTATCTGGTATGGAGAGTGCTAGCTAAGAAAAGAGGTTGAGTAGATTAGGATTATTTTCATTAGAAAGATGAAGGTTGAGGGGGGCCTGATTGAGGTCTACAAAATCATGAGAGGTATAGACAGGGTGGATAGCAAGAAGCTATTTCCCAGAGTGGGGGACTCAATTACTTGGGGTCACGAGTTCAAAAGGAGAGGGGAAAAGTTTAAGGGAGATATGCGTGGGAAGTTCTTTATGCAGAGGGCAGTGGGTGCCTGGAATGCATTGCCATCGGAGGTGGTAGAGGCAGGCACAATAGCGCCATTTAAGATGTGTCTAGACAGATACATGAATGGGCAGGGAACAAAGGATACAGACCCTTAGAAAACAGGCGACAGGTTTAGATAGAGGATCAGGATCGGTGCAGGACGGCCGAAGGGCCCATTTCTGTGCTGTAATTTTCTGCAAATTTTGTTCTTTGACAAAAGACTCTTAACTAATCTACAAAGGCAAGATTCCCAAATTATCAATGTTGCACTATCTACTCCTCACACACCACCCATAGGGACTGGTCCATATAGAGTCATAAAGATGTACAGCAAGGAAACAGACCCTTTGGTCCAACTCATCCATGCTGACCACATAACCCAACCTAATGTAGTTCCCATTTGCCAGCTTTTGGCCCATATCCCTCTAAGCCCTTCCTATTCATATACTTATCCAGATGCCTTTTAAATGTTGCAATTGTACTAGCCTCCACCACTTCCTCTGGCAGCTCATTCCATAACCGCACTACCCACTGTTCCTTAGAATACTGTTATATCTTTCCCCCCTCACCCCAAACCTACGCTGTCTGCTTCTGGACTCCCCCACCCCAGGGAAAAGACCTTGAATATTTACCCTATCCATGCCCTTCATGATTTTATAAACATCAAGAAGGTCACCCCTCAGCCTCTGACGCTCCAGAGAAAACAGCCCCAGCCTGTTCAACCTCTCCCTATAGCTCAAATCCTCCAACCCTGGCAACATCCTTGTAAATCTTTTCTGAACCCTTACATGTTTATATCTTGTAACTTTCATCATTTTTTTGGACTCACTTCTTTCTAATTTGTGTTTATAGGTTTTGCATTATTACTTCTTCTTACCTTTAAATAAATTCACTCTTTTATTAAATCAAGTAAGCCACTTAAAGTTGCACCCTTCAAACAAATTCATTGTGTCTGGGAGAAATATATCCATTAGGCAGCCGATTCTTGGAAAATTAACTTTGTTGCAATCAATTGAGTGGATGAGTGGATAAAGATGGGTAACCAGTTTATTTGTGATTCTTTGGCAATTTGGGAAGCCCATCCTGAACTTTAATAACTTCGGGAACCTTGCTCAGGGTCTAGTTGTAACACTTGTTTGTTTGAGCTCCTAGGCCATTCAGGTCACAAGTCCATACCACATCACCATGGTGGGTGGTACTTATTGCACTCATGCAGGGATCTCAGGTTAGTTTCCACAATTTGTTACATTTCCCCAAATTGTTAAACTCCCAGGTGAGGAGGGATGAACTGGCTTCCTATCTTTATTCACCTCATTCTTGGTTAGTGGTAAAAAAGTTAATTGTGGATACCTTTCTCCCCAAATCCAACTGAATTATATTTTAAAATGAACCATTTTAACGAAGCTTCCATTAGTTAACAAAGAGACAGTTTATTAATTTCTAAACCTGATAATTATTAGTAAGTTAACACAGACCCAGAATAGAATTAAGTGATAAGTTCAAAAAGATAAAAGTTTAATAAAAACAAATGTACAGATCAGTCTCTGAATTGTTCAAAAGGAAGAAGGCAGCTTACGTAAGGTGGAGGAAACAAGGATCTAGCACAGCTTTAGAGGATTACAGGCTTGCTAGAAAGGAGCTCAGAAATGGACTGAGGAGAGCCAGGAGGAGGCATGAGAAAGGCTTGGCAGGAAGGATTAGGGAGAACCCAAAGGCATTTTACTCATATGCGAGAAATAAGAGAATGATCAGGGAGAAGGTAGGGCCAATCAGGGATAGCGGAGGGAACTTGTGTATGGATTCTGGGCAGATAGGGGAAGTCCTAAATTAGTTTTTTGCTTTGGTTTTCATTAAGGAAAGGGACCTGGTTGTGAATGAGGACTTTGAGGAGCTGGGAAACAGGCTTGAACAGATCAAGATTGATGAAGTTGATGTATTTGAAATTTTGGCAAATTTATAAAATTGATAAGTCCCCAGGGCCAGACCAGACTTATCCTAGGCTGCTCCAGGAAATGAGAAAGGAGGTTGCTAAGCCGCTGGCGAAGATCTTTGCTTCCTCACTCTCCACAGGAGTCTAACTGGAGGATTGGAAGGAGGCGAATGTTGTTTCTCTTTTCAAGAAAGATAATAGGGAAATCCCTGGTAATTACAGACCAATCAGTCTTATGTCTGTGGTCATCAAGGTTTGGAAAGAATTCTGAGGGATAGGATTTATGACTATTTGGAAAATCTTAGCGTGATTAAAGGCAAAGTTTGTGAGAAGATTTGTAGCTCGGGTGCTCGATGTTGTGGTTCTGTTCGCCGAGCTGGGAATTTGTGTTGCAGACATTTCGTCCCCTGTCTAGGTGACATCCTCAGTGCTTGGGAGCCTCCTGTGAAGCGCTTCTGTGATCTTTCCTCCGGCATTTGTAATGGTTTGTATCTGCCACTTCTGGAAGCGGCAGATACAAATCACTATAAATGCCAGAGGAAACATCACAGAAGCACTTCACAGGAGGCTCCCAAGCACTGAGGATGTCACCTAGACAGGGGACGAAACGTCTGCAACACAAATTCCCAGCTCGGCGAACAAAACCACAACAGTGATTAAAGGCAGTCAGCATGGCTTTGTAAGGGGCAGGTCATGCCTAACTAATCTTATTGAGTCCTTTGAGGAGGTGACAAGACAGGTCGACAATGGTCGAGCAGTGGATGTGGTGTATATGGACTTCAGCAAGGCATTTGATAAGGTTCCCTATGGTAGGCAGTATGGGATACAGGGAGATTTGGCTATCTGGATTCAGAATTAGTTGGCTGACAGAAGGCAGAGAGTGGTAGTATTCTGCCTGGAGGTCAGTATTCTGCCTGGAGGTCAGTGTTGAGTGGGGTCCTGCAGGGCTCTGTTCTTGGGCCTCTGCTCTTTGTTGTTTTTATAAATGACTTGGATGAGGTGGTCGAGGGGTGGGTTAGTACATTTGCAGATGACACAAAGGTTGGAGGTGCCGTTGATAGTATCGAGGGCTATTGCACAGTCAGAATGCAGAGCTGGGCTGAGAAATGGCAGATGGAGTTCAACCTGGATAAAGTTATGCATTTTGGAAGGTCAAACTTGAATGCTAAATATAAGATTAAAGACAGGATTCTTGGCAGTGTGGAGGAACAGAGGGATCTTGGTGTTCAAGTACGTAGTTCCCTCAAAGTTGCCACCCAAGTGGATAGGGCTATTAAGAAAGCATATGGTGTTTTGGCTTTCATTAACAGGGGGATCGAGTTTAAGTGCTGCGAGGTTTTGCTACAGCTCTACAAATCCCTGGTGAGACCACACTTGGCATATTGTGTCCAGTTCTGGTTGCCCTACTATAGGAAAGATACAGAGGCTTTGGAGAAAGTGCAGAGATGGTTTACCAGGAAGCTGCTGGAACTGGAGGGCTTGTCTTATGAAGAGAGGTTGACTAAGCTCTGACTTTTCTCTCTGGAGAGAAGGAGGAAGAGAGGTGACCTGATCGAGGTATACAAGGTAATGAGAGGCATAGATACAGTCAATAGCCAGAGACTTTTCCCCAGGGCAGGACTGACTGGCATGAGGGGTCATAGTTTTAAGATAGTTGGAGGAAGGTATAGAGGAGACATCAGATGTAGGTTCTTTTCATAGAGAATTGTGAATGCATAGAATGCGTGGCCAGCGGTGGTGGTGGAAGCAGAGTCATTAGGGATATTTAAGCAACTGCTGGACATACACATGGACAGCAGTGAATTGAGGAATGCATAGATTAGGTTATTTTGTTTTACATTAGGATTAATTCTTGGCACAACATCGTGGGCCAAAGGGCCTGTTCTGTGCTGTACTTTTCTATGTTCTGTGTTCTATGTTCATTAAGTTGAATAGTTGGCTAGTTGAATACAATGGCTCTTGCAGTGGAGGTATTTATGTTAGTACTTGAACAGTTGGTTTCATGACCCTAAGTTTTGAAAATTGTTTAAGATTCTTAGTTTTGAATCCTTTTGTCAAATATTGACTTTCAGCATTCAGACTGAGAGAGAATCCCATTTCCTTATGTCCGTCTGCTAGTTAGCTGACTTTCAGCATTCAGAGGGAGAGACTCTGTACTGCAACATAGGAGTAACTATGGAATAGTTCTTCAACTGTGACCTTCACAGCATGCTACTGCTTGAATTCAGGCTGCACTGATGGCTGTGGCTTCTCAGATTTCATTATGAGGTCTGAATATTGGGACTAACTCAGGCTACAAGGTCCAAAAAATGGGCTCTTACAATTTCCTAGGCTTGTGAGTGTATAAGATTTACAATGTGAGAATTGATTACTGAGACAATTGTGTCTCAAAAGAAGGGTGTTATTTTGATTATTCATACTTTTTTCCTCATCTTGTAAGATCTGGAGAAGAAGATGTAATTTGGATATTGCTGCTTTTCTTGTAGTTGGTTCTGTAATTTAAATAACATAGGTGAGAGGACTGATGTGGTCCAAAGCAAGTTGTCGATGCCCTGTATATTTCAGTCAGGGTTTTTGCTTTTATGCCTGGGGAGAGAAACTCCCACTCTGCAGTGCTGTAACCATTACTGCACATCACAGGATCAACCTTATTAACTCATGCACAAAACGGTATCAAATTACAAGGACCTGTTCCCATGGAAACAACTGCTTTTCAAAAGCTAATGTGCTGCATGCCTTAAAGGAGACCTCTATTACCTTTCTTTAGCAACATAGCTTTCCTCTAGTAAGATAGTCTTATAATTACTGGAAAAAAGTCTTACAAAACAGGAATTTAATTGGGTTACTTCTGTGATTTATGTAAATTTCAGGGATTTGAACATGGAAGGTTTTATTTGAGTTACAAATGAACAAATATTCAGCAAATTCTTTTTAAATTCTTCCTTATTTACTCTGTTTAAAATATAGTTAACACATCTTAAAATAACAGAGCAAGTAATTACATTGCATTGTGTTAAGTTTTGTGAGCAAAGAATTATAGGATTATGTTTGTCAGCCCTCAAGACAGTCCTCCATTCAGTGAGTTTATGGGTGAGCAGTATCTTTAACTCCCAGAGCACTCACCTTGGCTTCATATTCCTAAATGAACATGCTTGTTAAAAAAATCATCAATCTCAAACTTAAAATGAGTAATTTAGTATCAAATGTAGTAATTAATTATTTAACCACTTTTTTGTGGGAGATAGGGTGAAACTTTGTGTCAAACAATGCTAAATTTCACTCAAATAATCTGCCTCTGATTTTAAGGTTATGTTCCCTGGTCCTAGGCACTCCACCAGGGGACATAAATGGTTTTCTTTACATACTGTATCAATTATTTTCAAAATCTTAAAAGCTTCAATTAAAACACTACTCAATCTTCATATTCCAGAAAAGCAAGATTTGTTTATATAGTCTCGGCTCTGACTGAGCTTTGGTTATATTCTAGTGCTCAGAGTTGTACACAATTCTTACAGTGGTCGAACAAAGGCTTTGTATTGCTGCAACAAAACTTTTTCCTCTATCTAGATAGCCTTAAAGGAATAAAAACTAACATTTCATTGCCCTTTTTTGTATTGTTTTCATTCCTGATTAACACATTTTTGTGATCTGTTTACTTGAAATCTTGAGTCTTTTTGGACCTTCACTGTTCCTCACTTCTCACCATTTAAAAAAATATTCAGACAGATTCTTATGTTTGCCAAAATGGATGATCTCACACTTATATTTTGCCGCAGTCATGCTCACTCACTTAATTCATCAATGTCCATTTGCAATTTTATGCTCCATCTCCATTAATTAGTATTCCACTAATCTTTTTGTCATTGGCAAACTTGATTATATTATCCTTTATCAGACAAATATTTTAAGCATGGTGAGCAAAACAAGTTTAAGTATTGTAAGAAATTCCATATTAATGTATACAATTAGCAAAGTGTTAGGTACCAGTATATAATATAATAACATATATTAATACGTCATGGGATAGTTTCAAATTTTTGGTGTAAAAATGCACAATTGAAATGTGAAATGTTTTAAAACAAGCACTATAATTACAAAGATTATGTATGCATGATCATCATGTCATACATTGAATAACCCACTCCCTGTCACATAACTTCAACTCAAATAATTTGTCTAACAAATATATGCAAGTCTGTTAAAAAGAATAGATTCCATAGAAGTAGATAAAGTTTTGAATAAATAATTCTTCTTTCTGCTTTGTTTGATGGGTTCTCATGGTCTGAATGCAGTGAATATTCGGAACAAAAGCCCAATAAAGGCTCTAAGAATTATTTGCTGTGTTGTTTCACTGTGTGGTTGATTTGTTATTCTACAAAGATCCTGACATTGCATAGTACAAAATGAGAAAAATCTATTCACCCATCAAGCATGCTGCTTCCATAAATTTATTTATGACTGTTAATAAAAATTAACAGGAATTCTCAGATGTTTTCTTATTTTCTCACAGCTTAACAAGGAATTCCAAAGAAACTTGGTGCATCAATAGGCAACCAAAGTAGTTTCTGAGCCAAAATTAAATGACAATGTCCTGTCTCTGACAACTATATGGATTCAGATTAAAATGAATTTAGGATAGCATTGAGGGCAGAGAAGAAGCTAAGTAAAATACAATTCATAGAAAATAACCTGAGAAATCTCTTATCAGCTAAAATTTCAGACTTTACCTGCTGTGTAGCCATCCAGAATTTCTGTCGCATTAATGAGAGATTAATCTGCACGCCAACAGCTGGAAGAAAAGATGAAATAATTAACCTTATGTTTGAATAAACTAATTGCCTCATTTTCTGGAATGATTTCAAAATACAAGGAGTCTCAGAGTGAAAGAATTAATCCACACTTGGGAAAAGGGGTGGTGAGAGAAATCTTGATGATTCAATAAATGTATATTAAAGCTGTGTTTCTTGTACAGTCATGGGACATACATTCTCCTTGTGCCTTGTTCACATAAACATTGGCATGTTGTTATATCCTGATGTAAAAATTATTTCAGTTAGGCAAACTATTACCTCATGGGAAAGGGCTGTTTGCCACTTACTGTAATAATGCAGCTGAACACAAGTAAACCAGGAGAAAGCTTGCAAAAGGCCAAAATTGAAAGATTGCAATTGCATAATCCACCATCTGTAGACTGCCTGATCACCATTGAGCAATTGCCTACATGAAACAGGACTTGGATAATATTCAGACATTTTTTTGCAACTCAAAATGTGAGGTGATAACCATGGGCCAGAAATGAGAATGTCTCTTAATATTCAATGGTATTACCAGCACTGAATCCCCCATCTGCGAGTTATCTTGGACAAAAACCTAAATGGATCAGTTAAATCAGTTATATGTGCAGGTCAGACAGTTAATTAATCATGAAACTAGGCTCTTGAGTGTACTTCTCCCAGAATTGCACAGAGAGGGGAAGCATTCACCACTGCCAGGACCTCCTACCGTTGTTGCTGTGGGTACCGTATTTAAAGCTCAGCAACACATCATTCAGGAACTACAAAAACTGGCTCTGACATTGTGGTGTCTGTTGGTTACCGTGGAGGACACAAGATCCAGAGGAAAGGAAAGCTTTCTCTCTGCTTCACAGACAAATATTCAGAGGTTTTGGTGGATGAGCCTGGAGAGGAGATTTGTCCTTTTACCTGTATGTTGCCACATAAGACCTTAACTCCAAATCAAGCCAAACTGGAGGCAAATTTCAACTAGGTAAGTGTTGTGACCCAGGTGAAGCATGATGTTCAGTCGCACAGTTGCTGGTTAATGTCATTCTGCACTTGCCAAGAGTAAGTGTAATATTGTGTCTGTTACCTCAAATTCACACTCACTCCAACTTTGCTACTGCACACGCCTGTCATCAAGGCTATGGTCTCAAATATTGCCTGCATCATGTCAACTCAACAACACATCTACTTTAGACTCCCAAGCTATTAACCTTTCCTACTTACTCACTGGAAACGCCTCACCATTAAGTGCTCTTCAATCCACTTTTATCATAACCAATCCTTGCCTTTGTCAGGTAGCAGGAAAGATTGATCCACTTCCAGACTGATGTCTCCACAGTACTTTGACTGATCTACTGCAAATGTAATTCTTAGACTGAGTGGAGAAAGTGTGACCCAATCCTTGGACTGCAAGAACATAGATCCTGAAAATCTATTTGGGCCAAGCAACTGACAATGTAGCCAACCCCAGGGATTGGAATCGGATGTTGCTTTGACTGATTGTGACTGTACCTGTCAAACTGCAGGAATTATCCATTGCTGCACAACAGGAAAATCGAGTGCAACATGGACTGAAGCACAACTAAATTCCACCCAGCTGTACACACCTGTCAGTCCCCCGATAGTTCTGAAATAAAGGCAATCATTCCATTTTATCACCACACAGGCCTCTTTATTTATTGCCATCTACAAACTAGCAGGAACCTGACAATATAAGAGATGCAGTGAGCTATCTTCAAGCCCTCTAGAGGGAGTACTTTAATTCCTTTTCAGTTTGCAGAAATAAATACCTAAGACAATTTCATGGTAACTTCTGAGGACAAATGATCTTGTCCTTATAGAATTGCATTTTTGAAGGTGATGACATTAAAACAATATATTTCAAAGATTGAGTGATTTAGTTGAGATCTTTGGGATTATACTATAGAAAATGGCAAAACTGACCTTTCAGTCTCAAGGACTGAAGGATCAATAAGACACAAGTTTAAAAATATAAAAAAAAGCCAGGTAAAATGTTTTCAACTGCAAAGCAGGAATGAAAGACTTGAATTTATAGGTTATCCCTATGTTACAACAGATCCCTGGAGCAGGTGGGACTTGAACCAGGGTCTTCTAGCACAGTAATGGGAGTACTACCACTGTGCCAATGTTCCCTCTAAGCTTCATGGCTGTGTGCATATTGCATTTGCTGTTTCCATGATGATCACACATCCGCCTACGTGGATCACACATTTCTAATTCCAGAAGTCACTGCTGCAAACTGACCTTGGAGGCTCACATGAAAAATAAAGTTAGAGGGAATGCTGCACTGTGTCACAAAAACTTCCAGACTTGAATTTATATAATGCTCTTAATGATCTTAGGACATCCCAAGGAACATTACAGCCAAGGAAGTACTTTTGAATTGCAGTGGCATGGTAATTTGCAAGAAATAGTGCAATAAATTTGTGCCAACAAATTCCCACAAACAATAATGTGTTAATGACTAGATAATATGCTTTTTAATAATGACTGAGGGTGAAACATTGACCAAGACACTGAGGATAACACCCCTGCTCCTTTTTTTTCAAAATAGTGTCAGGATTTAAGTGATAAATGCTCAGGGAAGACAAAAAGTAAATTTTTGTTATATTGTAAGAGACACAAGAGTCGATGTACATGCAGCAAGGCTCTGAAAACAGCAATGAAATACATAGCCAGAGAATCTGTTTTTCTGATTTTGGTGGAGACACGCCAGCAGAAATTGCTTGCTTCCTCAAAATAGTGTCATAGGATCTTTTACACACGAGAGGGCAGGCAAAGCCTTTAAAATGTCACTCGAAAACAAATATCTCTGGAAATGTAGCAGTCCCTCAGTACTCCACTGGAGTGTTAGCCTAGACTTTTCTTGAAATCCTTGGCGTGGAACTCAAACGCACAAGACTTTGAGGAGAGAGTGCTATCACTTAGCTATGTCTGACAACTATTGAAACTGTTTCAAAAGATGTTGTGAAACTTGCAAGGATTCAGAAAAGAATTACAAGGATGTTGCCAGGGTTGAAAAGTTTGAGCTATAGGAAGAAGCGGAATAGAACGGGGCTATTTTCCACAGAGCATCAGAGGCTGAGGGGTGACTTCATAGATGGTTATAAACATTATGAGGGGAATGGATAGGATGAATAGCCAAGGTCTTTTCCCCAGGGTAGTGGAGTCCAAAACTAGAGGACATAGGTTTAGGGTGAGAGGGGAAAGATTGAAAAGGGACCTAAGGGGCAACTTTTTCATGCAGAGAGTGGTGCGTGTACGGAATGAGTTGCCAGAAGAAGTGGTGGAGGCTGGTACAATTACAACATTTAAAAGGCATCTGGATGGATATATGAATAGGAAGGGTTTAGAGGAATATGAGGCAAATGCTGGCAAATGGGACTAGATTAATTTAGGATATCTGGGCAGCATGGATGAGTTGGACCGAAGAATCTGTTTCTATGGTGTACAGCTCTATGACTCTAAATGAGTAAAAATGCAAGTTGTCAGATATATAAGAGAAGCAAGAAGGGGTTATTATTGGTCAAGTGGGATTAATCTATGCAAAACAGGAGCTTTTTGGTTCTTCTTATTCTTTTCCTGCTCCCAAAGGTTCTTGTCTTCATTTTAATAGGAGAATTAACTATCACAAGAAATTCCAGTAGCAGAATAGTTAGGCAGAGCAAGGTGGGCTGTTAATGACTAACTCAATAGGAAATCTGTATTCAAATCTCTTAAAAGGAAGGAGAACGTTAAACATAGCAGTGATGTTGTCTCGCACCTTAGAATTTGAGAATAAGGTCCATAGAAATTGTGGTTATATTTTCCTGGTTCTATGTGAAGTATTTAGCTCAAACAAAGGCATTTTATTTAATGAACATTGAGTATTTTGTTTTAAAAATGTGCAATTGTTACTTTTTGACAGAGTTTATGATAAGGAAATGCAGAATATTGTGTTATATGGGACATTTAGCTTCTCATAATATCACTGCATCCAGATGGATACGATATTTTCGAAAGTGCTTTTGCTGTTCTCTCTTCAAATGCTCCTTACAACTAACCATTCACAACTTGGTGAGACTCAGCTGTTAAGACTAGGAAAAAATATAAAATTGATGTTGAAATCCATCAAAAGATTTGAGGTGTGAAATCAAAACAGATCAATTAGTTCAATCTTGCCTTGGTTCATGAGTGCATGTTATGTAATCATATTTATTAAATTCATCAGTGATTTGATTTAATTTATTGCAGTCACATGTACCTAATCACTGGTGTTGCGAAACATGAATAAGGCTATTTCCCAATTTTGGAAATCTAAGCATGTCACCTCTGCCTGTGCTCACTGCCCATATTTTTGACCCATTGAGATTGGATAGTCAGGAATCAGATTTCCTAATTCCTGAAACAGTATCGGAGGAATACAAGTGGCTGATTGAAAGCTTGCTTTACTTCACTAAGTCTCAGTCTAGATTTCTGTGTTGCTGCTACTCCCCCTAATCATCGCTACTCTCTCCTCATCTCTCCAAGCCCTCTCTGCTCCCGCAATGAATCCTCTATAGCTAGTCGACTAGTATCCACTACGTAAAGACATCAGGTGCTGTGTAGTAGCAACGGAAAGTCCTTGACATGGACATGAAAAAAATACATTGTTAACAGTCTAATAGAGTTGTTACAAAAGAACAACCACCATACTTGAAATGCTGTAGAACAAATTAAACAAAACACTCAAATTGTTGCTTAGTTGTAAAAACAAGCAGGCACCTAACTGTACCAAACAGAGATAATACTTTAAAACTGTCAATCAAACTTGCACACCAAAGTAGATGCTGCTTAAGCTTTTGAAACTAAGTTAAGCTTTCATAATGGCTCAGTTGTCAAAAAGAGCTTTTGGAACTGAAGATAATATCATCAATTGAAAAAGAGAAATAACTAAAAATCTGATTTTTCACAGTTGTAATGAATGGTCTGCTAATCAGTACAACTCAAGAACAGATAGGTGGTTTTGTTCTCCAAGTACATGATGCAAATTACTTTCTTTTCAAATTGAAAATACCATAGTCATGTAAATCACTTCAAATTATTAAACTGGAGTTCCCAAGCATGTTTTCTCCAATTCTGAATAATAATATTAATAACATTTTTCCCATTGAAAAATGAGAAAACCCCAGCCCAAATTATTTCAGTTGTTTATACATAATTCATTTGGAGATTTGGAAAGTATAAATGGAATGTGAGTATGAAGTCAATCTGGTTTCCTTTATGTAAACTGTAAAATACTGACCAAGGCTTTGCCAAGTAATCTTTACATAGTTGTATTCCATTTCTTCCCAGTCACGTGAAGCAACTTTGTGATTTTCATTGTCATGTCTCAAGATCAGTGCCAGGGTCACCGGCAGTGATGCCTTCTTGGCATCAGTAGGCATCTAAATTTGTTAGATATTTCCATTCTGCAGTTTTAGCTTTGAACCTTTACTTTTGTGGCTTCTATCCTCAGAAAAAAATACCTTGTGTGTTTGAGCCAGAAAGAACAATCGGCTGGCAACTTGCATTGTGCCTGATAACTGCATGCCCAGATTGTAAAGGCTAACACCAGTCTAAAATTGTTTACTGTGCAAATGAGGAATTTCAGGCTAGAGTAAATTTGACAAAGTTAGCAATAATTGCAACCATACATCTAAGGTGGGAAGTTCCTTTAGATAGACTACAGAGGGCTTAGCCAGTGATGCTGAACAATTAATATTCAAATATTTAACCTGACCATGTAATACTTCCTTCACCCCTTTTAGCATATATAACCTATATATTTCAAATTACATTTGAATATTGGACAGTAGCATTGCGTTTAGATGCATTAATACTTATGTACTAATAGTTGTAAAATATAATTTAAAGTGCCATTGGCTTTATTGCGAAACAAGTTAATAATTTTTTATTTGCCTCAGATTTCTGCCCAAAGGTAGACCTGATTCACTGCACACACATAGGGTAAGGGGTTCGGTTCTGATTTGCTGTGACAATGTGCATTTTTACATGTATATTGTATTTTAGAGGTATGATTAGTAATGGTATTAGCTCCAATTTTCTTTCATTGCAAAGCTGAGTAGGAATATTTTTCCCACTCTTACTGCCTGACACTGCTACATTTTGGGTGAAATGTAGACTGACACTGAATTTGTTCTCGTATGAATGCGAATTTCTGGAATATCATGATCTGGAGTTAGACCTGTATGTAGGTCTTCTGCCTTGGAGATGCTACTCACAAGATCTCCACATTATTCAAATTATAGCTATGTTAATACATTTCTTAAAGAGTAAATTGTAATACACTCCTGATGCTATGTTCTTCATAAGATTAGTCTCAGCATATTAAAATAAATAAATAATTTACGTGTATACTTTTAGTGTGAATCCACTTCATTAGAACACTTCTGTTTCCCAAGATTCCATCCCTAAAAGCTTTTTAAAATGATACTGACTTTTGGTGTAGGAAGATTAGATTAATTTGATTGCATCTATGCCAATCATTCCTATCAGGTTTTCTTTGTGGCAATTTAATTGGTTGAGTTGTGTAATCTAAAAACTCTTTCTCACATGATTCGTGACATAGAATAGATGTCAGAAGCTTCTCAGAATACTAAATTGAACTAGTCAGCTATAACAAAAACAACTTGCACTTTTTTAGTATTTTTAACATTACAAATCTTCCCAAGGTGATTTGTGACACATGGTTACAGATAATGGGTCACATAAGAAGATATTAGATGACCATGCTTGGTCAAATATGTAGGTTGTCAAGAGTTGCTTAAAGCAGGAAAGTGAGGGAGAGAGGTAACAGATTTAGGGAGGAGATTCCACAGTTTAGGCCCTTCGCAGTTTAAGAGGTGGCCACCAGTGGTAGAATGATTAAAATCAGGAAAGCTCAAGAGGTTGGGAAATGCTGAGTAATAAATATTTAATTGAGTTGCTTGAAATGTGTTTAAAGATATTTAAAGCGGGTCCCTGGGGATGAAACAGTATTTACAGTTTCTGGGATAAGTAATGAATTATGCATTCATATGAAATGCAAACACACAGGCTGCATTGAGGTTATACAAAAAATAATTATTTATTCCATTGGCTCAGATCTTTCCAAATATGATCAAAGAAGCTAAACGCCAAAGATTGAAATATTTACAGTGGACATTTCTGACAGACACTCCAGATCCATCAGGATATTGCCAAGAGATTAATTCCTGACCTTTAAATCAGCTAGATAGAGTTCAGTGTTTCATACACTGATTTTCATTTGTCAAATTAGGCAGCTAAAGACTTTCAGCAAACTACAAAAGGTTTTATTGCGAATCTATAGTATAGCCCTGACATCAGTTTCCACCTTTCATTGTTCAAATTTTAACATGTCACTGGGGTAGAACTCAGCTCTTTATTAATATTAAACCAATCAGAATCTCTAAATAGCAAATAAAAAACATTGTCAAGGAAGAGCTGTTTAACAAGAACAGAAATAAAAAACTAGAAATGAAAAAAAGCAGGACAATTAAGTGGGGATAAATCAAAATGGTTTTGAGAGGGAGATAATGCACCCCCAGTCCCTGCCTCTTACAGAGAAAAGGTGTAAGGATAGCAGAAGGCACAGTGTGCTCCCTCTCTAATGTCACTTGGCTGTGGATGTAAATGCAAACGAGAGGAAAAGAACTCATATTTTTGTGTTTATACAATAAACCAACCATCAAATTAACAAAGCACCTAAAAGATACTGCTGACAACAATAAAAATCAAACAAAACAAATAGAGAGACGGGATGAACTAAGTCAAAACAGTCTTTGAGGGTTGGACCCCCAACCCACATGACATACTGGTGGACAGCACAGGCATGGGCATAACTATGAAAGAGAGGCAAATAACTCCATTTTATTTTAAAGTACAAAATAGACTCATGACAGAATTTCCAAATCTCAAAATTAACAAAATTATTAATGCTGTCATCAAGGGAAAGCTCAACTTTTCCTTGGTCGCTCACCACCAAATCATCCATTAGATTAATTTAACAGTTAACAAAATGACGAGCACTGTCAGAGGCAAGGCAGAGAGCTCAAGTTTTTTTTATTGTAAACCTACCAAACAAAGCACACAGTTAACAAATTGGGTCAAGTAATATATTAAGACATCAGCTCTATATTTTTATAAACATCACCAGATCATCCAGATAGAAACAAATTATCATTCCCAAATCAAAATAGGTAGAGCTTTTACATTCTTTGACCCTGTTTTTTATTTTGCTTTGTCCATGGTTAATAAACAGTTTAGCCAATCCATGCACCAAACTGTTGTGGGACAGCCACTATCTCATATGGCACAACTAAGATACTCATGGACCAACATACATTTTCAGCTACCAGCACAATATTTTCTTGTTGTTTATACTGATCATATTCATCCTTGGAACCACTTGTATTGAGAGTTGCTTCAGACACTTGGTTCCTGATTCTTAGACAATTCCTGACAGTGACATTAACAGTCACACTGGTAACACCTATTAATTGTTCCCATGGATTTAAGGAAATCATTTGTTGATAGCTATCACTTTAAACCTGTATTTTCCTTTTTCCTTTGATTTAACAATCTCTTTCAGCAATTCCATACTTATATAGGTGCCTGAGAGTTAGTAATTAGAGTCTTCTATTCTCTGTATCACTGCAGAACTCTCAACATAGAATCATAGAGTCATAGAGATGTACAGCACGGAAACAGACCCTTCGGTCCAACCCGTCCATGCCGACCAGATATCCCAACCCAATCTAGTCCCACTTGCCAGCACCCGGCCCATATCCCTCCAAACCCTTTCTATTCATATACCCATCCAAATGCCTCTTAAATGTTGCAATTGTACCAGCCTCCACCACATCCTCTGGCAGCTCATTCCATACACGTACTATCCTCTGCGTGAAAAAGTTGCCCCTTAGGTCTCTTTTATATCTTTCCCCTCTCACCCTAAATCTATGCAAACATGACATGTGAAAGTAGCAAGAAATGTTTTCTTTTAAGGCAGAGCCATTTGTTCAAAAATAGAGTCATTGCCAAAAGATTGGAAACCTATCAAACCAAAGATCTGAGATTTGTGTGCAATCTAATAGTTAAATTTAAAGATCACTACAGACTGTAAAATTTCTAGATTGAATTTCTTTTGCCTTTTCTATAACCTCTCAAATTCAATGATACATCCTTCCAATGGACTGATTGTCCATCTCATTACAAATTTACCTTGATAGGCTTCCAACAACACATACTTTTTGTAAACTCTGTCCATGAATCATATTAGAATTTTCCAATCCTGATCAGTATCTAGATCAACTACATCAAGTTCTGAAAATATTTAACTCCTAACTTTCTGGGAAGGATAAAGCAAAAGCCATGCTTTGTTCCTTCTTGGTTTGAGAAGAGACCAGAGCCCACACCTCCACTTCATTCTTCCATGACACATCTAGCCCCAACTCCAAAAACACATTTTGTGACCCGACAGTATGACTCAACTATTTCACTTTAAAAAGCCACTGGGACTTTTGCTTCCATCAGAAACAGGGATTCCTTCTGCATCCTTGATCATCCCGCACCTGAAGTGATCAAATTTAATTTTCTTTTATCATGTTTCATTCACTAATATCCATACATTTTGTTAGGCAACAAAGGGCTTTCAGAAGCTCAAATCTATGATATAGTTCTTACATCAGTTTGCACCATTCCCTTCTGTACCGTTTCCTTGTTCTTAAGCCAATTCCTTACCATGGAAGAACTGAAGTCCGAGATTTTCTAATTATACCATTGGAAGCAGGTGGGACTTGAACCCATATCTTCCAGCTTAGAGGAAGGAAGAACCAAATTTATTTTTTCTTCTTTTTGCCATTATTTTATCTGGGTACGTTAGCACATACAACCAAATAACTTTTCCCATCACCAGTAAATCACCAATGGAATTTTTCATCTATTAACCAACAGCAGTAAATCAGCTGTGTTTCCAATTGTTCAAATTAAACAACTGAACTGTTACTTTCTCCTCCCTTTGGCTTCTCAGTTTATTGATGCTTCTAAAGCATTCCTCCAAGGTCTCCAGATGCTGTTTGCCTATTCTAATACCTCATTTGATTCTCCAGCCATCATCTGAGACTCTGGGTTACCATATCCTTGGATTTTACCATGCTGCAAGTTCTAAGCCTATGCTTCCTTGCATTGATGTTGCTCTCTGCCCCTCTTTCTCTTCATGGCTTCATGGTCCTGTCCCATTTTTAGCCACACTTTGGGCAGTAGACTCCGCTCCATTTATAGCCTACATTCTGGGCATCAGGTTCAGGCCTGGACACATTTGTTCCCTCTGCAGACATCAGATCAGTCCTCCTGGGAGTCAACCCAAGGAAAGCAATGGGCCTGGACAGTGACCCTGGCCAAGCATCTAGATCCTATGCAGACCAATTGGTGGATGTATTCACTGACATCTTCAACCTCTCCCTCCTGCAAGCCGAAGTCCCCACCTGCTTCAAGAAGACCACCATCATCCCCGTACCTAAGAAAGCACATACAATGTGCCTTAATGACTACCACCCATTGACTCTGAACTGAATAATGAGGTGCTTTGAGAGGCTGGTCATGGCCCACATCAACTCCAGTCTCCCAGCCTACCTCAATCCCCTACAATTTACCTATCAATGTAACAGCTCCACAGCGGATGCAATATTCCTAGTCCTGCACTCATCCCTGGAACATCTGAACAACAAGGACACTTACGTCAGACTCCTTCTCATTGACTACAGCTCCACCTTCAACACCATTATCCCCTCCAGATTGATCTCAAAACTCTGTGACCTTGTCTTGGCTCCGCCATCTGCAACTGGATCATCAGCTTCCTGACTCACAGACCACAATCAGGGAAGATAGGTAACTACACCTCTTCCACAATAACACTGGAGCACCACCACCCCAACTCCTCCCCCTTCCACCCAAGGATGTGTCCTCAGCTCCCTAATGTACTCCCTGTACATCTGCAAGTGTGTTGCCAAATTCTAAAAGTACGCTATCTATAAGTTTGCTGGTGACAGTGCGATAGTAGGACATCTAACAATGCTGAGTCAAAATACAGAAGGGAAATAGAGGACTTGGTGATCTGGTGCAATGAGAACAACCTCTCTCTCAACGTTGGCAAGATGAAAGAACTGATTATTGACTTCAGAAAGAAAGGAGGAAAACACGCCCTCGTCTACATCAATGGAGCTGAGGCTGAGAGGGTGGAGAACATCAAGTTACTCAGAGTGATGATAACTGACGCCCTGTCCTGGACTTCGCACGTATTGCAACGGTCAAGAGGACATGACAATGCCTCTTCTTCCTCAGGCATCTCAGGAAATTTGGTATGTTCATAACGACCCTCACCAATTTCTACAGGTACACCATTGAAAGCATACTGCCCGGTTGCATAACAGCCTGGTACAAAGCACTACAGAGGGCGGTGTGCACAGCTCAGTCCATCATGGGAGCCAAACTTCCATCCATGGACTCCACTTACACAGCTCGCTGCTACGGAAAGGCTATTAACATCATCAGGTACCCTTTGCACCCCAGTAACTACCTCCTACTTCCTCTTCCGTTAGGCAGAAGATACAGAAACCTGAACACAGGCACCAGCAGATTCAGAGACAGCTTCTTCCTGGCCGTTATTAGACTATTGAATGCATTCTCTCGCCTCAAATAATGCTGATCGTGCTAATGTTGATCTCTCTTATATGCCCTGCGTAATGTTACCTGTTTGCCTCCATCTACATCTTTTGTTCTGTACATCCTCACTTATTATGATCTGCATGTACTGCTTGTAAACAAAGCTTTTCACTGTACTTCAGTACAAGTGAAAGTAAATAAACAAATAAATCATTTATAGCCCACACTCTGGGCATGAAGCTCTGCCCCATTTATAGCCCACACTCTGGGCATCAGGCTGTCTCCCACTTAAAGCCCACACTGGGAGTATCAGGTTCACCATTTTTCAGTCTGTGTTATGGGCAAATGTTTCAGCCTATGCTCTGTGTCAGGATGTGCCCTTTCCAAGATGTGCTCCAGGCATTAGTTATACCCCTACCTTGCCAAGAACATCACTTTGATGATCAAGCCACAATGTCTCCTCACCTACACTGTGCAAAATCAACTGACTTGGTGCCAAAGCCAAACGTGAGCCCATAAGATCATTTAATATTGGAGCAGAAGTAGAACATGTGGCCAATTGAGTTCATTTTGCTATTCAATGAAATCGTGGCTGATCTGATAATCCTAAAGTCCACTCTCCTGCCTTATTTCCATAAACCTTCATTCCCTTATTCTACATAAATCGGTCTCTCACAGCATTGAAGATACTTAACAATTCAGCCTTGACAGCCATCTGTGATAAAGAATTCCTCAGATTCTCCACCAGCTGAGTGCAAAAAACCTTCTTCCCCATCTCTGTCTTAGATGGGCAACTCCTCACTCTGACCGTATGCCCTTTGGACCTAGACTACCTCTTAATAGGAAACAATCTTTCTGCTTCTAAGCTGTCATACCTATTAAGAATTCTACATGTTTCAATAAGGTCTCTTTCCTTCTTGTAAACTTCATTGCATATGAGTCCAACCTACCCAACCTCTCCTCATACGAAGATCCCTTCATACCCAGAATCAACTCAGTGAATCTTTTCTGGACTGCTTCTAAAGTTAGGATACCTTTCCTCCCGCCTCAGGCGATTGACTATGTGGAGTTTGCACGTTCTCCCCGTGTCTGCGTGGGTTTCCTCCGAGTGCTCCGGTTTCCTCCCACAGCCCAGATATGTGCAGGTCAGGTGAATTGGCCATGCTAAATTGCTCGTAGTGTTAGGTAAGGGGTAAATGTAGGGGTATGGGTGGGTTGCGCTTCGGCGGGTCGGTGTGGACTTGTTGGGCCGAAGGGCCTGTTTCCACACAGTAATATAATGTAGATAAGGGGACCAAAACTGTTTGCAGTATTCTAGCTATGTTCTGATGAGTGTCTCGTTCCAAGGATTATTGGAAGATTATTACCAATGTATCAATTATCTCTGTAGCTATTTCTTTTAAAATCCTAGGATGTAATCCATTCGGACCAGGAGATCTATTGGCCTTTAGCTTCATTAGTTTCCCTAGAATTTCTTCCCCAGTGATCGGTATTCTGTTTATTTCCTCACCTTTAGCACATTGATTGCTCATTAGTTTTGGAATGCTATTGTATTAGTATTCTCTGTAGCAAAAACTGATGCTGAATATATATTCAACTCCTCTGCCATTTCCTGGTTCTCCATTATTTTTTCTCCAGCCTTGTTCTCTGAGTGGCTGATATTGACTGTTTCCTCTGTCTTCCATTTTATACATTTAAAGAAGCTTTCACTATCTGTTTTAATATTACTTGCTAGTTTGCCCTTGTATTTATTTTGTCCCTCTTTATTATTTTTGGTCATCTCTTGTTGCATTTTTTTTCCCAATCCTCTGATTTACCACTCATTTTTGCCACATTTTATTACTTTTCTTTCAATTTGATACTGGCCTTAGGTTCCCCGGTTTACTCTGGTCAGGTTATCCACACTGGTATGTGCTTTTGTTATGAGTCAAGTGCTTTATTAAACAAAAATGTGTCATTATTCATCAATGACCTTTTCTGATAAACTCCTTTCTCCCACTTCACTTTAGCCAACTTTGCTCTCATGCTCATGTAATTACCATTATTTGAGTTTAGCACTGTTGTTTCCGACTCAAAGTTCTCATTCTCAAATTGAATGCTACACTCTAACATGCTCTGGTCACTGATCCCTTGGGAATGTTTTATTCTGAGACAATATGTCAAACCTACCTCATTGCACAAAACCAGATCCAAATTAGGCTGATTCCTGATTTAATTGATAGCAGAATGTTCTTGGAAACTATGTTGAATGCATGCTATGAATTATTTCTTGTGGATATCTACGTCAATTTGATTTTCTCAACGTACATGAAGATTAAAGTCACCCATAATTAATGTGCTGAGACACCAATGCCCCACTCACCACTTTGTTCATGAGAGAGAAAAGATCAGAAGGATGTTAAGAAGATGAGAAGAGAAAGTGTGGGAAGATACACATGGTACATTAATAATCATGTATTTTTGTGTTGTATATTCTATGTAAATTAATGGATATGTAAATTATTTGTGGAGCACAAAGAGGAGATTTGACCAATCACTATGACAGTACGTTAGACACCCAAAATATATTCAGGCCATTTTAAATTTTAATTCCAAAGTGTGCTGATTTTAAGGGAAAATGCCATTGGAAAATCTGTGGATTTAAATTCAGTGACTGTCTGGTAAAGTGCGGTGTGAAGCATTTGTGATATTGCATATATGATACCTCAACCCGTCAAAGAAACCTCTAACAGATTCTACTGCGAGGTCTAATGAATACAAAGATAATGAAGGGCTGATGCTCTTTAGCTCAACAGCAAGCCATCCAACTGGACTTTATGTCTCAAACTGTAGATACATTTTGAGATTTTCCCTTGGGTTAAGAGAAAAGTTTAATCTTTACTGGAGTAGACTTGTGGGATTGAATGCATATATATGTAAGCAGGCTAGGTTCAAGTATTCACGAATGTCACAGTCAACTATTTCCAAGTTACCCTATGTTGGTCAACAAGTCCTTCTCTAACTCCAAGTGCTGGAAACCAGTTATTAAAAAAAATTGAATCAAGCCAAAGGAACTTCAATCAGCCTATAAAACCACAAATCTCAAACACTCTACAAAATTAAGGATTATGAAACTGACTGTTCATCTATCAACACCAATGCTATCACTAACCTCCAAATCAATAGCCATAATGTTCAAATATATATGCTCTTCACAAATAATTGAGACACTGATCCAGATTTTTTTTAAAAAACATTTAAGTCTTTGGACTCACCTCATTTCCAGTCTATGTGAATGTATGTTCCACTATTAGCTTTTCTCATGTTCAGCAATTAATAATCTCACTGTTAGTTAATTCAAGAAAGCCTAGTTAAATTGGCTCCTTTTAAAATATAAATTTATTTGGGCTGGTAGCAAGGTATCCATGAAGAAGAGGATCCTTCTTAATTTGAACTCATTGCAATCAACTGAGGGAGGGTGGGTGGATGAATAAAGAAGGGGAGCCACTCCATCCCTCCTCACCTGGGAGTTTAACAATTTAGAGTATCCTGCATGGAATAATAGCAAATTGGGGAACATCACCGAGTTTCTGGTTGTAACACAATCGTGTCTGCACTGGCTCTTTGATTATTTATTTCACTTAGTGCCATTCTCCCCAAAACCTTACTCATTGTTTCTTTTAAAAAAAAGTCTAATATCCCCTTGGAAATGTCAGTAGAATCTGCCTCCACTGCACTCGAAGGCAGTGGATTCCAGTTCTTAACCACTCAATCCTTTCACAAGTGGGAACAGTTTCTCTGTATCTAGTCTATCTATTATGATTTTGAATCTCTCAATCTCCTCTCAGCCTTCTCTTATCCAAGGAAAACAATCCCAGTCTTCTCCATTCTATCATAGCTATACCCTGGAACTATTCTTATGAACCTCTTCTTCACCCTCTCCAATGCCTTTATATCTTGTCTCGAGTGTAGTGCTCAGAACCTCACACAATATTCCAGCTGAGGTTAAACTGGTTCTGTATATTTAAACATTTCCACCTTGCTCTTGCACTCTATGCTCCATGAATAAAGGGTAGTGTATTGTATGCTTTGTAAACCACTCACTCAACACCTGCCACCATCAAAGATTTATGTACAAATAAAGTGGGATTCCATAAATCTTTACATTTTATATAGTCTCTCCATGCTCTTCGTAATACCATGAATCACTTCAAATTTCTACCAATTGTACTTCACCTATCCACCTAATCCACCAGCTTATCTCTGTCCTTTGACATTCTCCATATCCTCTTTATAGTTAACAATGACTCCATATTTAGTATCATATGCAAATTTCAAAATTACATCTTGTACATTAGTGGGTGGCACAGTGGCACAGTGGTTAGCACTGCTGCCTCACAGCGCCTGAGACCTGGGTTCAATTTCCGCATCAGGCAACTGTCTGTGTGGAGTTTGCACATTCTCCCTGTGTCTGCGTGGGTTTTCTCCGGGTGCTCCGGTTTCCTCCCACAGTCCAAAACTGTGCAGGTTAGGTGAATTGGCCATGCTAAATTGCCCATATGGGTAAAGGGTCTGGGTGGGTTGCTCTTCAGAGGGTCAGTGTGGGCTTGTTGGGCCGAAGGGCCTGTTTCCACATTGTAAGTAATCTAACTAAGAAAATCTAATTAAGAATCTAATCAATGTTTAGGTCATTAATATATATGGGGAGAGAGACAAGGGGTCCAAAACTAACCCTCTGGAAACTCCTCTACAAACCTTTCTCCAGTTTGAGAAACACTCCTTGATCATTACTCTCTCTATTTAATGTCACTCACTAAATTTTTAATATCTATTGCTATTGCCCCTTTTATTCCATGAGCTATAACTTTGCTTAAATGTCTGTTCTGTGACTCTAACATCAGTTATGTGATCTAAGAATATTTTTTGAAGTGCACAGGTTCTGTGAAATAAAATATGAAAATATTGATCAAAATTGTGTCAGATAATTGTTATATTTTGAAACTATAACCAATGTTGGGCAGAAATTTAAAAAGATTTCTTCCATCAGCAAATGAATAGAATACAGGAGCAGTCCCAAGGTCATCTGTGATCATTAATGTAAGGTTAAAAATAAATCTTAAACAGATTTTACTCCTGCTGGAATTTGGAAGTAAAAGAATTATAACTTCAATTGCTCTAAAAAATGTGATGTTTTTTGTTATCCAGTTCATGTTCTGACCTATGGCTGTAGCAGCTGCTCCTCACCATTAAGTTGAATTATGGTCAGGGTAATTGCTTGCTTCTGTGCAGGGTACTGAGGTCTCATGTTGGAATCACAAGCATTAACGTTTTGTTTCACATTGACCCTCACCACTTCCAAAGAACTTCCCACAGGCCATTTAATAATCATTGCTCTTCTAACATTAATTTTGCTCACTTAATAGAGTATTTAAAGACCTTAAATTGTCAGATGCAAATTGGACTGCACTAGAAATATAGACTGTACAAATGACAATCTAAGTAGGCCATGCATGGAGCTGATATTCCCCTGGGGTGACATTTGTCAGCCTGAGCTTGGCAGTCAGGAGGACAGCAGTAAAGATCCTGTTGGAAAGCGGATTCCTGAATTCATCTGTTGGTATAGTCGAGTTAAGAAAAGGTGTCAGCTAGATGAAAATTCAATCGTGGTCAGAACCTTCTAATCTTTTGTAAAAGGGTGGTTGAGGTGTAATATTTAACACAGAATTGTGATGGCAAAAGGAAGAAACAATAGCAGAATATCAAATTTAATTTGTAAAAAGGGTATTCCACTGAATTATACAAATTTTAAAGCTTGCATCACTATAGCTTTAATGTAAGCGATATCAATGTAGCACACGGAACTAGTGTCAGAGCCGAGAATGTCAGATTCAACCTCACTGCAGCTTTGTAACACATTAGACTGTGGGGAATGAAAGATAAGCGCACTTAAAATGTGAAAGTGGTAGGTTGTATCTCCCCAGGTTATTTTATTTGCAATTCTTTGGTATATTTAGCAGCATCTTCCTTCGGCTCAGCAACACAATCAGGAAGAAAAGCTGGGTTTGAGATTTAGGATGAGAGATGGGAGTATGTGAAAAGGTAAGGCAATGCATTCATTTATTAACTTATAGGACATGTACATTGTGTATTTATTCAGATTTAAATAACACATCAAATATCAAAGTAAATCTAAAGTCTAATAAAGAATGACCAAAATGAAAAATGTAGAAATATTTGAAAGGTGTGAGAGGGGAACACTTTAATCAATTATAATCTAATTTAAATACAGGCTTATAATGGAGAGGGTTTGGGAAGGTGGGGGAGGGGAGATGTCATTTTTAACATTTTTCAGCAGTCTGGAGTGAGGAATCCTACATTCTGCATGTGCAGTAAATGATCTGAACAGTCTGTGCTTGATGTCTTAATGTAAAGCAGTAATAACAGGTGTCTTCATTTCCTCAGGAGGCATGCCATATTGATATTGTTGCTCACAGGGGTCAAGTATTGTTTAAATATTGTATTTACAGTGCATTTCAACTATCTCCTGGCATCAAAGTCATATGAGGAAATAAGCTTCACAGAATTCAAAGGAAGACTGATTTGCAATGGCTCTGTATCTCTATCCAAATGAAACACATAGATAGGAAATATTCACGTGTTCTAAGTATTCCCTCTCCTTTTTAAAAGTGGATTGTGTAGAGATGGCAAAATTCCAAGTATGCAACCTGTGGCATATGAATTAGCCTAATATGGCATTACAGCCATGAAGGAGTGCGACAGTGTTTGAGGTTTCATTCTTTTAGCAAAGCCCCATTTTCCTATTCTCCGATTCAAGTATCCATGAAGTGACCAGTGCACTGTTTATAGCAGGCAGGGAAATCTAATGCTGGATCAGTGGTGCTGGAAGAGCACAGCAATTCAGGCAGCATCCAACGAGCAGCGAAATCGACGTTTCTGGCAAAAGCCCTTCATCAGCAATAAAGCCTGAAGCGTGGAGAGATAAGCTAGGGGAGGGTGGGGGTGGGGAGAGAATAGCATAGAGTACAATGGGTGAATGGGGGAGGAGATGAAGGTAATAGGTCAGGGAGGAGAGGGAAGAGTGGATAGGTGGAAAAGGAGCTAGGCAGGTCAGACAAGTATGGACAAGTCAAGGGGACAGTGTGGAGCTGGAAGTTTGAAACTAGGATGAGGTGGGGGAAGGGGAAATGAGGAAGCTGGTGAAGTCCACTTTGATGCCCTGGAGTTGAAGTGTTCCGAGGCGGAAGATGAGGCGTTCTTCCTCCAGGCGTCTGGTGGTGAGGGAGCAGCAATGAAGGAGGCCCAGGACCTCCATGTCCTCATCAGAGTGGGAGGGGGAGTTGAAATGTTGGGCCACGGGGCGGTTTGGTTGATTGGTGCGGGTGTCTCGGAGATGTTCCCTAAAGCGCTCTGCTAGGAGGCGCCCAGTCTGCCCAATGTAGAGGAGACCGCATCGGGAGCAACGGCACGGTGGCACAGTGGTTAGCACTGCTGCCTCACAGCGCCTGAGACCCAGGTTCAATTCCCGCCTCAGGCGACTGACTGTGTGGAGTTTGCACGTTCTCCCCGTGTCTGCGTGGGTTTCCTCCGGGTGCTCCGGTTTCCTCCCACAGTCCAAAAATGTGCAGGTCAGGTGAATTGGCCATGCTAAATTGCCCGTAGTGTTAGGTAAGGGGTAAATGTAGGGGTATGGGTGGGTTGCGCTTCAGCGGGTCGGTGTGGACTTGTTGGGCCGAAGGGCCTGTTTCCATACTGTAATCGAATCTAATCTAATCTAAATGATATTGGTGGATGTGCAGGTAAAGCTTTGGTGGATGTGGAAGGCTCCTTTACGGCCTTGGATAGAGGTGAGGGAGGAGGTGTGGGCACAGGTTTTACAGTTCCTGCGGCGGCAGGGGAAAGTGCCAGGATGGGAGGGTGGGTCGGAGGGGGGGGGCGTGGACCTGACCAGGTAGTCATGGAGGGAACGTTCTTTGTGGAAGGCGGAAAGGGGTGGGGAGGGAAATATATCCCTGGTGGTGGGGTCTTTTTGGAGGTGGCGGAAATGTCGGCGGATGATTTGGTTTATGCGGAGGTTTGTAGGGTGAAAGGTGAGCACCAGGGGCGTTCTGTCCTTGTTACGTTTGGAGGGGTGGGGTCTGAGGGCGGAGGTGCGGGATGTGGACGAGATGCGTTGGAGGGCATCTTTAACCACGTGGGAAAGGAAATTGCGGTCTCTAAAGAAGGAGGCCATCTGGTGTGTTCTATGGTGGAACTGGTCCTCCTGGGAGCAGATACGGCAGAGGCGGAGGAATTGGGAATACGGGATGGCATTTTTGCAAGAGATAGGATGGGAAGAGGTGTAAGCCAGGTAGCTGTGGGAGTCGGTGGGTTTGTAAAAAATGTCAGTGTCAAGTCGGTCGTCACTAATGGAGATGGAGAGGTCCAGGAAGGGGAGGGAGGTGTCAGAGGTGGACCAGGTAAATTTAAGGTCAGGGTGGAATGTGTTGGTGAAGTTGATGAATTGCTCAACCTCCTCGCGGGAGCACGAGGTGGCGCCAATGCAGTCATCAATGTAGCGGAGGAAGAGGTGGGGAGTGGTGCCGGTGTAATTACAGAAGATCAACTGTTCTACGTAGCCAACAAAGAGACAGGCATAGCTGGGGCCCATACGTGTGCCCATGGCTACCCCTTTGGTCTGGAGGAAGTGGGAGGATTCAAAGGAGAAATTATTAAGCGTGAGGACCAGTTCGGCCAAACGAATGAGAGTGTCGGTGGAACGGTACTGTTGGGGACGTCTGGAGAGGAAAGAACGGAGGGCTTGGAGGACCTGGTCATGGCGGACCCCCGAAACAGATTCCCTGGTCATTCATATTGTGTTTGTCAGAATTTCCATACTAAAAATGAGTCATCCTTTATTCTTATACATCCACCTTCATCCAACATATCTACAGGCACAAGAGGGTGCCAGCAATTAATGATTAACATCACAAACTTAATATAGATCAGAAATCAAGCTTGGGATCTTTGTGGTTCTGTACAATTTCAGGTGATGCATTGATACTGAAACATCACAAGTGAGTCTTGAGTGAAGTTTGGGAAGCATGAGGAAAGCTCAGCAATGTATACAAGCCAACCAAAGAGATATTATCCCATCTGTGTTCCAAAGCATGACATCCAAACACACATGAGGACATTATTGTCTTGGTTTGAAGTGTAATCTGTTGTATATGAACAGCAGGCAGAGAGTTAATAATTTGTGCTATCTGCTGAATCCCTTTCTCTCTGATCACTAATGCCAAATGAATGCTGCATTAGCAGCTATGATCCACACAATGTGAGAGCATGGTCACTGACAGCAACAGTACTGTAATACTCCCATCTGTCACATCATTGCTTTATATTCATTCTTTAGAACAAAGGAGGATTATATGATTATTTTTATTAGGAGACTCAACAAAACATCATTGGCTTGATTGTTTCATCACATATCACTGTGTCAACCTAGCAACAGACAAGTGACTCTCAAAGTTTGGGCAATGTGTTGCTGGGAGATCCTGGCTCAAAGATTAGGAACATGTGAGAGTTATTCGAATATGTGTGATCAGTCAGAGTGATGTAATTTCACTCTAAGTTAAACCATTGGCCAAGTATGTGCAATTTCTAGTGCCAGATATTTCAGGTTTTCAGTTTATTTGTTAAAGCTGATATAGACAATAGCAGCACTCTAAAATGCTGTAACATGGCAGCACAATTTAGAAGGGAAAGAGGATTCTATATTCACCAGAGCTACTGTTGAGTCATTTTGTTTGAATTGATTCATGCCCCAGGTTTCAATTAAGGACAGTGATTCCCTCTCTAAAAGAAAGTAGCAGATTGCTCATACAATATAACATGTAAATTATACTGTAAATCCTTCAACTCATTAACTTATGACAAGTATGTTCTTAGTTTTCAATACAACAGCTTTTCTGCAAGGGTACCCTAAACTCCTGATGTAAATTAGATGGAAGATGAGTAAAACTTCAGATATTTAAGTAAATAGCCAGTATCAGCCATTGGCATGGTAGAATACATATTGGAAAATTATAGTTTATAACTGCAGTGCTTGTAACGAGGTGGACCTCACAGAATATGAGTTCTCTGATTGGGACTGTTAACTTGGTCCAATCAGGGAGCCCTGGCTGACAGATATAAAGAGGAGTATCAGAGGTTGTGTTCTCTCTAAGAGCTGGCTCTGAGGAAGCTGGATTAGTGTCAAGAATTCTCCACATGTAAATAAGGGGTGATTTAGTGACAGGATATTGGCCTCTGTGGAGTTATTCCAGTGGCGATGATAAAAAAGCATGCTCCTTGAAGAAATTCACTCTCAATGGTCATCTTTGAGTTGGGGCAAGCGTTTCTGGCATCATACTGATATTTGGGAAGCTTGACCCATTTGATCCTGCTGTCAAAGACTGGGCCCAGTACATGGAAAGAATATGGTATTTTCTGTCCGGGCAATGATATCCGGGCACATGAAAAGTAATGATTAAGGCTCCCGACAGCTTGTGGACTCACAGTTGTTTCAGTTATTAGGAGCCTAATTTTCCCTTAAGCACCAGATACTAAAAACTTTCAAGAGTTGATGGACTTAGTTATAGAGTCTGTTGATGGATTTGATTAAGGAATACTACAATCCCAACCCTTCTCTAATTCTGAGATGCTATCAGTTTTACTCGGCAATTCTAGAACTAGGGGAGTCTGCAGGGATTTTTGACGAGGTTAAGATGACTGGCAGAGGCATGTGACTTTGGTTTAACCCTTAATGAGATGTTCAGCGACCATTTGGTATGTGGGATTAATGATGTAACCATGCAAAAGTGGCTACTAGTTAAAACCAAACTGGACTTCAAACAGGCACTACAACTGGCATTTTCATTGGAAAATATGGCAAATGGAGCATATGAATTGCAGGGTATTCTGTTGGAAGTGGACACCCTCACCGGTCTGAATGAGCTTAGGGAACACCACTTGAGTGAAGGCAATTGCATAGCCTCACTTAGGACACATCTAGGTCAGCCCACAGCAAAACAAAGCCAACACCCCCGGCTAAACAGTTAAAACTTTCTGAAGGGTTTGGACTGGCAAGCCATTATAGTTGCTGCCGGTATGCAGATTCAAGACACAACAGAATCCCACAAACTCTAAATTGAGTAAGAGAATACATAAGCCAGTATCCAGTGGAGTGCACACCCTGGAAAGTCCACCTACTTCTGGTTTGGAACAGTTAAATCAGAACGAAACAAAATAAACATCTGGTTAAATGTGCACCCGGTTTTAATGGAGGTTGATACTGGCACAGCAATTTCAGTGATTCCAAAACCAGTTTGAATAAAATTTGTTCTGGGCTCCAACCCTTCAGTTTACATAAGACCTCGACTAGACTGAGAACCCACAGGGGAACCTTTACAGATTAAGGGTACAACTTCAGTTCTGGTCTCTTATGAGAAGCAGCTGGTTCAGATATCACTGACTGTAGCAAAAGGCTTGGGCCCAAGCTTGGGACAAGATTGGCTCAACATTTTTCAATGAGAAAATGGTTGTCTAAGTGAAGTCCGAGTTAAATATTTGTAAGATTTTCAGGAAGGTCGAGCCAAGGCCACCTTGCATATTGACCAGGAAGCAAATCCATGATTCTACTAGGCCCACCCAGTGCCATTTGCCTTGCGGGCAAAACTAGAGGGAGAAATCAGAAGATTGGAAATCATCAAACCTGTCTAGTTTGCGGAATGAGCAGGACCAGTCATTTCGATTGTGAAGCCTAATGGGTTGGTTTGCCTTTGTGGGATTTTAAACTAATGATAAATCACCTTTTGCAACTGGATAAGTACCCAGTCTCTTGCATGGAGGATTTATAAGCAAAGCTAACAGAGGAGCTGTCCTTCATGAAGCTGGACATGAGCCAAGCATGCTTGCAATTGCAGATAGATAAGGATTCCCAGAAGTATGCTATAACTAATACCCATAAGGATTTGTACCAACATATGAGACTGTCATTTGGGGTACCATCAGTCTGTGCCACTTTTCAGCAGACAGTGGAGAACATTTTACAAGAACATCTACCCCAGGTTGCCATTTACCTAGATGACATACTAATAACAGGGAAGACCAATAAGGAGCACTTAGAAAACTTGGACATAGTCCTTAGCTGTTTCTCCCAGGGGGATTTATATCTTAGAAGGAAAAAATCTGTGTGCCAGACACTCCAAGTGACTTATTTAGGTTATGAGTCAACAATACCAGGTTACACCCATTGGAAGATAAAGTGAGGGTAATCAAAGATGTCCTGGCTCCCACGTCTGTATCGGACCGTAGGTCTTTCATTGGGTTCGTGAATTATTACTGGAAGTTCATACACATCCTGGCCTCCATCCTGGCATCAACACTTAAAAAAGTGTCAGCCTTGGAAATGGTCACATAGCCAAGTCGTAGCTTTCAGGGAAATGAAGAAACAGCTATCATCCTTTAAGGTGTTGGCACACTATGATCCCAGGCAAGATCTGGCATTGACATGCGATGCCTCCCTATACAGCATCGGGGTAGTATTAGCTCATAGGAAGGTCAAAGGAGAGGAATGCCCAATAACATATGCATCCAGGACTTCGGCTAATGCAGAGTATAAATATCCCCAGATAGAGAAGAAAGGTTTGGCGTTCGTTTGGAGTCTGGAAGTTCCACCAATACCTTTACGGATGTAAATTTGTAATAATAACTGACCACACATCCCTGCTAGGTCTACTTAAAGAGGACAACACAGTGACACCCATTACTTCAGGCCAAATTCAGCAGTGAGCTCTAATACGTGTATATAATTACAAGTTGGAACAGTGTCTGGAAGACGAAGTAGCAAAGCCGGATGCATTGAGCCAGCTCCCACTGGCAGATACACCACCACATGGTACTGCCACTGGAACAGTCCGTAATGGTTTTAAATTTTCTGGACACACTTCCAGTCACAGCTGACAACATCAGATTATGGACACAGAAAGATCTGGTCCTGGCAAAGCTGAAACAGCCGATGGTGATTGGAAAAGCCAAAGGGCTGTTACAACCAGCGTTGAAACCTTTTAGGACCTGGACAGACCAGATCACAATAGAGGAAGGTATAATATTACGGACAGTGATTGTCTCAAGCAAAGGTTCCCATCAGATACTGGCTGAACTCCACCATGTTCATTCTAGGGTTTTCAAAAATGAAGATATTGGGAACATATCATGGGTGGTGCCCAGGATCGGATGCAGATGTTGTCGCATTGGTAGGACAGTGCCCAGCGTGCCTACAAGGTCAAACATTATCACCAGCATCTCCCTCACATTCATGGGAATGGCTGGGTAAATCATGGACTCGGTTTCACATTGACATTACAAGTCCTTTCATGAACACAGTGTTCTTAGTCCTTGGGGACCATCCAAAAAACTGGATGTGCATAAAGTTTATTCATCAAACATGGGGATGATGATAGAAAAACTCTGAACATCTTTTGTAATGCATGGACTCTTAGAAGTGTTGGTCAGAGATAACGTTCCAGCAAGGATTTTGAATATTTCCTAAAGTCCTTTGGTATTTGTTAAAAAGGACAGCTCCATACCATCCATCATCCAATGGTCTGGCAGATAGAGCAGTACAAACTTCAAAAGCAGGCTTAACGAGACAGCCTTCAGCTTCACTAGATACCAAACTGTCCCATTCTTATTTGATCATGGGACCACCCTCATGCAACTCCAGCAGAGTTACTAATGGAGACAAGGCCCTACACTAAGTTAAACCTGATCTTCTTAGACCTGAGGGAGAGATGAAATGGCATCAGGTGTGCCACATGAGTTTGGCTAAGCAAGACAGAGAGTTTACTTCAGGGGATGAAGTTTGGTATAGGAATCACTGGAATGGCCCTGCATGGGTTAAAGGCATGGTCAACACAAGATCAAGTCCAATGATATATAAAGTTCGGCTGAGTGTGACAGTCCTGGATGAGTGCGTGCACCACATGAAAGTTGCAAAGTCACAAATGAGACGGGAACAAAACATGCCCAGTGCCTTTACTGTCTTTCCGACTGTTCCGGAACCTGGGGGTTCTCCCTCTCTGTTAAGTATTTCAGATACTTTGGAATCTGAGGTGTTCATAGCAGATGTTGCCACTTCAACCCCTTTGCTGCCTGAAGAAGAGAATAAATTTCTTATGAGACGATCGGAGGTGAGTTACTGTGTGCTACATGCTGCCCTTACCAGAGGCAGAGTTAGAGGAACCTGACCCGGTGCTAAAACACCTCAGGAGGAGCTACAAAAATAAAACCGGCCCGTGTCCTCGGACACAGAGGGGGAAGGATGTAGTGATTGCAACACAGTCAGCCAGGTGGACCTCATAGAATATGAGTTCCCTGACTGGGGCTGATAACCTGGTCCAATCAGGGAGCCCTAGCTGACAGATACAAACAGGAGTGTCAGAGCTTTTGCTCACTCTGAGAGCTGACTCTGATGGAGTTGGATCAGTGCCAAGGATTCTCCCCAAGTAAATAAAGGGTGACTTGGTGATGAGATAATGGTCTCTGTGACATTAATTCAATAACTAAATGAAGAAACTTCTTATAAAGAAAGTAAATATCTAGAACTTAAGATATTTCAATTTTTTATAAAGGGTAACTGTAGACATTGTAATTGATACATGTGACAGGATGAAATAGCTGTGAACAGTTTTAACATCAATTATGTATCAGTCAATAGATTGCAGTGGCTAATCAAGGTGGTTCACCAACACCTTCTCAAGGGCAATTCAGCATAAATATGTTGTGATGCCCAGTTATAGGAAGGATATTATTAAGCTGGATAGGGTTCAGAAGAGATTTACCAGGATGATGCTGCGTATGAAAGATTTGAGTTATGAAGAAAGGTTGGGACTTTTTTCACTGGACTGTAGGATTTTGAGAGGCGATCTTATGAAGTTTATAAAATAATGAAAGGTATAGATAGAGTTAATGGTGGTTGTCTTTTCCCTAGGATGGGAGATTTCAGGACTATGGGGCACATTTTTAAGGTGAGAAGAGAGAAATTTAAAAAAGACTTGAGGGGCAAATGTTTTACTGAGAGAATGGTTCCCATCTAGAATGAATGTCCTAGTGGGTACAGTTACAATATTTAAAAGACATTTGGATAAGTACATGAATAGGAAAGGTTTGGAGGGATATGGATCAGGGGCAGGCAGGTGGGACTAATTAAGTTGGGTATTATGTTTGCCATGGACTGATTGGACCGAAGGGTCTTTTTCTGTGCTGACTGTAGGACTCTATGACTCATTTAGCCAGCCAACCAATGTCACATGAACAAATAAAAGACAAATAAAAAAGTAGAATAAAATGTCTTTTGAAGAAAATATTTTAATCATTGTACTTTGCTCAATTAATAGCTAATTGTTTTCTTCTGGAATTATGAAGGTCGCCTGAAGGTATGG